>NC_088380.1:46605000-47855000 GCF_037993035.2 Macaca fascicularis | reverse complement strand
CTCTATGGGCTTCCAAATATCACTTTGCCAATTCCACAAGAAGTGTCTCAGTGAAAGGCTTCTTGAGGGGAAAATTGTAACTCTGTGAGATGATTTCACAGAACACAAAGAAGTTTCTCAGAAAGCTTCTTTCTCTTTGTTATCGGAGGATATTTCTTTTGGCCCTATGGTCTTCAAAAGGATCCGAAATATCTGTTCTCAGAATCCACAGAAATAAGGCTAGCAAAGAGATCCACGAAATACAGATGTAACTCTGTGAGATGAATTAACAGAACACTAAGCAGTTTCTCAGAAAGCTTCTTTCCAGATTTCATCTGAAATTATTTCCTTTTTCACCTTAACCCTCTATCGGCTTCCAAATTTTACTTTGCCAATTCCACAAGAACTGTCTTAGCGAAAGGCTTCTTGAGGGGAAAGCTTTAAATCTGTGAGATGATTTCAGAGAACACAAAGAAGTTTCTCAGAAAGCTTCTTTCTCTTTGATATCGGAGGATATTTCCTTTGGCCCTATAGTCTCAAAGGGATCCGAAATATCTGTTCTCACATTCCACAGAAATAAGGCTAGCAAAGAAATCCACGAAATACAGATGTAACACTGTGAGTGGAAGTCACACATCACAGAACAGTTTCTCAGAAAGCTTCTTTCCAGATTTCATCTGAGGATATTTCCTTTTTCACCATAGCCTTCTATGGGCTTCCCAATATAACTTTGCCAATTCCAGAAGAACTGTCTTATCGAAAGTCTTCTTGAGGGTAAAGCTGTAACTCTGTGAGATGATTTCACAGAACACAAAGAAGTTTTTTAGGAAGCTTCTTTCTCTTTGTTATCGGTGGATATTTCCTTTGGCCCTACAGGCTTAAAGGGATCCGAAATATCTGTTCTCAGATTCCACAGAAATAAGGCTAGGAGAGAGATCCACGAAATACAGATGTAACTCTGTGAGATGAATTAACAAAACACTAAGCACTTTCTCAGAAAGCTTGTTTCCAGATTTCATCTGAAGTTATTTCCTTTTTCACCATAACGCTCTAAGGGTTTCCAAATATCACTTTGCCATTTCCACAAGAACTGTCTTAGCGAAAGGCTTCTTGAGGGGAAAGCTGTAAATCTGTGAGATGATTTCACAGAACACAAAGAAGTTTCTCAGAAAGCTTCTTTCTCTTTGGTATCGGTGGATATTTCCTTTGGCCCTATACTCTTCAAAGGGATCCGAAATATCTGTTCTCAGATTTCACAGAAATAAGGCTAGCAAAGAGATCCACGAAATACAGATGTAACTCTGTGAAATGAATTAACAGAACACTAAGCAGTTTCCAGAAAGCTTCTTTCCAGATATCAACTGAGGATATTTCCTTTTTCACCATAGCCCTCTAAGGGCTTCCAAATATCACTTTGCCAATTCTACAAGAACTGTCTTAGCGAAAGGCTTCTTGAGGGGAAAGCTGTAACTCTGTGAGATGATTTCACAGAACACAAAGAAGTTTCTCAGAAAGCTTCTTTCTCTTTGTTATCACAGGAAATTTCCTTTGGCCCCATAGTCTTCAAAGGGATCCGAAATATCTGTTCTCAGATTCCACAGAAATAAGGCTAGCAAAGAGATCCACGAAATACAGATGTAACTCTGTGTGTGGAAGTCACACATCACAGAGCAGTTTCTCAGAAAGCTTCTTCCCAGATTTCATCAGAGGATATTTCCTTTTTCACCATAGCCCTCTATGGGCTTCCAAATATCACTTTGCCAATTCCACAAGAACTGTCTTAGCGAAAGGCTTATTGAGGGGAAAGCTGTAACTCTGTGTGATGATTTCAAAGAACACAAAGAAGTTTTTCAGAAAACTTCTTTCTCTTTGTTATCGCAGGATATTTCCTTTGACACTAGAGTCTTCAAAGGGATCCGAAACATCTGTTCTCAGATTCCACAGAAATAAGGCTAGCAAAGAGATCCACGAAATACAGATGTAACTCTGTGTGTGGAAGTCACACATCACAGAGCAGTTTCTCAGAAAGCTTCTTTCCAGATTTCATCAGAGGATATTTCCTATTTCACCATAGCCCTCTGTGGGCTTCCAAATATCACTTTGCCAATTCCACAAGAACTGTCTTAGTGAAAGGCTTCTTGAGGGGAAAGCTGTAACTCTGTGAGTTGATTTCACAGAACACAAAGAAGTTTCTCAGAAAGCTTCTTTCTCTTTGTTATCGGAGGATATTTCCTTTGGCCCTATAGTCTTCAACGGGATACGAAATATCTGATCTCAGATTCCACAGAAATAAGGCTAGCAAAGAGATACATGAAATACAGATGTAACTCTGTGAGATGAATTAACAGAACACTAAGCAGTTTCTCAGAAAGCTTCTTTCCAGATTTCATCTGAGGATATTTCCTTTGTCACCCTAGACCTCTATGGGCTTCCAAATATCACTTTGCCAATTCCACAAGAACTGTCTTAGCGAAAGGCTTCTTGAGGGGAAAGCTGTAACTCTGTGAGACGATTTCACAGAACACAAAGAAGTTTCTCAGAAAGCTTCTTTCTCTTTGTTATCGTAGGATATTTCCTTTGGCCCTATAGTCTTCAAAGGGATCCGAAATGCCTGTTCTCAGATTCCACAGAAATAGGGATAGCAAAGAGATCCATGAAATACAGATGTAACACTGTGAGATGAATTAACAGAACACTAAGCAGTTTCTCAGAAAGCTTCTTTCCAGATTTCATCTGAGGATATTTCCTTTTTCACCATAGCCCTCTAAGGGCTTCCAAATTTAACTTTGCCAATTCCACAGAACTGTCTTAACGAAAAGCTTCTGGAGGGGAAAGCTGTAACTCTGTGAGATGATTTCACAGAACACAAAGAAGTTTCACAGAAAGCTTCTTTCTCTTTGTTATCGCAGGATATTTCCTTTGGCCCTATAGTCTTCAAAGGGATCCGAAATATCTGTTGTCAGATTCCACAGAAATAAGGCTAGGAGAGAGATCCACGAAATACAGATGTAACTCTGTGAGATGAATTAACAGAACACTAAGCACTTTCTCAAAAAGCTTGTTTCCAGATTTCATCTGAAGTTATTTCCTTTTTCACCATAACCCTCTAAGGGCTTCCAAATATCACTTTGCCATTTCCACAACAACTGTGTTAGCGAAAGGCTTCTTGAGGGGTAACCTGTAAATCTGTGAGATGATTTCACAGAACACAAAGAAGTTTTTCAGAAAGCCTCTTTCTCTTTGTTATCGCAGGATATTCCCTTTGACCCTAGAGTCTTCAAAGGGATCCGAAATATCTGTTCTCAGATTCCACAGAAATAAGGCTAGCAAAGAGATCAACGAAATACAGATGTAACTCTGGGAGTATAACTCACACATCACAGAGCATTTTGTCAGAAAGCTTCTTTCCAGATTTCATCTGAGGATATTTCCTTTTTCACCATAGCCCTCTATGGGCTTCCAAATATCACTTTGCCAATTCCACAAGAACTGTCTTAGCGAAAGGCTTCTTGAGGGGAAAGCTGTAACTCTGTGAGATGATTTCACAGAACACAAAGAAGTTTCTCAGAAAGCTTCTTTCTCTTTGTTATCGGAGGATACTTCCTTTGTCCTTATACTCTTCAACGGGATCCGAAATATCTGATCTCAGATTCCACAGAAATAAGGCTAGCAAAGAGATCCATGAAATACAGATGTAACTCTCCGAGATGAATTAACAGAACACTAAGCAGTTTCTCAGAAAACTTCTTTCCAGATTTCATCTGAGGATATTTCCTTTTTCACCATAGCCTTCTATGGGCTTCCAAATATCACTTTGCGAATTCCACAAGAAATGTCTTAGCGAAAGGCTTCTTGAGGGGAAAGCTGTAAGTCTGTGAGATGATTTCACAGAACACAAAGAAGTTTCTCAGAAAGCTTCTTTCTCTTTGTTATCGCAGGATATTTCCATTGGCCCCGTAGTCTTCAAAGGGATCCGAAACATCTGTTCTCAGATTCCACAGAAATAAGGCTAGCAAAGGGACCCACGAAACGCAGATGTAACTCTGTGTGTGGAAGTCACACATCACAGAGCAGTTTCTCAGAAAGCTTCTTTCCAGATTTCATCAGAGGATATTTCCTTTTTCACTATAGCCCTCTATGGGCTTCCAAATATCACTTTGCCAATTCCACAAGAACTGTCTTATCAAAAGGCTTCTTGAGGGGAAAGCTGTAACTCTGTGAGATGATTTCACAGAACACAAAGAAGTTTTTCAGAAAGCTTCTTTCTCTTTGTTATCGCAGGATATTTCCTTCGACCCTAGAGTCTTCAAAGGGATCCGAAATATCTGTTCTCAGATTCCACAGAAATAAGGCTAGCAAAGAGATCAACGAAATACAGATGTAACTCTGGGAGTGGAATTCACACATCACAGAGCAGTTTGTCAGAAAGCTTCTTTCCAGATTTCAGCTGAGGATATTTCCTTTTTCACCATAGCCCTCTATGGGCTTCCAAATATCACTTTGCCAATTCCACAAGAACTGTCTTAGCGAAAGGCTTCTTGAGGGGAAAGCTGTAACTCTGTGAGATGATTTCAGAGAATACAAAGAACTTTCGCAGAAAGCTTCTTTCTCTTTGTTATCGGAGTATATTTCCTTTGGCCCTATAGTCTTCAACGGGATCTGAAATATCTGATCTCAGATTCGACAGAAATAAGGCTAGCAAAGAGTTCCATGAAATACAGATGTAACTCTCTGAGATGAATTAAGAGAACACTAAGCAGTTTCTCAGAAAGCTTCTTTCCAGATTTCATCGGAGGATATTTCCTTTTTCACCATAGCCCTCTATGGGCTTCCAAATATCACTTTGCCAATTCCACAAGAACTGTCTTAGCGAAAGGCTTCTTGAGGCGAAAGCTGTAACTCTCTGTGATGATTTCACAAAACACAAAGAAGTTTCTCAGAAGGCTTCTTTCTCTTTGTAATCGGAGGATATTTCCTTTGGCCCTATAGTCTTCAAAGGGATCCGAAATATCTGTTTCAGATTCCACAGAAATCGGGCTAGCAAAGAGATCCACGAAATACAGATGTAACACTGTGAGATGAATTAACAGAACACTAAGGAGTTTCTCAGAAAGATTCTTTCCAGATTTCATCTGAGGATATTTCCTTTTTCACCATAGCCCTCTATGGGCTTCCAAATATCACTTTGCCAATTCCACAAGAACTGTCTTAGCGAAAGGCTTCTTGAGGGGAAAGCTGTATCTCTGTGAGATGATTTCACAGAACACAAAGAAGTTTCTCAGAAAGCTTCTTTCTCTTTGTTATCTCAGGATATTTCCATTGGCCCCGTAGTCTTCAAAGGGACCCGAAACATCTGTTCTCAGATTCCACAGAAATAAGGCTAGCAAAGAGATCGACGAAATGCAGATGTAACTCTGTTTGTGGAAATAACACATCACAGAGCAGTTTCTCAGAAAGCTTCTTTCCAGATTTCATCAGAGGATATTTCCTTTTTCACCATAGCCCTCTAGGGGTTCCAAATATCACTTTGCCAATTCCACAAGAACTGTCTTATCGAAAGGCTTCTTGAGGGGAAAGCTGTAACTCTGTGAGATGATTTCACAGAACACAAAGAAGTTTTTCAGAAAGCTTCTTTCTCTTTGTTATCGCAGGATATTCCCTTTGACCCTAGAGTCTTCAAAGGGATCCGAAATATCTGTTCTCAGATTCCACAGAAATAAGGCTACCAAAGAGATCAACGAAATACAGATGTAACTCTGGGAGTGGAACTCACACATCACAGAGCATTTTGTCAGAAAGCTTCTTTCCAGATTTCATCTGAGGATATTTCCTTTTTCACCTTAGCCCTCTATGGGCTTCCAATTATCACTTTGCCAATTCCGCAAGAACTGTCTTAGCGAAAGGATTCTTGAGGGGAAAGCGGTAACTCTGTGAGATGATTCACAGAACACAAAGAAGTTTCTCAGAAGCTTCTTTCTCTTTGTTATCGGAGGATATTTCCTTTGGCCCTATACTCTTCAACGGGATCCGAAATATCTGATCTCAGATTCCACAGAAATAAGGCTAGCAAAGAGATCCATGAAATACAGATGTAACTCTCTGAGATGAATTAACAGAACACTAAGCAGTTTCTCAGAAAGCTTCTTTCCAGATTTCATCTGGGAATATTTCCTTTTTCACCGTAGCCCTCTATGGGTTTCCAAATATCGCTTTGCCAATTCCACAAGAGCTGTCTTATCGAAAGGCTTCTTGAGGGGAAAGCTGTAACTCTGTGAGATGATTTCACAGAACACAAAGAAGTTTCTCAGAAAGCTTCTTTCTCTTTGTTATCGGAGAATATTTCCTTCGGCCCTATAATCTTCAAAGGGATCCGAAATATCAGTTCTCAGATTCCACAGAAATAGGGCTAGCAAAGAGATCCACGAAATACAGATGTAACTCTGTGAGATGAATTAACAGAACACTAAGCAGTTTCTCAGAAAGATTCCTTCCAGATTTCATCTGAGGATATTTCCTTTTTCACCATAGACCTCTATGGGCTTCCAAATATCACTTTGCCAATTCCACAAGAACTGTCTTAGCGAAAGGCTTCTTGAGGGGAAAGCTGTAACTCTGAGAGATGATTTCACAGAACACAAAGAAGTTTCTCAGAAAGCTTCTTTCTCTTTGTTATCGGAGGATATTTCCTTTGGCCCTATAGTCTTCAAAGGGATCCGAAATATGTGTTCTCAGATTCCACAGAAATAGGGCTAGCAAAGAGATCTACGAAATACACATGTAACTCTGTGAGATGAATTAACAGAACACTAAGCAGTTTCTCAGAAAGATTCTTTCCAGATTTCATCTGAGGACATTTCCTTTTTCAGCATAGCCCTCTATGGGCTTCCAAATATCATTTTGCCAATTAAACAAGAACTGTCTTAACGAAAGGCTTCTTGAGGGGAAAGCTGTAACTCTGAGAGATGATTTTACACAACACAAAGATGTTTCTCAGAAAGCTTCCTTCTCTTTGTTATCGGAGGATATTTCCTTTGGTCCTATAGTCTTCAAAGGGATCCGAAATATCTGTTCTCATATTCCACAGAAAAAAGGCTAGCAAAGAGATCAATGAAATACAGATGTAACTCTGGGAGTGGAAGTCACACATCACAGAGCAGTTTCTCAGAAAGCTTCTTTCCAGATTTCAGCTGAGGATATTCCCTTTTTCACCATAGCCCCCTAAGGGCTTTCAAATATCACTTTGCCAATTCCACAAGAACTGTCTTAGCGAAAGGCTTCTTGAGGGGAAAGCTGTACATCTGTGAGATGATTTCACAGAATACGAGAAGTTTCTCAGAAAGCTTCTTTCTCTTTGTTATCGGAGGATATTTCTTTTGGCCCTATAGTCTTCAAAGGGATCCGATATATCTGTTCTCAGATTCCACCCAAATAAGGCTAGCAAAGAGTTCCACGAAATACAGATGTAACTCTGTGTGTGGAAGTCACACATCACAGAGCAGTTTCTCAGAAAGCTTCTTTGCAGATTTCATCTTAGGATATTTCCTTTTTCACCACAGCCGTCTATGTGCTTCCAAATATCACTTTGCAAATTCCACAACAACGGTCTTAGCGAAAGGCTTCTAGAGGGGAAAGCTGTAAATCTCTGAGATGATTTCACAGAACACAAAGAAGTTTCTCAGAAAGCTTCTTTCTCTTTGTTATCGCAGGATATTTCCATTGGCCCTATAGTCTTCAAAGGGATCCGAAATATCTGTTGTCAGATTCCACAGAAATAAGGCTAGCCAAGAGATCCACGAAATACAGATATAACTCTGTGAGATGAATTAAGAGAACACTAAGCAGTTTCTCGGAAAGCTTCTTTCCAGATTTCATCGGAGGATATTTCCTTTTTCGCCATAGCCCTCTATGGGCTTCCAAATATCACTTTGCCAATTCCAGAAGAAATGTCTTAGCGAAAGTCTTCTTGAGGGGAAAGCTGTAACTCTGTGAGATGATTTCACAGAACACAAAGAAGTTTTTCAGAAAGCTTCTTTCTCTTTGTTATCACAGGATATTTCCTTTGACCCTAGAGTCTTCAAAGGGATCCGAAATATCTGTTCTCAGATTCCACAGAAATAAGGCTAGCAAAGAGATCAACGAAATACAGATGTTACTCAGGGAGTGGAAGTCACAAATCACAGAGGAGTATCTCAGAAAGCTTCTTTCCAGATATCAGCTGAGGATATTTCCTTTTTCACCATAGCCCTCTATGGGCTTCCAAATATCACTTTGCCAATTCCACAAGAACTGTCTTAGCGAAAGGCTTCTTGAGGGGAAAGATGTAACTCTGTGAGGTGATTTCACAGAACACAAAGAAGTTTCTCATAAAGCTTCTTTCTCTTTGTTATCGGAGGATATTTCCTTTGGCATTATAGTCTTCAACGGGAACAGAAATATCTGATCTTAGATTCCACAGAAATGAGGCTAGCAGAGATCCATGAAATACAGATGTTACTCTCCGAGATGAATTAACAGAACACTAAGCAGTTTCTCAGAAAGCTTCTTTCCAGATTTCATCTGAGGATATTTCCTTTTTCACCATAGCCCTCTATGGGCTTCCAAATATCACTTTGCCAATTCCACAAGAACTGTCTTAGCGAAAGGCTTCTTGAGGGGAAGGCTGTACCTCTGTGAGATGATTTCACAGAACACAAAGAAGTTTCTCAGAAAGCTTCTTTCTCTTTGTTATCGGAGAATATTTCCTTCGGCCCTATAATCTTCAAAGGGATCCGAAATATCAGTTCTCAGATTCCACAGAAATAGGGCTAGCAAAGAGATCCACGAAATACAGATGTAACTCTGTGAGATGAATTAACAGAACACTAAGCAGTTTCTCAGAAAGATTCTTTCCAGATTTCATCTGAGGATATTTCCTTTTTCACCATAGCCCTCTATGGGCTTCCAAATATCACTTTGCCAATTCCACAAGAACTGTCTTAGCGAAAGGCTTCTTGAGGGGAAAGCTGTAACTCTGAGAGATGATTTCACAGAACACAAAGAAGTTTCTCAGAAAGCTTCTTTCTCTTTGTTATCGGAGGATATTTCCTTTGGCCCTATAGTCTTCAAAGGGATCCGAAATATGTGTTCTCAGATTCCACATAAATAGGGCTAGCAATGAGATCCACGAAATACAGATGTAACTCTGTGAGTGGAAGTCACGCATCACAGAGCAGTTTCTCAGAAAGCTTCTTTCCAGATTTCATCTGAGGATATTTCCTTTTTCACCTTAACCCTCTATGGGCTTCCAAATATCACTTTGCCAATTCCGCAAGAACTGTGTTAGCGAAAGGATTCTTGAGGGGAAAGTGGTAACTCTGTGAGATGATTTCACAGAACACAAAGAAGTTTCTCAGAAAGCTTCTTTCTCTTTGTTATCGGAGGATATTTCCTTTGGCCCTATATTCTTCAAAGGGATCCGAAATATCTGTTCTCAGATTCCACAGAAATGAGGCTAGCAAAGAGATCCATGAAATACAGTTTTAACTCTGTGAGTGGAAGTCACACTTCACAGAGCAGTTTCTCAGAAAGCTTCTTTCCAGATTTCATCTGAGGATAAGGCGAGCAAAGAGATCCACGAAATACAGATGTAACTCTGTGTGTGGAATTCACACATCACAGAGCAGTTTCTCAGAAAGCTTCTTTCCAGATTTCATCTGAGGATATTTCCTTTTCCACCATAGCCCTCTATGGGCTTCCAAATATCACTTTCCCAATTCCACAAGAAATGTCTTACCAAAAGTCTTCTTGAGGGGAAAGCTGTAATTCTGTGAGATGATTTCACAGAACACAAAGAAGTTTCTCAGAAAGCTTCTTTCTCTTTGTTATCGGAGGATATTTCCTTTGGCCCCTAGGTTTAAAGGGATCCGAAATATCTGTTCTAAGAATCCACAGAAATAAGGCTAGCAAAGAGATCCACGAAATACAGATGTAACTCTGTGAGTGGAAGTCTCGCATCACAGAGCAGTTTCTCGGAGAGCTTCTTTCCAGATTTCATCGGAGGATATTTCCTTTTTCACCGTAGCCCTCTATGGGCTTCCAAATATCACTTTGCCAATTCCACAAGAACTGTCTTATCGAAAGGCTTCTTGAGAGGAAAGCTGTAATTCTGTCAGATGATTTCACAGAACACTAAGAAGTTTCTCAGAAAGCTTCTTTCTCTTCGTTTTCGGAGGATATTTCCTTTGACCCTGTAGTCTTCAAATGGATCCCAAATATCTGTTCTCAGATCCCACAGAAATAAGGCTAGCAAAGAGATCCACGAAATACAGATGTAACTCTGTGAGATGAATTAACAGAACACTAAGCAGTTTCTCAGAAAGCTTCTTTCCAGATTTCATTTGAGGATATTTCCTTTTTCACCCTAACCCTCTATGGGCTTCCAAATATCACTTTGCCAATTCCACAAGAAGTGTCTAAGCGAAAGGCTTCTTGAAGGGAAAGCTGTAAATCTTTGAGATGTTTTCACAGAACACAAAGAAGTTTCTTAGAAAGCTTCTTTCTCTTTGTTATCGGAGGATATTTCCTTTGGCCCTATAGTCATCAAAGGGATCCGAAATTTCTGTTCTCAGATTTCACAGAAATAAGGCTAGCAAAGAGATTCACGAAATACAGATGTAACTCTGTGAGATGAATTAACAGAACACTAAGACATTTCTCAGAAAGCTTCTTTCCAGATTTCCTCTGAGGATATTTCCTTTTTCAAAATAGCCCTCTACGGGCTTCCAAATATCACTTTGCAAATTCCACACGAACTGTCTTAGCGGAAGGCTTCTTGAGGGGAAAGCTGTAACTCTGTGAGATGATTTCACAGAACACAAAGAAGTTTTTCAGAAAGCTTCTTTCTCTTTGTTATCGCAGGATATTTCCTTTGGCCCTATGGTCTTCAAAGGGATCGGAAATATCTCTTCTCAGATTCCACAGAAATAAGGCTAGCAAAGAGATCCATGAAATACAGATGTAACTCTGTGAGATGAATTAACAGAACACTAAGTAGTTTCTCAGAAAGCTTCTTTCCAGATTTCATCTGAGAATATTTCCTTTTTCACCATAGCCCTCTATGTGCTTCCAAACATCACTTTGCCAATTCCACAAGAAGTGTCTTAGCGAAAGGCTTCTTGAGGGGAAAGCTGTAACTCTGTGAGATGATTTCAGAGAACACAAGAAAGTTTTTCAGAAAGCTTCTTTCTCTTTGTTAACGCAGGATATTTCCTTTCGCCCTATAGTCATCAAAGGGATCCGAAATATCTGTTCTCAGATTCCACAGAAATAAGGCTAGCATAGAGATCCACGAAATACAGATGTAACTCTGTGTGTGGAAGTCACACATCACAGAGCAGTTTTTCAGAAAGCTTCTTTCCAGATTTCATCTGAGGATATTTCCTTTTTCACCATAGCCCTCAACGGGCTTCCAAATATCACTTTGCCAATTCCACAAGAACTGTCTTAGCGAAAGGCTTCTTGAGGGGAAAGCTGTAACTCTGTGAGATGATTTTACAGAACACAAAGAAGTTTCTCAGAATGCATCTTTCTCTTTGTTATCGGAGGATATTTCCTTTGGCCCTATTGTCTTCAAAGGGATCCGAAATATCTGTTCTCAGATTCCACAGAAATAATGCTAGCAAAGAGATACACGAAATACAGAAGTAACTCTGTGAGATGACTTAACAGAACACTAAGCAGTTTCTCAGAAAGCTTCTTTCCAGATTTCATCTGAGGATATTTCCTTTTTCACCATAGCCCTCTATGGGCTTCCAAATATCACTATGCCAATTCCACAAGAACCGTCTTAGCGGAAGGCTTCTTGAGGGGAAAGCTGTAACTCTGTGAGATGATTTCACAGAATACAAAGAAGTTTCTCAGAAAGCTTCTTTCTCTTTGTTATCGGAGGATATTTGCTTTGGCCCTATAGTCTTCAAAGGGATCCGAAATATCTGATCTCCGATTACACAGAAATAAGGCTGGCAAAGAGATCCACTAAATACAGATGTATCTCTGTGAGATGAATTAACAGAACACTAAGCAGTTTCTCAGAAAGCTTCTTTCCAGATTTCATCTGAGGATATTTCCTTTTTCACCATAGCCCTATATGGGCTTCCAAATATCTCTTTGCCAATTCCTTAAGAACTGTCTTAGCGAAAGACTTCTTGAGGGGAAAGCTGTAACTCTGTTAGATGATTTCACAGAACACAAAGAAGTTTCTCAGAAAGTTTCTTTCTCTTTGTTATCGCAGGATATTTCCTTTGGCCCTATAGTCTTCAAAGGGATCCGCAATATCTGTTCTGAGATGCCACAGGAATAAGGCTAGCAAAGAGAACCACGAAACACAGATGTAACTCTGTGAGTGGAAGTCACACATCACAGAGCACTTTCTCAGAAAGCTTCTTTCCACATTCATCTGAGGTTATTTCCTTTTTCACCGTAGCCCTCTAAGGGATTCCAAATATCACTTTGCCAATTCCACAAGAACTGTCTTAGTGAAAGGCTTCTTGAGGGGAAAGCTGTAACTCTGTGAGATGATTTCACAGAACACAAAGAAGTTTCTCAGAAAGCTTCTTTCTCTTTGTTATCGGAGGATATTTCCTTTGGCCCTAGAGTCTTCAAAGGGATCCGAAATATCTGTTCTCAGATTCCACAGAAATAAGGCTAGCAAAGAGATCCAGGAAATACAGATGTAACTCTGTGTGTGGAAGTCACACTTCACAGAGCAGTTTCTCAGAAACCTTCTTTCCAAATTTCATCTGAGGATATTTCCTTTTTCACCATAGCCCTCTATGGGCTTCCAAATATCACTTTGCCAATTCCACAAGAACTGTCTAAACGAGAGGCTTCATGAGAGGAAAGCTGTAACTCTGTCAGATGATTTCACATAACACAAAGAAGTTGCTCAGAAAGCTTCTTTCTCTTTGTTTTCGGAATATATTTCCTTTGACCCTATAGTCTTCAAAGGGATCCCAAATATCTGTTCTCAGATCCCACAGAAATAATGCTAGTAAAGAGATCCATGAAATAACCATGTAACTCTGTGAGAAGAATTAACAGAACACTAAGCATTTTCTCAGAAAGCATCTTTCCAGATTTCATCTGAGGATATTTCCTTTTTCACCATAGCCCTCTGTGGGCTTCCCAATATCACTTTGTCAATTCCACAAGAACTGTCTTAGCGAAAGGCTTCTGGAGGGGAAAGCTGTAACTCTGTGAGATGATTTCACAGAACACAAAGAAGTTTCTCAGAAAGCTTCTTTCTCTTTGTTATCGCAGGATATTTCCTTTGGCCCTACAGTCTTCAAAGGGATCCGAAATATCTGTCCTGAGATTCCACAGAAATAAGGCTAGGAGAGAGATCCACGAAATACAGATGTAACTCTGTGAGATGAATTAAAAGAACACTAAGCAGTTTCTCAGAAAGCTTCTTTCCAGATTTCATCTGAGGTTATTTCCTTTTTCACCATAGCCCTCTATGGTCTTCCAAATATCTCTTTGCCAATTCCACAAGAACTCTCTTAGCGAAAGGCTTCTTGAGGGTAAAGCTGTAACTCTGTGAGATGATTTCACAGAACACAAAGAAGTTTCTCAGAAAGCTTCTTTCTCTTTGTTTTCGCAGGATATTTTCATTGGCCCTATAGTCTTCAAAGGGATCCGAAATATCTGTTCTCAGATTCCACAGAAATAAGACTATCACAGAGATCCACGAAATACAGATGTAACTCGATGAGATGAAATAGTAGAACACTAAGCACTTTCTCAGAAAGCTTCTTTCCAGATTTCATCTGAGGATATTTCCTTTTTCACCACAGCCCTCCATGGGATTCCAAATATCACTTTGCCAATTCCACAAGGACTGTCTTAGCGAAAGGCTTCTTCAGGGGAAAGCTGTAACACTGTGAGATGATTTCACAGAACACAAAGAAGTTTCTCAGAAAGCTTCTTTCTCTTTGTTATCGGAGGATATTTCCTTTGGCCCTATAGTCTTCAAAGGGATCCGAAATATCTGTTCTCAGATTCCACAGAAATAAGTCTAGCAAAGAGATCCACGAAATACAGATGAAACTCTGTGACATGAATTAAGAGAACACTAAGCAGTTTCTCAGAAAGCTTCTTTCCAGATTTCATCTGAGGATATTTCCTTTTTCACCATAGCCCTCTATGGGCTTCCAAATATCACTTTGCCAATTCCACAAGAACTGTCTTAGCGAAAGGCTTCTTGAGGGGAAAGCTGTAACTCTGTGAGATGATTTCGCAGAGCACAAAGAAGTTTCTCAGAAAGCTTCATTCTCTTTGTTATCGCAGTATATTTCCTATGGCCCGTAGTCTTCAAAGCGATCCGAAATATCTGTTCTCAGATTCCTCAGAAATAAGGCTAGCATAGAGATCCACGAAATGCAGATGTAACACTGTGAGTGGAAGTCACACATCACAGAGAAGTTTCTCAGAAAGCTTCTTTCCAGATTTCATCAGAGGATATTTCCTTTTTCACCATAGCCCTCTATGGGCTTCCAAATATCACTTTGCCAATTCCACAAGAACTCTCTTAGCGAAAGGCTTCTTGAGGGTAAAGCTGTAACTCTGTGAGATGATTTCACAGAACACAAAGAAGTTTCTCAGAAAGCTTCTTTCTCTTTGTTTTCGCAGGATATTTTCATTGGCCCTATAGTCTTCAAAGGGATCCGAAATATCTGTTCTCAGATTCCACAGAAATAAGACTATCACAGTGATCCACGAAATACAGATGTAACTCGATGAGATGAAATAGTAGAACACTAAGCACTTTCTCAGAAAGCTTCTTTCAGATTTCATCTGAGGATATTTCCTTTTTCACCACAGCCCTCCATGGGATTCCAAATATCACTTTGCCAATTCCACAAGGACTGTCTTAGCGAAAGGCTTCTTCAGGGGAAAGCTGTAACACTGTGAGATGATTTCACAGAACACAAAGAAGTTTCTCAGAAAGCTTCTTTCTCTTTGTTATCGGAGGATATTTCCTTTGGCCCTATAGTCTTCAAAGGGATCCGAAATATCTGTTCTCAGATTCCACAGAAATAAGTCTAGCAAAGAGATCCACGAAATACAGATGAAACTCTGTGACATGAATTAAGAGAACACTAAGCAGTTTCTCAGAAAGCTTCTTTCCAGATTTCATCTGAGGATATTTCCTTTTTCACCATAGCCCTCTATGGGCTTCCAAATATCACTTTGCCAATTCCACAAGAACTGTCTTAGCGAAAGGCTTCTTGAGGGGAAAGCTGTAACTCTGTGAGATGATTTCGCAGAGCACAAAGAAGTTTCTCAGAAAGCTTCATTCTCTTTGTTATCGCAGTATATTTCCTATGGCCCGTAGTCTTCAAAGCGATCCGAAATATCTGTTCTCAGATTCCTCAGAAATAAGGCTAGCATAGAGATCCACGAAATGCAGATGTAACACTGTGAGTGGAAGTCACACATCACAGAGAAGTTTCTCAGAAAGCTTCTTTCCAGATTTCATCTGAGGATATTTCCTTTTTCACCATAGCCCTCTATGGGCTTCCAAATATCACTTTGCCAATTCCACAAGAAGTGTCTCAGTGAAAGGCTTCTTGAGGGGAAAATTGTAACTCTGTGAGATGATTTCACAGAACACAAAGAAGTTTCTCAGAAAGCTTCTTTCTCTTTGTTATCGGAGGATATTTCTTTTGGCCCTATGGTCTTCAAAAGGATCCGAAATATCTGTTCTCAGAATCCACAGAAATAAGGCTAGCAAAGAGATCCACGAAATACAGATGTAACTCTGTGAGATGAATTAACAGAACACTAAGCAGTTTCTCAGAAAGCTTCTTTCCAGATTTCATCTGAAATTATTTCCTTTTTCACCTTAACCCTCTATCGGCTTCCAAATTTTACTTTGCCAATTCCACAAGAACTGTCTTAGCGAAAGGCTTCTTGAGGGGAAAGCTTTAAATCTGTGAGATGATTTCAGAGAACACAAAGAAGTTTCTCAGAAAGCTTCTTTCTCTTTGATATCGGAGGATATTTCCTTTGGCCCTATAGTCTCAAAGGGATCCGAAATATCTGTTCTCACATTCCACAGAAATAAGGCTAGCAAAGAAATCCACGAAATACAGATGTAACACTGTGAGTGGAAGTCACACATCACAGAACAGTTTCTCAGAAAGCTTCTTTCCAGATTTCATCTGAGGATATTTCCTTTTTCACCGTAGCCTTCTATGGGCTTCCCAATATCACTTTGCCAATTCCAGAAGAACTGTCTTATCGAAAGTCTTCTTGAGGGTAAAGCTGTAACTCTGTGAGATGATTTCACAGAACACAAAGAAGTTTTTTAGGAAGCTTCTTTCTCTTTGTTATCGGTGGATATTTCCTTTGGCCCTACAGGCTTAAAGGGATCCGAAATATCTGTTCTCAGATTCCACAGAAATAAGGCTAGGAGAGAGATCCACGAAATACAGATGTAACTCTGTGAGATGAATTAACAAAACACTAAGCACTTTCTCAGAAAGCTTGTTTCCAGATTTCATCTGAAGTTATTTCCTTTTTCACCATAACGCTCTAAGGGCTTCCAAATATCACTTTGCCATTTCCACAAGAACTGTCTTAGCGAAAGGCTTCTTGAGGGGAAAGCTGTAAATCTGTGAGATGATTTCACAGAACACAAAGAAGTTTCTCAGAAAGCTTCTTTCTCTTTGGTATCGGTGGATATTTCCTTTGGCCCTATACTCTTCAAAGGGATCCGAAATATCTGTTCTCAGATTTCACAGAAATAAGGCTAGCAAAGAGATCCACGAAATACAGATGTAACTCTGTGAAATGAATTAACAGAACACTAAGCAGTTTCCAGAAAGCTTCTTTCCAGATATCAACTGAGGATATTTCCTTTCTCACCATAGCCCTCTAAGGGCTTCCAAATATCACTTTGCCAATTCTACAAGAACTGTCTTAGCGAAAGGCTTCTTGAGGGGAAGGCTGTAACTCTGTGAGATGATTTCACAGAACACAAAGAAGTTTCTCAGAAAGCTTCTTTCTCTTTGTTATCGGAGAATATTTCCTTCGGCCCTATAATCTTCAAAGGGATCCGAAATATCTGTTCTCAGATTCCACAGAAATAGGGCTAGCAAAGAGATTCACGAAATACAGATGTAACTCTGTGAGATGAATTAACAGAACAGTAAGCAGTTTATCAGAAAACTTCTTTCCAGATTTCATCTGAGGATATTTCCTTTTTCACCATAGCCCTCTATGGGCTTCCAAATAACACTTTGACAATTCCACAAGAACTGACTTAGCGAAAGGTTTCTTGAGGGGAAAGCTGTAACTCTGTGAGATGATTTCACAGAACACAAAGAAGTTTCTCACAAAGCTTCTTTCTCTTTGTTATCGGAGGATATTTCCTTTGGCCCTATAGTCTTCAAAGGGATCCGAAATATCAGTTCTCAGATTCCACAGAAATAGGGCTAGCAAAGTGATCCACGAAATACAGATGTAACTCTGTGAGATGAATTAACAGAACACTAAGCAGTTTCTCAGAAAGATTCTTTCCAGATTTCATCTGAGGATATCTCCTTTTTCACCGTAGCCTTCTATGGGCTTCCAAATATCACTTTGCCAATTCCACAAGAACTGTCTTAGCGAAAGGCTTCTTGAGGGGAAAGCTGTAACTCTGTGAGTTGATTTCACAGAACACAAAGAAGTTTCTCAGAAAGCCTCTTTCTCTTTGTTATCACAGGATATTTCCATAGGCCCCATAGTCTTCAAAGGGATCCGAAACATCTGTTCTCATATTCCACAGAAATAAGGCAAGCAAAGAGACGTACGAAATACAGATGTAACTCTGTGAGATGAATTAACAGAACACTAAGCAGTTTCTCAGAAAGCTTCTTTCCAGATTTCATGTGAGGATATTTCCTTTTTCACCATAGCCCTCTATGGGCTTCCAAATATCACTTTGCCAATTCCACAAGAACGGTCTTAGCGAAAGGCTTCTTGAGGGGAAAGCTGTAACTCTGAGAGATGATTTCACAGAACACAAAGAAGTTTCTCAGAAAGCTTCTTTCTCTTTGTTATCGGAGGATATTTCCTTGGGCCCTATAGTTTTCAAAGGGATCCGAAATATGTGTTCTCAGATTCCACAGAAATAGGGCTAGCAATGAGATCCACGAAATACAGATGTTACTCTGTGTGTGGAATTCACATCACAGAGCAGTTTCTCAGAAAGCTTCTTTCCAGATTTCATCTGAGGATATTTCCTTTTTCACCTTAGCCCTCTATGGGCTTCCAATTATCACTTTGCCAATTCGGCAAGAACTGTCTTAGCGAAAGGATTCTTGAGGGGAAAGCGGTACCTCTGTGAGATGATTCACAGAACACAAAGAAGTTTCTCAGAAAGCTTCTATCTCTTTGTTATGAGAGGATATTTCCTTTGGCCCTATAGTCTTCAAAGGGATCCGAAATATCCGTTCTCAGATTCCACAGAAATAAGGCTAGCAAAGAGATCCACGAAATACAGATGTAACTCTGTGTGTGGAAGTCACACATAACAGAACAGTTTCTCAGAAAACTTCTTTCCAGATTTCATCTGAGGATATTTCCTTTTTCACCATAGCCCTCTATGGGCTTCCAAATATCACTTTGCCAATTCCACATGAAATGTCTTAGCGAAAGGCTTCTTGAGGCGAAAGCTGTAAGTCTGTGAGTTGATTTCACAGAACACAAAGAAGTTTCTCAGAAAGCTTCTTTCTCTTTGTTATCGCAGGATATTTCCTTTGGCCCTATAGTCTTCAAAGGGATCCGAAATATCTGTTGTCAGATTCCAGAGAAATAAGGCTAACACAGAGATCTACGAAATACAGATGTAACTCTGTGAGATGAATTAACAGAACACTAAGCAGTTTCTCAGAAAGCTTCTTTCCAGATTTCATCGGAGGATATTTCCTTTTTCACCATAGCCCTCTATGGGCTTCCAAATATCACTTTGCCAATTCCACAAGAACTGTCTTAGCGAAATGCTTCTGGAGGGGAAAGCTGTAACTCTGTGAGATGATTTCACAGAACACAAAGAAGTTTCTCAGAAAGCTTCTTTCTCTTTGTTATCGGAGGATATTTCCTTTGGCCCTATAGTCTTCAAAGGGATCCGAAATATCTGTTTCAGATTCCACAGAAATAGGGCTAGAGAAGAGTTCAACGAAATACAGATGTAACTCTGTGAGATGAAATAACAGAACACTAAGCAGTTTCTCAGAGAGCTTCTTTCCAGATTTCATCAGAAGATATTTCCTTTTTCACCATAGCCCTCTATGGGCTTCCAAATATCACTTTGCCAATTCCACAAGAACTGTCTTATCGAAAGGCTTCTTGAGGGGAAAGCTGTAACTCTGTGAGATGATTTCACAGAACACAAAGAAGTTTTTCAGAAAGCTTCTTTCTCTTTGTTATCGCAGGATATTTCCTTTGACCCTAGAGCCTTCAAAGGGATCCGAAATATCTGTTCTCAGATTCCACAGAAATAAGGCTAGGAAAGACATCAAGGAAATACAGATGTAACTCTGGGAGTGGAAGTCACACATCACAGAGCAGTTTCTCAGAAAGCTTCTTTCCAGATTTCAGCTGAGGATATTTCCTTTTTCACCATAGCCCTCTATGGGCTTCCAAATATCACTTTGCCAATTCCACAAGAACTGTCTTAGCGAAAGGCTTCTTGAGGGGAAAGCGGTAGCTCTGTGAGATGATTTCACAGAACACAAAGAAGTTTCTCAGAAAGCTTCTTTCTCTTTGTTATCGGAGGATATTTCCTTTGGCCCTATAGTCTTCAAAAGGATCCGAAATATCTGTTCTCAGATTCCACAGAAATAAGCCTAGCAAAGAGATCCACGAAATACAGATGTAACTCTGTGAGATGAATTAACAGAAACCAAAGCAGTTTCTGAGAAAGCTTCTTTCCAGATTTCATCTGAGGATATTTCCTTTTTCACCTTAACCCTCTATGGGCTTCCAAATATCACTTTGCCAATTCCGCAAGTACTGTCTTAGCGAAAGGATTCTTGAGGGGAAACTGGTAACTCTGTGAGATGATTTCACAGAACACAAAGAAGTTTCTCAGACAGCTTCTTTCTCTTTGTTATCGGAGGATATTTCCTTTGACCCTAGAGTCTTCAAAGGGATCCGAAATATCTGTTCTCAGATTCCACAGAAATAAGGCCAGCAAAGAGATCCACGAAATACAGATGTAACTCTGTGAGTGGAAGTGACACATCACAGAGCAGTTTCTCAAAAATGTTCTTTCCAGATTTCATCTGAGGATATTTCCTTTTTCACCATAGCCCTCTGTGGGCTCCAAATATCACTTTGCCAATTCCACAAGAACTGTCTTTGCGAAAAGCTTCTTGAGAGGAAAGCTGTAACTCTTTGAGATGATTTCACAGAACACAAAGAAGTTTCTCAGACAGCTTCCTTCTCTTTGTTATCGGAGGATATTTCCTATGGCCCTATAGTCTTCAAAGGGATCCGAAATATCTGTTCTCAGATTCCACAGAAATAGGGCTAGCAAAGAGATCCACGAAATACAGATGTAACTCTGTGAGATGAATTAACAGAACACTAAGCAGTTTCTCAGAAAGATTCTTTCCAGATTTCATCTGAGGATATTTCTTTTTCACCATAGCCCTCTAGGGGCTTCCAAATATCACTTTGCCAATTCCACAAAAACTGTCTTAGCGAAAGGCTTCTTGAGGGGAAGGCTGTAATTCTGTGAGATGATTTCACAGAACACAAAGAAGTTTCTCAGAAAGCTTCTTTCTCTTTGTTATCGGAGAATATTTCCTTCGGCCCTATAATCTTCAAAGGGACCCGAAATATCTGTTCTCAGATTCCACAGAAATAGGGCTAGCAAAGAGATCCACGAAATACAGATGTAACTCTGTGAGATGAATTAACAGAACAGTAAGCAGTTTATCAGAAAGCTTCTTTCCAGATTTCATCTGAGGATATTTCCTTTTTCACCGTAGCCCTCTATGGGCTTCCAAATAACACTTTGCCAATTCCACAAGCACTTTCTTAGTGAAAGGCTACTTGAGGGGAAAGCTGTAACTCTGTGAGATGATTTCATAGAACACAAAGAAGTTTCTCAGAAAGCTTGTTTCTCTTTGTTATCGGAGGATATTTCCTTTGGCCCTATAGTCTTCAAAGGGATCCGAAATATCTGTTCTCTGATTCCACAGATATAAGGCTAGCAAAGAGATCCACGAAATACAGATGTTACTCTGTGAGTGGAAGCCACACATCACAGAGCGGTTTCTCAGAAAGCTTCTTTCCAGATTTCATGTGAGTATATTTCCTTTTTCACCATAGCCCTCTGTGAGCTTCCAAATATCACTTTACCTATTCCACAAGAACTGTCTTAGCGAAAGGCTTCTTGAGGGGAAAGCGGTAACTCTGTGAGATGATTTCACAGAACACAAAGAAGTTTCTCAGAAAGCTTCTTTCTCTTTGGTATCGTGGATATTTACTTTGGCCCTATAGTCTTCAAAGGGATCCGAAATATCTCTTCTCAGATTCCACAGAAATAAGGCTAGCATATAGATCCACGAAATACAGATGTAACTCGGTTTGTGGAAGTCACACATCACAGAGCAGTTTCTCAGAAAACTTCTTTCCATATTTCATCTGAGGATATTTCCTTTTTCACCATAGCCCTCTATGGGCTTCCAAATATCACTTTGCCAATTCCACAAGAACTGTCTTAGGGAAAGGCTGCTTGAGGGGAAAGCTGTAACTCTGTGAGATGATTTCACAGAACACAAAGAAGTTTCTCAGAAAGCTTCTTTCTCTTTGTTATCAGAGGATATTTCCTTTGGCCCTAGAGTCTTCAAAGGGATCCGAAATATCTGTTCTCAGATTCCACAGAAATAAGGCTAGCAAAGAGATCCACGAAATACAGATGCTACTCTGTGAGTGGAAGTCACACATCACAGAGCAGTTTGTCAGAAAGCTTCTTTGCAGATTTCATCTTAGGATAATTCCTTTTTCACCGTAGCCCTCTATGGGCTTCCAAATATCACTTTGCCAATTCCACAAGAACTGTCTTAGCGAAAGGCTTCTTGAGGGGAAAGCTGTAACTCTGTGAGATGATTTCACAGAACACAAAGAAGTTTTTCAGAAAGCTTCTTTCTCTTTGTTATCGCAGGATATTTCCTTTGGCCCTATAGTCTTCAAAATGATCCGAAATATCTGTTCTCAGATTCCACCGAATTAAGGCTAGCAAAGAGATCCACGAAATACCGATGTAACTCTGTGCGATGAATTAACAGAACACTAAGCAGTTTCTCAGAAAGATTCTTTACAGATTTCATCTGAGGATATTTTCTTTTTAAACATGGTCCTCTCTGGGCTTCCAAATATCACTTTGCCAATTCCACAAGAACTGTCTTAGCGAAAGGCTTCTTGAGGGGAAAGCTGTAACTCTGTGAGATGATTTCACAGAACACAAAGAAGTTTTTCAGAAAGCTTCTTTCTCTTTGTTATCGCAGGCTATTTCCTTTGACCCTAGAGCCTTCAAAGGGATCCGAAATATCTGTTCTCAGATTCTACAGAAATAAGGCTAGCAAAGAGATCCACGAAATACAGATGTAACTCTGGGAGTGGAAGTCACACATCACAGAGCAGTTTCTCAGAAAGCTTCTTTCCAGATTTCAGCTAAGGATATTTCCTTTTTCACCATAGCCCTCCATGGGCTTCCAATTATCACTTTGCCAATTCCACAAGAACTGTCTTAGCGAAATGCTTCTTGAGGGGAAAGCTGTAACTCTGTAAGATGATTTCACAGAACACAAAGAAGTTTCTCAGAAAGCTTCTTTCTCTTTGTTATCGGAGAATATTTCCTTTGGCACTATAGTCTTCAAAGGGATCCGAAATATCTGTTCTCAGATTCCACAGAAATAAGACTAGCAATGAGATCCACGAAATACAGATGCTACTCTGTGAGTGGAAGTCACACATCACAGAGCAGTTTCTCAGAAAGCTTCTTTGCAGATTTCATCTGAGGATATTTCCTTTTTCACGGTAGCCCTCTATGGGCTTCCAAATATCACTTTGCCAATTCCACAAGAACTGTCTTTGCGAAAGGCTTCTTGAGGGGAAAGCTGTAACTCTGTGAGATCATTTCCAGAACACAAAGAAGTTTCTCAGAAAGCTTCTTTCTCTTTGTTATCGCAGGATATTTCCTTTGGCCCTATAGTCTTCAAAGGGATCCGAAATATCTGTTCTCAGATTCCACAGAAATAAGACTAGCAATGAGATCCAGGAAATACAGATGTTACTCTGTGAGTGGAAGTCACACATCACAGAGCAGTTTCTCAGAAAGCTCCTTTCCAGTTTTCATCTGAGGATATTTCCTTTTTCACCATAGCCCTCTATGGGCTTCCAAATATCACTTTGCCAATTCCCCAAGAAGTGTCCTAGCGAAAGGCTTCTTGAGGGGAAAGCTGTAACTCTCTGAGATAATTTCACAGAACACAAAGAAGTTTTTCAGAAAGCTTCTTTCTCTTTGTTTTCGCAGGATATTTCCTTTGGCCCTATTGTCTTCAATGGGATCCGAAATATGTGTTCTAAGATTCCACAGAAATAAGGCTAGACAAGAGATCCCCGAAATAGAGATGCAACCCTGTGAGATGAATAAAGAGAACACTAAGCAGTTTCTCAGAAAGCTTCTTTCCAGATTTCATCTGAGGATATTTCCTTTTTTACCATAGCCCTCTATGGGCTTCCAAATATCACTTTGCCAATTCCACAAGAACTGTCTTAGCGAAAGGCTTCTTGAGGGGAAAGCTGTAACTCTGTGAGATCATTTCACAGAACACAAAGAAGTTTCTCAGAAAGCTTCTTTCTGTTTGTTATCAGAGGATATTTCCTTTGGCCCTATAGTCTTCAAAGGGATCCGAAATATCTGTTCTCATATTCCACAGAAATAAGACTAGCAAGGAGATCCAGGAAATACAGATGTTACTCTGTGAGTGGAAGTCACACATCACAGAGCAGTTTCTCAGAAAGCTTCTTTCCAGATTTCATCTGAGGATATTTCCTTTTTCAACGTAGCCCTCTACGGGCTTCCAAATATCACTTTGCCAATTCCACAAGAATTGTCTTAGTGAAAGGCTTCTTGAGGGGAAAGCTGTAACTCTGTGAGATGATTTCATAGAACACAAAGAAGTTTCTCAGAAAGCTTCTTTCTCTTTTTTATCGGAGGATATTTCCTTTGGCCCTATAGTCTTCAAAGGGATCCGAAATATCTGTTCTCTGATTCCACAGAAATAAGGCTAGCAAAGAGATCCACGAAATACAGATGTTACTCTGTGAGTGGAAGCCACACATCACAGAGCAGTTTCTCAGAAAGCTTCTTTCCAGATTTCATGTGAGGATATTTCCTTTTTCATCATAGCCCTCTGTGAGCTTCCAAATATCACTTTGCCTATTCCACAAGAACTATCTTAGCGAAAGGCTTCTTAGGGGAAAGCGGTAACTCTGTGAGATGATTTCACAGAACACAAAGAAGTTTCTCAGAAAGCTTCTTTCTCTTTGATATCGATGGATATTTCCTTTGGCCCTATAGTCTTCAAAGGGATCCGAAATATCTCTTCTCAGATTCCACAGAAATAAGGCTAGCATATAGATCCACGAAATACAGATGTAACTCGGTGTGTGGAAGTCACACAACACAGAGCAGTTTCTCAGAAAGCTTCTTTCCCGATTTCATCTGAGGATATTTCCTTTTTCACCAAAGCCCTCTATGGGCTTCCAAATATCACTTTGCCAATTCCACAAGAACTGTCTTAGGGAAAGGCTTCTTGAGGGGAAAGCTGTAACTCTGTGAGATGATTTCACAGAACACAAAGAAGTTTCTCAGAAAGCTTCTTTCTCTTTGTTATCAGAGGATATTTCCTTTGGCCCTAGAGTCTTCAAAGGGATCCGAAATATCTGTTCTCAGATTCCACAGAAAAAAGGCTAGCAAAGAGATCCACGAAATACAGATGCTACTCTGTGAGTGGAAGTCACACATCACAGAGCAGTTTGTCAGAAAGCTTCTTTGCAGATTTCATCTTAGGATATTTCCTTTTTCACCGTTGCCCTCTATGGGCTTCCAAATATCACTTTGCCAATTCCACAAGAACTGTCTTAGCGAAAGCCTTCTTGAGGGGAAAGCTGTAACTCTGTGAGATGATTTCACAGAACACAAAGAAGTTTTTCAGAAAGCTTCTTTCTCTTTGTTATCGCAGGATATTTCCTTTGGCCCTATAGTCTTCAAAGGGATCCGAAATATCTGTTCTCAGATTCCACCGAATTAAGGCTAGCAAAGAGATCCATGAAATACAGAGGTAACTCTGTGAGATCAATTAACAGAACACTAAGCAGTTTCTCAGAAAGCTTCTTTCCAGATTTCATCTGAGGATATTTCCTTTTTAAACATGGTCCTCTATGGTCTTCCAAATATCACTTTGCCAATTCCACAAGAACTGTCTTAGCGAAAGGCTTCTTGAGGGGAAAGCTGTAACTCTGTGAGATGATTTCACAGAACACAAAGAAGTTTTTCAGAAAGCTTCTTTCTCTTTGTTATCGCAGGCTATTTCCTTTGACCCTAGAGCCTTCAAAGGGATCCGAAATATCTGTTTTAAGATTCCACAGAAATAAGGCTAGCAAAGAGATCCACGAAACACAGATGTAACTCTGGGAGTGGAAGTCACACATCACAGAGCAGTTTCTCAGGAAGCTTCTTTCCAGATTTCAGCTGAGGATATTTCCTTTTTCTCCATAGCCCTCTATGGGTTTCCAAATATCACTTTGCCAATTCCACAAGAACAGTCTTAGGGAAAGGCTTCTTGAGGGGAAAGCGGTAACTCTGTCAGATGATTTCACAGAACACAAAGACGTTTCTCAGAAGGCTTCTTTCTCTTTTTCATCAGAGGATATTTCCTTTGGCCCTATAGTCTTCAAAGGGATCCGAAATATCTGTTCTCAGATTCCACAGAAATAAGGCTAGCAAAGAGATCCACGAAATACAGATGTAACTCTGTGTGTAGAAGTCACACATCACAGAACAGTTTCTCAGAAAGCTTCTTTCCAGATTTCATCTGAGGATATTTCCTTTTTCAACATAGCCCTCTATGGCCTTCCAAATATCACTTTGCCAATTCCACAAGAACTGTCTTAGCGAAATGCTTCTTGAGGGGAAACCTGTAACTCTGTAAGATGATTTCACAGAACACAAAGAAGTTTCTCAGAAAGCTTCTTTCTCTTTGTTATCGGAGGATATTTCCTTTGGCACTATAGTCTTCAAAGGGATCCGAAATATCTGTTCTCAGATTCCACCGAAATAAGGCTAGCAAAGAGATCCATGAAATACAGATGTAACTCTGTGAGATGAATTAACAGAACACTAAGCAGTTTCTCAGAAAGCTTCTGTCCAAATTTCATCTGAGGATATTTCCTTTTTAACCATGGTCCTCTATGGGCTTCCAAATATCACTTTGCCAATTCCACAAGAACTGTCTTTGCGAAAGGCTTCTTGAGGGGAAAGCTGTAACTCTGTGAGATCATTTCCAGAACACAAAGAAATTTCTCAGAAAGCTTCTTTCTCTTTGTTATCGCAGGATATTTCCTTTGGCCCTATAGTCTTCAAAGGGATCCGAAATATCTGTTCTCAGATTCCACAGAAATAAGACTAGCAATGAGATCCAGGAAATAGAGATGTTACTCTGTGAGTGGAAGTCACACATCACAGAGCAGTTTCTCAGAAAGCTCCTTTACAGATTTCATCTGAGGATATTTCCTTTTTCACCATAGCCCTCTATGGGCTTCCAAATATCACTTTGCCAATTCCCCAAGAAGTGTCTTCGCGAAAGGCTTCTTGAGGGGAAAGCTGTAACTCTCTGAGATGATTTCACAGAACACAAAGAAGTTTTTCAGAAAGCTTATTTCTCTTTGTTTTCGCAGGATATTTCCTTTGGCCCTATTGTCTTCAATGGGATCCGAAATATGTGTTCTCAGATTCCACAGAAATAAGGCTAGACAAGAGATCCACGAAATAGAGATGCAACACTGTGAGATGAATAAAGAGAACACTAAGCAGTTTCTCAGAAAGCTTCTTTCCAGATTTCATCAGAGGATATTTCCTTTTTCACCATAGACCTCTATGGGCATCCAAATATCACTTTGCCAATTACACAAGAACTGTCTTAGCGAAAGGCTTCTTGAGGGGAAAGCTGTAACTCTGTGAGATCATTTCACAGAACACAAAGAAGTTTCTCAGAAAGCTTCTTTCTCTTTGTTATCAGAGGATATTTCCTTTGGCCCTATAGTCTTCAAAGGGATCCGAAATATCTGTTCTCATATTCAACAGAAATAAGACTAGCAATGAGATCCAGGAAATACAGATGTTACTCTGTGAGTGGAAGTCACACATCACAGAGCAGTTTCTCAGAAAGCTTCTTTCCAGATTTCATCTGAGGATATTTCCTTTTTCACCGTAGCCCTCTATGGGCTTCCAAATATCACTTTTCCAATTCCACAAGAACTGTCTTAGTGAAAGACTTCTTGAGGGGAAAGCTGTAACTCTGTGAGATGATTTCATAGAACACAAAGAAGTTTCTCAGAAAGCTTCTTTCTCTTTGTTATCGGAGGATATTTCCTTTGGCCCTATAGTCTTCAAAGGGATCCGAAATATCTGTTCTCTGATTCCACAGAAATAAGGCTAGCAAAGAGATCCACGAAATACAGATGTTACTCTGTGAGTGGAAGCCACACATCACAGAGCAGTTTCTCAGAAAGCTTCTTTCCAGATTTCATGTGAGGATATTTCCTTTTTCACCATAGCCCTCTGTGAGCTTCCAAATATCACTTTGCCTATTCCACAAGAACTGTCTTACGAAAGGCTTCTTGAGGGGAAAGCGGTAACTCTGTGAGATGATTTCACAGAACACAAAGAAGTTTCTCAGAAAGCTTCTTTCTCTTTGGTATCGGTGGATATTTCCTTTGGCCCTATAGTCTTCAAAGGGATCCGAAATATCTCTTCTCAGATTCCACAGAAATAAGACTAGCAAAGAGATCCACGAAATACAGATGTAACTCGGTGTGTGGAAGTCACACATCACAGAGCAGTTTCTCAGAAAGCTTCTTTCCAGATTTCATCTGAGGATATTTCCTTTTTCACCATAGCCCTCTATGGGCTTCGAAATATCACTTTGCCAATTCCACAAGAACTGTCTTAGGGAAAGGCTTCTTGTGGGGAAAGCTGTAACTCTGTGAGATGATTTCACAGAACACAAAGAAGTTTCTCAGAAAGCTTCTTTCTCTTTGTTATCAGAGGATATTTCCTTTGGCCCTAGAGTCTTCCAAGGGATCCGAAATATCTGTTCTCAGATTCCACAGAAATAAGGCTAGCAAAGAGATCCACGAAATACAGATGCTACTCTGTGAGTGGAAATCACACATCACAGAGCAGTTTCTCAGAAAGCTTCTTTGCAGATTTCATCTGGGATATTTCCTTTTTCACCGTAGCCCTCTATGGGCTTCCAAATATCACTTTGCCAATTCCACAAGAACTGTCTTATCGAAAGGCTTCTTGAGGGGAAAGCTGTAACTCGGTGAGATGATTTCACAGAACACAAAGAAGTTTTTCAGAAAGCTTCTTTCTCTTTGTTATCGCAGGATATTTCCTTTGGCCCTATAGTCTTCAAAGGGATCCGAAATATCTGTTCTCAGATTCCACCGAATTAAGGCTAGCAAAGAGATCCATGAAATACAGATGTAACTCTGTGAGATCAATTAACACAACACTAAGCAGTTTCTCAGACAGCTTCTTTCCAGATTTCATCTGAGGATATTTCCTTTTTAAACATGGTCCTCTATGGGCTTCCAAATATCACTTTGCCAATTCCACAAGAACTGTCTTACCGAAAGGCTTCTTGAGGGGAAACCTGTAACTCTGTGAGATGATTTCACAGAACACAAAGAAGTTTTTCAGAAAGCTTCTTTCTCTTTGTTATCGCAGGATATTTCCTTTGGCCCTAGAGTCTTCAAAGGGATCTGAAATATCTATTCTCAGATTCCACAGAAATAAGACTAGCAATGAGATCCAGGAAATACAGATGTTACTCTGTGAGTGGAAGTCACACATCACAGAGCAGTTTCTCAGAATGCTCCTTTCCAGATTTCATCTGAGGATATTTCCTTTTTCACCATAGCCCTCTATGGGCTTCCAAATATCACTTTGCCAATTCCACAAGAAGTGTCTTAGAGAAAGGCTTCTTGAGGGTAAAGCTGTAACTCTGTGAGATGATTTCACAGAACACAAAGAAGTTTCTCACAAAGCTTCTTTCTCTTTATTATCGCAGGATATTTCCTTTGGCACTATAGTCTTCAAAGGTATCCGAAATATCTGTTCTCAGATTCCACAGAAATAAGGCTAGAAAAGAAATCCACGAAATACAGATGTAACACTGTGAGATGAATTAACAGAACACTAGGAAGTTTCTCAGAAAACTTCTTTCCAGATTTCATCTGAGGATATTTCCTTTTTCAACGTAGCCCTCTATGGGCTTCCAAATATCACTTTGCCTATTCCGCAAGTACTGTCTTAGCGAAAGGATTCTAGAGGGGAAAGCGGTAACTCTGTGAGATGATTTCACAGAACACAAAGAAGTTACTCAGAAAGCTTCTTTCTCTTTGTTATCGAAGGATATTTCCTTTGGCCCAATAGTCTCAAAGGGATCCGAAATATCTGTTCTCAGATTCTACAGAAATAAGGCTAGCAAAGAGATCCACGAAATACAGATGTTACTCTGTGTGTGGAAGTCACACATCCCAGAGCAGTTTCTCAGAAAGCTTCTTTCCAGATTTCATCTGAGGATATTTCCTTTTTCACCATAGCCCTCTAAGGGCTTCCAAATATCACTTTGCCAATTCCGCAAGAACTGTGTTAGCGAAGGGATTCTTCAGGGGAAAGCGGTAACTCTGTGAGATGATTTCACAGAACACAAAGAAGTTTCTCAGAAAGCTTCTTTCTCTTTGTTATCGGAGGATATTTTCTTTGGCCCAATAGTATTCAAAGGGATTCGAAATATCTGTTCTCAGATTCAACAGAAATAAGGCTAGCAAAGTGATCCACGAAATACAGATGTAACTCTGTGTGTGGAAGTCAATCATCACATAACAGTTTCTCAGAAAGCTCCTTTCCAGATTTCATCTGAGGATATTTCCTTTTTCACCATAGCCCTCTATGGGCTTCCAAATATCACTTTGCCAATTCCACAAGAACTGTCTTAGCGAAGGGCATCTTGAGGGGAAAGCTGTAACTCTCTGAGATGATTTCACAGAACGCAAAGAAGTTTTTCAGAAAGCTTCTTTCTCTTTGTCATCAGAGGATATTTCCTTTGGCCCTATTGTCTTAAATGGGATCCGAAATATCTGTTCTCAGATTCCACAGAAATAAGGCTAGACAAGAGATCCACGAAATACAGATGTAACCCTGTGAGATGAATAAACAGAACAGTAAGCAGTTTCTCAGAAAGCTTCTTTCCAGATTTCATCTGAGGATATTTCCTTTTTCACCATAGCCCACTATGGGCTTCCAAATATCACTTTGCCAATTCCACAAGTACTGTCTTAGGGAAAGGCTTCTTGAGGGGAAAGCTGTAACTCTGTGAGATGATTTCACAGAACACAAAGAAGTTTCTCAGAAAGCTTCTTTCTCTTTGTTATCGCAGAATATTTCCTTTTGCGCTATAGTCTTCAAAGGGATCCGAAATATCTGTTCTCATATTCAACAGAAATAAGACTAGCAATGAGATCCAGGAAATACAGATGTTACTCTGTGAGTGGAAGTCACACGTCACAGAGCAGTTTCTCAGAAAGCTTCTTTCCAGATTTCATCGGAGGATATTTCCTTTTTACCATAGCCTTCTATGGGCTTCCAAATATCACTTTGCCAATTCCGCAAGAAATGGCTTAGCGAAATTTTTCTTTAGGAAACAGCTGTAACACTGTGAAATGATTTCACAAAACACAAAGAAGTTTCTGAAAAAGCTTCTTTCTCTTTGTTATCGGAGTATGTTTCCTGTCGCCCTATAGTCTTCAAAGGGATCCAAAATATCTTTTCTCAGATTCCACAGAAATAATGCTAGCAAAGAGATCCACGAAATACAGATGTAACTCTGTGAGATGAATTAACAGAACACTAAGCAGTTTCTCAGAAATGTTCTTTCCAGATTTCATCTGAGGATATTTCCTTTTTCACCATAGCCCTCTATAGGCTTCCAAATATCACTTTGCGAATTCCGCAAGAAGTGTCTTAGCGAACGGTTGCTTGAGAGGAAAACTATAACTCTGTGAGATTATTTCACAGAACACGAAGAAGTTTCTCATAAAGCTTCTTTCTCATTGTTCTCGGAGTATATTTCCTTTGGCCCTATAGTCTTCAATGGGATCCGAAATATCTGTTCTCAGATTCCACCGAAATGGGGCCACCAAAGAGATCCAGGAAATACAGGTGTAAGTCTGTGTGTGGAAGTCACACATCACAGAGCAGTTTCTCAGAAAGCTTCTTTCCAGATTTCAGCTGAGGATATTTCCTTTTTCACCATAGCCCTCAACGGGCTTCCAAATATCACTTTGCCAATTCCACAAGAACTGTCTTAGCGAAAAGCTTCTTGAGGGGCAAGCTGTAACTCTGCGAGATGATTTCACAGAACACAAAGAAGTTTCTCAGAAAGCTTCTTTCTCTTTGTTATCGGAAGATAGTTCCTTTGGCCCTATAGTCTTCACATGGATCCGAAATACCTGTTCTCAGATTCCACAGAAATAGGGCTAGCAAAGAGATCCACGAAATACAGATGTAACTCTGTGAGATAAATTAAGAGAACACTAAGCAGTTTCTCAGAAAGCTTCTTTCCAGATTTCATCTGAGCATATTTCCTTTTTCACCCTAGCCCTCTATGGGCTTCCAAATATGACTTTGCCAATTCCGCAAGAACAGTCTTAGCGAAAGGATTCTTGAGGGGAATGTGGTAACTCTGTGAGATGATTTCACAGAACACAAAGAAGTTTCTGAAAAGCTTCTTTCTCTTTGTTATGGGAGGATATTTCCTTTGGCCCTATAGTCTTCAAAGGGATCCGAAATATCTGTTCTCAGATTCCACAGAAATAAGGCTTGCAAAGAGATCCACGAAGTACAGATGTAACTCTGTGAGTGGAAGTCACACATCATAGAGCAGTTTCTCAGAAAGCTTATTTCCCGATTTCATCTGAGGATATTTCCTTTTTCACCATAGCCCTCTAGGGGTTCCAAATATCACTTTGACAATTCCACAAGAACTGTCTTAGTCAAAGGCTTCTTGAGGGGAAAGCGGTAACTCTGTGAGATGATTTCACAGAACACAAAGAAATTTCTCCGGAAACTTCTTTCTCTTTGTTATCGGAGGATATTTCCTTAGGCCCTATAGTCTTCAAAGGGATCGGAAATATCTGTTCTCAGATTCCACAGAAATAAGGCTAGCAAAGAGATCCACGAAATACAGATGTAATTCTGTGAGATGAATTAACAGAACACTAAGCAGTTTCTCAGAGGGCTTCTTTCCAGATTTCATCTGAGGATATTTCCTTTTTCACCATAGCCCTCTATGGGCTTCCAAATATCACTTTGCCAATTCCACAAGAACTGTCTTAACGAAAGGCTTCTTGAGGGGAAAGCGGTAACTCTGTGAGATGATTTCACAGAACACAAAGAATTTTCTCAGAAAGCTTCTTTCTCTTTGTTATCGCAGGATATTTCCATTGGCCCTACCGTCTTCAAAGAGATTCGAAATATCTGTTCTCAGATTCCACCGAAAAAAGGATAGCAAAGGGATCCACAAAATAGAGATGTAACTCTGTGAGATGAATTAACAGAACAGTAAGCCGTTTCTCAGAAAGCTTCTTTCCAGATTTCATCTGAGGATATTTCCTTTTTCACCATAGCTCTCTATGGGTTTCCAAATATCACTTTGCCAATTCCACAGGAACTGTCTTAGCGAAAGACTTCTGGAGGGGAAAGCTGTAACTCTGTGAGATGATTTCACAGAACACAAAGAAGTTTTTCAGAAAGCTTCTTTCTCTTTGTTATCGGAGGATATTTCCTTTGGCCCTATACTCTTCAAAGGGATCCGAAATATCTGTTCTCAGATTCCACAGAAATAAGGCTAGCAAAGAGATACACGACATACAGATGTAACTCTGTGTGTGGAATTCACACATCACAGAGCAGTTTCTCAGAAAGCTTCTTTCCCGATTTCATCTGAGGATATTTCCTTTTTCACCATAGCCCTCTTTGGGCTTCCAAATATCACTTTGACAATTCCACAAGAACTCTCTTAGGGAAAGGCTTCTTGAGGGCAATGCTGTAACTCTGTGAGATGATTTCACAGAACACAAAGAAGTTTCTCAGAAAGCTTCTTTCTGTTTGTTATCACAGGATACTTCCTTTGGCCAAATAGTCTTCAAAGGGATCCGAAATATCTGTTCTCGAATTGCACAGAAATAAGGCTAGCAAAGAGATCTGCGAAATACAGATGTAACCCTGTGTGTGGAAGTCACACATCACTAAGCAGTTTATCAGAAAGCTTCTTTCCAGATTTCATCTGAGGATATTTCCTTTTTCACCATAGCCCTCTATGGGCTGCCAAATACCACTCTGCCAATGCCACAAGAACTGTCTTAGCGTAAGGCTTCTTGAGGGGAAAGCTGTAACTCTGTGAGATGATTTCACAGAACACAAAGAATTTTCTCAGAATGCTTCTTTCTCTCTGTTATCACAGGATATTTCCTTTGGCCCTATAGTCTTCAAAGGCATCCGAAATATCTGTTCTCAGATTCCACAGAAATAAGGCTAGCAAAGAGATCCACGAAATACAGATGTAACTCTGTGTGTGGAAGTCACACATCACAGAGCAGTTTCTTAGAAAGCTTCTTTCCAGATTTCATCTGAGGATATTTCCTTTTTCACCATAGCCCTCTATGGGTTTCCAAATATCACTTTGCCAATTCCACAGGAACTGTCTTAGCGAAAGGCTTCTGGAGGGAAAAGCGGAAACTCTGTGAGGTGATTTCACAGAACACAAAGAAGTTTCTCAGAAAGCTTCTTTCTCTTGGTTATCGGAGGATATTTCCTTTGGCCCTATAGTCTTCAAAGGGATCCGAAATATCGCTTCTCAGATTACACAGTAATAAGCCTAGCAAAGAGATCCACGAAATACAAATATAATTCTCTGTGTGGAAGTCACACATCACAGAGCAGTTTCTCAGAAAGCTTCTTTCCAGATTTCATCTGAGGATATTTCCTTTTCCACCGTAGCCCTCTATGGGCTTCCAAATATCACTCTGCCAATTTCACAAGAACTGTCTTAGCGAAAGGCTTCTTGAGGGCAATGCTGTAACTCTGTGAGATGATTTCACAGAACACAAGGAAGTTTCTCAGAAAGCTTCTTTCTCTTTGTTATCGCAGGATACTTCCTTTGGCCTTATAGTCTTCAAAGGGATCCGAAATATCTGTTCCATATTCCACAGAAATAAGGCTAGCAAAGAGATCCATCAAATACAGATGTAATTCTGTGTGTGGAAGTCACACATCACAGAGCAGTTTCTGAGAAAGCTTCTTTCCAGATTTCATCTGAGGATAATTCCTTTTTCACCATAGCCCTCTATGGGCTTCCAAATATCACTTTGCCAATTCCAGAAGAACTGTCTTAGCGAAAGGCTTCTTGAGGGGAAAGCTGTAACTCTGTGAGATGATTTCACAGAACACAAAGAAGTTTCTCAGAAAGCTTCTTTCTCTTTGTTATCGGAGGATATTTCCTTTGGCCCTATGGTCTTCAAAGGCATGCGAAATATCTGTTCTCAGATTCCAGAGAAATAAGGCTAGCAAAGAAATCCACGAAATACAGAAGTAACTCTGTGTGTGGAAGTCACATCACAGAGCAGGTTTTCAGAAGGCTTCTTTCCAGATTTCATCTGAGGATATTTCCTTTTCCACCATAGCCCTCTATGGGATTCCAAATATCACTTTTCCAATTCCACAAGAACTGTCTTAGCGAAAGGCTATTTGAGGGGAAAGCTGTAACCTGTGAGATGATTTCACTGAACACAAAGAAGTTTCTCAGAAAGCTTCTTTCTCTTTGTTATCACGGGATATTTCCTTTGGCCCTATAGTCTTCAAAGGGAACCGAAATATCTGTTCTCAGATTCCACAGAAATGAGGATAGCAAAGAGATCCATGAAATACAGATGTAACTCTGTGAGATGAATTAACAGAACACTAAGCAGTTTCTCAGAAAGCTTCTTTCCAGATTTCATCTGAGGATATTTCCTTTTTCACCATAGCCATCTATGGGCTTCCAAATATCACTTTGCCAATTCCACAAGAACTGTCTAAGCGAAAGGCTTCTTGAGGGGAAAGCTGTAACTCTGTGAGATGATTTCACAGAACACAAAGAAGTTTCTCAGAAAGCTTCTTTCTCTTTGCTATCGGAGGATATTTCTTTTGGCCCTATAGTCTTCAAGCAGATCAGAAATATCTGTTCTCAGATTCCACAGAAATAAGGCTAGCAAAGATATCCACGAAATACAGATGCAACTCTGTGAGTGGAAATCACATATCACAGAGCAGTTTCTCAGAACGCTCTTTCCAGATTTCATCTGAGAATATTTCCTTTTTCACCATAGCCCTCTAGGGGCTTCCAAATATCACTTTGCCAATTCCAGAAGAACTGTCTTAGCGAAAGGCTTCTTGAGGGGAAAGCTGTAACTCCGTGAGATGATTTCACAGAACACAAAGAAGTTTCTCAGAAAGCTTCTTTCTCTTTGTTATCAGAGGATATTTCCTTTGGCCCTATTGTCTTCAAGGGGATAGGAAATATCGGTTCTCAGATTCCACAGAAATAAGTCTAGCAAAGAGATCCACGAAATACAAATGTAACTCTGTGAGATGAATTAACAGAACACTAAGCAGTTTCTCAGAAAGCTTCTTCCCAGATTTCATCTGAGGATATTTCCTTTTTCACCATAGCCCTCTATGGGCTTCCAAATATCACTTTGCCAATTCCACAAGAACTGTCTTAGCGAAAGGCTTCTTGAGGGGAAAGCTGTAACTCTGTGAGTTGATTTCACAGAACACAAAGAAGTTTCTCAGAAAGCTTCTTTCTCTTTGTTATCGGAGGATATTTCCTTTGGCCCTATAGTCTTCAAAGGCATCCGAAATATCTGTTCTCAGATTCCACAGAAAAAAGGCTAGCAAAGAGATCCACAAAATACAGATGTACCTCGGTGAGATGACTTAACAGAAAACTAAGCAGTTTCTCAGAAAGCTTCTTTCCAGATTTCATCTGAGGATATTTCCTTTTTCACCATAGCCCTCTATGGGCTTCCAAATATCACTTTGCCAATTCCACAAGAACTGTCTTAGGGAAAGGCTTCTTGAGGGGAAAGCTGTACCTCTGTGAGATGATTTCACAGAACCCAAAGAAGTTTCTCAGAAATCTTCTTTCTCTTTGTTATCGCAGGAAATTTCTTTTGGCCCTATAGTCTTCAAAGGGATCGGAAATATCTGTTCTCAGATTCCACGGAAATAAGGCTAGCAAAGAGATTCACGAAATACAGATGTAACTCTGTGATATGAATTAACAGAACACTAAGCAGTTTCTCAGAAAACTTCTTTCCAGATTTCATCTGAGGATATTTCCTTTTTCACCATAGCCCTCTATGGGCTTCCAAATATCACTTTGCCAATTCCACAAGAACTGTCTTAGCGAAAGGCTTGTTGAGGGAAAAGCTGTAACTCTGTGAGATGATATCACAGAACAGAAAGAAGTTTCTCAGAAAGCTTCTTTCTCTTTGTTATCGGAGGATATTTCCTTTGGCCCTATAGTCTTCAAAGGGATCCGAAATATCTGTTCTCAGATTGCACAGTAATAAGGCTAGCAAAGAGATTCGCGAAATACAGATGTAACCCTGTGTGTGGAAGTCACACATCACAGAGCAGTTTCTCAGAAAGCTTCCTTCCAGATTTCATCTGAGGATATTTCCTTTTTCACCATAGCCATCTATGGGCTTCCAAATATCACTCTGCCTATTCCACAAGAACTGTCTTAGCGAAAGGCTTCTTGGGGGTAAAGCTGTAACTCTGTGAGATGATTTCACAGAACACAAAGAAGTTTCTCAGAAAGCTTCTTTCTCTTTGTTATCGGAGGATATTTCCTTTGGCCCTATAGTCTTCAAAGGGATCCGAAATATCTGTTCTCAGATTCCTCAGGAATAAGTCGAGCAAAGAGATCCAGGAAATGCAGATGTAACTCTGTGAGATGACTTAACGGCACACTAAGCAGTTTCTCAGAAAGCTTCTTTCCAGATTTCATGTGAGGATATTTAATTTTTCACCCTAGGCCTCTATGGGCTTTCAAATATCACTTTGCCAATTCCACAAGAACTGTCTTAGCCAAGGATTCTTGAGGGTAAAGCTGTAACTCTGTGAGATGATTTCACAGAACACAAAGAAGATTCTCAGAAAGCTTCTTTCTCTTTGTTATCGGAGGATATTTCCTTTGGACCTATAGTATTCAAAGGGATCCAAAATATCTGTTCTCAGATTGCACAGAAATAAGGCTAGCCGTGAGATCCACGAAATACAGATATAACTCTGGGATATGAATTAACAGAACACTGAGGAATTTCTCAGAAAGCTTCTTTCCAGATTTCATCTAAGGATATTTCCTTTTTCAACATACCGCTCTATGGGCTTCCAAATATCACTTTGCCAATTCCACAAGAACTGTCTTAGCGAAAGGCTTCTTGAATGGAAAGCTGTATCTCTGTGAGATCATTTCACAGAACACAAAGAAGTTTCTCAGAAAGATTCTTTCTCTTGTTATCGGAGGATATTTCTTTTGGCCGTATAGTCTTCAAAGGAATCCGAAATACCTGTTCTCAGATTCTACAGAAATAAGGCTAGCAAAGAGATCCACGAAATAAAGATGTAACTCTGTGTGTGGAAGTCACACATCGCAGATCAGTTTCTCAGAAAGCTTCTTTCCAGATTTCATCTGAGGATATTTCCTTTTTCACCATAGCCCTCTATGGGCTTCAAAATATCACTTTGCCAATTCCAGAAGAACTGTCTTAGCGAAAGGCTTCTTGAAGGGAAAGCTGTAACTCTGTGAGATGATTTCACAGAACACAAAGAAGTTTCTCAGAAAGCTTCTTCCTCTTTGTTATCGGAGGATATTTACTTTGGCCCTAGAGCCTTCAAAGGGATCCGAAATATCTGTTCTCAGATTCCACAGAAATAAGTCTAGCAAAGAGATCCACGAAATACAGATGTAACTCTGTGAGATGAATTAACAGAACACTAAGCAGTTTCTCAGAAAGCTTCTTTCCAGATTTCATCTGAGGATATTTCCTTTTTCACCGTAGCCCTCTATGGGCTTCCAAATATGACTTTGCCAATTCCACAAGAACTGTCTTAGCGAAAGGCTTCTTGATTGGAAAGCTGTAACTCTGTGAGATGATTTCACAGAACACAAAGAAGTTTCTCAGAAAGCTTCTTTCTCTTTGTTATCGGAGGATATTTCCTTTGGCCCTATAGTCTTCAAAGGGATCCGAAATATCTGTTCTCAGATTCCACAGAAATAAGGCTAGCAAAGAGATCCACCAAATACAGATGTAACTCTGTGTGTGGAAGTCACACATCGCAGAACAGTTTCTCACAAAGCTTCTTTCCAGATTTCATCTGAGGATATTTCCTTTTTCACCATAGCCTTCTATGGGCTTCCAAATATCACTTTGTAAATTCCAGAAGAACTGTATTAGCGAAAGGCTTCTTGAAGGGAAAGCTGTAACTCTGTGAGATGATTTCAGAGAACACAAAGAAGTTTCTGAGAAACCTTCTTTCTCTTTTTATCGGAGGATATTTCCTTTGGCCCTGTATTCTTCAAAGGGATCCAAAATATCTGTTCTCAGATTCCACAGAAATAAGGCTAGCGAAGAGATCCACGAAATGCAGATGTAACTCTGTGAGACGAATTAACAGAACACTAAGCAGTTTCTCAGAAAGCTTCTTTCCAGATTTCATCTGAGGATATCTCCTTTTTCACCATAGCCCTCTATGGGCTTCCAAATATCACTTTGCCAATTCCACAAGAACTGTCTTAGCGAAAGGCTTCTTGAGGGGAAAGCTGAAACTCTGTGAGATGATTTCACAGAACACAAAGAAGTTTCTCAGAAAGCTTCTTTCTCTTTGTTATCGCAGGATATTCCCTTTGGCCCTATAGACTTCAAAGGGATCCGAAATATCTGTTCTCAGATTCCACAGAAATAAGGCTAGCAAAGAGATCCACGGAATACAGATGTAACTCTGTGAGATGAATTCACAGAACACTAAGCAGTTTCTCAGAAAGCTTCTTTCCAGATTTCATCTGAGGATATTTCCTTTTTCACCAAAGCCCTCTATGGGTTTCCAAATATCACTTTGCCAATTCCACAAGAACTGTCTTCTCGAACGGCTTCTGGAGGGGAAAGCGGTAACTCTGTGAGATGATTTCACAGAACACAAAGAAGTATCTCAGAAAGCTTCTTTCTCTTTGTTATCGGAGGATATTTCCTTTGGCCCTATAGTCTTCAATGGGATCCAAAATATCTGTTCTCAGATTCCACAGAAATAAGGCTAGCAAAGAGATCCACCAAATACAGATGTAACTCTGTGTGTGGAAGTCACACATCGCAGAGCAGTTTCTCAGAAAGCTTTTTTCCAGATTTCATCTGAGGATATTTCCTTTTTCACCATAGCCCTCTATGGGCTTCCAAATATCACTTTGCCAATTCCACAAGAACTGTCTTAGCGAAAGGCTTCTGAAGGGGAAAGCGGTAACTCTGTGAGATGATTTCACAGAACACAAAGAAGTCTGTCCGAAAGCTTCTTTCTCTTTGTTATCGGCGGATATTTACTTTGGCCCTATAGTATTCAAAGGGATCCGAAATATCTGTTCTCAGATTCCACAGAAATAAGGCTAGCAAAGAGATCCACGAAGTGCAGATGTAACTCTGAGAGGGGAAGTGACACATCACAGAGCAGATTCTCAGAAAGCTTCTTTCCAGATTTCATCTGAGGATATTTCCTTTTTCACCATAGCCCTCTATGGGCTTCCAAATATCACTTTGCCAGTTCCACAAGAACTGTCTTAGCGAAAGGCTTCTTGAGGGGAAAGCTGTAACTCTGTGAGATGATTTCACAGAACACAAAAAAGTTTCTCAGAAAGCTTCTTTCTCTTTGTTATCAGAGGATATTTCCTTTGGCCCTATAGTCTTCAAAGGGATCCGAAATATCTGTTCTCAGATTCCACAGAAATAAGGCTAGCAAAGAGATCCACGAAATACAGATGTAACTCTGTGAGATGAATTAACAGAACACTAAGCAGTTTCTCAGAAAGCTGCTTTCCAGATTTCATCTGAGGATATTTCCTTTTGCACCATAGCCCTCTATGGGATTCCAAATCTCACTTTGCGATTTCCACAAGAACTGTCTTAACGAAAGGCTTCTTGAGGGGAAAGCTGTAACTCTGTGAGATGATTTCACAGAACACAAAGAAGTTTCTCAGAAAGCTTCTTTCTCTTTGTTATCGGAGGTTATTTCCTTTGGCCCTGTAGTCTTCAAAGGCATCCGAAATATCTGTTCTCAGATTCCACAGAAAAAAGGCTAGCAAAGAGATCCACGAAATACAGATGTAACTCTGTGTGTGGAAGTCACATCACAGAGCAGTTTCTCAGAAAGCTTCTTTCCAGATTTCATCTGAGGATATTTCCTTTTTCGCCATAGCCCTGTATGGGCTTCCAAATATCACTGCCAATTCCACAAGAACTGTCTTAGCGAGAGGCTTCTTGATGGCAAAGCTGTAACTCGGTGAGATGATTTCACAGAACACAAAGAAGTTTCTCAGAAAGATTCTTTCTCTTTGTTATCGCAGTAAATTTCCTTTGGCCCTATAGTCTTCAAAGGGATCCGAAATATCTGTTCTCAGATTCCACTAGAAATAAGGGTAGCAAAGAGATCTACGAAATACAGATATAACTCTGTGTGTGGAAGTCACACGTCACAGAGCAGTTTCTCAGAAAGCTTCTTTCCAGATTTCATCCGAGGATATTTCCTTTTACACCATTGCCCTCTATGGGCTTCCAAATATCACTTTGCCAATTCCACAACAACTGTCTTAGCGAAAGGCTTCTTGAGGAGAAAGCTGTAACTCTGTGACATGATTTCACAGAACACAAAGAAGTTTCTCAGAAAGGTTCCTTCTCTTTGTTATCGGAGGATATTTCCTTGGGCCCTAGAGTCTTCAAAGGAATCCGAAATATTTGTTCTCAAATTCCACAGAAATAAAGCTAGCAAAGAGATCCATGAAGTACAGATGTAACGCTGTGAGATGAATTAACAGAACACTAAGCAGTTTCTCAGAAAGCTTCTTTCCAGATTTCATCTGAGGATATCTCCTTTTTCACCATAGCCCTCTATGGGCTTCCAAATATCACTTTGCCAATTCCACAAGAACTGTCTTAGCGAAAGGCTTCTTGAGGGGAAAGCTGAAACTCTGTGAGATGATTTCACAGAACACAAAGAAGTTTCTCAGAAAGCTTCTTTCTCTTTGTTATCGCAGGATATTCCCTTTGGCCCTATAGACTTCAAAGGGATCCGAAATATCTGTTCTCAGATTCCACAGAAATAAGGCTAGCAAAGAGATCCACGGAATACAGATGTAACTCTGTGAGATGAATTCACAGAACACTAAGCAGTTTCTCAGAAAGCTTCTTTCCAGATTTCATCTGAGGATATTTCCTTTTTCACCAAAGCCCTCTATGGGTTTCCAAATATCACTTTGCCAATTCCACAAGAACTGTCTTCTCGAACGGCTTCTGGAGGGGAAAGCGGTAACTCTGTGAGATGATTTCACAGAACACAAAGAAGTATCTCAGAAAGCTTCTTTCTCTTTGTTATCGGAGGATATTTCCTTTGGCCCTATAGTCTTCAATGGGATCCGAAATATCTGTTCTCAGATTCCACAGAAATAAGGCTAGCAAAGAGATCCACCAAATACAGATGTAACTCTGTGTGTGGAAGTCACACATCGCAGAGCAGTTTCTCAGAAAGCTTTTTTCCAGATTTCATCTGAGGATATTTCCTTTTTCACCATAGCCCTCTATGGGCTTCCAAATATCACTTTGCCAATTCCACAAGAACTGTCTTAGCGAAAGGCTTCTGAAGGGGAAAGCGGTAACTCTGTGAGATGATTTCACAGAACACAAAGAAGTCTGTCCGAAAGCTTCTTTCTCTTTGTTATCGGCGGATATTTACTTTGGCCCTATAGTATTCAAAGGGATCCGAAATATCTGTTCTCAGATTCCACAGAAATAAGGCTAGCAAAGAGATCCACGAAGTGCAGATGTAACTCTGAGAGGGGAAGTGACACATCACAGAGCAGATTCTCAGAAAGCTTCTTTCCAGATTTCATCTGAGGATATTTCCTTTTTCACCAAAGCCCTCTATGGGCTTCCAAATATCACTTTGCCAGTTCCACAAGAACTGTCTTAGCGAAAGGCTTCTTGAGGGGAAAGCTGTAACTCTGTGAGATGATTTCACAGAACACAAAAAAGTTTCTCAGAAAGCTTCTTTCTCTTTGTTATCAGAGGATATTTCCTTTGGCCCTATAGTCTTCAAAGGGATCCGAAATATCTGTTCTCAGATTCCACAGAAATAAGGCTAGCAAAGAGATCCACGAAATACAGATGTAACTCTGTGAGATGAATTAACAGAACACTAAGCAGTTTCTCAGAAAGCTGCTTTCCAGATTTCATCTGAGGATATTTCCTTTTGCACCATAGCCCTCTATGGGATTCCAAATCTCACTTTGCGATTTCCACAAGAACTGTCTTAACGAAAGGCTTCTTGAGGGGAAAGCTGTAACTCTGTGAGATGATTTCACAGAACACAAAGAAGTTTCTCAGAAAGCTTCTTTCTCTTTGTTATCGGAGGTTATTTCCTTTGGCCCTGTAGTCTTCAAAGGCATCCGAAATATCTGTTCTCAGATTCCACAGAAAAAAGGCTAGCAAAGAGATCCACGAAATACAGATGTAACTCTGTGTGTGGAAGTCGCATCACAGAGCAGTTTCTCAGAAAGCTTCTTTCCAGATTTCATCTGAGGATATTTCCTTTTTCGCCATAGCCCTGTATGGGCTTCCAAATATCACTGCCAATTCCACAAGAACTGTCTTAGCGAGAGGCTTCTTGATGGCAAAGCTGTAACTCGGTGAGATGATTTCACAGAACACAAAGAAGTTTCTCAGAAAGATTCTTTCTCTTTGTTATCGCAGTAAATTTCCTTTGGCCCTATAGTCTTCAAAGGGATCCGAAATATCTGTTCTCAGATTCCACTAGAAATAAGGGTAGCAAAGAGATCTACGAAATACAGATATAACTCTGTGTGTGGAAGTCACACGTCACAGAGCAGTTTCTCAGAAAGCTTCTTTCCAGATTTCATCCGAGGATATTTCCTTTTACACCATTGCCCTCTATGGGCTTCCAAATATCACTTTGCCAATTCCACAACAACTGTCTTAGCGAAAGGCTTCTTGAGGAGAAAGCTGTAACTCTGTGACATGATTTCACAGAACACAAAGAAGTTTCTCAGAAAGGTTCCTTCTCTTTGTTATCGGAGGATATTTCCTTGGGCCCTAGAGTCTTCAAAGGAATCCGAAATATTTGTTCTCAAATTCCACAGAAATAAAGCTAGCAAAGAGATCCATGAAGTACAGATGTAACGCTGTGAGATGAATTAACAGAACACTAAGCAGTTTCTCAGAAAGCTTCTTTCCAGATTTCATCTGAGGATATCTCCTTTTTCACCATAGCCCTCTATGGGCTTCCAAATATCACTTTGCCAATTCCACAAGAACTGTCTTAGCGAAAGGCTTCTTGAGGGGAAAGCTGAAACTCTGTGAGATGATTTCACAGAACACAAAGAAGTTTCTCAGAAAGCTTCTTTCTCTTTGTTATCGCAGGATATTCCCTTTGGCCCTATAGACTTCAAAGGGATCCGAAATATCTGTTCTCAGATTCCACAGAAATAAGGCTAGCAAAGAGATCCACGGAATACAGATGTAACTCTGTGAGATGAATTCACAGAACACTAAGCAGTTTCTCAGAAAGCTTCTTTCCAGATTTCATCTGAGGATATTTCCTTTTTCACCAAAGCCCTCTATGGGTTTCCAAATATCACTTTGCCAATTCCACATGAACTGTCTTCTCGAACGGCTTCTGGAGGGGAAAGCGGTAACTCTGTGAGATGATTTCACAGAACACAAAGAAGTATCTCAGAAAGCTTCTTTCTCTTTGTTATCGGAGGATATTTCCTTTGGCCCTATAGTCTTCAAAGGGATCCGAAATATCTGTTCTCAGATTCCACAGAAATAAGGCTAGCAAAGAGATCCACCAAATACAGATGTAACTCTGTGTGTGGAAGTCACACATCGCAGAGCAGTTTCTCAGAAAGCTTTTTTCCAGATTTCATCTGAGGATATTTCCTTTTTCACCATAGCCCTCTATGGGCTTCCAAATATCACTTTGCCAATTCCACAAGAACTGTCTTAGCGAAAGGCTTCTGAAGGGGAAAGCGGTAACTCTGTGAGATGATTTCACAGAACACAAAGAAGTCTGTCCGAAAGCTTCTTTCTCTTTGTTATCGGCGGATATTTACTTTGGCCCTATAGTATTCAAAGGGATCCGAAATATCTGTTCTCAGATTCCACAGAAATAAGGCTAGCAAAGAGATCCACGAAGTGCAGATGTAACTCTGAGAGGGGAAGTGACACATCACAGAGCAGATTCTCAGAAAGCTTCTTTCCAGATTTCATCTGAGGATATTTCCTTTTTCACCATAGCCCTCTATGGGCTTCCAAATATCACTTTGCCAGTTCCACAAGAACTGTCTTAGCGAAAGGCTTCTTGAGGGGAAAGCTGTAACTCTGTGAGATGATTTCACAGAACACAAAAAAGTTTCTCAGAAAGCTTCTTTCTCTTTGTTATCAGAGGATATTTCCTTTGGCCCTATAGTCTTCAAAGGGATCCGAAATATCTGTTCTCAGATTCCACAGAAATAAGGCTAGCAAAGAGATCCACGAAATACAGATGTAACTCTGTGAGATGAATTAACAGAACACTAAGCAGTTTCTCAGAAAGCTGCTTTCCAGATTTCATCTGAGGATATTTCCTTTTGCACCATAGCCCTCTATGGGATTCCAAATCTCACTTTGCGATTTCCACAAGAACTGTCTTAACGAAAGGCTTCTTGAGGGGAAAGCTGTAACTCTGTGAGATGATTTCACAGAACACAAAGAAGTTTCTCAGAAAGCTTCTTTCTCTTTGTTATCGGAGGTTATTTCCTTTGGCCCTGTAGTCTTCAAAGGCATCCGAAATATCTGTTCTCAGATTCCACAGAAAAAAGGCTAGCAAAGAGATCCACGAAATACAGATGTAACTCTGTGTGTGGAAGTCGCATCACAGAGCAGTTTCTCAGAAAGCTTCTTTCCAGATTTCATCTGAGGATATTTCCTTTTTCGCCATAGCCCTGTATGGGCTTCCAAATATCACTGCCAATTCCACAAGAACTGTCTTAGCGAGAGGCTTCTTGATGGCAAAGCTGTAACTCGGTGAGATGATTTCACAGAACACAAAGAAGTTTCTCAGAAAGATTCTTTCTCTTTGTTATCGCAGTAAATTTCCTTTGGCCCTATAGTCTTCAAAGGGATCCGAAATATCTGTTCTCAGATTCCACAGAAATAAGGGTAGCAAAGAGATCTACGAAATACAGATATAACTCTGTGTGTGGAAGTCACACGTCACAGAGCAGTTTCTCAGAAAGCTTCTTTCCAGATTTCATCCGAGGATATTTCCTTTTACACCATTGCCCTCTATGGGCTTCCAAATATCACTTTGCCAATTCCACAACAACTGTCTTAGCGAAAGGCTTCTTGAGGAGAAAGCTGTAACTCTGTGACATGATTTCACAGAACACAAAGAAGTTTCTCAGAAAGGTTCCTTCTCTTTGTTATCGGAGGATATTTCCTTGGGCCCTAGAGTCTTCAAAGGAATCCGAAATATTTGTTCTCAAATTCCACAGAAATAAAGCTAGCAAAGAGATCCATGAAGTACAGATGTAACGCTGTGAGATGAATTAACAGAACACTAAGCAGTTTCTCAGAAAGCTTCTTTCCAGATTTCATCTGAGGATATCTCCTTTTTCACCATAGCCCTCTATGGGCTTCCAAATATCACTTTGCCAATTCCACAAGAACTGTCTTAGCGAAAGGCTTCTTGAGGGGAAAGCTGAAACTCTGTGAGATGATTTCACAGAACACAAAGAAGTTTCTCAGAAAGCTTCTTTCTCTTTATTATCGCAGGATATTCCCTTTGGCCCTATAGACTTCAAAGGGATCCGAAATATCTGTTCTCAGATTCCACAGAAATAAGGCTAGCAAAGAGATCCACGGAATACAGATGTAACTCTGTGAGATGAATTCACAGAACACTAAGCAGTTTCTCAGAAAGCTTCTTTCCAGATTTCATCTGAGGATATTTCCTTTTTCACCAAAGCCCTCTATGGGTTTCCAAATATCACTTTGCCAATTCCACAAGAACTGTCTTCTCGAACGGCTTCTGGAGGGGAAAGCGGTAACTCTGTGAGATGATTTCACAGAACACAAAGAAGTATCTCAGAAAGTTTCTTTCTCTTTGTTATCGGAGGATATTTCCTTTGGCCCTATAGTCTTCAAAGGGATCCGAAATATCTGTTCTCAGATTCCACAGAAATAAGGCTAGCAAAGAGATCCACCAAATACAGATGTAACTCTGTGTGTGGAAGTCACACATCGCAGAGCAGTTTCTCAGAAAGCTTTTTTCCAGATTTCATCTGAGGATATTTCCTTTTTCACCATAGCCCTCTATGGGCTTCCAAATATCACTTTGCCAATTCCACAAGAACTGTCTTAGCGAAAGGCTTCTGAAGGGGAAAGCGGTAACTCTGTGAGATGATTTCACAGAACACAAAGAAGTCTGTCCGAAAGCTTCTTTCTCTTTGTTATCGGCGGATATTTACTTTGGCCCTATAGTATTCAAAGGGATCCGAAATATCTGTTCTCAGATTCCACAGAAATAAGGCTAGCAAAGAGATCCACGAAGTGCAGATGTAACTCTGAGAGGGGAAGTGACACATCACAGAGCAGATTCTCAGAAAGCTTCTTTCCAGATTTCATCTGAGGATATTTCCTTTTTCACCATAGCCCTCTATGGGCTTCCAAATATCACTTTGCCAGTTCCACAAGAACTGTCTTAGCGAAAGGCTTCTTGAGGGGAAAGCTGTAACTCTGTGACATGATTTCACAGAACACAAAAAAGTTTCTCAGAAAGCTTCTTTCCCTTTGTTATCAGAGGATATTTCCTTTGGCCCTATAGTCTTCAAAGGGATCCGAAATATCTGTTCTCAGATTCCACAGAAATAAGGCTAGCAAAGAGATCCACGAAATACAGATGTAACTCTGTGAGACGAATTAACAGAACACTAAGCAGTTTCTCAGAAAGCTGCATTCCAGATTTCATCTGAGGATATTTCCTTTTGCACCATAGCCCTCTATGGGATTCCAAATCTCACTTTGCGATTTCCACAAGAACTGTCTTAACGAAAGGCTTCTTGAGGGGAAAGCTGTAACTCTGTGAGATGATTTCACAGAACACAAAGAAGTTTCTCAGAAAGCTTCTTTCTCTTTGTTATCGGAGGTTATTTCCTTTGGCCCTGTAGTCTTCAAAGGCATCCGAAATATCTGTTCTCAGATTCCACAGAAAAAAGGCTAGCAAAGAGATCCACGATATACAGATGTAACTCTGTGTGTGGAAGTCACATCACAGAGCAGTTTCTCAGAAAGCTTCTTTCCAGATTTCATCTGAGGATATTTCCTTTTTCGCCATAGCCCTGTATGGGCTTCCAAATATCACTGCCAATTCCACAAGAACTGTCTTAGCGAGAGGCTTCTTGATGGCAAAGCTGTAACTCGGTGAGATGATTTCACAGAACACAAAGAAGTTTCTCAGAAAGATTCTTTCTCTTTGTTATCGGAGGATATTTCCTTTGGCCCTATAGTCTTCAAAGGAATCCGAAATATTTGTTCTCAAATTCCACAGAAATAAAGCTAGCAAAGAGATCCATGAAGTACAGATGTAACGCTGTGAGATGAATTAACAGAACACTAAGCAGTTTCTCGAAAGCTTCTTTCTAGATTTCATCTGAGGATATTTCCTTTTGCACCATAGCCCTCTGTGGGATTCCAAATATCACTTTGCGAATTCCACAAGAACTGTCTTAACGAAAGGCTTCTTGAGGGGAAAGCTGTAACTCTGTGGGATGATTTCACAGAACACAAAGAAGTGTCTCAGAAAGCTTCTTTCTCTTTGTTATCGGAGGTTATTTCCTTTGGCCCTGTAGTCTTCAAAGGCATCCGAAATATCTGTTCTCAGATTCCACAGAAAAAGGGCTAGCAAAGAGTTCAACGAAATACAGATGTAACTCTGTGTGTGGAAGTGACATATCACGGAGCAGTTTCTCAGAAAGCTTCTTTCCAGATTTCATCTGAGGATATTTCCTTTTTCACCATAGCCGTCTATGGGCTTCCAAATATCACTTTGCCAATTCCACAGGAAGTGTCTTAGCGACAGGCTTCTTGAGGGGAAAGCTGTAACTGTGTGAGATTATTTCACTGAACACAAAGAAGTTTCTCAGAAAGCTTCTTTCTCTTTGTTATCGGAGGATATTTCCTTTGACCCTATAGTGTTCAAAGGGATCTGAAATATCTGTTCTCAGATTCCAAAGAAATAAGGCTAGCAAAGAGATCCACGAAATACAGATGTAACTCTCTGAGATGAATTAACAGAACACTAAGCAGTTTCTCAGAAAGCTTCTTTCCAAATTTCATCTGAGGATATTTCCTTTTTCACCATAGTCCTCTACGGGCTTCCAAATATCACTTTGCCAATTCCAAAGGTAAAGTCTTAGTGAAAGGCTTCTGGAGGGAAAGCGGTAACTCTGTGAGACGATTTCACAGAACACCAAGAAGTTTCTCAGAAAGCTTCTTTCTCTTTGTTATTGGAGGATATTTCCTTTAGCCCTATAGTCTTCAAAGGGATCCGAAATATCTGTTTTCAGATTCCACAGAAATAAGGCTAGCAAAGAGATCCACGAAATAAAGATGTAACTCTGTGAGATGAATTAACAGAACACTAAGCAGTTTCTCAGGAAGCTTCTTTCCAAATTTCATCTGAGGATATTTCCTTTTTCACCATAGCCCTCTATGGGCTTCCAAATATCACTTTGCCAATTCCACAACAACAGTCTTAGCAAAAGGCTTCTGGAGGGGAAAGCTGTAACTCTGTGAGATGATTTCACAGAAGAAAAGGAAGTTTTTCAGAAGGCTTCTTTCTCTTTGTTATCGGAGGATACTTCCTTTGGCCCTATAGTCTTCAAAGGGATCCGAAATATGTGTTCTGATATACCACAGAAATAAGGCTAGCAAAGAGATCCACGAAATACAGATGTAACTCTGTGAGATGAATTAACAGAACACTAAGCGGTTTCTCAGAAAGCTTCTTTCCAGATTTCATCTGAGGATATTTCCTTTTTCACGATAACCCTCTATGGTCTTCCAAATATCACTTTGCCAATTCCACAAGAACTGTCTTAGTGAAAGGCTTCTTGAGCAGAAAGCTGTAACTCTGTGAAGTGATTTCACAGAACACAAAGAAGTTTCTCAGAAAGCTTCTTTCTCTTTGTTATCGGAGGATATTTCCTTTGGCCCTATAGTCTTCAAAGGGATCCGAAATATCTGTTCTCAGATTCCACAGAAATAAGGATACCAAAGAGATCCACGAAATACAGATGTAACTCTCTGTGTGGAAGTCACACATCACAGAACATTTTCTCAGAAAGGTTCTTTCCAGATTTCATCGGAGGATATTTCCTTTTTCACCATGGCCCTCTATGGGCTTTCAAATATCACTTTGCCAATTCCACAAGAACTGTCTTAGGGAAAGGCTTCTTGAGGGGAAAGCTGTATCTCTGTGAGATGATTTCTCAGAAAACAAAGAAGTTTCTCAGAAAGCTTCTTACTCTTTGTTATCGCAGGATATTTCCATTGTCCCTATAGTCTTCAAAGAGATTCAAAATATCTGTTCTCACATTCCACTGAAATAAGGCTAGCAAAGGGATCCACGAAATACAGATGTAACTCTGTGAGATGAATTAACAGAACACTAAGCAGTTTCTCAGAAAGGTTCTTTCCAGATTTCATCTGAGGATATTTCCTTTTTAACCATAGCCCTCTATGGGCTTCCAAATATCACTTTGCCAATTCCACAGGAACTGTCTTAGCGAAAGGCTTCTGGAGTGGAAAACGGTAACTCTGTGAGATGATTTCACAGAACACAAAGAAGTTTCTCAGAAAGCTTCTTTCTCTTTGTTATCAGAGGATATTTCCTTTGGCTCTATAGTCTCCAAAGGGATCCGAAATATCTCTTCTCAGATTCCACAGAAATAAGCCTAGCAAAGAGATCCACGAAATACAGATGTAACTCTGTGTGTGGAAGTCACGTCACAAAGCAGTTTCTCAGAAAGCTTCTTTCCAGATTACATCTGAGGTTATTTCCTTTTTCACCATAGCATTCTACGGGCTTCCAAATATCATTGCCAATTCCACAAGAACTGTCTTTGGGAGAGGCTTCTTGATGGCAAAGCTGTAACTCCGTGAGATGATTTCACAGAAGACAAAGAAGTTTCTCAGAAAGCTTCTTTCTCTTTTTTATAGCAGTATATTTCCTTTGGCCCTGTAGTCTTCAAAGGGATCCGAAATATCTGTTCTCAGATTCCACAGAAATAGGATAGCAAAGAGATAGATGAAATACAGAAGTAACTCTGTTGGATGAATTAATAGAACAGTAAGCAGTTTATCAGAAAGTTTCATTCCAGATTTCATCTGAGGATATTTCCTTTTTCACCATAGCCCTCTATGGGCTTCCAAATATCACTTTGCCTAAACCACAAGAACTGACTTAGCGAAACGCTTCTTGAGGGAAAAGCTGTAACTCTGTGAGATGATGTTACAGATCACAAAGAAGTTTCTCATAAAGCTTCTTTCTCTTTTTTATCGCAGGATATTTCCTTTGGCCCTATAGTCTTCAACGGGATCCGAAATATCTGATCTCAGATTCCACAGAAATAAGGCTAGCAAAGAGATCCATGAAAAACAGACATAATTCTGTGAGTGGAAGTCACACATCACAGAGCAGTTTCTCAGAAAGCTTCTTTCCAGATTACATCTGAGGATATATCCTTTTTCACCATAGCCCTCTATGGGATTCCAAATATCACTTTGCCAATTCCACAAGAACTGTCTTAGCGAAAGGCTTCTTCAGGGGAAAGCTGTAACTCTGTGTGATGATTTCACAGAACACAAAGAAATTTCTCAGAAAGCTTCTTTCTCTTTGTTATCGGAGGATATTTCCTTTGGCCCTATATTCTTCGAAGGGATCCGAAATATCTGTTCTCAGATTCCAAGAAATAAGGCTAGCAAAGGGATCCATGAAATACAGATGTAACTCTGTGAGATGAATTTACAGAACACTAAGCAGTTTCTCAGAAAGCTTCTTTCCAGATTTCATCTGAGGATATTTCCTTTTGCACCATAGCCCTCTATGTGCTTCCAAATATCACTTTGCCAATTCCACAAGAACTGTCTTAGCGAAAGGCTTCTTGAGGGGAAAGCGGTAACTCTGTGAGATGATTTCACAGAACACAAAGAAGTTTCTCGGAAAGCTTCTTTCTCTTTGTTATCGGAGGATATTTCCTTTGGCCCTATAGTCTTCAAAGGGATCCGAAATATCTGTTCTGAGATTCCACAGAAATAAGGCTAGCAAAGAGATTCATGAAATACAGATGTAACTCTTTGTGGGGAAGTCACACATCCCAGAGCAGTTTCTCAGAAAGCTTCTTTCCAGATTTCATGTCAGGTAATTTCCTTTTTCACCATAGCCCTCTATGGGCTTCCAAATATCACTTTGACAATTCCACAAGAACTGTCTCAGCGAAAGGCTTCTTGAGGGGAAAGCTGTAACTCTGTGAGATGATTTCACAGAACACAAAGAAGTTTCTCAGAAAGCTTCTTTCTCTTTGTTATCGGAGGATATTTCCTTTGGCCCTATAGTGTTCAAAGGGATCCGAAATATCTGTTCTCAGATTCCACAGAAATAAGGCTAGCATAGAGATCCACGAAATACAGATGTAACTCTGTGAGTTGAATTAACAGAACACTAAGCAGTTTCTCAGAAAGCTTCTTTCCAGATTTCATCTGAGGATAATTCCTTTTGCACCGAAGCCCTCTATGGGATTCCAAATATCACTTTGCGAATTCCACAAGAACTGTCTTAACGAAAGGCTCTTGAGGGGAAAGCTGTAACTCTGTGAGATGATTTCACAGAACACAAAGAAGTTTCTAAGAAACCTTCTTTCACTTTGTTATCGGAGGTTATTTCCTTTGGCCCTGTAGTCTTCAAAGGCATCCGAAATATCTGTTCTCACATTCCACAGAAATAGGATAGCAAAGAGATCCATGAAATACAGATGTAATTCTGTTGGAAGAATTAATAGAACACTAAGCAGTGTATCAGAAAGTTTCATTCCAGATTTCATCTGAGGATATTTCCTTTTTCACCATAGCCCTCTATGGGCTTCCAAATATCACTTTGCGAATTCCACAAGAACTGACTTAGCGAAACGCTTCTTGAGGGAAAAGCTGTAACTCTGTGAGATGATTTCACAGATCACAAAGTAGTTTCTCAGAAAGCTTCTTTCTCTTCGTTATCGGAGGATATTTCCTTTGGCCCTATAGTCTTCAACGGGATCCGAAATATCTGATCTCAGATTCCACAGAAATAAGGCTGGGAAAGAGATCCACGAAATACAGATGAAACTCTGTGAGATGAATTAACAGAACACTAAGCAGTTTCTCAGACAGCTTCTTTCCACATTTCATCTGATGTATTGTATTTTTCACCATAGCCCTCTAGGGGTTCCAAATATCACTTTGCCAATTCCACAAGAACTGTTAGCGAAAAGCTTCTGGAGGGCAAAGCTATAACTCTGTGAGATGATTTCACAGAACACAAAGAAGTTTCTCAGAAGGCTTCTTTCTCTTTGTTATCAGAGGATATTTCCTTTGGCCCTAGAGTCTTCAAAGGAATCCGAAATATCTGTTCTCAGATTCCACAGAAATAAGGCTAGCAAAGAGATCCACGAAATACAGATGTAACTCTGTGTGTGGAAGTCACATATCACAGAGCAGTTTCTCAGAAAGCTTCTTTCCAGATTTCATCTGAGGATATTTCCTTTTTCATCGTAGCCCTCTATGGGCTTCCAAATATCACTTTGCCAATTCCAGAAGAACTGTCTTAGCGAAAGGCTTCTTGAGGGGAAAGCTGTAACTCTGTGAGATGATTTCACAGAACACAAAGAAGTTTCTCAGAAAGCTTCTTTCTCTTTGTTATCGGAGGATATTTCCTTTGGCCCTATCGTCTTCAAAGGGATCCGAAATATCTGTTCTCAGATTCCAGAGAAAAAAGGCTAGCAAAGAGATCCAAGAAAAACAGATGTAACTCTGTGAGTGGAAGTCTCGCATCACAGAGCAGTTTCTCAGAAGGCTTTTTTCCCGATTTCATCTGAGGATATTTCTTTTTTCACCATAGCCCTCTATTGGCTTCCAAATATCACTTTGCCAATTCCACAATAACTGTCTTAGCGAAAGGCTTCTTGAATGGAAAGCTGTAACTCTGTGAGATGATTTCACAGAACACAAACAAGTTTCTCAGAAAGCTTCTTTCTCTTTGTTATCCGAGGGTATTTCCTTTGGCCCTATAGTCTTCAAAGGGATGCGAAATACCTGCTCTCAGATTCCATAGAAATAAGGCTAGCAAAGAGATCCACGAAATACAGATGTAACTCTATGTGTGGAAGTCACAGGTCACAGAGCAGTTTCTCAGAAAGCTTCTTTCCAGGTTTCATCTGAGGATATTTCCTTATTCACCATAGCCCACTTTGGGCTTCCAAATATCACTTTGCCATTTCCACAAGAACTGTCTTAGCGAAAGGCTTCTTGAGGGGAATCCTGTAACTATGTGAGATGATTTCACAGAACACAAAGAAGTTTCTCAGAAAGCTTCTTTCTCTTTGTTATCGCAGGATATTTCCTTTGGCCCTATAACTTCAAAGGGATCCGAAATATCTGTTCTCAGATTCCACAGAAATAAGGCTAGCAAAGAGATCCACGAAATACAGATGTAACTCTGTGTGTGGAAGTCACACATCTCAGAGCAGTTTCTCAGAAGGCTTCTTTCCAGATTTCATCTGACGATATTTCCTTTTTCACCATAGTCCTCTAAGGGCTTCCAAATATCACTTTGCCAATTCCAAAAGAACTGTCTTAGCGAAACGCTTCTTGAGGGGAAAGCTGTAACTCTGTGAGATGATTTCACAGAACACAAAGAATTTTCTCAGAAAGCTTCTTTCTCTTTGTTATCGGAGGATATTTCCTTTGGCCTTATAGTCTTCAAAGGGATCCGAAATATCTGTTCTCAGATTCCACAAGAATAAGGCTAGCAAAGAGATCCATGAAATACAGATGTAACTCTGTGAGATAAATTAACAGAACACTAAGCAGTTTCTCGGAATGCGTCTTTCCAGATTTCATCTGAGGATATTTCCTTTTTCACAATAGCCCTCTATGGGCTTCCAAATATCACTTTGCCAATTCCACAAGAACTGTCTTAGCGAAAGGCTTCTTGAGGCGAAAGCTGTAACTCTGTGAAATGATTTCACAGAACACAAAGAAGTTTCTCAGAAAGCTTCTTTCTCTTTGTTATCGGAGGATATTTCCTTTGGCCCTATCGTCTTCAAAGGGATCCGAAATATCTGTTCTCAGATTCCAGAGAAATAAGGCTAGCAAAGAGATCCAAGAAAAACAGATGTAACTCTGTGATTGGAAGTCTCGCACCCCAGAGCAGTTTCTCAGAAGGCTTCTTTCCAGATTTCATCTGACGATATTTCCTTTTTCACCATAGCCCTCTATGGGCTTCCAAATATCACTGTGCCAATTCCACAAGAACTGTCTTAGCGAAAGTCTTCTTGAGGGGAAAGCTGTAACTGTGTGAGATGATTTCACAAAACACAAAGAAGTTTCTCAGAAAGCTTCTTTCTCTTTGTTATCGGAGGATATTTCCTTTGGCCCTATTGTCTTCAAAGGGATCCGAAATATCTGTTCTCAGATTCCACTGAAATAAGGCTAGCAAAGATATCCATGAAATACTGATGTAACTCTGTGTGTGGAAGTCACACATCACAGAGTAATTTCTCAGAAAGCTTCTTTCCAGATTTCATCTGAGGATATTTCCTTTTTCACCATAGCCCTCTATGGGCTTCCAAATATCACTTTGCCAATTCCAGATGAACTGTCTTACCGAAAGGCTTCCTTAGGGGAAAGCAGTATCTCTTTGAGATGATTTCCCTGAACACAAAAAAGTTTCTCAGAAAGCATCTTTCTCTTTGTTATCGGAGGATATTTCCTTTGGCCCTATAGTCTTCCAAGGGATCCGAAATATCTGTTCTCAGATTCCACAGAAATATGGCCAGCAAAGAATTCCACGAAATACAGATGAAATTCTGTGAGATGAATTAACAGAACACTAAGCAGTTTCTGGGAAAGCTTCTTCCCAGATTTCAGCTGAGGATATTTCCTTTTTCACCATAGCCCTCTATGGGATTCCAAATATCACTCTGCCAATTCCACAAGAACTGTCTTATGGAAAGGCGTGTTGAGGGGAAAGCTGTAACTTGTGAGATGATTTCACAGAACACAAAGAAGTTTCTCAGAAACCTTCTTTCTCTTTTTTACCGGAGGATATTTCCTTTGGCCCTATAATCTTCAATGGGATCCGAATTATCAGTTCTCAGATTCCACAGAAATAAGGCTAGCAAAGAGATCCACGAAATACAGATGTAACTCTGTGAGATGAATTAACAGAACACTAAGCAGTTACCCAGAAAGCTTCTTTCCAGATTTCATCTGAGGATATTTCCTTTTCAAAATAGCCCTCTATGGGCTTCTACATATCTCTTTGCCAATTCCACAAGAACTGTCTTAGCGGAAGGCTTCTAGAGGGGAAAGCTGTAACTCTGTGAGATGATTTCACAGAACACAAAGAAGTTTCTCAGAAAGCTTCTTTCTCTTTGTTATCGGAGAATAATTCCTTTGGAACTACAGTCTTCAAAGGGATCCGAAATATCTGTTCTCAGATTCCACAGAAATAAGGCTAGCAAAGAGATCCACGAAATACAGATGTAACTCTGTGTGTGGAAGTCACACATCTCAGAACAGTTTCTCAGAAAAGTTCTTTCTAGATTTCATCTGACGATATTTCCTTTTTCACCATAGCCCTCTAAGGGCTTCCAAATATCACTTTGCCAATTCCACAAGAACTGTCTTAGCGAAAGGCTTCTTGAGGGGAAAGCTGTAACTCTGTGAAATCATTTCACAGAACACAAAGTAGTTTCTCAGAAATCTTCTTTCTATTTTATCGGCGTATATTTCCTTTGGCCCTCTAGTCTTCAAACGGATCCTAAATATCTGTTCTCAGATTCCACAGAAATAAGGCTAGCAAAGAGATCCACGAAATACATATGTAAATCTGAGAGATGAATTAATAGAACACTAAGCAGTTTCTCAGAAATCTTCTTTCCAGATTTCCTCTGAGGATGTTTCCTTTTGCAACATAGCCCTCTATTGGCTTCCAAATATCACTTTGCCAATTCCACAAAAACTGTCTTAATGAAAGGCTTCTTGACGGGAAAGCTGTAACTCTGTGAGATGATTTCACAGAACACAAAGAAGTTTCTCAGAAAGCTTCTTTCTCTTTGTTATCGGAGGATATTTCCTTTGGACCTATAATCTTCAAAGGGATCCGAAATATCTGTTCACAGATTACACAGAAATAAGGCTAGCAAAGAGATCCACGAAATACAGATGTAACTCTGTGAGATGAATTAACAGAACATTAAGCACTTTCTCAGAAAGCTTCTTTCCAGATTTCATCTCAGGATATTTCCTTTTTCACCATAGCCCACTATGGGATTCAAATTTCACTTTGCCAATTCCACAAGAACTGTCTTAGCGAAACGTTTCTTGATGGAAAAACTGTAACTCTGTGAGATGTTTTCACAGAACACAAAGAAGTTTCTCAGAAAGCTTCTTTCTCTTTGTTATCGGAGGATATTTCCTTTGACCCTAGAGTCTTCAAAGGGATCCGAAATATCTGTTCTCAGATTCCACAGAAATAAGGCTAGCAAAGAGATCCACGAAATACAGATGTAACTCTGTGAGATGAATTAACAGAACACTAAGCGTTTCTCAGAAAGCATCTTTCCATATTTCATCTGAGGATATTTCCTTTTTCACCATAGCCCTCTATGGGCTTCCAAATATCACTTTGCCAATTCCACAAGGACTGTCTTAACGAAAGGCTCCTTGAAGGGAAAGTTGTAACTCTGTGAGATGATTTCACAGAACACAAAGTAGTTTCTCAGAAAGCTTCTATCTCTTTGTTATCGGAGGATATTTCCTTTGGCGCTATAGTCTTCAAAGGGATCCGAAATATCTGTTCTCAGATTCCACAGAAATAAGGCTAGCAAAGAGATCCACGAAATACAGATGTAACTCTGTGTGTGAAAGTCACACATCACAGAGCAGTTTCTCAGAAAGCTTCTTTCCAGTTTTCATCAGAGGATATTTCCTTTTTTACCTTAGCCCTCTATGGGCTTCCAAATATCACTTTGCCAATTCCACAAGAACTGTCTTAGCGAAAGGCTTTTTGAGGGGAAAGCTGTAACTCTGTGAGATAATTTCACAGAACACAAAGAAGTTTCTCCGAAAGCTTCTTTCTCTTTGTTATCGGAGGATATTTCCTTTGGCCCTAGAGTCTTCAAAGGGATCCTAAATATGTGTTCTCAGATTCCACAGTAATAGGCTAGCAAAGAGATCCATGAAATACAGTTGTAACTCTGTGAGTGGAAGTAACACATCACAGAGCAGTTTCTCAGAAAGCTTCTTTCCAGATTTCATCTGAGGATATTTCCTTTTTCACCATAGCCCCTAAGGGCTTCCAAATATCACTTTGCCAATTCCACAAGAACTGTCTTAGCGAAAGGCTTCTTGAGGGGAAAGCTGTAACTCTGTGAGATGATTTTACAGAACACAAAAAAGTTTCTCAGAAAGCTTCTTTCTCTTTGTTATCGGAGGATATTTACTTTGGCCCTATAGTCTTCAAAGGGATCCGAAATATCTGTTCACAGATTACACAGAAATAAGGCTAGCAAAGAGATCCATGAAATACAGTTGTAACTCTGTGAATGGAAGTCACACATCAAAGAGCAGTTTCTCAGAAAGCTTCTTTCCAGATTTCATCTGAGTATATTTCCATTTTCACCATAGCCCTCTATGGGCTTCCAAATATCACTTTTCCAATTCCAGATGAACTGTCTTACCGAAAGTCTTCTTGAGGGGAAAGCTGTAACTCTGTAAGATGCTTTCACAGAACACAAAGAAGTTTCTCAGAAAGCTTCTTTCTCTTTGTTTTCGGAGGATATTTCTTTGGGCCCTATAGACTTCAAAGGGATCCGAATTATCTGTTCTCAGATACAACAGAAATAAGGTTAGCAAAGAGATCCACAAAATACAGATGTACCTCTGTGAGATGAATTAACAGAACACTAAGCAGTTTCTCAGAAAGCTTCTTTCCAGATTTCATCTGAGGATATTTCCTTTTTCACCGTAGCCCTCTATGGGCTTCCAAATGTCACTTTGCCAATTCCAGAAGAACTGTCTTACCGAAAGGCTACTTGAGGGGAAAGCTGTAACTCTGTGAGATGATTTCACAGAACACAAAGAAGTTTCTCAGAAAGCTTCTTTCTCTTTGTTATCGGAAGATATTTCCTTTGGACCTGTAGTCTTCAAAGGGATCCGAAATATCTGTTCTCAGATTCCACAGAAATAAGGCTGCAAAGATATCCACGAAATACAGATGTAACTCTGTGAGTGGAAGTCACACATCCAAGAGCAGTTTCTCAGAAAGCTTCTTTCCAGATTTCATCTGACGATATTTCCTTTTTCACCATAGCCCTCTATTGGCTTCCAAATATCACTTTGCCAATTCCAGAAGAACTGTCTTAACGAAAGGCTTCTTGAGGGGAAAGCTGTAAATCTGTGGGATGATTTCACAAAAAACAAAGAACTTTCTCAGAAAGCTTCTTCCTCTTGGTTATCGGAGGATATTTCTTTTGGACCTACAGTTTTCAAAGGGATCCTCAATATCTCTTCTCAGATTCCACAGAAATAAGGCTAGCAAAGAGATCCACGAAATACAGTTGTATTTCTGTGAGAGGAATTAACAGAACACTAAGCAGTTTCTCAGAAAGCTTCTTTCCAGATTTCATCTGAGGATATTTCCTTTTTCACCATAGCCCTCGATGGGCTTCCAAATATCACTTTGCCAATTCCACAAGAACTGTCTTAGCGAAAGGCTTCTTGAGGGTAAAGCTGTAACTCTGTGAGATGATTTCACAGAACACAAAGAAATTTCTCAAAAGCTTCTTTCTCTTTGTTATCGGAGGATATTTCTTTTGGCCCTATAGTCTTCAAAGGGATCCGAAATATCTGTCCTCAGATTCCACAGAAATAAGGCTAGCAAAGAGATCCACGAAATACAGATGTATCTCTGTGACTGGAAGTCACACATCCCAGATCAGTTTCGCAGAAAGCTTCTTTGCAGATTTCATCTGAGGATATTTCCTTTTTCACCATAGCCCTCTATGGGCTTCCAAATATCACTTTGCCAATTCCAGATGAACTGTCTTAGCGAAAGGCTTCTTGAAGGGAAAGCTGTAACTCTGTGATATGATTTCACAGAACACAAAGAAGTTTCTCAGAAAGCTTCTTTCTCTTTGTTATCGGAGGATATTACCTTTGTCCCTATAGTCTTCCAAAGAATCCGAAATATCTGTTCTCAGATTCCACAGAAATAAGGCTAGCAAAGAGATCCACGAAATACAGATGTAACTCTGTGAAATGAATTAACAGAACACTAAGCAGTTTCTCAGAAAGCTTCTTTCCAGATTTCATCTGAGGATATTTCCTTTTTCACCATAGCCCTCTATGGGCTTCCAAATATCACTTTGCCAATTCAACAAGAACGGTCTTAGCGAACGGCTTCTTGAGGGGAAAGCTGTAACTCTGTGAGATGATTTCACAGAACACAATGAAGTTTCTCAGAAAGCTTCTATCTCTTTGTAATCGGAGGATATTTCCTTTGGCCCTATAGTCTTCAAAGGGATCCGAAATATCTGTTCTCAGATTCCACAGTAGTAAGGCTAGCAAAGAGATAGACGAAATAGAGACATAACTCTGTGAGATGAATTAACAGAACACTGAGCAATTTCTCAGAAAGCTTCTTTCCAGATTTCATCTGAGGATATTTCCTTTTTCACCATAGCCCTCTTTGGGCTTAGAAATATCACTTTGCCAATTCCACAAGAAATGTCTTAGCGAAAGGCTCCTTGAGGGGAAATCTATAACTCTGTGAGATGATTTAACAGAACACAAAGAAGTTTCTCAGAAAGCTTCTTTCTCTTTGTTATCGGAGGATATTACCTTTGGCCCTACAGTCTTCAAAGGGATCCGAAATATCTGTTCTCAGATTCCACAGAAATAAGGCTAGGAGAGAGATCCACGAAATACAGATGTAATTCTCTGAGATGAATTAACAGAACACTAAGCAGTTTCTCAGAAAGTTTCTTTCCAGATTTCATCTGAGGATATTTTTTTTTTCACCATAGCCCTCTATGGGCTTCCAAATATCACTTTGCCAATTCCACAAGAACTGTCTTAGCTGAAGGCTTCTTGAGGGGAAAGCTGTAACTCTGTGAGATGATTTCACAGAACACAAAGAAGTTTATCAAAAGCTTCTTTCTCTTTGTTATCGGAGGATATTTCTTTTGGCCCTATAGTCTTCAAAGGGATACGAAATATCTGTTCTCAGATTCCACTGAAATAAGGCTAGCAAAGAGATGCACGAAATACAGATGTAAATATGTGAGTGGAAGTCACACATCACAGAGCAGTTTCTCAGAAAGCTTCTTTCCAGATTTCATCTGAGGATATTTCCTTTTTTACCATAGCCCTCTATGGGCCTCCAAATATCACTTTGCCAATTCCAGAAGAACTGTCTTAGCGAAAGCCTTCTTGAGTGGAAAGCTGTAACTTTGTGGGATGATTTCACAAAACACAAAGAACTATCTCAGAAAGCTTCTTTCTCTTTGTTAACGGAGGATATTTCCTTTGGCCCTATAGTCTTCAAATGGATCCGAAATATCTGTTCTCAGATTCCACAGAAATAAGGCTAGCAATGAGATCCACGAAATACAGATGTAACTCTGTGAGATGAATTAACAGAACACTAAGCAGATTCTCAGAAAGCATCTTTCCAGATTTCATCTGAGGATATTTCCTTTTTCACCATAGCCCTCTATGGGCTTCCAAATATCACTTTGCCAATTCCAGATGAACTGTCTTAGCGAAAGGCTTCTTGAGGGGAAAGCTGTAACTCTGTGAGATGATTTCACAGAACACAAAGAAGTTTCTCAGAAAGCTTCTTTCTCTTTGTTATCGGAGGATATTTCCTTTGGCTCTATAGTCTTCAAAGGGATCAGAAATATCTGTTCTCAGATTCCACAGAAATGAGGCTATGAGAGAGATCCACGAAATACAGATGTAACTCTGTCAGATGAATTAACAGAACACTAAGCAGTTTCTAAGAGAGCTTCTTTCCATATTTCATCTGAAGTTATTTCCTTTTTCACCATAACCCACTATTGGCTTCCAAATATCACTTTGCCAATTCCACAAGAACTGTCTTAGCGAAAGGCTTCTTTAGGCGAAAGCTGTAAATCTGTGAGATGATTTCACAGAACACAAAGAATTTTCTCAGAAAGCTTCTTTTTCTTTGTTATCGGAGGATATTCCTTTGGCCTATAGTCTTCAAAGGGATCCGAAATATCTGTTCTCAGATTCCACAGAAATAAGGCTAGCAAAGAGTTCCACGAAATACAGATGCAACACTGTGAGTGGAAATCACACATCACAGAGCAGTTTCTCAGAAAGCTTCTTTGCAGATTTCATCTGAGGATAATTCCTTTTTCACCATAGCCCTCTATGAGCTTCCAAATATCACTTTGCTAATTCCACAAGAAGTGTCTTAGTGAAATGCTTCTTGAAGGGAAAGCTGAAACTCTGTTAGATGATTTCAGAGAACACAAAGAATTTTCTCAGAAAGCTTCTTTCTCGTTCTTATCGTAGGGTATTTCCTTTGGCCCTACAGTCTTCAAAGGGATACGAAATATCCGTTCTCAGAATCCACAGAAATAAGGCTAGCAAAGAGATCCACGAAACACAGATGTAACTCTGTGTGTGGAAGTCACACATCACAGAGCAATTTCTCAGAAACCTTCTTTCCAGATTTCATCTGAGGATATTTCCTTTTTCACCATAGCCCTCTAAGGGCTCCCAAATATCACTTTGACAATTCCACAAGAACTGTCTTAGCCAAAGGCTTCTTGAGGGGAAAGCTGAAACTCTGTGAGATGATTTCCAGAACACAAAGAAGTTTCTCAGAAACCTTCTTTCTCTTTGTTATCGGAGGAAATTTCTTTTGGCCCTATAGTCTTCAAAGGGATCCGAAATATCTGTTCTCAGATTCCACAGAAATAAGGCTAGGAGAGAGATCCACGAAATACAGATGTAACTCTGTGAGATGAATTAACAGAACACTAAGCAGTTTCTCAGAAAGCTTCTTTCCAGATTTCATCTGAAGTTATTTTCTTTTTCACCATAACACTCTATGGGCTTCCAAATATCACTTTGCCATTTCCACAAGAACTGCCTTAGCGAAAGGCTTCTTGAAGGGAAAGCTGTAAATCTGTGAGATGATTTCACAGAACACAAAGTAGTTTTTCAGAAAGCTTCTTTCTCTTTGTTATCAGAGGATATTTCTTTTGGCCCTAGAGTCTTCAAAGGGATCCGAAATATCTGTTCTCAGATTCCACAGAAATAAGGCTAGCAAAGAGATCCACGAAATACAGATGTAACTCTGTGAGATGAATTAAGAGAACACTAAGCAGTTTCTCAGAAAGCTTCTTTCCAGATTTCCTCTGAGGATATTTCCTTTTTCACCATAACCCTCTATGGGCTTCCAAATATCACTTTGCCAATTCCACAAGAACTGTCTTAGCGAAAGGCTTCTTGAGGGGAAAGCTGTAACTCTGTGAGATTTTTTCACAGAACACAAAGAAGTTTCTCAGAAAGCTTCTTTCTCTTTGTTATCGGAGGATATTTCCTTTGGCCCTATAGTCTTCAAAGGGATCCGAAATATCTGTTCTCAGATTCCACAGAAATAAGGCTAGCAAAGAGATCCACGAAATACAGATGTAACTCTGTGAGAGGACTTAAGAGAACACTAAGCAGATTCTCAGAAAATTTCTTTCCAGATTTCATCTGAGGATATTTCCTTCTTCACGACAGCCCTCTATGAGCTTCCAAATATCACTTTGCCAATTCCACAAGAACTGTCTTAGCGAAAGGCTTCTTGAGGGGAAAGCTGTAACTCTGTGAGATGATTTCACAGAACACAAAGAAGTTTCTCAGAAAGCTTCTTTCTCTTTGTTATCGGAGTATATTTCCTTTGGCCCTGTAGTCTTCAAAGGGATCCGATATATCTGTTCTCAGATTCCACAGAAATAAGGCTAGCAAAGAGATCCACGAAATACAGATGTAACTCTGTGAGTGGAAGTCACACATCACAGAGATGTTTCTCAGAAAGGTTCTTTCCAGATTTCATCTGAGGATATTTCCTTTTTCACCATAGCCCTCTAGGGGTTCCAAATATCACTTTGCCAATTCCACAAGACCTGTCTTAGCGACATGCTTCTTGAGGGGAAAGCTGTAATTCTGTGAGATGATTTCACAGAACACAAACAAGTTTCTCAGAAAGCTTCTTTCTCTTTGTTATCAGAGGATATTTCCTTTGGCCCTATAGTCTACAAATGGATCCGAAATATCTTTTCTCAGATTACACAGAAATAAGGCTAGCGTAGAGATCCACGAAACACAGATGTAACTCTGTGTGTGGAAGTCTCGCATCACAGAGCATTTTCTCAGAAAGTTTCTGTCCAGATTTCATCCGAGGATATTTCCTTTTTCACCATAGCCCTCTATGGGCTTCCAAATATCACTTTGCCAATTCCACAAGAACTGTCTTGGTGAAAGGCTTCTTGAGGGGAAAGCTGTAACTCTGTGAGATGATTTCACAGAACACAAAGAAGTTTCTCAGAAAGCTTCTTTCTCTTTGTTATCGGAGGATATTTCCTTTGGCCCTATAGTCTTCAAAGGCATCTGAAATATCTGTTCTCAGATTCAACAGAAATAAGGCTAGCAAAGAGATCCACGAAATACAGATGTAACTCTGTGAGTGGAAGTCACACATCACAGAGCATCTTCTCATAAAGCTTCTGTCCGATTTCATCTGAGGATATTTCCTTTTTCACCATAGCCCTCTATGGGCTTCCAAATATCACTTTGCCAATTCCACAAGAACTGTCTTAGCGAAAGGCTTCTTGAGGGGAAAGCTGTAACTCTGTGAGATGATTTCACAGAACACAAAGAAGTTTCTAAGAAAGTTTCTTTCTCTTTGTTATCGGAGGATATTTCCTTTGGCCCTATTGTCTTAAAAGTGATCCGGAATATCTGTTCTCAGATTCCACAGAAACAAGGCTAGCAAAGAGATCCACGAAATACAGATGTAACTCTGTGTGTGGAAGTCACACGTCACAGAGCAGCTTCTCAGAAAGCTTCTTTCCAGATTTCATCTGAGTATATTTCCTTTTTCACCGTAGCCCTCTATGCGCCTCCTAATATCACTTTGCCAATTCCACAAGAACTGTCTTACCGAAAGGCTTCTTGAGGGGAAAGCTGTAACTCTGTGAGATGATTTTACAGAACACAAAGAAGTTTCTCAGAAAGCTTCTTTCTGTTTGTTATCGCAGGATATTTCCTTTGCCCTATAGTCTTCAAAGGGATCCGAAATATCTGTTCTCAGATTCCACCGAAATAAGGCTAGCAAAGAGATCCACGAAATACAGATGTAACTCTGTGAGTGGAAGTCACACATCACAGAGATGTTTCTCAGAAAGCTTCTTTCCAGATTTCATCTGATGATATTTCCTTTTTCACCATAGCCTTCTATGGGCTTCCAAATATCACTTTGCCAATTACACAAGAACTGTCTTAGCGAAAGGCTTCTTGAGGGGAAAGCTGTAACTCTGTGAGATGATTTCACAGAACACAAAGAAGTTTCTCAGAAAGCTTCTTTCTCTTTGTTATCGGAGGATATTTCCTTTGGACCTAGAGTCTTCAAAGGAATCCGAAATATCTGTTCTCAGATTCCACAGAAATAAGGCTAGCAAAGAGATCCACGAAATACAGATGTAACACTGTGTGTGCAAGTCACACATGACAGAGCAGTTTCTCAGAAAGCTTATTTCCAGATTTCATCTGAGGATATTTCCTTTTTCACCATAGCCCTCTATGGGCTTCCAAATTTCACTTTGCCAATTCCACAAGAACTGTCTAAGTGAAAGGCTTCTTGAGGGGAAAGCTGTAACTCTGTGAGATGATTTCACAGAACACAAAGAAGTTTCTCAGAAAGCTTCTTTCTCTTTGTTATCGCAGGATATTTCCTTTGGCCCTATAGTCTTCAAAGGGATCCGAAATATCTTTTCTCAGATTCCACAGAAATAAGGCTAGCAAAGAGATCCATGAAATACAGATGTTACTCTATGAGATGAACTAACAGAAAACTAAGCAGCTTCTCAGAAAGCTTCTTTCCAGATTTCATCTGAGCATATTTCCTTTTTCACCACAGCCCTCTATGGGCTTCCAAATATCACTTTGCGAAATCCACAAGAACTGTTTAAGCGAAAGGCTTCTTGAGGGGAAAGCTGTAACTCTGTGAGAAGATTTCTCAGAACACAAAGAAGTTTCACAGAAAGCTTCTTTCTCTTTGTTATAGAGGATATTTCCTTTGGTCCTATAGTCATCAAAGGGATCCGAAATATCTGTTCTCAGATTCCACAGAAATAAGGCTAGGAAAGAGATCCACGAAATACAGATGTAAATCCGTTTGTGGAAGTCAACCATGACAGAGCAGTTTCTCAGAAAGCTTCTTTCCAGATTTCATCTGAGGATATTTCCTTTTTCACCATAGCCCTCTATGGGCTTCCAAATAACACTTTGTCAAATCCACAAGAGCTGTTTAAGCGAAAGGCTTCTTGAGGGGAAAGCTGTAACTCTGTGAGATGATTTCACAGAACACAAAGTGGTTTCTCAAAAAGCTTCTTTCTCCTTGTTATCGGAGGATATTTCTTTTGTCCCTATAGTTTTCAAAGGGATCCGAAATATCTGTTCTGAGATTCCACACAAAAAAGGCTAGCAAAGAGATACACGAAATACAGATGTAACTCTGTGAGTGGAAGTCACACATCACAGAGCATCTTCTCATGAAGCTTCTGTCCAGATTTCATGTGAGGATATTTCCTTTTTCACAACAGCCGTCTACAGGCTTCCAAATATCACTTTGCCAATTCCACAAGAACTGTCTTAGTGAAAGGCTTCTTGAGGGGGAAGCCTAACTCTGTCAGATGATTTCACAGAACACAAAGAAGTTTCTCAGAAAGCTTCTTTCTCTTTGTTATCGGAGGATATTTCCTTTGGCCCTATAGACTTCAAAGGGATCCGAAATATCTGTTCTCAGATTCCTCAGAAATAAGGCTAGCAAAGAGATCCATGAAATACAGATGAAAATCTGTGAGATGAATTAACAGAACACTAAGCAGTTTCTCAGAAAGCTTCTGTCCAGATTTCATCTAAGGATATTTCCTTTTTCACCATAGCCCTCTAAGGGCTTCCAAATATCACTTTGCCAATTCCACAAGAACTGTCTTTGCGAAAGGCTTCTTGAGGGGAAAGCTATAACTCTGTGAGATGATTTCATAGAACACAAAGAAGTTTCTCAGAAAGCTTCTTCCTCTTAGTTATCGGAGGTTATTTCTTTTGGCCCTATAGTCTTCAAAGGAATCCGAAATATCTGTTCTCAGATTCCACAGAAATAAAGCTAGCAAAGAGATCCACAATATACAGATGTAACTCTGTGAGTGGAAGTCACACATCACAGAGCATTTTCTCATAAATCTTCTTTCCAGTTTTCATTTGAGGATATTTCCTTTTTCACCATAGCCCTCTAAGGGCTTCCAAATATCACTTTGCCAAATCCACAAGAACTGTCTTAGTTAAAGGCTTCTTGAGGGGAAAGCTGTAACTCTGTGAGATGATTCCACAGAACACAAAGAAGTTTCTCAGAAAGCTTCTTTCTCTTTGTTATCGGAAGATACTTCCTTTGGCCCTATAGTCTTCAAAAGGATCCGAAATATCTGTTCTCAGATTCCACAGAAATAAAGCTAGCAAAGAGATCCACAATATACAGATGTAACTCTGTGAGTGGAAGTCACACATCACAGAGCAGTTTCTCAGAAAGCTTCTTTCCAGATTTCATCTGAGGATATTTCCTTTTTCACCATAGCCCTCTATGGTCTTCCAAATATCACTTTGCCAATTCCACAAGAACTGTCTTAGCGAAAGGCTTCTTGAGGGCAAAGCTGTAACTCTGTGAGATGATTTCACAGAACACAAAGAAGTTTCTCAGAAAGCTTCTTTTTCTTTGTTATCGGATAATATTTCCTTTGACCGTATAGTCTTCAAAGGGATCCGAAATATCTGTTCTCAGATTCCACAGAAATAAGGCTAGCAAAGAGATCCACGAAATACAGATGTAACTCTGTGAGATGAATTAACAGAACACTAAGCAGTTTCTCAGAAAGCTTCTTTCCAGATTTCATCGGAGGATATTTCCTTTTTCACCATAGCCCTCTATGGCCTTAAAAATATCACTTTTCCAATTCCACAAGAACTGTCTTAGCGAAGGACTTCTTGAGGGGAAAGCTGGAACTCTGTGAGATGCTTTCAAAGAACACAAAGAAGTTTCTCAAAAAGCTTCTTTCTGTTTGTTATCAGAGGATATTTCCTTTGGCCCTATAGTCTTCAAAGGGATCCGAAATATCTGCTCTCAGATTCCACAGAAATAAGGCTAGCAAAGAGATCCACGAAATACAGATGTAACTCTGTGAGTGGAAGTCACACATCACAGAGCTGTTTCTCAGAAAGCTTCTTTCCAGATTTCATCTGATGATATTTCCTTTTTCACCATAGCCCTCTATGAGCTTCCAAATATCACTTTGCCAATTCCACAAGATCTGTCTTAGCGAAAGGCTTCTTGAGAGGAAAGTTGTAACTCTGTGAGATGATTTTACAGAACACAAAGAAGTTTCTCAGAAAGCTTCTTTCTCTTTGTTATCGGAGGATATTTCTTTTGGCCCTATAGTCTTCAAAGGGATCCGAAATATCTGTTCTCAGATTCCACAGGAATAAGGCTAGCAAGGAGATACACGAAATACAGATGTAACTCTGAGAGTGGAAGTCACACATCACAGAGCATCTTCTCATGAAGCTTCTGTCCAGATTTCATCTGAGGATATTTCCTTTTTCACCATAGCCCTCTATGGGCTTCCAAATATCACTTTGCCAATTCCACAAGAACTGTCTTAGTGAAAAGCTTCTTGAGGGGAAAGCTGTAACTCTGTGAGATGATTTCACAGAACACAAAGAAGTTTCTCAGAAAGCTTCTTTCTCTTTGTTATCGGAGGATATTTCCTTTGGCCCTATAGTCTTCAAAGGGATCCGAAATATCTGTTCTCAGATTCCACAGAAATAAGGCTAGCAAAGAGATCCACGAAATACAGATGTAACTCTGTGAGATGAATTAACAGAACACTAAGCAGTTTCTCAGAAAGCTTCTTTCCAGATTTCATCTGAGGATATTTCACTTTTCACCATAGCCCTCTATGGGCTTCCAAATATCACTTTGCCAATTCCAGAAGAACTGTCTTAGGGAAAGGCTTCTTGAAGGGAAAGCTGTAACTCTGTGAGATGATTTCTCAGAACACAAAGAAGTTTCTCAGAAAGCTTCTTTCTCTTTGCTATCGGAGGATATTTCCTTTGGTCCTATAGTCATCAAAGGGATCCGAAATATCTGTTCTCAGATTCCACAGAAATAAGGCTAGCAAAGACATCCACGAAATACGGATGTAACTCCGTGTGTGGAAGTCATACATCACAGAGCAGTTTCTCAGAAAACTTCTTTCCAGATTTCATCTGAGGATATTTCCTTTTTCACCATAGCCCTCTAGGGGTTCCAAATATCACTTTGCCAATTCCACAAGAACTGTCTTAGCGAAAGGCTTCTTGAGGGGAAAGCTGTAATTCTGTGAGATGATTTCACAGAACACAAAGAAGTTTCTCAGAAAGCTTCTTTCTCTTTGTTATCGGAGGATATTTCCTTTGGCCCTATAGTCTTCAAAGGGATCCGAAATATCTGTTCTCAGATTACACAGAAATAAGGCTAGCGTAGAGATCCACGAAACACAGATGTAACTCTGTGTGTGGAAGTCTCGCATCACAGAGCATTTTCTCAGAAAGCTTCTGTCCAGATTTCATCCGAGGATATTTCCTTTTTCACAATAGCCCTCTATGGGCTTCCAAATATCACTTTGCCAAATCCACAAGAACTGTTTAAGAGAAAGGCTTCTTGAGGGGCAAGCTGTAACTCTGTGATATGATTTCACAGAACACAAAGAAGTTTCTCAGAAAGCTTCTTTCTCTTTGTTATCGGAGGATATTTCCTTTGGCCCTATAGTCTTCAAAGGGATCCGAAATATCTGTTGTCAGATTCCACAGAAAAAAGGCTAGCAAAGAGATGCACGAAATACAGATGTAACTCTGTGAGTGGAAGTCACACATCACAGAGCATCTTCTCATAAAGCTTCTGTCCGATTTCATCTGAGGATATTTCCTTTTTCACCATAGCCCTCTATGGGCTTCCAAATATCACTTTGCCAATTCCATAAGAACTGTCTTAGCGAAAGGCTTCTTGAGGGGAAAGCTGTAACTCTGTGAGATGATTTCACAGAACACAAAAAAGTTTCTCAGAAAGCTTCTTTCTCTTTGTTATCGGAGGATATTTCCTTTGGCCCTATAGTCTTCAAAGAGATCCGAAATATCTTTTCTCAGATTCCACAGAAATAAGGCTAGCAAAGAGATCCATGAAATACAGATGTAACTCTGTGAGATGAATTAACAGAACACTAAGCAGTTTCTCAGAAAGATTCTTTCCAGATTTCATCTGAGGATATTTCCTTTTTCACCATAGCCCTCTATGGGCTTCCAAATATCACTTTGCCAAATCCACAAGAACTGTTTAAGCGAAAGGCTTCTTGAGGGGAAAGCTCTAACTCTGTCAGATGATTTCACAGAACACAAAGAAGTTTCTCAGAAAGCTTCTTTCTCTTTGTTATCGGAGGATATTTCTTTTGGCCCTATAGTCTTCAAAGGGATCAGAAATATCTGTTCTCAGATTCCACATAAATAAGGCTAGCAAAGAGATCCAAGAAATACAGATGTAACTCTGTGTGTGGAAGTCACACATCACAGAGCAGCTTCTCAGAAAGCTTCTTTCCAGATTTCATCTGAGGATATTTCCTTTTTCACCATAGCCCTCTATGCGCCTGCAAATATCACTTTGCCAATTCCACAAGAACTGTCTTAGTGAAAGGCTTCTTGAAGGGAAAGCTGTAACTCTGTGAGATGATTTCACAGAACACAAAGAAGTTTCTCAGAAAGCTTCTTTCCCTTTGTTATCGCAGGATACTTCCTTTAGCCCTATAGTCTTCAAAGGGATCCGAAATCTCTGTTCTCAGATTCCACAGAAATAAGGCTAGCAAAGAGATCCACGAAATACAGATGTAACTCTGTGAGTGGAAGTCACACATCACAGAGCTGTTTCTCAGAAAGCTTCTTTCCAGATTTCATCTGATGATATTTCCTTTTTCACCATAGCCCTCTATGAGCTTCCAAATATCACTTTTCCAATTCCACAAGAACTGTCTTAGTGAAAGGCTTCTTGAGGGGAAAGCTGTAAATCTGTGAGAGGATTTCACAGAACACAAAGAAGTTTCTCAGAAAGCTTCTTTCTCTTTGTTATCGCAGGATATTTCCTTTGGCCCTATAGTCTTCAAAGGGATCCGAAATATCTGTTCTCAGATTCCACAGATAAAAGGCTAGCAAAGAGATCCACGAAATACAGATGTAACTCTGTGAGTAGAAGTCACACATCCCAGAGTATCTTCTCATAAAGTTTCTTTCCGATTTCATCTTAGGATATTTCCTTTTTCACCATAGCCCTCTATGGGTTTCCAACTATCACTTTGCCAATTCCACAAGAACTGTCTTAGCGAAAGGCTTCTTGAGGGGAAAGCTGTAACTCTGTGAGATGATTTCACAGAACACAAAGAAGTTTCTCAAAAAGTTTCTTATCTTTGTTATCGGAGGATATTTCCTTTGGCTCTATAGTCTTCAAAGGGATCCGAAATATCTGTTCTCAGATTCCACAGAAATAAGGCTAGCAAAGAGATCCACGAAATACAGATGTAACTCTGTGAGATGAATTAACAGAACACTAAGCAGTTTCTCAGAAAGCTTCTTTCCAGATTTCATCTGAGGATATTTCATTTTTCACCATAGCCCTCTAAGGGCTTCCAAATATCACTTTGCCAATTCCACAAGAACTGTCTTAGCGAAAGGCTTCTTGAGGGGAAAGCTGTAACTCTGTGAGATGATTTCTCAGAACACAAAGAAGTTTCTCAGAAAGCTTCTTTCTCTTTGTTATCGGAGGATATTTCCTTTGGTCCTATAGTCATCAAAGGGATCCGAAATATCTGTTCTCAGATTCCACAGAAATAAGGCTAGCAAAGACATCCACGAAATACAGATGTAACTCCGTGCGTGGAAGTCACACATCACAGAGCATTTTCTCAGAAAACTTCTTTCCAGATTTCATCTGAGGATATTTCCTTTTTCACCATAGCCCTCTAGGGGTTCCAAATATCACATTGCCAATTCCACAAGAACTGTCTTAGCGAAAGGCTTCTTGAGGTGAAAGCTGTAATTCTGTGAGATGATTTCACGGAACACAAAGAAGTTTCTCAGAAAGCTTCTTTCTCTTTGTTATCGGAGGATATTTCCTTTGGCCCTATAGTCTTCAAAGGGATCCGAAATATCTGTTCTCAGATTACACAGAAATAAGGCTAGCGTAGAGATCCACGAAACACAGATGTAAGTCTGTGTGTGGAAGTCTCGCATCACAGAGCATTTTCTCAGAGAGCTTCTGTCCAGATTTCATCCGAGGATATTTCCTTTTTCACAATAGCCCTCTATGGGCTTCCAAATATCACTTTGCCAATTCCACAAGAACTGTCTTAGTGAAAGGCTTCTTGAGGGGAAAGCTGTAACTCTGTGAGATGATTTCACAGAACACAAAGAAGTTTCTCAGAAAGCTTCTTTCACTTTGTTATCGGAGGATATTTCCTTTGGCCCTATAGTCTTCAAAGGGATCCGAAATATCTGTTCTCAGATTCCACACAAAAAAGGCTAGCAAAGAGATACACGAAATACAGGATGTAACTCTGTGAGTGGAAGTCACACATCACAGAGCATCTTCTCATGAAGCTTCTGTCCAGATTTCATGTGAGGATATTTCCTTTTTCACAACAGCCGTCTACGGGCTTCTAAATATCACTTTGCCAATTCCACAAGAACTGTCTTAGTGAAAGGCCTCTTGAGGGGGAAGCCTAACTCTGTCAGATGATTTCACAGAACACAAAGAAGTTTCTCAGAAAGCTTCTTTCTCTTTGTTATCGGAGGATATTTCCTTTGGCCCTATAGATTTCAAAGGGATCCGAAATATCTGTTCTCAGATTCCTCAGAAATAAGGCTAGCAAAGAGATCCATAAAATACAGATGTAACTCTGTGAGATGAATTAACAGAACACTAATCAGTTTCTCAGAAAGCTCTGTCCAGATTTCATCTGAGGATATTTCCTTTTTCACCATAGCCCTCTATGGGCTTCCAAATATCACTTTGCCAATTCCAGAAGAACTGTCTTAGCGAAAGGCTTCTTGAGGGGAAAGCTGTAACTCTGTGAGATGATTTTTCAGAACACAAAGAAGTTTCCCAGACAGCTTCTTTCTCTTTGTTATCGGAGGATATTTCCTTTGGCCCTATAGTCATCAAAGGGATCCCAAATATCTGTTCTCATATTCCACAGAAATAAGGCTAGCAAAGATATCCACGAAATACAGATGTAACTCCGTGTGTGGAAGTCACACATCACAGAGCAGTTTCTCAGAAAACTTCTTTCCAGATTGCATCTGAGGATATTTCCTTTTTCACCATAGCCCTCTAGGGGTTCCAAATATCACTTTGCCAATTCCACAAGAACTGTCTTAGCGAAAGGCTTCTTGAGGGGAAAGCTGTAACTCTGTGAGATGATTTCACAGAACACAAAGAAGTTTCTCCGAAAGCTTCTTTCTCTTTGTTATCGGAGGATATTTCCTTTGTCCCTATAGTCTTCAAAGGGATCCGAAATATCTGTTCTCAGATTCCACAGAAATAAGGCTAGCATAGAGATCCACGAAATACAGATGTAACGCTGTGTGTGGAAGTCAAACATCACAGAGCAGCTTCTCAGAAAGCTTCTTTCCAGATTTCGTCTGAGAATATTTCCTTTTTCACAATAGCCCTCTATGCGCCTCCAAATATCACTTTGCCAATTCCACAAGAACTGTCTTAGCGAAAGGCTTCTTGAGAGGAAATCTGTAACTCTGTGAGTTGATTTCACAGAACACAAAGAAGATTCTCAGAAAGCTTCTTTCTCTTTGTTATCGCAGGATATTTCCTTTGGCCCTGTAGTCTTCAAAGGGATCAGAAATATCTCTTCTCAGATTCCACAGAAATAAGGCTAGCAAAGAGATCCACGAAATACAGATGTAATCCCGTGTGTAGAAGTCACACATCACACAGCTTTTTCTCAGAAAGCTTCTTTCCAGATTTCGTCTGATGATATTTCCTTTTTCACCATAGCCCTCTATGGGCTTCCAAATATCACTTTGCCAATTCCACCAGAACTGTCTTATCGAAAGGCTTCTTGAGGGGAAAGCTGTAACTCTGTGAGATGATTTCACAGAACACAAAGAAGTTTCTCAGAAAGCTTCTTTCTCTTTGTTATCAGAGGATATTTCCTTTGGCCCTAGAGTCTCCAAAGGAATCCGAAATATCTGTTCTCAGATTCCACAGAAATAAGGCTAGCAAAGAGATCCACGAAATACAGATGTAACACTGTGTGTGAAAGTCACACATCACAGAGCAGTTTCTCAGAAAGCTTCTTTCCAGATTTCATCTGAGGATATTTCCTTTTTCACCATAGCCCTCTATAGGCTTCCAAATATCACTTTGCCAATTCCACAAGAACTGTCTTATTGAAAGGCTTCTTGAGGGGAAAGATGTATCTCTGTGAGATGATTTCACAGAACACAAAGAAGTTTCTCAGAAATCTTCTTTCTCTTTGTTATCGCAGGATATTTCCTTTGGCCGTATAGTCTTCAAAGGGATCCGAAATATCTGTTCTCAGATTACACAGAAATAAGGCTAGCAAAGAGATCCATGAAATAAAGATGTAACTCTGTGAGATGAATTAACAGAACTCTAAGCAGTTTCTCAGAAAGCTTCTTTCCAGATTTCATCTGAGGATATTTCCTTTTTCACCATAGCCCTCTATGGGCTTCCAAATAACACTTTGCCAAATCCACAAGAACTGTTTAAGCGAAAGGCTTCTTGAGGGGAAAGCTGTAACTCTGTGAGATGATTTCACAGAACACAAAGTGGTTTCTCAGAAAGCTTCTTTCTCTTTGTTATCGGAGGATATTTCTTTTGTCCCTATAGTTTTCAAAGGGATCCGAAATATCTGTTCTGAGATTCCACACAAAAAAGGCTAGCAAAGAGATACACGAAATACAGATGTAACTCTGTGAGTGGAAGTCACACATCACAGAGCATCTTCTCATGAAGCTTCTGTCCAGATTTCATGTGAGGATATTTCCTTTTTCACAACAGCCGTCTACGGGCTTCCAAATATCACTTTGCCAATTCCACAAGAATGGTCTTAGTGAAAGGCTTCTTGAGGGGGAAGCCTAACTCTGTCAGATGATTTCACAGAACACAAAGAAGATTCTCAGAAAGCTTCTTTCTCTTTGTTATCGGAGGATATTTCCTTTGGCCCTATAGACTTCAAAGGGATCCGAAATATCTGTTCTCAGATTCCACAGAAATAAGGCTAGCAAAGAGATTCAAGAAATACAGATGTAACTCTGTGAGTGGAAGTCACACATCACAGAGATGTTTCTCAGAAAGCTTCTTTCCAGATTTCATCTGAGGATATTTCATGTTTCACCATAGCCCTCTACGGGCTTCCAAATATCACTTTGCCAATTCCACAAGAACTGTCTTAGCGAAAGGCTTCTTGAGGGGAAAGCTGTAACTCTGTGAGATGATTTCTCAGAACACAAAGAAGTTTCTCAGAAAGCTTCTTTCTCTTTATTATCAGAGGATATTTCCTTTGTTCCTGTAGTCATCAAAGGGATCCAAAATATCTGTTCTCAGATACCACAGAAATAAGGCTAGCAAAGAGAACCACGAAATACAGATGTAACACTGTGTGTGAAAGTCACACATCACAGAGCAGTTTCTCAGAAAGCTTCTTTCCAGATTTCATCTGAGGATATTTCCTTTTTCACCATAGCCCTCTATAGGCTTCCAAATATCACTTTGCCAATTCCACAAGAACTGTCTTATTGAAAGGCTTCTTGAGGGGAAAGCTGTAACTCTGTGAGATGATTTCACAGAACACAAACAAGTTTCTCAGAAAGCTTCTTTCTCTTTGTTATCGGAGGATATTTCCTTTGGCCCTATAGTCTTCAAAGGGATCCGAAATATCTGTTCTCAGATTACACAGAAATAAGGCTAGCGTAGAGATCCACCAAACACAGATGTAACTCTGTGTGTGGAAGTCTCGCATCACAGAGCATTTTCTCAGAAAGCTTCTCTCCAGATTTCATCCGAGGATATTTCTTTTTCACAATAGCCCTCTAAGGGCTTCCAAATATCACTTTGCCAATTCCAGAAGAACTGTCTTACCGAAAGGCTTCTTGAGGGGAAAGCTGTAACTCTGTAAGATGATTTCACAGAACACAAAGAAGTTTCTCAGAAAGCTTCTTTCTCTTTGTTATCGGAGGATATTTCCTTTAGCCCTATAGTCTTCAAAGGGATCCGAAATATCTGTTCTCAGATTCAACAGAAATAAGGCTAGCAAAGAGAGCCACGAAATACAGATGTAACTCTGTGAGTGGATGTCACACATCACAGAGCATCTTCTCATAAAGCTTCTGTCCGATTTCATCTGAGGATATTTCCTTTTTCACCATAGCCCTCTATGGGCTTCCAAATATCACTTTGCCAATTCCACAAGAACTGTCTTAGCCAAAGGCTTCTTGAGGGGAAAGCTGTAACTCTGTGAGATGATTTCACAGAACACAAAGAAATTTCTCAGAAAGTTTCTTTCTCTTTGTTATCGGAGGATATTTCCTTTGGCCCTGTAGTCTTCAAAGGGATCCGAAATATCTGTTCTCAGATTCCACAGAAATAAGGCTAGCAAAGAGATCCATGAAATACAGATGTAGCTCTGGGTGATGAATTAACAGAACACTAAGCAGTTTCAAAGAAAGCTTCTTTCTAGATTTCATCTGAGGATATTTCCTTTTTCACCATAGCGCTCTATGGGCTTCCAAATATCACTTTGCCAATTCCACAAGAACTGTTTAAGAAAAAGGCTTCTTGAGGGGCAAGCTGTAACTCTGTGAGATGATTTCACAGAACACAAAGAAGTTTCTCAGAAAGCTTCTTTCTCTTTGTTATCGGAGGTTATTTCCTTTGGCCCTATAGTCTTCAAAGGGATCCGAAATATCTGTTCTCAGATTCCACAGAAAAAAGGCTAGCAAAGAGATCCACGAAATACAGATGTAACTCTGTGAGTGGAAGTCACACATCAGAGAGCATCTTCTCATAAAGCTTCTGTCCGATTTCATCTGAGGATATTTCCTTTTTCACCATAGCCCTCTATGGGCTTCCAAATATCACTTTGCGAAATCCACAAGAACTGTTTAAGCGAAAGGCTTCTTGAGGGGAAAGCTCTAACTCTGTCAGATGATTTCACAGAACACAAAGAAGTTTCTCAGAAAGCTTCTTTCTCTTTGTTATCGGAGGATATTTCTTTTGGCCCTATAGTCTTCAAAGGGATCCGAAATATCTGTTCTCAGATTCCACAGAAATAAGGCTAGCAAGGAGATAAACGAAATACAGATGTAACTCTGAGAGTGGAAGTCACACATCACAGAGCATCTTCTCATGAAGCTTCTGTCCAGATTTCATCTGAGGATATTTCCTTTTTCACAATAGCCCTCTATGGGCTTCCAAATATCACTTTGCCAATTCCACAAGAACTGTCTTAGTGAAAAGCTTCTTGAGGGGAAAGCTGTAACTCTGTGAGATGATTTCACAGAACACAAAGAAGTTTCTCAGAAAGCTTCTTTCTCTTTGTTATCGGAGGATATTTCCTTTGGCCCTATAGTCTTCAAAGGGATCCGAAATATCTGTTCTCAGATTCCACAGAAATAAGGCTAGCAAAGAGATCCACGAAATACAGATGTAACTCTGTGAGATGAATTAACAGAACACTAAGCAGTTTCTCAGAAAGCTTCTTTCCAGATTTCATCTGAGGATATTTCACTTTTCACCATAGCCCTCTATGGGCTTCCAAATATCACTTTGCCAATTCCAGAAGAACTGTCTTAGCGAAAGGTTTCTTGAAGGGAAAGCTGTAACTCTGTGAGATGATTTCTCAGAACACAAAGAAGTTTCTCAGAAAGCTTCTTTCTCTTTGCTATCGGAGGATATTTCCTTTGGTCCTATAGTCATCAAAGGGATCCGAAATATCTGTTCTCAGATTCCACAGAAATAAGGCTAGCAAAGACATCCACGAAATACAGATGTAACTCCGTGTGTGGAAGTCACACATCACAGAGCAGTTTCTCAGAAAACTTCTTTCCAGATTTCATCTGAGGATATTTCCTTTTTCACCATAGCCCTCTAGGGGTTCCAAATATCACTTCACAATTCCACAAGAACTGTCTTAGCGAAAGGCTTCTTGAGGGGAAAGCTGTAATTCTGTGAGATGACTTCACAGAACACAAACAAGTTTCTCAGAAAGCTTCTTTCTCATTGTTATCGGAGGATATTTCCTTTGGTCCTGTAGTCTTTAAAGGGATCCGAAATATCTGTTCTCAGATTACACAGAAATAAGGCTAGCGTAGAGATCCACGAAACACAGATGTAACTCTGTGTGTGGAAGTCTCGCATCACAGAGCATTTTCTCAGAAAGCTTCTGTCCAGATTTCATCCGAGGATATTTCCTTTTTCACAATAGCCCTCTATGGGCTTCCAAATATCACTTTGACAAATCCACAAGAACTGTTTAAGAGAAAGGCTTCTTGAGGGGCAAGCTGTAACTCTGTGAGATGATTTCACAGAACACAAAGAAGTTTCTCAGAAAGCTTCTTTCTCTTTGTTATCGGAGGATATTTCCTTTGGCCCTATAGTCTTCAAAGGGATCCGAAATATCTGTTGTCAGATTCCACAGAAAAAAGGCTAGCAAAGAGATGCACAAAATACAGATGTAACTCTGTGAGTGGAAGTCACACATCACAGAGCATCTTCTCATAAAGCTTCTGTCCGATTTCATCTGAGGATATTTCCTTTTTCACCATAGCCCTCTATGGGCTTCCAAATATCACTTTGCCAATTCCATAAGAAGTGTCTTAGCGAAAGGCTTCTTGAGGGGAAAGCTGTAACTCTGTGAGATGATTTCACAGAACACAAAAAAGTTTCTCAGAAAGCTTCTTTCTCTTTGTTATCGGAGGATATTTCCTTTGACCCAATAGTCTTCAAAGAGATCCGAAATATCTTTTCTCAGATTCCACAGAAATAAGGCTAGCAAAGAGATCCATGAAATACAGATGTAACTCTGTGAGATGAATTAACAGAACACTAAGCAGTTTCTCAGAAAGCTTCTTTCCAGATTTCATCTGAGGATATTTCCTTTTTCACCATAGCCCTGTATGGGCTTCCAACTATCACTTTGCCAAATCCACAAGAAATGTCTTAGCGAAAGGCTTCTTGAGGGGAAAGTTGTAACTCTGTGAGATGATTTCACAGAACACAAAAAAGTTTCTCAGAAAGCTTCTTTCTCTTTGTTATCGGAGGATATTTCCTTTGGCCCTATAGTCTTCAAAGGGATCCCAAATATCTTTTCTCAGATTCCACAGAAATAAGGCTAGCAATGAGATCCACGAAATACAGATGTTACTCTGTGAGTGGAAGTCACACATCACAGAGTATCTTCTCATGAAGCTTCTGTCCAGATTTCATCTGAGGATATTTCCTTTTTCACAATAGCCCTCTATGGGCTTCCAAATATCACTTTGCCAATTCCACAAGAACTGTCTTAGTGAAAAGCTTCTTGAGGGGAAGGCTGTAACTCTGTGAGATGATTTCACAGAACACAAAGAAGTTTCTCAGAAAGCTTCTTTCTCTTTGTTATCAGAGGATATTTCCTTTGGCCCTATAGTCTTCAAAGGGATCCGAAATAACTGTTCTCAGATTCCACAGAAATAAGGCTAGCAAAGAGATCCACGAAATACAGATGTAACTCTGTGAGATGAATTAACAGAACACTAAGCAGTTTCTCAGAAAGCTTCTTTCCAGATTTCATCTGAGGATATTTCATTTTTCACCATAGCCCTCTAAGGGCTTCCAAATATCACTTTGCCAATTCCAGAAGAACTGTCTTAGCGAAAGGCTTCTTGAGGGGAAAGCTGTAACTCTGTGAGATGATTTCTCAGAACACAACGAAGTTTCTCAGAAAGCTTCTTTCTCTTTGTTATCGGAGGATATTTCTTTTGGTCCTATAGTCATCAAAGGGATCCGAAATATCTGTTCTCAGATTCCACAGAAAAAAGGCTAGCAAAGACATCCACGAAATACAGATGTAACTCCGTGTGTGGAAGTCACACATCACAGAGCAGTTTCTCAGAAAAGTTCTTTCCAGATTTCATCCGAGGATATTTCCTTTTACACAATAGCCCTCTATGGGCTTCCAAATATCACTTTGCCAATTCCACAAGAACTGTCTTAGTGAAAGGCTTCTTGAGGGGAAAGCTGTAACTCTGTGAGATGATTTCACAGAACACAAAGAAGTTTCTCAGAAAGCTTCTTTCTCTTTGTTATCGGAGGATATTTCCTTTGGCCCTATAGTCTTCAAAGGGATCCGAAATATCTGTTCTCAGATTCCACAGAAATAAGGCTAGCAAAGAGATCCACGAAATACAGATGTAACTCTGTGTGTGGAAGTCACACATCACAGAGCAGCTTCTCAGAAAGCTTCTTTCCAGATTTCATCTGAGTAGATTTCCTTTTTCACCATAGCCCTCTATGCGCCTCCAAATATCACTTTGCCAATTCCACAAGAACTGTCTTACCGAAAGGCTTCTTGTGGGGAAAGCTGTAACTCTGTGAGATGATTTCACAGAACACAAAGAAGTTTCTCAGAAAGCTTCTTTCTCTTTGTTATCGCAGGATATTTACTTTGGCCCTATAGTCTTCAAAGGGATCCGAAATATCTGTTCTCAGATTCCACAGATAAAAGGCTAGCAAAGAGATCCACGAAATACAGATGTAACTCTGTGAGTAGAAGTCACACATCCCAGAGTATCTTCTCATAAAGCTTCTTTCCGATTTCATCTAAGGATATTTCCTTTTTCACCATAGCCCTCTATGGGTTTCCAACTATCACTTTGCCAATTCCACAAGAACTGTCTTAGCGAAAGGCTTCTTGAGGGGAAAGCTGTAACTCTGTGAGATGATTTCACAGAACACAAAGAAGTTTCTCAAAAAGTTTCTTTCTCTTTGTTATCGGAGGATATTTCCTTTGGCTCTATAGTCTTCAAAGGGATCCGAAATATCTGTTCTCAGATTCCACAGAAATAAGGCTAGCAAAGAGATCCACGAAATACAGATGTAACTCTGTGAGATGAATTAACCGAACACTAAGCAGTTTCTCAGAAAGCTTCTTTCCAGATTTCATCTGAGGATATTTCATTTTTCACCATAGCCCTCTAAGGGCTTCCAAATATCACTTTGCCAATTCCACAAGAACTGTCTTAGCGAAAGGCTTCTTGAGGGGAAAGCTGTAACTCCGTGAGATGACTTCTCTGAACACAAAGAAGTTTCTCAGAAAGCTTCTTTCTCTTTGTTATCGGAGGATATTTCCTTTGGTCCTATAGTCATCAAAGGGATCCGAAATATCTGTTCTCAGATTCCACAGAAATAAGGCTAGCAAAGACATCCACGAAATACAGATGTAACTCCGTGTGTGGAAGTCACACATAACAGAGCAGTTTCTCAGAAAACTTCTTTCCAGATTTCATCTGAGGATATTTCCTTTTTCACCATAGCCCTCTAGGGGTTCCAAATATCACTTTGCCAATTCCACAAGAACTGTCTTAGCGAAAGGCTTCTTGAGGGGAAAGCTGTAATTCTGTGAGATGATTTCACAGAACACAAAGAAGTTTCTCAGAAAGCTTCTTTCTCTTTGTTATCGGAGGATATTTCCTTTGGCCCTATAGTCTTCAAAGGGATCCGAAATATCTGTTCTCAGATTACACAGAAATAAGGCTAGCGTAGAGATCCACGAAACACAGATGTAACTCTGTGTGTGGAAGTCGCGCATCACAGAGCATTTTCTCAGAAAGCTTCTGTACAGATTTCATCCGAGGATATTTCCTTTTTCACAATAGCCCTCTATGGGCTTCCAAATATCACTTAGCCAATTCCACAAGAACTGTCTTAGTGAAAGGCTTCTTGAGGGGAAAGCTGTAACTCTGTGAGATGATTTCACAGAACACAAAGAAGTTTCTCAGAAAGCTTCTTTCTCTTTGTTATCGGAGGATATTTCCTTTGGCCCTATAGTCTTCAAAGGGATCCGAAATATCTGTTCTCAAATTCAACAGAAATAAGGCTAGCAAAGAGATCCACGAAATACAGATGTAACTCCATGTGTGGAAGTCACACATCACAGAGCAGCTTCTCAGAAAGCTTCTTTCCAGATTTCATCTGAGGATATTTCCTTTTTCACCATAGCCCTCTATGCGCCTCCAAATATCACTTTGCCAATTCCACAAGAACTGTCTTAGCGAAAGGCTTCTTGAGGGGAAAGCTGTAACTCTGTGAGATGATTTCACAGAACACAAAGAAGTTTCTCAGAAAGCTTCTTTCTCTTTGTTATCGCAGGATATTTCCTTTGGCCCTATAGTCTTCAAAGGGATCCGAAATATCTGTTCTCAGATTCCACAGATAAAAGGCTAGCAAAGAGGTCCACGAAATACAGATATAACTCTGTGAGTGGAAGTCACACATCCCAGAGTATCTTCTCATAAAGCTTCTTTCCGGTTTCATCTTAGGATATTTCCTTTTTCACCATAGCCCTCTATGGGTTTCCAACTATCACTTTGCCAATTCCACAAGAACTGTCTTAGCGAAAGGCTTCCTGAGGGGAAAGCTGTAACTCTGTGAGATGATTTCACAGAACACAAAGAAGTTTCTCAGAGCGCTTCTTTCTCTTTGTTATCGGAGGTTATTTCCTTTGGAACTAGAGTCTTCAAAGGGATCCGAAATATCTGTTCTCAGATTCCACAGAAATAAGGGTAGCAAAGAGATCTACGAAATACAGATGTAACTCTGTGAGTGGATGTCACACATCACAGAGCTGTTTCTCAGAAAGCTTCTTTCCAGATTTCATCTGAGGATATTTCCTTTTTCACCATAGCCCTCTATGGGTTTCCAAATATCATTTTGCCAATTCCACAAAAAATGACTTAACGAAAGGCTTCTTCATGGGAAAGCTCTAACTCTGTGAGATGATTTCACAGAACACAAAGAAGTTTCTCAGAAAGTTTCTTTCTCTTTGTTATCGGAGGATATTTCCTTTGGCTCTATAGTCTTAAAAGGGATCCGAAATATCTGTTCTCAGATTCCACAGAAATAAGGCTAGCAAGGAGATCCACGAAATACAGATGTAACTCTGCGTGTGGAAGTCACACATCACAGAGCAGCTTCTCAGAAAGCTTCTTTCCAGATTTCATCTGAGGATATTTCCTTTTTCACCATAGCCCTCTATGCGCCTCCAAATATCACTTTGCCAATTCCACAAGAACTGTCTTAGTGAAAGGCTTCTTGAGGGGAAAGCTGTAACTCTGTGAGATGATTTCACAGAACACAAAGAAGTTTCTCAGAAAGCTTCTTTCTCTTTGTTATCGCAGGATATTTCCTTTGACCCTAGAGTCTTTAAAGGGATCCGAAATATCTGTTCTCAGATTCCACAGAAATAAGGCTAGCAAAGAGATCCACGAAATACAGATGTAACTCTGTGAGTGGATGTCACACATCACAGAGCTGTTTCTCAGAAAGCTTCTTTCCAGATTTCATCAGAGGATATTTCCTTTTTCACCATAGCCCTCTATGGGCTTCCAAATATCACTTTGCCAATTCCATAAGAACTGTCTTAGCGAAAGGCTTCTTGAGGGGAAAGCTGTAACTCTGTGAGATGATTTCACAGAACACAAAGAAGTTTCTCAGAAAGTTTCTTAATCTTTGTTATCGGAGGATATTTCCTTTGGCCCTATAGTGCTAAAAGGGATTAGAAATACCTGTTCTCAGATTCCACATAAATAAGGCTAGCAAAGAGATCCAAGAAATACAGATGTAACTCTGTGTGTGGAAGTCACACATCACAGAGCAGCTTCTCAGAAAGCTTCTTCCCAGATTTCATCTGAGTATATTTCCTTTTTCACCATAGCCCTCTATGGGCTTCCAAATATCACTTTGCCAATTCCACAAGAACTGTCTTAGCGAAAAGCTTCTTGAGGGGAAAGCTGTAACTCTGTGAGATGATTTCACAGAACACAAAGAAGTTTCTCAGAAAGCTTCTTTCTCTTTGTTATCGGAGGATATTTCCTTTGGCCCTGTAGTCTTCAAAGGGATCCGAAATAACTGTTCTCAGATTCCACAGAAATAAGGCTAGCAAAGAGATCCACGAAATACAGATGTAACTCTGTGAGATGAATTAACAGAACACTAAGCAGTTTCTCAGAAAGCTTCTTTCCAGATTTCATCTGAGGATATTTCATTTTTCACCATAGCCCTCTATGGTCTTCCAAATATCACTTTGCCAATTCCACAAGAACTGTCTAAGCGAAAGGCTTCTTGAGGGGAAAACTGTAACTCTGTGAGATGATTTCTCAGAACACAAAGAAGTTTCTCAGAAAGCTTCTTTCTCTTTGTTATCGGAGGATATTTCCTTTGGTCCTATAGTCATCAAAGGGATCCGAAATATCTGTTCTCAGATTCCACAGAAATAAGGCGAGCAAAGACATCCACGAAATACAGATGTAACTCCGTGTGTGGAAGTCACACATCACAGAGCAGTTTCTCAGAAAACTTCTTTCCAGATTTCATCTGAGGATATTTCCTTTTTCACCATAGCCCTCTAGGGGTTCCAAATATCACTTTGCCAATTCCACAAGAACTGTCTTAGCGAAAGGCTTCTTGAGGGGAAAGCTGTAATTCTGTGAGATGATTTCACAGAACACAAACAAGTTTCTCAGAAAGCTTCTTTCTCTTTGTTATCGGAGGATATTTCCTTTGGCCCTAAAGTCTTCAAAGGGATCCGAAATATCTGTTCTCAGATTACACAGAAATAAGGCTAGCGTAGAGATCCACGAAACACAGATGTAACTCTGTGTGTGGAAGTCTCGCATCACAGAGCATTTTCTCAGAAAGCTTCTGTCCAGATTTCATCCGAGGATATTTCCTTTTTCACAATAGCCCTCTATGGGCTTCCAAATATAACTTTGCCAATTCCACAAGAACTGTCTTAGCAAAAGGCTTCTTGAGGGGAAAGCTGTAACTCTGTGAGATGATTTCACAGAACACAAAGAAGTTTCTCAGAAAGCTTCTTTCTCTTTGTTATCGGAGGATATTTCCTTTGGCCCTATAGTCTTCAAAGGGATCCGAAATATCTGTTCTCAGATTCAACAGAAATAAGGCTATCAAAGAGATCCACGAAATACAGATGTAACTCTGTGTGTGGAAGTCACACATCACAGAGCAGCTTCTCAGAAAGCTTCTTTCCAGATTTCATCTGAGTATATTTCCTTTTTCACCATAGCCCTCTATGCGCCTCCAAATATCACTTTGCCAATTCCACAAGAACTGTCTTACCGAAAGGCTTCTTGAGGGGAAAGCTGTAACTCTGTGAGATGATTTCACAGAACACAAAGAAGTTTCTCAGAAAGCTTCTTTCTCTTTGTTATCGCAGGATATTCCCTTGGCCCTATAGTCTTCGAAGGGATCCGAAATATCTGTTCTCAGATTCCACAGATAAAAGGCTAGCAAAGAGATCCACGAAAAACAGATGTAACTCTGTGAGTGGAAGTCACACATCCCAGAGTATCTTCTCATAAAGCTTCTTTCCGATTTCATCTTAGGATATTTCCTTTTTCACCCTAGCCCTCTATGGGTTTCAAACTATCACCTTGCCAATTCCAGAAGAACTGTCTTAGCGAAAGGCTTCTTGAGGGGAAAGCTGTAACTCTGTGAGATGATTTCACAGAACACAAAGAAGTTTCTCAAAAATTTCTTTCTCTTTGTTATCGGAGGATATTTCCTTTGGCTCTATAGTCTTAAAAGGGATCCGAAATATCTGTTCTCAGATTCCACAGAAATAAGGCTAGCAAAGAGATCCACGAAATACAGATGTAACTCTGTGTGTGGAAGTCACACATCACAGAGCAGCTTATCAGAAAGCTTCTTTCCAGATTTCATCTGAGGATATTTCCTTTTTCACCATAGCCCTCTATGCGCCTCCAAATATCACTTTGCCAATTCCACAAGAACTGTCTTAGCGAAAGGCTTCCTGAGGGGAAAGCTGTAACTCTGTGAGATGATTTCACAGAACACAAAGAAGTTTCTCAGAAAGTTTCTTTCTCTTTGTTATCGGAGGATATTTCCTTTGGCCCTAGAGTCTTCAAAGGGATCCGAAATATCTGTTCTCAGATTCCACAGAAATAAGGCTAGCAAAGAGATCTACGAAATACAGATGTAACTCTGTGAGTGGATGTCACACATCACAGAGCTGTTTCTCAGAAAGCTTCTTTCCAGATTTCATCTGAGGATATTTCCTTTTTCACCATAGCCCTCTATGGGTTTCCAAATATCATTTTGCCAACTCCACAAAAAATGACTTAACGAAAAGCTTCTTCATGGGAAAGCTGTAACTCTGTGAGATGATTTCACAGAACACAAAGAAGTTTCTCAGAAAGCTTCTGTCTCTTTGTTATCGCAGGATATTTCCTTTGGCCCTATATTCTTCAAAGGGATCCGAAATATCTGTTCTCAGATTCCACAGAAATAAGGCTAGCAAAGAGATCCATGAAATACAGATGTAACTCTGTTAGATGAATTAACAGAACACTAAGCAGTTTCTCAGAAAGCTTCTTTCCAGATTTCATCCGAGGATATTTCCTTTTTCACCATAGCCCTCTGTGGGCTTCCAATATCACTTTGCCAATTCCACAAGAACTGTCTTAGCGAAAGGCTTCTTGAGGGGAAAGCTGTAACTCTGTGAGATGATTTCTCAGAACACAAAGAAGTTTCTCAGAAAGCTTCTTTCTCTTTGTTATCGGAGGATATTTCCTTTGGTCCTATAGTCATCAAAGGGATCCGAAATATCTGTTCCCAGATTCCACAGAAATAAGGCTAGCAAAGACATCCACGAAATACAGATGTAACTCCGTGTGTGGAAGTCACACATCACAGAGCAGTTTCTCAGAAAACTTCTTTCCAGATTTCATCTGAGGATATTTCCTTTTTCACCATAGCCCTCTAGGGGTTCCAAATATCACTTTGCCAATTCCAGAAGAACTGTCTTAGCGAAAGGCTTCTTGAGGGGAAAGCTGTAACTCTGTGAGATGATTTCACAGAACACAAAGAAGTTTCTCAGAAAGCTTCTTTCTCTTTGTTATCGGAGGATATTTCCTTTGGCCCTGTAGTCTTCAAAGGGATCCGAAATAACTGTTCTCAGATTCCACAGAAATAAGGCTAGCAAAGAGATCCACGAAATACAGATGTAACTCTGTGAGATGAATTAACAGAACACTAAGCAGTTTCTCAGAAAGCTTCTTTCCAGATTTCATCTGAGGATATTTCATTTTTCACCATAGCCCTCTATGGTCTTCCAAATATCACTTTGCCAATTCCACAAGAACTGTCTAAGCGAAAGGCTTCTTGAGGGGAAAGCTGTAACTCTGTGAGATGATTTCTCAGAACACAAAGAAGTTTCTCAGAAAGCTTCTTTCTCTTTGTTATCGGAGGATATTTCCTTTGGTCCTATAGTCATCAAAGGGATCCGAAATATCTGTTCTCAGATTCCACAGAAATAAGGCGAGCAAAGACATCCACGAAATACAGATGTAACTCCGTGTGTGGAAGTCACACATCACAGAGCAGTTTCTCAGAAAACTTCTTTCCAGATTTCATCTGAGGATATTTCCTTTTTCACCATAGCCCTCTAGGGGTTCCAAATATCACTTTGCCAATTCCACAAGAACTGTCTTAGCGAAAGGCTTCTTGAGGGGAAAGCTGTAATTCTGTGAGATGATTTCACAGAACACAAACAAGTTTCTCAGAAAGCTTCTTTCTCTTTGTTATCGGAGGATATTTCCTTTGGCCCTAAAGTCTTCAAAGGGATCCGAAATATCTGTTCTCAGATTACACAGAAATAAGGCTAGCGTAGAGATCCACGAAACACAGATGTAACTCTGTGTGTGGAAGTCTCGCATCACAGAGCATTTTCTCAGAAAGCTTCTGTCCAGATTTCATCCGAGGATATTTCCTTTTTCACAATAGCCCTCTATGGGCTTCCAAATATAACTTTGCCAATTCCACAAGAACTGTCTTAGCAAAAGGCTTCTTGAGGGGAAAGCTGTAACTCTGTGAGATGATTTCACAGAACACAAAGAAGTTTCTCAGAAAGCTTCTTTCTCTTTGTTATCGGAGGATATTTCCTTTGGCCCTATAGTCTTCAAAGGGATCCGAAATATCTGTTCTCAGATTCAACAGAAATAAGGCTATCAAAGAGATCCACGAAATACAGATGTAACTCTGTGTGTGGAAGTCACACATCACAGAGCAGCTTCTCAGAAAGCTTCTTTCCAGATTTCATCTGAGTATATTTCCTTTTTCACCATAGCCCTCTATGCGCCTCCAAATATCACTTTGCCAATTCCACAAGAACTGTCTTACCGAAAGGCTTCTTGAGGGGAAAGCTGTAACTCTGTGAGATGATTTCACAGAACACAAAGAAGTTTCTCAGAAAGCTTCTTTCTCTTTGTTATCGCAGGATATTCCCTTGGCCCTATAGTCTTCGAAGGGATCCGAAATATCTGTTCTCAGATTCCACAGATAAAAGGCTAGCAAAGAGATCCACGAAAAACAGATGTAACTCTGTGAGTGGAAGTCACACATCCCAGAGTATCTTCTCATAAAGCTTCTTTCCGATTTCATCTTAGGATATTTCCTTTTTCACCCTAGCCCTCTATGGGTTTCAAACTATCACCTTGCCAATTCCAGAAGAACTGTCTTAGCGAAAGGCTTCTTGAGGGGAAAGCTGTAACTCTGTGAGATGATTTCACAGAACACAAAGAAGTTTCTCAAAAATTTCTTTCTCTTTGTTATCGGAGGATATTTCCTTTGGCTCTATAGTCTTAAAAGGGATCCGAAATATCTGTTCTCAGATTCCACAGAAATAAGGCTAGCAAAGAGATCCACGAAATACAGATGTAACTCTGTGTGTGGAAGTCACACATCACAGAGCAGCTTATCAGAAAGCTTCTTTCCAGATTTCATCTGAGGATATTTCCTTTTTCACCATAGCCCTCTATGCGCCTCCAAATATCACTTTGCCAATTCCACAAGAACTGTCTTAGCGAAAGGCTTCCTGAGGGGAAAGCTGTAACTCTGTGAGATGATTTCACAGAACACAAAGAAGTTTCTCAGAAAGCTTCTTTCTCTTTGTTATCGGAGGATATTTCCTTTGGCCCTAGAGTCTTCAAAGGGATCCGAAATATCTGTTCTCAGATTCCACAGAAATAAGGCTAGCAAAGAGATCTACGAAATACAGATGTAACTCTGTGAGTGGATGTCACACATCACAGAGCTGTTTCTCAGAAAGCTTCTTTCCAGATTTCATCTGAGGATATTTCCTTTTTCACCATAGCCCTCTATGGGTTTCCAAATATCATTTTGCCAACTCCACAAAAAATGACTTAACGAAAAGCTTCTTCATGGGAAAGCTGTAACTCTGTGAGATGATTTCACAGAACACAAAGAAGTTTCTCAGAAAGCTTCTGTCTCTTTGTTATCGCAGGATATTTCCTTTGGCCCTATATTCTTCAAAGGGATCCGAAATATCTGTTCTCAGATTCCACAGAAATAAGGCTAGCAAAGAGATCCATGAAATACAGATGTAACTCTGTTAGATGAATTAACAGAACACTAAGCAGTTTCTCAGAAAGCTTCTTTCCAGATTTCATCCGAGGATATTTCCTTTTTCACCATAGCCCTCTGTGGGCTTCCAATATCACTTTGCCAATTCCACAAGAACTGTCTTAGCGAAAGGCTTCTTGAGGGGAAAGCTGTAACTCTGTGAGATGATTTCTCAGAACACAAAGAAGTTTCTCAGAAAGCTTCTTTCTCTTTGTTATCGGAGGATATTTCCTTTGGTCCTATAGTCATCAAAGGGATCCGAAATATCTGTTCCCAGATTCCACAGAAATAAGGCTAGCAAAGACATCCACGAAATACAGATGTAACTCCGTGTGTGGAAGTCACACATCACAGAGCAGTTTCTCAGAAAACTTCTTTCCAGATTTCATCTGAGGATATTTCCTTTTTCACCATAGCCCTCTAGGGGTTCCAAATATCACTTTGCCAATTCCAGAAGAACTGTCTTAGCGAAAGGCTTCTTGAGGGGAAAGCTGTAATTCTGTGAGATGATTTCACAGAACACAAACAAGTTTCTCAGAAAGCTTCTTTCTCTTTGTTATCGGAGGATATTTCCTTTGGCCCTATAATCTTCAAAGGGATCCGAAATATCTGTTCTCAGATTACACAGAAATAAGGCGAGCGTAGAGATCCACGAAACACAGATGTAACTCTGTGTGTGGAAGTCTCGCATCACAGAGCATTTTCTTAGAAAGCTTCTGTCCAGATTTCATCTGAGGATATTTCCTTTTTCACCATAGCCCTCTATGGGCTTCCAAATATCACTTTGCCAATTCCACAAGAACTGTCTTAGTGAAAGGCTTCTTGAGGGGAAAGCTGTAACTCTGTGAGATGATTTCACAGAACACAAAGAAGTTTCTCAGAAAGCTTCTTTCTCTTTGTTATCGGAGGATATTTCCTTTGGCCCTATACTCTTCAAAGGAATCCGAAATATCTGTTCTCAGAATCAACAGAAATAAGGCTAGCAAAGAGATCCACGAAATACAGATGTAACTCTGTGAGTGGAAGTCACACATCACAGAGCATCTTCTCATAAAGCTTCTGTCCGATTTCATCTGAGGATATTTCCTTTTTCACCATAGCCCTCTATGGGCTTCCAAATATCACTTTGCCAATTCCACAAGAACTGTCTTAGCGAAAGGCTTCTTGAGGGGAAAGCTGTAACTCTCTGAGATGATTTCACAGAACACAAAGAAGTTTCTCAGAAAGTTTCTTTCTCTTTGTTATCGGAGGATATTTCCTTTGGCTCTATAGTCTTAAAAGGGATCCGAAATATCTGTTCTCAGATTCCACAGAAATAAGGCTAGCAAAGAGATCCACGAAATACAGATGTAACTCTGCGTGTGGAAGTCACACATCACAGAGCAGCTTCTCAGAAAGCTTCTTTCCAGATTTCATCTGAGGATATTTCCTTTTTCACCATAGCCCTCTATGCGCCTCCAAATATCACTTTGCCAATTCCACAAGAACTGTCTTAGTGAAAGGCTTCTTGAGGGGAAAGCTGTAACTCTGTGAGATGATTTCACAGAACACAAAGAAGTTTCTCAGAAAGCTTCTTTCTCTTTGTTATCGCAGGATATTTCCTTTGACCCTAGAGTCTTTAAAGGGATCCGAAATATCTGTTCTCAGATTCCACAGAAATAAGGCTAGCAAAGAGATCCACGAAATACAGATGTAACTCCGTGAGTGGATGTCACACATCACAGAGCTGTTTCTCAGAAAGCTTCTTTCCAGATTTAATCTGAGGATATTTCCTTTTTCACCATAGCCCTCTATGGGCTTCCAAATATCACTTTGCCAATTCCATAAGAACTGTCTTAGCGAAAGGCTTCTTGAGGGGAAAGCTGTAACTCTGTGAGATGATTTCACAGAACACAAAGAAGTTTCTCAGAAAGTTTCTTAATCTTTGTTATCGGAGGATATTTCCTTTGGCCCTATAGTGGTAAAAGGGATTAGAAATACCTGTTCTCAGATTCCACATAAATAAGGCTAGCAAAGAGATCCAAGAAATACAGATGTAACTCTGTGTGTGGAAGTCACACATCACAGAGCAGCTTTTCAGAAAGCTTCTTCCCAGATTTCATCTGAGTATATTTCCTTTTTCACCATAGCCCTCTATGCGCCTGCAAATATCACTTTGCCAATTCCACAAGGACTGTCTTAGTGAAAGGCTTCTTGAGGGGAAAGCTGTAACTCTGTGAGATGATTTCACAGAACACAAAGAAGTTTCTCAGAAAGCTTCTTTCCCTTTGTTATCGCAGGATACTTCCTTTAGCCCTATAGTCTTCAAAGGGATCCGAAATATCTGTTCTCAGATTCCACAGAAATAAGGCTAGCAAAGAGATCCACGAAATACAGATGTTACTCTGTGAGTGGAAGTCACACATCACAGAGCATCTGCTGATGAAGCTTCTGTCCAGATTTCATCTGAGGATATTTCCTTTTTCACAATAGCCCTCTATGGGCTTCCAAATATCACTTTGCCAATTCCACAAGAACTGTCTTAGCGAAAAGCTTCTTGAGGGGAAAGCTGTAACTCTGTGAGATGATTTCACAGAACACAAAGAAGTTTCTCAGAAAGCTTCTTTCTCTTTGTTATCGGAGGATATTTGCTTTGGCCCTATAGTCTTCAAAGGGATCCGAAATAACTGTTCTCAGATTCCACAGAAATAAGGCTAGCAAAGAGATCCACGAAATACAGATGTAACTCTGTGAGATGAATTAACAGAACACTAAGCAGTTTCTCAGAAAGCTTCTTTCCAGATTTCATCTGAGGATATTTCCTTTTTCACCATAGCCCTCTGTGGGCTTCCAAATATCACTTTGCCAATTCCACAAGAACTGTCTTAGCGAAAGGCTTCTTGAGGGGAAAGCTGTAACTCTCTGAGATGATTTCTCAGAACACAAAGAAGTTTCTCAGAAAGCTTCTTTCTCTTTGTTATCGGAGGATATTTCCTTTGGTCCTATAGTCATCAAAGGGATCCGAAATATCTGTTCTCAGATTCCACAGAAATAAGGCTAGCAAAGACATCCACGAAATACAGATGTAACTCCGTGTGTGGAAGTCACACATCACAGAGCTGTTTCTCAGAAAACTTCTTTCCAGATTTCATCTGAGGATATTTCCTTTTTCACCATAGCCATCTAGGGCTTCCAAATATCACTTTGCCAATTCCACAAGAACTGTCTTAGCGAAAGGCTTCTTGAGGGGAAAGCTGTAATTCTGTGAGATGAATTCAGAGAACACAAACAAGTTTCTCAGAAAGCTTCTTTCTCTTTGTTATCGGAGGATATTTCCTTTGGCCCTATAGTCTTCAAAGGGATCCGAAATATCTGTTCTCAGATTACACAGAAATAAGGCTAGCGTAGAGATCCACGAAACACAGATGGAACTCTGTGTGTGGAAGTCTCGCATCACAGAGCATTTTCTTCGAAAGCTTCTGTCCAGATTTCATCTGAGGATATTTCCTTTTTCACCATAGCCCTCTATGGGCTTCCAAATATCACTTTGCCAATTCCACAAGAACTGTCTTAGTGAAAGGCTTCTTGAGGGGAAAGCTGTAACTCTGTGAGATGATTTCACAGAACACAAAGAAGTTTCTCAGAAACCTTCTTTCTCTTTGTTATCGGAGGATATATCCTTTGGCCCTATACTCTTCAAAGGAATCCGAAATATCTGTTCTCAGATTCAACAGAAATAAGGCTAGCAAAGAGATCCACGAACTACAGATGTAACTGTGTGAGTGGAAGTCACACATCACAGAGCATCTTCTCATAAAGCTTCTGTCCGATTTCATCTGAGGATATTTCCTTTTTCACCATAGCCCTCTATGGGCTTCCAAATATCACTTTGCCAATTCCACAAGAACTGTCTTAGCGAAAGGCTTCTTGAGGGGAAAGCTGTAACTCTCTGAGATGATTTCACAGAACACAAAGAAGTTTCTCAGAAAGTTTCTTTCTCTTTGTTATCGGAGGATATTTCCTTTGGCTCTATAGTCTTAAAAGGGATCCGAAATATCTGTTCTCAGATTCCACAGAAATAAGGCTAGCAAAGAGATCTACGAAATACAGATGTAACTCTGTGAGTGGGTGTCACACATCACAGAGCTGTTTCTCAGAAAGCTTCTTTCCAGATTTCATCTGAGGATATTTCCTTTTTCACCATAGCCCTCTATGGGTTTCCAAATATCATTTTGCTAATTCCACAAAAAATGACTTAACGAAAGGCTTCTTCATGGGAAAGCTGTAACTCTGTGAGATGATTTCACAGAACACAAAGAAGTTTCTCAGAAAGCTTCTTTCTCTTTGTTATCGCAGGATATTTCCTTTGGCCCTACATTCTTCAAAGGGATCCGAAATATCTGTTCTCAGATTCCACAGAAATAAGGCTAGCAAAGAGATCCATGAAATACAGATGTAACTCTGTTAGATGAATTAACAGAACACTAAGCAGTTTCTCAGAAAGCTTCTTTCCAGATTTCATCTGAGGATATTTCCTTTTTCACCATAGCCCTCTATGGGCTTCCAAATATCACTTTGCCAATTCCACAAGAACTGTCTTAGCGAAAGGCTTCTTGAGGGGAAAGCTGTAACTCTGTGAGATGATTTCTCAGAACACAAAGAAGTTTCTCAGAAAGCTTCTTTCTCTTTGTTATCGGAGGATATTTCCTTTGGTCCTATAGTCATCAAAGGGATCCGAAATATCTGTTCTCAGATTCCACAGAAATAAGGCTAGCAAAGACATCCACGAAATACAGATGTAACTCCGTGTGTGGAAGTCACACATCACAGAGCAGTTTCTCAGAAAACTTCTTTCCAGATTTCATCTGAGGATATTTCCTTTTTCACCATAGCCCTCTAGGGGTTCCAAATATCACTTTGCCAATTCCACAAGAACTGTCTTAGCGAAAGGCTTCTTGAGGGGAAAGCTGTAATTCTGTGAGATGATTTCACAGAACACAAACAAGTTTCTCACAAAGCTTCTTTCTCGTTGTTATCGGAGGATATTTCCTTTGGCCCTATAGTCTTCAAAGGGATCCGAAATATCTGTTCTCAGATTCCACAGAAATAAGGCTAGCGTAGAGATCCACGAAACACAGATGTAACTCTGTGTGTGGAAGTCTCGCATCACAGAGCATTTTCTTCGAAAGCTTCTTTCCAGATTTCATCTGAGGATATTTCCTTTTTCACCATAGCTCTCTATGGGCTTCCAAATATCACTTTGCCAATTCCACAAGAACTGTCTTAGCGAAAGGCTTCTTGAGGGGAAAGCTGTAACTCTGTGAGATGATTTCTCAGAACACAAAGAAGTTTCTCAGAAAGCTTCTTTCTCTTTGTTATCGGAGGATATTTCCTTTGGCCCTATAGTCTTCAAAGGGATCCGAAATATCTGTTCTCAGATTACACAGAAATAAAGGGTTGCGTGGAGATCCACGAAACACAGATGTAACTCTGTGTGTGGAAGTCTCGCATCACAGAGCATTTTCTTAGAAAGCTTCTGTCCAGATTTCATCTGAGGATATTTCCTTTTTCACCATAGCCCTCTATGGGCTTCCAAATATCACTTTGCCAATTCCACAAGAACTGTCTTAGTGAAAGGCTTCTTGAGGGGAAAGCTGTAACTCTGTGAGATGATTTCACAGAACACAAAGAAGTTTCTCAGAAAGCTTCTTTCTCTTTGTTATCGGAGGATATTTCCTTTGGCCCTATACTCTTCAAAGGAATCCGAAATATCTGTTCTCAGAATCAACAGAAATAAGGCTAGCAAAGAGATCCACGAAATACAGATGTAACTCTGTGAGTGGAAGTCACACATCACAGAGCATCTTCTCATAAAGCTTCTGTCCGATTTCATCTGAGGATATTTCCTTTTTCACCATAGCCCTCTATTGGCTTCCAAATATCACTTTGCCAATTCCCCAAGAACTGTCTTAGCGAAAGGCTTCTTGAGGGGAAAGCTGTAACTCTCTGAGATGATTTCACAGAACACAAAGAAGTTTCTCAGAAAGTTTCTTTCTCTTTGTTATCGGAGGATATTTCCTTTGGCTCTATAGTCTTAAAAGGGATCCGAAATATCTGTTCTCAGATTCCACAGAAATAAGGCTAGCAAAGAGATCCACGAAATACAGATGTAACTCTGCGTGTGGAAGTCACACATCACAGAGCAGCTTCTCAGAAAGCTTCTTTCCAGATTTCATCTGAGGATATTTCCTTTTTCACCATAGCCCTCTATGCGCCTCCAAATATCACTTTGCCAATTCCACAAGAACTGTCTTAGTGAAAGGCTTCTTGAGGGGAAAGCTGTAACTCTGTGAGATGATTTCACAGAACACAATGAAGTTTCTCAGAAAGCTTCTTTCTCTTTGTTATCGCAGGATATTTCCTTTGACCCTAGAGTCTTTAAAGGGATCCGAAATATCTGTTCTCAGATTCCACAGAAATAAGGCTAGCAAAGAGATCCACGAAATACAGATGTAACTCTGTGAGTGGATGTCACACATCACAGAGCTGTTTCTCAGAAAGCTTCTTTCCAGATTTCATCAGAGGATATTTCCTTTTTCACCATAGCCCTCTATGGGCTTCCAAATATCACTTTGCCAATTCCATAAGAACTGTGTTAGCGAAAGGCTTCTTGAGGGGAAAGCTGTAACTCTGTGAGATGATTTCACAGAACACAAAGAAGTTTCTCAGAAAGTTTCTTAATCTTTGTTATCGGAGGATATTTCCTTTGGCCCTATAGTGCTAAAAGGGATTAGAAATACCTGTTCTCAGATTCCACATAAATAAGGCTAGCAAAGAGATCCAAGAAATACAGATGTAACTCTGTGTGTGGAAGTCACACATCACAGAGCAGCTTCTCAGAAAGCTTCTTCCCAGATTTCATCTGAGTATATTTCCTTTTTCACCATAGCCCTCTATGCGTCTGCAAATATCACTTTGCCAATTCCACAAGAACTGTCTTAGTGAAAGGCTTCTTGAGGGGAAAGCTGTAACTCTGTGAGATGATTTCACAGAACACAAAGAAGTTTCTCAGAAAGCTTCTTTCCCTTTGTTATCGCAGGATACTTCCTTTAGCCCTATAGACTTCAAAGGGATCCGAAATATCTGTTCTCAGATTCCACAGAAATAAGGCTAGCAAAGAGATCCACGAAATACAGATGTTACTCTGTGAGTGGAAATCACACATCACAGAGCATCTTCTCATGAAGCTTCTGTCCTGATTTCATCTGAGGATATTTCCTTTTTCACAATAGCCCTCTATGGGCTTCCAAATATCACTTTGCCAATTCCACAGGAACTGTCTTAGCGAAAAGCTTCTTGAGGGGAAAGCTGTAACTCTGTGAGATGATTTCACAGAACACAAAGAAGTTTCTCAGAAAGCTTCTTTCTCTTTGTTATCGGAGGATATTTCCTTTGGCCCTGTAGTCTTCAAAGGGATCCGAAATAACTGTTCTCAGATTCCACAGAAATAAGGCTAGCAAAGAGATCCACGAAATACAGATGTAACTCTGTGAGATGAATTAACAGAACACTAAGCAGTTTCTCAGAAAGCTTCTTTCCAGATTTCATCTGAGGATATTTCATTTTTCACCATAGCCCTCTATGGTCTTCCAAATATCACTTTGCCAATTCCACAAGAACTGTCTTAGCGAAAGGCTTCTTGAGGGGAAAGCTGTAACTCTGTGAGATGATTTCTCAGAACACAAAGAAGTTTCTCAGAAAGCTTCTTTCTCTTTGTTATCGGAGGATATTTCCTTTGGTCCTATAGTCATCAAAGGGATCCGAAATATCTGTTCTCAGATTCCACAGAAATAAGGCGAGCAAAGACATCCACGAAATACAGATGTAACTCCGTGTGTGGAAGTCACACATCACAGAGCAGTTTCTCAGAAAACTTCTTTCCAGATTTCATCTGAGGATATTTCCTTTTTCACCATAGCCCTCTAGGGGTTCCAAATATCACTTTGCCAATTCCACAAGAACTGTCTTAGCGAAAGGCTTCTTGAGGGGAAAGCTGTAATTCTGTGAGATGATTTCACAGAACACAAACAAGTTTCTCAGAAAGCTTCTTTCTCTTTGTTATCGGAGGATATTTCCTTTGGCCCTAAAGTCTTCAAAGGGATCCGAAATATCTGTTCTCAGATTACACAGAAATAAGGCTAGCGTAGAGATCCACGAAACACAGATGTAACTCTTTGTGTGGAAGTCTCGCATCACAGAGCATTTTCTCAGAAAGCTTCTGTCCAGATTTCATCCGAGGATATTTCCTTTTTCACAATAGCCCTCTATGGGCTTCCAAATATAACTTTGCCAATTCCACAAGAACTGTCTTAGCGAAAGGCTTCTTGAGGGGAAAGCTGTAACTCTGTGAGATGATTTCACAGAACACAAAGAAGTTTCTCAGAAAGCTTCTTTCTCTTTGTTATCGGAGGATATTTCCTTTGGCCCTATAGTCTTCAAAGGGATCCGAAATATCTGTTCTCAGATTCAACAGAAATAAGGCTAGCAAAGAGATCCACGAAATACAGATGTAACTCTGTGTGTGGAAGTCACACATCACAGAGCAGCTTCTCAGAAAGCTTCTTTCCAGATTTCATCTGAGTATATTTCCTTTTTCACCATAGCCCACTATGCGCCTCCAAATATCACTTTGCCAATTCCACAAGAACTGTCTTACCGAAAGGCTTCTTGAGGGAAAAGCTGTAACTCTGTGAGATGATTTCACAGAACACAAAGAAGTTTCTCAGAAAGCTTCTTTCTCTTTGTTATCGCAGGATATTTCCTTGGCCCTATAGTCTTCGAAGGGATCCGAAATATCTGTTCTCAGATTCCACAGATAAAAGGCTAGCAAAGAGATCCACGAAATACAGATGTAACTCTGTGAGTGGAAGTCACACATCCCAGAGTATCTTCTCATAAAGCTTCTTTCCGATTTCATCTTAGGATATTTCCTTTTTCACCCTAGCCCTCTATGGGTTTCAAACTATCACTTTGCCAATTCCAGAAGAACTGTCTTAGCGAAAGGCTTCCTGAGGGGAAAGCTGTAACTCTGTGAGATGATTTCACAGAACACAAAGAAGTTTCTCAGAAAGCTTCTTTCTCTTTGTTATCGGAGGATATTTCCTTTGGCCCTAGAGTCTTCAAAGGGATCCGAAATATCTGTTCTCAGATTCCACAGAAATAAGGCTAGCAAAGAGATCTACGAAATACAGATGTAACTCTGTGAGTGGATGTCACACATCACAGAGCTGTTTCTCAGAAAGCTTCTTTCCAGATTTCATCTGAGGATATTTCCTTTTTCACCATAGCCCTCTATGGGTTTCCAAATATCATTTTGCCAACTCCACAAAAAATGACTTAACGAAAAGCTTCTTCATGGGAAAGCTGTAACTCTGTGAGATGATTTCACAGAACACAAAGAAGTTTCTCAGAAAGCTTCTGTCTCTTTGTTATCGCAGGATATTTCCTTTGGCCCTATATTCTTCAAAGGGATCCGAAATATTTGTTCTCAGATTCCACAGAAATAAGGCTAGCAAAGAGATCCATGAAATACAGATGTAACTCTGTTAGATGAATTAACAGAACACTAAGCAGTTTCTCAGAAAGCTTCTTTCCAGATTTCATCCGAGGATATTTCCTTTTTCACCATAGCCCTCTGTGGGCTTCCAATATCACTTTGCCAATTCCACAAGAACTGTCTTAGCGAAAGGCTTCTTGAGGGGAAAGCTGTAACTCTGTGAGATGATTTCTCAGAACACAAAGAAGTTTCTCAGAAAGCTTCTTTCTCTTTGTTATCGGAGGATATTTCCTTTGGTCCTATAGTCATCAAAGGGATCCGAAATATCTGTTCCCAGATTCCACAGAAATAAGGCTAGCAAAGACATCCACGAAATACAGATGTAACTCCGTGTGTGGAAGTCACACATCACAGAGCAGTTTCTCAGAAAACTTCTTTCCAGATTTCATCTGAGGATATTTCCTTTTTCACCATAGCCCTCTAGGGGTTCCAAATATCACTTTGCCAATTCCAGAAGAACTGTCTTAGCGAAAGGCTTCTTGAGGGGAAAGCTGTAATTCTGTGAGATGATTTCACAGAACACAAACAAGTTTCTCAGAAAGCTTCTTTCTCTTTGTTATCGGAGGATATTTCCTTTGGCCCTATAATCTTCAAAGGGATCCGAAATATCTGTTCTCAGATTACACAGAAATAAGGCTAGCAAAGAGATCCACGAAATACAGATGTAACTCTGCGTGTGGAAGTCACACATCACAGAGCAGCTTCTCAGAAAGCTTCTTTCCAGATTTCATCTGAGGATATTTCCTTTTTCACCATAGCCCTCTATGCGCCTCCAAATATCACTTTGCCAATTCCACAAGAACTGTCTTAGTGAAAGGCTTCTTGAGGGGAAAGCTGTAACTCTGTGAGATGATTTCACAGAACACAAAGAAGTTTCTCAGAAAGTTTCTTAATCTTTGTTATCGGAGGATATTTCCTTTGGCCCTATAGTGGTAAAAGGGATTAGAAATACCTGTTCTCAGATTCCACATAAATAAGGCTAGCAAAGAGATCCAAGAAATACAGATGTAACTCTGTGTGTGGAAGTCACACATCACAGAGCAGCTTTTCAGAAAGCTTCTTCCCAGATTTCATCTGAGAATATTTCCTTTTTCACCATAGCCCTCTATGCGCCTGCAAATATCACTTTGCCAATTCCACAAGGACTGTCTTAGTGAAAGGCTTCTTGAGGGGAAAGCTGTAACTCTGTGAGATGATTTCACAGAACACAAAGAAGTTTCTCAGAAAGCTTCTTTCCCTTTGTTATCGCAGGATACTTCCTTTAGACCTATAGTCTTCAAAGGGATCCGAAATATCTGTTCTCAGATTCCACAGAAATAAGGCTAGCAAAGAGATCCACGAAATACAGATGTTACTCTGTGAGTGGAAGTCACACATCACAGAGCATCTGCTGATGAAGCTTCTGTCCAGATTTCATCTGAGGATATTTCCTTTTTCACAATAGCCCTCTATGGGCTTCCAAATATCACTTTGCCAATTCCACAAGAACTGTCTTAGCGAAAAGCTTCTTGAGGGGAAAGCTGTAACTCTGTGAGATGATTTCACAGAACACAAAGAAGTTTCTCAGAAAGCTTCTTTCTCTTTGTTATCGGAGGATATTTGCTTTGGCCCTATAGTCTTCAAAGGGATCTGAAATAACTGTTCTCAGATTCCACAGAAATAAGGCTAGCAAAGAGATCCACGAAATACAGATGTAACTCTGTGAGATGAATTAACAGAACACTAAGCAGTTTCTCAGAAAGCTTCTTTCCAGATTTCATCTGAGGATATTTCCTTTTTCACCATAGCCCTCTGTGGGCTTCCAAATATCACTTTGCCAATTCCACAAGAACTGTCTTAGCGAAAGGCTTCTTGAGGGGAAAGCTGTAACTCTCTGAGATGATTTCTCAGAACACAAAGAAGTTTCTCAGAAAGCTTCTTTCTCTTTGTTATCGGAGGATATTTCCTTTGGTCCTATAGTCATCAAAGGGATCCGAAATATCTGTTCTCAGATTCCACAGAAATAAGGCTAGCAAAGACATCCACGAAATACAGATGTAACTCCGTGTGTGGAAGTCACACATCTCAGAGCAGTTTCTCAGAAAACTTCTTTCCAGATTTCATCTGAGGATATTTCCTTTTTCACCATAGCCATCTAGGGCTTCCAAATATCACTTTGCCAATTCCACAAGAACTGTCTTAGCGAAAGGCTTCTTGAGGGGAAAGCTGTAATTCTGTGAGATGAATTCAGAGAACACAAACAAGTTTCTCAGAAAGCTTCTTTCTCTTTGTTATCGGAGGATATTTCCTTTGGCCCTATAGTCTTCAAAGGGATCCGAAATATCTGTTCTCAGATTACACAGAAATAAGGCTAGCGTAGAGATCCACGAAACACAGATGTAACTCTGTGTGTGGAAGTCTCGCATCACAGAGCATTTTCTTCGAAAGCTTCTGTCCAGATTTCATCTGAGGATATTTCCTTTTTCACCATAGCCCTCTATGGCCTTCCAAATATCACTTTGCCAATTCCACAAGAACTGTCTTAGTGAAAGGCTTCTTGAGGGGAAAGCTGTAACTCTGTGAGATGATTTCACAGAACACAAAGAAGTTTCTCAGAAAGCTTCTTTCTCTTTGTTATCGGAGGATATTTCCTTTGGCCCTATACTCTTCAAAGGAATCCGAAATATCTGTTCTCAGATTCAACAGAAATAAGGCTAGCAAAGAGATCCACGAACTACAGATGTAACTCTGTGAGTGGAAGTCACACATCACAGAGCATCTTCTCATAAAGCTTCTGTCCGATTTCATCTGAGGATATTTCCTTTTTCACCATAGCCCTCTATGGGCTTCCAAATATCACTTTGCCAATTCCACAAGAACTGTCTTAGCGAAAGGCTTCTTGAGGGGAAAGCTGTAACTCTCTGAGATGATTTCACAGAACACAAAGAAGTTTCTCAGAAAGTTTCTTTCTCTTTTTTATCGGAGGATATTTCCTTTGGCTCTATAGTCTTAAAAGGGATCCGAAATATCTGTTCTCAGATTCCACAGAAATAAGGCTAGCAAAGAGATCTACGAAATACAGATGTAACTCTGTGAGTGGGTGTCACACATCACAGAGCTGTTTCTCAGAAAGCTTCTTTCCAGATTTCATCTGAGGATATTTCCTTTTTCACCATAGCCCTCTATGGGTTTCCAAATATCATTTTGCTAATTCCACAAAAAATGACTTAACGAAAGGCTTCTTCATGGGAAAGCTGTAACTCTGTGAGATGATTTCACAGAACACAAAGAAGTTTCTCAGAAAGCTTCTTTCTCTTTGTTATCGCAGGATATTTCCTTTGGCCCTACATTCTTCAAAGGGATCCGAAATATCTGTTCTCAGATTCCACAGAAATAAGGCTAGCAAAGAGATCCATGAAATACAGATGTAACTCTGTTAGATGAATTAACAGAACACTAAGCAGTTTCTCAGAAAGCTTCTTTCCAGATTTCATCTGAGGATATTTCCTTTTTCACCATAGCCCTCTATGGGCTTCCAAATATCACTTTGCCAATTCCACAAGAACTGTCTTAGCGAAAGGCTTCTTGAGGGGAAAGCTGTAACTCTGTGAGATGATTTCTCAGAACACAAAGAAGTTTCTCAGAAAGCTTCTTTCTCTTTGTTATCGGAGGATATTTCCTTTGGTCCTATATTCATCAAAGGGATCCGAAATATCTGTTCTCAGATTCCACAGAAATAAGGCTAGCAAAGACATCCACGAAATACAGATGTAACTCCGTGTGTGGAAGTCACACATCACAGAGCAGTTTCTCAGAAAACTTCTTTCCAGATTTCATCTGAGGATATTTCCTTTTTCACCATAGCCCTCTAGGGGTTCCAAATATCACTTTGCCAATTCCACAAGAACTGTCTTAGCGAAAGGCTTCTTGAGGGGAAAGCTGTAATTCTGTGAGATGATTTCACAGAACACAAACAAGTTTCTCACAAAGCTTCTTTCTCGTTGTTATCGGAGGATATTTCCTTTGGCCCTATAGTCTTCAAAGGGATCCGAAATATCTGTTCTCAGAATCCACAGAAATAAGGCTAGCGTAGAGATCCACGAAACACAGATGTAACTCTGTGTGTGGAAGTCTCGCATCACAGAGCATTTTCTTCGAAAGCTTCTTTCCAGATTTCATCTGAGGATATTTCCTTTTTCACCATAGCTCTCTATGGGCTTCCAAATATCACTTTGCCAATTCCACAAGAACTGTCTTAGCGAAAGGCTTCTTGAGGGGAAAGCTGTAACTCTGTGAGATGATTTCTCAGAACACAAAGAAGTTTCTCAGAAAGCTTCTTTCTCTTTGTTATCGGAGGATATTTCCTTTGGTCCTATATTCATCAAAGGGATCCGAAATATCTGTTCTCAGATTCCACAGAAATAAGGCTAGCAAAGATATCCACGAAACACAGATGTAACTCTGTGTGTGGAAGTCTCGCATCACAGAGCATTTTCTTCGAAAGCTTCTGTCCAGATTTCATCTGAGGATATTTCCTTTTTCACCATAGCCCTCTATGGGCTTCCAAATATCACTTTGCCAATTCCACAAGAACTGTCTTAGTGAAAGGCTTCTTGAGGGGAAAGCTGTAACTCTGTGAGATGATTTCACAGAACACAAAGAAGTTTCTCAGAAAGCTTCTTTCTCTTTGTTATCGGAGGATATTTCCTTTGGCCCTATACTCTTCAAAGGAATCCGAAATATCTGTTCTCAGATTCAACAGAAATAAGGCTAGCAAAGAGATCCACAAAATACAGATGTAACTCTGTGAGTGGAAGTCACACATCACAGAGCATCTTCTCATAAAGCTTCTGTCCGATTTCATCTGAGGATATTTCCTTTTTCACCATAGCCCTCTATGGGCTTCCAAATATCACTTTGCCAATTCCACAAGAACTGTCTTAGCGAAAGGCTTCTTGAGGGGAAAGCTGTAACTCTCTGAGATGATTTCACAGAACACAAAGAAGTTTCTCAGAAAGTTTCTTTCTCTTTGTTATCGGAGGATATTTCCTTTGGCTCTATAGTCTTAAAAGGGATCCGAAATATCTGTTCTCAGATTCCACAGAAATAAGGCTAGCAAAGAGATCCACGAAATACAGATGTAACTCTGCGTGTGGAGGTCACACATCACAGAGCAGCTTCTCAGAAAGCTTCTTTCCAGATTTCATCTGAGGATATTTCCTTTTTCACCATAGCCCTCTATGCGCCTCCAAATATCACTTTGCCAATTCCACAAGAACTGTCTTAGTGAAAGGCTTCTTGAGGGGAAAGCTGTAACTCTGTGAGATGATTTCACAGAACACAAAGAAGTTTCTCAGAAAGCTTCTTTCTCTTTGTTATCGCAGGATATTTCCTTTGACCCTAGAGTCTTTAAAGGGATCCGAAATATCTGTTCTCAGATTCCACAGAAATAAGGCTAGCAAAGAGATCCACGAAATACAGATGTCACTCTGTGAGTGGATGTCACACATCACAGAGCTGTTTCTCAGAAAGCTTCTTTCCAGATTTCATCAGAGGATATTTCCTTTTTCACCATAGCCCTCTATGGGCTTCCAAATATCACTTTGCCAATTCCATAAGAACTGTCTTAGCGAAAGGCTTCCTGAGGGGAAAGCTGTAACTCTGTGAGATGATTTCACAGAACACAAAGAAGTTTCTCAGAAAGTTTCTTCCTCTTTGTTATCGGAGGATATTTCCTTTGGCCCTATAGTGTTAAAAGAGATTAGAAATACCTGTTCTCAGATTCCACATAAATAAGGCTAGCAAAGAGATCCAAGAAATTCAGATGTAACTCTGTGTGTGGAAGTCACACATCACAGAGCAGCTTCTCAGAAAGCTTCTTCCCAGATTTCATCTGAGTATATTTCCTTTTTCACCATAGCCCTCTATGCGCCTGCAAATATCACTTTGCCAATTCCACAAGAACTGTTTTAGTGAAAGGCTTCTTGAGGGGAAAGCTGTAACTCTGTGAGATGATTTCACAGAACACAAAGAAGTTTCTCAGAAAGCTTCTTTCCCTTTGTTATCGCAGGATACTTCCTTTAGCCCTATAGACTTCAAAGGGATCCGAAATATCTGTTCTCAGATTCCACAGAAATAAGGATAGCAAAGAGATCCACGAAATACAGATGTTACTCTGTGAGTGGAAGTCACACATCACAGAGCATCTTCTCATGAAGCTTCTGTCCAGATTTCATCTGAGGATATTTCCTTTTTCACAATAGCCCTCTATGGGCTTCCAAATATCACTTTGCCAATTCCACAAGAACTGTCTTAGCGAAAAGCTTCTTGAGGGGAAAGCTGTAACTCTGTGAGATGATTTCACAGAACACAAAGAAGTTTCTCAGAAAGCTTCTTTCTCTTTGTTATCGCAGGATATTTCCGTTGGCCCTATAGTCTTCAAAGGGATCCGAAATAACTGTTCTCAGATTCCACAGAAATAAGGCTAGCAAAGATATCCACGAAATACAGATGTAACTCTGTGAGATGAATTAACAGAACACTAAGCAGTTTCTCAGAAAGCTTCTTTCCAGATTTCATCTGAGGATATTTCATTTTTCACCATAGCCCTCTATGGGCTTCCAAATATCACTTTGCCAATTCCACAAGCACTGTCTTAGCGAAAGGCTTCTTGAGGGGAAAGCTGTAACTCTGTGAGATGATTTCTCAGAACACAAAGAAGGTCCTCAGAAAGCTTCTTTCTCTTTGTTATCGGAGGATATTTCCTTTGGTCCTATAGTCATCAAAGGGATCCGAAATATCTGTTCTCAGATTCCACAGAAATAAGGCTAGCAAAGACATCCACGAAATACAGATGTAACTCCGTGTGTGGAAGTCACACATCACAGAGCAGTTTCTCAGAAAACTTCTTTCCAGATTTCATCTGAGGATATTTCCTTTTTCACCATAGCCCTCTAGGGGTTCCAAATATCACTTTGCCAATTCCACAAGAACTGTCTTAGCGAAAGGCTTCTTGAGGGGAAAGCTGTAATTCTGTGAGATGATTTCACAGAACACAAACAAGTTTCTCAGAAAGCTTCTTTCTCTTTGTTATCGGAGGATATTTCCTTTGGCCCTAAAGTCTTCAAAGGGATCCGAAATATCTGTTCTCAGATTACACAGAAATAAGGCTAGCGTAGAGATCCACGAAACACAGATGTAACTCTGTGTGTGGAAGTCTCGCATCACAGAGCATTTTCTCAGAAAGCTTCTGTCCAGATTTCATCCGAGGATATTTCCTTTTTCACAATAGCCCTCTATGGGCTTCCAAATATAACTTTGCCAATTCCACAAGAACTGTCTTAGCGAAAGGCTTCTTGAGGGGAAAGCTGTAACTCTGTGAGATGATTTCACAGAACACAAAGAAGTTTCTCAGAAAGCTTCTTTCTCTTTGTTATCGGAGGATATTTCCTTTGGCCCTATAGTCTTCAAAGGGATCCGAAATATCTGTTCTCAGATTCAACAGAAATAAGGCTAGCAAAGAGATCCACGAAATACAGATGTAGCTCTGTGTGTGGAAGTCACACATCACAGAGCAGCTTCTCAGAAAGCTTCTTTCCAGATTTCATCTGAGTATATTTCCTTTTTCACCATAGCCCTCTATGCGCCTCCAAATATCACTTTGCCAATTCCACAAGAACTGTCTTACCGAAAGGCTTCTTGAGGGGAAAGCTGTAACTCTGTGAGATGATTTCACAGAACACAAAGAAGTTTCTCAGAAAGCTTCTTTCTCTTTGTTATCACAGGATATTTCCTTTGGCCCTATAGTCTTCAAAGGGATCCGAAATATCTGTTCTCAGATTCCACAGATAAAAGGCTAGCAAAGAGATCCACGAAATACAGATGTAACTCTGTGAGTGGAAGTCACACATCCCAGAGTATCTTCTCATAAAGCTTCTTTCCGATTTCATCTTAGGATATTTCCTTTTTCACCATAGCCCTCTATGGGTTTCCAACTATCACTTTGCCAATTCCACAAGAACTGTCTTAGCGAAAGGCTTCTTGAGGGGAAAGCTGTAACTCTGTGAGATGATTTCACAGAACACAAAGAAGTTTCTCAGAAAGCTTCTTTCTCTTTGTTATCGCAGGATATTTCCTTTGGCCCTATAGTCTTCAAAGGGATCCGAAATAACTGTTCTCAGATTCCACAGAAATAAGGCTAGCAAAGATATCCACGAAATACAGATGTAACTCTGTGAGATGAATTAACAGAACACTAAGCAGTTTCTCAGAAAGCTTCTTTCCAGATTTCATCTGAGGATATTTCATTTTTCACCATAGCCCTCTATGGGCTTCCAAATATCACTTTGCCAATTCCACAAGCACTGTCTTAGCGAAAGGCTTCTTGAGGGGAAAGCTGTAACTCTGTGAGATGATTTCTCAGAACACAAAGAAGGTCCTCAGAAAGCTTCTTTCTCTTTGTTATCGGAGGATATTTCCTTTGGTCCTATAGTCATCAAAGGGATCCGAAATATCTGTTCTCAGATTCCACAGAAATAAGGCTAGCAAAGACATCCACGAAATACAGATGTAACTCCGTGTGTGGAAGTCACACATCACAGAGCAGTTTCTCAGAAAACTTCTTTCCAGATTTCATCTGAGGATATTTCCTTTTTCACCATAGCCCTCTAGGGGTTCCAAATATCACTTTGCCAATTCCACAAGAACTGTCTTAGCGAAAGGCTTCTTGAGGGGAAAGCTGTAATTCTGTGAGATGATTTCACAGAACACAAACAAGTTTCTCAGAAAGCTTCTTTCTCTTTGTTATCGGAGGATATTTCCTTTGGCCCTAAAGTCTTCAAAGGGATCCGAAATATCTGTTCTCAGATTACACAGAAATAAGGCTAGCGTAGAGATCCACGAAACACAGATGTAACTCTGTGTGTGGAAGTCTCGCATCACAGAGCATTTTCTCAGAAAGCTTCTGTCCAGATTTCATCCGAGGATATTTCCTTTTTCACAATAGCCCTCTATGGGCTTCCAAATATAACTTTGCCAATTCCACAAGAACTGTCTTAGCGAAAGGCTTCTTGAGGGGAAAGCTGTAACTCTGTGAGATGATTTCACAGAACACAAAGAAGTTTCTCAGAAAGCTTCTTTCTCTTTGTTATCGGAGGATATTTCCTTTGGCCCTATAGTCTTCAAAGGGATCCGAAATATCTGTTCTCAGATTCAACAGAAATAAGGCTAGCAAAGAGATCCACGAAATACAGATGTAACTCTGTGTGTGGAAGTCACACATCACAGAGCAGCTTCTCAGAAAGCTTCTTTCCAGATTTCATCTGAGTATATTTCCTTTTTCACCATAGCCCTCTATGCGCCTCCAAATATCACTTTTCCAATTCCACAAGAACTGTCTTACCGAAAGGCTTCTTGAGGGGAAAGCTGTAACTCTGTGAGATGATTTCACAGAACACAAAGAAGTTTCTCAGAAAGCTTCTTTCTCTTTGTTATCACAGGATATTTCCTTTGGTCCTATAGTCTTCAAAGGGATCCGAAATATCTGTTCTCAGATTCCACAGATAAAAGGCTAGCAAAGAGATCCACGAAATACAGATGTAACTCTGTGAGTGGAAGTCACACATCCCAGAGTATCTTCTCATAAAGCTTCTTTCCGATTTCATCTTAGGATATTTCCTTTTTCACCATAGCCCTCTATGGGTTTCCAACTATCACTTTGCCAATTCCACAAGAACTGTCTTAGCGAAAGGCTTCTTGAGGGGAAAGCTGTAACTCTGTGAGATGATTTCACAGAACACAAAGAAATTTCTCAAAAAGTTTCTTTCTCTTTGTTATCGGAGGATATTTCCTTTGGCTCTATAGTCTTAAAAGGGATCCGAAATATCTGTTCTCAGATTCCACAGAAATAAGGCTGGCAAAGAGATCCACGAAATACAGATGTAACTCTGTGTGTGGAAGTCACATATCACAGAGCAGCTTATCAGAAAGCTTCTTTCCAGATTTCATCTGAGGATATTTCCTTTTTCACCATAGCCCTCTATGCGCCTCCAAATATCACTTTGCCAATTCCACAAGAACTGTCTTAGTGAAAGGCTTCCTGAGGGGAAAGCTGTAACTCTGTGAGATGATTTCACAGAACACAAAGAAGTTTCTCAGAAAGCTTCTTTCTCTTTGTTATCGGAGGATATTTCCTTTGGCCCTAGAGTCTTCAAAGGGATCCGAAATATCTGTTCTCAGATTCCACAGAAATAAGGCTAGCAAAGAGATCTACGAAATACAGATGTAACTCTGTGAGTGGATGTCACACATCACAGAGCTGTTTCTCAGAAAGCTTCTTTCCAGATTTCATCTGAGGATATTTCCTTTTTCACCATAGCCCTCTATGGGTTTCCAAATATCATTTTGCCAATTCCACAAAAAATGACTTAACGAAAGGCTTCTTCATGGGAAAGCTGTAACTCTGTGAGATGATTTCACAGATCACAAAGAAGTTTCTCAGAAAGCTTCTTTCTCTTTGTTATCGCAGGATATTTCCTTTGGCCCTATATTATTCAAAGGGATCCGAAATATCTGTTCTCAGATTCCACAGAAATAAGGCTAGCAAAGAGATCCATGAAATACAGATGTAACTCTGTTAGATGAATTAACAGAACACTAAGCAGTTTCTCAGAAAGCTTCTTTCCAGATTTCATCTGAGGATATTTCCTTTTTCACCATAGCCCTCTATGGGCTTCCAAATATCACTTTGCCAATTCCACAAGAACTGTCTTAGCGAAAGGCTTCTTGAGGGGAAAGCTGTAACTCTGAGAGATGATTTCTCAGAACACAAAGAAGTTTCTCAGAAAGCTTCTTTCTCTTTGTTATCGGAGGATATTTCCTTTGGTCCTATAGTCATCAAAGGGATCCGAAATATCTGTTCTCAGATTCCACAGAAATAAGGCTAGCAAAGACATCCACGAAATACAGATGTAACTCCGTGTGTGGAAGTCACACATCACAGAGCAGTTTCTCAGAAAACTTCTTTCCAGATTTCATCTGAGGATATTTCCTTTTTCACCATAGCCCTCTAGGGGTTCCAAATATCACTTTGCCAATTCCACAAGAACTGTCTTAGCGAAAGGCTTCTTGAGGGGAAAGCTGTAATTCTGTGAGATGATTTCACAGAACACAAACAAGTTTCTCAGAAAGCTTCTTTCTCTTTGTTATCGGAGGATATTTCCTTTGGCCCTATAGTCTTCAAAGGGATCCGAAATATCTGTTCTCAGATTACACAGAAATAAGGCTAGCGTAGAGATCCACGAAACACAGATGTAACTCTGTGTGTGGAAGTCTCGCATCACAGAGCATTTTCTTAGAAAGCTTCTGTCCAGATTTCATCTGAGGATATTTCCTTTTTCACCATAGCCCTCTATGGGCTTCCAAATATCACGTTGCCAATTCCACAAGAACTGTCTTAGTGAAAGGCTTCTTGAGGGGAAAGCTGTAACTCTGTGAGATGATTTCACAGAACACAAAGAAGTTTCTCAGAAAGCTTCTTTCTCTTTGTAATCGGAGTATATTTCCTTTGGCCCTATAGTCTTCAAAGGAATCCGAAATATCTGTTCTCAGATTCAACAGAAATAAGGCTAGCAAAGAGATCCACGAAATACAGATATAACTCTGTGAGTGGAAGTCACACATCACAGAGCATCTTCTCATAAAGCTTCTGTCCGATTTCATCTGAGGATATTTCCTTTTTCACCATAGCCCTCTATGGGCTTCCAAATATCACTTTGCCAATTCCACAAGAACTGTCTTAGCGAAAGGCTTCTTGAGGGGAAAGCTATAACTCTCTGAGATGATTTCACAGAACACAAAGAAGTTTCTCAGAAAGTTTCTTTCTCTTTGTTATCGGAGGATATTTCCTTTGGCTCTATAGTCTTAAAAGGGATCCGAAATATCTGTTCTCAGATTCCGCAGAAATAAGGCTAGCAAAGAGATCCACGAAATACAGATGTAACTCTGCGTGTGGAAGTCACACATCACAGAGCAGCTTCTCAGAAAGCTTCTTTCCAGATTTCATCTGAGGATATTTCCTTTTTCACCATAGCCCTCTATGCGCCTCCAAATATCACTTTGCCAATTCCACAAGAACTGTCTTAGTGAAAGGCTTCTTGAGGGGAAAGCTGTAACTCTGTGAGATGATTTCACAGAACACAAAGAAGTTTCTCAGAAAGCTTCTTTCTCTTTGTTATCGCAGGATATTTCCTTTGACCCTAGAGTCTTTAAAGGGATCCGAAATATCTGTTCTCAGATTCCACAGAAATAAGGCAAGCAAAGAGATCCACGAAATACAGATGTAACTCTGTGAGTGGATGTCACACATCACAGAGCTGTTTCTCAGAAAGCTTCTTTCCAGATTTCATCAGAGGATATTTCCTTTTTCACCATAGCCCTCTATGGGCTTCCAAATATCACTTTGCCAATTCCACAAGAACTGTCTGAGTGAAAGGCTTCTTGAGGGGAAAGCTGTAACTCTGTGAGATGATTTCACAGAACACAAAGAAGTTTCTCAGAAAGCTTCTTTCTCTTTGTTATCGGAGGATATTTCCTTTGGCCCTATACTCTTCAAAGGAATCCGAAATATCTGTTCTCAGATTCCACAGAAATAAGGCTAGCAAGGAGGTCCACGAAATACAGATGTAACTCTGTGAGTGGAAGTCACACATCACAGAGCATCTTTTCATAAAGCTTCTGTCCGATTTCATCTGAGGATATTTCCTTTTTCACCATAGCCCTCTATGGGCTTCCAAATATCACTTTGCCAATTCCACAAGAACTGTCTTAGCGAAAGGCTTCTTGAGGGGAAAGCTGTAACTCTCTGAGATGATTTCACAGAACAGAAAGAAGTTTCTCAGAAAGTTTCTTTCTCTTTGTTATCGGAGGATATTTCCTTTGGCTCTATAGTCTTAAAAGGGATCTGAAATATCTGTTCTCAGATTCCACAGAAATAAGGCTAGCAAAGAGATCCACGAAATACAGATGTAACTCTGCGTGTGGAAGTCACACATCACAGAGCAGCTACTCAGAAAGCCTCTTTCCAGATTTCATCTGAGGATATTTCCTTTTTCACCATAGCCCTCTATGCGCCTCCAAATATCTCTTTGCCAATTCCACAAGAACTGTCTTAGTGAAAGGCTTTTTGAGGGGAAAGCTGTAACTCTGTGAGATGATTTCACAGAACACAAAGAAGTTTCTCAGAAAGCTTCTTTCTCTTTGTTATCGCAGGATATTTCCTTTGACCCTAGAGTCTTTAAAGGGATCCAAAATATCTGTTCCCAGATTCCACAGAAATAAGGCTAGCAAAGACATCCACGAAATACAGATGTAACTCCGTGTGTGGAAGTCACACATCACAGAGCTGTTTCTCAGAAAGCTTCTTTCCAGATTTCATCAGAGGATATTTCCTTTTTCACCATAGCCCTCTATGGGCTTCCAAATATCATTTTGCCAATTCCACAAAAAATGTCTCAACGAAAGGTTTCTTGATGAGAAAGCTGTAACTCTGTGAGATGATTTCACAGAACACAAAGAAGTTTCTCAGAAAACTTCTTTATCTTTGTCATCGCAGGATATTTCCTTTGGCCCTATATTCTTCAAAGGGATCTGAAATATCTGTTCTCAGATTCCACAGAAATAAGGCTAGCAAAGAGATCCATGAAATACAGATGTAATTCTGTTAGATGAATTCACAGAACACTAAGCAGTTTCTCAGAAAGCTTCTTTCCAGATTTCATCTGAGGATATTTCTTTTTTCACCATAGCCCTATATGGGCTTCCAAATATCACTTTGCCAATTCCTCAAGAACTGTCTTAGCGAAAGGCTTCTTGAGGGGAAAGCTGTAAATCTGAGAGATGATTTCACAGAACACAAAGAAGTTTCTCAGAAAGCTTCTTTCTCTTTGTTATCGGAGGATATTTCCTTTGACCCTATAGTCTTGAACGGGATCCGAAATATCTGTTCTCAGATTCCACAGAAATAAGGCTAGCAAAGAGATCCTCGAAATACAGATGTAACTCAGTGAGTGGAAGTCACACATCACAGAGCAGTTTCTCAGAAAGTTTCTTTCCAGATTTCATCTGAGGATATTTCCTTTTTCACCATAGCCCTCTTTGGGCTTCCAAATATCACTTTGCCAATTCCACAAGAACTGTCTTAGTGAAAGGCTTCTTGAGGGGAAAGCTGTAACTCAGTGAGATGATTTCACAGAACACAAAGAAGTTTCTCAGAAAGTTTCTTTCCCTTTGTTATCGCAGGATACTTCCTTTGGCCCTATAGTCTTCAAAGGAATCCGAAATATCTGTTCTCAGATACCACAGAAATAAGGCTAGCAAAGAGATCCACGAAATACAGATGTTACTCTGTGAGTGGAAGTCACACATCACAGAGCATCTTCTCATGAAGCTTCTGTCCAGATTTCATCTGAGGATATTTCCTTTTTCACAATAGCCCTCTATGGGCTTCCAAATATCACTTTGCCAATTCCACAAGAACTGTCTTAGCGAAAAGCTTCTTGAGGGGAAAGCTGTAACTCTGTGAGATGATTTCACAGAACACAAGGAAGTTTCTCAGAAAGCTTCTTTCTCTTTGTTATCGCAAGATATTTCCTTTGGCCCTATAGTCTTCAAAGGGATCCGAAATATCTGTTCTCAGATTACACAGAAATAAGGCTAGCGTAGAGATCCACGAAACACAGATGTAACTCTGTGTGTGGAAGTCTCGCATCACAGAGCATTTTCTTAGAAAGCTTCTGTCCAGATTTCATCTGAGGATATTTCCTTTTTCACCATAGCCCTCTATGGGCTTCCAAATATCACTTTGCCAATTCCACAAGAACTGTCTTAGTGAAAGGCTTCTTGAGGGGAAAGCTGTAACTCTGTGAGATGATTTCACAGAACACAAAGAAGTTTCTCAGAAAGCTTCTTTCTCTTTGTTTTCGGAGGATATTTCCTTTGGCCCTATACTCTTCAAAGGAATCCGAAATATCTGTCTCAGATTCAACAGAAATAAGGCTAGCAAAGAGATCCACGAAATACAGATGTAACTCTGTGAGTGGAAGTCACACATCACAGAGCATCTTCTCATAAAGCTTCTGTCCGATTTCATCTGAGGATATTTCCTTTTTCACCATAGCCCTCTATGGGCTTCCAAATATCACTTTGCCAATTCCACAAGAACTGTCTTAGCGAAAGACTTCTTGAGGGGAAAGCTGTAACTCTGTGAGATGATTTCACAGAACACAAAGAAGTTTCTCAGAAAGTTTCTTTCTCTTTGTTATCGGAGGATATTTCCTTTGGCTCTATAGTCTTAAAAGGGATCCGAAATATCTGTTCTCAGATTCCACAGAAATAATGCTAGCAAAGAGATCCACGAAATACAGATGTAACTCTGTGTGTGGAAGTCACACATCACAGAGCAGCTTCTCAGAAAGCTTCTTTCCAGATTTCATCTGAGGATATTTCCTTTTTCACCATAGCCCTCTATGCGCCTCCAAATATCACTTTGCCAATTCCACAAGAACTGTCTTAGTGAAAGGCTTCTTGAGGGGAAAGCTGTAATTCTGTGAGATGATTTCACAGAACACAAAGAAGTTTCTCAGAAAGCTTCTTTCTCTTTGTTACCGGAGGATATTTCCTTTGGCCCTATAGTCTTCAAAGGGATCCGAAATATCTGTTCTCAGATTCCACAGAAATAAGGCTAGCAAAGAGATCCACGAAATACAGATGTAACTCTGTTAGTGGATGTCACACATCACAGAGCTGTTTTTCAGAAAGCTTCTTTCCAGATTTCATCAGAGGATATTTCCTTTTTCACCATAGCCCTCTATGGGCTTCCAAATATCATTTTGCCAATTCCACAAAAAATGTCTCAACGAAAGGTTTCTTGATGAGAAAGCTGTAACTCTGTGAGATGATTTCACAGAACACAAAGAAGTTTCTCAGAAAACTTCTTTCTCTTTGTCATCGCAGGATATTTCCTTTGGCCCTATATTCTTCAAAGGGATCTGAAATATCTGTTCTCAGATTCCACAGAAATAAGGCTAGCAAAGAGATCCATGAAATACAGATGTAACTCTGTTAGATGAATTAACAGAACACTAAGCAGTTTCTCAGAAAGCTTCTTTCCAGATTTCATCTGAGTATATTTCTTTTTTCACCATAGCCCTATATGGGCTTCCAAATATCACTTTGCCAATTCCTCAAGAACTGTCTTAGCGAAAGGCTTCTTGAGGGGAAAGCTGTAAATCTGAGAGATGATTTCACAGAACACAAAGAAGTTTCTCAGAAAGCTTCTTTCTCTTTGTTATCGGAGGATATTTCCTTTGGCCCTATAGTCTTGAACGGGATCCGAAATATCTGTTCTCAGATTCCACAGAAATAAGGCTAGCAAAGAGATCCTCGAAATACAGATGTAACTCAGTGAGTGGAAGTCACACATCACAGAGCAGTTTCTCAGAAAGTTTCTTTCCAGATTTCATCTGAGGATATTTCCTTTTTCACCATAGCCCTCTTTGGGCTTCCAAATATCACTTTGCCAATTCCACAAGAACTGTCTAAGTGAAAGGCTTCTTGAGGGGAAAGCTGTAACTCTGTGAGATGATTTCACAGAACACAAAGAAGTTTCTCAGAAAGCTTCTTTCCCTTTGTTATCGCAGGATACTTCCTTTGGCCCTATAGTCTTCAAAGGAATCCGAAATATCTGTTCTCAGATTCCACAGAAATAAGGCTAGCAAAGAGATCCACGAAATACAGATGTTACTCTGTGAGTGGAAGTCACACATCACAGAGCATCTTCTCAAGAAGCTTCTGTCCAGATTTCATCTGAGGATATTTCCTTTTTCACAATAGCCCTCTATGGGCTTCCAAATATCACTTTGCCAATTCCACAAGAACTGTCTTAGCGAAAAGCTTCTTGAGGGGAAAGCTGTAACTCTGTGAGATGATTTCACAGAACACAAGGAAGTTTCTCAGAAAGCTTCTTTCTCTTTGTTATCTGAGGATATTTCCTTTGGCCCTATAGTCTTCTAAGGGATCCGAAATAACTGTTCTCAGATTCCACAGAAATAAGGCTAGCAAAGAGATCCACGAAATACAGATGTAACTCTGTGAGATGAATTAACAGAACACTAAGCAGTTTCTCAGAAAGCTTCTTTCCAGATTTCATCTGAGGATATTTCATTTTTCACCATAGCCCTCTATGGTCTTCCAAATATCACTTTGCCAATTCCACAAGAACTGTCTTAGCGAAAGGCTTCTTGAGGGGAAAGCTGTAACTCTGTGAGATGATTTCTCAGAACAAAAAGAAGTTTCTCAGAAAGCTTCTTTGTCTTTGTTATCGGAGGATATTTCCTTTGGTCCTATAGTCATCAAAGGGATCCGAAATATCTGTTCTCAGATTCCACAGAAATAAGGCTAGCAAAGACATCCACGAAATACAGATGTAACTCCGTGTGTGGAAGTCACACATCACAGAGCAGTTTCTCAGAAAACTTCTTTCCAGATTTCATCTGAGGATATTTCCTTTTTCACCATAGCCCTCTAGGGGTTCCAAATATCACTTTGCCAATTCCACAAGAACTGTCTTAGCGAAAGGCTTCTTGAGGGGAAAGCTGTAATTCTGTGAGATGATTTCACAGAACACAAACAAGTTTCTCAGAAAGCTTCTTTCTCTTTGTTATCGGAGGATATTTCCTTTGGCCCTAAAGTCTTCAAAGGGATCCGAAATATCTGTTCTCAGATTACACAGAAATAAGGCTAGCGTAGAGATCCACGAAACACAGATGTAACTCTGTGTGTGGAAGTCTCGCATCACAGAGTATTTTCTCAGAAAGCTTCTGTCCAGATTTCATCCGAGGATATTTCCTTTTTCACAATAGCCCTGTATGGGCTTCCAAATATAACTTTGCCAATTCCACAAGAACTGTCTTAGCGAAAGGTTTCTTGAGGGGAAAGCTGTAATTCTGTGAGTTGATTTCACAGAACACAAAGAAGTTTCTCAGAAAGCTTCTTTCTCTTTGTTATCGGAGGATATTTCCTTTGGCCCTATAGTCTTCAAAGGGATCCGAAATATCTGTTCTCAGATTCAACAGAAATAAGGCTAGCAAAGAGATCCACGAAATACAGATGTAACTCTGTGTGTGGAAGTCACACATCACAGAGCAGCTTCTCAGAAAGCTTCTTTCCAGATTTCATCTGAGTATATTTCCTTTTTCACCTTAGCCCTCTATGCGCCTCCAAATATCACTTTGCCAATTCCACAAGAACTGTCTTACCGAAAGGCTTCTTGAGGGGAAAGCTGTAACTCTGTGAGATGATTTCACAGAACACAAAGAAGTTTCTCAGAAAGCTTCTTTCTCTTTGTTATCGCAGGATATTTCCTTTGGCCCTATAGTCTTCAAAGGGATCCGAAATATCTGTTCTCAGATTCCACAGATAAAAGGCTAGCAAAGAGATCCACGAAATACAGATGTAACTCTGTGAGTGGAAGTCACACATCCCAGAGTATCTTCTCATAAAGCTTCTTTCCGATTTCATCTTAGGATATTTCCTTTTTCACCATAGCCCTCTATGGGTTTCCAACTATCACTTTGCCAAATCCACAAGAACTCTCTTAGCGAAAGGCTTCTTGAGGGGAAAGCTGTAACTCTGTGAGATGATTTCACAGAACACAAAGAAGTTTCTCAAAAAGTTTCTTTCTCTTTGTTATCGGAGGATATTTCCTTTGGCTCTATAGTCTTAAAAGGGATCCGAAATATCTGTTCTCAGATTCCACAGAAATAAGGCTAGCAAAGAGATCCACGAAATACAGATGTAACTCTGTGTGTGGAAGTCACACATCACAGAGCAGCTTCTCAGAAAGCTTCTTTCCATATTTCATCTGAGGATATTTCCTTTTTCACCATAGCCCTCTATGCGCCTCCAAATATCACTTTGCCAATTCCACAAGAACTGTCTTAGTGAAAGGCTTCCTGAGGGGAAAGCTGTAACTCTGTGAGATGATTTCACAGAACACAAAGAAGTTTCTCAGAAAGCTTCTTTCTCTTTGTTATCGGAGGATATTTCCTTTGGCCCTAGAGTCTTCAAAGGGATCCGAAATATCTGTTCTCAGATTCCACAGAAATAAGGCTAGCAAAGAGATCTACGAAATACAGATGTAACTCTGTGAGTGGATGTCACACATCACAGAGCTGTTTCTCAGAAAGCTTCTTTCCAGATTTCATCTGAGGATATTTCCTTTTTCACCATAGCCCTCTATGGGTTTCCAAATATCATTTTGCCAATTCCACAAAAAATGACTTAACGAAAGGCTTCTTGAAGGGAAAGCTGTAACTCTGTGAGATGATTTCACAGAACACAAAGAAGTTTCTCGGAAAGCTTCTTTCTCTTTGTTATCGCAGGATATTTCCTTTGGCCCTATATTATTCAAAGGGATCCGAAATATCTGTTCTCAGATTCCACAGAAATAAGGCTAGCAAAGAGATCCATGAAATACAGATGTAACTCTGTTAGATGAATTAACAGAACACTAAGCAGTTTCTCAGAAAGCTTCTTTCCAGATTTCATCTGAGGATATTTCTTTTTTCACCATAGCCCTCTAGGGGCTTCCAAATATCACTTTGCCAATTCCACAAGAACTGTCTTAGCGAAAGGCTTCTTGAGGGGAAAGCTGTAACTCTGTGAGATGATGTCTCAGAACACAAAGAAGTTTCTCAGAAAGCTTCTTTCTCTTTGTTATCGGAGGATATTTCCTTTGGTCCTATAGTCATCAAAGGAATCCGAAATATCTGTTCTCAGATTCCACAGAAATAAGGCTAGCAAAGAGATCCACGAAATACAGATGTTACTCTGTGAGTGGAAGTCACACATCACAGAGCATCTTCTCATGAAGCTTCTGTCCAGATTTCATCTGAGGATATTTCCTTTTTCACAATAGCCCTCTATGGGCTTCCAAATATCACTTTGCCAATTCCACAAGAACTGTCTTAGCGAAAAGCTTCTTGAGGGGAAAGCTGTAACTCTGTGAGATGATTTCACAGAACACAAGGAAGTTTCTCAGAAAGCTTCTTTCTCTTTGTTATCTGAGGATATTTCCTTTGGCCCTATAGTCTTCTAAGGGATCCGAAATAACTGTTCTCAGATTCCACAGAAATAAGGCTAGCAAAGAGATCCACGAAATACAGATGTAACTCTGTGAGATGAATTAACAGAACACTAAGCAGTTTCTCAGAAAGCTTCTTTCCAGATTTCATCTGAGGATATTTCATTTTTCACCATAGCCCTCTATGGTCTTCCAAATATCACTTTGCCAATTCCACAAGAACTGTCTTAGCGAAAGGCTTCTTGAGGGGAAAGCTGTAACTCTGTGAGATGATTTCTCAGAACAAAAAGAAGTTTCTCAGAAAGCTTCTTTCTCTTTGTTATCGGAGGATATTTCCTTTGGTCCTATAGTCATCAAAGGGATCCGAAATATCTGTTCTCAGATTCCACAGAAATAAGGCTAGCAAAGACATCCACGAAATACAGATGTAACTCCGTGTGTGGAAGTCACACATCACAGAGCAGTTTCTCAGAAAACTTCTTTCCAGATTTCATCTGAGGATATTTCCTTTTTCACCATAGCCCTCTAGGGGTTCCAAATATCACTTTGCCAATTCCACAAGAACTGTCTTAGCGAAAGGCTTCTTGAGGGGAAAGCTGTAATTCTGTGAGATGATTTCACAGAACACAAACAAGTTTCTCAGAAAGCTTCTTTCTCTTTGTTATCGGAGGATATTTCCTTTGGCCCTAAAGTCTTCAAAGGGATCCGAAATATCTGTTCTCAGATTACACAGAAATAAGGCTAGCGTAGAGATCCACGAAACACAGATGTAACTCTGTGTGTGGAAGTCTCGCATCACAGAGCATTTTCTCAGAAAGCTTCTGTCCAGATTTCATCCGAGGATATTTCCTTTTTCACAATAGCCCTCTATGGGCTTCCAAATATAACTTTGCCAATTCCACAAGAACTGTCTTAGCGAAAGGCTTCTTGAGGGGAAAGCTGTAATTCTGTGAGTTGATTTCACAGAACACAAAGAAGTTTCTCAGAAAGCTTCTTTCTCTTTTTTATCGGAGGATATTTCCTTTGGCCCTATAGTCTTCAAAGGGATCCGAAATATCTGTTCTCAGATTCAACAGAAATAAGGCTAGCAAAGAGATCCACGAAATACAGATGTAACTCTGTGTGTGGAAGTCACACATCACAGAGCAGCTTCTCAGAAAGCTTCTTTCCAGATTTCATCTGAGTATATTTCCTTTTTCACCTTAGCCCTCTATGCGCCTCCAAATATCACTTTGCCAATTCCACAAGAACTGTCTTACCGAAAGGCTTCTTGAGGGGAAAGCTGTAACTCTGTGAGATGATTTCACAGAACACAAAGAAGTTTCTCAGAAAGCTTCTTTCTCTTTGTTATCGCAGGATATTTCCTTTGGCCCTATAGTCTTCAAAGGGATCCGAAATATCTGTTCTCAGATTCCACAGATAAAAGGCTAGCAAAGAGATCCACGAAATACAGATGTAACTCTGTGAGTGGAAGTCACACATCCCAGAGTATCTTCTCATAAAGCTTCTTTCCGATTTCATCTTAGGATATTTCCTTTTTCACCATAGCCCTCTATGGGTTTCCAACTATCACTTTGCCAAATCCACAAGAACTCTCTTAGCGAAAGGCTTCTTGAGGGGAAAGCTGTAACTCTGTGCGATGATTTCACAGAACACAAAGAAGTTTCTCAAAAAGTTTCTTTCTCTTTGTTATCGGAGGATATTTCCTTTGGCTCTATAGTCTTAAAAGGGATCCGAAATATCTGTTCTCAGATTCCACAGAAATAAGGCTAGCAAAGAGATCCACGAAATACAGATGTAACTCTGTGTGTGGAAGTCACACATCACAGAGCAGCTTCTCAGAAAGCTTCTTTCCAGATTTCATCTGAGGATATTTCCTTTTTCACCATAGCCCTCTATGCGCCTCCAAATATCACTTTGCCAATTCCACAAGAACTGTCTTAGTGAAAGGCTTCCTGAGGGGAAAGCTGTAACTCTGTGAGATGATTTCACAGAACACAAAGAAGTTTCTCAGAAAGCTTCTTTCTCTTTGTTATCGGAGGATATTTCCTTTGGCCCTAGAGTCTTCAAAGGGATCCGAAATATCTGTTCTCAGATTCCACAGAAATAAGGCTAGCAAAGAGATCTACGAAATACAGATGTAACTCTGTGAGTGGATGTCACACATCACAGAGCTGTTTCTCAGAAAGCTTCTTTCCAGATTTCATCTGAGGATATTTCCTTTTTCACCATAGCCCTCTATGGGTTTCCAAATATCATTTTGCCAATTCCACAAAAAATGACTTAACGAAAGGCTTCTTCATGGGAAAGCTGTAACTCTGTGAGATGATTTCACAGAACACAAAGAAGTTTCTCGGAAAGCTTCTTTCTCTTTGTTATCGCAGGATATTTCCTTTGGCCCTATATTATTCAAAGGGATCCGAAATATCTGTTCTCAGATTCCACAGAAATAAGGCTAGCAAAGAGATCCATGAAATACAGATGTAACTCTGTTAGATGAATTAACAGAACACTAAGCAGTTTCTCAGAAAGCTTCTTTCCAGATTTCATCTGAGGATATTTCCTTTTTCACCATAGCCCTCTATGGGCTTCCAAATATCACTTTGCCAATTCCACAAGAACTGTCTTAGCGAAAGGCTTCTTGAGGGGAAAGCTGTAACTCTGTGAGATGATTTCTCAGAACACAAAGAAGTTTCTCAGAAAGCTTCTTTCTCTTTGTTATCGGAGGATATTTCCTTTGGTCCTATAGTCATCAAAGGGATCCGAAATATCTGTTCTCAGATTCCACAGAAATAAGGCTAGCAAAGACATCCACGAAATACAGATGTAACTCCGTGTGTGGAAGTCACACATCACAGAGCAGTTTCTCAAAAAACTTCTTTCAAGATTTCATCTGAGGATATTTCCTTTTTCACCATAGCCCTCTAGGGGTTCCAAATATCACTAGCCAATTCCACAAGAACTGTCTTAGCGAAAGGCTTCTTGAGGGGAAAGCTGTAATTCTGTGAGATGATTTCACAGAACACAAACAAGTTTCTCAGAAAGCTTCTTTCTCTTTGTTATCGCAGGATATTTCCTTTGGCCCTATAGTCTTCAAAGGGATCCGAAATATCTGTTCTCAGATTACACAGAAATAAGGCTAGCGTAGAGATCCACGAAACACAGATGTAACTCTGTGTGTGGAAGTCTCGCATCACAGAGCATTTTCTTAGAAAGCTTCTGTCCAGATTTCATCTGAGGATATTTCCTTTTTCACCATAGCCCTCTATGGGCTTCCAAATATCACTTTGCCAATTCCACAAGAACTGTCTTAGTGAAAGGCTTCTTGAGGGGAAAGCTGTAACTCTGTGAGATGATTTCACAGAACACAAAGAAGTTTCTCAGAAAGCTTCTTTCTCTTTGTTTTCGGAGGATATTTCCTTTGGCCCTATACTCTTCAAAGGAATCCGAAATATCTGTTCTCAGATTCAACAGAAATAAGGCTAGCAAAGAGATCCACGAAATACAGATGTAACTCTGTGAGTGGAAGTCACACATCACAGAGCATCTTCTCATAAAGCTTCTGTCCGATTTCATCTGAGGATATTTCCTTTTTCACCATAGCCCTCTATGGGCTTCCAAATATCACTTTGCCAATTCCACAAGAACTGTCTTAGCGAAAGACTTCTTGAGGGGAAAGCTGTAACTCTGTGAGATGATTTCACAGAACACAAAGAAGTTTCTCAGAAAGTTTCTTTCTCTTTGTTATCGGAGGATATTTTCTTTGGCTCTATAGTCTTAAAAGGGATCCGAAATATCTGTTCTCAGATTCCACAGAAATAATGCTAGCAAAGAGATCCACGAAATACAGATGTAACTCTGTGTGTGGAAGTCACACATCACAGAGCAGCTTCTCAGAAAGCTTCTTTCCAGATTTCATCTGAGGATATTTCCTTTTTCACCATAGCCCTCTATGCGCCTCCAAATATCACTTTGCCAATTCCACAAGAACTGTCTTAGTGAAAGGCTTCTTGAGGGGAAAGCTGTAATTCTGTGAGATGATTTCACAGAACACAAAGAAGTTTCTCAGAAAGCTTCTTTCTCTTTGTTACCGGAGGATATTTCCTTTGGCCCTATAGTCTTCAAAGGGATCCGAAATATCTGTTCTCAGATTCCACAGAAATAAGGCTAGCAAAGAGATCCACGAAATACAGATGTAACTCTGTTAGTGGATGTCACACATCACAGAGCTGTTTCTCAGAAAGCTTCTTTCCAGATTTCATAAGAGGATATTTCCTTTTTCACCATAGCCCTCTAAGGGCTTCCAAATATCTTTTTGCCAATTCCACAAAAAATGTCTCAACGAAAGGTTTCTTGATGAGAAAGCTGTAACTCTGTGAGATGATTTCACAGAACACAAAGAAGTTTCTCAGAAAACTTCTTTCTCTTTGTCATCGCAGGATATTTCCTTTGGCCCTATATTCTTCAAAGGGATCTGAAATATCTGTTCTCAGATTCCACAGAAATAAGGCTAGCAAAGAGATCCATGAAATACAGATGTAACTCTGTTAGATGAATTAACAGAACACTAAGCAGTTTCTCAGAAAGCTTCTTTCCAGATTTCATCTGAGGATATTTCTTTTTTCACCATAGCCCTATATGGGCTTCCAAATATCACTTTGCCAATTCCTCAAGAACTGTCTTAGCGAAAGGCTTATTGAGGGGAAAGCTGTAAATCTGAGAGATGATTTCACAGAACACAAAGAAGTTTCTCAGAAAGCTTCTTTCTCTTTGTTATCGGAGGATATTTCCTTTGGCCCTATAGTCTTGAACGGGATCCGAAATATCTGTTCTCAGATTCCACAGAAATAAGGCTAGCAAAGAGATCCTCGAAATACAGATGTAACTCAGTGAGTGGAAGTCACACATCACAGAGCAGTTTCTCAGAAAGTTTCTTTCCAGATTTCATCTGAGGATATTTCCTTTTTCACCATAGCCCTCTTTGGGCTTCCAAATATCACTTTGCCAATTCCACAAGAACTGTCTTAGTGAAAGGCTTCTTGAGGGGAAAGCTGTAACTCTGTGAGATGATTTCACAGAACACAAAGAAGTTTCTCAGAAAGCTTCTTTCTCTTTGTAATCGGAGTATATTTCCTTTGGCCCTATAGTCTTCAAAGGAATCCGAAATATCTGTTCTCAGATTCCACAGAAATAAGGCTAGCAAGGACATCCACGAAATACAGATGTAACTGTGTGTGTGGAAGTCACACATCACAGAGCAATTTCTCAGAAAGTTTCTTTCCAGATTTCATCTGAGGATATTTCCTTTTTCACCATAGCCCTCTATGGGCTTCCAAATATCACTTTGCCAATTCCACAAGAACTGTCTTAGTGAAAGGCTTCTTGAGGGTAAAGCTGTAACTCTGTGAGATGATTTCACAGAACACAAAGAAGTTTCTCAGAAAGCTTCTTTCTCTTTGTTATCGGAGGATATTTCCTTTGGCCCTATAGTCTTCAAAGGGATCCGAAATATCTGTTCTCAGATTCAACAGAAATAAGGCTAGCAAAGAGATCCACGAAATACAGATGTAACTCTGTGTGTGGAAGTCACACATCACACAGTAGCTTCTCAGAAAGCTTCTTTCCAGATTTCATCTGAGTATATTTCCTTTTTCACCATAGCCCTCTATGCGCCTCCAAATATCACTTTGCCAATTCCACAAGAACTGTCTTACCGAAAGGCTTCTTGAGGGGAAAGCTGTAACTCTGTGAGATGATTTCACAGAACACAAAGAAGTTTCTCAGAAAGCTTCTTTCTCTTTGTTATCGCAGGATATTTCCTTTGGCCCTATAGTCTTCAAAGGGATCCGAAATATCTGTTCTCAGATTCCACAGATAAAAGGCTAGCAAAGAGATCCACGAAATACAGATGTAACTCTGTGAATGGAAGTCACACATCCCAGAGTATCTTCTCATAAAACTTCTTTCCGATTTCATCTTAGGATATTTCCTTTTTCACCATAGCCCTCTAAGGGTTTCCAACTATCACTTTGCCAATTCCACAAGAACTGTCTTAGCGAAAGGCTTCCTGAGGGGAAAGCTGTAACTCTGTGAGATGATTTCACAGAACACAAAGAAGTTTCTCAGAAAGCTTCTTTCTCTTTGTTATCGGAGGATATTTCCTTTGGCCCTAGAGTCTTCAAAGGGATCCGAAATATCTGTTCTCAGATTCCACAGAAATAAGGCTAGCAAAGAGATCTACGAAATACAGATGTAACTCTGTGAGTGGATGTCACACATCACAGAGCTATTTCTCAGAAAGCTTCTTTCCAGATTTCATCTGAGGATATTTCCTTTTTCACCATAGCCCTCTATGGGTTTCCAAATATCATTTTGCCAATTCCACAAAAAATGACTTAACGAAAGGCTTCTTCATGGGAAAGCTGTAACTCTGTGAGATGATTTCACAGAACACAAAGAAGTTTCTCAGAAAGCTTCTTTCTCTTTGTTATCGCAGGATATTTCCTTTGGCCCTATATTCTTCAAAGGGATCCCAAATATCTGTTCTCAGATTCCACAGAAATAAGGCTAGCAAAGAGATCCATGAAATACAGATGTAACTCTGTTAGATGAATTAACAGAACACTAAGCAGTTTCTCAGAAAGCTTCTTTCCAGATTTCATCTGAGGATATTTCCTTTTTCACAATAGCCCTCTATGGGCTTCCAAATATCACTTTGCCAATTCCACAAGAACTGTCTTAGTGAAAAGCTTTTTGAGGGGAAAGCTGTAACTCCGTGAGATGATTTCACAGAACACAAAGAAGTTTCTCAGAAAGTTTCTTTCTCTTTGTTATCGGAGGATATTTCCTTTGGCCCTATAGTCATCAAAGGGATCCGAAATATCTGTTCTCAGATTCCACAGAAATAAGGCTAGCAGAGATCCACGAAATACAGATGTAACTCTGTGAGATGAATTAACAGAACACTAAGCAGTTTCTCAGAAAGCTTCTTTCCAGATTTCATCTGAGGATATTTCATTTTTCACCATAGCCCTCTATGGGCTTCCAAATATCACTTTGCCAATTCCACAAGAACTGTCTTAGCGAAAGGCTTCTTGAGGGGAAAGCTGTAACTCTGTGAGATGATTTCTCAGAACACAAAGAAGTTTCTCAGAAAGCTTCTTCTCTTTGTTATCGGAGGATATTTCCTTTGGTCCTATAGTCATCAAAGGGATCCGAAATATCTGTTCTCAGATTCCACAGAAATAAGGCTAGCAAAGAGATCCAAGAAATACAGATGTATCTCTGTGTTTGGAAGCCACACATCACAGAGCAGCTTCTCAGAAAGCTTCTTTCCAGATTTCATCTGAGGATATTTCCTTTTTCACCATAGCCCTCTATGCGCCTCCAAATATCACTTTGCCAATTCCACAAGAACTGTCTTAGTGAAAGGCTTCTTGAGTGGAAAGCTGTAATTCTGTGAGATGATTTCACAGAACACAAAGAAGTTTCTCAGAAAGCTTCGTTCTCTTTGTTATCGCAGGATATTTCCTTTGGTCCTAGAGTCTTTCAAGGGATCCGAAATATCTGTTCTCAGATTCCACAGAAATAAGGCTAGCAAAGAGATCCACGAAATACAGATGTAACTCTGTTAGTGGATGTCACACATCACAGAGCTGTTTCTCAGAAAGCTTCTTTCCACATTTCATCAGAGGATATTTCCTTTTTCACCATAGCCCTCTATGGGCTTCCAAATATCATTTTGCCAATTCCACAAAAAATGTCTCAACGAAAGGTTTCTTGATGAGAAAGCTGTAACTCTGTGAGATGATTTCACAGAACACAAAGAAGTTTCTCAGAAAACTTCTTTCTCTTTGTTATCGCAGGATATTTCCTTTGGCCCTATATTCTTCAAAGGGATCTGAAATATCTGTTCTCAGATTCCAAAGAAATAAGGCTAGCAAAGAGATCCATGAAATACAGATGTAACTCTGTTAGATGAATTAACAGAACACTAAGCAGTTTCTCAGAAAGCTTCTTTCCAGATTTCATCTGAGGATATTTCTTTTTTCACCCTAGCCCTATATGGGCTTCCAAATATCACTTTGCCAATTCCACAAGAACTGTCTTAGCGAAAGGCTTCTTGAGGGGAAAGCTGTAACTCTGAGAGATCATTTCACAGAACACAAAGAAGTTTCTCAGAAAGCTTCTTTCTCTTTGTTATCGGAGGATATTTCCTTTGGCCCTATAGTCTTGAACGGGATCCGAAATATCTGATCTCAGATTCCACAGAAATAAGGCTAGCAAAGAGATAGTCGAAATACAGATGTAACTCTGTGAGTGGAAGTCACACATCACAGAGCAGTTTCTCAGAAAGTTTCTTTCCAGATTTCATCTGAGGATATTTCCTTTTTCACCATAGCCCTCTTTGGGCTTCCAAATATCACTTTGCCAATTCCACAAGAACTGTCTTAGTGAAAGGCTTCTTGAGGGGAAAGCTGTAACTCTGTGAGATGATTTCACAGAACACAAAGAAGTTTCTAAGAAAGCTTCTTTCTCTTTGTAATCGGAGTATATTTCCTTTGGCCCTATAGTCTTCAAAGGAATCCGAAATATCTGTTCTCAGATTCAACAGAAATAAGTCTAGCAAAGAGATCCACGAAATACAGATGTAACTCTGTGTGTGGAAGCCACACATCACAGAGCAGCTTCTCAGAAAGCTTCTTTCCAGATTTCATCTGAGTATATTTCCTTTTTCACCATAGCCCTCTATGCGCCTCCAAATATCACTTTGCCAATTCCACAAGAACTGTCTTACCGAAAGGCTTCTTGAGGGGAAAGCTGTAACTCTGTGAGATGATTTCACAGAACACAAAGAAGTTTCTCAGAAAGCTTCTTTCTCTCTGTTATCGCAGGATATTTCCTTTGGCCCTATAGTCTTCAAAGGGATCCGAAATATCTGTTCTCAGATTCCACAGATAAAAGGCTAGCAAAGAGATCCACGAAATACAGATGTAACTCTGTGAGTGGAAGTCACACATCCCAGAGTATCTTCTCATAAAGCTTCTTTCCGATTTCATCTTAGGATTTTTCCTTTTTCACCATAGCCCTCTAGGGGTTTCCAACTATCACTTTGCCAGTTCCACAAGAACTGTCTTAGCGAAAGGCTTCTTGAGGGGAAAGCTGTCACTCTGTGAGATGATTTCACAGAACACAAAGAAGTTTCTCAAAAAGTTTCTTTCTCTTTGATATCGGAGGATATTTCCTTTGGCTCTATAGTCTTAAAAGGGATCCGAAATATCTGCTCTCAGATTCCACAGAAATAAGGCTAGCAAAGAGATCCACGAAATACAGATGTAACTCTGTGTGTGGAAGTCACACATCACAGAGCTGCTTATCAGAAAGCTTCTTTCCAGATTTCATCTGAGGATATTTCCTTTTTCACCATAGCCCTCTATGCGCCTCCAAATATCACTTTGCCAATTCCACAAGAACTGTCTTAGTGAAAGGCTTCCTGAGGGGAAAGCTGTAACTCTGTGAGATGATTTCACAGAACACAAAGAAGTTTCTCAGAAAGCTTTTTTCTCTTTGTTATTGGAGGATATTTCCTTTGGCCCTAGAGTCTTCAAAGGGATCCGAAATATCTGTTCTCAGATTCCACAGAAATAAGGCTAGCAAAGAGATCTACGAAATACAGATGTAACTCTGTGAGTGGATGTCACACATCACAGAGCTGTTTCTCAGAAAGCTTCTTTCCAGATTTCATCTGAGGATATTTCCTTTTTCACCATAGCCCTCTATGGGTTTCCAAATATCATTTTGCCAATTCCACAAAAAATGACTTAACGAAAGGCTTCTTCATGGGAAAGCTGTAACTCTGTGAGATGATTTCACAGAACACAAAGAAGTTTCTCAGAAAGCTTCTTTCTCTTTGTTATCGCAGGATATTTCCTTTGGCCCTATATTCTTCAAAGGGATCCGAAATATCTGTTCTCAGATTCCACAGAAATAAGGCTAGCAAAGAGATCCATGAAATACAGATGTAACTCTGTTAGATGAATTAACAGAACACTAAGCAGTTTCTCAGAAAGCTTCTTTCCAGATTTCATCTGAGGATATTTCCTTTTTCACAATAGCCCTCTATGGGCTTCCAAATATCACTTTGCCAATTCCACAAGAACTGTCTTAGTGAAAAGCTTTTTGAGGGGAAAGCTGTAACTCTGTGAGATGATTTCACAGAACACGAAGAAGTTTCTCAGAAAGCTTCTTTCTCTTTGTTATCGGAGGATATTTCCTTTGGCCCTATAGTCATCAAAGGGATCCGAAATATCTGTTCTCAGATTCCACAGAAATAAGGCTAGCAAAGAGATCCACGAAACACAGATGTACCTCTGTGAGATGAATTAACAGAACACTAAGCAGTTTCTCAGAAAGCTTCTTTCCAGATTTCATCTGAGGATATTTCCTTTTAAACCATAGCCCTCTATGGGCTTCCAAATATCACTTTGCCAATTCCACAAGAACTGTCTTAGCGAAAGGCTTCTTGAGGGGAAAGCTGTAACTCTGTGAGATGATTTCTCAGAACACAAAGAAGTTTCTCAGAAAACTTCTTTCTCTTTGTTATCGGAGGATATTTCCTTTGTCCTATAGTCATCAAAGGGATCCGAAATATCTGTTCTCAGGTTCCACAGAAATAAGGCTAGCAAAGATATCCACGAAATACAGATGTAACTCCGTGTGTGGAAGTCACACATCACAGAGCAGTTTCTCAGAAAACTTCTTTCCAGATTTCATCTGAGGATATTTCCTTTTTCACCATAGCCCTCTAGGGGTTCCAAATATCACTTTGCCAATACCACAAGAACTGTCTTAGCGAAAGGCTTCTTGAGGGGAAAGCTGTAATTCTGTGAGATGATTTCACAGAACACAAACAAGTTTCTCAGAAAGCTTCTTTCTCTTTGTTATCGGAGGATATTTCCTTTGGCCCTATAGTCTTCAAAGGGATCCGAAATATCTGTTCTCAGATTACACAGAAATAAGGCTAGCGTAGAGATCCACGAAACACAGATGTAACTCTGTGTGTGGAAGTCTCGCATCACAGAGCATTTTCTTAGAAAGCTTCTGTCCAGATTTCATCTGAGGATATTTCCTTTTTCACCATAGCCCTCTATGGGCTTCCAAATATCACTTTGCCAATTCCACAAGAACTGTCTTAGCGAAAGGCTTCTTGAGGGGAAAGCTGTAACTCTGTGAGATGATTTCACAGAACACAAAGAAGTTTCTCAGAAAGTTTCTTTCTCTTTGTTATCGGAGGATATTTCCTTTGGCTCTATAGTCTTAAAAGGGATCCGAAATATCTGTTCTCAGATTCCACAGAAATAAGGCTAGCAAAGAGATCCACGAAATACAGATGTAACTCTGTGTGTGGAAGCCACACATCACAGAGCAGCTTCTCAGAAAGCTTCTTTCCAGATTTCATCTGAGGATATTTCCTTTTTCACCATAGCCCTCTATGCGCCTCCAAATATCACTTTGCCAATTCCACAAGAACTGTCTTAGTGAAAGGCTTCTTGAGGGGAAAGCTGTAATTCTGTGAGATGATTTCACAGAACACAAAGAAGTTTCTCAGAAAGCTTCTTTCTCTTTGTTATCGTAGGATATTTCCTTTGGCCCTAGAGTCTTTAAAGGGATCCGAAATATCTGTTCTCAGATTCCACAGAAATAAGGCTAGCAAAGAGATCCACGAAATACAGATGTAACTCTGTTAGTGGATGTCACACATCACAGAGCTGTTTCTCAGAAAGCTTCTTTCCAGATTTCATCAGAGGATATTTCCTTTTTCACCATAGCCCTCTATGGGCTTCCAAATATCATTTTGCCAATTCCACAAAAAATGTCTCAACGAAAGGTTTCTTGATGAGAAAGCTGTAACTCTGTGAGATGATTTCACAGAACACAAAGAAGTTTCTCAGAAAACTTCTTTCTCTTTGTTATCGCAGGATATTTCCTTTGGCCCTATATTCTTCAAAGGGATCTGAAATATCTGTTCTCAGATTCCACAGAAATAAGGCTAGCAAAGAGATCCATGAAATACAGATGTAACTCTGTTAGATGAATTAACAGAACACTAAGCAGTTTCTCAGAAAGCTTCTTTCCAGATTTCATCTGAGGATATTTCTTTTTTCACCATAGCCCTATATGGGCTTCCAAATATCACTTTGCCAATTCCTCAAGAACTGTCTTAGCGAAAGGCTTCTTGAGGGGAAAGCTGTAACTCTGAGAGATGATTTCACAGAACACAAAGAAGTTTCTCAGAAAGCTTCTTTCTCTTTTTTATCGGAGGATATTTCCTTTGGCCCTATAGTCTTGAACGGGATCCGAAATATCTGATCTCAGATTCCACAGAAATAAGGCTAGCAAAGAGATAGTCGAAATACAGATGTAACTCTGTGAGTGGAAGTCACACATCACAGAGCAGTTTCTCAGAAAGTTTCTTTCCAGATTTCATCTGAGGATATTTCCTTTTTCACCATAGCCCTCTTTGGGCTTCCAAATATCACTTTGCCAATTCCACAAGAACTGTCTTAGTGAAAGGCTTCTTGAGGGGAAAGCTGTAACTCTGTGAGATGATTTCACAGAACACAAAGAAGTTTCTCAGAAAGCTTCTTTCTCTTTGTAATCGGAGTATATTTCCTTTGGCCATATAGTCTTCAAAGGAATCCGAAATATCTGTTCTCAGATTCCACAGATAAAAGGCTAGCAAAGACATCCACGAAATACAGATGTAACTCTGTGAGTGGAAGTCACACATCCCAGAGTATCTTCTCATAAAGCTTCTTTCCAATTTCATCTTAGGATATTTCCTTTTTCACCATAGCCCTCTAGGGGTTTCCAACTATCACTTTGCCAATTCCACAAGAACTGTCTTAGCGAAAGGCTTCTTGAGGGGAAAGCTGTAACTCTGTGAGATGATTTCACAGAACACAAAGAAGTTTCTCAGAAAGTTTCTTTCTCTTTGTTATCGGAGGATATTTCCTTTGGCTCTATAGTCTTAAAAGGGATCCGAAATATCTGTTCTCAGATTCCACAGAAATAAGGCTAGCAAAGAGATCCACGAAATACAGATGTAACTCTGTGTGTGGAAGTCACACATCACAGAGCAGCTTATCAGAAAGCTTCTTTCCAGATTTCATCTGAGGATATTTCCTTTTTCACCATAGCCCTCTATGCGCCTCCAAATATCACTTTGCCAATTCCAAAAGAACTGTCTTAGTGAAAGGCTTCCTGAGGGGAAAGCTGTAACTCTGTGAGATGATTTCACAGAACACAAAGAAGTTTCTCAGAAAGCTTTTTTCTCTTTGTTATTGGAGGATATTTCCTTTGGCCCTAGAGTCTTCAAAGGGATCCGAAATATCTGTTCTCAGATTCCACAGAAATAAGGCTAGCAAAGAGATCTACGAAATACAGATGTAACTCTGTGAGTGGATGTCACACATCACAGAGCTGTTTCTCAGAAAGCTTCTTTCCAGATTTCATCTGAGGATATTTCCTTTTTCACCATAGCCCTCTATCGGTTTCCAAATATCATTTTGCCAATTCCACAAAAAATGCCTTAACGAAAGGCTTCTTCATGGGAAAGCTGTAACTCTGTGAGATGATTTCACAGAACACAAAGAAGTTTCTCAGAAAGCTTCTTTCTCTTTGTTATCGCAGGATATTTCCTTTGGCCCTATATTCTTCAAAGGGATCCGAAATATCTGTTCTCAGATTCCACAGAAATAAGGCTAGCAAAGAGATCCATGAAATACAGATGTAACTCTGTTAGATGAATTAACAGAACACTAAGCAGTTTCTCAGAAAGCTTCTTTCCAGATTTCATCTGAGGATATTTCCTTTTTCACAATAGCCCTCTATGGGCTTCCAAATATCACTTTGCCAATTCCACAAGAACTGTCTTAGTGAAAAGCTTTTTGAGGGGAAAGCTGTAACTCTGTGAGATGATTTCACAGAACACAAAGAAGTTTCTCAGAAAGCTTCTTTCTCTTTGTTATCGGAGGATATTTCCTTTGGCCCTATAGTCATCAAAGGGATCCGAAATATCTGTTCTCAGATTCCACAGAAATAAGGCTAGCAAAGAGATCCACGAAACACAGATGTAACTCTGTGAGATGAATTAACAGAACACTAAGCAGTTTCTCAGAAAGCTTCTTTCCAGATTTCATCTGAGGATATTTCCTTTTTCACCATAGCCCTCTATGCGCCTCCAAATATCACTTTGCCAAATCCACAAGAACTGTCTTAGTGAAAGGCTTCTTGAGGGGAAAGCTGTAATTCTGTGAGATGATTTCACAGAACACAAAGAAGTTTCTCAGAAAGCTTCTTTCTCTTTGTTATCGCAGGATATTTCCTTTGGCCCTAGAGTCTTTAAAGGGATCCGAAATATCTGTTCTCAGATTCCACAGAAATAAGGCTAGCAAAGAGATCCACGAAATACAGATGTAACTCTGTTAGTGGATGTCAAACATCACAGAGCTGTTTCTCAGAAAGCTTCTTTCCAGATTTCATCAGAGGATATTTCCTTTTTCACCATAGCCCTCTATGGGCTTCCAAATATCATTTTGCCAATTCCACAAAAAATGTCTCAACGAAAGGTTTCTTGATGAGAAAGCTGTAACTCTGTGAGATGATTTCACAGAACACAAAGAAGTTTCTCAGAAAACTTCTTTCTCTTTGTTATCGCAGGATATTTCCTTTGGCCCTATATTCTTCAAAGGGATCTGAAATATCTGTTCTCAGATTCCACAGAAATAAGGCTAGCAAAGAGATCCATGAAATACAGATGTAACTCTGTTAGATGAATTAACAGAACACTAAGCAGTTTCTCAGAAAGCTTCTTTCCAGATTTCATCTGAGGATATTTCTTTTTTCACCATAGCCCTATATGGGCTTCCAAATATCACTTTGCCAATTCCTCAAGAACTGTCTTAGCGAAAGGCTTCTTGAGGGGAAAGCTGTAACTCTGCGAGATGATTTCACAGAACACAAAGAAGTTTCTCAGAAAGCTTCTTTCTCTTTGTTATCGGAGGATATTTCCTTTGGCCCTATAGTCTTGAACGGGATCCGAAATATCTGATCTCAGATTCCACAGAAATAAGGCTAGCAAAGAGATAGTCGAAATACAGATGTAACTCTGTGAGTGGAAGTCACACATCACAGAGCAGTTTCTCAGAAAGTTTCTTTCCAGATTTCATCTGAGGATATTTCCTTTTTCACCATAGCCCTCTTTGGGCTTCCAAATATCACTTTGCCAATTCCACAAGAACTGTCTTAGTGAAAGGCTTCTTGAGGGGAAAGCTGTAACTCTGTGAGATGATTTCACAGAACACAAAGAAGTTTCTCAGAAAGCTTCTTTCTCTTTGTAATCGGAGTATATTTCCTTTGGCCCTATAGTCTTCAAAGGAATCCGAAATATCTGTTCTCAGATTCAACAGAAATAAGTCTAGCAAAGAGATCCACGAAATACAGATGTAACTCTGTGTGTGGAAGTCACACATCACAGAGCAGCTTCTCAGAAATCTTCTTTCCAGATTTCATCTGAGTATATTTCCTTTTTCACCATAGCCCTCTATGCGCCTCCAAATATCACTTTGCCAATTCCACAAGAACTGTCTTACCGAAAGGCTTCTTGAGGGGAAAGCTGTAACTCTGTGAGATGATTTCACAGAACACAAAGAAGTTTCTCAGAAAGCTTCTTTCTCTTTGTTATCGCAGGATATTTCCTTTGGCCCTATAGTCTTCAAAGGGATCCGAAATATCTGTTCTCAGATTCCACAGATAAAAGGCTAGCAAAGAGATCCACGAAATACAGATGTAACTCTGTGAGTGGAAGTCACACATCCCAGAGTATCTTCTCATAAAGCTTCTTTCCGATTTCATCTTAGGATATTTCCTTTTTCACCATAGCCCTCTAGGGGTTTCCAACTATCACTTTGCCAATTCCACAAGAACTGTCTTAGCGAAAGGCTTCTTGAGGGGAAAGCTGTCACTCTGTGAGATGATTTCACAGAACACAAAGAAGTTTCTCAAAAAGTTTCTTTCTCTTTGTTATCGGAGGATATTTCCTTTGGCTCTATAGTCTTAAAAGGGATCCGAAATATCTGTTCTCAGATTCCACAGAAATAAGGCTAGCAAAGAGATCCACGAAATACAGATGTAACTCTGTGTGTGGAAGTCACACATCACAGAGCAGCTTATCAGAAAGCTTCTTTCCAGATTTCATCTGAGGATATTTCCTTTTTCACCATAGCCCTCTATGCGCCTCCAAATATCACTTTGCCAATTCCACAAGAACTGTCTTAGTGAAAGGCTTCCTGAGGGGAAAGCTGTAACTCTGTGAGATGATTTCACAGAACACAAAGAAGTTTCTCAGAAAGCTTTTTTCTCTTTGTTATTGGAGGATATTTCCTTTGGCCCTAGAGTCTTCAAAGGGATCCGAAATATCTGTTCTCAGATTCCACAGAAATAAGGCTAGCAAAGAGATCTACGAAATACAGATGTAACTCTGTGAGTGGATGTCACACATCACAGAGCTGTTTCTCAGAAAGCTTCTTTCCAGATTTCATCTGAGGATATTTCCTTTTTCACCATAGCCCTCTATGGGTTTCCAAATATCATTTTGCCAATTCCACAAAAAATGACTTAACGAAAGGCTTCTTCATGGGAAAGCTGTAACTCTGTGAGATGATTTCACAGAACACAAAGAAGTTTCTCAGAAAGCTTCTTTCTCTTTGTTATCGCAGGATATTTCCTTTGGCCCTATATTCTTCAAAGGGATCCGAAATATCTGTTCTCAGATTCCACAGAAATAAGGCTAGCAAAGAGATCCATGAAATACAGATGTAACTCTGTTAGATGAATTAACAGAACACTAAGCAGTTTCTCAGAAAGCTTCTTTCCAGATTTCATCTGAGGATATTTCCTTTTTCACAATAGCCCTCTATGGGCTTCCAAATATCACTTTGCCAATTCCACAAGAACTGTCTTAGTGAAAAGCTTTTTGAGGGGAAAGCTGTAACTCTGTGAGATGATTTCACAGAACACAAAGAAGTTTCTCAGAAAGCTTCTTTCTCTTTGTTATCGGAGGATATTTCCTTTGGCCCTATAGTCATCAAAGGGATCCGAAATATCTGTTCTCAGATTCCACAGAAATAAGGCTAGCAAAGAGATCCACGAAACACAGATGTAACTCTGTGAGATGAATTAACAGAACACTAAGCAGTTTCTCAGAAAGCTTCTTTCCAGATTTCATCTGAGGATATTTCATTTTTCACCATAGCCCTCTATGGGCTTCCAAATATCACTTTGCCAATTCCACAAGAACTGTCTTAGCGAAAGGCTTCTTGAGGGGAAAGCTGTAACTCTGTGAGATGATTTCTCAGAACACAAAGAAGTTTCTCAGAAAGCTTCTTTCTCTTTGTTATCGGAGGATATTTCCTTTGGTCCTATAGTCATCAAAGGGATCCGAAATATCTGTTCTCAGATTCCACAGAAATAAGGCTAGCAAAGATATCCACGAAATACAGATGTAACTCCGTGTGTGGAAGTCACACATCACAGAGCAGTTTCTCAGAAAACTTCTTTCCAGATTTCATCTGAGGATATTTCCTTTTTCACCATAGCCCTCTAGGGGTTCCAAATATCACTTTGCCAATTCCACAAGAACTGTCTTAGCGAAAGGCTTCTTGAGGGGAAAGCTGTAATTCTGTGAGATGATTTCACAGAACACAAAGAAGTTTCTCAGAAAGCTTCTTTCTCTTTGTTATCGGAGGATATTTCCTTTGGCCCTATAGTCTTCAAAGGGATCCGAAATATCTGTTCTCAGATTACACAGAAATAAGGCTAGCGTAGAGATCCACGAAACACAGATGTAACTCTGTGTGTGGAAGTCTCGCATCACAGAGCATTTTCTTAGAAAGCTTCTGTCCAGATTTCATCTGAGGATATTTCCTTTTTCACCATAGCCCTCTATGGGCTTCCAAATATCACTTTGCCAATTCCACAAGAACTGTCTTAGCGAAAGGCTTCTTGAGGGGAAAGCTGTAACTCTGTGAGATGATTTCACAGAACACAAAGAAGTTTCTCAGAAAGCTTCTTTCTCTTTGTTATCGGAGGATATTTACTTTGGCCCTATACTCTTCAAAGGAATCCGAAATATCTGTTCTCAGATTCAACAGAAATAAGGCTAGCAAAGAGATCCACGAAATACAGATGTAACTCTGTGTGTGGAAGTCACACATCACAGAGCAGCTTCTCAGAAAGCTTCTTTCCAGATTTCATCTGAGGATATTTCCTTTTTCACCATAGCCCTCTATGCGCCTCCAAATATCACTTTGCCAATTCCACAAGAACTGTCTTAGTGAAAGGCTTCTTGAGGGGAAAGCTGTAATTCTGTGAGATGATTTCACAGAACACAAAGAAGTTTCTCAGAAAGCTTCTTTCTCTTTGTTATCGCAGGATATTTCCTTTGGCCCTAGATTCTTTAAAGGGATCCGAAATATCTTTTCTCAGATTCCACAGAAATAAGGCTAGCAAAGAGATCCACGAAATACAGATGTAACTCTGTTAGTGGATGTCACACATCACAGAGCTGTTTCTCAGAAAGCTTCTTTCCAGATTTCATCAGAGGATATTTCCTTTTTCACCGTAGCCCTCTATGGGCTTCCAAATATCATTTTGCCAATTCCACAAAAAATGTCTCAACGAAAGGTTTCTTGATGAGAAAGCTGTAACTCTGTGAGATGATTTCACAGAACACAAAGAAGTTTCTCAGAAAACTTCTTTCTCTTTGTTATCGCAGGATATTTCCTTTGGCCCTATATTCTTCAAAGGGATCTGAAATATCTGTTCTCAGATTCCACAGAAATAAGGCTAGCAAAGAGATCCATGAAATACAGATGTAACTCTGTTAGATGAATTAACAGAACACTAAGCAGTTTCTCAGAAAGCTTCTTTCCAGATTTCATCTGAGGATATTTCTTTTTTCACCATAGCCCTATACGGGCTTCCAAATATCACTTTGCCAATTCCTCAAGAACTGTCTCAGCGAAAGGCTTCTTGAGGGGAAAGCTGTAACTCTGAGAGATGATTTCACAGAACACAAAGAAGTTTCTCAGAAAGCTTCTTTCTCTTTGTTATCGGAGGATATTTCCTTTGGCCCTATAGTCTTGAACGGGATCCGAAATATCTGATCTCAGATTCCACAGAAATAAGGCTAGCAAAGAGATCCTCGAAATACAGATGTAACTCTGTGAGTGGAAGTCACACATCACAGAGCAGTTTCTCAGAAAGTTTCTTTCCAGATTTCATCTGAGGATATTTCCTTTTTCACCATAGCCCTCTTTGGGCTTCCAAATATCACTTTGCCAATTCCACAAGAACTGTCTTAGTGAAAGGCTTCTTGAGGGGAAAGCTGTAACTCTGTGAGATGATTTCACAGAACACAAAGAAGTTTCTCAGAAAGCTTCTTTCTCTTTGTAATCGGAGTATATTTCCTTTGGCCCTATAGTCTTCAAAGGAATCCGAAATATCTGTTCTCAGATTCCACAGAAATAGGGCTAGCAAGGACATCCACGAAATACAGATGTAACTCTGTGTGTGGAAGTCACACATCACAGAGCAGTTTCTCAGAAAGTTTCTTTCCAGATTTCATCTGAGGATATTTCCTATTTCACCATAGCCCTCTATGGGCTTCCAAATATCACTTTGCCAATTCCACAAGAACTGTCTTAGTGAAAGGCTTCTTGAGGGGAAAGCTGTAACTCTGTGAGATGATTTCACAGAACACAAAGAAGTTTCTCAGAAAGCTTCTTTCTCTTTGTTATCGGAGGATATTTCCTTTGGCCCTATAGTCTTCAAAGGGATCCGAAATATCTGTTCTCAGATTACACAGAAATAAGGCTAGCGTAGAGATCCACGAAACACAGATGTAACTCTGTGTGTGGAAGTCTCGCATCACAGAGCATTTTCTTAGAAAGCTTCTGTCCAGATTTCATCTGAGGATATTTCCTTTTTCACCATAGCCCTCTATGGGCTTCCAAATATCACTTTGCCAATTCCACAAGAACTGTCTTAGCGAAAGGCTTCTTGAGGGGAAAGCTGTAACTCTGTGAGATGATTTCACAGAACACAAAGAAGTTTCTCAGAAAGCTTCTTTCTCTTTGTTATCGGAGGATATTTACTTTGGCCCTATACTCTTCAAAGGAATCCGAAATATCTGTTCTCAGATTCAACAGAAATAAGGCTAGCAAAGAGATCCACGAAATACAGATGTAACTCTGTGAGTGGAAGTCACACATCACAGAGCATCTTCTCATAAAGCTTCTGTCCGATTTCATCTGAGGATATTTCCTTTTTCACCATAGCCCTCTATGGGCTTCCAAATATCACTTTGCCAATTCCACAAGAACTGTCTTAGCGAAAGGCTTCTTGAGGGGAAAGCTGTAACTCTGTGAGATGATTTCACAGAACACAAAGAAGTTTCTTAGAAAGTTTCTTTCTCTTTGTTATCGGAGGATATTTCCTTTGGCTCTATAGTCTTAAAAGGGATCCGAAATATCTGTTCTCAGATTCCACAGAAATAAGGCTAGCAAAGAGATCCACGAAATACAGATGTAACTCTGTGTGTGGAAGTCACACATCACAGAGCAGCTTCTCAGAAAGCTTCTTTCCAGATTTCATCTGAGGATATTTCCTTTTTCACCATAGCCCTCTATGCGCCTCCAAATATCTCTTTGCCAATTCCACAAGAACTGTCTTAGTGAAAGGCTTCTTGAGGGGAAAGCTGTAATTCTGTGAGATGATTTCACAGAACACAAAGAAATTTCTCAGAAAGCTTCTTTCTCTTTGTTATCGCAGGATATTTCCTTTGGCCCTAGAGTCTTTAAAGGGATCCGAAATATCTGTTCTCAGATTCCACAGAAATAAGGCTAGCAAAGAGATCCACGAAATACAGATGTAACTCTGTTAGTGGATGTCACACATCACAGAGCTGTTTCTCAGAAAGCTTCTTTCCAGATTTCATCAGAGGATATTTCCTTTTTCACCGTAGCCCTCTATGGGCTTCCAAATATCATTTTGCCAATTCCACAAAAAATGTCTCAACGAAAGGTTTCTTGATGAGAAAGCTGTAACTCTGTGAGATGATTTCACAGAACACAAAGAAGTTTCTCAGAAAACTTCTTTCTCTTTGTTATCGCAGGATATTTCCTTTGGCCCTATATTCTTCAAAGGGATCTGAAATATCTGTTCTCAGATTCCACAGAAATAAGGCTAGCAAAGAGATCCATGAAATACAGATGTAACTCTGTTAGATGAATTAACAGAACACTAAGCAGTTTATCAGAAAGCTTCTTTCCAGATTTCATCTGAGGATATTTCTTTTTTCACCATAGCCCTATATGGGCTTCGAAATATCACTTTGCCAATTCCTCAAGAACTGTCTTAGCGAAAGGCTTCTTGAGGGGAAAGCTGTAACTCTGTGAGATGATTTCACAGAACACAAGGAAGTTTCTCAGAAAGTTTCTTTCTCTTTGTTATCGGAGGATATTTCCTTTGGCTCTATAGTCTTAAAAGGGATCCGAAATATCTGTTCTCAGATTCCACAGAAATAAGGCTAGCAAAGAGATCCACGAAATACAGATGTAACTCTGTGTGTGGAAGCCACACATCACAGAGCAGCTTCTCAGAAAGCTTCTTTCCAGATTTCATCTGAGGATATTTCCTTTTTCACCATAGCCCTCTATGCGCCTCCAAATATCCCTTTGCCAATTCCACAAGAACTGTCTTAGTGAAAGGCTTCTTGAGGGGAAAGCTGTAATTCTGTGAGATGATTTCACAGAACACAAAGAAGTTTCTCAGAAAGCTTCTTTCTCTTTGTTATCGCAGGATATTTCCTTTGGCCCTAGAGTCTTTAAAGGGATCCGAAATATCTGTTCTCAGATTCCACAGAAATAAGGCTAGCAAAGAGATCCACGAAATACAGATGTAACTCTGTTAGTGGATGTCACACATCACAGAGCTGTTTCTCAGAAAGCTTCTTTCCAGATTTCATCAGAGGATATTTCCTTTTTCACCATAGCCCTCTATGGGCTTCCAAATATCATTTTGCCAATTCCACAAAAAATGTCTCAACGAAAGGTTTCTTGATGAGAAAGCTGTAACTCTGTGAGATGATTTCACAGAACACAAAGAAGTTTCTCAGAAAACTTCTTTCTCTTTGTTATCGCAGGATATTTCCTTTGGCCCTATATTCTTCAAAGGGATCTGAAATATCTGTTCTCAGATTCCACAGAAATAAGGCTAGCAAAGAGATCCATGAAATACAGATGTAACTCTGTTAGATGAATTAAGAGAACACTAAGCAGTTTCTCAGAAAGCTTCTTTCCAGATTTCATCTGAGGATATTTCTTTTTTCACCATAGCCCTATATGGGCTTCCAAATATCACTTTGCCAATTCCTCAAGAACTGTCTTAGCGAAAGGCTTCTTGAGGGGAAAGCTGTAACTCTGAGAGATGATTTCACAGAACACAAAGAAGTTTCTCAGAAAGCTTCTTTCTCTTTGTTATCGCAGGATATTTCCTTTGGCCCTATAGTCTTCAAAGGGATCCGAAATATCTGTTCTCAGATTCCACAGATAAAAGGCTAGCAAAGAGATCCACGAAATACAGATGTAACTCTGTGAGTGGAAGTCACACATCCCAGAGTATCTTCTCATAAAGCTTCTTTCCGATTTCATCTTAGGATATTTCCTTTTTCACCATAGCCCTCTATGGGTTTCCAACTATCACTTTGCCAATTCCACAAGAACTGTCTTAGCGAAAGGCTTCTTGAGGGGAAAGCTGTCACTCTGTGAGATGATTTCACAGAACACAAAGAAGTTTCTCAAAAAGTTTCTTTCTCTTTGTTATCGGAGGATATTTCCTTTGGCTCTATAGTCTTAAAAGGGATCCGAAATATCTGTTCTCAGATTCCACAGAAATAAGGCTAGCAAAGAGATCCACGAAATACAGATGTAACTCTGTGTGTGGAAGTCACACATCACAGAGCAGTTTCTCAGAAAACTTCTTTCCAGATTTCATCTGAGGATATTTCCTTTTTCACCATAGCCCTCTAGGGGTTCCAAATATCACTTTGCCAATTCCACAAGAACTGTCTTAGCGAAAGGCTTCTTGAGGGGAAAGCTGTAATTCTGTGAGATGATTTCACAGAACACAAACAAGTTTCTCAGAAAGCTTCTTTCTCTTTGTTATCGGAGGATATTTCCTTTGGCCCTATAGTCTTCAAAGGGATCCGAAATATCTGTTCTCAGATTACACAGAAATAAGGCTAGCGTAGAGATCCACGAAACACAGATGTAACTCTGTGTGTGGAAGTCTCGCATCACAGAGCATTTTCTTAGAAAGCTTCTGTCCAGATTTCATCTGAGGATATTTCCTTTTTCACCATAGCCCTCTTTGGGCTTCCAAATATCACTTTGCCAATTCCACAAGAACTGTCTTAGCGAAAGTCTTCTTGCGGGGAAAGCTGTAACTCTGTGAGATGATTTCACAGAACACAAAGAAGTTTCTCAGAAAGCTTCTTTCTCTTTGTTATCGGAGGATATTTACTTTGGCCCTATACTCTTCAAAGGAATCCGAAATATCTGTTCTCAGATTCAACAGAAATAAGGCTAGCAAAGAGATCCACGAAATACAGATGTAACTCTGTGTGTGGAAGTCACACATCACAGAGCATCTTCTCATAAAGCTTCTGTCCGATTTCATCTGAGGATATTTCCTTTTTCACCATAGCCCTCTATGGGCTTCCAAATATCACTTTGCCAATTCCACAAGAACTGTCTTAGCGAAAGGCTTCTTGAGGGGAAAGCTGTAACTCTGTGAGATGATTTCACAGAACACAAAGAAGTTTCTTAGAAAGTTTCTTTCTCTTTGTTATCGGAGGATATTTCCTTTGGCTCTATAGTCTTAAAAGGGATCCGAAATATCTGTTCTCAGATTCCACAGAAATAAGGCTAGCAAAGAGATCCACGAAATACAGATGTAACTCTGTGTGTGGAAGTCACACATCACAGAGCAGCTTCTCAGAAAGCTTCTTTCCAGATTTCATCTGAGGATATTTCCTTTTTCACCATAGCCCTCTATGCGCCTCCAAATATCACTTTGCCAATTCCACAAGAACTGTCTTAGTGAAAGGCTTCCTGAGGGGAAAGCTGTAACTCTGTGAGATGATTTCACAGAACACAAAGAAGTTTCTCAGAAAGCTTCTTTCTCTTTGTTATCGCAGGATATTTCCTTTGGCCCTAGAGTCTTTAAAGGGATCCGAAATATCTGTGTTCAGATTCCACAGAAATAAGGCTAGCAAAGAGATCCTCGAAATACAGATGTAACTCTGTGAGTGGAAGTCACACATCACAGAGCAGTTTCTCAGAAAGTTTCTTTCCAGATTTCATCTGAGGATATTTCCTTTTTCACCATAGCCCTCTTTGGGCTTCCAAATATCACTTTGCCAATTTCACAAGAACTGTCTTAGTGAAAGGCTTCTTGAGGGGAAAGCTGTAACTCTGTGAGATGATTTCACAGAACACAAAGAAGTTTCTCAGAAAGCTTCTTTCTCTTTGTAATCGGAGTATATTTCCTTTGGCCCTATAGTCTTCAAAGGAATCCGAAATATCTGTTCTCAGATTCCACAGAAATAGGGCTAGCAAGGACATCCACGAAATACAGATGTAACTCTGTGTGTGGAAGTCTCGCATCACAGAGCAGTTTCTCAGAAAGTTTCTTTCCAGATTTCATCTGAGGATATTTCCTTTTTCACCATAGCCCTCTATGGGCTTCCAAATATCACTTTGCCAATTCCACAAGAACTGTCTTAGTGAAAGGCTTCTTGAGGGGAAATCTGTAACTCTGTGAGATGATTTCACAGAACACAAAGAAGTTTCTCAGAAAGCTTCTTTCTCTTTGTTATCGGAGGATATTTCCTTTGGCCCTATAGTCTTCAAAGGGATCCGAAATATCTGTTCTCAGATTCAACAGAAATAAGGCTAGCAAAGAGATCCACGAAATACAGATGTAACTCTGTGTGTGGAAGTCACACATCACAGAGCAGCTTCTCAGAAAGCTTCTTTCCAGATTTCATCTGTGTATATTTCCTTTTTCACAATAGCCCTCTATGCGCCTCCAAATATCACTTTGCCAATTCCACAATAACTGTCTTACCGAAAGGCTTCTTGAGGGGAAAGCTGTAACTCTGTGAGATGATTTCACAGAACACAAAGAAGTTTCTCAGAAAGCTTCTTTCTCTTTGTTATCGCAGGATATTTCCTTTGGCCCTATAGTCTTCAAAGGGATCCGAAATATCTGTTCTCAGATTCCACAGATAAAAGGCTAGCAAAGAGATCCACGAAATACAGATGTAACTCTGTGAGTGGAAGTCACACATCCCAGAGTATCTTCTCATAAAGCTTCTTTCCGATTTCATCTTAGGATATTTCCTTTTTCACCATAGCCCTCTATGGGTTTCCAACTATCACTTTGCCAATTCCACAAGAACTGTCTTAGCGAAAGGCTTCTTGAGGGGAAAGCTGTAACTCTGTGAGATGATTTCACAGAACACAAAGAAGTTTCTCAAAAAGTTTCTTTCTCTTTGTTATCGGAGGATATTTCCTTTGGCTCTATAGTCTTAAAAGGGATCCGAAATATCTGTTCTCAGATTCCACAGAAATAAGGCTAGCAAAGAGATCCACGAAATACAGATGTAACTCTGTGTGTGGAAGTTACACATCACAGAGCAGCTTATCAGAAAGCTTCTTTCCAGATTTCATCTGAGGATATTTCCTTTTTCACCATAGCCCTCTATGCGACTCCAAATATCACTTTGCCAATTCCACAAGAACTGTCTTAGTGAAAGGCTTCCTGAGGGGAAAGCTGTAACTCTGTGAGATGATTTCACAGAACACAAAGAAGTTTCTCAGAAAGCATCTTTCTCTTTGTTATCGGAGGATATTTCCTTTGGCCCTAGAGTCTTCAAAGGGATCCGAAATATCTGTTCTCAGATTCCACAGAAATAAGGCTAGCAAAGAGATCTACGAAATACAGATGTAACTCTGTGAGTGGATGTCAAACATCACAGAGCTGTTTCTCAGAAAGCTTCTTTCCAGATTTCATCTGAGGATATTTCCTTTTTCACCATAGCCCTCTATGGGTTTCCAAATATCATTTTGCCAATTCCACAAAAAATGACTTAACGAAAGGCTTCTTCATGGGAAAGCTGTAACTCTGTGAGATGATTTCACAGAACATAAAGAAGTTTCTCAGAAAGCTTCTTTCTCTTTGTTATCGCAGGATATTTCCTTTGGCCCTATATTCTTCAAAGGGATCCGAAATATCTGTTCTCAGATTCCACAGAAATAAGGCTAGCAAAGAGATCCATGAAATACAGATGTAACTCTGTTAGATGAATTAACAGAACACTAAGCCCTTTCTCAGAAAGCTTCTTTCCAGATTTCATCTGAGGATATTTCCTTTTTCACAATAGCCCTCTATGGGCTTCCAAATATCACTTTGCCAATTCCACAAGAACTGTCTTAGTGAAAAGCTTCTTGAGGGGAAAGCTGTAACTCTGTGAGATGATTTCACAGAACACAAAGAAGTTTCTCAGAAAGCTTCTTTCTCTTTGTTATCGGAGGATATTTCCTTTGGCCCTATAGTCATCAAAGGGATCCGAAATATCTGTTCTCAGATTCCACAGAAATAAGGCTATCAAAGAGATCCACGAAATACAGATGTAACTCTGTGAGATGAATTAACAGAACACTAAGCAGTTTCTCAGAAAGCTTCTTTCCAGATTTCATCTGAGGATATTTCATTTTTCACCATAGCCCTCTATGGGCTTCCAAATATCACTTTGCCAATTCCACAAGAACTGTCTTAGTGAAAGGCTTCTTGAGGGGAAAGCTGCAACTCTGTGAGATGATTTCACAGAACACAAAGAAGTTTCTCAGAAAGCTTCTTTCTCTTTGTTATCGGAGGATATTTCCTTTGGCCCTATACTCTTCAAAGGAATCCGAAATATCTGTTCTCAGATTCAACAGAAATAAGGCTAGCAAAGAGATCCACGAAATACAGATGTAACTCTGTGAGTGGAAGTCACACATCACAGAGCATCTTCTCATAAAGCTTCTGTCCGATTTCATCTGAGGATATTTCCTTTTTCACCATAGCCCTCTATGGGCTTCCAAATATCACTTTGCCAATTCCACAAGAACTGTCTTAGCGAAAAGCTTCTTGAGGGGAAAGCTGTAACTCTGTGAGATGATTTCACAGAACACAAAGAAGTTTCTCAGAAAGTTTCTTTCTCTTTGTTATCGGAGGATATTTCCTTTGGCTCTATAGTCTTAAAAGGGATCCGAAATATCTGTTCTCAGATTCCACAGAAATAAGGCTAGCAAAGAGATCCACGAAATACAGATGTAACTCTGTGTGTGGAAGTCACACATCACAGAGCAGCTTCTCAGAAAGCTTCTTTCCAGAATTCATCTGAGGATATTTCCTTTTTGACCATAGCCCTCTATGCGCCTCCAAATATCACTTTGCCAATTCCACAAGAACTGTCTTAGTGAAAGGCTTCTTGAGGGGAAAGCTGTAATTCTGTGAGATGATTTCACAGAACACAAAGAAGTTTCTCAGAAAGCTTCTTTCTCTTTGTTATCACAGGATATTTCCTTTGGCCCTAGAGTCTTTAAAGGGATCCGAAATATCTGTTCTCAGATTCCACAGAAATAAGGCTAGCAAAGAGATCCACGAAATACAGATGTTACTCTGTTAGTGGATGTCACACATCACAGAGCTGTTTCTCAGAAAGCTTCTTTCCAGATTTCATCAGAGGATATTTCCTTTTTCACCATAGCCCTCTATGGGCTTCCAAATATCATTTTGCCAATTCCACAAAAAATGTCTCAACGAAAGGTTTCTTGATGAGAAAGCTGTAACTCTGTGAGGTGATTTCACAGAACACAAAGAAGTTTCTCAGAAAACTTCTTTCTCTTTGTTATCGCAGGATATTTCCTTTGGCCCTATATTCTTCAAAGGGATCTGAAATATCTGTTCTCAGATTCCACAGAAATAAGGCTAGCAAAGAGATCCATGAAATACAGATGTAACTCTGTTAGATGAATTAACAGAACACTAAGCAGTTTCTCAGAAAGCTTCTTTCCAGATTTCATCTGAGGATATTTCTTTTTTCACCATAGCCCTATATGGGCTTCCAAATATCACTTTGCCAATTCCTCAAGAACTGTCTTAGCGAAAGGCTTCTTGAGGGGAAAGCTGTAACTCTGAGAGATGATTTCACAGAACACAAAGAAGTTTCTCAGAAAGCTTCTTTCTCTTTGTTATCGGAGGATATTTCCTTTGGCCCTATAGTCTTGAACGGGATTCGAAATATCTGATCTCAGATTCCACAGAAATAAGGCTAGCAAAGAGATCCTCGAAATACAGACGTAACTCTGTGAGTGGAAGTCACACATCACAGAGCAGTTTCTCAGAAAGTTTCTTTCCAGATTTCATCTGAGGATATTTCCTTTTTCACCATAGCCCTCTTTGGGCTTCCAAATATCACTTTGCCAATTCCACAAGAACTGTCTTAGTGAAAGGCTTCTTGAGGGGAAAGCTGTAACTCTGTGAGATGATTTCACAGAACACAAAGAAGTTTCTCAGAAAGCATCTTTCTCTTTGTAATCGGAGTATATTTCCTTTGGCCCTATAGTCTTCAAAGGAATCCGAAATATCTGTTCTCAGATTCCACAGAAATAGGGCTAGCAAGGACATCCACGAAATACAGATGTAACTCTGTGTGTGGAAGTCACACATCACAGAGCAGTTTCTCAGAAAGTTTCTTTCCAGATTTCATCTGAGGATATTTCCTTTTTCACCATAGCCCTCTATGGGCTTCCAAATATCACTTTGCCAATTCCACAAGAACTGTCTTAGTGAAAGGCTTCTTGAGGGGAAAGCTGTAACTCTGTGAGATGATTTCACAGAACACAAAGAAGTTTCTCAGAAAGCTTCTTTCTCTTTGTTATCGGAGGATATTTCCTTTGGCCCTATAGTCTTCAAAGGGATCCGAAATATCTGTTCTCAGATTACACAGAAATAAGGCTAGCGTGGAGATCCACGAAACACAGATGTAACTCTGTGTGTGGAAGTCTCGCATCACAGAGCATTTTCTTAGAAATCTTCTGTCCAGATTTCATCTGAGGATATTTCCTTTTTCACCATAGCCCTCTATGGGCTTCCAAATATCACTTTGCCAATTCCACAAGAAGTGTCTTAGCGAAAGGCTTCTTGAGGGGAAAGCTGTAACTCTGTGAGATGATTTCACAGAACACAAAGAAGTTTCTCAAAAAGTTTCTTTCTCTTTGTTATCGGAGGATATTTCCTTTGGCTCTATAGTCTTAAAAGGGATCCGAAATATCTGTTCTCAGATTCCACAGAAATAAGGCTAGCAAAGAGATCCACGAAATACAGATGTAACTCTGTGTGTGGAAGTCACACATCACAGAGCAGCTTATCAGAAAGCTTCTTTCCAGATTTCATCTGAGGATATTTCCTTTTTCACCATAGCCCTCTATGCGACTCCAAATATCACTTTGCCAATTCCACAAGAACTGTCTTAGTGAAAGGCTTCCTGAGGGGAAAGCTGTAACTCTGTGAGATGATTTCACAGAACACAAAGAAGTTTCTCAGAAAGCTTCTTTCTCTTTGTTATCGGAGGATATTTCCTTTGGCCCTAGAGTCTTGAAAGGGATCCGAAATATCTGTTCTCAGATTCCACAGAAATAAGGCTAGCAAAGAGATCTACGAAATACAGATGTAACTCTGTGAGTGGATGTCAAACATCACAGAGCTGTTTCTCAGAAAGATTCTTTCCAGATTTCATCTGAGGATATTTCCTTTTTCACCATAGCCCTCTATGGGTTTCCAAATATCATTTTGCCAATTCCACAAAAAATGACTTAACGAAAGGCTTCTTCATGGGAAAGCTGTAACTCTGTGAGATGATTTCACAGAACATAAAGAAGTTTCTCAGAAAGCTTCTTTCTCTTTGTTATCGCAGGATATTTCCTTTGGCCCTATATTCTTCAAAGGGATCCGAAATATCTGTTCTCAGATTCCACAGAAATAAGGCTAGCAAAGAGATCCATGAAATACAGATGTAACTCTTTTAGATGAATTAACAGAACACTAAGCCCTTTCTCAGAAAGCTTCTTTCCAGATTTCATCTGAGGATATTTCCTTTTTCACAATAGCCCTCTATGGGCTTCCAAATATCACTTTGCCAATTCCACAAGAACTGTCTTAGTGAAAAGCTTCTTGAGGGGAAAGCTGTAACTCTGTGAGATGATTTCACAGAACACAAAGAAGTTTCTCAGAAAGCTTCTTTCTCTTTGTTATCGGAGGATATTTCCTTTGGCCCTATAGTCATCAAAGGGATCCGAAATATCTGTTCTCAGATTCCACAGAAATAAGGCTAGCAAAGAGATCCACGAAATACAGATGTTACTCTGTTAGTGGATGTCACACATCACAGAGCTGTTTCTCAGAAAGCTTCTTTCCAGATTTCATCAGAGGATATTTCCTTTTTCACCATAGCCCTCTATGGGCTTCCAAATATCATTTTGCCTATTCCACAAAAAATGTCTCAACGAAAGGTTTCTTGATGAGAAAGCTGTAACTCTGTGAGATGATTTCACAGAACACAAAGAAGTTTCTCAGAAAACTTCTTTCTCTTTGTTATCGCAGGATATTTCCTTTGGCCCTATATTCTTCAAAGGGATCTGAAATATCTGTTCTCAGATTCCACAGAAATAAGGCTAGCAAAGAGATCCATGAAATACAGATGTAACTCTGTTAGATGAATTAACAGAACACTAAGCACTTTCTCAGAAAGCTTCTTTCCAGATTTCATCTGAGGATATTTCTTTTTTCACCATAGCCCTATATGGGCTTCGAAATATCACTTTGCCAATTCCTCAAGAACTGTCTTAGCGAAAGGCTTCTGAGGGGAAAGCTGTAACTCTGAGAGATGATTTCACAGAACACAAAGAAGTTTCTCAGAAAGCTTCTTTCTCTTTGTTATCGGAGGATATTTCCTTTGGCCCTATAGTCTTGAACGGGATCCGAAATATCTGTTCTCAGATTCCACAGAAATAAGGCTAGCAAAGAGATCCACGAAATACAGATGTATCTCTGTGTGTGGAAGTCAAACATCACAGAGCAGCTTCTCAGAAAGCTTCTTTCCAGATTTCATCTGAGTATATTTCCTTTTTCACCATAGCCCTCTATGCGCCTCCAAATATCACTTTGCCAATTCCACAAGAACTGTCTTACCGAAAGGCTTCTTGAGGGGAAAGCTGTAACTCTGTGAGATGATTTCACAGAACACAAAGAAGTTTCTCAGAAAGCGTCTTTCTCTTTGTTATCGCAGGATATTTCCTTTGGCCCTATAGTCTTCAAAGGGATCCGAAATATCTGTTCTCAGATTCCACAGATAAAAGGCTAGCAAAGAGATCCACGAAATACAGATGTAACTCTGTGAGCGGAAGTCACACATCCCAGAGTATCTTCTCATAAAGCTTCTTTCCGATTTCATCTTAGGATATTTCCTTTTTCACCATAGCCCTCTATGGGTTTCCAACTATCACTTTGCCAATTCCACAAGAACTGTCTTAGCGAAAGGCTTCTTGAGGGGAAAGCTGTAACTCTGTGAGATGATTTCACAGAACACAAAGAAGTTTCTCAAAAAGTTTCTTTCTCTTTGTTATCGGAGGATATTTCCTTTGGCTCTATAGTCTTAAAAGGGATCCGAAATATCTGTTCTCAGATTCCACAGAAATAAGGCTAGCAAAGAGATCCACGAAATACAGATGTAACTCTGTGTGTGGAAGTCACACATCACAGAGCAGCTTATCAGAAAGCTTCCTTCGAGATTTCATCTGAGGATATTTCCTTTTTCACCATAGCCCTCTAGGCGCCTCCAAATATCACTTTGCCAATTCCACAAGAACTGTCTTAGTGAAAGACTTCCTGAGGGGAAAGCTGTAACTCTGTAAGATGATTTCACAGAACACAAAGAAGTTTCTCAGAAAGCTTCTTTCTCTTTGTTATCGGAGGATATTTCCTTTGGCCCTAGAGTCTTCAAAGGGATCCGAAATATCTGTTCTCAGATTCCACAGAAATAAGGCTAGCAAAGAGATCTACGAAATACAGATGTAACTCTGTGAGTGGATGTCAAACATCACAGAGCTGTTTCTCAGAAAGCTTCTTTCCAGATTTCATCTGAGGATATTTCCTTTTTCACCATAGCCCTCTATGGGTTTCCAAATATCATTTTGCCAATTCCACAAAAAATGACTTAACGAAAGGCTTCTTCATGGGAAAGCTGTAACTCTGTGAGATGATTTCACAGAACATAAAGAAGTTTCTCAGAAAGCTTCTTTCTCTTTTTTATCGCAGGATATTTCCTTTGGCCCTATATTCTTCAAAGGGATCCGAAATATCTGTTCTCAGATTCCACAGAAATAAGGCTAGCAAAGAGATCCATGAAATACAGATGTAACTCTGTTAGATGAATTAACAGAACACTAAGCCCTTTCTCAGAAAGCTTCTTTCCAGATTTCATCTGAGGATATTTCCTTTTTCACAATAGCCCTCTATGGGCTTCCAAATATCACTTTGCCAATTCCACAAGAACTGTCTTAGTGAAAAGCTTTTTGAGGGGAAAGCTGTAACTCTGTGAGATGATTTCACAGAACACAAAGAAGTTTCTCAGAAAGCTTCTTTCTCTTTGTTATCGGAGGATATTTCCTTTGGCCCTATAGTCATCAAAGGGATCCGAAATATCTGTTCTCAGATTCCACAGAAATAAGGCTAGCAAAGAGATCCACAAAATACAGATGTAACTCTGTGAGATGAATTAACAGAACACTAAGCAGTTTCTCAGAAAGCTTCTTTCCAGTTTTCATCTGAGGATATTTCATTTTTCACCATAGCCCTCTATGGGCTTCCAAATATCACTTTGCCAATTCCAAAAGAACTGTCTTAGTGAAAGGCTTCTTGAGGGGAAAGCTGTAACTCTGTGAGATGATTTCACAGAACACAAAGAAGTTTCTCAGAAAGCTTCTTTCTCTTTGTTATCGGAGGATATTTACTTTGGCCCTATACTCTTCAAAGGAATCCGAAATATCTGTTCTCAGATTCAACAGAAATAAGGCTAGCAAAGAGATCCACGAAATACAGATGTAACTCTGTGAGTGGAAGTCACACATCACAGAGCATCTTCTCATAAAGCTTCTGTCCGATTTCATCTGAGGATATTTCCTTTTTCACCATAGCCCTCTATGGGCTTCCAAATATCACTTTGCCAATTCCACAAGAACTGTCTTAGCGAAAGGCTTCTTGAGGGGAAAGCTGTAACTCTGTGAGATGATTTCACAGAACAAAAAGAAGTTTCTCAGAAAGTTTCTTTCTCTTTGTTATCGGAGGATATTTCCTTTGGCTCTATAGTCTTAAAAGGGATCCGAAATATCTGTTCTCAGATTCCACAGAAATAAGGCTAGCAAAGAGATCCACGAAATACAGATGTAACTCTGTTAGTGGATGTCACACATCACAGAGCTGTTTCTCAGAAAGCTTCTTTCCAGATTTCATCAGAGGATATTTCCTTTTTCACCATAGCCCTCTATGGGCTTCCAAATATCATTTTGCCAGTTCCACAAAAAATGTCTCAACGAAAGGTTTCTTGATGAGAAAGCTGTAACTCTGTGAGATGATTTCACAGAACACAAAGAAGTTTCTCAGAAAACTTCTTTCTCTTTGTTATCGCAGGATATTTCCTTTGGCCCTATATTCTTCAAAGGGATCTGAAATATCTGTTCTCAGATTCCACAGAAATAAGGCTAGCAAAGAGATCCATGAAATACAGATGGAACTCTGTTAGATGAATTAACAGAACACTAAGCAGTTTCTCAGAAAGCTTCTTTCCAGATTTCATCTGAGGATATTTCTTTTTTCACCATAGCCCTATATGGGCTTCGAAATATCACTTTGCCAATTCCTCAAGAACTGTCTTAGCGAAAGGCTTCTTGAGGGGAAAGCTGTAACTCTGAGAGATGATTTCACAGAACACAAAGAAGTTTCTCAGAAAGCTTCTTTCTCTTTGTTATCGGAGGATATTTCCTTTGGCCCTATAGTCTTGAACGGGATCCGAAATATCTGATCTCAGATTCCACAGAAATAAGGCTAGCAAAGAGATCCTCGAAATACAGATGTAACTCTGTGAGTGAAAGTCACACATCACAGAGCAGTTCCTCAGAAAGTTTCTTTCCAGATTTCATCTGAGGATATTTCCTTTTTCACCATAGCCCTCTTTGGGCTTCCAAATATCACTTTGCCAATTCCACAAGAACTGTCTTAGTGAAAGGCTTCTTGAGGGGAAAGCTGTAACTCTGTGAGATGATTTCACAGAACACAAAGAAGTTTCTCAGAAAGCTTCTTTCTCTTTGTAATCGGAGTATATTTCCTTTGGCCCTATAGTCTCCAAAGGAATCCGAAATATCTGTTCTCAGATTCCACAGAAATAGGACTAGCAAGGACATCCACGAAATACAGATGTAACTCTGTGTGTGGAAGTCACACATCACAGAGCAGCTTCTCAGAAAGCTTCTTTCCAGACTTCATCTGAGTATATTTCCTTTTTCACCATAGCCCTCTATGCGCCTCCAAATATCACTTTGCCAATTCCACAAGAACTGTCTTACCGAAAGGCTTCTTGAGGGGAAAGCTGTAACTCTGTGAGATGATTTCACAGAACACAAAGAAGTTTCTCAGAAAGCTTCTTTCTCTTTGTTATCGCAGGATATTTCCTTTGGCCCTATAGTCTTCAAAGGGATCCGAAATATCTGTTCTCAGATTACACAGATAAAAGGCTAGCAAAGAGATCCACGAAATACAGATGTAACTCTGTGAGTGGAAGTCACACATCCCAGAGTATCTTCTCATAAGGCTTCTTTCCGATTTCATCTTAGGATATTTCCTTTTTCACCATAGCCCTCTATGGGTTTCCAACTATCACTTTGCCAATTCCACAAGAACTGTCTTAGCGAAAGGCTTCTTGAGGGGAAAGCTGTAACTCTGTGAGATGATTTCACAGAACACAAAGAAGTTTCTCAAAAAGTTTCTTTCTCTTTGTTATCGGAGGATATTTCCTTTGGCTCTATAGTCTTAAAAGGGATCCGAAATATCTGTTCTCAGATTCCACAGAAATAAGGCTAGCAAAGAGATCCACGAAATACAGATGTAACTCTGTGTGTGGAAGTCACACATCACAGAGCAGCTTATCAGAATGCTTCTTTCCAGATTTCATCTGAGGATATTTCCTTTTTCACAATAGCCCTCTATGGGCTTCCAAATATCACTTTGCCAATTCCACAAGAACTGTCTTAGTGAAAAGCTTTTTGAGGGGAAAGCTGTAACTCTGTGAGATGATTTCACAGAACACAAAGAAGTTTCTCAGAAAGCTTCTTTCTCTTTGTTATCGGAGGATATTTCCGTTGGCCCTATAGTCATCAAAGGGATCCGAAATATCTGTTCTCAGATTCCACAGAAATAAGGCTAGCAAAGAGATCCACGAAATACAGATGTAACTCTGTGAGATGAATTAACAGAACACTAAGCAGTTTCTCAGAAAGCTTCTTTCCAGATTTCATCTGAGGATATTTCCTTTTTCACAATAGCCCTCTATGGGCTTCCAAATATCACTTTGCCAATTCCACAAGAACTGTCTTAGTGAAAAGCTTTTTGAGGGGAAAGCTGTAACTCTGTGAGATGATTTCACAGAACACAAAGAAGTTTCTCAGAAAGCTTCTTTCTCTTTGTTATAGGAGGATATTTCCTTTGGCCCTATAGTCATCAAAGGGATCCGAAATATCTGTTCTCAGATTCCACAGAAATAAGGCTAGCAAAGAGATCCACGAAATACAGATGTAACTCTGTGAGATGAATTAACAGAACACTAAGCAGTTTCTCAGAAAGCTTCTTTCCAGATTTCATCTGAGGATATTTCCTTTTTCACAATAGCCCTCTATGGGCTTCCAAATATCACTTTGCCAATTCCACAAGAACTGTCTTACCGAAAGGCTTCATGAGGGGAAAGCTGTAACTCTGTGAGATGATTTCACAGAACACAAAGAAGTTTCTCAGAAAGCTTCTTTCTCTTTGTTATCGCAGGATATTTCCTTTGGCCCTATAGTCTTCAAAGGGATCCGAAATATCTGTTCTCAGATTCCACAGATAAAAGGCTAGCAAAGAGATCCACGAAATACAGATGTAACTCTGTGAGTGGAAGTCACACATCCCAGAGTATCTTCTCATAAAGCTTCTTTCCGATTTCATCTTAGGATATTTCCTTTTTCACCATAGCCCTCTATGGGTTTCCAACTATCACTTTGCCAATTCCACAAGAACTGTCTTAGCGAAAGGCTTCTTGAGGGAAAAGCTGTAACTCTGTGAGATGATTTCACAGAACACAAAGAATTTTCTCAAAACGTTTCTTTCTCTTTGTTATCGGAGGATATTTCCTTTGGCTCTATAGTCTTAAAAGGGATCCGAAATATCTGTTCTCAGATTCCACAGAAATAAGGCTAGCAAAGAGATCCACGAAATACAGATGTAACTCTGTGTGTGGAAGTCACACATCACAGAGCAGCTTATCAGAATGCTTCTTTCCAGATTTCATCTGAGGATATTTCCTTTTTCACAATAGCCCTCTATGGGCTTCCAAATATCACTTTGCCAATTCCACAAGAACTGTCTTAGTGAAAAGCTTTTTGAGGGGAAAGCTGTAACTCTGTGAGATGATTTCACAGAACACAAAGAAGTTTCTCAGAAAGCTTCTTTCTCTTTGTTATCGGAGGATATTTCCTTTGGCCCTATAGTCATCAAAGGGATCCGAAATATCTGTTCTCAGATTCCACAGAAATAAGGCTAGCAAAGAGATCCACGAAATACAGATGTAACTCGGTGAGATGAATTAACAGAACACTAAGCAGTTTCTCAGAAAGCTTCTTTCCAGATTTCATCTGAGGATATTTCCTTTTTCACAATAGCCCTCTATGGGCTTCCAAATATCACTTTGCGAATTCCACAAGAACTGTCTTAGTGAAAAGCTTTTTGAGGGGAAAGCTGTAACTCTGTGAGATGATTTCACAGAACACAAAGAAGTTTCTCAGAAAGCTTCTTTCTCTTTGTTATAGGAGGATATTTCCTTTGGCCCTATAGTCATCAAAGGGATCCGAAATATCTGTTCTCAGATACCACAGAAATAAGGCTAGCAAAGAGATCCACGAAATACAGATGTAACTCTGTGAGATGAATTAACAGAACACTAAGCAGTTTCTCAGAAAGCTTCTTTCCAGATTTCATCTGAGGATATTTCATTTTTCACCATAGCCCTCTATGGGCTTCCAAATATCACTTTGCCAATTCCACAAGAACTGTCTTAGCGAAAGGCTTCTTGAGGGGAAAGCTGTAACTCTGTGAGATGATTTCTCAGAACACAAAGAAGTTTCTCAGAAAGCTTCTTTCTCTTTGTTATCGGAGGATATTTCCTTTGGTCCTATAGTCATCAAAGGGATCCGAAATATCTGTTCTCAGATTCCACAGAAATAAGGCTAGCAAAGATATCCACGAAATACAGATGTAACTCCGTGTGTGGAAGTCACACATCACAGAGCAGTTTCTCAGAAAACTTCTTTCCAGATTTCATCTGAGGATATTTCCTTTTTCACCATACCCCTCTAGGGGTTCCAAATATCACTTTGCCAATTCCACAAGAACTGTCTTAGCGAAAGGCTTCTTGAGGGGAAAGCTGTAATTCTGTGAGATGATTTCACAGAACACAAACAAGTTTCTCAGAAAGCTTCTTTCTCTTTGTTATCGGAGGATATTTCCTTTGGCCCTATAGTCTTCAAAGGGATCCGAAATATCTGTTCTCAGATTACACAGAAATAAGGCTAGCGTAGAGATCCACGAAACACAGATGTAACTCTGTGTGTGGAAGTCTCGCATCACAGAGCATTTTCTTAGAAAGCTTCTGTCCAGATTTCATCTGAGGATATTTCCTTTTTCACCATAGCCCTCTATGGGCTTCCAAATATCACTTTGCCAATTCCACAAGAAGTGTCTTAGCGAAAGGCTTCTTGAGGGGAAAGCTGTAACTCTGTGAGATGATTTCACAGAACACAAAGAAGTTTCTCAGAAAGTTTCTTTCTCTTTGTTATCGGAGGATATTTCCTTTGGCTCTATAGTCTTAAAAGGGATCCGAAATATCTGTTCTCAGATTCCACAGAAATAAGGCTAGCAAAGAGATCCACGAAATACAGATGTAACTCTGTGTGTGGAAGTCACACATCACAGAGCAGCTTCTCAGAAAGCTTCTTTCCAGATTTCATCTGAGGATATTTCCTTTTTCACCGTAGCCCTCTATGGGCTTCCAAATATCATTTTGCCAATTCCACAAAAAATGTCTCAACGAAACGTTTCTTGATGAGAAAGCTGTAACTCTGTGAGATGATTTCACAGAACACAAAGAAGTTTCTCAGAAAACTTCTTTCTCTTTGTTATCGCAGGATATTTCCTTTGGCCCTATATTCTTCAAAGGGATCTGAAATATCTGTTCTCAGATTCCACAGAAATAAGGCTAGCAAAGAGATCCATGAAATACAGATGTAACTCTGTTAGATGAATTAACAGAACACTAAGCAGTTTCTCAGAAAGCTTCTTTCCAGATTTCATCTGAGGATATTTCTTTTTTCACCATAGCCCTATATGGGCTTCGAAATATCACTTTGCCAATTCCTCAAGAACTGTCTTAGCGAAAGGCTACTTGAGGGGAAAGCTGTAACTCTGAGAGATGATTTCACAGAACACAAAGAAGTTTCTCAGAAAGCTTCTTTCTCTTTGTTATCGGAGGATATTTCCTTTGGCCCTATAGTCTTGAACGGGATCCGAAATATCTGATCTCAGATTCCACAGAAATAAGGCTAGCAAAGAGATCCTCGAAATACAGATGTAACTCTGAGAGTGGAAGTCACACATCACAGAGCAGTTTCTCAGAAAGTTTCTTTCCAGATTTCATCTGAGGATATTTCCTTTTTCACCATAGCCCTCTTTGGGCTTCCAAATATCACTTTGCCAATTCCACAAGAACTGTCTTAGTGAAAGGCTTCTTGAGGGGAAAGCTGTAACTCTGTGAGATGATTTCACAGAACACAAAGAAGTTTCTCAGAAAGCTTCTTTCTCTTTGTAATCGGAGTATATTTCCTTTGGCCCTATAGTCTTCAAAGGAATCCGAAATATCTGTTCTCAGATTCCACAGAAATAGGGCTAGCAAGGACATCCACGAAATACAGATGTAACTCTGTGTGTGGAAGTCACACATCACAGAGCATTTTCTCAGAAAGTTTCTTCCCAGATTTCATCTGAGGATATTTCCTTTTTCACCATAGCCCTCTATGGGCTTCCAAATATCACTTTGCCAATTCCACAAGAACTGTCTTAGCGAAAGGCTTCTTGAGGGGAAAGCTGTAACTCTGTGAGATGATTTCTCAGAACACAAAGAAGTTTCTCAGAAAGCTTCTTTCTCTTTGTTATCGGAGGATATTTCCTTTGGTCCTATAGTCATCAAAGGGATCCGAAATATCTGTTCTCAGATTCCACAGAAATAAGGCTAGCAAAGATATCCACGAAATACAGATGTAACTCCGTGTGTGGAAGTCACACATCACAGAGCAGTTTCTCAGAAAACTTCTTTCCAGATTTCATCTGAGGATATTTCCTTTTTCACCATACCCCTCTAGGGGTTCCAAATATCACTTTGCCAATTCCACAAGAACTGTCTTAGCGAAAGGCTTCTTGAGGGGAAAGCTGTAATTCTGTGAGATGATTTCACAGAACACAAACAAGTTTCTCAGAAAGCTTCTTTCTCTTTGTTATCGGAGGATATTTCCTTTGGCCCTATAGTCTTCAAAGGGATCCGAAATATCTGTTCTCAGATTACACAGAAATAAGGCTAGCGTAGAGATCCACGAAACACAGATGTAACTCTGTGTGTGGAAGTCTCGCATCACAGAGCATTTTCTTAGAAAGCTTCTGTCCAGATTTCATCTGAGGATATTTCCTTTTTCACCATAGCCCTCTATGGGCTTCCAAATATCACTTTGCCAATTCCACAAGAACTGTCTTAGCGAAAGGCTTCTTGAGGGGAAAGCTGTAACTCTGTGAGATGATTTCACAGAACACAAAGAAGTTTCTCAGAAAGTTTCTTTCTCTTTGTTATCGGAGGATATTTCCTTTGGCTCTATAGTCTTAAAAGGGATCCGAAATATCTGTTCTCAGATTCCACAGAAATAAGGCTAGCAAAGAGATCCACGAAATACAGATGTAACTCTGTGTGTGGAAGTCACACATCACAGAGCAGCTTCTCAGAAAGCTTCTTTCCAGATTTCATCTGAGGATATTTCCTTTTTCACCGTAGCCCTCTATGGGCTTCCAAATATCATTTTGCCAATTCCACAAAAAATGTCTCAACGAAACGTTTCTTGATGAGAAAGCTGTAACTCTGTGAGATGATTTCACAGAACACAAAGAAGTTTCTCAGAAAACTTCTTTCTCTTTGTTATCGCAGGATATTTCCTTTGGCCCTATATTCTTCAAAGGGATCTGAAATATCTGTTCTCAGATTCCACAGAAATAAGGCTAGCAAAGAGATCCATGAAATACAGATGTAACTCTGTTAGATGAATTAACAGAACACTAAGCAGTTTCTCAGAAAGCTTCTTTCCAGATTTCATCTGAGGATATTTCTTTTTTCACCATAGCCCTATATGGGCTTCGAAATATCACTTTGCCAATTCCTCAAGAACTGTCTTAGCGAAAGGCTGCTTGAGGGGAAAGCTGTAACTCTGAGAGATGATTTCACAGAACACAAAGAAGTTTCTCAGAAAGCTTCTTTCTCTTTGTTATCGGAGGATATTTCCTTTGGCCCTATAGTCTTGAACGGGATCCGAAATATCTGATCTCAGATTCCACAGAAATAAGGCTAGCAAAGAGATCCTCGAAATACAGATGTAACTCTGAGAGTGGAAGTCACACATCACAGAGCAGTTTCTCAGAAAGTTTCTTTCCAGATTTCATCTGAGGATATTTCCTTTTTCACCATAGCCCTCTTTGGGCTTCCAAATATCACTTTGCCAATTCCACAAGAACTGTCTTAGTGAAAGGCTTCTTGAGGGGAAAGCTGTAACTCTGTGAGATGATTTCACAGAACACAAAGAAGTTTCTCAGAAAGCTTCTTTCTCTTTGTAATCGGAGTATATTTCCTTTGGCCCTATAGTCTTCAAAGGAATCCGAAATATCTGTTCTCAGATTCCACAGAAATAGGGCTAGCAAGGACATCCACGAAATACAGATGTAACTCTGTGTGTGGAAGTCACACATCACAGAGCATTTTCTCAGAAAGTTTCTTCCCAGATTTCATCTGAGGATATTTCCTTTTTCACCATAGCCCTCTATGGGCTTCCAAATATCACTTTGCCAATTCCACAAGAACTGTCTTAGTGAAAGGCTTCTTGAGGGGAAAGCTGTAACTCTGTGAGATGATTTCACAGAACACAAAGAAGTTTCTCAGAAAGCTTCTTTCTCTTTGTTATCGGAGGATATTTCCTTTGGCCCTATAGTCTTCATAGGGATCCGAAATATCTGTTCTCAGATTCAACAGAAATAAGGCTAGCAAAGAGATCCACGAAATACAGATGTAACTCTGTGTGTGGAAGTCACACATCACAGAGCAGCTTCTCAGAAAGCTTCTTTCCAGATTTCATCTGAGTATATTTCCTTTTTCACCATAGCCCTCTATGCGCCTCCAAATATCACTTTGCCAATTCCACAAGAACTGTCTTACCGAAAGGCTTCTTGAGTGGAAAGCTGTAACTCTGTGAGATGATTTCACAGAACACAAAGAAGTTTCTCAGAAAGCTTCTTTCTCTTTGTTATCGCAGGATATTTCCTTTGGCCCTAGAGTCTTCAAAGGGATCCGAAATATCTGTTCTCAGATTCCACAGATAAAAGGCTAGCAAAGAGATCCACGAAATACAGATGTAACTCTGTGAGTGGAAGTCACACATCCCAGAGTATCTTCTCATAAAGCTTCTTTCCGATTTCATCTTAGGATATTTCCTTTTTCACCATAGCCCTCTATGGGTTTCCAACTATCACTTTGCCAATTCCACAAGAACTGTCTTAGCGAAAGACTTCTTGAGGGGAAAGCTGTAACTCTGTGAGATGATTTCACAGAACACAAAGAAGTTTCTCAAAAAGTTTCTTTCTCTTTGTTATCGGAGGATATTTCCTTTGGCTCTATAGTCTTAAAAGGGATTCGAAATATCTGTTCTCAGATTCCACAGAAATAAGGTTAGCAAAGAGATCCACGAAATACAGATGTAACTCTGTGTGTGGAAGTCACACATCACAGAGCAGCTTATCAGAAAGCTTCTTTCCAGATTTCATCTGAGGATACTTCCTTTTTCACCATAGCCCTCTATGCGCCTCCAAATATCACTTTGCCAATTCCACAAGAACTGTCTTAGTGAAAGGCTTCCTGAAGGGAAAGCTGTAACTCTGTGAGATGATTTCACAGAACACAAAGAAGTTTCTCAGAAAGCTTCTTTCTCTTTGTTATCGGAGGATATTTCCTTTGGCCCTAGAGTCTTCAAAGGGATCCGAAATATCTGTTCTCAGATTCCACAGAAATAAGGCTAGCAAAGAGATCTACGAAATACAGATGTAACTCTGTGAGTGGATGTCACACATCACAGAGCTGTTTCTCAGAAAGCTTCTTTCCAGATTTCATCTGAGGATATTTCCTTTTTCACCATAGCCCTCTATGGGTTTCCAAATATCATTTTGCCAATTCCACAAAAAATGACTTAACGAAAGGCTTCTTCATGGGAAAGCTGTAACTCTGTGAGATGATTTCACAGAACACAAAGAAGTTTCTCAAAAAGCTTCTTTCTCTTTGTTATCGCAGGATATTTCCTTTGGCCCTATATTCTTCAAAGGGATCCGAAATATCTGTTCTCAGATTCCACAGAAATAAGGCTAGCAAAGAGATCCATGAAATACAGATGTAACTCTGTTAGATGAATTAACAGAACACTAAGCAGTTTCTCAGAAAGCTTCTTTCCAGATTTCATCTGAGGATATTTCCTTTTTCACAATAGCCCTCTATGTGCTTCCAAATATCACTTTGCCAATTCCACAAGAACTGTCTTAGTGAAAAGTTTTTGAGGGGAAAGCTGTAACTCTGTGAGATGATTTCACAGAACACAAAGAAGTTTCTCAGAAAGCTTCTTTCTCTTTGTTATCGGAGGATATTTCCTTTGGCCCTATAGTCTTCAAAGGGATCCGAAATATCTGTTCTCAGATTACACAGAAATAAGGCTAGCGTAGAGATCCACGAAACACAGATGTAACTCTGTGTGTGGAAGTCTCGCATCACAGAGGATTTTCTTAGAAACTTCTGTCCAGATTTCATCTGAGGATATTTCCTTTTTCACCATAGACCTCTATGGGCTTCCAAATATCACTTTGCCAATTCCACAAGAACTGTCTTAGTGAAAGGCTTCTTGAGGGGAAAGCTGTAACTCTGTGAGATGATTTCACAGAACACAAAGAAGTTTCTCAGAAAGCTTCTTTCTCTTTGTTATCGGAGGATATTTCCTTTGGCCCTATACTCTTCAAAGGAATCCGAAATATCTGTTCTCAGATTCAACAGAAATAAGGCTAGCAAAGAGATCCACGAAATACAGATGTAACTCTGTGAGTGGAAGTCACACATCACAGAGCATCTTCTCATAAAGCTTCTGTCCGATTTCATCTGAGGATATTTCCTTTTTCAACATAGCCCTCTATGGGCTTCCAAATATCACTTTGCCAATTCCACAACAACTGTCTTAGCGAAAGGCTTCTTGAGGGGAAAGCTGTAACTCTGTGAGATGATTTCACAGAACAAAAAGAAGTTTCTCAGAAAGTTTCTTTCTCTTTGTTATCGAAGGATATTTCCTTTGGCTCTATAGTCTTAAAAGGGATCCGAAATATCTGTTCTCAGATTCCACAGAAATAAGGCTAGCAAAGAGATCCACGAAATACAGATGTAACTCTGTGTGTGGAAGTCACACATCACAGAGCAGCTTCTCAGAAAGCTTCTTTCCAGATTTCATCTGAGGATATTTCCTTTTTCACCATAGCCCTCTATGCGCCTCCAAATATCACTTTGCCAATTCCACAAGAACTGTCTTAGTGAAAGGCTTCTTGAGGGGAAAGCTGTAATTCTGTGAGATGATTTCACAGAACACAAAGAAGTTTCTCAGAAAGCTTCTTTCTCTTTGTTATCGCAGGATATTTCCTTTGGCCCTAGAGTCTTTAAAGGGATCCGAAATATCTGTTCTCAGATTCCACAGAAATAAGGCTAGCAAAGAGATCCACGAAATACAGATGTAACTCTGTTAGTGGATGTCACACATCACAGAGCTGTTTCTCAGAAAGCTTCTTTCCAGATTTCATCAGAGGATATTTCCTTTTTCACCATAGCCCTCTATGGGCTTCCAAATATCATTTTGCCAATTCCACAAAAAATGTCTCAACGAAAGGTTTCTTGATGAGAAAGCAGTAACTCTGATGCGATGATTTCACGGAACACAAAGAAGTTTCTCAGAAAGCTTCTTTCTCTTTGTTATCGGAGGATATTTCCTTTGGCCCTATATTCTTCAAAGGGATCCGAAATATCTGTTCTCAGATTCCACAGAAATAAGGCTAGCAAAGAGATCCACGAAATACAGATGTAACTCTGTGTGTGGAAGTCACACATCACAGAGCAGCTTATCAGAAAGCTTCTTTCCAGATTTCATCTGAGGATATTTCCTTTTTCACCATAGCCCTCTATGCGCCTCCAAATATCACTTTGCCAATTCCACAAGAACTGTCTTAGTGAAAGGCTTCCTGAGGGGAAAGCTGTAACTCTCTGAGATGATTTCACAGAACACAAAGAAGTTTCTCAGAAAGCTTCTTTCTCTTTGTTATCGGAGGATATTTCCTTTGGCCGTATAGTCTTCAAAGGGATCCGAAATATCTGTTCTCAGATTGCACAGAAAAAAGGCTAGCAAAGAGATCCACGAAATACAGATGTATCTCTGTGAGTGGAAGTCACACATCACAGAGCATCTTCTCATAAAGCTTCTGTCCGATTTCATCAGAGGATATTTCCTTTTTCACCATAGCCCTCTATGGGCTTCCAAATATCACTTTGCCAATTCCACAAGAACTGTCTTAGCGAAAGGCTTGTTGAGGGGAAAGCTGTAACTCTGAGAGATGATTTCTCAGAACACAAAGAAGTTTCTCAGAAAGCTTCTTTCTCTTTGTTATCGGAGGATATTTCCTTTGGCCCTATATTCTTCAAAGGGATCCAAAATATCTGTTCTCAGATTCCACAGAAATAAGGCTAGCAAAGAGATCCACGAAATACAGATGTAACTCTGTGTGTGGAAGTCACACATCACAGAGCAGTATCTCAGAAAGCTTCTTTCCAAATTTCGTCTGAGGATATTTCCTTTTTCACCATAGCCGTCTATGGGCTTCCAAATATCACTTTGCCAATTCCACAAGAACTGTCTTAGTGAAAGGCTTCTTGTGGGGAAAGCTGTAACACTGTGAGATGATTTCACAGAACAGAAGAAATTTCTCAGAAAGCTTCTTTCTCTTTTTTATCTCAGGATATTTCCTTTGGCCCTATATTCTTCAAAGGGATCCGAAATATCTGTTCTCGGATTCCACAGAAATAAGGCTAGCCAAGAGATCCACGAAATAGAGATGTAACTCTGTGAGATGAATTAACAGAACACTAAGCAGTTTCTCTGGCAGCTGCTTTCCAGAATTCATCTGAGAATATTTCCTTTTTCACCAAAGCCCTCTATGGGCTTCCAAATATCACTTTGCCCATTCCAAAGGAAATGTCTTAGCGAAAGGCTTCTGGAGGGAAAGCGGTAATTCTGTGAGATGATTTCAATGAACACAAAGAAGTTTCTCAGAAAGCTTCTTTCTCTTTGTTATTGGAGGATATTTCCTTTGGCCCTATAGTCTTCAAAGGGATCCGAAATATCTCTTCTCAGATTCCATAGAAATAAGGGTAGCAAAGAGATCCACGAAATACAGATGTAACTCTGTGAGATGAATTAACAGAACACTAAGCAGTTTCTCAGAAAGCTTCTTTCCAGATTTCATCTGAGGATATTTCCTTTTTCACCATAGCCCTCTATGGGATTCCAAATATCACTTTGCCAATTCCACAAGAACTGTCTTAGCGAAAGGCTTCTGGAGGGGAAAGCTGTAACTCTGTGATATGATGTCACAGAACACAAAGAACTTTCTCAGAAAGCTTCTTTCTCTTTGTTATCGGAGGATATTTCCTTTGGCCCTATAGTCTCCAAAGGGATCCGAAATATCTGTTCTCAGATACCACAGAAATAAGGCGAGCAAAGAGATCCACGAAATACAGATGTAACTCTGTGTGATGAATTAACAGAACACTAAGCAGATTCTCAGAAAGCTTCTTTCCAAATCATCTGAGGATATTTCCTTTTTCACCATAGCCCTCTAAGGGTTTCCAAATATCACTTTGCCAATTCCACAAGAACTGTCTTAGCGAAAGGCTACTTGAGGGGAAAGCGGTAACTCTGTGAGATAATTTCACAGAACACAAGGAAGATTCTCTGAAAGCTTCTTCGTCTTTGTTATCGGAGGATATTTCCTTTGGCCTTATAGTCTTCAAAGGGATCCGAAATACCTGTTCTCAGATTCCACAGCAATAAGGCTAGCAAAGAGATCCACGAAATGCAGATGTAACTCTGTGAGTGGAAGTGACACATCACAGAGCAGTTTCTCAGAAAGCTTCTTTCAAGATTTCATCTGAGGATATTTCCTTTTTCGCCATAGCCCTCTAAGGGCTTCCAAATATCACTTTGTCAATTCCACAGAAACTGTCTTAGCGAAAGGCTTCTTGAGGGGAAAGCTGTAACTCTGTGAGATGATTTCACAGAACACAAAGAAGTTTCTCAGAAAGTTTCCTTCTCTTTGTTATCGGAGGATATTTCCTTTGGCCCTATAGTCTTCAAAGGGATCCGAAATATCTGTTCTCAGATTCCACAGAAATAAGGCTAGCAAAGAGATCCATGAAATACAGATGTAACTCTGTTAGATGAATTAACAGAACACTAAGCAGTTTCTCAGAAAGCTTCTTTCCAGATTTCATCTGAGGATATTTCCTTTTTCACAATAGCCCTCTATGTGCTTCCAAATATCACTTTGCCAATTCCACAAGAACTGTCTTAGTGAAAAGTTTTTGAGGGGAAAGCTGTAACTCTGTGAGATGATTTCACAGAACACAAAGAAGTTTCTCAGAAAGCTTCTTTCTCTTTGTTATCGGAGGATATTTCCTTTGGCCCTATAGTCTTCAAAGGGATCCGAAATATCTGTTCTCAGATTACACAGAAATAAGGCTAGCGTAGAGATCCACGAAACACAGATGTAACTCTGTGTGTGGAAGTCTCGCATCACAGAGGATTTTCTTAGAAACTTCTGTCCAGATTTCATCTGAGGATATTTCCTTTTTCACCATAGCCCTCTATGGGCTTCCAAATATCACTTTGCCAATTCCACAAGAACTGTCTTAGTGAAAGGCTTCTTGAGGGGAAAGCTGTAACTCTGTGAGATGATTTCACAGAACACAAAGAAGTTTCTCAGAAAGCTTCTTTCTCTTTGTTATCGGAGGATATTTCCTTTGGCCCTATACTCTTCAAAGGAATCCGAAATATCTGTTCTCAGATTCAACAGAAATAAGGCTAGCAAAGAGATCCACGAAATACAGATGTAACTCTGTGAGTGGAAGTCACACATCACAGAGCATCTTCTCATAAAGCTTCTGTCCGATTTCATCTGAGGATATTTCCTTTTTCAACATAGCCCTCTATGGGCTTCCAAATATCACTTTGCCAATTCCACAACAACTGTCTTAGCGAAAGGCTTCTTGAGGGGAAAGCTGTAACTCTGTGAGATGATTTCACAGAACAAAAAGAAGTTTCTCAGAAAGTTTCTTTCTCTTTGTTATCGGAGGATATTTCCTTTGGCTCTATAGTCTTAAAAGGGATCCGAAATATCTGTTCTCAGATTCCACAGAAATAAGGCTAGCAAAGGGATCCACGAAATACAGATGTAACTCTGTGTGTGGAAGTCACACATCACAGAGCAGCTTCTCAGAAAGCTTCTTTCCAGATTTCATCTGAGGATATTTCCTTTTTCACCATAGCCCTCTATGCGCCTCCAAATATCACTTTGCCAATTCCACAAGAACTGTCTTAGTGAAAGGCTTCTTGAGGGGAAAGCTGTAATTCTGTGAGATGATTTCACAGAACACAAAGAAGTTTCTCAGAAAGCTTCTTTCTCTTTGTTATCGCAGGATATTTCCTTTGGCCCTAGAGTCTTTAAAGGGATCCGAAATATCTGTTCTCAGATTCCACAGAAATAAGGCTAGCAAAGAGATCCACGAAATACAGATGTAACTCTGTTAGTGGATGTCACACATCACAGAGCTGTTTCTCAGAAAGCTTCTTTCCAGATTTCATCAGAGGATATTTCCTTTTTCACCATAGCCCTCTATGGGCTTCCAAATATCATTTTGCCAATTCCACAAAAAATGTCTCAACGAAAGGTTTCTTGATGAGAAAGCAGTAACTCTGATGCGATGATTTCACGGAACACAAAGAAGTTTCTCAGAAAGCTTCTTTCTCTTTGTTATCGGAGGATATTTCCTTTGGCCCTATATTCTTCAAAGGGATCCGAAATATCTGTTCTCAGATTCCACAGAAATAAGGCTAGCAAAGAGATCCACGAAATACAGATGTAACTCTGTGTGTGGAAGTCACACATCACAGAGCAGCTTATCAGAAAGCTTCTTTCCAGATTTCATCTGAGGATATTTCCTTTTTCACCATAGCCCTCTATGCGCCTCCAAATATCACTTTGCCAATTCCACAAGAACTGTCTTAGTGAAAGGCTTCCTGAGGGGAAAGCTGTAACTCTCTGAGATGATTTCACAGAACACAAAGAAGTTTCTCAGAAAGCTTCTTTCTCTTTGTTATCGGAGGATATTTCCTTTGGCCGTATAGTCTTCAAAGGGATCCGAAATATCTGTTCTCAGATTCCACAGAAAAAAGGCTAGCAAAGAGATCCACGAAATACAGATGTATCTCTGTGAGTGGAAGTCACACATCACAGAGCATCTTCTCATAAAGCTTCTGTCCGATTTCATCAGAGGATATTTCCTTTTTCACCATAGCCCTCTATGGGCTTCCAAATATCACTTTGCCAATTCCACAAGAACTGTCTTAGCGAAAGGCTTGTTGAGGGGAAAGCTGTAACTCTGAGAGATGATTTCACAGAACACAAAGAAGTTTCTCAGAAAGCTTCTTTCTCTTTGTTATCGCAGGATATTTCCTTTGGCCCTAGAGTCTTTAAAGGGATCCGAAATATCTGTTCTCAGATTCCACAGAAATAAGGCTAGCAAAGAGATCCACGAAATACAGATGTAACTCTGTTAGTGGATGTCACACATCACAGAGCTGTTTCTCAGAAAGCTTCTTTCCAGATTTCATCAGAGGATATTTCCTTTTTCACCATAGCCCTCTATGGGCTTCCAAATATCATTTTGCCAATTCCACAAAAAATGTCTCAACGAAAGGTTTCTTGATGAGAAAGCAGTAACTCTGATGCGATGATTTCACGGAACACAAAGAAGTTTCTCAGAAAGCTTCTTTCTCTTTGTTATCGGAGGATATTTCCTTTGGCCCTATATTCTTCAAAGGGATCCGAAATATCTGTTCTCAGATTCCACAGAAATAAGGCTAGCAAAGAGATCCACGAAATACAGATGTAACTCTGTGTGTGGAAGTCACACATCACAGAGCAGCTTATCAGAAAGCTTCTTTCCAGATTTCATCTGAGGATATTTCCTTTTTCACCATAGCCCTCTATGCGCCTCCAAATATCACTTTGCCAATTCCACAAGAACTGTCTTAGTGAAAGGCTTCCTGAGGGGAAAGCTGTAACTCTCTGAGATGATTTCACAGAACACAAAAAGTTTCTCAGAAAGCTTCTTTCTCTTTGTTATCGGAGGATATTTCCTTTGGCCGTATAGTCTTCAAAGGGATCCGAAATATCTGTTCTCAGATTCCACAGAAAAAAGGCTAGCAAAGATTTCCAGGAAATACAGATGTATCTCTGTGAGTGGAAGTCACACATCACAGAGCATCTTCTCATAAAGCTTCTGTCCGATTTCATCAGAGGATATTTCCTTTTTCACCATAGCCCTCTATGGGCTTCCAATTATCACTTTGCCAATTCCACAAGAACTGTCTTAGTGAAAGGCTTCTTGTGGGGAAAGCTGTAACACTGTGAGATGATTTCACAGAACAGAAGAAATTTCTCAGAAAGCTTCTTTCTCTTTTTTATCTCAGGATATTTCCTTTGGCCCTATATTCTTCAAAGGTATCCGAAATATCTGTTCTCGGATTCCACAGAAATAAGGCTAGCCAAGAGATCCACGAAATAGAGATGTAACTCTGTGAGATGAATTAACAGAACACTAAGCAGTTTCTCAGGAAGCTGCTTTCCAGAATTCATCTGAGAATATTTCCTTTTTCACCAAAGCCCTCTATGGGCTTCCAAATATCACTTTGCCCATTCCAAAGGAAATGTCTTAGCGAAAGGCTTCTGGAGGGAAAGCGGTAATTCTGTGAGATGATTTCAATGAACACAAAGAAGTTTCTCAGAAAGCTTCTTTCTCTTTGTTATTGGAGGATATTTCCTTTGGCCCTATAGTCTTCAAAGGGATCCGAAATATCTCTTCTCAGATTCCATAGAAATAAGGGTAGCAAAGAGATCCACGAAATACAGATGTAACTCTGTGAGATGAATTAACAGAACACTAAGCAGTTTTTCAGAAAGCTTCTTTCCAGATTTCATCTGAGGATATTTCCTTTTTCACCATAGCCCTCTATGGGATTCCAAATATCACTTTGCCAATTCCACAAGAACTGTCTTAGCGAAAGGCTTCTGGAGGGGAAAGCTGTAACTCTGTGATATGATGTCACAGAACACAAAGAACTTTCTCAGAAAGCTTCTTTCTCTTTGTTATCGGAGGATATTTCCTTTGGCCCTATAGTCTCCAAAGGGATCCGAAATATCTGTTCTCAGATACCACAGAAATAAGGCGAGCAAAGAGATCCACGAAATACAGATGTAACTCTGTGTGATGAATTAACAGAACACTAAGCAGATTCTCAGAAAGCTTCTTTCCAAATCATCTGAGGATATTTCCTTTTTCACCATAGCCCTCTAAGGGTTTCCAAATATCACTTTGCCAATTCCACAAGAACTGTCTTAGCGTAAGGCTACTTGAGGGGAAAGCGGTAACTCTGTGAGATAATTTCACAGAACACAAGGAAGATTCTCTGAAAGCTTCTTCGTCTTTGTTATCGGAGGATATTTCCTTTGGCCTTATAGTCTTCAAAGGGATCCGAAATACCTGTTCTCAGATTCCACAGCAATAAGGCTAGCAAAGAGATCCACGAAATGCAGATGTAACTCTGTGAGTGGAAGTGACACATCACAGAGCAGTTTCTCAGAAAGCTTCTTTCAAGATTTCATCTGAGGATATTTCCTTTTTCGCCATAGCCCTCTATGGGCTTCCAAATATCACTTTGTCAATTCCACAGAAACTGTCTTAGCGAAAGGCTTCTTGAGGGGAAAGCTGTAACTCTGTGAGATGATTTCACAGAACACAAAGAAGTTTCTCAGAAAGTTTCCTTCTCTTTGTTATCGGAGGATATTTCCTTTGGCCCTATAGTCTTCAAAGGGATCCGAAATATCTGTTCTCAGATTCCACAGAAATAAGGCTAGCAAAGAGATTCACGAAATACAGATGTAACTCTGTGAGATGAATTAACAGAACGCTAAGCAGTTTCTGAGAAAGCTTCTTCCAGATTTCATCTGAGGATATTTCCTTTTTTACCATAGCCCTCTACGGGCTTCCAAATATCACCTTGCCAATTCCACAAGAACTGTCTTAGCGAAAGGCTTCTTGAGGGGAAAGCTGTAACTCTGTGAGATGATTTCAGAGAACACAAAGAAGTTTCTCAGAAAGCTTCTTTCTCTTTGTTATCGGAGGATATTTCCTTCGGCCCTATAGTCTTCAAAAGGATCCGAAATATCTGTTCTCAGATTCCACAGAAATAAGGCTAGCAAAGAGATCCACGAAATGCAGATGTAACTCTGTGAGGGGAAGTGACACATCACAGAGCAGATTCTCAGAATGCTTCTTTCCAGATTTCATCTGAGGATATTTCCTTTTTCACCATAGCACTCTATGGGCTTCCAAATATCACTTTGCCAGTTCCACAAGAACTGTCTTAGCGAAAGGCTTCTTGAGGGCGAAGCTGTAACTCTGTGAGATGATTTCACAGAACACAAAGAAGTTTTTCAGAAAGCTTCTTTCTCTTTGTTATCGCAGGATATTTCCTTTGGACCTATAGTCTTCATAGGGATCCGATATATCTGTTCTCAGATTCCACAGAAATAAGGCTAGCAAAGAGATCCACGAAATACAGATGTAACTCTGTGAGATGAATTAACAGAACACTAAGCAGTTTCTCAGAAAGCTTCTTTCCAGATTTCATCTGAGGATATTTCCTTTTTCACCATAGCCCTCTTTGGGTTTCCAAATATCACTTTGCCAATTCCACAAGAACTGTCTTAGCGAACGGCTTCTGGACGGGAAAGCGGTAACTCTGTGAGATGATTTCACAGAACACAAAGAAGTATCTCAGAAAGCTTCTTTCTCTTTCTTATCGGAGGATATTTCCTTTGGCCCTATAGTCTTCAATGGGATCCGAAATATCTGTTCTCAGATTCCACAGAAATAAGGCTAGCAAAGAGATCCACGAAATACAGATGTAACTCTGTGTGTGGAAGTCACACATCGCAGAGCAGTTTCTCAGAAAGCTTTTTTCCAGATTTCATCTGAGGATATTTCCTTTTTCACCATAGCCCTCTAAGGGCTTCCAAATATCACTTTGCCAATTCCACAAGAAGTGTCTTAGCGACAGGCTTCTTGAGGGGAAAGCTGAAACTGTGTGAGATTATTTCACAGAACACAAAGAAGTTTCTCAGAAAGCTTCTTTCTCTTTGTTATCGGAGGATATTTGCTTTGGCCCTAGAGTCTTCAAAGGGATCCGAAATATCTGTTCTCAGATTCCACAGAAATAAGGTTAGAAAAGAGATCCACGAAATACAGATGTAACTCTGTCAGATGAATTAACAGAACACTAAGCAGTTTCTCAGAAACCTTCTTTCCAGATTTCATCTGAGGATATTTCCTTTTTCACCATAGCCCTCTATGTGCTTCCAAATATTACTTTGCCAATACCACAAGAAATGTCTCAGCGAAAGGCTTCTTGGGGGAAAGCTGTACCTCTGTGTGATGATTTCACAGAACACAAAGAAGTCTGTCCGAAAGCTTCTTTCTCTTTGTTATCGCAGGATACTTCCTTTGGCCCTATACTCTTCAAAGGGATCCGAAATATCTGTTCTCAGATACCACAGAAATAAGGCTAGCAAAGAGATCCACGAAATACAGATGTAACTCTGTGAGATGAATTAACAGAACACTAAGCAGATTCTCAGAAAACTCCTTTCCAGATTTCATCTGAGGATATTTCCTTTTTCACCATAGCCCTCTATGGGCTTCCAAATATCACTTTGCCAATTCCACAAGAACTGTCTTAGGGAAAGGCTTCTTGAGGGGAAAGCTGTAACTCTGTGAGATGATTTCACAGAACACAAAGAAGTTTCCCAGAAAGCTTCTTTCTATTTGTTATTGGAGGATATTTCCTTTGGCCCTATAGTCTTCAAAGGGATCCGAAATATCTGTTCTCAGATTCCACAGAAAAAGGGCTGGCAAAGAGATCCGTGAAATACAGATGTATCTCTGTGAGATGAATTAACAGAACACTAAGCCGTTTCTCAGAAAGCTTCTTTCCAGATTTCATCTGAGGATATTTCCTTTTTCACCACAGCGCTCTATGGGCTTCCAATTATCACTTTGCGAATTCCACAAGAACTGTCTTAGCCAAAGGCTTCTTGAGGAGAAAGCTGTAACTCTGTGAGATGATTTCACAGAACAAAAGAAGTTTCTCAGAAAGCTTCTATCTCTTTGTTATCGGAGGATATTTCCTTTGGCCCTATTGTCTTTAAAGGGATCCGAAATATCTGTTCTCAGATTCCTCAGAAATAAGGCAAGCAAAGAGATCCACGCAATACAGAAGTAACTCTGTGAGATGAATTAACAGAACACTAAGCAGTTTCTCAGAAAGCTGCTTTCCAGAATTCATCTGAGGATATTTCCTTTTTCACCATAGCCCTCTACGGGCTTCCAAATATCACTTTGCCCATTCCAAAGGAAATGTCTTAGAGAAAGGCTACTTGAGGGGAAAGCGGTAACTCTGTGAGATAATTTCACAGAACACAAGGAAGATTCTCTGAAAGCTTCTTCGTCTTTGTTATCGGAGGATATTTCCTTTGGCCTTATAGTCTTCAAAGGGATCCGAAATACCTGTTCTCAGATTCCACAGAAATAAGGCTAGCAAAGAGATCCACGAAATGCAGATGTAACTCTGTGAGTGGAAGTGACACATCACAGAGCAGTTTCTCAGAAAGCTTCTTTCAAGATTTCATCTGAGGATATTTCCTTTTTCGCCATAGCCCTCTATGGGCTTCCAAATATCACTTTGTCAATTCCACAGAAACTGTCTTAGCGAAAGGCTTCCTGAGGGGAAAGCTGTAACTCTGTGAGATGATTTCACAGAACACAAAGAACTTTCTCAGAAAGCTTCTTTCTCTTCGTTATCGAAGGATATTTCCTTTGGCCCTATACTCTTCAAAGGGATCCGAAATATCTGATCTCAGATTCCACAGAAATAAGGCTGGGAAAGAGATCCACGAAATACAGATGAAACGCTGTGAGATGAATTAACAGAACACTAAGCAGTTTCTCAGAAAGCTTCTTTCCAGATTTCATCTGAGGTATTGTCTTTTTCACCATAGCCCTCTAGGGATTCCAAATATCACTTTGACAATTCCACAAGAACTGTTAGCGAAAAGCTTCTGGAGGGGAAAGCTGTAACTCTGTGAGATGATTTCACAGAACACAAAGAAGTTTCTCAGAAAGCTTCTTTCTCTTTGTTATCGGAGGATATTTCCTTTGGCCCTATACTCTTCAAAGGGATCCGAAATATCTGTTCTCAGATTCCACAGAAATAAGGCTAGCAAAGAGATTCACGAAAAACAGATATAACTCTGTGTGTGGAAGTCACATCACAGAGCAGTTTCTCAGAAAACTGCTTTTCAGATTTCATCTGAGGATATTTCCTTTTCCACCACAGCCCTCTATGGGCTTCCAAATATCACTTTGCCAATTCCACAAGAACTGTCTTAGCGAAAGGCTTCTTGAGGGGAAAGCTCTAACTCTGTGAGATAATTTCACAGAACACAAAGAAGTTTCTAAGAAAGCTTCTTTCTCTTTGTTATCGCAGGATATTTCCTTTGGCCCTATAGTCTTCAAAGGGATCCGAAATATCTGTTCTCAGATTCCACAGAAATAAGGATAGCAAAGAGATCCATGAAATACAGATGTAACTCTGTGAGATGAATTAACAGAACACTAGGCAGTTTCTCAGAAAGTTTCTTTCCAGATTTGATTTGAGGATATTTCCTTTTTCACCATAGCCCTCTATGGGCTTCCAAATATCACTTTCCGAATTCCACAAAACTGGCTTAGCGAAAGGCTTCCTGAGGCGAAAGCTGTAACTCTGTGAGATGATTTCACAGAACACAAAGAAGTTTCTCAGAAAGCTTCTATCTCTTTGTTATCGGAGGATATTTCCTTTGGCCCTAGAGTCTTCAAAGGAATCCGAAATATCTGTTCTCAGATTCCACAGAAATAAGGCTAGCAAAGAGATCCACGAAATACAGATGTAACTCTGTGTGTGGAAGTCACATATCACAGAGCAGTTTCTCAGAAAGCTTCTTTCCAGATTTCATCTGAGGATATTTCCTTTTTCACCATAGCCCTCTAAGGGCTTTCAAATATCACTTTGCCAATTCCACAAGAAGTGTCTTAGCGACAGGCTTCTTGAGGGGAAAGCTGAAACTGTGTGAGATTATTTCACAGAACACAAAGAAGTTTCTCAGAAAGCTTCTTTCACTTTGTTATCAGAGGTTATTTCCTTTGGCCCTATAGTCTTCAAAGGGATCCGAAATATCTGTTCTCAGATTCCTCAGAAATAAGGCTAGCAAAGACATTCATGAAATATAGATGTAACTCTTTGTGTGGAAGTCACACATCACAGAGCAGTTTCTCAGAAAGCTTCTTTCCAGATTTCATATGAGGATATTTCCTTTTTCACCATAGCCCTCTACGGGCTTCCAAATATCACTTTGCCAGTTCCACAAGAGCTGTCTTAGCGAAAGGCTTCTTGAGGGGAAAGCTGTAACTCTGTGAGATGATTTCACAGAACACAAAGAAGTTTCTCAGAAAACTTCTTTCTCTTTGTTATCGGAGGATATTTCCTTTTGCCCTATAGTGTTCAAAGGGATCCGAAATATCTGTTCTCAGATTCCACAGAAATAAGGCTAGTAAAGAGATCCATGAAATACAGATGTAACTCTGTGAGATGAATTAACAGAACACTAAGCACTTTCTCAGAAAGCTTCTTTCCAGATTTCATCTGAGGATAATTCCTTTTGCACCGTAGCCCTCTATGAGATTCCAAATATCACTTTGCGAATTCCACAAGAACTGTCTTAACGAAAGGCTCTTGAGGGGAAAGCTGTAACTCTGTGAGATGATTTCACAGAACACAAAGAAGTTTCTCAGAAAGCTTCTTTCACTTTGTTATCAGAGGTTATTTCCTTTGGCCCTGTAGTCTTCAAAGGCATCCGAAATATCTGTTCTCAGATTCCACAGAAATAGGATAGCAAAGAGATCCATGAAATACAGATGTAACTCTGTTGGATGAATTAATAGAACACTAAGCGCTTTATCAGAAAGTTTCATTCCAGATTTCATCTGAGGATATATCCTTTTTCACCATAGGCCTCTATGGGCTTCCAAATATCACTTTGCGAATTCCACAAGAACTGACTTAGCGAAACGCTTCTTGAGGGAAAAGCTGTAACTCTGTGAGATGATTTCACAGATCACAAAGAAGTTTCTCAGAAAGCTTCTTTCTCTTCGTTATCGAAGGATATTTCCTTTGGCCCTATACTCTTCAAAGGGATCCGAAATATCTGATCTCAGATTCCACAGAAATAAGGCTGGGAAAGAGATCCACGAAATACAGATGAAACGCTGTGAGATGAATTAACAGAACACTAAGCAGTTTCTCAGAAAGCTTCTTTCCAGATTTCATCTGAGGTATTGTCTTTTTCACCATAGCCCTCTAGGGATTCCAAATATCACTTTGCCAATTCCACAAGAACTGTTAGCGAAAAGCTTCTGGAGGGGAAAGCTGTAACTCTGTGAGATGATTTCACAGAACACAAAGAAGTTTCTCAGAAAGCTTCTATCTCTTTGTTATCGGAGGATATTTCCTTTGGCCCTAGAGTCTTCAAAGGAATCCGAAATATCTGTTCTCAGATTCCACAGAAATAAGGCTAGCAAAGAGATCCACGAAATACAGATGTAACTCTGTGTGTGGAAGTCACATATCACAGAGCAGTTTCTCAGAAAGCTTCTTTCCAGATTTCATCTGAGGATATTTCCTTTTTCATCGTAGCCCTCTATGGGCTTCCAAATATCACTTTGCCAATTCCACAAGAACTGTCTTAGCGAAAGGCTTCTTGAAGGGAAAGCTGTAACTCTGTGAGATGATTTCACAGAACACAAAGAAGTTTCTCAGAAAGCTTCTTTCTCTTTGTTATCGGCGGATATTTCCTTTGGCCCTATCGTCTTCAAAGGGATCCGAAATATCTGTTCTCATATTCCAGAGAAAAAAGGCTAGTAAACAGATCCAAGAAAAACAGATGTAACTCTGTGAGTGGAAGTCTCGCATCACAGAGCAGTTTCTCAGAAGGCTTCTTTCCCGATTTCATCTGACGATATTTCCTTTTTCACCATAGCCCTCTATGGGCTTCCAAATATCACTTTGCCAATTCCTCAAGAACTGTCTTACGAAAGGCTTCTTGAATGGAAAGCTGTAACTCTGTGAGATGATTTCACAGAACACAAAGAAGTTTCTGAGAAAGCTTCTTTCTCTTTGTTATCGGAGGATATTTCCTTTGGCCCTATAGTCTTCAAAGGGGTCCGAAATACCTGTTCTCAGATTCCATAGAAATAAGGCTAGCCAGGAGATCCACGAAATACAGATGTAACTCTATGTGTGGAAGTCACAGGTCATAGAGCAGTTTCTCAGAAAGCTTCTTTCCAGATTTCATCTGAGGATATTTCCTTTTTCACCATATCCCTCTTTGGGCTTCCAAATATCACTTTTCCAATTCCACAAGAACTGTCTAAGCGAAAGGCTTCTTGAGGGGAAACCTGTAACTATGTGAGATGATTTCACAGAACACAAAGAAATTTCTCAGAAAGCTTCTTTCTCTTTGTTATCGGAGGATATTTCCTTTGGCCCTATACTCTTCAAAGGGATCCGAAATATCTGTTCTCAGATTCCACAGAAATAAGGCTAGCAAAGAGATCCACGAAATACAGATGTAACTCTGAGAGATGAATTAACAGAACACTAAGTAGTTTCTCAGAAAACTTTTTCCAGATTTCATCTGAGGATATTTCCTGTTTCACCATAGTCCTCTAAGGGCTTCCAAATATCACTTTGCCAATTCCACAAGAACTGTCTTAGCGAAAGGCTTCTTGAGGGGAAAGCTGTAACTCTGTGAGATGATTTCACAGAACACAAAGAAGTTTCTCAGAAAGCTTCTTTCTCTTTGTTATCGCAGGATATTTCCTTTGGCCCTATAGTCTTCAAAGGGATCCGAAATATTTGTTCTCAGATTCCACAGAAATAAGGCTAGCAAAGAGATCCACGAAATACAGATGTAACTCTGTGTGTGGAAGTCACACATCTCAGAGCAGTTTCTCAGAAAGCTTCTGTCCAGATTTCATCTGACGATATTTCCTTTTTCACCATAGCCCTCAAAGGACTTCCAAATATCACTTTGCCAATTCCAAAAGAACTGTCTTAGCGAAAGGCTTCTTGAGGGGAAAGCTGTAACTCTGTGAGATGATTTCACAGAACACAAAGAAGTTTCTAAGGAAGTTTCTTTCTCTTTGTTATCAGACGATATTTCCTTTGGCCCTATAGTCTTCAAAGGGATCCGAAATATCTGTTCCTAGATTCCACAGAAATAAGGCTAGCAAAGAGATCCAACAAATACAGATGTAACTCTGTGAGTGGAAGTCACACATCACAGAGCAATTTCTCAGAAAGCTTCTTTCCATATTTCATTTTAGGATATTTCCTTTTTCACCATAGCCCTCTATGGGCTTCCAAATATCACTTTGCCAATTCCACAAGAACTGTCTTAGCGAAACGCTTCGTGAGGGGAAAGCCGTAACTCTGTGAGATGATTTCGCAGAACACAAAGAAGTTTCTCAGAAAGCTTCTTTCTCTTTGTTATCGGAGGATATTTCCTTTGGCCCTATAGTCTTCAAAGGGATCCGAAATATCTGTTCTCAGATTCCACAGAAATAAGGCTAGCAAAGATATACACGAAATACAGATGTAACTCTGTGAGTGGAAGTCACACATCACAGAGCAGTATCTCAGAAAGCTTCTTTCCAAATTTCGTCTGAGGATATTTCCTTTTTCACCGTAGCCCTCTACGGGCTTTCAAATATCACTTTGCCAATTCCACAAGCACTGTCTAAGCGAAAGACTTCTTGAGGGTAAAGCTGTACCTCTGTGAGATGATTTCCAGAACACAAAGAAGTTTTTCAGAAAGCTTCTTTCTCTTTGTTACCGCAGGATATTTCCTTTAGCCGTATAGTCTTCAAAGGGATCCGAAATATCTCTTCTCAGATTCCACCGAAATAAGGCTAGCAAAGAGATCCGTGAAATACAGATGTAACTCTGTGAGATGAATTAACAGAACACTAAGCAGTTTCTCAGAAAGCTGCTTACCAGATTTCATCTGAGGAGATTTCCTTTTTCACCAAAGCCCTCTATGGGCTTCCAAATATCACTTTGCCAATTGCACAAGAACTGTCTTAGCGAAAGGCTGCTTGAAGGGAAAGCTGTAACTCTGTGAGATGATTTGCACAGAACAAAAAGAAGTTTCTCAGAAAGCTTCTTTCTCTTTGTTATCGGAGGATATTTCCTTTGGCCCTAGAGTCTTCAAAGGGATCCGAAATATCTGTTCACAGATTCCACAGAAATAAGGCTAGCAAAGAGATCCACGAAATACAGATGTAACTCTAGGAGTGGAAGTCTCACATCACACAGCAGTTTCTCAGAAAGTTTCTTTCCAGATTTCATCTGAGGATATTTCCTTTTTCTCCATAGCCCTCTACGGGCTTCCAAATATCACTTTGCCAATTCCAAAGGAAATGTCTTAGCGAAAGGCTTCTGGAGGGAAAGCGGTAATTCTGTGAGATGATTTCAATGAACACAAAGAAGTTTCTCAGAAAGCTTCTTTCTCTTTGTTATTGGAGGATATTTCCTTTGGCCCTATAGTCTTCAAAGGGATCCGAAATATCTCTTCTCAAATTCCACAGAAATAAGGCTAGCAAAGTGATCCACGAAATACAGATGTAACTCTGTGTGATGAATTAACATAACACTAAGCAGTTTCTCAGAAACGTTCTTTCCAGATTGCTTCTGAGGATATTTCATTTTTCACCATAGCTCTCTAAGGGCTTCCAAATATCACTTTCCAATTCCACAGGAAATGTCTTAGCGAAAGGCTTCTGGAGGGGAAAGCGGTAACTCTGTGAGATGATTTCACAGAACAAAAAGTTTTTCAGAAAGCTTCTTTCTCTTTGTTATCAGAGGATATTTACTTTGTCCCTATAGTCTTCAAAGGGATCCGAAATATCACTTCTCAGATTCCACAGAAATAAGGCGAGCAAAGAGATCCACGAAATACAGAGGTAACTCTGTGAGTGGAAATCACACATCACAGAGCAGTTTCTCAGAAAGCTTTTTTCCAGATTTCATCTGAGGATATTTCCTTTTTAACAATAGCCCTCTATGTGCTTCCAAACATTACTTTGCCAATACCACAAGAACTATCTTAGCGAAAGGCTTCTTGGGGGAAAGGTGTAACTCTGTGAGATGATTTCACAGAACACAGAGAAGTTTCTCAGAAAGCTTCTTTCTCTTTGTTATCGGAGGATATTTCCTTTGGCCCTATAGTCTTCAAAGGGATCCGAAATATCTCTTCTCAGATTCCATAGAAATAAGGGTAGCAAAGAGATCCACGAAATACAGATGTAACTCTGTGAGATGAATTAACAGAACACTAAGCAGTTTCTCAGAAACCTTCTTTCCAGATTTCATCTGAGGATATTTCCTTTTTCACCATAGCCCTCTATGGGATTCCAAATATCACTTTGCCAATTCCACAAGAACAGTCTTAGCGAAAGGCTTCTGGAGAGGAAAGCTGTAACTCTGTGATATGATTTCACAGAACACTAAGAAGTTTCTCAGAAAGCTTCTTTCTCTTTTTTATCGGAGGATATTTCCTTTGGCCCTATAGTCTTCAAAGGGATCCGAAATATCTGTTCTCAGATTCCACAGAAATAAGGCTCGCAAAGAGATCCACGAAATACAGATGTAACTCTGTGAGATGAATTAACAGAACATTAAGCACATAATCAGAAAGCTTCTTTCCAGATTTCATCTGAGGATATTTCCTTTTTCACCATAGCCCTCTATGGGCTTCCAAATATCACTTTGCCAATTCCACAAGAACTGTCTTAGCGAAACGCTTCGTGAGGGGAAAGCTGTAACTCTCTGAGATGATTTCGCAGAACACAAAGAAGTTTCTCAGAAAGCTTCTTTCTCTTTGTTATCGGAGGATATTTCCTTTGGCCCTATAGTCTTCAAAGGGATCAGAAATATCTGTTCTCAGATTCCACAGAAATAAGGCTAGCAAAGATATACACGAAATACAGATGTAACTCTGTGTGTGGAAGTCAAACATCACAGAGCAGTATCTCAGAAAGCTTCTTTCCAAATTTCGTCTGAGGATATTTCCTTTTTCACCGTAGCCGTCTACGGGCTTTCAAATATCACTTTGCCAATTCCACAAGCACTGTCTAAGCGAAAGACTTCTTGAGGGTAAAGCTGTACCTCTGTGAGATGATTTCCAGAACACAAAGAAGTTTTTCAGAAAGCTTCTTTCTCTTTGTTACCGCAGGATATTTCCTTTAGCTGTATAGTCTTCAAAGGGATCCTAAATATCTGTTCTGAGATTCCACAGAAATAAGGCTTGCAAAGAGATCCACGAAATACAGATGTAACTCTGTGAGTGGAAGTCACACATCACAGAGCAGTTTCTCAGAAAGCTTCTTTCCAAATTTCATCTGAGGATATTTCCTTTTTCACCGTAGCCCTCTAAGGGATTCCAAATATCACTTTGCCAATTCCACAAGAACTGTCTTTGGCAGAGGCTTCTTGATGGCAAAGCTGTAACTCCGTGAGATGATTTCACAGAAGACAAAGAAGTTTCTCAGAAAGCTTCTTTCTCTTTTTTATAGCAGTATATTTCCTTTGGCCCTATAGTCATCAGAGGGATCCGAAATATCTGTCCTCAGATTCCACAGAAATAGGATAGCAAAGAGATAGATGAAATACAGAAGTAACTCTGTTGGATGAATTAATAGAACAGTAAGCAGTTTATCAGAAAGTTTCATTCCAGATTTCATCTGAGGATATTTCCTTTTTCACCATAGCCCTCTATGGGCTTCCAAATATCACTTTGCCTATTCCACAAGAACTGACTTAGCGAAACGCTTCTTGAGGGAAAAGCTGTAACTCTGTGAGATGATTTCACAGATCACAAAGAAGTTTCTCATAAAGCTTCTTTCTCTTTTTTATCGCAGGATATTTCCTTTGGCCCTATAGTCTTCAACGGGATCCGAAATATCTGATCTCAGATTCCACAGAAATAAGGCTAGCAAAGAGATCCAGGAAATACAGATGTAACTCTGTGATATGAATTAACAGAACACTAAGCAGTTTCTCAGAAAGCTTCTTTCCAGATTTCATCTGAGGATATTTCCTTTTTCACCATAGCCCTCTTTGGGATTCCTAATATCACTTTGCCAATTCCACAAGAACTGTCTTAGCGAAAGGCTTCTTGAAGGGAAAGCTGTAACTCTGTGAGATGATTTCACAGAACAGAAAGAAGTTTCTCAGAAAGCTTCTTTCTCTTTGTTATCGGAGGATATTTCCTTTGGCACTATAGTCTTCAAGGCATTCGAAATATCTGTTCTCAGATTCCAAGAAATAAGGCTAGCAACGAGATCTATGAAATACAGATGTAACTCTGTTGGATGAATTAATAGAACACTAAGCACTTTATCAGAAAGTTTCATTCCAGATTTCATCTGAGGATATTTCCTTTTTCACCATAGGCCTCTATGGGCTTCCAAATATCACTTTGAGAATTCCACAAGAACTGACTTAGCGAAACGCTTCTTGAGGGAAAAGCTGTAACTCTGTGAGATGATTTCACAGATCACAAAGAAGTTTCTCAGAAAGCTTCTTTCTCTTCGTTATCGGAGGATTTTTCCTTTGGCCCTATAGTCTTCAACGGGATCCGAAATATCTGATCTCAGATTCCACAGAAATAAGGCTGGGAAAGAGATCCACGAAATACAGATGAAACGCTGTGAGATGAATTAACAGAACACTAAGCAGTTTCTCAGAAATCTTCTTTCCAGATTTCATCTGAGGTATTGTCTTTTTCACCATAGCCCTCTAGGGGTTCCAAATATCACTTTGCCAATTCCACAAGAACTGTTAGCGAAAAGCTTCTGGAGGGGAAAGCTGTAACTCTGTGAGATGATTTCACAGAACACAAAGAAGTTTCTCAGAAAGCTTCTTTCTCTTTGTTATCGGAGGATATTTCCTTTAGCCCTATAGTCTTCAAAGGGATCCGAAATATCTGTTCTCAGATTCCACAGAAATAAGGCTAGCAAAGAGATTCACGAAAAACAGATATAACTCTGTGTGTGGAAGTCACATCACAGAGCAGTTTCTCAGAAAACTTCTTTCCAGATTTCATCTGAGGATATTTCCTTTTCCACCACAGCCCTCTATGGGCTTCCAAATATCACTTTGCCAATTCCAGATGAACTGTCTTACCGAAAGGCTTCCTTATGGGAAAGCTGTAACTCTGTGAGATGATTTCACAGAACACAAAAAAGTTTCTCAGAAAGATTCTTTCTCTTTGTTATCGGAGGATATTTCCTTTGGCCCTATACTCTTTAAAGGGATCCGAAATATCTGTTCTCAGATTCCACAGAAATAAGACTAGCAAAGAGATCCACGAAATACAGATGTAACTCTGTGAGATGAATTAACAGAACACTAAGCAGTTTCTCAGGAGGTTTTTACTGATTTCATTTGAGGATATTTCCTTTTTCACCATAGCCCTCTTAGGGCTTCCAAATATCACTTTGCGAATTCCACAAGAACTGTATTAGCGAAAGGCTTCTTGAGGGGAAAGCTGTAACTCTGTGAGATGATTTCACAGAACACAAAGAAGTTTCTCAGAAAGCTTCTTTCTCTTTGTTATCGCAGGATATTTCCTTTGGACCTATAGTCTTCAAAGGGATCCGAAATATCTGTTCTCAGATTCCCCAGATATAAGGCTAGCAAAGAGATCCACGAAATACAGATGTAACTCTGTGTGTGGAAGTCACACATCTCAGAGCAGTTTCTCAGAAAGCTTCTTTCCAGATTTCATCTGACGATATTTCCTTTTTCACCTTAGCCCTCAATGGAATTCCAAATATCACTTTGCCAATTCCAAAAGAACTGTCTTAGCGAAAGGCTTCTTGAGGGGAAAGCTGTAACTCTGTGAGATGATTTCACAGAACACAAAGAAGTTTCTCAGAAGGCTTCTTTCTCTTTGTTTTCAGACGATATTTCCTTTGGCCCTATAGTCTTCAAAGGGATCCGAAATATCTGTTCCTAGATTCCACAGAAATAAGGCTAGCAAAGAAATCCACCAAATACAGATGTAACTCTGTGAGTGGAAGTCACACATCACAGAGCAATTTCTCAGAAAGCTTCTTTCCATATTTCATCTTAGGATATTTCCTTTTCACCATAGCCTTCTATGGGCTTCCAAATATCACTTTGCCAATTCCAGATGAACTGTCTTACCGAAAGGCTTCCTTATGGGAAAGCTGTAACTCTGTGAGATGATTTCACAGAACACAAAGAAGTTTCTCAGAAAGCTTCTTTCTCTTTGTTATCGGAGGATATTTCCTTTGGCCCTGTAGTCCTCAAAGGGATCGAAACATCTGTTCTCAAATTTCACAATAATAAGGCTAGCAAACAGATCCTCGAAACACAGATATAACTCTGTGAGATGAATTAACAGAACACTAAGCAGTTTCTCAGAAAACTTCTTTCCAGATTTCATCTGAGGATATTTCCTTTTTCACCTTAGCCATCTATGGGCTTCCAAATATCACTTTGCCAATTCCACAAGAACTGTCTTAGCGAAAGGCTTCTTGAGGTTAAAGCTGTAACTCTGTGAGATGATTTCACAGAACACAAAGAAGTTTCTCAGAAAGCTTTTTTCTCTTTGTTATCGGAGGATATTTCCTTTGGCTCTAGAGTCTTCAAAGGGATGCGAAATACCTGTTCTCAGATTCCATAGAAATAAGGCTAGCAAAGAGATCCACGAAATACAGATGTAACTCTGTGTGTGGAGGTCACACATCTCAGAGCAGTTTCTCAGAAGGCTTCTTTCCAGATTTCATCTGATGATATTTCCTTTTTCACGATAGCCCTCTAATGGCTTCCAAATATCACTTTGCCAATTCCAAAAGAACTGTCTTAGCGAAAGGCTTCTTGAGGGGAAAGCTGTAACTCTGTGAGATGATTTCACAGAACACAAAGAAGTTTCTCAGAAAGCTTCTTTCTCTTTGTTATCGGAGGATATTTCCTTTGGCCCTATAGTCTTCAAAGGGATCCGAAATACCTGTTCTCAGATTCCACAGAAATAAGGCTAGCAAAGAGATCCACGAAATACAGATGTAACTCAATGTGTGGAAGTCACAGGTCACAGAGCAGTTTCTCAGAAAGCTTCCTTCCAGATTTCATCTGAGGATATTTCCTTTTTCACCATAGCCCTCTTTGGGCTTCCAAATATCACTTTGCCAATTCCACAAGAACTGTCTTAGCGAAAGGCTTCTTGAGGGGAAACCTGTAACTATGTGAGATGATTTCACAGAACACAATGAAGTTTCTCAGAAAGCTTCTTTCTCTTTGTTATCGGAGGATATTTCCTTTGGCCCTATACTCTTCAAAGGGATCCGAAATATCTGTTCTCAGATTCCACAGAAATAAGGCTAGCAAAGAGATCCACGAAATACAGATGTAACTCTGTGAGATGAATTAACAGAACACTAAGCAGTTTCTCAGAAAGCTTTTTCCAGATTTCATCTGAGGATATATCCTTTTTCACCATAGTCCTCTAAGGGCTTCCAAATATCACTTTGCGAATTCCACAAGAACTGTCTTAGCGAAAGGCTTCTTGAGGGGAAAGCTGTAACTCGGTGAGATGATTTCACAGAACACAAAGAAGTTCCTCAGAAAGCTTCTTTCTCTTTGTTATCGCAGGATATTTCCTTTGCCAAAATAGTCTTCAAAGGGATCCGAAATATCTGTTCTCAGAATCCACAGGAATAAGGCTAGCAAAGAGATACACGAAATACAGATGTAACTCTGTGTGTGGAAGTCACACATCTCAGAGCAGTTTCTCAGAAAGCTTCTTTCCAGATTTCATCTGACGATATTTCCTTTTTCACCATAGCCCTCTATGGGCTTCCAAATATCACTTTGCCAATTCCAAAAGAACTGTCTTAGCGAAAGTCTTCTTGAGGGGAAAGCTGTAACTCTGTGAGATGATTTCACAGAACAGAAAGAATTTTCTCAGAAAGCTTCTTTCTCTTTGTTATCGGAGGATATTTCCTTTGGCCCTATAGTCTTCAAAGGGATCCGAAATATCTCTTCTCAGATTCCACAGAAATAAGGATAGCAAAGAGATCCACGAAATACAGATGTAACTCTGTGAGATGAATTAACAGAACACTATGCAGTTTCTCAGAAAACTTCTTTCCAGATTTCATCTGAGGATATTTCCTTTTTCACCATAGCCCTCTTGGGCTTCCAAATATCACTCTGCGAATTCCACAAGAACTGTCTTAGCGAAAGGCTTGTTGAAGGGAAAGCTGTAACTCTGGGAGATGATTTCACAGAACACAAAGAAGATTCTCAGAAAGCTTCTTTCTCTTTGTGATCGCAGAATATTTCCTTTGGCCCTATATTCTTCAAAGGGATCCGAAATATCTGTTCTCAGATTCCACAAAAATAAGGCTAGCAAAGAGATCCACGAAATACAGACGTAACTCTGTGAGACGAATTAACAGAACACTAAGCAGTTTCTAAGAAAGCTTCTTTCCAGATTTCATCTGAGGATATTTCCTTTTTCACCATAGCCCTCTATGGGCTTCCAAATATCACTTTCCCAATTCCGCAAGAACTGTCTTAGGGAAAGGCGTCTTCAAGGGAAAGCTGTAACTCTGTGAGATGATTTCACAGAACACAAAGAAGTTTCTCAGAAATCTTCTTTCTCTTTTTTACCGGAGGATATTTCCTTTGGCGCTATAGTCTTCAAAGGGATCCGAATTATCAGTTCTCAGATTCCACAGAAATAAGGCTAGCAAAGAGATCCACGAAATGAAGATGTAACTCTGTGTGTGGAAGTCACACATCACAGAGCAGTTTCTCAGAAAGCTTCTTTTCAGATTTCATCTGAGGATATTTCCTTTTTCACCATAGTCCTCTATGGGCTTCCAAATATCACTTTGCCAATTCCACAAGAACTGTCTTAGCGAAAGGCTTCTTGAGGGGAAAGCTGTAACTCTGTGAGATGATTTCACAGAACACAAAGAAGTTTCTCAGAAAGCTTCTATCTCTTTGTTATAGGAGGATATTTCCTTTGGCCCTAGAGTCTTCACAGGGATCCAAAGTACCTGTTCTCAGATTCCACAGAAATAAGCTAGCAAAGAGATCCATGAAACACAGACATAATTCTGTGAGTAGAAGTCACACATCACAGAGCAGTTTCTCAGAAAGCTTCTTTCCAGATTTCATCTGAGGATATTTCCTTTTTCACCATAGCCCTCTATGGGTTTCCAAATATCACTTTGCGAATTCCAAATGAACTGACTTAGCGAAAGGCTCCTTGAGGGGAAATCTGTAACTCTGTGAGATGATTTCACAGAACTCAAAGAAGTTTCTCAGAAAGCTTCTTTCTCTTGGTTATTGGAAGATATTTCCTTTGGCCCTATAGACTTCTAAGGGATCCGAAATATCTTTTCTCAGATTCCACAGAAATAAGGCTAGCAAAGAAATCCACGAAACACAGACGTAACTCGGTGAGATGAATTAATAGAACACTAAGAAGTTTCTCAGTAAGCTTCCTTCCAGATTTCATCTGAGGATATTTCCTTTTTCACCGTAGCCCTCTATGGACTTCCAAATATCACTTTGCCAATTCCACAAGAACTGTCTTAGCGAAAGGCTACTTGAGTGGAAAGCTGTAACTCTGTGTCGTGATATCACAGAACACAAACAAGTTTCTCAGAAAGCTTCTTTCTCTTTGTTATCGGAGGATATTTCCTTTGGCCCTATTCTCTTCAAAGGGATCCGAAATATCTGTTCTCAGATTCCACAGAAATAAGGCTAGCAAAGAAATCCACGAAATACAAATGTAACTCTGAGAGATGAATTAACAGAACACTAAGCAGTTTCTCAGAATGCTTCTTTCCAGATTTCATCTGAGGATATATCCTTTTTCACCATAGCCCTCTATGGGCTTCCAAATATCACTTTGCCAATTCCACAAGAACTGTCTTAGCGAAAGGCTTCTTGAAGGGAGACCTGTAACTCTGTGAGAAGATTTCACAGAACAGAAAGAAGTTCCTCAGAAAGCTTCTTTCTCTTTGTTATCGGAGAATAATTCCTTTGGCCCTACAGTCTTCAAAGGGATCCGAAATATCTGTTCTCAGATTCCACAGAAATAAAGGTAGCAAAGAGATCCATGAAATACAGATGTCACTCTTTGAGATGAATTAAAAGAACACTAAGCAGTTTCTCAGAAAGCTTCTTTCCATATTTCATCTGAGGATATTTCCTTTTTCAAAAAAGCGGTCTACGGGCTTCCAAATATCACTTTGCCAATTCCACAAGAACTGTCTTAGCGAAAGGCTTCTTGAGGGGAAAGTTGCAACTCTGTGAGATGATTTCACAGAAAACAAAGAAGTTTCTCAGAAAGCTCTTTCTCTTTGTTATAGGAGGATATTTCCTTTGGCCCTAGAGTCTTCAAAGGGATCCGAAGTACCTGTTCTCAGACTCCACAGAAATAAGGCTCGCAAAGAGATCCATGAAACAAAGACATAATTCTGTGAGTGGAAGTCACACATCACAGAGCAGTTTCTCAGAAATCTTCTTTCCAGATTTCATCTGAGGATATTTTCTTTTTCACCATAGCCCTCTATGGGCTTCCAAATATCACTTTGCGAATTCCAAAGGAACTGACTTAGCGAAAGGTCCTTGAGGGGAAATCTGTAACTCTGTGAGATGATTTCACAGAACACAAAGAAGTTTCTCAGAAAGCTTCTTTCTCTTTGTTATCTCAGGATATTTCCTTTAGCCTTAGAGTCTTCAAAGGGATCCGAAATATCTCTTCTCATATTCCACAGAAATAAGGCTAGCAAAGAGATCCACGAAATACAGATATAACTCTGTGTGTGGAAGTCACACATCACAGAGCAGTTTCTCAGAAAGCTTCTTTCCAGATTTCATCTGAGGATATTTCCTTTTTCACCATAGCCCTCTATGGGCTTCCAAATATCACTTTGCCAATTCCACAAGAACTGTCTTAGCGAAAGGCTTCTTGAGGGGAAAGCTGTAACTCTGTGAGATGATTTCACAGAACACAAAGAAGTTTCTCAGAAAGCTTCTTTCTCTTTGTTATCAGAGGATATTTCCTTTGGCCCTAGAGTCTTCAAAGGGATCCGAAATATCTGTTTAAAGATTCCACAGAAATAAGGCTAGCAAAGAGATCCACGAAATATAAATGTATATCTGTGAGATGAATTAACAGAACACTAAGCAGTTTCTCAGAAAGCTTCCTTCCAGATTTCATCTGAGGATATTTCCTTTTTCACCATAGCTCTCTATGGGCTTCCAAATATCACTTTGTCAATTCCACAAGAACTGTCTTAGCGAAAGGTTTCTTGAGGGGAAAGCTGTTACTCTGTGAGATGATTTCACAGAACACAAAGAAGTTTCTCAGAAAGATTCTTTCTCTTTGTTATCGGAGGATATTTCTTTTGAACCTTTAGTCTTCAACGGGATCCGAAATATCTGTTCTCAGATTCCACAGAAATAAGGCTAGCAAAGAGATCCACGAAATACAGATGTAACTTTGTGAGATGAATTAACAGAACACTAAGCAGTTTCTCAGAAAGCTTCTTTGCAGATTTCACCTTAGGATATTTCCTTTTTCACCGGTGCCCTCTATGGGCTTCCAAATATCACTTTGCCAATTCCACAAGAACTGTCTTAGCGAATGGCTTCTTGAGGGGAAAGCTGTAACTCTGTGAGATGATTTCAGAGAACAAAAATAAGTTTTTCAGATAGCTTCTTTCTCTTTGTTATTGCAGGATATTTCCTTTGGCCCTATAGTCTTCAAAGGGATCCGAAATATCTGTTCTCAGATTCCACCGAATTAAGGCTAGCAAAGAGATCCATGAAATACAGATGTAACTCTGTGAGATCAATTAAGAGAACAGTAAGCAGTTTCCCAGAAAGCTTCTTTCCAGATTTCATCTGAGGATATTTCCTTTTTAAACATGGTCCTCTATGGGCTTCCAAATATCACTTTGCCAATTCCACAAGAACTGTCTTAGCGAAAGGCTTCTTGAGGGGAAAGCTGTAACTCTGTGAGATGATTTCACAGAACACAAAGAAGTTTTTCAGAAAGCTTCTTTCTCTTTGTTATCGCAAGATATTTCCTTTGGCCCTAGAGTCTTCAAAGGGATCTGAAATATCTATTCTCAGATTCCACAGAAATAAGACTAGCAATGAGATCCAGGAAATACAGATGTTACTCTGTGAGTGGAACTCACACATCACAGAGCAGTTTCTCAGAAAGCTCCTTTCCAGATTTCATCTGAGGATATTTCCTTTTTCACCATAGCCCTCTATGGGCTTCCAAATATCACTTTGCTAATTCCACAAGAAGTGTCTTAGCGAAAGGCTTCTTGAGGGGAAAGCTGTAACTCTCTGAGATGATTTCACAGAACACAAAGAAGTTTTTCAGAAAGCTTCTTTCTCTTTGTTTTCGCAGGATATTTCCTTTGGCCCTATTGTCTTCAATGGGATCCGAAATATGTGTTCTCAGATTCCACAGAAATAAGGCTAGACAAGAGATCCACGAAATAGAGATGCAACCCTGTGAGATGAATAAACAGAACACTAAGCAGTTTCTCAGAAAGCTTCTTTCCAGATTTCATCTGAGGATATTTCCTTTTTCACCATAGCCCTCTATGGGCTTCCAAATATCACTTTGCCAATTCCACAAGAACTGTCTTAGCGAAAGGCTTCCTGAGGGGAAAGCTGTAACTCTGTGAGATCATTTCACAGAACACAAAGAAGTTTCTGAGAAAGCTTCTTTCTCTTTGTTATCGCAGGATATTTACTTTGGCCCTAGAGCCTTCAAAGGGATCCGAAATATCTGTTCTCATATTCCACAGAAATAAGACTAGCAATGAGATCCAGGAAATACAGATGTTACTCTGTGAGTGGAAGTCACACATCACAGAGCAGTTTCTCAGAAAGCTTCTTTCCAGATTTCATCTGAGGATATTTCCTTTTTCACCATAGCCCTCTATGGGCTTCCAAATATCACTTTGCCAATTCCACAAGAACTGTCTTAGCGAAAGGCTTCTTGAAGGGAAAGCTGTAACTCTGTGAGATGATTTCACAGAACACAAAGAAGTTTTTCAGAAAGTTTCTTTCTCTTTGTTATCGGAGGATATTTCCTTTGGCCCTATAGTCTTCAAAGGGATACGAAATATCTGTTCTCAGATTCCACCGAAATAAGGCTAGCAAAGAGATCCACGAAATACAGATGTTACTCTGTGAGTGGAAGTCACACATCACAGAGCACTTTCTCAGAAAGCTTCGTTCCAGATTTCATCTGAGGATATATCCTTTTTCACCATAGCCCACTATGAGCTTCCAAATATCACTTTGCCAATTCCACAAGAACTGTCTTAGCGAAAGGCTTCTTGAGGGGAAAGCGGTAACTCTCTGAGGTGATTTCACAGAACACAAAGAAGTTTCTGAGAAAGCTTCTTTCTCTTTGTTATCGCAGGATATTTCCTTTGGCCCTAGAGTCTTCAAAGCGATCCGAAATATCTATTCTCAGATTCCACAGAAATAAGGCTAGCAAAGAGATCCACGAAATACAGATGTAACTCGGTGTGTGGAAGTCACACATCACAGAGCAGTTTCTCAGAAAACTTCTTTCCAGATTTCATCTGAGGATATTTCCTTTTTCACCATAGCCCTCTATGGGCTTCTAAATATCACTTTGCCAATTCCACAAGAACTGTCTTAGGGAAAGGCTTCTTGAGGGGAAAGCTGTAACTCTGTGAGATGATTTCACAGAACACAAAGAAGTTTCTCAGAAAGCTTCTTTCTCTTTGTTATCGCAGGATATTTCCTTTGGCACTCTAGTCTTCAAAGGTATCCGAAATATCTGTTCTCAGATTCCACAGAAATAAGGCTAGAAAAGAAATCCACGAAATACAGATGTAACTCTATGAGATGAATTAACAGAACACTAAGAAGTTTCTCAGAAAACTTCTTTCCAGATTTCATCTGAGGATATTTCCTTTTTCACCATAGCCCTCTATGGGCTTCCAAATATCACTTTGCCAATTCCGCAAGTAATGTCTTAGCGAAAGGATTCTATAGGGGAAAGCGGTAACTCTGTGAGATGATTTCACAGAACACAAAGAAGTTTCTCAGAAAGCTTCTTTCTCTTTGTTATCGAAGGATATTTCCTTTGGCCCTATAGTCTCAAAGGGATCCGAAATATCTGTTCTCAGATTCCACAGAAATAAGGCTAGCAAAGAGATCCACGAAATACAGATGTTACTCTGTGTGTGGAAGTCACACATCCCAGAGCAGTTTCTCAGAAAGCTTCTTTCCAGATTTCATCGGAGGATATTTCCTTTTTCACCATAGCCCTCTAAGGGCTTCCAAATATCACTTTGCCAATTCCACAAGAACTGTGTTAGCGAAAGGATTCTTTAGGGGAAAGCGGTAACTCTGTGAGATGATTTCACAGAACACAAAGAAGTTTCTCAGAAAGCTTCTTTCTCTTTGTTATCGGAGGATATTTTCTTTGGCCCAATAGTCTTCAAAGGGATTCGAAATATCTGTTCTCAGATTCAACAGAAATAAGGCTAGCAAAGGGATCCACGAAATACAGATGTAACCCTGTGTGTGGAAGTCACACATCACAGAAGAGTTTCTCAGAAAGCTCCTTTCCAGATTTCTTCTGAGGATATTTCCTTTTTCACCATAGCCCTCTATGGGCTTCCAAATATCACATTGCGATTCCACAAGAACTGTCTTAGCGAAGGGCATCTTGAGGGGAAAGCTGTAACTCTCTGAGATGATTTCACAGAACGCAAAGAAGTTTTTCAGAAAGCTTCTTTCTCTTTGTTATCAGAGGATATTTCCTTTGGCCCTATTGTCTTCAATGGGATCCGAAATATCTGTTCTCAGATTCCACAGAAATAAGGCTAGACAAGAGATCCACGAAATAGAGATGTAACCCTGTGAGATGAATAAACAGAACACTAAGCAGTTTCTCAGAAAGCTTCTTTCCAGATTTCATCTGAGGATATTTCCTTTTTCACCATAGCACTGTATGGGCTTCCAAATATCACTTTGAAAATTCCACAAGAACTGTCTTAGCGAAAGGCTTCCTGAGGGGAAAGCTGTAACTCTGTGAGATCATTTCACAGAACACAAAGAAGTTTCTCAGAAAGCTTCTTTCTCTTTGTTATCGCAGGATATTTACTTTGTCCCTAGAGTCTTCAAGGGGATCCGAAATATCTGTTCTCATATTCCACAGAAATAAGACTAGCAATGCGATCCAGGAAATACAGATGTTACTCTGTGAGTGGAAGTCACACATCACAGAGCAGTTTCTCAGAAAGCTTCTTTCCAGATTTCATCTGAGGATATTTCCTTTTTCACCATAGCCCTCTATGGGCTTCCAAATATCACTTTGCCAATTCCACAAGAACTGTCTTAGTGAAAGGCTTCTTGAGGGGAAAGCTGTAACTCTGTGAGATGATTTCATAGAACACAAAGAAGTTTCTCAGAAAGCTTCTTTCTCTTTGTTATCGGAGGATATTTCCTTTGGCCCTATAGTCTTCAAAGGGATCCGAAATATCTGTTCTCAGATTCCACAGAAATAAGGCTAGCAAAGAGATCCACGAAATACAGGTGTTACTCTGTGAGTGGAAGTCACACATCACAGAGCAGTTTCTCAGAAAGCTTCTTTCCAGATTTCATGTGAGGATATTTCCTTTAACACCATAGCCCTCTGTGAGCTTCCAAATATCACTTTGCCTATTCCACAAGATCTGTCTTAGCGAAAGGCTTCTTGAGGGGAAGCGGTAACTCTGGGAGATGATTTCACAGAACACAAAGAAGTTTCTCAGAAAGCTTCTTTCTCTTTGGTATCGGTGGATATTTCCTTTGGCCCTATAGTCTTCAAAGGGATCCGAAATATCTCTTCTCAGATTCCACCGAAATAAGGCTAGCAAAGAGATCCACGAAATACAGATGTAACTCGGTGTGTGGAAGTAACACATCACAGAGCAGTTTCTCAGAAAGCTTCTTTCCAGATTTCATCTGAGGATATCTCCTTTTTCACCATAGCCCTCTATGGGCTTCCAAATATCACTATGCCAATTCCACAAGAACTGTCTTAGGGAAAGGCTTCTTGAGGGGAAAGCTGTAACTCTGTGAGATGATTTCACAGAACACAAAGAAGTTTCTCAGAAAGCTTCTTTCTCTTTGTTATCAGAGGATATATCCTTTGGCCCTCTAGTCTTCAAAGGGATGCGAAATATCTCTTCTCAGATTCCACAGAAATAAGGCTAGCAAAGAGATCCACGAAATACAGATGTAACTCTGTGTGTGGAAGTCACACATCACAGAACAGCTTCTCAGAAATCTTCTTTCCAGCTTTCATCTGAGGATATTTCCTTTTTCACCATAGCCCTCTATGGGCTTCCAAATATCACTATGCCAATTCCACAAGAACTGTCTTAGGGAAAGGCTTCTTGAGGGGAAAGCTGTAACTCTGTGAGATGATTTAACATAACACAAAGAAGTTTCTCAGAAAGCTTCTTTCTCTTTGTTATCGGAGGATATTTCCTTTGGCACTATAGTCTTCAAAGGGATCCGAAATATCTGTTCTCAGATTGCACAGAAATAAGACTAGCAATGAGATCCCCGAAATACAGATGCTACTCTGTGAGTGAAAGTCACACATCACAGAGCAGTTTCTCAGAAAGCTTCTTTGCAGATTTCAACTGAGGATATTTCCTTTTTAACCGTAGCCCTCTATGGGCTTCCAAATATCATTTGCCAATTCCACAAGAACTGTCTTAGCGAAAGGCTTCTTGAGGGGAAAGCTGTAACTCTGTGAGATGATTTCAGAGTACACAAAGAAGTTTTTCAGAAAGCTTCTTTCTCTTTGTTATCGGAGGATATTTCCTTTGGCCCTATAGTCTTCAAAGGGATCCGAAATATCTGTTCTCAGATTCCACCGAATTAAGGCTAGCAAAGAGATCCATGAAATACAGATGTAACTCTGTGAGATCAATTAACAGAACACTATGCAGTTTCCCAGAAAGCTTCTTTCCAGATTTCATCTGAGGATATTTCCTTTTTAAACATGGTCCTCTATGGGCTTCCAAATATCACTTTGCCAATTCCACAAGAACTGTCTTAGCGAAAGGCTTCTTGAGGGGAAAGCTGTAACTCTGTGAGATGATTTCACAGAACACAAAGAAGTTTTTCAGAAAGCTTCTTTCTCTTTGTTATCGCAAGATATTTCCTTTGGCCCTAGAGTCTTCAAAGGGATCTGAAATATCTATTCTCAGATTCCACAGAAATAAGACTAGCAATGAGATCCAGGAAATACAGATGTTACTCTGTGAGTGGAAGTCACACATCACAGAGCAGTTTCTCAGAAAGCTCCTTTCCAGATTTCATCTGAGGATATTTCCTTTTTCACCATAGCCCTCTATGGGCTTCCAAATATCACTTTGCTAATTCCACAAGAAGTGTCTTAGCGAAAGGCTTCTTGAGGGGAAAGCTGTAACTCTCTGAGATGATTTCACAGAACTCAAAGAAGTTTTTCAGAAAGCTTCTTTCTCTTTGTTTTCGCAGGATATTTCCTTTGGCCCTATTGTCTTCAATGGGATCCGAAATATGTGTTCTCAGATTCCACAGAAATAAGGCTAGACAAGTGATCCACGAAATAGAGATGCAACCCTGTGAGATGAATAAACAGAACACTAAGCAGTTTCTCAGAAAGCTTCTTTCCAGATTTCATCTGAGGATATTTCCTTTTTCACCATAGCCCTCTATGGGCTTCCAAATATCACTTTGCCAATTCCACAAGAACTGTCTTAGCGAAAGGCTTCCTGAGGGGAAAGCTGTAACTCTGTGAGATCATTTCACAGAACACAAAGAAGTTTCTCAGAAAGCTTCTTTCTCTTTGTTATCGCAGGATATTTACTTTGGCCCTAGAGCCTTCAAAGGGATCCGAAATATCTGTTCTCATATTCCACAGAAATAAGACTAGCAATGAGATCCAGGAAATACAGATGTTACTCTGTGAGTGGAAGTCACACATCACAGAGTAGTTTCTCAGAAAGCTTCTTTCCAGATTTCATCTGAGGATATTTCCTTTTTCACCATAGCCCTCTATGGGCTTCCAAATATCACTTTGCAAATTCCACAAGAACTGTCTTAGCGAAAGGCTTCTTGAAGGGAAAGCTGTAACTCTGTGAGATGATTTCACAGAACACAAAGAAGTTTTTCAGAAAGCTTCTTTCTCTTTGTTATCGGAGGATATTTCCTTTGGCCCTATAGTCTTCAAAGGGATCCGAAATATCTGTTCTCAGATTCCACTGAAATAAGGCTAGCAAAGAGATCCACGAAATACAGATGTTACTCTGTGAGTGGAAGTCACACATCACAGAGCAGTCTCTCAGAAAGCTTCGTTCCAGATTTCATCTGAGGATATATCCTTTTTCACCATAGCCCCCTATGAGCTTCCAAATATCACTTTGCCAATTCCACAAGAACTGTCTTAGCGAAAGGCTTCTTGAGGGGAAAGCGGTAACTCTGTGAGATGATTTCACAGAACACAAAGAAGTTTCTGAGAAAGCTTCTTTCTCTTTCTTATCGCAGGATATTTTCTTTGGCCCTAGAGTCTTCAAAGGGATCCGAAATATCTATTCTCAGATTCCACAGAAATAAGGCTAGCAAAGAGATCCACGAAATACAGATGTTACTCTGTGTGTGGAAGTCACACATCCCAGAGCAGTTTCTCAGAAAGCTTCTTTCCAGATTTCATCTGAGGATATTTCCTTTTTCACCATAGCCCTCTAAGGGCTTCCAAATATCACTTTGCCAATTCCACAAGAACTGTGTTAGCGAAAGGATTCTTCAGGGGAAAGCGGTAACTCTGTGAGATGATTTCACAGAACACAAAGAAGTTTCTCAGAAAGCTTCTTTCTCTTTGTTATCGGAGGATATTTTCTTTGGCCCAATAGTCTTCAAAGGGATTCGAAATATCTGTTCTCAGATTCAACAGAAATAAGGCTAGCAAAGGGATCCACGAAATACAGATGTAACTCTGTGTGTGGAAGTCACACATCACAGAAGAGTTTCTCAGAAAGATCCTTTCCAGATTTCTTCTGAGGATATTTCCTTTTTCACCATAGCCCTCTATGGGCTTCCAAATATCACATTGCCAATTCCACAAGAACTGTCTTAGCGAAGGGCATCTTGAGGGGAAAGCTGTAACTCTCTGAGATGATTTCACAGAACGCAAAGAAGTTTTTCAGAAAGCTTCTTTCTCTTTGTTATCAGAGGATATTTCCTTTGGCCCTATTGTCTTCAATGGGATCCGAAATATCTGTTCTCAGATTCCACAGAAATAAGGCTAGACAAGAGATCCACGAAATAGAGATGTAACCCTGTGAGATGAATAAACAGAACACTAAGCAGTTTCTCAGAAAGCTTCTTTCCAGATTTCATCTGAGGATATTTCCTTTTTCACCATAGCCCTCTATGGGCTTCCAAATATCACTTTGCCAATTCCACAAGTACTGTCTTAGGGAAAGGCTTCTTGAGGGGAAAGCTGTAACTCTGTGAGATGATTTCACAGAACACAAAGAAGTTTCTCAGAAAGCTTCTTTCTCTTTGATATCGCAGGATATTTCCTTTTGCGCTATAGTCTTCAAAGGGATCCGAAATATCTGTTCTCAGATTCCAAAGAAATAAAACTAGCAATGAGATCCAGGAAATACAGACGTTACTCTGTGAGTGGAAGTCACACATCACAGAGCAGTTTCTCAGAAAGCTTCTTTGCAGATTTCATCTGAGGATATTTCCTTTTTCACCATAGCCCTCTATGGGCTTCCAAATATCACTTTGCCAATTCCACAAGAACTGTCTTAGTGAAAGGCTTCTTGAGGGGAAAGCTGTAACTCTGTGAGATGATTTCATAGAACACAAAGAAGTTTCTCAGAAAGCTTCTTTCTCTTTGTTATCGGAGGATATTTCCTTTGGCCCTATCGTCTTCAAAGGGATCCGAAATATCTGTTCTCAGATTCTACATAAATAAGGCTAGCAAACAGACCCACGAAATACAGATGTTACTCTGTGAGTGGAAGTCACACTTCAGAGAGCAGTTTCTCAGAAAGCTTCTTTCCAGATTTCATGTGAGGATATTTCCTTTTTCACCATAGCCCTCTGTGAGCTTCCAAATATCACTTTGCCAATTCCACAAGAACTGTATTAGCGAAAGGCTTCTTGAGGGGAAAGCGGTAACTCTGTGAGATGATTTCACAGAACACAAAGAAGTTTCTCAGAGAGCTTCTTTCTCTTTGTTATCGCAGGATATTTCCTTTGGCCCTATCGTCTTCAAATGGATCCGAAATATCTCTTCTCAGATTCCACAGAAATAAGGCTAGCAAAGAGATCCACGAAATACAGATGAAACTCGGTGTGTGGAAGTCACACATCACACAGCAGTTTCTCAGAAAGCTTCTTTCCAGATTTCATCTGAGGATATTTCCTTTTTCAACATAGCCCTCTATGGGCTTCCAAATATCACTTTGCCAATTCCACAAGAACTGTCTTAGGGAAAGGCTTCTTGAGAGGAAAGCTGTAACTCTGTGAGATGATTTCAAAGAACACAAAGAAGTCTCTCAGAAAGCTTCTTTCTCTTTGTTTTCAGAGGATATTTAATTTGGCCCTATAGTCTTCAAAGGGATCCGAAATATCTGTTCTCAGATTCCACCGAAATAAGGCTAGCAAAGATATCCATGAAATACAGATGTAACTCTGTGAGATGAATTAACGGGACACTAAGCAGTTTCTCAGAAAGCTTCTTTCCAGATTTCATCGGAGGATATTTCCTTTTTAAACATGGTCCTCTATGGGCTTCCAAATATCACTTTGCCAATTCCACAAGAACTCTCTTAGCGAAAGGCTTCTTGAAGGGAAAGCTGTAACTCTGTGAGATCATTTCCAGAACACAAAGAAATTTCTCAGAAAGCTTCTGTCTCTTTGTTATCGCAGGATATTTCTTTTGGCCCTATAGTCTTCAAAGGGATCCGCAATATCTGTTCTCCGATTCCACAGAAATAAGACTAGCAATGACATCCAGGAAATACAGATGTTACTCTGTGAGTGGAAGTCACCCATCACAGAGCAGTTTCTCAGAAAGCTTCTTTCCAGATTTCATCGGAGGATATTTCCTTTTTCACCGTAGCCCTGTATGGGCTTCATAATATCACTTTTCCAATTCCACAAGAACTGTCTTAGTCAAAGGCTTCTTGAGGGGAAAGCGGTAACTCTGTGAGATGATTTCACAGAACACAAAGAAGTTTCTCTGGAAACTTCTTTCTCTTTGTTATCGGAGGATATTTCCTTAGGCCCTATAGTCTTCAAAGGGATCCGAAATATCTTTTCTCAGATACCACAGAAATAAGGCTAGCAAAGAGATCCACGAAATACAGATGTTACTCTGTGTGTGGAAGTCACACATCACAGAGCAGTTTCTCAGAAAGCTTCTTTCCAGATTTCATCTGAGGATATTTCCTTTTTCACCGTAGCCCTCTATGGGCTTCCAAATATCACTTTGCGAGGGCGGAGCAAGATGGCCGATTAGGAGCAGCTCCAGTCTCCAACTCCCAGCGCGAGCGACACAGAAGACCGGTGATTTCTGCATTTTCAACTGAGGTACTGGGTTCATCTCACTGGGGAGTGCCGGACGATCGGAGCTGGTCAGCTGCTGCAGCCCGACCAGCGAGAGCTGAAGCAGGGCGAGGCATTGCCTCACCTGGGAAGCGCAAGGGGGAAGGGATTCCCTTTTCCTAGCCAGGGGAAGTGAGACACACAACACCTGGAAAATCGGGTAACTCCCACCCCAATACTGCGCTTTAGGAAACAGGCACACCAGGAGATCATATCCCACACCTGGCCGGGAGGTGCCCACACCCACGGAGCCTCCCTGGTTGCTAGCGCAGCCGTCTGTGATCTACCGGCAAGGCAGCAGCGAGGCTGGGGGAGGGGCGCCCGCCATTGCTGAGGCTTAAGTAGGTAAACAAAGCTGCTGGGAAGCTCGAACTGGGTGGAGCTCACAGCAGCTCAAGGAAACCTGCCTGTCTCTGTAGACTCCACCTCTGGGGACAGGGCACAGTAAACTAAGACACACAGACACCTCTGCACAGACGCAAACGACTCTGTCTGACAGCTTTGAAGAGAGCACTGGATCTCCCAACACGGAGGTTGAGATCTGAGAAGGGACAGACTCCCTGCTCAAGCGGGTCCCTGACCCCTGAGTAGCCTAACTGGGAGACATCCCCCACTAGGGGCAGTCTGACACCCCACACCTCACAGGGAGGAGTACACCCCTGAGAGGAAGCTTCCAAAGCAAGAATCAGACAGGGACACTCGCTGTTCAGAAATATTCTATCTTCTGCAGCCTCTGCTGCTGATACCCAGGCAAACAGGGTCTGGAGTGGACCTCAAGCAATTTCCAACAGACCTACAGCTGAGGGTCCTGACTGTTAGAAGGAAAACTATCAAACAGGAAGGACACCTACACCAAAACCCCATCAGTACATCACCATCATCAAAGACCAGAGGCAGATAAAACCACAAAGATGGGGAAAAAGCAGGGCAGAAAAGCTGGAAATTCAAAAAATAAGAGCGCATCTCCCCCGGCAAAGGAGCGCAGCTCATCGCCAGCAACGGATCAAAGCTGGACGGAGAATGACTTTGACGAGATGAGAGAAGAAGGCTTCAGTCCATCAAATTTCTCAGAGCTAAAGGAGGAATTACGTACCCAGCGCAAGGAAACTAAAAATCTTGAAAAAAAAGTGGAAGAATTGATGGCTAGAGTAATTAATGCAGAGAAGGTTCTAAACGAAATGAAAGAGATGAAAACCATGACACGAGAAATACGTGACAAATGCACAAGCTTCAGTAACCGACTCGATCAACTGGAAGAAAGAGTATCAGCGATTGAGGACCAAATGAATGAAATGAAGCGAGAAGAGAAACCAAAAGAAAAAAGAAGAAAAAGAAATGAACAAAGCCTGCAAGAAGTATGGGATTATGTAAAAAGACCAAATCTACGTCTGATTGGGGTGCCTGAAAGTGAGGGGGAAAATGGAACCAAGTTGGAAAACACTCTTCAGGATATCATCCAGGAGAACTTCCCCAACCTAGTAGGGCAGGCCAACATTCAAATCCAGGAAATACAGAGAACGCCACAAAGATACTCCTCGAGAAGAGCAACTCCAAGACACATAATTGCCAGATTCACCAAAGTTGAAATGAAGGAAAAAATCTTAAGGGCAGCCAGAGAGAAAGGTCGGGTTACCCACAAAGGGAAGCCCATCAGACTAACAGCAGATCTCTCAGCAGAAACTCTACAAGCCAGAAGAGAGTGGGGGCCAATATTCAACATTCTTAAAGAAAAGAATTTTAAACCCAGAATTTCATATCCAGCCAAACTAAGTTTCATAAGTGAAGGAGAAATAAAATACTTTACAGATAAGCAAATGCTTAGAGATTTTGTCACCACTAGGCCTGCCTTACAAGAGACCCTGAAGGAAGCACTCAACATGGAAAGGAACAACCGGTACCAGCCATTGCAAAAACATGCCAAAATGTAAAGACCATTGAGGCTAGGAAGAAACTGCATCAACTAATGAGCAAAATAACCAGTTAATATCATAATGGCAGGATCAAGTTCACACATAACAATCTTAACCTTAAATGTAAATGGACTAAATGCTCCAATTAAAAGACACAGACTGGCAAACTGGATAAAGAGTCAAGACCCATCAGTCTGCTGTATTCAGGAGACCCATCTCACACGCAGAGACATACATAGGCTCAAAATAAAGGGATGGAGGAAGATTTACCAAGCAAATGGAGAACAAAAAAAAGCAGGGGTTGCAATACTAGTCTCTGATAAAACAGACTTTAAACCATCAAAGATCAAAAGAGACAAAGAAGGACATTACATAATGGTAAAGGGATCAATTCATCAGGAAGAGCTAACTATCCTAAATATATATGCACCCAATACAGGAGCACCCAGATTCATCAAGCAAGTCCTTAGAGACTTACAAAGAGACTTAGACTCCCATACAATAATAATGGGAGACTTCAACACTCCACTGTCAACATTAGACAGATCAACGAGACAGAAAGTTAACAAGGATATCCAGGAATTGAACTCATCTCTGCAGCAAGCAGACCTAATAGACATCTATAGAACTCTCCACCCCAAATCAACAGAATATACATTCTTCTCAGCACCACATCATACTTACTCCAAAATTGACCACGTAATTGGAAGTAAAGCACTCCTCAGCAAATGTACAAGAACAGAAATTATAACAAACTGTCTCTCAGACCACAGTGCAATCAAACTAGAACTCAGGACTAAGAAACTCACTCAAAACCGCTCAACTACATGGAAACTGAACAACCTGCTCCTGAATGACTACTGGGTACATAACGAAATGAAGGCAGAAATAAAGATGTTCTCTGAAACCAATGAGAACAAAGATACAACATACCAGAATCTCTGGGACACATTTAAAGCAGTGTGTAGAGGGAAATTTATAGCACTAAATGCCCACAAGAGAAAGCAGGAAAGATGTAAAATTGACACTCTAACATCGCAATTAAAAGAACTAGAGAAGCAAGAGCAAACACATTCGAAAGCTAGCAGAAGGCAAGAAATAACTAAGATCAGAGCAGAACTGAAGGAGATAGAGACACAAAAAACCCTCCAAAAAATCAATGAATCCAGGAGTTGGTTTTTTGAAAAGATCAACAAAATTGACAGACCACTAGCCAGACTAATAAAGAAGAAAAGAGAGAAGAATCAAATCGACGCAATTAAAAATGATCAAGGGGATATCACCACCGACCCCACAGAAATACAAACTACCATCAGAGAATACTATAAACACCTCTACGCAAATAAACTGGAAAATCTAGAAGAAATGGATAATTTCCTGGACACTTACACTCTTCCAAGACTAAACCAGGAAGAAGTTGAATCCCTGAATAGACCAATAGCAGGCTCTGAAATTGAGGCAACAATTAATAGCCTACCAACCAAAAAAAGTCCAGGACCAGATGGATTCACAGCTGAATTCTACCAGAGGTACAAGGAGGAGTTGGTACCATTCCTTCTGAAACTATTCCAAGCAATAGAAAAAGAGGGAATCCTCCCTAACTCATTTTATGAGGCCAACATAATCCTGATACCAAAGCCTGGCAGAGACACAACAAAAAAAGAGAATTTTAGACCAATATCCCTGATGAACATCGATGCAAAAATCCTCAATAAAATACTGGCAAACCGGATTCAGCAACACATCAAAAAGCTTATCCACCATGATCAAGTGGGCTTCATCCCTGGGATGCAAGGCTGGTTCAACATTCGCAAATCAATAAACATAATCCAGCATATAAACAGAACCAAAGACAAGAACCACATGATTATCTCAATTGATGCAGAAAAGGCTTTTGACAAAATTCAACAGCCCTTCATGCTAAAAACGCTCAATAAATTCGGTATTGATGGAACGTACCTCAAAATAATAAGAGCTATTTATGACAAACCCACAGCCAATATCATACTGAATGGGCAAAAACTGGAAAAATTCCCTTTGAAAACTGGCACAAGACAGGGATGCCCTCTCTCACCACTCCTATTCAACATAGTGTTGGAAGTTCTGGCTAGGGCAATCAGGCAAGAGAAAGAAATCAAGGGTATTCAGTTAGGAAAAGAAGAAGTCAAATTGTCCCTGTTTGCAGATGACATGATTGTATATTTAGAAAACCCCATTGTCTCAGCCCAAAATCTCCTTAAGCTGATAAGCAACTTCAGCAAAGTCTCAGGATACAAAATTAATGTGCAAAAATCACAAGCATTCTTATACACCAGTAACAGACAAACAGAGAGCCAAATCAGGAATGAACTTCCATTCACAATTGCTTCAAAGAGAATCAAATACCTAGGAATCCAACTTACAAGGGATGTAAAGGACCTCTTCAAGGAGAACTACAAACCACTGCTCAGTGAAATAAAAGAGGACACAAACAAATGGAAGAACATACCATGCTCATGGATAGGAAGAATCAATATCGTGAAAATGGCCATACTGCCCAAGGTTATTTATAGATTCAATGCCATCCCCATCAAGGTACCAATGACTTTCTTCACAGAATTGGAAAAAAACTGCTTTAAAGTTCATATGGAACCAAAAAAGAGCCCGCATCTCCAAGACAATCCTAAGTCAAAAGAACAAAGCTGGAGGCATCACGCTACCTGACTTCAAACTATACTACAAGGCTACAGTAATCAAAACAGCATGGTACTGGTACCAAAACAGAGATATAGACCAATGGAACAGAACAGAGTCCTCAGAAATAATACCACACATCTACAGCCATTTGATCTTTGACAAACCTGAGAGAAACAAGAAATGGGGAAAGGATTCCCTATTTAATAAATGGTGCTGGGAAAATTGGCTAGCCATAAGTAGAAAGCTGAAACTGGATCCTTTCCTTACTCCTTATACGAAAATTAATTCAAGATGGATTAGAGACTTAAATGTTAGACCTAATACCATAAAAATCCTAGAGGAAAACCTAGGTAGTACCATTCAGGACATAGGCATGGGCAAAGATTTCATGTCTAAAACACCAAAAGCAACAGCAGCAAAAGCCAAAATTGACAAATGGGATCTCATTAAACTAAAGAGCTTCTGCACAGCAAAAGACACTACCATCAGAGTGAACAGGCAACCTACAGAATGGGAAAAAATTTTTGCAATCTACTCATCTGACAAAGGGCTAATATCCAGAACCTACAAAGAACTCAAACAAATTTACAAGAAAAAAACAAACAACCCCATCAAAAAGTGGGCAAAGGACATGAACAGACATTTCTCAAAAGAAGACATTCATACAGCCAACAGACACATGAAAAAATGCTCATCATCACTGGCCATCAGAGAAATGCAAATCAAAACCACCATGAGATACCATCTCACACCAGTTAGAATGGCAATCATTAAAAAGTCAGGAAACAACAGGTGCTGGAGAGGATGTGGAGAAATAGGAACACTTTTACACTGTTGGTGGGATTGTAAACTAGTTCAACCATTATGGAAAACAGTATGGCGATTCCTCAAGGATCTAGAACTAGATGTACCATATGACCCAGCCATCCCATTACTGGGTATATACCCAAAGGATTATAAATTATGCTGCTATAAAGACACATGCACACGTATGTTTATTGCAGCACTATTCACAATAGCAAAGACTTGGAATCAACCCAAATGTCCATCAGTGACAGATTGGATTAAGAAAATGTGGCACATATACACCATGGAATACTATGCAGCCATAAAAAAGGATGAGTTTGAGTCCTTTGTAGGGACTTGGATGCAGCTGGAATCCATCATTCTTAGCAAACTATCGCAAGAACAGAAAACCAAACACCGCATGTTCTCACTCATAGGTGGGAACTGAACAATGAGATCACTCGGACTCAGGAAGGGGAACATAACACACCGGGGCCTATCATGGGGAGGGGGGAGGGGGGAGGGATTGCGTTGGGAGTTATACCTGATGTAAATGACGAGTTGATGGGTGCAGTACAGCAACATGGCACAAGTATACATATGTAACAAACCTGCACGTTATGCACATGTACCCTACAACTTAAAGTATAATAATAATAAATAAATTAAAAAAAAAAAAAAAAAAAAAAAAAAAAAAACAAATATCACTTTGCCAATTCCACAAGAATTGTCCTAGCGAAAGGCTTCTTGAGGGGAATGCTTGAACTCTGTAAGATGATTTCACAGAACACAAAGAAGTATCTCAGAAAGCTTTTTTCTCTTTGTTAACCGAGGATATTGCCTTTGGCCCTATAGTCTTCAAAGGGATCCGAAATATCTGTTCTCAGATTCCACAGAAATAAGGCTAGCAAAGAGATCCACGAAATACAGATAAAACTTTGGGAGATGCATTAACAGAAGCTTCTTTCCAGATTTCATGTGAGGATATTTCCTTTTTAACCATGGCCCTCTATGGGCTTCTAAATATCACTTGCCAATTCCACAAGAACTGTCTTAGGGAAAGGCTTCTTAAAGGGAAAGCTGTAACTCGGTGAGATGATTTCACAGAACACAAAGAAGTTTCTCAGAAAGCTTCTTTCTCTTTGTTATCGGAGGATATTTCCTTTGTCCCTATACTCTTAAAAGGGATCCGAAATATCTGTTCTTAGATTCCACAGAAATAAGGCTAGCAAAGAGATCCATGAAATACAGATGTAACTCTGTGAGATGAATTAACAGAATACTAAGCAGTTTCTCAGAAAGCTTCTTTCCAGATTTCATCTGAGAATATTTCCTTTTTTACCAGAGCCCTCTAGGGCTTCCAAATATCACTTTGCCAATTCCACAAGAACTGTCTTACGGAAAGGCTTCTTGAGAGTAAGGCTGTAACTCTGTGAGATTATTTCACAGAACACAAAGAAGTTTCTCAGAAAGCTTCTTTCTCTTTGTTATCGGAGGATATTTCCTTTGGCCCTATAGTCTTCAAAGTGATCCGAAATATCTGTTCTCAGATTCCACAGAAATAAGGCTAGCAAAGAGATCCACGAAACACAGATGTAACTCTGTGAGATGAATTAACAGAACACTAAGCAGTTTCTCAGAAAGCTTCTTTCCAGATTTCATCTGAGGATATTCCTTTTTCACCATAGCCCTCTATGGGCTTCCAAATATCACTTTGCCAATTCCACAAGAACTGTCTTAGCGAAGGGCATCTTGAGGGGAAAGCTGTAACTCTCTGAGATGATTTCACAGAACGCAAAGAAGTTTTTCAGAAAGCTTCTTTCTCTTTGTTATCAGAGGATATTTCCTTTGGCCCTATTGTCTTCAATGGGATCCGAAATATCTGTTCTCAGATTCCACAGAAATAAGGCTAGACAAGAGATCCACGAAATAGAGATGTAACCCTGTGAGATGAATAAACAGAACACTAAGCAGTTTCTCAGAAAGCTTCTTTCCAGATTTCATCTGAGGATATTTCCTTTTTCACCATAGCCCTCTATGGGCTTCCAAATATCACTTTGCCAATTCCACAAGTACTGTCTTAGGGAAAGGCTTCTAGAGGGGAAAGCTGTAACTCTGTGAGATGATTTCACAGAACACAAAGAAGTTTCTCAGAAAGCTTCTTTCTCTTTGTTATCGCAGGATATTTCCTTTTGCGCTATAGTCTTCAAAGGGATCCGAAATATCTGTTCTCAGATTCCAAAGAAATAAAACTAGCAATGAGATCCAGGAAATACAGACGTTACTCTGTGAGTGGAAGTCACACATCACAGAGCAGTTTCTCAGAAAGCTTCTTTGCAGATTTCATCTGAGGATATTTCCTTTTTCACCGTAGCCCTCTATGGGCTTCCAAATATCACTTTGCCAATTCCACAAGAACTGTCTTAGTGAAAGGCTTCTTGAGGGGAAAGCTGTAACTCTGTGAGATGATTTCATAGAACACAAAGAAGTTTCTCAGAAAGCTTCTTTCTCTTTGTTATCGGAGGATATTTCCTTTGGCCCTATAGTCTTCAAAGGGATCCGAAATATCTGTTCTCAGATTCCACAGAAATAAGACTAGCAATGACATCCAGGAAATACAGATGTTACTCTGTGAGTGGAAGTCACCCATCACAGAGCAGTTTCTCAGAAAGCTTCTTTCCAGATTTCATCGGAGGATATTTCCTTTTTCACCGTAGCCCTGTATGGGCTTCATAATATCACTTTTCCAATTCCACAAGAACTGTCTTAGTCAAAGGCTTCTTGAGGGGAAAGCGGTAACTCTGTGAGATGATTTCACAGAACACAAAGAAGTTTCTCCGGAAACTTCTTTCTCTTTGTTATCGGAGGATATTTCCTTAGGCCCTATAGTCTTCAAAGGGATCCGAAATATCTTTTCTCAGATTCCACAGAAATAAGGCTAGCAAAGAGATCCACGAAATACAGATGTTACTCTGTGTGTGGAAGTCACACATCACAGAGCAGTTTCTCAGAAAGCTTCTTTCCAGATTTCATCTGAGGATATTTCCTTTTTCACCGTAGCCCTCTATGGGCTTCCAAATATCACTTTGCCAATTCCACAAGAATTGTCCTAGCTAAAGGCTTCTTGAGGGGAATGCTTTAACTCTGTAAGATGATTTCACAGAACACAAAGAAGTATCTCAGAAAGCTTCTTTCTCTTTGTTAACCGAGGATATTGCCTTTGGCCCTATAGTCTTCAAAGGGATCCGAAATATGTGTTCTCAGATTCCACAGAAATAAGGCTAGCAAAGAGATCCACGAAATACAGATAAAACTTTGGGAGATGCATTAACAGAAGCTTCTTTCCAGATTTCATGTGAGGATATTTCCTTTTTAACCATGGCCCTCTATGGGCTTCTAAATATCACTTTGCCAATTCCACAAGAACTGTCTTAGGGAAAGGCTTCTTAAAGGGAAAGCTGTAACTCGGTGAGATGATTTCACAGAACACAAAGAAGTTTCTCAGAAAGCTTCTTTCTCTTTGTTATCGGAGGATATTTCCTTTGTCCCTATAGTCTTAAAAGGGATCCGAAATATCTGTTCTTAGATTCCACAGAAATAAGGCTAGCAAAGAGATCCATGAAATACAGATGTAACTCTGTGAGATGAATTAACAGAATACTAAGCAGTTTCTCAGAAAGCTTCTTTCCGGATTTCTTCTGAGGATATTTCCTTTTTTACCAGAGCCCTCTAGGGCTTCCAAATATCACTTTGCCAATTCCACAAGAACTGTCTTACGGAAAGGCTTCTTGAGGGTAAGGCTGTAACTCTGTGAGATGATTTCACAGAACACAAAGGAGTTTCTCAGAAAGGTTCTTTCTCTTTGTTATCGGAGGATATTTCCTTTGGCCCTATAGTCTTCAAAGTGATCCGAAATATCTGTTCTCAGATTCCACAGAAATAAGGCTAGCAAAGAGATCCACGAAACACAGATGTAACTCTGTGAGATGAATTAACAGAACACTAAGCAGTTTCTCAGAAAGCTTCTTTCCAGATTTCATCTGAGGATATTCCTTTTTCACCATAGCCCTCTATGGGCTTCCAAATATCACTTTGCCAATTCCACAAGAACTGTCTTAGCGAAGGGCATCTTGAGGGGAAAGCTGTAACTCTCTGAGATGATTTCACAGAACGCAAAGAAGTTTTTCAGAAAGCTTCTTTCTCTTTGTTATCAGAGGATATTTCCTTTGGCCCTATTGTCTTCAATGGGATCCGAAATATCTGTTCTCAGATTCCACAGAAATAAGGCTAGACAAGAGATCCACGAAATAGAGATGTAACCCTGTGAGATGAATAAACAGAACACTAAGCAGTTTCTCAGAAAGCTTCTTTCCAGATTTCATCTGAGGATATTTCCTTTTTCACCATAGCCCTCTATGGGCTTCCAAATATCACTTTGCCAATTCCACAAGTACTGTCTTAGGGAAAGGCTTCTTGAGGGGAAAGCTGTAACTCTGTGAGATGATTTCACAGAACACAAAGAAGTTTCTCAGAAAGCTTCTTTCTCTTTGTTATCTCAGGATATTTCCTTTTGCGCTATAGTCTTCAAAGGGATCCGAAATATCTGTTCTCAGATTCCAAAGAAATAAAACTAGCAATGAGATCCAGGAAATACAGACGTTACTCTGTGAGTGGAAGTCACACATCACAGAGCAGTTTCTCAGAAAGCTTCTTTGCAGATTTCATCTGAGGATATTTCCTTTTTCACCGTAGCCCTCTATGGGCTTCCAAATATCACTTTGCCAATTCCACAAGAACTGTCTTAGTGAAAGGCTTCTTGAGGGGAAAGCTGTAACTCTGTGAGATGATTTCACAGAACACAAAGAAGTTTCTCAGAAAGCTTCTTTCTCTTTGTTATCGGAGGATATTTCCTTTGGCCCTATAGTCTTCAAAGGGATCCGAAATATCTGTTCTCAGATTCCACAGAAATAAGACTAGCAATGACATCCAGGAAATACAGATGTTACTCTGTGAGTGGAAGTCACCCATCACAGAGCAGTTTCTCAGAAAGCTTCTTTCCAGATTTCATCTGAGGTTATTTCCTTTTTCACCGTAGCCCTCTATGGGCTTCCAAATATCACTTTGCCAATTCCACAAGAATTGTCCTAGCGAAAGGCTTCTTGAGGGGAATGCTTTAACTCTGTAAGATGATTTCACAGAACACAAAGAAGTATCTCAGAAAGCTTCTTTCTCTTTGTTAACCGAGGATATTGCCTTTGGCCCTATAGTCTTCAAACGGATCCGAAATATCTGTTCTCAGATTCCACAGAAATAAGGCTAGCAAAGAGATCCACGAAATACAGATAAAACTTTGGGAGATGCATTAACAGAAGCTTCTTTCCAGATTTCATGTGAGGATATTTCCTTTTTAACCATGGCCCTCTATGGGCTTCTAAATATCACTTTGCCAATTCCACAAGAACTGTCTTAGGGATAGGCTTCTTAAAGGGAAAGCTGTAACTCGGTGAGATGATTTCACAGAACACAAAGAAGTTTCTCAGAAAGCTTCTTTCTCTTTGTTATCGGAGGATATTTCCTTTGTCCCTATAGTCTTAAAAGGGATCCGAAATATCTGTTCTTAGATTCCACAGAAATAAGGCTAGCAAAGAGATCCATGAAATACAGATGTAACTCTGTGAGATGAATTAACAGAATACTAAGCAGTTTCTCAGAAAGCTTCTTTCCAGATTTCTTCTGAGGATATTTCCTTTTTTACCAGAGCCCTCTAGGGCTTCCAAATATCACTTTGCCAATTCCACAAGAACTGTCTTACGGAAAGGCTTCTTGAGGGTAAGGCTGTAACTCTGTGAGATGATTTCACAGAACACAAAGGAGTTTCTCAGAAAGGTTCTTTCTCTTTGTTATCAGAGGATATTTCCTTTGGCCCTATAGTCTTCAAAGTGATCCGAAATATCTGTTCTCAGATTCCACAGAAATAAGGCTAGCAAAGAGATCCACGAAACACAGATGTAACTCTGTGAGATGAATTAACAGAACACTAAGCAGTTTCTCAGAAAGCTTCTTTCCAGATTTCATCTGAGGATATTCCTTTTTCACCATAGCCCTCTATGGGCTTCCAAATATCACTTTGCCAATTCCACAAGAACCGTCTTAGCGAAGGGCATCTTGAGGGGAAAGCTGTAACTCTCTGAGATGATTTCACAGAACGCAAATAAGTTTTTCAGAAAGCTTCTTTCTCTTTGTTATCAGAGGATATTTCCTTTGGCCCTATTGTCTTCAATGGGATCCGAAATATCTGTTCTCAGATTCCACAGAAATAAGGCTAGACAAGAGATCCACGAAATAGAGATGTAACCCTGTGAGATGAATAAACAGAACACTAAGCAGTTTCTCAGAAAGCTTCTTTCCAGATTTCATCTGAGGATATTTCCTTTTTCACCATAGCCCTCTATGGGCTTCCAAATATCACTTTGCCAATTCCACAAGTACTGTCTTAGGGAAAGGCTTCTTGAGGGGAAAGCTGTAACTCTGTGAGATGATTTCACAGAACACAAAGAAGTTTCTCAGAAAGCTTCTTTCTCTTTGTTATCGCAGGAGATTTCCTTTTGCGCTATAGTCTTCAAAGGGATCCGAAATATCTGTTCTCAGATTCCAAAGAAATAAAACTAGCAATGAGATCCAGGAAATACAGACGTTACTCTGTGAGTGGAAGTCACACATCACAGAGCAGTTTCTCAGAAAGCTTCTTTGCAGATTTCATCTGAGGATATTTCCTTTTTCACCGTAGCCCTCTATGGGCTTCCAAATATCACTTTGCCAATTCCACAAGAACTGTCTTAGTGAAAGGCTATTTGAGGGGAAAGCTGTAACTCTGTGAGATGATTTCATAGAACACAAAGAAGTTTCTCCGAAAGCTTCTTTCTCTTTGTTATCGGAGGATATTTCCTTTGGCCCTATAGTCTTCAAAGGGATCCGAAATATCTGTTCAGAGATTCTACATAAATAAGGCTAGCAAACAGATCCACGAAATACAGATGTTACTCTGTGAGTGGAAGTCACACTTCACAGAGCAGTTTCTCAGAAAGCTTCTTTCCAGATTTCATGTGAGGATATTTCCTTTTTCACCATAGCCCTCTGTGAGCTTCCAAATATCACTTTGCCAATTCCACAAGTACTGTATTAGCGAAAGGCTTCTTGAGGGGAAAGCGGTAACTCTGTGAGATGATTTCACAGAACACAAAGAAGTTTCTCAGAAAGCTTCTTTCTCTTTGTTATCGCAGGATATTTCCTTTGGCCCTATCGTCTTCAAAGGGATCCGAAATATCTCTTCTCAGATTCCACAGAAATAAGGCTAGCAAAGAGATCCACGAAATACAGATGAAACTCGGTGTGTGGAAGTCACACATCACAGAGCAGTTTCTCAGAAAGCTTCTTTCCAGATTTCATCTGAGGATATTTCCTTTTTCAACATAACCCTCTATGGCCTTCCAAATATCACTTTGCCAATTCCACAAGAACTGTCTTAGGGAAAGGCTTCTTGAGGGGAAAGCTGTAACTCTGTGAGATGATTTCAAAGAACACAAAGAAGTTTCTCAGAAAGCTTCTTTGTCTTTGTTTTCAGAGGATATTTAATTTGGCCCTATAGTCTTCAAAGGGATCCGAAATATCTGTTCTCAGATTCCACAGAAATAAGGCTAGCAAAGAGATCCATGAAATACAGATGTAACTCTGTGAGATGAATTAACGGAACACTAAGCAGTTTCTCAGAAAGCTTCTTTCCAGATTTCATCGGAGGATATTTCCTTTTTAAACATGGTCCTCTATGGGCTTCCAAATATCACTTTGCCAATTCCACAAGAACTCTCTTAGCGAAAGGCTTCTTGAAGGGAAAGCTGTAACTCTGTGAGATCATTTCCAGAACACAAAGAAGTTTCTCAGAAAGCTTCTTTCTCTTTGTTATCGCAGGATATTTCTTTTGGCCCTATAGTCTTCAAAGGGATCCGCAATATCTGTTCTCCGATTCCACAGAAATAAGACTAGCAATGACATCCAGGAAATACAGATGTTACTCTGTGAGTGGAAGTCACCCATCACAGAGCAGTTTCTCAGAAAGCTTCTTTCCAGATTTCATCGGAGGATATTTCCTTTTTCACCGTAGCCCTGTATGGGCTTCATAATATCACTTTTCCAATTCCACAAGAACTGTCTTAGTCAAAGGCTTCTTGAGGGGAAAGCGGTAACTCTGTGAGATGATTTCACAGAACACAAAGAAGTTTCTCCGGAAACTTCTTTCTCTTTGTTATCGGAGGATATTTCCTTAGGACCTATTGTCTTCAAAGGGATCCGAAATATCTTTTCTCAGATTCCACAGAAATAAGGCTAGCAAAGAGATCCACGAAATACAGATGTTACTCTGTGTGTGGAAGTCACACATCACAGAGCAGTTTCTCAGAAAGCTTCTTTCCAGATTTCATCTGAGGATATTTCCTTTTTCACCGTAGCCCTCTATGGGCTTCCAAATATCACTTTGCCAATTCCTCAAGAATTGTCCTAGCGAAAGGCTTCTTGAGGGGAATGCTTTAACTCTGTAAGATGATTTCACAGAACTCAAAGAAGTATCTCAGAAAGCTTCTTTCTCTTTGTTAACCGAGGATATTGCCTTTGGCCCTATAATCTTCAAAGGGATCCGGAATATCTGTTCTCAGATTCCACAGAAATAAGGCTAGCAAAGAGATCCACGAAATACAGATAAAACTTTGGGAGATGCATTAACAGAAGCTTCTTTCCAGATTTCATGTGAGGATATTTCCTTTTTAACCATGGCCCTCTATGGGCTTCTAAATATCACTTTGCCAATTCCACAAGAACTGTCTTAGGGATAGGCTTCTTAAAGGGAAAGCTGTAACTCGGTGAGATGATTTCACAGAACACAAAGAAGTTTCTCAGAAAGCTTCTTTCTCTTTGTTATCGGAGGATATTTCCTTTGTCCCTATAGTCTTAAAAGGGATCCGAAATATCTGTTCTTAGATTCCACAGAAATAAGGCTAGCAAAGAGATCCATGAAATACAGATGTAACTCTGTGAGATGAATTAACAGAATACTAAGCAGTTTCTCAGAAAGCTTCTTTCCAGATTTCTTCTGAGGATATTTCCTTTTTTACCAGAGCCCTCTAGGGCTTCCAAATATCACTTTGCCAATTCCACAAGAACTGTCTTACGGAAAGGCTTCTTGAGGGTAAGGCTGTAACTCTGTGAGATGATTTCACAGAACACAAAGGAGTTTCTCAGAAAGGTTCTTTCTCTTTGTTATCGGAGGATATTTCCTTTGGCCCTATAGTCTTCAAAGTGATCCGAAATATCTGTTCTCAGATTCCACAGAAATAAGGCTAGCAAAGAGATCCACGAAACACAGATGTAACTCTGTGAGATGAATTAACAGAACACTAAGCAGTTTCTCAGAAAGCTTCTTTCCAGATTTCATCTGAGGATATTCCTTTTTCACCATAGCCCTCTATGGGCTTCCAAATATCACTTTGCCAATTCCACAAGAACCGTCTTAGCGAAGGGCATCTTGAGGGGAAAGCTGTAACTCTCTGAGATGATTTCACAGAACGCAAATAAGTTTTTCAGAAAGCTTCTTTCTCTTTGTTATCAGAGGATATTTCCTTTGGCCCTATTGTCTTCAATGGGATCCGAAATATCTGTTCTCAGATTCCACAGAAATAAGGCTAGACAAGAGATCCACGAAATAGAGATGTAACCCTGTGAGATGAATAAACAGAACACTAAGCAGTTTCTCAGAAAGCTTCTTTCCAGATTTCATCTGAGGATATTTCCTTTTTCACCATAGCCCTCTATGGGCTTCCAAATATCACTTTGCCAATTCCACAAGTACTGTCTTAGGGAAAGGCTTCTTGAGGGGAAAGCTGTAACTCTGTGAGATGATTTCACAGAACACAAAGAAGTTTCTCAGAAAGCTTCTTTCTCTTTGTTATCGCAGGATATTTCCTTTTGCGCTATAGTCTTCAAAGGGATCCGAAATATCTGTTCTCAGATTCCACAGAAATAAGGCTAGCATAGAGATCCACGAAATACAGATGTAACATTGTGAGATGAATTAACAGAACACTAAGCAGTTTCTCAGAAATGTTCTTTCCAGATTTCATCTGAGGTTATTTACTTTTTCACCATAGCCCTCTAAAGGCTTCCAAATATCACTTTGCGAATTCCACAAGAAGTGTCTTATCGAACGGTTGCTTGAGAGGAAAGCTATAACTCTGTGAGATTATTTCACAGAACACGAAGAAGTTTCTCATAAAGCTTCTTTCTCATTGTTCTCGGAGTATATTTCCTTTGGCCCTATAGTCTTCAATGGGATCCGAAATATCTGTTCTCAGATTCCACAGAAATGGGTCTAGCAAAGAGATCCAGGAAATACAGCTGTAAGTCTCTGTGTGGAAGTCACACATCACAGAGCAGTTTCTCAGAAAGCTTCTTTCCAGATTTCAGCTGAGGATATTTCCTTTTTCACCATAGCCCTCAATGGGCTTCCAAATATCACTTTGCCAATTCCACAAGAACTGTCTTAGCGAAAGGCTTCTTGAGGGGCAAGCTGTAACTCTGCGAGATGATTTCACAGAACACAAAGAAGTTTCTCAGAAAGCTTCTTTCTCTTTGTAATCGGAAGATATTTCCTTTGGCCCTATAGTCTTCACATGAATCCGAAATACCTGTTCTCAGATTCCACAGAAATAGGGCTAGCAAAGAGATCCACGAAATACGGATGTAACTCTGTGAGATAAATTAAGAGAACACTAAGCAGTTTCTCAGAAAGCTTCTTTCCAGATTTCATCTGAGAATATTTCCTTTTTCACCATAGCCCTCTATGGGCTTCCAAATATCACTTTGCCGATTCCGCAAGAACAGTCTTAGGGAAAGGATTCTTGAGGGGAATGTGGTAACTCTGTGAGATGATTTCACAGAACACAAAGAAGTTTCTCAAAAGCTTCTTTCTCTTTGTTATGGGAGGATATTTCCTTTGGCCCTATAGTCTTCAATGGGATCCGAAATATCTGTTCTCAGATTCCACAGAAATGGGTCTAGCAAAGAGATCCAGGAAATACAGCTGTAAGTCTGTGTGTGGAAGTCACACATCACAGAGCAGTTTCTCAGAAAGCTTCTTTCCAGATTTCATCTGAGGATATTTCCTTTTTCACCATAGCCCGCTAGGGGTTCCAAATATCACTTTGCCAATTCCACAAGAACTGTCTTAGTCAAAAGCTTCTTGAGGGGAAAGCGGTAACTCTGTGAGATGATTTCACAGAACACAAAGAAATTTTTCCGGAAACTTCTTTCTCTTTGTTATCGGAGGATATTTCCTTAGGCCCTATAGTCTTCAAAGGGATGCAAAATATCTGTTCTCAGATACCACAGAAATAAGGCTAGCAAAGAGATCCACGAAATACAGATGTTACTCTGTGTGTGGAAGTCACACATCACAGAGCAGTTTCTCAGAAAGCTTCTTTCCAGATTTCATCTGAGGATATTTCCTTTTTCACCGTAGCCCTCTATGGGCTTCCAAATATCACTTTGCCAATTCCACAAGAATTGTCCTAGCGAAAGGCTTCTTGAGGGGAATGCTGTAACTCTGTGAGATGATTTCACAGAACACAAAGAATTTTCTCAGAGCTTCTTTCTCTTTGTTATCGGAGGATATTTACTTTGGCTCTATAGTCTTCAAAGGGATCCGAAATATCTCTTCTCAGATTCCACAGAAATAAGGGTAGCAAAGAGATCCACGAAATACAGACGTAATTCTGTGAGATGATTTAACAGAACACTAAGCAGTTTCTCAGAGGGCTTCTTTCCAGATTTCATCTGAGGATATTTCCTTTTTCACCATAGCCCTCTATGTGCTTCCAAATATCACTTTGCCAATTCCACAAGAACTGTCTTAACGAAACGCTTCTTGAGGGGAAAGCGGTAACTCTGTGAGATGATTTGAGAGAACACAAAGAAGTTTCTCAGAAAGCTTCTTTCTCTTTGTTATCGGAGGATATTTCCTTTGGCCTTATAGTCTTCAAAGGGATTCGAAATATCTGTTCTCATATTCCACAGAAATAAGGCTAGCAAAGAGATCCATGAAATACAGATGTAACTCTCTGTGTGGACGTCACACAACACAGAGCATTTTCTGAGAAAGCTTCTTTCCAGATTTCATCTGAGGATATTTCCTTTTTCGCCATAGCCCTCTATGGGCTTCCAAATATCACTTTGCCAATGCCACAAGACTGTCTTAGCGAAAGGCTTCTTGAGGGGAAAGCTGTAACTCTGTGGGATGATTTCAGAGAACACAAAGAAGTTTCTCAGAAAGCTTCTTTCTCTTTGTTATCGCAGGATACTTCCTTTGGACTTATAGTCTTCAATGGGATCCGAAATATCTGTTCTCAGATTCCACAGAAATAAGGCTAGCAAAGAGATCCACGAAATACAGATGTAACTCTGTGAGATGAATTAACAGAACACTAAGCAGTTTCTCACAAAGCTTCTTTCCAGATTTCAACTGAGGATATTTCCTTTTGCACCTTAGCCGTCTATGGGCTTCCAAATATCACTTTGCCAATTCCACAAGAACTGTCTTCTCGAAAGGCTTCTTGAGGGCAACTCTGTAACTCTGTGAGATGATTTCAGAGAACACAAAGAAGTTTCTCAGAGAGCTTCTTTCTCTTTGTTATCGGAGCATATTTCCTTTGGCCCTGTAGTCTTCAAAGGGATCCGAAATATCTGTTCTCATATTCCACAGAAAAAAGGCTAGCAAAGAGATCCACGAAATACAGATGTAACTCTGTGTGTGGAAGTCACACATCACAGAGCAGTTTCTCAGAAAGCTTCTTTCCAGATTTCATTTGAGGATATTTCTTTTTTCACCATAGCCCTCTAGGGTCTTCCAAATATCACTTTACCAATTCCACAAGACTGTCTTAGCGAAAGGCTTCTTGAGGGGAAAGCTGTAACTATGTGAGATGATTTCACAGAACACAAAGAAGTGTCTCAGAAAGCTTCTTTCTCTTTGTTATCGGAGGATATTTCCTTTGGCCCTATAGTCTTCGAAGGGATCCGAAATATCTGTTCTCAGATTCCACAGAAATAAAGCTAGCAAAGAGATCCACGAAATACAGATGTAACTCTGTGAGATGAATTAACAGAACACTAAGCAGTTTCTCAGAAAGCTTCTTTCCAGATTTCATCTGAGGGTATTTCCTTTTGCACCCTAGCCCTCTATGGGCTTCCAAATATCACTTTGCCAATACCACAAGAACTGTCTTAACGAATGGATTCTTGAGGGGAAAGCTGTAACTCTGTGAGATGATTTCACAGAACACAAAGAAGTTTCTCAGAAAGCTTCTTTCTCTTTGTTATCGGAGGATATTTCCTTTGGCCCTGTAGTCTTCAAAGGCATCCGAAATATCTGTTCTCAGATACCACAGAAATAAGGCTAGCAAAGAGATCCACGAAATACAGATGTAACTCTGTGTGTGGAAGTCACACATCACCGAGCAGTTTCTCCGAAAGCTTCTTTCCAGATTTCATCTGAGGATATTTCCTTTTCCACCATAGCCCTCTATGGGCTTCCAAATATCACTTTGCCAATTCCACAAGAACTGTCTTAGCGAAAGGCTTCTTGAGGGCAACTCTGTAACTCTGTGAGATGATTTCAGAGAACACAAAGAAGTTTCTCAGAAAGCTTCTTTCTCTTTGTTATCGGAGGATATTTCCTTTGGCCATATCGTCTTCGAAGGGATCCGAAATATCTGTTCTCAGATTCCACAGAAATAAGACTAGCAATGACATCCAGGAAATACAGATGTTACTCTGTGAGTGGAAGTCACCCATCACAGAGCAGTTTCTCAGAAAGCTTCTTTCCAGATTTCATCGGAGGATATTTCCTTTTTCACCGTAGCCCTGTATGGGCTTCCAAATATCACTTTGCCAATTCCACAAGAATTGTCCTAGCTAAAGGCTTCTTGAGGGGAATGCTTTAACTCTGTAAGATGATTTCACAGAACACAAAGAAGTATCTCAGAAAGCTTCTTTCTCTTTGTTAACCGAGGATATTGCCTTTGGCCCTATAGTCTTCAAAGGGATCCGAAATATGTGTTCTCAGATTCCACAGAAATAAGGCTAGCAAAGAGATCCACGAAATACAGATAAAACTTTGGGAGATGCATTAACAGAAGCTTCTTTCCAGATTTCATGTGAGGATATTTCCTTTTTAACCATGGCCCTCTATGGGCTTCTAAATATCACTTTGCCAATTCCACAAGAACTGTCTTAGGGAAAGGCTTCTTAAAGGGAAAGCTGTAACTCGGTGAGATGATTTCACAGAACACAAAGAAGTTTCTCAGAAAGCTTCTTTCTCTTTGTTATCGGAGGATATTTCCTTTGTCCCTATAGTCTTAAAAGGGATCCGAAATATCTGTTCTTAGATTCCACAGAAATAAGGCTAGCAAAGAGATCCATGAAATACAGATGTAACTCTGTGAGATGAATTAACAGAATACTAAGCAGTTTCTCAGAAAGCTTCTTTCCGGATTTCTTCTGAGGATATTTCCTTTTTTACCAGAGCCCTCTAGGGCTTCCAAATATCACTTTGCCAATTCCACAAGAACTGTCTTACGGAAAGGCTTCTTGAGGGTAAGGCTGTAACTCTGTGAGATGATTTCACAGAACACAAAGGAGTTTCTCAGAAAGGTTCTTTCTCTTTGTTATCGGAGGATATTTCCTTTGGCCCTATAGTCTTCAAAGTGATCCGAAATATCTGTTCTCAGATTCCACAGAAATAAGGCTAGCAAAGAGATCCACGAAACACAGATGTAACTCTGTGAGATGAATTAACAGAACACTAAGCAGTTTCTCAGAAAGCTTCTTTCCAGATTTCATCTGAGGATATTCCTTTTTCACCATAGCCCTCTATGGGCTTCCAAATATCACTTTGCCAATTCCACAAGAACTGTCTTAGCGAAGGGCATCTTGAGGGGAAAGCTGTAACTCTCTGAGATGATTTCACAGAACGCAAAGAAGTTTTTCAGAAAGCTTCTTTCTCTTTGTTATCAGAGGATATTTCCTTTGGCCCTATTGTCTTCAATGGGATCCGAAATATCTGTTCTCAGATTCCACAGAAATAAGGCTAGACAAGAGATCCACGAAATAGAGATGTAACCCTGTGAGATGAATAAACAGAACACTAAGCAGTTTCTCAGAAAGCTTCTTTCCAGATTTCATCTGAGGATATTTCCTTTTTCACCATAGCCCTCTATGGGCTTCCAAATATCACTTTGCCAATTCCACAAGTACTGTCTTAGGGAAAGGCTTCTTGAGGGGAAAGCTGTAACTCTGTGAGATGATTTCACAGAACACAAAGAAGTTTCTCAGAAAGCTTCTTTCTCTTTGTTATCTCAGGATATTTCCTTTTGCGCTATAGTCTTCAAAGGGATCCGAAATATCTGTTCTCAGATTCCAAAGAAATAAAACTAGCAATGAGATCCAGGAAATACAGACGTTACTCTGTGAGTGGAAGTCACACATCACAGAGCAGTTTCTCAGAAAGCTTCTTTGCAGATTTCATCTGAGGATATTTCCTTTTTCACCGTAGCCCTCTATGGGCTTCCAAATATCACTTTGCCAATTCCACAAGAACTGTCTTAGTGAAAGGCTTCTTGAGGGGAAAGCTGTAACTCTGTGAGATGATTTCACAGAACACAAAGAAGTTTCTCAGAAAGCTTCTTTCTCTTTGTTATCGGAGGATATTTCCTTTGGCCCTATAGTCTTCAAAGGGATCCGAAATATCTGTTCTCAGATTCCACAGAAATAAGACTAGCAATGACATCCAGGAAATACAGATGTTACTCTGTGAGTGGAAGTCACCCATCACAGAGCAGTTTCTCAGAAAGCTTCTTTCCAGATTTCATCTGAGGATATTTCCTTTTTCACCGTAGCCCTCTATGGGCTTCCAAATATCACTTTGCCAATTCCACAAGAATTGTCCTAGCGAAAGGCTTCTTGAGGGGAATGCTTTAACTCTGTAAGATGATTTCACAGAACACAAAGAAGTATCTCAGAAAGCTTCTTTCTCTTTGTTAACCGAGGATATTGCCTTTGGCCCTATAGTCTTCAAACGGATCCGAAATATCTGTTCTCAGATTCCACAGAAATAAGGCTAGCAAAGAGATCCACGAAATACAGATAAAACTTTGGGAGATGCATTAACAGAAGCTTCTTTCCAGATTTCATGTGAGGATATTTCCTTTTTAACCATGGCCCTCTATGGGCTTCTAAATATCACTTTGCCAATTCCACAAGAACTGTCTTAGGGATAGGCTTCTTAAAGGGAAAGCTGTAACTCGGTGAGATGATTTCACAGAACACAAAGAAGTTTCTCAGAAAGCTTCTTTCTCTTTGTTATCGGAGGATATTTCCTTTGTCCCTATAGTCTTAAAAGGGATCCGAAATATCTGTTCTTAGATTCCACAGAAATAAGGCTAGCAAAGAGATCCATGAAATACAGATGTAACTCTGTGAGATGAATTAACAGAATACTAAGCAGTTTCTCAGAAAGCTTCTTTCCAGATTTCTTCTGAGGATATTTCCTTTTTTACCAGAGCCCTCTAGGGCTTCCAAATATCACTTTGCCAATTCCACAAGAACTGTCTTACGGAAAGGCTTCTTGAGGGTAAGGCTGTAACTCTGTGAGATGATTTCACAGAACACAAAGGAGTTTCTCAGAAAGGTTCTTTCTCTTTGTTATCAGAGGATATTTCCTTTGGCCCTATAGTCTTCAAAGTGATCCGAAATATCTGTTCTCAGATTCCACAGAAATAAGGCTAGCAAAGAGATCCACGAAACACAGATGTAACTCTGTGAGATGAATTAACAGAACACTAAGCAGTTTCTCAGAAAGCTTCTTTCCAGATTTCATCTGAGGATATTCCTTTTTCACCATAGCCCTCTATGGGCTTCCAAATATCACTTTGCCAATTCCACAAGAACCGTCTTAGCGAAGGGCATCTTGAGGGGAAAGCTGTAACTCTCTGAGATGATTTCACAGAACGCAAATAAGTTTTTCAGAAAGCTTCTTTCTCTTTGTTATCAGAGGATATTTCCTTTGGCCCTATTGTCTTCAATGGGATCCGAAATATCTGTTCTCAGATTCCACAGAAATAAGGCTAGACAAGAGATCCACGAAATAGAGATGTAACCCTGTGAGATGAATAAACAGAACACTAAGCAGTTTCTCAGAAAGCTTCTTTCCAGATTTCATCTGAGGATATTTCCTTTTTCACCATAGCCCTCTATGGGCTTCCAAATATCACTTTGCCAATTCCACAAGTACTGTCTTAGGGAAAGGCTTCTTGAGGGGAAAGCTGTAACTCTGTGAGATGATTTCACAGAACACAAAGAAGTTTCTCAGAAAGCTTCTTTCTCTTTGTTATCGCAGGAGATTTCCTTTTGCGCTATAGTCTTCAAAGGGATCCGAAATATCTGTTCTCAGATTCCAAAGAAATAAAACTAGCAATGAGATCCAGGAAATACAGACGTTACTCTGTGAGTGGAAGTCACACATCACAGAGCAGTTTCTCAGAAAGCTTCTTTGCAGATTTCATCTGAGGATATTTCCTTTTTCACCGTAGCCCTCTATGGGCTTCCAAATATCACTTTGCCAATTCCACAAGAACTGTCTTAGTGAAAGGCTATTTGAGGGGAAAGCTGTAACTCTGTGAGATGATTTCATAGAACACAAAGAAGTTTCTCCGAAAGCTTCTTTCTCTTTGTTATCGGAGGATATTTCCTTTGGCCCTATAGTCTTCAAAGGGATCCGAAATATCTGTTCAGAGATTCTACATAAATAAGGCTAGCAAACAGATCCACGAAATACAGATGTTACTCTGTGAGTGGAAGTCACACTTCACAGAGCAGTTTCTCAGAAAGCTTCTTTCCAGATTTCATGTGAGGATATTTCCTTTTTCACCATAGCCCTCTGTGAGCTTCCAAATATCACTTTGCCAATTCCACAAGTACTGTATTAGCGAAAGGCTTCTTGAGGGGAAAGCGGTAACTCTGTGAGATGATTTCACAGAACACAAAGAAGTTTCTCAGAAAGCTTCTTTCTCTTTGTTATCGCAGGATATTTCCTTTGGCCCTATCGTCTTCAAAGGGATCCGAAATATCTCTTCTCAGATTCCACAGAAATAAGGCTAGCAAAGAGATCCACGAAATACAGATGAAACTCGGTGTGTGGAAGTCACACATCACAGAGCAGTTTCTCAGAAAGCTTCTTTCCAGATTTCATCTGAGGATATTTCCTTTTTCAACATAACCCTCTATGGCCTTCCAAATATCACTTTGCCAATTCCACAAGAACTGTCTTAGGGAAAGGCTTCTTGAGGGGAAAGCTGTAACTCTGTGAGATGATTTCAAAGAACACAAAGAAGTTTCTCAGAAAGCTTCTTTGTCTTTGTTTTCAGAGGATATTTAATTTGGCCCTATAGTCTTCAAAGGGATCCGAAATATCTGTTCTCAGATTCCACAGAAATAAGGCTAGCAAAGAGATCCATGAAATACAGATGTAACTCTGTGAGATGAATTAACGGAACACTAAGCAGTTTCTCAGAAAGCTTCTTTCCAGATTTCATCGGAGGATATTTCCTTTTTAAACATGGTCCTCTATGGGCTTCCAAATATCACTTTGCCAATTCCACAAGAACTCTCTTAGCGAAAGGCTTCTTGAAGGGAAAGCTGTAACTCTGTGAGATCATTTCCAGAACACAAAGAAGTTTCTCAGAAAGCTTCTTTCTCTTTGTTATCGCAGGATATTTCTTTTGGCCCTATAGTCTTCAAAGGGATCCGCAATATCTGTTCTCCGATTCCACAGAAATAAGACTAGCAATGACATCCAGGAAATACAGATGTTACTCTGTGAGTGGAAGTCACCCATCACAGAGCAGTTTCTCAGAAAGCTTCTTTCCAGATTTCATCGGAGGATATTTCCTTTTTCACCGTAGCCCTGTATGGGCTTCATAATATCACTTTTCCAATTCCACAAGAACTGTCTTAGTCAAAGGCTTCTTGAGGGGAAAGCGGTAACTCTGTGAGATGATTTCACAGAACACAAAGAAGTTTCTCCGGAAACTTCTTTCTCTTTGTTATCGGAGGATATTTCCTTAGGACCTATTGTCTTCAAAGGGATCCGAAATATCTTTTCTCAGATTCCACAGAAATAAGGCTAGCAAAGAGATCCACGAAATACAGATGTTACTCTGTGTGTGGAAGTCACACATCACAGAGCAGTTTCTCAGAAAGCTTCTTTCCAGATTTCATCTGAGGATATTTCCTTTTTCACCGTAGCCCTCTATGGGCTTCCAAATATCACTTTGCCAATTCCTCAAGAATTGTCCTAGCGAAAGGCTTCTTGAGGGGAATGCTTTAACTCTGTAAGATGATTTCACAGAACTCAAAGAAGTATCTCAGAAAGCTTCTTTCTCTTTGTTAACCGAGGATATTGCCTTTGGCCCTATAATCTTCAAAGGGATCCGGAATATCTGTTCTCAGATTCCACAGAAATAAGGCTAGCAAAGAGATCCACGAAATACAGATAAAACTTTGGGAGATGCATTAACAGAAGCTTCTTTCCAGATTTCATGTGAGGATATTTCCTTTTTAACCATGGCCCTCTATGGGCTTCTAAATATCACTTTGCCAATTCCACAAGAACTGTCTTAGGGATAGGCTTCTTAAAGGGAAAGCTGTAACTCGGTGAGATGATTTCACAGAACACAAAGAAGTTTCTCAGAAAGCTTCTTTCTCTTTGTTATCGGAGGATATTTCCTTTGTCCCTATAGTCTTAAAAGGGATCCGAAATATCTGTTCTTAGATTCCACAGAAATAAGGCTAGCAAAGAGATCCATGAAATACAGATGTAACTCTGTGAGATGAATTAACAGAATACTAAGCAGTTTCTCAGAAAGCTTCTTTCCAGATTTCTTCTGAGGATATTTCCTTTTTTACCAGAGCCCTCTAGGGCTTCCAAATATCACTTTGCCAATTCCACAAGAACTGTCTTACGGAAAGGCTTCTTGAGGGTAAGGCTGTAACTCTGTGAGATGATTTCACAGAACACAAAGGAGTTTCTCAGAAAGGTTCTTTCTCTTTGTTATCGGAGGATATTTCCTTTGGCCCTATAGTCTTCAAAGTGATCCGAAATATCTGTTCTCAGATTCCACAGAAATAAGGCTAGCAAAGAGATCCACGAAACACAGATGTAACTCTGTGAGATGAATTAACAGAACACTAAGCAGTTTCTCAGAAAGCTTCTTTCCAGATTTCATCTGAGGATATTCCTTTTTCACCATAGCCCTCTATGGGCTTCCAAATATCACTTTGCCAATTCCACAAGAACCGTCTTAGCGAAGGGCATCTTGAGGGGAAAGCTGTAACTCTCTGAGATGATTTCACAGAACGCAAATAAGTTTTTCAGAAAGCTTCTTTCTCTTTGTTATCAGAGGATATTTCCTTTGGCCCTATTGTCTTCAATGGGATCCGAAATATCTGTTCTCAGATTCCACAGAAATAAGGCTAGACAAGAGATCCACGAAATAGAGATGTAACCCTGTGAGATGAATAAACAGAACACTAAGCAGTTTCTCAGAAAGCTTCTTTCCAGATTTCATCTGAGGATATTTCCTTTTTCACCATAGCCCTCTATGGGCTTCCAAATATCACTTTGCCAATTCCACAAGTACTGTCTTAGGGAAAGGCTTCTTGAGGGGAAAGCTGTAACTCTGTGAGATGATTTCACAGAACACAAAGAAGTTTCTCAGAAAGCTTCTTTCTCTTTGTTATCGCAGGATATTTCCTTTTGCGCTATAGTCTTCAAAGGGATCCGAAATATCTGTTCTCAGATTCCACAGAAATAAGGCTAGCATAGAGATCCACGAAATACAGATGTAACATTGTGAGATGAATTAACAGAACACTAAGCAGTTTCTCAGAAATGTTCTTTCCAGATTTCATCTGAGGTTATTTACTTTTTCACCATAGCCCTCTAAAGGCTTCCAAATATCACTTTGCGAATTCCACAAGAAGTGTCTTATCGAACGGTTGCTTGAGAGGAAAGCTATAACTCTGTGAGATTATTTCACAGAACACGAAGAAGTTTCTCATAAAGCTTCTTTCTCATTGTTCTCGGAGTATATTTCCTTTGGCCCTATAGTCTTCAATGGGATCCGAAATATCTGTTCTCAGATTCCACAGAAATGGGTCTAGCAAAGAGATCCAGGAAATACAGCTGTAAGTCTCTGTGTGGAAGTCACACATCACAGAGCAGTTTCTCAGAAAGCTTCTTTCCAGATTTCAGCTGAGGATATTTCCTTTTTCACCATAGCCCTCAATGGGCTTCCAAATATCACTTTGCCAATTCCACAAGAACTGTCTTAGCGAAAGGCTTCTTGAGGGGCAAGCTGTAACTCTGCGAGATGATTTCACAGAACACAAAGAAGTTTCTCAGAAAGCTTCTTTCTCTTTGTAATCGGAAGATATTTCCTTTGGCCCTATAGTCTTCACATGAATCCGAAATACCTGTTCTCAGATTCCACAGAAATAGGGCTAGCAAAGAGATCCACGAAATACGGATGTAACTCTGTGAGATAAATTAAGAGAACACTAAGCAGTTTCTCAGAAAGCTTCTTTCCAGATTTCATCTGAGAATATTTCCTTTTTCACCATAGCCCTCTATGGGCTTCCAAATATCACTTTGCCGATTCCGCAAGAACAGTCTTAGGGAAAGGATTCTTGAGGGGAATGTGGTAACTCTGTGAGATGATTTCACAGAACACAAAGAAGTTTCTCAAAAGCTTCTTTCTCTTTGTTATGGGAGGATATTTCCTTTGGCCCTATAGTCTTCAATGGGATCCGAAATATCTGTTCTCAGATTCCACAGAAATGGGTCTAGCAAAGAGATCCAGGAAATACAGCTGTAAGTCTGTGTGTGGAAGTCACACATCACAGAGCAGTTTCTCAGAAAGCTTCTTTCCAGATTTCATCTGAGGATATTTCCTTTTTCACCATAGCCCGCTAGGGGTTCCAAATATCACTTTGCCAATTCCACAAGAACTGTCTTAGTCAAAAGCTTCTTGAGGGGAAAGCGGTAACTCTGTGAGATGATTTCACAGAACACAAAGAAATTTTTCCGGAAACTTCTTTCTCTTTGTTATCGGAGGATATTTCCTTAGGCCCTATAGTCTTCAAAGGGATGCAAAATATCTGTTCTCAGATACCACAGAAATAAGGCTAGCAAAGAGATCCACGAAATACAGATGTTACTCTGTGTGTGGAAGTCACACATCACAGAGCAGTTTCTCAGAAAGCTTCTTTCCAGATTTCATCTGAGGATATTTCCTTTTTCACCGTAGCCCTCTATGGGCTTCCAAATATCACTTTGCCAATTCCACAAGAATTGTCCTAGCGAAAGGCTTCTTGAGGGGAATGCTGTAACTCTGTGAGATGATTTCACAGAACACAAAGAATTTTCTCAGAGCTTCTTTCTCTTTGTTATCGGAGGATATTTACTTTGGCTCTATAGTCTTCAAAGGGATCCGAAATATCTCTTCTCAGATTCCACAGAAATAAGGGTAGCAAAGAGATCCACGAAATACAGACGTAATTCTGTGAGATGATTTAACAGAACACTAAGCAGTTTCTCAGAGGGCTTCTTTCCAGATTTCATCTGAGGATATTTCCTTTTTCACCATAGCCCTCTATGTGCTTCCAAATATCACTTTGCCAATTCCACAAGAACTGTCTTAACGAAACGCTTCTTGAGGGGAAAGCGGTAACTCTGTGAGATGATTTGAGAGAACACAAAGAAGTTTCTCAGAAAGCTTCTTTCTCTTTGTTATCGGAGGATATTTCCTTTGGCCTTATAGTCTTCAAAGGGATTCGAAATATCTGTTCTCATATTCCACAGAAATAAGGCTAGCAAAGAGATCCATGAAATACAGATGTAACTCTCTGTGTGGACGTCACACAACACAGAGCATTTTCTGAGAAAGCTTCTTTCCAGATTTCATCTGAGGATATTTCCTTTTTCGCCATAGCCCTCTATGGGCTTCCAAATATCACTTTGCCAATGCCACAAGACTGTCTTAGCGAAAGGCTTCTTGAGGGGAAAGCTGTAACTCTGTGGGATGATTTCAGAGAACACAAAGAAGTTTCTCAGAAAGCTTCTTTCTCTTTGTTATCGCAGGATACTTCCTTTGGACTTATAGTCTTCAATGGGATCCGAAATATCTGTTCTCAGATTCCACAGAAATAAGGCTAGCAAAGAGATCCACGAAATACAGATGTAACTCTGTGAGATGAATTAACAGAACACTAAGCAGTTTCTCACAAAGCTTCTTTCCAGATTTCAACTGAGGATATTTCCTTTTGCACCTTAGCCGTCTATGGGCTTCCAAATATCACTTTGCCAATTCCACAAGAACTGTCTTCTCGAAAGGCTTCTTGAGGGCAACTCTGTAACTCTGTGAGATGATTTCAGAGAACACAAAGAAGTTTCTCAGAGAGCTTCTTTCTCTTTGTTATCGGAGCATATTTCCTTTGGCCCTGTAGTCTTCAAAGGGATCCGAAATATCCGTTCTCATATTCCACAGAAAAAAGGCTAGCAAAGAGATCCACGAAATACAGATGTAACTCTGTGTGTGGAAGTCACACATCACAGAGCAGTTTCTCAGAAAGCTTCTTTCCAGATTTCATTTGAGGATATTTCTTTTTTCACCATAGCCCTCTAGGGTCTTCCAAATATCACTTTACCAATTCCACAAGACTGTCTTAGCGAAAGGCTTCTTGAGGGGAAAGCTGTAACTATGTGAGATGATTTCACAGAACACAAAGAAGTGTCTCAGAAAGCTTCTTTCTCTTTGTTATCGGAGGATATTTCCTTTGGCCCTATAGTCTTCGAAGGGATCCGAAATATCTGTTCTCAGATTCCACAGAAATAAAGCTAGCAAAGAGATCCACGAAATACAGATGTAACTCTGTGAGATGAATTAACAGAACACTAAGCAGTTTCTCAGAAAGCTTCTTTCCAGATTTCATCTGAGGGTATTTCCTTTTGCACCCTAGCCCTCTATGGGCTTCCAAATATCACTTTGCCAATACCACAAGAACTGTCTTAACGAATGGATTCTTGAGGGGAAAGCTGTAACTCTGTGAGATGATTTCACAGAACACAAAGAAGTTTCTCAGAAAGCTTCTTTCTCTTTGTTATCGGAGGATATTTCCTTTGGCCCTGTAGTCTTCAAAGGCATCCGAAATATCTGTTCTCAGATACCACAGAAATAAGGCTAGCAAAGAGATCCACGAAATACAGATGTAACTCTGTGTGTGGAAGTCACACATCACCGAGCAGTTTCTCCGAAAGCTTCTTTCCAGATTTCATCTGAGGATATTTCCTTTTCCACCATAGCCCTCTATGGGCTTCCAAATATCACTTTGCCAATTCCACAAGAACTGTCTTAGCGAAAGGCTTCTTGAGGGCAACTCTGTAACTCTGTGAGATGATTTCAGAGAACACAAAGAAGTTTCTCAGAAAGCTTCTTTCTCTTTGTTATCGGAGGATATTTCCTTTGGCCATATCGTCTTCGAAGGGATCCGAAATATCTGTTCTCAGATTCCACAGAAATAAGGCTAGCAAAGAGATCCACGAAACACAGATGTAACGCTGTGTGTTTAAGTCACTTCACAGAGTAGTTTCTCAGAAAGCTTCTTTCCAGATTTCATCTGAGGATATTTCCTTTTTCACCATAGCCCTCTATTGGCTTCCAAATATCACTGCCAATTCCACAAGAACTGTCTTAGCGAAAGGCTTCTTGAGGAGAAAGCTGTAAATCTGTGAGATGATTTCACAGAACACAAAGAATTTTCTCAGAGCTTCTTTCTCTTTGTTATCGGAGGATATTTACTTTGGCCCTATAGTGTTCAAAGGGATCCGAAATATCTCTTCTCAGATTCCACAGAAATAAGGCTAGCAAAGAGATCCACGAAATACAGATGTATTTCTGTGAGATGAATAAACAGAACACTAAGCAGTTTCTCAGAGGGCTTCTTTCCAGATTTCATCTGAGGATATTTCCTTTTTCACCATAGCCCTCTATTGGCTTCCAAATATCACTTTGCCAATTCCACAAGAACTGTCTTAACGAAAGGCTTCTTGAGGGGAAAGTGGTAACACTGTGAGATGATTTCAGAGAACACAAAGAAGTTTCTCAAAAACCTTCTATCTCTTTGTTATCGGAGGATATTTCCTTTGGCCCTATTGTCTTCAAAGGGATCCGAAATATCTGTTATCATATTCCAGAGAAATAAGGCTAGCAAAGAGATCCACGAAACACAGATGTTACTCTCTGTGTGGAAGTCACACAACACAGAGCAGTTTCTGAGAAAGCTTCTTTCCAGATTTCATCTGAGGATATTTCCTTTTTCGCCATAGCCCTGTATGGGCTTCCAAATATCACTTTGCCAATTCCACAAGACTGTCTTAGCGAAAGCGAAAGGCTTCTTGAGTGGAAAGCTGTAACTCTGTGACATGATTTCACAAAACACAAAGAAGTTTCTCAGAAAGCTTCTTTCTCTTTGTTATCGCAGGATACTTCCTTTGGCCCTATAGTCTTCAAAGGGATCCGAAATATCTGTTCTCAGATTCCACAGAAATAAGGCAAGCAAAGAGATCCACGAAAAACAGATGTAACTCTGTGAGATGAATTAACAGAACACTAAGCAGTGTCTCATAAAGCTTCTTTCCAGATTTCATCTGGGGATATTTCCTTTTTCATAGCCCTCTAGGGGCTTCCAAATATCACTTGGCCAATTCCACAAGAACTGTCTTAGCGAAAGGCTTCTTGAGGGGAAAGCTGTAACTCTGTGAGATGATTTCACAGAACACAAAGAAGTTTCTCAGAAAGTTTCTTTCTCTTTGTTATCGGAGGATATTTCCTTTGGCCCTATAGTCTTAAAGGGATCCGAAATATCTGTTCTCAGATTCCACAGAAATAAGGCTAGCAAAGAGATCCAGGAAATACAGATGTAACCCTGTGAGATGAATTAACAGAACACTAAGCAGTTTCTCAGAAATCTTCTTCCAGATTTCATCTGAGGATATTTCCTTTTTCACCATAGCCCTCTATGGGCTTCCAAATATCACTTTGCCAATTCCACAAGAACTGTCTCAGCGAAAGGCTTCTTGAGGGGAAAGCTGTAACTCTGTGAGATGATTTCACAGAACACAAAGAAGTTTCTCAGAAAGCTTCTTTCTGTTTGTTATCGGAGGATATTTCCTTTGGCCCTTTATTCTTCAAAGGGATCCGAAATATCTGTTCTCAGATTCCAGAGAAATAAGGCTCACAAAGAGATCCACGAAATACAGTTGTAACTCTGTGAGTGGAAGTCACACATCACAGAGGAGTTTCTCAGAAAGCTTCTTTTCAGATTCCATCTGAGGATATTTCCTTTTTCACCATAGCCCTCTATGGGCTTCCAAATATCACTTTTCCAATTCCACAAGAACTGTCTTAGCGAAAGGATTCTTGAGGGGAAAGCTTTAACTCTGTGAGATGATTTCACAGAACACAAAGAAGTTTCTCAGAAAGCTTCTTTCTAATTGTTATCGGAGGATATTTCCTTTGGCCCTATAGTCTTCAAAGGGATCCGAAATATCTGTTCTCAGATTCCACAGAAATAAGACTAGCAAAGAGCTCCACGAAATACAGATGTAACTCTGTGAGATGAATTAACAGAACACTAAGCAGTTTCTCAGAAAATTTCTATCCAGATTTCAATGGAGGATATTTCCTTTTTCACCATAGCCCTCTATGGGCTTCCAAATATCACTTTGCCAATTCCACAAGAACTGTCTTAGCGATAGGCTTCTTGAGGGGAAAGCTGTAACTCTGTGAGATGATTTCACAGACACAAAGAAGTTTCTCAGAAAGCTTCTTTCTCTTTGTTATTGGAGGATATTTCCTTTGGCCCTAGAGTCTTCAAAGGGATTTGAAATATCTGTTTTCAGATTGCACAGAAATAAGGCTAGCAAAGAGATCCACGACATAGAGATGTAACTCTGTGAGATGAATTAACAGAACACTAAGCAGTTTCTCAGAAAGCTTCTTTCCAGATTTCTTCTGACGATATTTCCTTTTTCACCATATCCCTCTATGGGCTTCCAAATATCACTTTGCCAATTCCACAAAAACTGTCTTAGCGAAAGTCTTCTTGAGGGGAAAACTGTAACTCTGTGAGATGATTTCACAGAACACAAAGAAGTTTCTCAAAAAGCTTCTTTCTCTTTGTTATCGGAGGATATTTCCTTTGGCCCTATAATCTTCAAAGGGATCCGAAATATCTGTTCTCAGATTCCACAGAAATAAGGCTAGCAAAGAGATCCAAGAAATACTGTTGTAACTCTGTGAGATGAATTAACAGAACACTAAGCAGTTCCTCAGAAAGCTTCTTTCCAGATTTCATCTGAAGATATTTCCTTTTTCACCATAGCCCTCTATGGGCTTCCAAATATCACTTTGCCAATTACACAAGAACTGTCTTAGCGAAAGGCTTCTTGAGGGGAAAGCTGTAACTCTGTGAGATGATTTCACAGAACACAAAGAAGTTTCTCAGAAAGCTTCTGTCTCTTTGTTATCGGAGAAAATTTCCTTTGGCCCTATAGTCTTCAAAGGAACCCGAAATATCAGTTCTCAGATTGCACAGAAATAAGGCTAGAAAGGAGATCCACGAAATACAGATGTAACGCTGTGAGATGAATTAACAGAACACTAAGCAGTTTCTCAGAAAGCTTCTTTTCACATTCCATCTGAGGATATTTCCTTTCTCACTATAGCCCTCTAGGGGCTTCCAAATATCAATTTGCAAAATCCAAAAGTACTGTCTTAGCGAAAGTCTTCCTGAGCGGAAAGGTGTAACTCTGTCAAATGATTTCACAGAACACAAAGAAGTTTCTCAGAAAGCTTCTTTCTCTATGTTATCGGAGGATATTTCCTTTGGCCCTATAGTCTTCAAAGGGATCCGAAATATCTGTTCTCAGATTCCACAGAAATAAGGCTAGCAAAGAGATCCACGAAATACAGATGTAACTCTGTGAGTGAAAGTCACACATCACAGAGCAGTTTCTCAGAAAGCTTCTTTCCAGATTTCATCTGAGGATATTTCCTTTTTCACCATAGCCCTCTATGGGCTTCCAAATATCACTTTGCCAATTCCACAAGAACTGTCTTAGCGAAAGGCTTCTTGAGGGGAAAGCTGTAACTCTGGGAGATGATTTTACAGAACACAAAGAAGATTCTCAAAAGCTTCTTTCTCTTTGTTATCGGAGGATATTTCCTTTGGCCCTATAGTCTTAAAAGGGATCCGAAATATCTGTTCTCAGATTGCACAGAAATAAGGCTGGAAAGAGATCCAAGAAATACTGATGTAACTCTGTGAGATGAATTAACAGAACACTAAGCAGTTTCTCAGAAAGCTTATTTCCAGATTTCATCTGAGGATATTTCCTTTTTTACCATAGCCCTCTATGGGCTTCCAAATATCACTTTGCCAATTCCATGAGAACTGTCTTAGCGAAAGGCTTTGAGGGGAAAGCTGTAACTCTGTGAGATGATTTCACAGAACACAAAGAAGTTTCTCAGAAAGCTTCTTTCTCTTTGTTATCGAAGGATATTCCTTTGGCCCTACAGTTTTCAAAGGGATCCGAAATATCTGTTCTCAGATTCCACAGAAATAAGGCTAGCAAAGAGATCCACGAAATACAGATGTAACGCTGTGAGATAAATTAACAGAACACTAAGCAGTTTCTCAGAAACCTTCTTTTCACATTCCATCTGAGGATATTTCCTTTTTCACCATAGCCCTCTATGTGCTTCCAAAGAGCACTTTGCCAATTCCACAAGTACTGTCTTAGCGAAAGGCTTCTTGAGCGGAAAGGTGTAACTCTGTGAGATGATATCACAGAACACAAAGAAGTTTTTCAGAAACCTTCTTTCTCTTTGTTATCGGAGGATACTTCCTTTGGCCCTATAGTCTTCAAATACATCCGAAATATCTGTTCTCAGATTCCACAGAAATAAGGCTAGCAAAGAGATCCACGAAATACAGATGTAAGTCTGTGAGTGGAAGTCACACATCACAGAGCAGTTTCTCAGAAAGCTTCTTTCCAGATTTCATCTGAGGATATTTCCTTTTCCAACAAAGCCCTCTATCGGCTTCGAAACTTCACTTTGCCAATTCCACAAGAACTGTCTTAGCGAAAGGCTTCTGGAGGAGAAAGCTGTAACTCTGTGAGATGATTTCAGAGAACACAAAGAAGTTTCTCAGAAAGTTCTTTCTCTTTGTTATCGGAGGATATTTCCTTTGGCCCTATAGTCTTCAAAGGGATCCGAAATATCTGTTCTCAGATTCCACAGAAAAAAGGCTAGCAAAGAGATCCACGAAATACAGATGTCACTCTGTGAGATGAATTAACAGAACACTAAGCAGTTCCTCAGAAAGCTTCTTTCCAGATTTCATCTGAGGATATTTCCATTTTCACCATAGCCTTCTACGGGATTCCAAATATCACTTTGCCAATTCCACAATAACTGTCTTAGCGAAAGGCTTCTTGAGGGGAAAGCTGTAACTCTGAGAGATGATTTCACAGAACACAAAGAATTTTCTCAGAAAGCTTCTAACTCTTTGTTATTGGGGGATATTTCCTTTGGCCCTATAATCTTCAAAGGGATCCGAAATATCTGTTCTCAGATTCCACAGAAATAAGGCTAGCAAAGAGATCCACGAAATACAGTTTTAACTCTGTGAGATGAATTCACAGAACACTAAGCAGTTTCTCAGAAAGCTTCTTTCCAGATTTCATCTGAGGATATTTCCTTTTTCACCATAACCCTCTATGGGCTTCCAAATATCACTTTGCCAATTCCACAGGAACTGTCTTAGCGAAAGGCTTCTTGAGGGGAAAGCTGTAACTCTGTGAGATGATTTCAAAGAACACAAAGAAGTTCTCAGAAAGCTTCTTTCTCTTTGTTATTGGAGGATATTTCCTAACGCCCTATAGTCTACAAAGGGATCCGAAATATCTGTTCTCAGATTCCACAGAAATAAGGCTAGCAAAGAGATCCACGAAATACAGTTGTAACTCTGTGAGATGAATTAACAGAACACTAAGCAGTTTCTCAGAAAGCTTCTTTCCAGATTTCATCTGACCATATTTCCTTTTTCACCATATCCCTCTATGGGTTTCAAATATCACTTTTCCAATTCCACAAGAACTGTCTTAGCGAAAGGCTTCTTGAGGGGAAAGCTGTAACTCTGTGAGATGATTTCACAGAACACAAAGAAGTTTCTCAGAAAGCTTCTTTCTCTTTGTTATCGGAGGATATTTCCTTTGGCCCTATAGGCTTCAAAGGGATCCGAAATATCTGTTCTCAGATTCCAGGAAATAAGGCTAGCAAAGAGATCCACGAAATACAGATGTAACTCTGTGAGTGGAAGTCACACATCGCAGAGCAGTTTCTCAGAAAGCTTTTTTCCAGATTTCATCTGAGGATATTTCCTTTTTTACAATAGCCCCATATGGGCTTCCAAATATCACTTTGCCAATTCCACAAGAACTGTCTTAGCGAAAGGCTTCTTGAGGGGAATGCTTTAACTCTGTGTGATGATTTCACAGAACACAAAGAAGTTTCTCAGAAAGCTTCTTTCTCTTTGTTATTGGAGGGTATTTCCTTTGGCCCTATAGTCTTCAAAGGGATCCGAAATATCTGTTCTCAGATTTCACAGAAATAAGGCTAGCATAGAGATCCACGAAATACTGATGTAACTCTGCGAGATGAATTACAGAAAACTAAGGAGTTTCTCAGAAAGCTTCTTTCCAGATTTCATCTGAGGATATTTCCTTTTTCACCATAGCCCTCTATGGGCTTCCAAATATCACTTTGCCAATTCCACGAGAACTGTCTTAGCGAAAGGCTTTGAGGGGAAAGCTGTAACTCTGTGAGATGACTTCACAGAACACAAAGAAGTTTCTCAGAAAGCTTCTTTCTCTTTGTTATCGGAGGATATTTCCTTTGGCCCTATAGTTTTCAAAGGGATCCGAAATATCTGTTCTCAGATTCCACAGAAATAAGGCAAGCAAAGAGATCCACGAAATACAGATGTAACGCTGTGAGATAAATTAACAGAACACTAAGCAGTTTCTCAGAAAGCTTCTTTTCACATTCCATCTGAAGTTATTTCCTTTTTCACCATAGCCCTCTATGGGCTTCCAAATATCACTTTGCCAATTCCACAAGAACTGTCCTAGCGAAAGGCTTCTTGAGGGGAATGCTGTAACTCTGTGAGATGATTTCACAGAACACAAAGAAGCTTCTCAGAAAGCTTCTTTCTCTTTGTTATCGGAGGATATTTCCTTTGGCCCTATAGTCTTCAAAGGGATCCGAAATATCTGTTCTCAGATTCCACAGAAATAAGGTTAGCAAAGAGATCCACGAAATACAGATGTAACTCTGTGAGATGAATTAAAAGAACACTAAGCAGTTTCTCAGAAAGCTTCTTTCCAGATTTCATCTGAGGATATTTCCTTTTTCACCATAGCCCTCTAAGGGCTTCCAAATATCACTTTGCCAATTCCAATACAACTGTCTTAGCGAAAGGCTTCTTGAGGTGAAAGCTATAACTCTGAGATGATTTCACAGAACACAAAGAAGTTTCTCAGAAAGCTTCTTTCTCTTTGTTATCAGAGGATATTTCCTTTGGCCCTAGAATCATCAAAGGGATCCGAAATATCTGTTCTCAGATTGCACAGAAATAAGGCTAGCAAAGAGATCCACGAAATACAGATGTAACTCTGGGAGTGGAAGTCACACATCACAGAGCAGTTTCTCAGAAAGCTTCTTTCCAGATTTCATCTGAGGATAATTCCTTTTTCACCATAGCCCTCTATGGGCTTCCAAATATCACTTTGCCAATTCCACAAGAACTGTCTTAGCGAAAGGTTTGTTAAGGGGAAAGCTGTAACTCTGAGAGATGATTTCACAGAACACAAAGCAGTTTCTCAGAAAGCTTCTTTCCAGATTTCATCGGAGGATATTTCCTTTTTCACCATAGCCCTCTATGGGCTTCCAAATATCACTTTGAGAATTCCACAGGAACTGTCTTAGCAAAAGGCTTCTTGAGGGGAAAGCTGAAACTCTGTGAGATGATTTCACAGAACACAAAGAAGTTTCTCAGAAAGCTTGTTTCTCTTTGTTATCGGAGGATATTTCCTTTGGCCCTATAGTCTTCAAAGGGATCCGAAATACCTGTTCTCACATTGCACAGAAATAAGGCTAGCAAAGAGATCCACGAAATACAGATGTAACTCTGTGAGTGGAATTCACACATCACAGAGCAGTTTCTCAGAAAGCTTCTTTCCAGATTTCATCTGAGGATATTTCCTTTATCACCATAGCCCTCTAAGGGCTTCCAAATATCACTTTGCAAATTCCACAAAAACTGTCTTAGCGAAAGGCTTGTAGAGGGGAAAGCTGTAACTCTTTGAGATTATTTCACATAAGACAAAGAAGTTTCTCAGAAAGCTTCTTTCTCTTTGTTATCGGGGGATATTTCCTTTGGCCCTATAGTCTTCAAAGGGATCCGAAATATCTGTTCTCAAATTCCACAGAAATAAGTCTAGCAAAGAGATCCACGAAATACAGATGTAACTCTGTGAGACGACTTAACAGAAAACTAAGCAGTTTCTCAGAAAGCTTCTTTCCATATTTCATCGGAGGATATTTCCTTTTTCACCATAGCCCTCTATGGGCTTCCAAATATCACTTTGCTATATCCACAAGAACTGTCTTAGCGAAAGGCTTCTTGAGGGGAAAGCTGTAACTCTCTGAGATGATTTCACAGAACACAAAGAAGTTTCTCAGAAAGCTTCTTTCTCTTTGTTATCGAGGATATTTCCTTTGGCCCTATAGTCTTCAAAGGGATCCGTAATCTCTGTTCTCAGATTCCACAGAAATAAGGCTAGCAAAGAGATCCACGAAATACAGAAGAAACTCTGTGAGATGAATTAACAGAACACTAAGCAGTTTCTCAGAAAGCTTCTTTCCAGATTTCATCAGAGGATATTTCCTTTTTCACCATAGCCCTCTAAGGGCTTCCAAATATCACTTTGCGAATTCCACAAGAACTGTCTTAGCAAAAGGCTTCTTGAGGGGAAAGCTGTAACTCTGTGAGATGATTTCACAGATCACAAAGAAGATTCTCAGAAAGCTTGTTTCTCTTTGTTGTCGGAGGATATTTCCTTTGGCCCTATAGTCTTCAAAGGGATCCGAAATATCTGTACTCAGATTCCACAGAAATAAGGCTAGCAAAGAGATCCAGGAAATACAGATGTAACTCTGAGAGTGGAAGTCACACATCACAGAGCAGTTTCTCAGAAAGCTTCTTTCCAGATTTCATCGGAGGATATTTCCTTTTTCACCATAGCACTCTATGGGCTTCCAAATATCACTTTGCCAGTTCCACAAGAACTGTCTTAGCGAAAGGCTTCTTGAGGGCGAAGCTGTAACTCTGTGAGATGATTTCACAGAACACAAAGAAGTTTTTCAGAAAGCTTCTTTCTCTTTGTTATCGCAGGATATTTCCTTTGGACCTATAGTCTTCATAGGGATCCGAAATATCTGTTCTCAGATTCCACAGAAATAAGGCTAGCAAAGAGATCCACGAAATACAGATGTAACTCTGTGAGATGAATTAACAGAACACTAAGCAGTTTCTCAGAAAGCTTCTTTCCAGATTTCATCTGAGGATATTTCCTTTTTCACCATAGCCCTCTTTGGGTTTCCAAATATCACTTTGCCAATTCCAAAAGAACTGTCTTAGCGAACGGCTTCTGGACGGGAAAGCGGTAACTCTGTGAGATGATTTCACAGAACACAGAGAAGTATCTCAGAAAGCTTCTTTCTCTTTCTTATCGGAGGATATTTCCTTTGGCCCTATAGTCTTCAATGGGATCCGAAATATCTGTTCTCAGATTCCACAGAAATAAGGCTAGCAAAGAGATCCACGAAATACAGATGTAACTCTGTGTGTGGAAGTCACGCATCGCAGAGCAGTTTCTCAGAAAGCTTTCTTCCAGATTTCATCTGAGGATATTTCCTTTTTCACCATAGCCCTCTAAGGGCTTCCAAATATCACTTTGCCAATTCCACAAGAAGTGTCTTAGCGACAGGCTTCTTGAGGGGAAAGCTGAAACTGTGTGAGATTATTTCACAGAACACAAAGAAGTTTCTCAGAAAGCTTCTTTCTCTTTGTTATCGGAGGATATTTGCTTTGGCCCTAGAGTCTTCAAAGGGATCCGAAATATCTGTTCTCAGATTCCACAGAAATAAGGCTAGCAAAGAGATCCACGAAATACAGATGTAACTCTGTGAGATGAATTAACAGAACACTAAGCAGATTCTCAGAAAGCTCCTTTCCAGATTTCATCTGAGGATATTTCCTTTTTCACCATATCCCTCTATGGGCTTCCAAATATCACTTTGCCAGTTCCACAAGAACTGTCTTAGGGAAAGGCTTCTTGAGGGGAAAGCTGTAACTCTGTGAGATGATTTCACAGAACACAAAGAAGTTTCCCAGAAAGCTTCTTTCTATTTGTTATTGGAGGATATTTCCTTTGGCCCTATAGTCTTCAAAGGGATCCGAAATATCTGTTCTCAGATTCCACAGAAAAAGAGCTGGCAAAGAGATCCATGAAATACAGATGTATCTCTGTGAGATGAATTAACAGAACACTAAGCCGTTTCTCAGAAAGCTTCTTTCCAGATTTCATCTGAGGATATTTCCTTTTTCACCACAGCGCTCTATGGGCTTCCAATTATCACTTTGCGAATTCCACAAGAACTGTCTTAGCCAAAGGCTTCTTGAGGAGAAAGCTGTAACTCTGTGAGATGATTTCACAGAACAAAAGAAGTTTCTCAGAAAGCTTCTATCTCTTTGTTATCGGAGTATATTTCCTTTGGCCCTATTGTCTTTAAAGGGATCCGAAATATCTGTTCTCAGATTCCTCAGAAATAAGGCTAGCAAAGAGATCCACGCAATACAGAAGTAACTCTGTGAGATGAATTAACAGAACACTAAGCAGTTTCTCAGAAAGCTGCTTTCCAGAATTCATCTGAGGATATTTCCTTTTTCACCAAAGCCCTCTATGGTCTTCCAAATATCTCTTTGCCAATTGCACAAGAACTGTCTTAGCGAAAGGCTGCTTGAGGGGAAAGCTGTAACTCTGTGAGATGATTTCACAGAACACAAAGAAGTTTCTCAGAAAGCTTCTTTCTCTTTGTTATCGGAGGATATTTCCTTTGGCCCTATAGTGTTCAAAGGGATCCGAAATATCTGTTCTCAGATTCCACAGAAATAAGGCTAGTAAAGAGATCCATGAAATACAGATGTAACTCTGTGAGATGAATTAACAGAACACTAAGCAGTTTCTCAGAAAGCTTCTTTCCAGATTTCATCTGAGGATAATTCCTTTTGCACCGTAGCCCTCTATGAGATTCCAAATATCACTTTGCGAATTCCACAAGAACTGTCTTAACGAAAGGCTCTTGAGGGGAAAGCTGTAACTCTGTGAGATGATTTCACAGAACACAAAGAAGTTTCTCAGAAAGCTTCTTTCACTTTGTTATCAGAGGTTATTTCCTTTGGCCCTGTAATCTTCAAAGGCATCCGAAATATCTGTTCTCAGATTCCACAGAAATAGGATAGCAAAGAGATCCATGAAATACAGATGTAACTCTGTTGGATGAATTAATAGAACACTAAGCACTTTATCAGAAAGTTTCATTCCAGATTTCATCTGAGGATATTTCCTTTTTCACCATAGGCCTCTATGGGCTTCCAAATATCACTTTGCGAATTCCACAAGAACTGACTTAGCGAAACGCTTCTTGAGGGAAAAGCTGTAACTCTGTGAGATGATTTCACAGATCACAAAGAAGTTTCTCAGAAAGCTTCTTTCTCTTCGTTATCGAAGGATATTTCCTTTGGCCCTATACTCTTCAAAGGGATCCGAAATATCTGATCTCAGATTCCACAGAAATAAGGCTGGGAAAGAGATCCACGAAATACAGATGAAACGCTGTGAGATGAATTAACAGAACACTAAGCAGTTTCTCAGAAAGCTTCTTTCCAGATTTCATCTGAGGTATTGTCTTTTTCACCATAGCCCTCTAGGGATTCCAAATATCACTTTGCCAATTCCACAAGAACTGTTAGCGAAAAGCTTCTGGAGGGGAAAGCTGTAACTCTGTGAGATGATTTCACAGAACACAAAGAAGTTTCTCAGAAAGCTTCTTTCTCTTTGTTATCGGAGGATATTTCCTTTGGCCCTATACTCTTCAAAGGGATCCGAAATATCTGTTCTCAGATTCCACAGAAATAAGGCTAGCAAAGAGATTCACGAAAAACAGATATAACTCTGTGTGTGGAAGTCACATCACAGAGCAGTTTCTCAGAAAACTTCTTTCCAGATTTCATCTGAGGATATTTCCTTTTCCACCACAGCCCTCTATGGGCTTCCAAATATCACTTTGCCAATTCCACAAGAACTGTCTTAGCGAAAGGCTTCTTGAGGGGAAAGCTCTAACTCTGTGAGATAATTTCACAGAACACAAAGAAGTTTCTTAGAAAGCTTCTTTCTCTTTGTTATCGCAGGATATTTCCTTTGGCCCTATAGTCTTCAAAGGGATCCGAAATATCTGTTCTCAGATTCCACAGAAATAAGGATAGCAAAGAGATCCATGAAATACAGATGTAACTCTGTGAGATGAATTAACAGAACACTAGGCAGTTTCTCAGAAAGTTTCTTTCCAGATTTGATTTGAGGATATTTCCTTTTTCACCATAGCCCTCTATGGGCTTCCAAATATCACTTTCCGAATTCCACAAAACTGGCTTAGCGAAAGGCTTCCTGAGGCGAAAGCTGTAACTCTGTGAGATGATTTCACAGAACACAAAGAAGTTTCTCAGAAAGCTTCTATCTCTTTGTTATCGGAGGATATTTCCTTTGGCCCTAGAGTCTTCAAAGGAATCCGAAATATCTGTTCTCAGATTCCACAGAAATAAGGCTAGGAAAGAGATCCACGAAATACAGATGTAACTCTGTGTGTGGAAGTCACATATCACAGAGCAGTTTCTCAGAAAGCTTCTTTCCAGATTTCATCTGAGGATATTTCCTTTTTCATCGTAGCCCTCTATGGGCTTCCAAATATCACTTTGCCAATTCCACAAGAACTGTCTTAGCGAAAGGCTTCTTGAAGGGAAAGCTGTAACTCTGTGAGATGATTTCACAGAACACAAAGAAGTTTCTCAGAAAGCTTCTTTCTCTTTGTTATCGGCGGATATTTCCTTTGGCCCTATCGTCTTCAAAGGGATCCGAAATATCTGTTCTCATATTCCAGAGAAAAAAGGCTAGTAAACAGATCCAAGAAAAACAGATGTAACTCTGTGAGTGGAAGTCTCGCATCACAGAGCAGTTTCTCAGAAGGCTTCTTTCCCGATTTCATCTGACGATATTTCCTTTTTCACCATAGCCCTCTATGGGCTTCCAAATATCACTTTGCCAATTCCTCAAGAACTGTCTTACGAAAGGCTTCTTGAATGGAAAGCTGTAACTCTGTGAGATGATTTCACAGAACACAAAGAAGTTTCTGAGAAAGCTTCTTTCTCTTTGTTATCGGAGGATATTTCCTTTGGCCCTATAGTCTTCAAAGGGGTCCGAAATACCTCTTCTCAGATTCCATAGAAATAAGGCTAGCCAGGAGATCCACGAAATACAGATGTAACTCTATGTGTGGAAGTCACAGGTCATAGAGCAGTTTCTCAGAAAGCTTCTTTCCAGATTTCATCTGAGGATATTTCCTTTTTCACCATATCCCTCTTTGGGCTTCCAAATATCACTTTGCCAATTCCAGAAGAACTGTCTAAGCGAAAGGCTTCTTGAGGGGAAACCTGTAACTATGTGAGATGATTTCACAGAACACAAAGAAATTTCTCAGAAAGCTTCTTTCTCTTTGTTATCGGAGGATATTTCCTTTGGCCCTATACTCTTCAAAGGGATCCGAAATATCTGTTCTCAGATTCCACAGAAATAAGGCTAGCAAAGAGATCCACGAAATACAGATGTAACTCTGAGAGATGAATTAACAGAACACTAAGTAGTTTCTCAGAAAACTTTTTCCAGATTTCATCTGAGGATATTTCCTGTTTCACCATAGTCCTCTAAGGGCTTCCAAATATCACTTTGCCAATTCCACAAGAACTGTCTTAGCGAAAGGCTTCTTGAGGGGAAAGCTGTAACTCTGTGAGATGATTTCACAGAACACAAATAAGTTTCTCAGAAAGCTTCTTTCTCTTTGTTATCGCAGGATATTTCCTTTGGCCCTATAGTCTTCAAAGGGATCCGAAATATCTGTTCTCAGATTCCACAGAAATAAGGCTAGCAAAGAGATCCACGAAATACAGATGTAACTCTGTGAGATGAATTAACAGAACACTAAGCAGTTTCTCAGAAAGCTTCTTTCCAGATTTCATCGGAGGATATTTCCTTTTTCACCATAGCCCTCTTTGGGTTTCCTAATATCACTTTGCCAATTCCACAAGAACTGTCTTAGCGAACGGCTTCTGGACGGGAAAGCGGTAACTCTGTGAGATGATTTCAGAGAACACAAAGAAGTATCTCAGAAAGCTTCTTTCTCTTTCTTATCGGAGGATATTTCCTTTGGCCCTATAGTCTTCAATGGTATCCGAAATATCTGTTCTCAGATTCCACAGAAATAAGGCTAGCAAAGAGATCCACGAAATACAGATGTAACTCTGAGTGTGGAAGTCACACATCGCAGAGCAGTTTCTCAGAAAGCTTTTTTCCAGATTTCATCTGAGGATATTTCCTTTTTCACCATAGCCCTCTAAGGGCTTTCAAATATCACTTTGCCAATTCCACAAGAAGTGTCTTAGCGACAGGCTTCTTGAGGGGAAAGCTGAAACTGTGTGAGATTATTTCACAGAACACAAAGAAGTTTCTCAGAAAGCTTCTTTCTCTTTGTTATCGGAGGATATTTCCTTTGGCCCTATAGTCTTCAAAGGGATCCGAAATATCTGTTCTCAGATTCCACAGAAATAAGGCTAGCAAAGACATTCATGAAATATAAATGTAACTCTTTGTGTGGAAGTCACACATCACAGAGCAGTTTCTCAGAAAGCTTCTTTCCAGATTTCATATGAGGATATTTCCTTTTTCACCATAGCCCTCTACGGGCTTCCAAATATCACTTTGCCAGTTCCACAAGAGCTGTCTTAGCGAAAGGCTTCTTGAGGGGAAAGCTGTAACTCTGTGAGATGATTTCACAGAACACAAAGAAGTTTCTCAGAAAGCTTCTTTCTCTTTGTTATCGGAGGATATTTCCTTTGGCCCTATAGTGTTCAAAGGGATCCGAAATATCTGTTCTCAGATTCCACAGAAATAAGGCTAGTAAAGAGATCCATGAAATACAGATGTAACTCTGTGAGATGAATTAACAGAACACTAAGCAGTTTCTCAGAAAGCTTCTTTCCAGATTTCATCTGAGGATAATTCCTTTTGCACCGTAGCCCTCTATGAGATTCCAAATATCACTTTGCGAATTCCACAAGAACTGTCTTAACGAAAGGCTCTTGAGGGGAAAGCTGTAACTCTGTGAGATGATTTCACAGAACACAAAGAAGTTTCTCAGAAAGCTTCTTTCACTTTGTTATCAGAGGTTATTTCCTTTGGCCCTGTAGTCTTCAAAGGCATCCGAAATATCTGTTCTCAGATTCCACAGAAATAGGATAGCAAAGAGATCCATGAAATACAGATGTAACTCTGTTGGATGAATTAATAGAACACTAAGCACTTTATCAGAAAGTTTCATTCCAGATTTCATCTGAGGATATTTCCTTTTTCACCATAGGCCTCTATGGGCTTCCAAATAACACTTTGCGAATTCCACAAGAACTGACTTAGCGAAACGCTTCTTGAGGGAAAAGCTGTAACTCTGTGAGATGATTTCACAGATCACAAAGAAGTTTCTCAGAAAGCTTCTTTCTCTTCGTTATCGAAGGATATTTCCTTTGGCCCTATACTCTTCAAAGGGATCCGAAATATCTGATCTCAGATTCCACAGAAATAAGGCTGGGAAAGAGATCCACGAAATACAGATGAAACGCTGTGAGATGAATTAACAGAACACTAAGCAGTTTCTCAGAAAGCTTCTTTCCAGATTTCATCTGAGGTATTGTCTTTTTCACCATAGCCCTCTAGGGATTCCAAATATCACTTTGCCAATTCCACAAGAACTGTTAGCGAAAAGCTTCTGGAGGGGAAAGCTGTAACTCTGTGAGATGATTTCACAGAACACAAAGAAGTTTCTCAGAAAGCTTCTTTCTCTTTGTTATCGGAGGATATTTCCTTTGGCCCTATACTCTTCAAAGGGATCCGAAATATCTGTTCTCAGATTCCACAGAAATAAGGCTAGCAAAGAGATTCACGAAAAACAGATATAACTCTGTGTGTGGAAGTCACATCACAGAGCAGTTTCTCAGAAAACTTCTTTCCAGATTTCATCTGAGGATATTTCCTTTTCCACCACAGCCCTCTATGGGCTTCCAAATATCACTTTGCCAATTCCACAAGAACTGTCTTAGCGAAAGGCTTCTTGAGGGGAAAGCTCTAACTCTGTGAGATAATTTCACAGAACACAAAGAAGTTTCTTAGAAAGCTTCTTTCTCTTTGTTATCGCAGGATATTTCCTTTGGCCCTATAGTCTTCAAAGGGATCCGAAATATCTGTTCTCAGATTCCACAGAAATAAGGATAGCAAAGAGATCCATGAAATACAGATGTAACTCTGTGAGATGAATTAACAGAACACTAGGCAGTTTCTCAGAAAGTTTCTTTCCAGATTTGATTTGAGGATATTTCCTTTTTCACCATAGCCCTCTATGGGCTTCCAAATATCACTTTCCGAATTCCACAAAACTGGCTTAGCGAAAGGCTTCCTGAGGCGAAAGCTGTAACTCTGTGAGATGATTTCACAGAACACAAAGAAGTTTCTCAGAAAGCTTCTATCTCTTTGTTATCGGAGGATATTTCCTTTGGCCCTAGAGTCTTCAAAGGAATCCGAAATATCTGTTCTCAGATTCCACAGAAATAAGGCTAGCAAAGAGATCCACGAAATACAGATGTAACTCTGTGTGTGGAAGTCACATATCACAGAGCAGTTTCTCAGAAAGCTTCTTTCCAGATTTCATCTGAGGATATTTCCTTTTTCATCGTAGCCCTCTATGGGCTTCCAAATATCACTTTGCCAATTCCACAAGAACTGTCTTAGCGAAAGGCTTCTTGAAGGGAAAGCTGTAACTCTGTGAGATGATTTCACAGAACACAAAGAAGTTTCTCAGAAAGCTTCTTTCTCTTTGTTATCGGCGGATATTTCCTTTGGCCCTATCGTCTTCAAAGGGATCCGAAATATCTGTTCTCATATTCCAGAGAAAAAAGGCTAGTAAACAGATCCAAGAAAAACAGATGTAACTCTGTGAGTGGAAGTCTCGCATCACAGAGCAGTTTCTCAGAAGGCTTCTTTCCCGATTTCATCTGACGATATTTCCTTTTTCACCATAGCCCTCTATGGGCTTCCAAATATCACTTTGCCAATTCCTCAAGAACTGTCTTACGAAAGGCTTCTTGAATGGAAAGCTGTAACTCTGTGAGATGATTTCACAGAACACAAAGAAGTTTCTGAGAAAGCTTCTTTCTCTTTGTTATCGGAGGATATTTCCTTTGGCCCTATAGTCTTCAAAGGGGTCCGAAATACCTCTTCTCAGATTCCATAGAAATAAGGCTAGCCAGGAGATCCACGAAATACAGATGTAACTCTATGTGTGGAAGTCACAGGTCATAGAGCAGTTTCTCAGAAAGCTTCTTTCCAGATTTCATCTGAGGATATTTCCTTTTTCACCATATCCCTCTTTGGGCTTCCAAATATCACTTTGCCAATTCCAGAAGAACTGTCTAAGCGAAAGGCTTCTTGAGGGGAAACCTGTAACTATGTGAGATGATTTCACAGAACACAAAGAAATTTCTCAGAAAGCTTCTTTCTCTTTGTTATCGGAGGATATTTCCTTTGGCCCTATACTCTTCAAAGGGATCCGAAATATCTGTTCTCAGATTCCACAGAAATAAGGCTAGCAAAGAGATCCACGAAATACAGATGTAACTCTGAGAGATGAATTAACAGAACACTAAGTAGTTTCTCAGAAAACTTTTTCCAGATTTCATCTGAGGATATTTCCTGTTTCACCATAGTCCTCTAAGGGCTTCCAAATATCACTTTGCCAATTCCACAAGAACTGTCTTAGCGAAAGGCTTCTTGAGGGGAAAGCTGTAACTCTGTGAGATGATTTCACAGAACACAAATAAGTTTCTCAGAAAGCTTCTTTCTCTTTGTTATCGCAGGATATTTCCTTTGGCCCTATAGTCTTCAAAGGGATCCGAAATATCTGTTCTCAGATTCCACAGAAATAAGGCTAGCAAAGAGATCCACGAAATACAGATGTAACTCTGTGAGATGAATTAACAGAACACTAAGCAGTTTCTCAGAAAGCTTCTTTCCAGATTTCATCGGAGGATATTTCCTTTTTCACCATAGCCCTCTTTGGGTTTCCTAATATCACTTTGCCAATTCCACAAGAACTGTCTTAGCGAACGGCTTCTGGACGGGAAAGCGGTAACTCTGTGAGATGATTTCACAGAACACAAAGAAGTATCTCAGAAAGCTTCTTTCTCTTTCTTATCGGAGGATATTTCCTTTGGCCCTATAGTCTTCAATGGTATCCGAAATATCTGTTCTCAGATTCCACAGAAATAAGGCTAGCAAAGAGATCCACGAAATACAGATGTAACTCTGAGTGTGGAAGTCACACATCGCAGAGCAGTTTCTCAGAAAGCTTTTTTCCAGATTTCATCTGAGGATATTTCCTTTTTCACCATAGCCCTCTAAGGGCTTTCAAATATCACTTTGCCAATTCCACAAGAAGTGTCTTAGCGACAGGCTTCTTGAGGGGAAAGCTGAAACTGTGTGAGATTATTTCACAGAACACAAAGAAGTTTCTCAGAAAGCTTCTTTCTCTTTGTTATCGGAGGATATTTCCTTTGGCCCTATAGTCTTCAAAGGGATCCGAAATATCTGTTCTCAGATTCCACAGAAATAAGGCTAGCAAAGACATTCATGAAATATAGATGTAACTCTTTGTGTGGAAGTCACACATCACAGAGCAGTTTCTCAGAAAGCTTCTTTCCAGATTTCATATGAGGATATTTCCTTTTTCACCATAGCCCTCTACGGGCTTCCAAATATCACTTTGCCAGTTCCACAAGAGCTGTCTTAGCGAAAGGCTTCTTGAGGGGAAAGCTGTAACTCTGTGAGATGATTTCACAGAACACAAAGAAGTTTCTCAGAAAGCTTCTTTCTCTTTGTTATCGGAGGATATTTCCTTTGGCCCTATAGTGTTCAAAGGGATCCGAAATATCTGTTCTCAGATTCCACAGAAATAAGGCTAGTAAAGAGATCCATGAAATACAGATGTAACTCTGTGAGATGAATTAACAGAACACTAAGCAGTTTCTCAGAAAGCTTCTTTCCAGATTTCATCTGAGGATAATTCCTTTTGCACCGTAGCCCTCTATGAGATTCCAAATATCACTTTGCGAATTCCACAAGAACTGTCTTAACGAAAGGCTCTTGAGGGGAAAGCTGTAACTCTGTGAGATGATTTCACAGAACACAAAGAAGTTTCTCAGAAAGCTTCTTTCACTTTGTTATCAGAGGTTATTTCCTTTGGCCCTGTAGTCTTCAAAGGCATCCGAAATATCTGTTCTCAGATTCCACAGAAATAGGATAGCAAAGAGATCCATGAAATACAGATGTAACTCTGTTGGATGAATTAATAGAACACTAAGCACTTTATCAGAAAGTTTCATTCCAGATTTCATCTGAGGATATTTCCTTTTTCACCATAGGCCTCTATGGGCTTCCAAATATCACTTTGCGAATTCCACAAGAACTGACTTAGCGAAACGCTTCTTGAGGGAAAAGCTGTAACTCTGTGAGATGATTTCACAGATCACAAAGAAGTTTCTCAGAAAGCTTCTTTCTCTTCGTTATCGAAGGATATTTCCTTTGGCCCTATACTCTTCAAAGGGATCCGAAATATCTGATCTCAGATTCCACAGAAATAAGGCTGGGAAAGAGATCCACGAAATACAGATGAAACGCTGTGAGATGAATTAACAGAACACTAAGCAGTTTCTCAGAAAGCTTCTTTCCAGATTTCATCTGAGGTATTGTCTTTTTCACCATAGCCCTCTAGGGATTCCAAATATCACTTTGCCAATTCCACAAGAACTGTTAGCGAAAAGCTTCTGGAGGGGAAAGCTGTAACTCTGTGAGATGATTTCACAGAACACAAAGAAGTTTCTCAGAAAGCTTCTTTCTCTTTGTTATCGGAGGATATTTCCTTTGGCCCTATACTCTTCAAAGGGATCCGAAATATCTGTTCTCAGATTCCACAGAAATAAGGCTAGCAAAGAGATTCACGAAAAACAGATATAACTCTGTGTGTGGAAGTCACATCACAGAGCAGTTTCTCAGAAAACTTCTTTCCAGATTTCATCTGAGGATATTTCCTTTTCCACCACAGCCCTCTATGGGCTTCCAAATATCACTTTGCCAATTCCACAAGAACTGTCTTAGCGAAAGGCTTCTTGAGGGGAAAGCTCTAACTCTGTGAGATAATTTCACAGAACACAAAGAAGTTTCTTAGAAAGCTTCTTTCTCTTTGTTATCGCAGGATATTTCCTTTGGCCCTATAGTCTTCAAAGGGATCCGAAATATCTGTTCTCAGATTCCACAGAAATAAGGATAGCAAAGAGATCCATGACATACAGATGTAACTCTGTGAGATGAATTAACAGAACACTAGGCAGTTTCTCAGAAAGTTTCTTTCCAGATTTGATTTGAGGATATTTCCTTTTTCACCATAGCCCTCTATGGGCTTCCAAATATCACTTTCCGAATTCCACAAAACTGGCTTAGCGAAAGGCTTCCTGAGGCGAAAGCTGTAACTCTGTGAGATGATTTCACAGAACACAAAGAAGTTTCTCAGAAAGCTTCTATCTCTTTGTTATCGGAGGATATTTCCTTTGGCCCTAGAGTCTTCAAAGGAATCCGAAATATCTGTTCTCAGATTCCACAGAAATAAGGCTAGCAAAGAGATCCACGAAATACAGATGTAACTCTGTGTGTGGAAGTCACATATCACAGAGCAGTTTCTCAGAAAGCTTCTTTCCAGATTTCATCTGAGGATATTTCCTTTTTCATCGTAGCCCTCTATGGGCTTCCAAATATCACTTTGCCAATTCCACAAGAACTGTCTTAGCGAAAGGCTTCTTGAAGGGAAAGCTGTAACTCTGTGAGATGATTTCACAGAACACAAAGAAGTTTCTCAGAAAGCTTCTTTCTCTTTGTTATCGGCGGATATTTCCTTTGGCCCTATCGTCTTCAAAGGGATCCGAAATATCTGTTCTCATATTCCAGAGAAAAAAGGCTAGTAAACAGATCCAAGAAAAACAGATGTAACTCTGTGAGTGGAAGTCTCGCATCACAGAGCAGTTTCTCAGAAGGCTTCTTTCCCGATTTCATCTGACGATATTTCCTTTTTCACCATAGCCCTCTATGGGCTTCCAAATATCACTTTGCCAATTCCTCAAGAACTGTCTTACGAAAGGCTTCTTGAATGGAAAGCTGTAACTCTGTGAGATGATTTCACAGAACACAAAGAAGTTTCTGAGAAAGCTTCTTTCTCTTTGCTATCGGAGGATATTTCCTTTGGCCCTATAGTCTTCAAAGGGGTCCGAAATACCTCTTCTCAGATTCCATAGAAATAAGGCTAGCCAGGAGATCCACGAAATACAGATGTAACTCTATGTGTGGAAGTCACAGGTCATAGAGCAGTTTCTCAGAAAGCTTCTTTCCAGATTTCATCTGAGGATATTTCCTTTTTCACCATATCCCTCTTTGGGCTTCCAAATATCACTTTGCCAATTCCAGAAGAACTGTCTAAGCGAAAGGCTTCTTGAGGGGAAACCTGTAACTATGTGAGATGATTTCACAGAACACAAAGAAATTTCTCAGAAAGCTTCTTTCTCTTTGTTATCGGAGGATATTTCCTTTGGCCCTATACTCTTCAAAGGGATCCGAAATATCTGTTCTCAGATTCCACAGAAATAAGGCTAGCAAAGAGATCCACGAAATACAGATGTAACTCTGAGAGATGAATTAACAGAACACTAAGTAGTTTCTCAGAAAACTTTTTCCAGATTTCATCTGAGGATATTTCCTGTTTCACCATAGTCCTCTAAGGGCTTCCAAATATCACTTTGCCAATTCCACAAGAACTGTCTTAGCGAAAGGCTTCTTGAGGGGAAAGCTGTAACTCTGTGAGATGATTTCACAGAACACAAAGAAGTTTCTCAGAAAGCTTCTTTCTGTTTGTTATCGCAGGATATTTCCTTTGGCCCTATAGTCTTCATAGGGATCCGAAATATCTGTTCTCAGATTCCACAGAAATAAGGCTAGCAAAGATATACACGAAATACAGATGTAACTCTGTGAGTGGAAGTCACACATCACAGAGCAGTATCTCAGAAAGCTTCTTTCCAAATTTCGTCTGAGGATATTTCCTTTTTCACCGTAGCCCTCTACGGGCTTTCAAATATCACTTTGCCAGTTCCACAAGCACTGTCTAAGCGAAAGACTTCTTGAGGGTAAAGCTGTACCTCTGTGAGATGATTTCCAGAACACAAAGAAGTTTTTCAGAAAGCTTCTTTCTCTTTGTTACCGCAGGATATTTCCTTTAGCCGTATAGTCTTCAAAGGGATCCGAAATATCTCTTCTCAGATTCCACCGAAATAAGGCTAGCAAAGAGATCCATGAAATACAGATGTAACTCTGTGAGATGAATTAACAGAACACTAAGCAGTTTCTCAGAAAGCTGCTTACCAGATTTCATCTGAGGATATTTCCTTTTTCACCAAAGCCCTCTATGGGCTTCCAAATATCACTTTGCCAATTGCACAAGAACTGTCTTAGCGAAAGGCTGCTTGAGGGGAAAGCTGTAACTCTGTGAGATGATTTCACAGAACAAAAAGAAGTTTCTCAGAAAGCTTCTTTCTCTTTGTTATCGGAGGATATTTCCTTTGGCCCTAGAGTCTTCAAAGGGATCCGAAATATCTGTTCACAGATTCCACAGAAATAAGGCTAGCAAAGAGATCCACGAAATACAGATGTAACTCTAGGAGTGGAAGTCTCACATCACAGAGCAGTTTCTCAGAAAGTTTCTTTACAGATTTCATCTGAGGATATTTCCTTTTTCACCATAGCCCTCTACGGGCTTCCAAATATCACTTTGCCAATTCCAAAGGAAATGTCTTAGCGAAAGGCTTCTGGAGGGAAAGCGGTAATTCTGTGAGATGATTTCAATGAACACAAAGAAGTTTCTCAGAAAGCTTCTTTCTCTTTGTTATTGGAGGATATTTCCTTTGGCCCTATAGTCTTCAAAGGGATCCGAAATATCTCTTCTCAAATTCCACAGAAATAAGGCTAGCAAAGTGATCCACGACATACAGATGTAACTCTGTGAGATGAATTAACATAACACTAAGCAGTTTCTCAGAAACGTTCTTTCCAGATTGCTTCTGAGTATATTTCATTTTTCACCATAGCTCTCTATGGGCTTCCAAATATCACTTTCCAATTCCACAGGAAATGTCTTAGCGAAAGGCTTCTGGAGGGGAAAGCGGTAACTCTGTGAGATGATTTCACAGAACACAAAGTTTTTCAGAAAGCTTCTTTCTCTTTGTTATCAGAGGATATTTACTTTGTCCCTATAGTCTTCAAAGGGATCCGAAATATCACTTCTCAGATTCCACAGAAATAAGGCGAGCAAAGAGATCCACGAAATACAGAGGTAACTCTGTGAGTGGAAATCACACATCACAGAGCAGTTTCTCAGAAAGCTTTTTTCCAGATTTCATCTGAGGATATTTCCTTTTTAACAATAGCCCTCTATGTGCTTCCAAACATTACTTTGCCAATACCACAAGAACTATCTTAGCGAAAGGCTTCTTGGGGGAAAGGTGTAACTCTGTGAGATGATTTCACAGAACACAGAGAAGTTTCTCAGAAAGCTTCTTTCTCTTTGTTATCGGAGGATATTTCCGTTGGCCCTATAGTCTTCAAAGGGATCCGAAATATCTCTTCTCAGATTCCATAGAAATAAGGGTAGCAAAGAGATCCACGAAATACAGATGTAACTCTGTGAGATGAATTAACAGAACACTAAGCAGTTTCTCAGAAACCTTCTTTCCAGATTTCATCTGAGGATATTTCCTTTTTCACCATAGCCCTCTATGGGATTCCAAATATCACTTTGCCAATTCCACAAGAACAGTCTTAGCGAAAGGCTTCTGGAGAGGAAAGCTGTAACTCTGTGATATGATTTCACAGAACACAAAGAAGTTTCTCAGAAAGCTTCTTTCTCTTTTTTATCGGAGGATATTTCCTTTGGCCCTATAGTCTTCAAAGGGATCCGAAATATCTGTTCTCAGATTCCACAGAAATAAGGCTAGCAAAGAGATCCACGAAATACAGATGTAACTCTGTGAGATGAATTAACAGAACATTAAGCACATTATCAGAAAGCTTCTTTCCAGATTTCATCGGAGGATATTTCCTTTTTCACCATAGCCCTCTAAGGGCTTCCAAATATCACTTTGCCAATTCCACAAGAACTGTCTTAGCGAAACGCTTCGTGAGGGGAAAGCTGTAACTCTGTGAGATGATTTCGCAGAACACAAAGAAGTTTCTCAGAAAGCTTCTTTCTCTTTGTTATCGGAGGATATTTCCTTTGGCCCTATAGTCTTCAAAGGGATCAGAAATATCTGTTCTCAGATTCCACAGAAATAAGGCTAGCAAAGATATACACGAAATACAGATGTAACTCTGTGTGTGGAAGTCAAACATCACAGAGCAGTATCTCAGAAAGCTTCTTTCCAAATTTCGTCTGAGGATATTTCCTTTTTCACCGTAGCCCTCTACGGGCTTTCAAATATCACTTTGCCAATTCCACAAGCACTGTCTAAGCGAAAGACTTCTTGAGGGTAAAGCTGTACCTCTGTGAGATGATTTCCAGAACACAAAGAAGTTTTTCAGAAAGCTTCTTTCTCTTTGTTACCGCAGGATATTTCCTTTAGCTGTATAGTCTTCAAAGGGATCCGAAATATCTGTTCTCAGATTCCACAGAAATAAGGCTTGCAAAGAGATCCACGAAATACAGATGTAACTCTGTGAGTGGAAGTCACACATCACAGAGCAGTTTCTCAGAAAGCTTCTTTCCAAATTTCATCTGAGGATATTTCCTTTTTCACCATAGCCCTCTAAGGGATTCCAAATATCACTTTGCCAATTCCACAAGAACTGTCTTTGGCAGAGGCTTCTTGATGGCAAAGCTGTAACTCCGTGAGATGATTTCACAGAAGACAAAGAAGTTTCTCAGAAAGCTTCTTTCTCTTTTTTATAGCAGTATATTTCCTTTGGCCCTATAGTCATCAGAGGGATCCGAAATATCTGTTCTCAGATTCCACAGAAATAGGATAGCAAAGAGATAGATGAAATACAGAAGTAACTCTGTTGGATGAATTAATAGAACAGTAAGCAGTTTATCAGAAAGTTTCATTCCAGATTTCATCTGAGGATATTTCCTTTTTCACCATAGCCCTCTATGGGCTTCCAAATATCACTTTGCCTATTCCACAAGAACTGACTTAGCGAAACGCTTCTTGAGGGAAAAGCTGTAACTCTGTGAGATGATTTCACAGATCACAAAGAAGTTTCTCATAAAGCTTCTTTCTCTTTTTTATCGCAGGATATTTCCTTTGGCCCTATAGTCTTCAACGGGATCCGAAATATCTGATCTCAGATTCCACAGAAATAAGGCTAGCAAAGAGATCCAGGAAATACAGATGTAACTCTGTGATATGAATTAACAGAACACTAAGCAGTTTCTCAGAAAGCTTCTTTCCAGATTTCATGTGAGGATATTTCCTTTTTCACCATAGCCCTCTTTGGGATTCCTAATATCACTTTGCCAATTCCACAAGAACTGTCTTAGCGAAAGGCTTCTTGAAGGGAAAGCTGTAACTCTGTGAGATGATTTCACAGAACATAAAGAAGTTTCTCAGAAAGCTTCTTTCTCTTTGTTATCGGAGGATATTTCCTTTGGCACTATAGTCTTCAAGGCATTCGAAATATCTGTTCTCAGATTCCAAGAAATAAGGCTAGCAAAGAGATCTATGAAATACAGATGTAACTCTGTTGGATGAATTAATAGAACACTAAGCACTTTATCAGAAAGTTTCATTCCAGATTTCATCTGAGGATATTTCCTTTTTCACCATAGGCCTCTATGGGCTTCCAAATATCACTTTGAGAATTCCACAAGAACTGACTTAGCGAAACGCTTCTTGAGGGAAAAGCTGTAACTCTGTGAGATGATTTCACAGATCACAAAGAAGTTTCTCAGAAAGCTTCTTTCTCTTCGTTATCGGAGGATATTTCCTTTGGCCCTCTAGTCTTCAACGGGATCCGAAATATCTGATCTCAGATTCCACAGAAATAAGGCTGGGAAAGAGATCCACGAAATACAGATGAAACGCTGTGAGATGAATTAACAGAACACTAAGCAGTTTCTCAGAAATCTTCTTTCCAGATTTCATCTGAGGTATTGTCTTTTTCACCATAGCCCTCTAGGGGTTCCAAATATCACTTTGCCAATTCCACAAGAACTGTTAGCGAAAAGCTTCTGGAGGGGAAAGCTGTAACTCTGTGAGATGATTTCACAGAACACAAAGAAGTTTCTCAGAAAGCTTCTTTCTCTTTGTTATCGGAGGATATTTCCTTTAGCCCTATAGTCTTCAAAGGGATCCGAAATATCTGTTCTCAGATTCCACAGAAATAAGGCTAGCAAAGAGATTCACGAAAAACAGATATAAATCTGTGTGTGGAAGTCACACATCACAGAGCAGTTTCTCAGAAAACTTCTTTCCAGATTTCATCTGAGGATATTTCCTTTTCCACCACAGCCCTCTATGGGCTTCCAAATATCACTTTGCCAATTCCAGATGAACTGTATTACCGAAAGGCTTCCTTATGGGAAAGCTGTAACTCTGTGAGATGATTTCACAGAACACAAAAAAGTTTCTCAGAAAGATTCTTTCTCTTTGTTATCGGAGGATATTTCCTTTGGCCCTATACTCTTTAAAGGGATCCGAAATATCTGTTCTCAGATTCCACAGAAATAAGACTAGCAAAGAGATCCACGAAATACAGATGTAACTCTGTGAGATGAATTAACAGAACACTATGCAGTTTCTCAGAAAACTTCTTTCCAGATTTCATCTGAGGATATTTCCTTTTTCACCATAGCCCTCTTGGGCTTCCAAATATCACTCTGCGAATTCCACAAGAACTGTCTTAGCGAAAGGCTTCTTGAAGGGAAAGCTGTAACTCTGGGAGATGATTTCACAGAACACAAAGAAGATTCTCAGAAAGCTTCTTTCTCTTTGTGATTGCAGAATATTTCCTTTGGCCCTATATTCTTCAAAGGGATCCGAAATATCTGTTCTCAGATTCCACAAAAATAAGGCTAGCAAAGAGATCCACGAAATACAGACGTAACTCTGTGAGACGAATTAACAGAACACTAAGCAGTTTCTAAGAAAGCTTCTTTCCAGATTTCATCTGAGGATATTTCCTTTTTCACCATAGCCCTCTATGGGCTTCCAAATATCACTTTCCCAATTCCGCAAGAACTGTCTTAGGGAAAGGCGTCTTGAAGGGAGAGCTGTAACTCTGTGAGATGATTTCACAGAACACAAAGAAGTTTCTCAGAAATCTTCTTTCTCTTTTTTACCGGAGGATATTTCCTTTGGCGCTATAGTCTTCAAAGGGATCCGAATGATCAGTTCTCAGATTCCACAGAAATAAGGCTAGCAAAGAGATCCACGAAATGAAGATGTAACTCTGTGTGTGGAAGTCACACATCACAGAGCAGTTTCTCAGAAAGCTTCTTTTCAGATTTCATCTGAGGATATTTCCTTTTTCACCATAGTCCTCTATGGGCTTCCAAATATCACTTTGCCAATTCCACAAGAACTGTCTTAGCGAAAGGCTTCTTGAGGGGAAAGCTGTAACTCTGTGAGATGATTTCACAGAACACAAAGAAGTTTCTCAGAAAGCTTCTATCTCTTTGTTATAGGAGGATATTTCCTTTGGCCCTAGAGTCTTCACAGGGATCCAAAGTACCTGTTCTCAGATTCCACAGAAATAAGGCTAGCAAAGAGATCCATGAAACACAGACATAATTCTGTGAGTAGAAGTCACACATCACAGAGCAGTTTCTCAGAAAGCTTCTTTCCAGATTTCATCTGAGGATATTTCCTTTTTCACCTTAGCCCTCTATGGGTTTCCAAATATCACTTTGCGAATTCCAAATGAACTGACTTAGCGAAAGGCTCCTTGAGGGGAAATCTGTAACTCTGTGAGATGATTTCACAGAACACAAAGAAGTTTCTCAGAAAGCTTCTTTCTCTTGGTTATTGGAGGATATTTCCTTTGGCCCTATAGACTTCTAAGGGATCCGAAATATCTTTTCTCAGATTCCACAGAAATAAGGCTAGCAAAGAAATCCACGAAACACAGACGTAACTCGGTGAGATGAATTAATAGAACACTAAGAAGTTTCTCAGTAAGCTTCCTTTCAGATTTCATCTGAGGATATTTCCTTTTTCACCATAGCCCTCTATGGGTTTCCAAATATCACTTTGCGAATTCCAAATGAACTGACTTAGCGAAAGGCTCCTTGAGGGGAAATCTGTAACTCTGTGAGATGATTTCACAGAACACAAACAAGTTTCTCAGAAAGCTTCTTTCTCTTTGTTATCGGAGGATATTTCCTTTGGCCCTATTCTCTTCAAAGGGATCCGAAATATCTGTTCTCAGATTCCACAGAAATAAGGCTAGCAAAGAAATCCACGAAATACCAATGTAACTCTGAGAGATGAATTAACAGAATACTAAGCAGTTTCTCAGAATGCTTCTTTCCAGATTTCATCTGAGGATATATCCTTTTTCACCATAGCCCTCTATGGGCTTCCAAATATCACTTTGCCAATTCCACAAGAACTGTCTTAGCGAAAGGCTTCTTGAAGGGAGACCTGTAACTCTGTGAGAAGATTTCACAGAACAGAAAGAAGTTCCTCAGAAAGCTTCTTTCTCTTTGTTATCGGAGAATAATTCCTTTGGCCCTACAGTCTTCAAAGGGATCCGAAATATCTGTTCTCAGATTCCACAGAAATAAAGGTAGCAAAGAGATCCATGAAATACAGATGTCACTCTTTGAGATGAATTAAAAGAACACTAAGCAGTTTCTCAGAAAGCTTCTTTCCATATTTCATCTGAGGATATTTCCTTTTTCAAAAAAGCGGTCTACGGGCTTCCAAATATCACTTTGCCAATTCCACAAGAACTGTCTTAGCGAAAGGCTTCTTGAGGGGAAAGTTGCAACTCTGTGAGATGATTTCACAGAAAACAAAGAAGTTTCTCAGAAAGCTCTTTCTCTTTGTTATAGGAGGATATTTCCTTTGGCCCTAGAGTCTTCAAAGGGATCCGAAGTACCTGTTCTCAGACTCCACAGAAATAAGGCTCGCAAAGGGATCCATGAAACAAAGACATAATTCTGTGAGTGGAAGTCACACATCACAGAGCAGTTTCTCAGAAATCTTCTTTCCAGATTTCATCTGAGGATATTTTCTTTTTCACCATAGCCCTCTATGGGCTTCCAAATATCACTTTGCGAATTCCAAAGGAACTGACTTAGCGAAAGGTCCTTGAGGGGAAATCTGTAACTCTGTGAGATGATTTCACAGAACACAAAGAAGTTTCTCAGAAAGCTTCTTTCTCTTTGTTATCTCAGGATATTTCCTTTAGCCTTAGAGTCTTCAAAGGGATCCGAAATATCTGTTCTCATATTCCACAGAAATAAGGCTAGCAAAGAGATCCACGAAATACAGATATAACTCTGTGTGTGGAAGTCACACATCACAGAGCAGTTTCTCAGAAAGCTTCTTTCCAGATTTCATCAGAGGATATTTCCTTTTTCACCATAGCCCTCTATGGGCTTCCAAATATCACTTTGCCAATTCCACAAGAACTGTCTTAGCGAAAGGCTTCTTGAGGGGAAAGCTGTAACTCTGTGAGATGATTTCACAGAACACAAAGAAGTTTCTCAGAAAGCTTCTTTCTCTTTGTTATCAGAGGATATTTCCTTTGGCCCTAGAGTCTTCAAAGGGATCCGAAATATCTGTTTTAAGATTCCACAGAAATAAGGCTAGCAAAGAGATCCACGAAATATAAATGTATATCTGTGAGATGAATTAACAGAACACTAAGCAGTGTCTCAGAAAGCTTCCTTCCAGATTTCATCTGAGGATATTTCCTTTTTCACCATAGCCCTCTATGGGCTTCCAAATATCACTTTGTCAATTCCACAAGAACTGTCTTAGCGAAAGGTTTCTTGAGGGGAAAGCTGTAACTCTGTGAGATGATTTCACAGAACACAAAGAAGGTTCTCAGACAGATTCTTTCTCTTTGTTATCAGAGGATATTTCCTTTGGCCCTATACTCTTCAAAGGGATCCGAAATATCTGTTCTCAGATTCCACAGAAATAAGGCTAGCAAAAAGATCCACCAAATACAGATGTAACTCTGTGAGATGAATTAACAGAACACTAAGGAGTTTCTCAGAAAGCTTCTTTCCAGATTTCATCTGAGAATATTTCCTTTTTCACCATAGCCCTCTATGGGCTTCCAAATATCACTTTGCCAATTCCACAAGAACTGTCTTAGGGAAAGGCTTCTTGAGGGGAAAGCTGTAACTCTGTGAGATGATTTCACAGAACACAAAGAAGTTTCTCAGAAAGCTTCTTTCTCTTTGTTATCGGAGGATATTTCCTTTGGCCCTATAGTCTTCAAAGGGATCCGAAATATCTGTTCTCAGATTCCACAGAAATAAGGCTAGCAAAGTGATCCGTGAAATACAGATGTAACTCTGTGAGATGAATTAACAGAACACTAAGCAGTTTCTCGGAATGCTTCTTTCCAGATTTCATCTGAGGATATTTCCTTTTTCACCATAGCCCTCTATGGGCTTCCAAATATCACTTTGCCAATTCCACAAGAACTGTCATAGCGAAAGGTTTCTTGAGGATATAGCTGTAACTCTGAGAGATGATTTCACAGAACACAAAGAAGTTTCTCAGAAAGCTTCTTTCTCTTTGTTATCGGAGGATATTTCTTTTGAACCTTTAGTCTTCAACGGGATCCGAAATATCTGTTCTCAGATTCCACAGAAATAAGGCTAGCAAAGAGATCCACGAAATAGAGATGTAACTCTTTGAGATGAATTAACAGAACACTAAGCAGTTTCTCAGAAAGCTTCTTTGCAGATTTCACCTTAGGATATTTCCTTTTTCACCGTTGCCCTCTATGGGCTTCCAAATATCACTTTGCCAATTCCACAAGAACTGTCTTAGCGAATGGCTTCTTGAGGGGAAAGCTGTAACTCTGTGAGATGATTTCAGAGAACACAAAGAAGTTTTTTCAGAAAGCTTCTTTCTCTTTGTTTTCGCAGGATATTTCCTTTGGCCCTATTGTCTTCAATGGGATCCGAAATATGTGTTCTCAGATTCCACAGAAATAAGGCTAGACAAGAGATCCACGAAATAGAGATGCAACCCTGTGAGATGAATAAACAGAACACTAAGCAGTTTCTCAGAAAGCTTCTTTCCAGATTTCATCTGAGGATATTTCCTTTTTCACCATAGCCCTCTATGGGCTTCCAAATATCACTTTGCCAATTCCACAAGAACTGTCTTAGCGAAAGGCTTCCTGAGGGGAAAGCTGTAACTCTGTGAGATCATTTCACAGAACACAAAGAAGTTTCTCAGAAAGCTTCTTTCTCTTTGTTATCGCAGGATATTTCCTTTGGCCCTAGAGCCTTCAAAGGGATCCGAAATATCTGTTCTCATATTCCACAGAAATAAGACTAGCAATGAGATCCAGGAAATACAGATGTTACTCTGTGAGTGGAAGTCACACATCACAGAGCAGTTTCTCAGAAAGCTTCTTTCCAGATTTCATCTGAGGATATTTCCTTTTTCACCATAGCCCTCTATGGGCTTCCAAATATCACTTTGCCAATTCCACAAGAACTGTCTTAGCGAAAGGCTTCTTGAAGGGAAAGCTGTAACTCTGTGAGATGATTTCACAGAACACAAAGAAGTTTTTCAGAAAGTTTCTTTCTCTTTGTTATCGGAGGATATTTCCTTTGGCCCTATAGTCTTCAAAGGGATCCGAAATATCTGTTCTCAGATTCCACCGAAATAAGGCTAGAAAGAGATCCACGAAATACAGATGTTACTCTGTGAGTGGAAGTCACACATCACAGAGCAGTTTCTCAGAAAGCTTCGTTCCAGATTTCATCTGAGGATATATCCTTTTTCACCATAGCCCACTATGAGCTTCCAAATATCACTTTGCCAATTCCACAAGAACTGTCTTAGCGAAAGGCTTCTTGAGGGGAAAGCGGTAACTCTGTGAGGTGATTTCACAGAACACAAAGAAGTTTCTGAGAAAGCTTCTTTCTCTTTGTTATCGCAGGATATTTCCTTTGGCCCTAGAGTCTTCAAAGCGATCCGAAATATCTATTCTCAGATTCCACAGAAATAAGGCTAGCAAAGAGATCCACGAAATACAGATGTAACTCGGTGTGTGGAAGTCACACATCACAGAGCAGTTTCTCAGAAAACTTCTTTCCAGATTTCATCTGAGGATATTTCCTTTTTCACCATAGCCCTCTATGGGCTTCTAAATATCACTTTTCCAATTCCACAAGAACTGTCTTAGGGAAAGGCTTCTTGAGGGGAAAGCTGTAACTCTGTGAGATGATTTCACAGAACACAAAGAAGTTTCTCAGAAAGCTTCTTTCTCTTTGTTATCGCAGGATATTTCCTGTGGCACTATAGTCTTCAAAGGTATCCGAAATATCTGTTCTCAGATTCCACAGAAATAAGGCTAGAAAAGAAATCCACGAAATACAGATGTAACTCTATGAGATGAATTAACAGAACACTAAGAAGTTTCTCAGAAAACTTCTTTCCAGATTTCATCTGAGGATAGTTCCTTTTTCAACATAGCCCTCTATGGGCTTCCAAATATCACTTTGCCAATTCCGCAAGTACTGTCTTAGCGAAAGGATTCTATAGGGGAAAGCGGTAACTCTGTGAGATGATTTCACAGAACACAAAGAAGTTTCTCAGAAAGCTTCTTTCTCTTTGTTATCGAAGGATATTTCCTTTGGCCCAATAGTCTCAAAGGGATCCGAAATATCTGTTCTCAGATTCCACAGAAATAAGGCTAGCAAAGAGATCCACGAAATACAGATGTTACTCTGTGTGTGGAAGTCACACATCCCAGAGCAGTTTCTCAGAAAGCTTCTTTCCAGATTTCATCTGAGGATATTTCCTTTTCCACCATAGCCCTCTAAGGGCTTCCAAATATCACTTTGCCAATTCCACAAGAACTGTGTTAGCGAAAGGATTCTTCAGGGGAAAGCGGTAACTCTGTGAGATGATTTCACAGAACACAAAGAAGTTTCTCAGAAAGCTTCTTTCTCTTTGTTATCGGAGGATATTTTCTTTGGCCCAATAGTCTTCAAAGGGATTCGAAATATCTGTTCTCAGATTCAACAGAAATAAGGCTAGCAAAGGGATCCACGAAATACAGTTGTAACTCTGTGTGTGGAAGTCACACATCACAGAAGAGTTTCTCAGAAAGCTCCTTTCCAGATTTCTTCTGAGGATATTTCCTTTTTCACCATAGCCCTCTATGGGCTTCCAAATATCACATTGCCAATTCCACAAGAACTGTCTTAGCGAAGGGCATCTTGAGGGGAAAGCTGTAACTCTCTGAGATGATTTCACAGAACGCAAAGAAGTTTTTCAGAAAGCTTCTTTCTCTTTGTTATCAGAGGATATTTCCTTTGGCCCTATTGTCTTCAATGGGATCCGAAATATCTGTTCTCAGATTCCACAGAAATAAGGCTAGACAAGAGATCCACGAAATAGAGATGTATCCCTGTGAGATGAATAAACAGAACACTAAGCAGTTTCTCAGAAAGCTTCTTTCCAGATTTCATCTGAGGATATTTCCTTTTTCACCATAGCCCTCTATGGGCTTCCAAATATCACTTTGCCAATTCCACAAGAACTGTCTTAGCGAAAGGCTTCCTGAGGTGAAAGCTGTAACTCTTTGAGATCATTTCACAGAACACAAAGAAGTTTCTCAGAAAGCTTCTTTCTCTTTGTTATCGCAGGATATTTACTTTGTCCCTAGAGTCTTCAAAGGGATCCGAAATATCTGTTCTCATATTCCACAGAAATAAGACTAGCAATGAGATCCAGGAAATACAGATGTTACTCTGTGAGTGGAAGTCACACATCACAGAGCAGTTTCTCAGAAAGCTTCTTTCCAGATTTCATCTGAGGATATTTCCTTTTTCACCATAGCCCTCTATGGGCTTCCAAATATCACTTTGCCAATTCCACAAGAACTGTCTTAGTGAAAGGCTTCTTGAGGGGAAAGCTGTAACTCTGTGAGATGATTTCATAGAACACAAAGAAGTTTCTCAGAAAGCTTCTTTCTCTTTGTTATCGGAGGATATTTCCTTTGGCCCTATAGTCTTCAAAGGGATCCGAAATATCTGTTCTCAGATTCCACAGAAATAAGGCTAGCAAAGAGATCCACGAAATACAGGTGTTACTCTGTGAGTGGAAGTCACACATCACAGAGCAGTTTCTCAGAAAGCTTCTTTCCAGATTTCATGTGAGGATATTTCCTTTAACACCATAGCCCTCTGTGAGCTTCCAAATATCACTTTCCCAATTCCGCAAGAACTGTCTTAGGGAAAGGCTTCTTGAGGGGAAGCGGTAACTCTGTGAGATGATTTCACAGAACACAAAGAAGTTTCTCAGAAATCTTCTTTCTCTTTTTTACCGGAGGATATTTCCTTTGGCGCTATAGTCTTCAAAGGGATCCGAAATATCTCTTCTCAGATTCCACAGAAATAAGGCTAGCAAAGAGATCCACGAAATGAAGATGTAACTCTGTGTGTGGAAGTCACACATCACAGAGCAGTTTCTCAGAAAGCTTCTTTCCAGATTTCATCTGAGGATATTTCCTTTTTCACCATAGTCCTCTATGGGCTTCCAAATATCACTTTGCCAATTCCACAAGAACTGTCTTAGCGAAAGGCTTCTTGAGGGGAAAGCTGTAACTCTGTGAGATGATTTCACAGAACACAAAGAAGTTTCTCAGAAAGCTTCTATCTCTTTGTTATAGGAGGATATTTCCTTTGGCCCTAGAGTCTTCACAGGGATCCAAAGTACCTGTTCTCAGATTCCACAGAAATAAGGCTAGCAAAGAGATCCATGAAACACAGACATAATTCTGTGAGTAGAAGTCACACATCACAGAGCAGTTTCTCAGAAAGCTTCTTTCCAGATTTCATCTGAGGATATTTCCTTTTTCACCATAGCCCTCTATGGGTTTCCAAATATCACTTTGCGAATTCCAAATGAACTGACTTAGCGAAAGGCTCCTTGAGGGGAAATCTGTAACTCTGTGAGATGATTTCACAGAACACAAAGAAGTTTCTCAGAAAGCTTCTTTCTCTTGGTTATTGGAGGATATTTCCTTTGGCCCTATAGACTTCTAAGGGATCCGAAATATCTTTTCTCAGATTCCACAGAAATAAGGCTAGCAAAGAAATCCACGAAACACAGACGTAACTCGGTGAGATGAATTAATAGAACACTAAGAAGTTTCTCAGTAAGCTTCCTTCCAGATTTCATCTGAGGATATTTCCTTTTTCACCGTAGCCCTCTATGGACTTCCAAATATCACTTTGCCAATTCCACAAGAACTGTCTTAGCGAAAGGCTTCTTGAAGGGAGACCTGTAACTCTGTGAGAAGATTTCACAGAACAGAAAGAAGTTCCTCAGAAAGCTTCTTTCTCTTTGTTATCGGAGAATAATTCCTTTGGCCCTACAGTCTTCAGAGGGATCCGAAATATCTGTTCTCAGATTCCACAGAAATAAAGGTAGCAAAGAGATCCATGAAATACAGATGTCACTCTTTGAGATGAATTAAAAGAACACTAAGCAGTTTCTCAGAAAGCTTCTTTCCATATTTCATCTGTGGATATTTCCTTTTTCAAAAAAGCGGTCTACGGGCTTCCAAATATCACTTTGCCAATTCCACAAGAACTGTCTTAGCGAAAGGCTTCTTGAGGGGAAAGTTGCAACTCTGTGAGATGATTTCAAAGAAAACAAAGAAGTTTCTCAGAAAGCTCTTTCTCTTTGTTATAGGAGGATATTTCCTTTGGCCCTAGAGTCTTCAAAGGGATCCGAAGTACCTGTTCTCAGACTCCACAGAAATAAGGCTCGCAAAGAGATCCATGAAACAAAGACATAATTCTGTGAGTGGAAGTCACACATCACAGAGCAGTTTCTCAGAAATCTTCTTTCCAGATTTCATCTGAGGATATTTTCTTTTTCACCATAGCCCTCTATGGGCTTCCAAATATCACTTTGCGAATTCCAAAGGAACTGACTTAGCGAAAGGTCCTTGAGGGGAAATCTGTAACTCTGTGAGATGATTTCACAGAACACAAAGAAGTTTCTCAGAAAGCTTCTTTCTCTTTGTTATCTCAGGATATTTCCTTTAGCCTTAGAGTCTTCAAAGGGATCCGAAATATCTGTTCTCATATTCCACAGAAATAAGGCTAGCAAAGAGATCCACGAAATACAGATATAACTCTGTGTGTGGAAGTCACACATCACAGAGCAGTTTCTCAGAAAGCTTCTTTCCAGATTTCATCTGAGGATATTTCCTTTTTCACCATAGCCCTCTATGGGCTTCCAAATATCACTTTGCCAATTCCACAAGAACTGTCTTAGCGAAAGGCTTCTTGAGGGGAAAGCTGTAACTCTGTGAGATGATTTCACAGAACACAAAGAAGTTTCTCAGAAAGCTTCTTTCTCTTTGTTATCAGAGGATATTTCCTTTGGCCCTAGAGTCTTCAAAGGGATCCGAAATATCTGTTTTAAGATTCCACAGAAATAAGGCTAGCAAAGAGATCCACGAAATATAAATGTATATCTGTGAGATGAATTAACAGAACACTAAGCAGTGTCTCAGAAAGCTTCCTTCCAGATTTCATCTGAGGATATTACCTTTTTCACCATAGCCCTCTATGGGCTTCCAAATATCACTTTGTCAATTCCACAAGAACTGTCTTAGCGAAAGGTTTCTTGAGGGGAAAGCTGTAACTCTGTGAGATGATTTCACAGAACACAAAGAAGGTTCTCAGAAAGATTCTTTCTCTTTGTTATCGGAGGATATTTCCTTTGGCCCTATACTCTTCAAAGGGATCCGAAATATCTGTTCTGAGATTCCACAGAAATAAGGCTAGCAAAAAGATCCACGAAATACAGATGTAACTCTGTGAGATGAATTAACAGAACACTAAGGAGTTTCTCAGAAAGCTTCTTTCCAGATTTCATCTGAGAATATTTCCTTTTTCACCATAGCCCTCTATGGGCTTCCAAATATCTCTTTGCCAATTCCACAAGAACTGTCTTAGCGAAAGGCTTCTTGAGGGGAAAGCTGTAACTCTGTGAGATGATTTCACAGAACACAAAGAAGTTTCTCAGAAAGCTTCTTTCTCTTTGTTATCGGAGGATATTTCCTTTGGCCCTATAGTCTTCAAAGGGATCCGAAATATCTGGTCTCAGATTCCACAGAAATAAGGCTAGCAAAGAGATCCGTGAAATACAGATGTAACTCTGTGAGATGAATTAACAGAACACTAAGCAGTTTCTCGGAATGCTTCTTTCCTAATTTCATCTGAGGATATTTCCTTTTTCACCATAGCCCTCTATGGGCTTCCAAATATCACTTTGCCAATTCCACAAGAACTGTCATAGCGAAAGGTTTCTTGAGGATATAGCTGTAACTCTGAGAGATGATTTCACAGAACACAAAGAAGTTTCTCAGAAAGCTTCTTTCTCTTTGTTATCGGAGGATATTTCTTTTGAACCTTTAGTCTTCAACGGGATCCGAAATATCTGTTCTCAGATTCCACAGAAATAAGGCTAGCAAAGAGATCCACGAAATAGAGATGTAACTCTGTGAGATGAATTAACAGAACACTAAGCAGTTTCTCAGAAAGCTTCTTTGCAGATTTCACCTTAGGATATTTCCTTTTTCACCGTTGCCCTCTATGGGCTTCCAAATATCACTTTGCCAATTCCACAAGAACTGTCTTAGCGAATGGCTTCTTGAGGGGAAAGCTGTAACTCTGTGAGATGATTTCAGAGAACAAAAAGAAGTTTTTCAGATAGCTTCTTTCTCTTTGTTATTGCAGGATATTTCCTTTGGCCCTATAGTCTTCAAAGGGATCCGAAATATCTGTTCTCAGATTCCACCGAATTAAGGCTAGCAAAGAGATCCATGAAATACAGATGTAACTCTGTGAGATCAATTAACAGAACACTAAGCAGTTTCCCAGAAAGCTTCTTTCCAGATTTCATCTGAGGATATTTCCTTTTTAAACATGGTCCTCTATGGGCTTCCAAATATCACTTTGCCAATTCCACAAGAACTGTCTTAGCGAAAGGCTTCTTGAGGGGAAAGCTGTAACTCTGTGAGATGATTTCACAGAACACAAAGAAGTTTTTCAGAAAGCTTCTTTCTCTTTGTTATCACAAGATATTTCCTTAGGCCCTAGAGTCTTCAAAGGGATCTGAAATATCTATTCTCAGATTCCACAGAAATAAGACTAGCAATGAGATCCAGGAAATACAGATGTTACTCTGTGAGTGGAACTCACACATCACAGAGCAGTTTCTCAGAAAGCTCCTTTCCAGATTTCATCTGAGGATATTTCCTTTTTCACCATAGCCCTCTATGGGCTTCCAAATATCACTTTGCTAATTCCACAAGAAGTGTCTTAGCGAAAGGCTTCTTGAGGGGAAAGCTGTAACTCTCTGAGATGATTTCACAGAACACAAAGAAGTTTTTCAGAAAGCTTCTTTCTCTTTGTTTTCCCAGGATATTTCCTTTGGCCCTATTGTCTTCAATGGGATCCGAAATATGTGTTCTCAGATTCCACAGAAATAAGGCCAGACAAGAGATCCACGAAACAGAGATGCAACCCTGTGAGATGAATAAACAGAACACTAAGCAGTTTCTCAGAAAGCTTCTTTCCAGATTTCATCTGAGGATATTTCCTTTTTCAACATAGCCCTCTATGGGCTTCCAAATATCACTTTCCCAATTCCGCAAGAACTGTCTTAGGGAAAGGCGTCTTGAAGGGAGAGCTGTAACTCTGTGAGATGATTTCACAGAACACAAAGAAGTTTCTCAGAAATCTTCTTTCTCTTTTTTACCGGAGGATATTTCCTTTGGCGCTATAGTCTTCAAAGGGATCCGAATTATCAGTTCTCAGATTCCACAGAAATAAGGCTAGCAAAGAGATCCACGAAATGAAGATGTAACTCTGTGTGTGGAAGTCACACATCACAGAGCAGTTTCTCAGAAAGCTTCTTTTCAGATTTCATCTGAGGATATTTCCTTTTTCACCATAGTCCTCTATGGGCTTCCAAATATCACTTTGCCAATTCCACAAGAACTGTCTTAGCGAAAGGCTTCTTGAGGGGAAAGCTGTAACTCTGTGAGATGATTTCACAGAACACAAAGAAGTTTCTCAGAAAGCTTCTATCTCTTTGTTATAGGAGGATATTTCCTTTGGCCCTAGAGTCTTCACAGGGATCCAAAGTACCTGTTCTCAGATTCCACAGAAATAAGGCTAGCAAAGAGATCCATGAAACACAGACATAATTCTGTGAGTAGAAGTCACACATCACAGAGCAGTTTCTCAGAAAGCTTCTTTCCAGATTTCATCTGAGGATATTTCCTTTTTCACCTTAGCCCTCTATGGGTTTCCAAATATCACTTTGCGAATTCCAAATGAACTGACTTAGCGAAAGGCTCCTTGAGGGGAAATCTGTAACTCTGTGAGATGATTTCACAGAACACAAAGAAGTTTCTCAGAAAGCTTCTTTCTCTTGGTTATTGGAGGATATTTCCTTTGGCCCTATAGACTTCTAAGGGATCCGAAATATCTTTTCTCAGATTCCACAGAAATAAGGCTAGCAAAGAAATCCACGAAACACAGACGTAACTCGGTGAGATGAATTAATAGAACACTAAGAAGTTTCTCAGTAAGCTTCCTTTCAGATTTCATCTGAGGATATTTCCTTTTTCACCATAGCCCTCTATGGGTTTCCAAATATCACTTTGCGAATTCCAAATGAACTGACTTAGCGAAAGGCTCCTTGAGGGGAAATCTGTAACTCTGTGAGATGATTTCACAGAACACAAAGAAGTTTCTCAGAAAGCTTCTTTCTCTTTGTTATCGGAGGATATTTCCTTTGGCCCTATTCTCTTCAAAGGGATCCGAAATATCTGTTCTCAGATTCCACAGAAATAAGGCTAGCAAAGAAATCCACGAAATACCAATGTAACTCTGAGAGATGAATTAACAGAACACTAAGCAGTTTCTCAGAATGCTTCTTTCCAGATTTCATCTGAGGATATATCCTTTTTCACCATAGCCCTCTATGGGCTTCCAAATATCACTTTGCCAATTCCACAAGAACTGTCTTAGCGAAAGGCTTCTTGAAGGGAGACCTGTAACTCTGTGAGAAGATTTCACAGAACAGAAAGAAGTTCCTCAGAAAGCTTCTTTCTCTTTGTTATCGGAGAATAATTCCTTTGGCCCTACAGTCTTCAAAGGGATCCGAAATATCTGTTCTCAGATTCCACAGAAATAAAGGTAGCAAAGAGATCCATGAAATACAGATGTCACTCTTTGAGATGAATTAAAAGAACACTAAGCAGTTTCTCAGAAAGCTTCTTTCCATATTTCATCTGAGGATATTTCCTTTTTCAAAAAAGCGGTCTACGGGCTTCCAAATATCACTTTGCCAATTCCACAAGAACTGTCTTAGCGAAAGGCTTCTTGAGGGGAAAGTTGCAACTCTGTGAGATGATTTCACAGAAAACAAAGAAGTTTCTCAGAAAGCTCTTTCTCTTTGTTATAGGAGGATATTTCCTTTGGCCCTAGAGTCTTCAAAGGGATCCGAAGTACCTGTTCTCAGACTCCACAGAAATAAGGCTCGCAAAGGGATCCATGAAACAAAGACATAATTCTGTGAGTGGAAGTCACACATCACAGAGCAGTTTCTCAGAAATCTTCTTTCCAGATTTCATCTGAGGATATTTTCTTTTTCACCATAGCCCTCTATGGGCTTCCAAATATCACTTTGCGAATTCCAAAGGAACTGACTTAGCGAAAGGTCCTTGAGGGGAAATCTGTAACTCTGTGAGATGATTTCACAGAACACAAAGAAGTTTCTCAGAAAGCTTCTTTCTCTTTGTTATCTCAGGATATTTCCTTTAGCCTTAGAGTCTTCAAAGGGATCCGAAATATCTGTTCTCATATTCCACAGAAATAAGGCTAGCAAAGAGATCCACGAAATACAGATATAACTCTGTGTGTGGAAGTCACACATCACAGAGCAGTTTCTCAGAAAGCTTCTTTCCAGATTTCATCAGAGGATATTTCCTTTTTCACCATAGCCCTCTATGGGCTTCCAAATATCACTTTGCCAATTCCACAAGAACTGTCTTAGCGAAAGGCTTCTTGAGGGGAAAGCTGTAACTCTGTGAGATGATTTCACAGAACACAAAGAAGTTTCTCAGAAAGCTTCTTTCTCTTTGTTATCAGAGGATATTTCCTTTGGCCCTAGAGTCTTCAAAGGGATCCGAAATATCTGTTTTAAGATTCCACAGAAATAAGGCTAGCAAAGAGATCCACGAAATATAAATGTATATCTGTGAGATGAATTAACAGAACACTAAGCAGTGTCTCAGAAAGCTTCCTTCCAGATTTCATCTGAGGATATTTCCTTTTTCACCATAGCCCTCTATGGGCTTCCAAATATCACTTTGTCAATTCCACAAGAACTGTCTTAGCGAAAGGTTTCTTGAGGGGAAAGCTGTAACTCTGTGAGATGATTTCACAGAACACAAAGAAGGTTCTCAGACAGATTCTTTCTCTTTGTTATCAGAGGATATTTCCTTTGGCCCTATACTCTTCAAAGGGATCCGAAATATCTGTTCTCAGATTCCACAGAAATAAGGCTAGCAAAAAGATCCACGAAATACAGATGTAACTCTGTGAGATGAATTAACAGAACACTAAGGAGTTTCTCAGAAAGCTTCTTTCCAGATTTCATCTGAGAATATTTCCTTTTTCACCATAGCCCTCTATGGGCTTCCAAATATCACTTTGCCAATTCCACAAGAACTGTCTTAGGGAAAGGCTTCTTGAGGGGAAAGCTGTAACTCTGTGAGATGATTTCACAGAACACAAAGAAGTTTCCCAGAAAGCTTCTTTCTCTTTGTTATCGGAGGATATTTCCTTTGGCCCTATAGTCTTCAAAGGGATCCGAAATATCTGTTCTCAGATTCCACAGAAATAAGGCTAGCAAAGAGATCCGTGAAATACAGATGTAACTCTGTGAGATGAATTAACAGAACACTAAGCAGTTTCTCGGAATGCTTCTTTCCAGATTTCATCTGAGGATATTTCCTTTTTCACAATAGCCCTCTATGGGCTTCCAAATATCACTTTGCCAATTCCACAAGAACTGTCATAGCGAAAGGTTTCTTGAGGATATAGCTGTAACTCTGAGAGATGATTTCACAGAACACAAAGAAGTTTCTCAGAAAGCTTCTTTCTCTTTGTTATCGGAGGATATTTCTTTTGAACCTTTAGTCTTCAACGGGATCCGAAATATCTGTTCTCAGATTCCACAGAAATAAGGCTAGCAAAGAGATCCACGAAATAGAGATGTAACTCTGTGAGATGAATTAACAGAACACTAAGCAGTTTCTCAGAAAGCTTCTTTGCAGATTTCACCTTAGGATATTTCCTTTTTCACCGTTGCCCTCTATGGGCTTCCAAATATCACTTTGCCAATTCCACAAGAACTGTCTTAGCGAATGGCTTCTTGAGGGGAAAGCTGTAACTCTGTGAGATGATTTCAGAGAACACAAAGAAGTTTTTTCAGAAAGCTTCTTTCTCTTTGTTTTCGCAGGATATTTCCTTTGGCCCTATTGTCTTCAATGGGATCCGAAATATGTGTTCTCAGATTCCACAGAAATAAGGCTAGACAAGAGATCCACGAAATAGAGATGCAACCCTGTGAGATGAATAAACAGAACACTAAGCAGTTTCTCAGAAAGCTTCTTTCCAGATTTCATCTGAGGATATTTCCTTTTTCACCATAGCCCTCTATGGGCTTCCAAATATCACTTTGCCAATTCCACAAGAACTGTCTTAGCGAAAGGCTTCCTGAGGGGAAAGCTGTAACTCTGTGAGATCATTTCACAGAACACAAAGAAGTTTCTCAGAAAGCTTCTTTCTCTTTGTTATCGCAGGATATTTCCTTTGGCCCTAGAGCCTTCAAAGGGATCCGAAATATCTGTTCTCATATTCCACAGAAATAAGACTAGCAATGAGATCCAGGAAATACAGATGTTACTCTGTGAGTGGAAGTCACACATCACAGAGCAGTTTCTCAGAAAGCTTCTTTCCAGATTTCATCTGAGGATATTTCCTTTTTCACCATAGCCCTCTATGGGCTTCCAAATATCACTTTGCCAATTCCACAAGAACTGTCTTAGCGAAAGGCTTCTTGAAGGGAAAGCTGTAACTCTGTGAGATGATTTCACAGAACACAAAGAAGTTTTTCAGAAAGTTTCTTTCTCTTTGTTATCGGAGGATATTTCCTTTGGCCCTATAGTCTTCAAAGGGATCCGAAATATCTGTTCTCAGATTCCACCGAAATAAGGCTAGAAAGAGATCCACGAAATACAGATGTTACTCTGTGAGTGGAAGTCACACATCACAGAGCAGTTTCTCAGAAAGCTTCGTTCCAGATTTCATCTGAGGATATATCCTTTTTCACCATAGCCCACTATGAGCTTCCAAATATCACTTTGCCAATTCCACAAGAACTGTCTTAGCGAAAGGCTTCTTGAGGGGAAAGCGGTAACTCTGTGAGGTGATTTCACAGAACACAAAGAAGTTTCTGAGAAAGCTTCTTTCTCTTTGTTATCGCAGGATATTTCCTTTGGCCCTAGAGTCTTCAAAGCGATCCGAAATATCTATTCTCAGATTCCACAGAAATAAGGCTAGCAAAGAGATCCACGAAATACAGATGTAACTCGGTGTGTGGAAGTCACACATCACAGAGCAGTTTCTCAGAAAACTTCTTTCCAGATTTCATCTGAGGATATTTCCTTTTTCACCATAGCCCTCTATGGGCTTCTAAATATCACTTTGCCAATTCCACAAGAACTGTCTTAGGGAAAGGCTTCTTGAGGGGAAAGCTGTAACTCTGTGAGATGATTTCACAGAACACAAAGAAGTTTCTCAGAAAGCTTCTTTCTCTTTGTTATCGCAGGATATTTCCTGTGGCACTATAGTCTTCAAAGGTATCCGAAATATCTGTTCTCAGATTCCACAGAAATAAGGCTAGAAAAGAAATCCACGAAATACAGATGTAACTCTATGAGATGAATTAACAGAACACTAAGAAGTTTCTCAGAAAACTTCTTTCCAGATTTCATCTGAGGATAGTTCCTTTTTCAACATAGCCCTCTATGGGCTTCCAAATATCACTTTGCCAATTCCGCAAGTACTGTCTTAGCGAAAGGATTCTATAGGGGAAAGCGGTAACTCTGTGAGATGATTTCACAGAACACAAAGAAGTTTCTCAGAAAGCTTCTTTCTCTTTGTTATCGAAGGATATTTCCTTTGGCCCAATAGTCTCAAAGGGATCCGAAATATCTGTTCTCAGATTCCACAGAAATAAGGCTAGCAAAGAGATCCACGAAATACAGATGTTACTCTGTGTGTGGAAGTCACACATCCCAGAGCAGTTTCTCAGAAAGCTTCTTTCCAGATTTCATCTGAGGATATTTCCTTTTTCACCATAGCCCTCTAAGGGCTTCCAAATATCACTTTGCCAATTCCACAAGAACTGTGTTAGCGAAAGGATTCTTCAGGGGAAAGCGGTAACTCTGTGAGATGATTTCACAGAACACAAAGAAGTTTCTCAGAAAGCTTCTTTCTCTTTGTTATCGGAGGATATTTTCTTTGGCCCAATAGTCTTCAAAGGGATTCGAAATATCTGTTCTCAGATTCAACAGAAATAAGGCTAGCAAAGGGATCCACGAAATACAGTTGTAACTCTGTGTGTGGAAGTCACACATCACAGAAGAGTTTCTCAGAAAGCTCCTTTCCAGATTTCTTCTGAGGATATTTCCTTTTTCACCATAGCCCTCTATGGGCTTCCAAATATCACATTGCCAATTCCACAAGAACTGTCTTAGCGAAGGGCATCTTGAGGGGAAAGCTGTAACTCTCTGAGATGATTTCACAGAACGCAAAGAAGTTTTTCAGAAAGCTTCTTTCTCTTTGTTATCAGAGGATATTTCCTTTGGCCCTATTGTCTTCAATGGGATCCGAAATATCTGTTCTCAGATTCCACAGAAATAAGGCTAGACAAGAGATCCACGAAATAGAGATGTATCCCTGTGAGATGAATAAACAGAACACTAAGCAGTTTCTCAGAAAGCTTCTTTCCAGATTTCATCTGAGGATATTTCCTTTTTCACCATAGCCCTCTATGGGCTTCCAAATATCACTTTGCCAATTCCACAAGAACTGTCTTAGCGAAAGGCTTCCTGAGGTGAAAGCTGTAACTCTTTGAGATCATTTCACAGAACACAAAGAAGTTTCTCAGAAAGCTTCTTTCTCTTTGTTATCGCAGGATATTTACTTTGTCCCTAGAGTCTTCAAAGGGATCCGAAATATCTGTTCTCATATTCCACAGAAATAAGACTAGCAATGAGATCCAGGAAATACAGATGTTACTCTGTGAGTGGAAGTCACACATCACAGAGCAGTTTCTCAGAAAGCTTCTTTCCAGATTTCATCTGAGGATATTTCCTTTTTCACCATAGCCCTCTATGGGCTTCCAAATATCACTTTGCCAATTCCACAAGAACTGTCTTAGTGAAAGGCTTCTTGAGGGGAAAGCTGTAACTCTGTGAGATGATTTCATAGAACACAAAGAAGTTTCTCAGAAAGCTTCTTTCTCTTTGTTATCGGAGGATATTTCCTTTGGCCCTATAGTCTTCAAAGGGATCCGAAATATCTGTTCTCAGATTCCACAGAAATAAGGCTAGCAAAGAGATCCACGAAATACAGGTGTTACTCTGTGAGTGGAAGTCACACATCACAGAGCAGTTTCTCAGAAAGCTTCTTTCCAGATTTCATGTGAGGATATTTCCTTTAACACCATAGCCCTCTGTGAGCTTCCAAATATCACTTTGCCTATTCCACAAGATCTGTCTTAGCGAAAGGCTTCTTGAGGGGAAGCGGTAACTCTGTGAGATGATTTCACAGAACACAAAGAAGTTTCTCAGAAAGCTTCTTTCTCTTTGGTATCGGTGGATATTTCCTTTGGCCCTATAGTCTTCAAAGGGATCCGAAATATCTCTTCTCAGATTCCACCGAAATAAGGCTAGCAAAGAGATCCACGAAATACAGATGTAACTCGGTGTGTGGAAGTAACACATCACAGAGCAGTTTCTCAGAAAGCTTCTTTCCAGATTTCATCTGAGGATATCTCCTTTTTCACCATAGCCCTCTATGGGCTTCCAAATATCACTATGCCAATTCCACAAGAACTGTCTTAGGGAAAGGCTTCTTGAGGGGAAAGCTGTAACTCTGTGATATGATTTCACAGAACACAAAGAAGTTTCTCAGAAAGCTTCTTTCTCTTTGTTATCAGAGGATATATCCTTTGGCCCTCTAGTCTTCAAAGGGATGCGAAATATCTCTTCTCAGATTCCACAGAAATAAGGCTAGCAAAGAGATCCACGAAATACAGATGTAACTCTGTGTGTGGAAGTCACACATCACAGAACAGCTTCTCAGAAATCTTCTTTCCAGCTTTCATCTGAGTATATTTCCTTTTTCACCATAGCCCTCTATGGGCTTCCAAATATCACTTTGCCAATTCCAGAAGAACTGTCTTAGCGAAATGCTTCTTGAGGGGAAAGCTGTAACTCTGTGAGATGATTTAACATAACACAAAGAAGTTTCTCAGAAAGCTTCTTTCTCTTTGTTATCGGAGGATATTTCCTTTGGCACTATAGTCTTCAAAGGGATCCGAAATATCTCTTCTCAGATTGCACAGAAATAAGACTAGCAATGAGATCCCCGAAATACAGATGCTACTCTGTGAGTGAAAGTCACACATCACAGAGCAGTTTCTCAGAAAGCTTCTTTGCAGATTTCAACTGAGGATATTTCCTTTTTAACCGTAGCCCTCTATGGGCTTCCAAATATCATTTGCCAATTCCACAAGAACTGTCTTAGCGAAAGGCTTCTTGAGGGGAAAGCTGTAACTCTGTGAGATGATTTCAGAGTACACAAAGAAGTTTTTCAGAAAGCTTCTTTCTCTTTGTTATCGGAGGATATTTCCTTTGGCCCTATAGTCTTCAAAGGGATCCGAAATATCTGTTCTCAGATTCCACCGAATTAAGGCTAGCAAAGAGATCCATGAAATACAGATGTAACTCTGTGAGATCAATTAACAGAACACTATGCAGTTTCCCAGAAAGCTTCTTTCCAGATTTCATCTGAGGATATTTCCTTTTTAAACATGGTCCTCTATGGGCTTCCAAATATCACTTTGCCAATTCCACAAGAACTGTCTTAGCGAAAGGCTTCTTGAGGGGAAAGCTGTAACTCTGTGAGATGATTTCACAGAACACAAAGAAGTTTTTCAGAAAGCTTCTTTCTCTTTGTTATCGCAAGATATTTCCTTTGGCCCTAGAGTCTTCAAAGGGATCTGAAATATCTATTCTCAGATTCCACAGAAATAAGACTAGCAATGAGATCCAGGAAATACAGATGTTACTCTGTGAGTGGAAGTCACACATCACAGAGCAGTTTCTCAGAAAGCTCCTTTCCAGATTTCATCTGAGGATATTTCCTTTTTCACCATAGCCCTCTATGGGCTTCCAAATATCACTTTGCTAATTCCACAAGAAGTGTCTTAGCGAAAGGCTTCTTGAGGGGAAAGCTGTAACTCTCTGAGATGATTTCACAGAACTCAAAGAAGTTTTTCAGAAAGCTTCTTTCTCTTTGTTTTCGCAGGATATTTCCTTTGGCCCTATTGTCTTCAATGGGATCCGAAATATGTGTTCTCAGATTCCACAGAAATAAGGCTAGACAAGAGATCCACGAAATAGAGATGCAACCCTGTGAGATGAATAAACAGAACACTAAGCAGTTTCTCAGAAAGCTTCTTTCCAGATTTCATCGGAGGATATTTCCTTTTTCACCGTAGCCCTGTATGGGCTTCATAATATCACTTTTCCAATTCCACAAGAACTGTCTTAGTCAAAGGCTTCTTGAGGGGAAAGCGGTAACTCTGTGAGATGATTTCACAGAACACAAAGAAGTTTCTCTGGAAACTTCTTTCTCTTTGTTATCGGAGGATATTTCCTTAGGCCCTATAGTCTTCAAAGGGATCCGAAATATCTTTTCTCAGATACCACAGAAATAAGGCTAGCAAAGAGATCCACGAAATACAGATGTTACTCTGTGTGTGGAAGTCACACATCACAGAGCAGTTTCTCAGAAAGCTTCTTTCCAGATTTCATCTGAGGATATTTCCTTTTTCACCGTAGCCCTCTATGGGCTTCCAAATATCACTTTGCCAAATCCACAAGAATTGTCCTAGCGAAAGGCTTCTTGATGGGAATGCTTTAACTCTGTAAGATGATTTCACAGAACACAAAGAAGTATCTCAGAAAGCTTCTTTCTCTTTGTTAACCGAGGATATTGCCTTTGGCCCTATAGTCTTCAAAGGGATCCGAAATATCTGTTCTCAGATTCCACAGAAATAAGGCTAGCAAAGAGATCCACGAAATACAGATAAAACTTTGGGAGATGCATTAACAGAAGCTTCTTTCCAGATTTCATGTGAGGATATTTCCTTTTTAACCATGGCCCTCTATGGGCTTCTAAATATCACTTGCCAATTCCACAAGAACTGTCTTAGGGAAAGGCTTCTTAAAGGGAAAGCTGTAACTCGGTGAGATGATTTCACAGAACACAAAGAAGTTTCTCAGAAAGCTTCTTTCTCTTTGTTATCGGAGGATATTTCCTTTGTCCCTATACTCTTAAAAGGGATCCGAAATATCTGTTCTTAGATTCCACAGAAATAAGGCTAGCAAAGAGATCCATGAAATACAGATGTAACTCTGTGAGATGAATTAACAGAATACTAAGCAGTTTCTCAGAAAGCTTCTTTCCAGATTTCATCTGAGGATATTTCCTTTTTTACCAGAGCCCTCTAGGGCTTCCAAATATCACTTTGCCAATTCCACAAGAACTGTCTTACGGAAAGGCTTCTTGAGGGGAAGGATGTAACTCTGTGAGATGATTTCACAGAACACAAAGAAGTTTCTCAGAAAGCTTCTTTCTCTTTGTTATCGGAGGATATTTCCTTTGGCCCTATAGTCTTCAAAGTGATCCGAAATATCTGTTCTCAGATTCCACAGAAATAAGGCTAGCAAAGAGATCCACGAAACACAGATGTAACTCTGTGAGATGAATTAACAGAACACTAAGCAGTTTCTCAGAAAGCTTCTTTCCAGATTTCATCTGAGGATATTCCTTTTTCACCATAGCCCTCTATGGGCTTCCAAATATCACTTTGCCAATTCCACAAGAACTGTCTTAGCGAAGGGCATCTTGAGGGGAAAGCTGTAACTCTCTGAGATGATTTCACAGAACGCAAAGAAGTTTTTCAGAAAGCTTCTTTCTCTTTGTTATCAGAGGATATTTCCTTTGGCCCTATTGTCTTCAATGGGATCCGAAATATCTGTTCTCAGATTCCACAGAAATAAGGCTAGACAAGAGATCCACGAAATAGAGATGTAACCCTGTGAGATGAATAAACAGAACACTAAGCAGTTTCTCAGAAAGCTTCTTTCCAGATTTCATCTGAGGATATTTCCTTTTTCACCATAGCCCTCTATGGGCTTCCAAATATCACTTTGCCAATTCCACAAGTACTGTCTTAGGGAAAGGCTTCTTGAGGGGAAAGCTGTAACTCTGTGAGATGATTTCACAGAACACAAAGAAGTTTCTCAGAAAGCTTCTTTCTCTTTGTTATCGCAGGATATTTCCTTTTGCGCTATAGTCTTCAAAGGGATCCGAAATATCTGTTCTCAGATTCCAAAGAAATAAAACTAGCAATGAGATCCAGGAAATACAGACGTTACTCTGTGAGTGGAAGTCACACATCACAGAGCAGTTTCTCAGAAAGCTTCTTTGCAGATTTCATCTGAGGATATTTCCTTTTTCACCGTAGCCCTCTATGGGCTTCCAAATATCACTTTGCCAATTCCACAAGAACTGTCTTAGTGAAAGGCTTCTTGAGGGGAAAGCTGTAACTCTGTGAGATGATTTCATAGAACACAAAGAAGTTTCTCAGAAAGCTTCTTTCTCTTTGTTATCGGAGGATATTTCCTTTGGCCCTATAGTCTTCAAAGGGATCCGAAATATCTGTTCTCAGATTCCACAGAAATAAGACTAGCAATGACATCCAGGAAATACAGATGTTACTCTGTGAGTGGAAGTCACCCATCACAGAGCAGTTTCTCAGAAAGCTTCTTTCCAGATTTCATCGGAGGATATTTCCTTTTTCACCGTAGCCCTGTATGGGCTTCATAATATCACTTTTCCAATTCCACAAGAACTGTCTTAGTCAAAGGCTTCTTGAGGGGAAAGCGGTAACTCTGTGAGATGATTTCACAGAACACAAAGAAGTTTCTCCGGAAACTTCTTTCTCTTTGTTATCGGAGGATATTTCCTTAGGCCCTATAGTCTTCAAAGGGATCCGAAATATCTTTTCTCAGATTCCACAGAAATAAGGCTAGCAAAGAGATCCACGAAATACAGATGTTACTCTGTGTGTGGAAGTCACACATCACAGAGCAGTTTCTCAGAAAGCTTCTTTCCAGATTTCATCTGAGGATATTTCCTTTTTCACCGTAGCCCTCTATGGGCTTCCAAATATCACTTTGCCAATTCCACAAGAATTGTCCTAGCGAAAGGCTTCTTGAGGGGAATGCTTTAACTCTGTAAGATGATTTCACAGAACACAAAGAAGTATCTCAGAAAGCTTCTTTCTCTTTGTTAACCGAGGATATTGCCTTTGGCCCTATAGTCTTCAAAGGGATCCGAAATATCTGTTCTCAGATTCCACAGAAATAAGGCTAGCAAAGAGATCCACGAAATACAGATAAAACTTTGGGAGATGCATTAACAGAAGCTTCTTTCCAGATTTCATGTGAGGATATTTCCTTTTTAACCAGGGCCCTCTATGGGCTTCTAAATATCACTTTGCCAATTCCACAAGAACTGTCTTAGGGATAGGCTTCTTAAAGGGAAAGCTGTAACTCGGTGAGATGATTTCACAGAACACAAAGAAGTTTCTCAGAAAGCTTCTTTCTCTTTGTTATCGGAGGATATTTCCTTTGTCCCTATAGTCTTAAAAGGGATCCGAAATATCTGTTCTTAGATTCCACAGAAATAAGGCTAGCAAAGAGATCCATGAAATACAGATGTAACTCTGTGAGATGAATTAACAGAATACTAAGCAGTTTCTCAGAAAGCTTCTTTCCAGATTTCTTCTGAGGATATTTCCTTTTTTACCAGAGCCCTCTAGGGCTTCCAAATATCACTTTGCCAATTCCACAAGAACTGTCTTACGGAAAGGCTTCTTGAGGGTAAGGCTGTAACTCTGTGAGATGATTTCACAGAACACAAAGGAGTTTCTCAGAAAGGTTCTTTCTCTTTGTTATCGGAGGATATTTCCTTTGGCCCTATAGTCTTCAAAGTGATCCGAAATATCTGTTCTCAGATTCCACAGAAATAAGGCTAGCAAAGAGATCCACGAAACACAGATGTAACTCTGTGAGATGAATTAACAGAACACTAAGCAGTTTCTCAGAAAGCTTCTTTCCAGATTTCATCTGAGGATATTCCTTTTTCACCATAGCCCTCTATGGGCTTCCAAATATCACTTTGCCAATTCCACAAGAACCGTCTTAGCGAAGGGCATCTTGAGGGGAAAGCTGTAACTCTCTGAGATGATTTCACAGAACGCAAATAAGTTTTTCAGAAAGCTTCTTTCTCTTTGTTATCAGAGGATATTTCCTTTGGCCCTATTGTCTTCAATGGGATCCGAAATATCTGTTCTCAGATTCCACAGAAATAAGGCTAGACAAGAGATCCACGAAATAGAGATGTAACCCTGTGAGATGAATAAACAGAACACTAAGCAGTTTCTCAGAAAGCTTCTTTCCAGATTTCATCTGAGGATATTTCCTTTTTCACCATAGCCCTCTATGGGCTTCCAAATATCACTTTGCCAATTCCACAAGTACTGTCTTAGGGAAAGGCTTCTTGAGGGGAAAGCTGTAACTCTGTGAGATGATTTCACAGAACACAAAGAAGTTTCTCAGAAAGCTTCTTTCTCTTTGTTATCGCAGGATATTTCCTTTTGCGCTATAGTCTTCAAAGGGATCCAAATATCTGTTCTCAGATTCCAAAGAAATAAAACTAGCAATGAGATCCAGGAAATACAGACGTTACTCTGTGAGTGGAAGTCACACATCACAGAGCAGTTTCTCAGAAAGCTTCTTTGCAGATTTCATCTGAGGATATTTCCTTTTTCACCGTAGCCCTCTATGGGCTTCCAAATATCACTTTGCCAATTCCACAAGAACTGTCTTAGTGAAAGGCTTCTTGAGGGGAAAGCTGTAACTCTGTGAGATGATTTCATAGAACACAAAGAAGTTTCTCAGAAAGCTTCTTTCTCTTTGTTATCGGAGGATATTTCCTTTGGCCCTATAGTCTTCAAAGGGATCCGAAATATCTGTTCTCAGATTCCACAGAAATAAGACTAGCAATGACATCCAGGAAATACAGATGTTACTCTGTGAGTGGAAGTCACCCATCACAGAGCAGTTTCTCAGAAAGCTTCTTTCCAGATTTCATCGGAGGATATTTCCTTTTTCACCGTAGCCCTGTATGGGCTTCATAATATCACTTTTCCAATTCCACAAGAACTGTCTTAGTCAAAGGCTTCTTGAGGGGAAAGCGGTAACTCTGTGAGATGATTTCACAGAACACAAAGAAGTTTCTCCGGAAACTTCTTTCTCTTTGTTATCGGAGGATATTTCCTTAGGCCCTATAGTCTTCAAAGGGATCCGAAATATCTTTTCTCAGATTCCACAGAAATAAGGCTAGCAAAGAGATCCACGAAATACAGATGTTACTCTGTGTGTGGAAGTCACACATCACAGAGCAGTTTCTCAGAAAGCTTCTTTCCAGATTTCATCTGAGGATATTTCCTTTTTCACCGTAGCCCTCTATGGGCTTCCAAATATCACTTTGCCAATTCCACAAGAATTGTCCTAGCGAAAGGCTTCTTGAGGGGAATGCTTTAACTCTGTAAGATGATTTCACAGAACACAAAGAAGTATCTCAGAAAGCTTCTTTCTCTTTGTTAACCGAGGATATTGCCTTTGGCCCTATAGTCTTCAAAGGGATCCGAAATATCTGTTCTCAGATTCCACAGAAATAAGGCTAGCAAAGAGATCCACGAAATACAGATAAAACTTTGGGAGATGCATTAACAGAAGCTTCTTTCCAGATTTCATGTGAGGATATTTCCTTTTTAACCATGGCCCTCTATGGGCTTCTAAATATCACTTTGCCAATTCCACAAGAACTGTCTTAGGGATAGGCTTCTTAAAGGGAAAGCTGTAACTCGGTGAGATGATTTCACAGAACACAAAGAAGTTTCTCAGAAAGCTTCTTTCTCTTTGTTATCGGAGGATATTTCCTTTGTCCCTATAGTCTTAAAAGGGATCCGAAATATCTGTTCTTAGATACCACAGAAATAAGGCTAGCAAAGAGATCCATGAAATACAGATGTAACTCTGTGAGATGAATTAACAGAATACTAAGCAGTTTCTCAGAAAGCTTCTTTCCAGATTTCTTCTGAGGATATTTCCTTTTTTACCAGAGCCCTCTAGGGCTTCCAAATATCACTTTGCCAATTCCACAAGAACTGTCTTACGGAAAGACTTCTTGAGGGTAAGGCTGTAACTCTGTGAGATGATTTCACAGAACACAAAGGAGTTTCTCAGAAAGGTTCTTTCTCTTTGTTATCGGAGGATATTTCCTTTGGCCCTATAGTCTTCAAAGTGATCCGAAATATCTGTTCTCAGATTCCACAGAAATAAGGCTAGCAAAGAGATCCACGAAACACAGATGTAACTCTGTGAGATGAATTAACAGAACACTAAGCAGTTTCTCAGAAAGCTTCTTTCCAGATTTCATCTGAGGATATTCCTTTTTCACCATAGCCCTCTATGGGCTTCCAAATATCACTTTGCCAATTCCACAAGAACCGTCTTAGCGAAGGGCATCTTGAGGGGAAAGCTGTAACTCTCTGAGATGATTTCACAGAACGCAAAGAAGTTTTTCAGAAAGCATCTTTCTCTTTGTTATCAGAGGATATTTCCTTTGGCCCTATTGTCTTCAATGGGATCCGAAATATCTGTTCTCAGATTCCACAGAAATAAGGCTAGACAAGAGATCCACGAAATAGAGATGTAACCCTGTGAGATGAATAAACAGAACACTAAGCAGTATCTCAGAAAGCTTCTTTCCAGATTTCATCTGAGGATATTTCCTTTTTCACCATAGCCCTCTATGGGCTTCCAAATATCACTTTGCCAATTCCACAAGTACTGTCTTAGGGAAAGGCTTCTTGAGGGGAAAGCTGTAACTCTGTGAGATGATTTCACAGAACACAAAGAAGTTTCTCAGAAAGCTTCTTTCTCTTTGTTATCGCAGGATATTTCCTTTTGCGCTATAGTCTTCAAAGGGATCCGAAATATCTGTTCTCAGATTCCAAAGAAATAAAACTAGCAATGAGATCCAGGAAATACAGACGTTACTCTGTGAGTGGAAGTCACACATCACAGAGCAGTTTCTCAGAAAGCTTCTTTGCAGATTTCATCTGAGGATATTTCCTTTTTCACCGTAGCCCTCTATGGGCTTCCAAATATCACTTTGCCAATTCCACAAGAACTGTCTTAGTGAAAGGCTTCTTGAGGGGAAAGCTGTAACTCTGTGAGATGATTTCATAGAACACAAAGAAGTTTCTCCGAAAGCTTCTTTCTCTTTGTTATCGGAGGATATTTCCTTTGGCCCTATAGTCTTCAAAGGGATCCAAAATATCTGTTCAGAGATTCTACATAAATAAGGCTAGCAAACAGATCCACGAAATACAGATGTTACTCTGTGAGTGGAAGTCACACTTCACAGAGCAGTTTCTCAGAAAGCTTCTTTCCAGATTTCATGTGAGGATATTTCCTTTTTCACCATAGCCCTCTGTGAGCTTCCAAATATCACTTTGCCAATTCCACAAGAACTGTATTAGCGAAAGGCTTCTTGAGGGGAAAGCGGTAACTCTGTGAGATGATTTCACAGAACACAAAGAAGTTTCTCAGAAAGCTTCTTTCTCTTTGTTATCGCAGGATATTTCCTTTGGCCCTATCGTCTTCAAAGGGGTCCGAAATATCTCTTCTCAGATTCCACAGAAATAAGGCTAGCAAAGAGATCCACGAAATACAGATGAAACTCGGTGTGTGGAAGTCACACATCACAGAGCAGTTTCTCAGAAAGCTTCTTTCCAGATTTCATCTGAGGATATTTCCTTTTTCAACATAGCCCTCTATGGCCTTCCAAATATCACTTTGCCAATTCCACAAGAACTGTCTTAGGGAAAGGCTTCTTGAGGGGAAAGCTGTAACTCTGTGAGATGATTTCAAAGAACACAAAGAAGTTTCTCAGAAAGCTTCTTTCTCTTTGTTTTCAGAGGATATTTAATTTGGCCCTATAGTCTTCAAAGGGATTCGAAATATCTGTTCTCAGATTCCACCGAAATAAGGCTAGCAAAGAGATCCATGAAATACAGATGTAACTCTGTGAGATGAATTAACGGAACACTAAGCAGTTTCTCAGAAAGCTTCTTTCCAGATTTCATCGGAGGATATTTCCTTTTTAAACATGGTCCTCTATGGGCTTCCAAATATCACTTTGCCAATTCCACAAGAACTCTCTTAGCGAAAGGCTTCTTGAAGGGAAAGCTGTAACTCTGTGAGATCATTTCCAGAACACAAAGAAGTTTCTCAGAAAGCTTCTTTCTCTTTGTTATCTCAGGATATTTCTTTTGGCCCTATAGTCTTCAAAGGGATCCGAAATATCTGTTCTCCGATTCCACAGAAATAAGACTAGCAATGACATCCAGGAAATACAGATGTTACTCTGTGAGTGGAAGTCACCCATCACAGAGCAGTTTCTCAGAAAGCTTCTTTCCAGATTTCATCGGAGGATATTTCCTTTTTCACCGTAGCCCTGTATGGGCTTCATAATATCACTTTTCCAATTCCACAAGAACTGTCTTAGTCAAAGGCTTCTTGAGGGGAAAGCGGTAACTCTGTGAGATGATTTCACAGAACACAAAGAAGTTTCTCCGGAAACTTCTTTCTCTTTGTTATCGGAGGATATTTCCTTAGGCCCTATAGTCTTCAAAGGGATCCGAAATATCTTTTCTCAGATTCCACAGAAATAAGGCTAGCAAAGAGATCCACGAAATACAGATGTTACTCTGTGTGTGGAAGTCACACATCACAGAGCAGTTTCTCAGAAAGCTTCTTTCCAGATTTCATCTGAGGATATTTCCTTTTTCACCGTAGCCCTCTATGGGCTTCCAAATATCACTTTGCCAATTCCTCAAGAATTGTCCTAGCGAAAGGCTTCTTGAGGGGAATGCTTTAACTCTGTAAGATGATTTCACAGAACTCAAAGAAGTATCTCAGAAAGCTTCTTTCTCTTTGTTAACCGAGGATATTTCCTTTGGCCCTATAGTCTTCAAAGGGATCCGAAATATCTGTTCTCAGATTCCACAGAAATAAGGCTAGCAAAGAGATCCACGAAATACAGATAAAACTTTGGGAGATGCATTAACAGAAGCTTCTTTCCAGATTTCATGTGAGGATATTTCCTTTTTAACCATGGCCCTCTATGTGCTTCTAAATATCACTTTGCCAATTCCACAAGAACTGTCTTAGGGAAAGGCTTCTTAAAGGGAAAGCTGTAACTCGGTGAGATGATTTCACAGAACACAAAGAAGTTTCTCAGAAAGCTTCTTTCTCTTTGTTATCGGAGGATATTTCCTTTGGCCCTATAGTCTTCAAAGTGATCCGAAATATCTGTTCTCAGATTCCACAGAAATAAGGCTAGCAAAGAGATCCACGAAATAGAGATGTAACCCTGTGAGATGAATAAACAGAACACTAAGCAGTTTCTCAGAAAGCTTCTTTCCAGATTTCATCTGAGGATATTTCCTTTTTCACCATAGCCCTCTATGGGCTTCCAAATATCACTTTGCCAATTCCACAAGTACTGTCTTAGGGAAAGGCTTCTTGAGGGGAAAGCTGTAACTCTGTGAGATGATTTCACAGAACACAAAGAAGTTTCTCAGAAAGCTTCTTTCTCTTTGTTATCGCAGGATATTTCCTTTTGCGCTATAGTCTTCAAAGGGATCCGAAATATCTGTTCTCAGATTCCAAAGAAATAAAACTAGCAATGACATCCAGGAAATACAGATGTTACTCTGTGAGTGGAAGTCACCCATCACAGAGCAGTTTCTCAGAAAGCTTCTTTCCAGATTTCATCGGAGGATATTTCCTTTTTCACCGTAGCCCTCTATGGGCTTCCAAATATCACTTTGCCAATTCCACAAGTACTGTCTTAGGGAAAGGCTTCTTGAGGGGAAAGCTGTAACTCTGTGAGATGATTTCACAGAACACAAAGAAGTTTCTCAGAAAGCTTCTTTCTCTTTGTTATCGCAGGATATTTCCTTTTGCGCTATAGTCTTCAAAGGGATCCGAAATATCTGTTCTCAGATTCCACAGAAATAAGGCTAGCATAGAGATCCACGAAATACAGATGTAACATTGTGAGATGAATTAACAGAACACTAAGCAGTTTCTCAGAAATGTTCTTTCCAGATTTCATCTGAGGTTATTTCCTTTTTCACCATAGCCCTCTAAAGGCTTCCAAATATCACTTTGCGAATTCCACAAGAAGTGTCTTATCGAACGGTTGCTTGAGAGGAAAGCTATAACTCTGTGAGATTATTTCACAGAACACGAAGAAGTTTCTCATAAAGCTTCTTTCTCATTGTTCTCGGAGTATATTTCCTTTGGCCCTGTAGTCTTCAATGGGATCCGAAATATCTGTTCTCATATTCCACAGAAATAAGGCTAGCAAAGAGATCCAGGAAATACAGCTGTAAGTCTGTGTGTGGAAGTCACACATCACAGAGCAGTTTCTCAGAAAGCTTCTTTCCAGATTTCATCTGAGGATATTTCCTTTTTCACCATAGCCCTCAATGGGCTTCCAAATATCACTTTGCCAATTCCACAAGAACTGTCTTAGCGAAAGGCTTCTTGAGGGGCAAGCTGTAACTCTGTGAGATGATTTCAGAGAACACAAAGAAGTTTCTCAGAAAGCTTCTTTCTCTTTGTTATCGGAAGATATTTCCTTTGGCCCTATAGTCTTCACATGGATCCGAAATACCTGTTCTCAGATTCCACAGAAATAGGGCTAGCAAAGAGATCCACGAAATACAGATGTAACTCTGTGAGATAAATTAAGGGAACACTAAGCAGTTTCTCAGAAAGCTTCTTTCCAGATTTCATCTGAGGATATTTCCTTTTTCACCATAGCCCTCTACGGGCTTCCAAATATCACTTTGCCGATTCCGCAAGAACTGTCTTAGGGAAAGGATTCTTGAGGGGAATGTGGTAACTCTGTGAGATGATTTCACAGAACACAAAGAAGTTTCTCAAAAGCTTCTTTCTCTTTGTTATGGGAGGATATTTCCTTTGGCCCTATAGTCTTCAATGGGATCCGAAATATCTGTTCTCAGATTCCACAGAAATGGGTCTAGCAAAGAGATCCACGAAATACAGATGTAACTCTGTGTGTGGAAGTCACACATCACAGAGCAGTTTCTCAGAAAGCTTCTTTCCAGATTTCATTTGAGGATATTTCTTTTTTCACCATAGCCCTCTAGGGTCTTCCAAATATCACTTTACCAATTCCACAAGACTGTCTTAGCGAAAGGCTTCTTGAGGGGAAAGCTTTAACTCTGTGAGATGATTTCACAGAACACAAAGAAGTGTCTCAGAAAGCTTCTTTCTCTGTGTTATCGGAGGATATTTCCTTTGGCCCTAGAGTCTTCAAAGGGATCCGAAATATCGGTTCTCAGATTCCACAGAAATAAGGCAAGCAAAGAGATCCACGAAAAACAGATGTAACTCTGTGAGATGAATTAACAGAACACTAAGCAGTTTCTCATAAAGCTTCTTTCCAGATTTCATCTGGGGATATTTCCTTTTTCATAGCCCTCTAGGGGCTTCCAAATATCACTTGGCCAATTCCACAAGAACTGTCTTAGCGAAAGGCTTCTTGAGGGGAAAGCTGTAACTCTGTGAGATGATTTCACAGAACACAAAGAAGTTTCTCAGAAAGCTTCTTTCTCTTTGTTATCGGAGGATATTTCCTTTGGCCCTATAGTCTTAAAGGGATCCGAAATATCTGTTCTCAGATTCCACAGAAATAAGGCTAGCAAAGAGATCCAGGAAATACAGATGTAACCCTTTGAGATGAATTAACAGAACACTAAGCAGTTTCTCAGAAATCTTCTTCCAGATTTCATCTGAGGATATTTCCTTTTTCACCATAGCCCTCTATGGGCTTCCAAATATCACTTTGCCAATTCCACAAGAACTGTCTCAGCGAAAGGCTTCTTGAGGGGAAAGCTGTAACTCTGTGAGATGATTTCACAGAACACAAAGAAGTTTCTCAGAAAGCTTCTTTCTGTTTCTTATCGGAGGATATTTCCTTTGGCCCTTTATTCTTCAAAGGGATCCGAAATATCTGTTCTCAGATTCCAGAGAAATAAGGCTCACAAAGAGATCCACGAAATACAGTTGTAACTCTGTGAGTGGAAGTCACACATCACAGAGGAGTTTCTCAGAAAGCTTCTTTTCAGATTCCATCTGAGGATATTTCCTTTTTCACCATAGCCCTCTATGGGATTCCAAATATCACTTTGCCAATTCCACAAGAACTGTCTTAGCGAAAGGATTCTTGAGGGGAAAGCTTTAACTCTGTGAGATGATTTCACAGAACACAAAGAAGTTTCTCAGAAAGCTTCTTTCTAATTGTTATCGGAGGATATTTCCTTTGGCCCTATAGTCTTCAAAGGGATCCGAAATATCTGTTCTCAGATTCCACAGAAATAAGACTAGCAAAGAGCTCCACGAAATACAGATGTAACTCTGTGAGATGAATTAACAGAACACTAAGCAGTTTCTCAGAAAATTTCTATCCAGATTTCAATGGAGGATATTTCCTTTTTCACCATAGCCCTCTATGGGCTTCCAAATATCACTTTGCCAATTCCACAAGAACTGTCTTAGCGATAGGCTTCTTGAGGGGAAAGCTGTAACTCTGTGAGATGATTTCACAGACACAAAGAAGTTTCTCAGAAAGCTTCTTTCTCTTTGTTATTGGAGGATATTTCCTTTGGCCCTAGAGTCTTCAAAGGGATATGAAATATCTGTTTTCAGATTGCACAGAAATAAGGCTAGCAAAGAGATCCACGACATAGAGATGTAACTCTGTGAGATGAATTAACAGAAAACTAAGCAGTTTCTCAGAAAGCTTCTTTCCAGATTTCATCGGTGGATATTTCCTTTTTCACCATAGCCATCTATGGGCTTCCAAATATCACTTTGCCAAATCCACAAGAACTGTCTTAGCGAAAGGCTTCTTGACTGGAAAGCTGTAACTCTGTGATGTGATTTCACAGAACACAAAAAAGTTTCTCAGAAAGCTTCTTTCTCTTTGTTATCGGAGGATATTTCCTTTGGCCCTATAGTCTTCGAAGGGATCCGAAATATCTGTTCTCAGATTCCACAGAAATAAGGCTAGCATAGAGATCCACGAAATACAGATGTAACTCTGTGAGTGGAAGTCACATATCACAGAGTAGTTTCTCAGAAAGCTTCTTTCCAGATTTCATCTGAGGATATTTCCTTTTTTACCGTAGCCCTCTATGGGCTTCCAAATATCACTTTGCCAATTCCACAAGAACTGTCTTAGTGAAAGTCTTCTTGAGGGGAAAACTGTAACTCTTTGAGATGAATTCACAGAACACAAAAAAGTTTTCCAGAAAGCTTCTTTCTCTTTGTTATCGTAGGATATTTCCTTTGGCCCTATAGTCTTCAAATTGATCCGAAATATCTGTTCTAAGATTACACAGAAATAAGGCTAGCAAAGAGATCCACGAAATATAGATGTAACTCTGTGAGTGGAAGTCACACATCACAGAGCAGTTTCTCAGAAAGCTTCTTTCCAGACTTCATCTGAGGATATTTCCTTTTCCACCATAGCCCTCCATGGGCTTCCAAATATCACTTTGCCAATTCCCCAATAACTGTCTTAGCGAAAGGCTTCTTGAGAGGAAAGCTGTAACTCTGAGAGATGATTTCACAGAACACAAGGAAGTTTCTCAGAAAGCTTCTATCTCTTTGTTATTGAGGGATATTAACGTTGGCCCTATAGTCTTCACTGGGATCCGATATATCTGTTCTCAGATTCCACAGAAATAAGGCTAGCAAAGAGATCCACGAAATACAGATGTAACTCTCTGAGTGGAAGTCACACATCACAGAGCAGTTTCTCAGAAAGCTTCTTTCCAGATTTCATCTGAGGATATTTCCTTTATCACCACAGCCCTCTATGGGCTTCCAAATATCACTTTTCCAATTCCACAAGAACTGTCTTAGCGAAAGGCTTCTTGAGGGGAAAGCTGTAACTCTGTGAGATGATTTCACAGAACACAAAGAAGTTTCTCAGAAAGCTTCTTTCTCTTTGTTATCGGAGGATATTTACTTTGGCACTATAGTCTTCAAAGGGATCCGAAATATCTGTTCTCAGATTCCACAGAAATAAGGCTAGCAAAGAGATGCAAGAAATACAGATGTAACACTGTGAGACGAATTAACAGAACACTAAGCAGTTTCTCAGAAAGCTTCTTTTCACATTACATCTGAGAATATTTCCTTTTTCACCATAGCCCTCTATGGGCTTCCAAATATCACTTTGCCAATTCCACAAGTACTGTCTTAACGAAAGGCTTCGTGAGCGGAAAGGTGTAACTCTGTGAGATGATTTCACAGAACACAAAGAAGTTTCTCAGAAAGCTTCTTTCTCTTTGTTATGGGAGGATATTTCCTTTGGCCCTATAGTCTTCAAAGGAATCCGACATATCTCTTCTCAGATTCCACAGGAATAAGGCTAGCAAAGAGATCCACGAAATACAGATGTAACTCTGTGAGTGGAAGTCACATATCACAGAGCAGTTTCTCAGAAAGCTTCTTTCCAGATTTCATCTGGGGATATTTCCTTTGTCACTATAACCCTCTATCGGCTTCCAAATATCACTTTGCCAATTCCACATGAACTGTCTTAACGAAAGGCTTCTTGACGGGAAAGCTGTAACTCTGTGATATGATTTCACAGAACACAAAAAAGTTTCTCAGAAAGCTTCTTTCTCTTTGTTATCGGAGGATATTTCCTTTGGCCCTATAGTCTTCGAAGGGATCCGAAATATCTGTTCTCAGATTCCACAGAAATAAGGCTAGCATAGAGATCCACGAAATACAGATGTAACTCTGTGAGTGGAAGTCACATATCACAGAGCAGTTTCTCAGAAAGCTTCTTTCCAGATTTCATCTGAGGATATTTCCTTTTTTACCGTAGCCCTCTATGGGCTTCCAAATATCACTTTGCCAATTCCACAAGAACTGTCTTAGCGAAAGTCTTCTTGAGTGGAAAACTATAACTCTTTGAGATGAATTCACAGAACACAAAAAAGTTTTCCAGAAAGCTTCTTTCTCTTTGTTATCGTAGGATATTTCCTTTGGCCCTATAGTCTTCAAATTGATCCGAAATATCTGTTCTAAGATTACACAGAAATAAGGCTAGCAAAGAGATCCACGAAATATAGATGTAACTCTGTGAGTGGAAGTCACACATCACAGAGCAGAGTCTCAGAAAGCTTCTTTCCAGACTTCATCTGAGGATATTTCCTTTATCACCACTCCCCTCTATGGGCTTCCAAATATCACTTTTCCAATTCCACAAGAACTGTCTTAGCGAAAGGCTTCTTGAGGGGAAAGCTGTAACTCTGTGAGATGATTTCACAGAACACAAAGAACTTTCTCAGAAAGCTTCTTTCTCTTTGTTATCGGAGGATATTTCCTTTGGCCCTATAGTCTTCAAAGGAATCCGACATATCTCTTCTCAGATTCCACAGGAATAAGGCTAGCAAAGAGATCCACGAAATACAGATGTAACTCTGTGAGATGAATTAACAAAACACTAAGCAGTTTCTCAGAAACCTTCTTTCCAGATTTCTCCTGAGGATATTTCCTTTTTCACCGTAGCCCTCTATGGGCTTCCAAATATCACTTTTCAAATTCCACAAGTACTGTCTTAGTGAAAGACTTCTTGAGGGGAAAGCTGTAACTCTGTGAGATGATTACACGGAACACAAAGAAGTTTCTCAGAAAGCTTCTTTCTCTTTGTTATCGGAGGATATTTCCTTTGGCCCTATAGTCTTCAAAGGAACCCGAAATATCAGTTCTCAGATTGCACAGAAATAAGGCTAGAAAGGAGATCCACGAAATACAGATGTAACGCTGTGAGATGAATTAACAGAACACTAAGCAGTTTCTCAGAATGCTTCTTTTCACATTCCATCTGAGGATATTTCCTTTCTCACTATAGCCCTCTAGGGGCTTCCAAATATCAATTTGCAAAATCCAAAAGTACTGTCTTAGCGAAAGTCTTCGTGAGCGGAAAGGTGTAACTCTGTCAGATGATTTCACAGAACACAAAGAAGTTTCTCAGAAAGCTTCTATCTCTTTGTTATCGAGGGATATTTACGTTGGCCCTACAGTTTTCAAAGGGATCCGAAATATCTGTTCTCAGATTCCACAGAAATAAGGCTAGCAAAGAGATCCACGAAATACAGATGTAACGCTGTGAGATAAATTAACAGAACACTAAGCAGTTTCTCAGAAACCTTCTTTTCACATTCCATCTGAGGATATTTCCTTTTTCACCATAGCCCTCTAGGTGCTTCCAAAGAGCACTTTGCCAATTCCACAAGTACTGTCTTAGCGAAAGGCTTCTTGAGCGGAAAGGTGTAACTCTGTGGGATGATATCATAGAACACAAAGAAGTTTTTCAGAAACCTTCTTTCTCTTTGTTATCGGAGGATACTTCCTTTGGCCCTATAGTCTTCAAATAGATCCGAAATATCTGTTCTCAGATTCCAGGAAATAAGGCTAGCAAAGAGATCCACGAAATACAGATGTAAGTCTGTGAGTGGAAGTCACACATCACTGAGCAGTTTCTCAGAAAGCTTCTTTCCAGATTTCATCTGAGGATATTTCCTTTTTTACCATAGCCCCATATGGGCTTCCAAATATCACTTTGCCAATTCCACAAGAACTGTCTTAGCGAAAGGCTTCTTGAGGGGAATGCTTTAACTCTGTGTGATGATTTCACAGAACACAAAGAAGTTTCTCAGAAAGCTTCTTTCTCTTTGTTATCGTAGGATATTTCCTTTGGCCCTATAGTCTTCAAATTGATCCGAAATATCTGTTCTAAGATTACACAGAAATAAGGCTAGCAAAGAGATCCACGAAATATAGATGTAACTCTGTGAGTGGAAGTCACACATCACAGAGCAGAATCTCAGAAAGCTTCTTTCCAGACTTCATCTGAGGATATTTCCTTTTTCACCATAGCCCTCCAAGGGCTTCCAAATATCACTTTGCCAATTCCCCAATAACTGCCTTAGCGAAAGGCTTCTTGAGAGTAAAGCTGTAACTCTGAGAGATGATTTCACAGAACACAAGGAAGTTTCTCAGAAAGCTTCTATCTCTTTGTTATTGAGGGATATTTACGTTGGCCCTATAGTCTTCACAGGGATCCGATATATCTGTTCTCAGATTCCACAGAAATAAGGCTAGCAAAGAGATCCACGAAATACAGATGTAACTCTCTGAGTGGAAGTCACACATCACAGAGCAGTTTCTCAGAAAGCTTCTTTCCAGATTTCATCTGAGGATATTTCCTTTATCACCACAGCCCTCTATGGGCTTCCAAATATCACTTTTCCAATTCCACAAGAACTGTCTTAGCGAAAGGCTTCTTGAGGGGAAAGCTGTAACTCTGTGAGATGATTTCACCGAACACAAAGAAGTTTCTCAGAAAGCTTCTTTCTCTTTGTTATCGGAGGATATTTACTTTGGCACTATAGTCTTCAAAGGGATCCGAAATGTCTGTTCTCAGATTCCACAGAAATAAGGCTAGCAAAGAGATCCACGAAATACAGATGTAACTCTGTGAGTCGAATTAACAGAACACTAAGCAGTTTCTCAGAAAGCTTCTTTTCACATTACATCTGAGAATATTTCCTTTTTCACCATAGCCCTCTATGGGCTTCCAAATATCACTTTGCCAATTCCACAAGTACTGTCTTAACGAAAGGCTTCGTGAGCGGAAAGGTGTAACTCTGTGAGATGATTTCACAGAACACAAAGAAGTTTCTCAGAAAGCTTCTTTCTCTTTGTTATGGGAGGATATTTCCTTTGGCCCTATAGTCTTCAAAGGAATCCGACATATCTCTTCTCAGATTCCACAGGAATAAGGCTAGCAAAGACATCCACGAAATACAGATGTAACTCTGTGAGTGGAAGTCACATATCACAGAGCAGTTTCTCAGAAAGCTTCTTTCCAGATTTCATCTGAGGATATTTCCTTTTTCACTATAACCCTCAATCGGCTTCCAAATATCACTTTGCCAATTCCACATGAACTGTCTTAACGAAAGGCTTCTTGACGGGAAAGCTGTAACTCTGTGATATGATTTCACAGAACACAAAAAAGTTTCTCAGAAAGCTTCTTTCTCTTTGTTATCGGAGGATATTTCCTTTGGCCCTATAGTCTTCGAAGGGATCCGAAATATCTGTTCTCAGATTCCACAGAAATAAGGCTAGCATAGAGATCCACGAAATACAGATGTAACTCTGTGAGTGGAAGTCACATATCACAGAGCAGTTTCTCAGAAAGCTTCTTTCCAGATTTCATCTGAGGATATTTCCTTTTTTACCGTAGCCCTCTATGGGCTTCCAAATATCACTTTGCCAATTCCACAAGAACTGTCTTAGCGAAAGTCTTCTTGAGGGGAAAACTATAACTCTTTGAGATGAATTCACAGAACACAAAAAAGTTTTCCAGAAAGCTTCTTTCTCTTTGTTATCGTAGGATATTTCCTTTGGCCCTATAGTCTTCAAATTGATCCGAAATATCTGTTCTAAGATTACACAGAAATAAGGCTAGCAAAGAGATCCACGAAATATAGATGTAACTCTGTGAGTGGAAGTCACACATCACAGAGCAGAATCTCAGAAAGCTTCTTTCCAGACTTCGTCTGAGGATATTTCCTTTTTCACCATAGCCCTCCATGGGCTTCCAAATATCACTTTGCCAATTCCCCAATAACTGTCTTAGCGAAAGGCTTCTTGAGGGGAAAGCTGTAACTCTGAGAGATGATTTCACAGAACACAAGGAAGTTTCTCAGAAAGCTTTTATCTCTTTGTTATTGAGGGATATTTACGTTGGCCCTATAGTCTTCAAAGGGATCCGATATATCTGTTCTCAGATTCCACAGAAATAAGGCTAGCAAAGAGATCCACGAAATACAGATGTAACTCTCTGAGTGGAAGTCACACATCACAGAGCAGTTTCTCAGAAAGCTTCTTTCCAGATTTCATCTGAGGATATTTCCTTTATCACCACAGCCCTCTATGGGCTTCCAAATATCACTTTTCCAATTCCACAAGAACTGTCTTAGCGAAAGGCTTCTTGAGGGGAAAGCTGTAACTCTGTGAGATGATTTCACACAACACAAAGAAGTTTCTCAGAAAGCTTCTTTCTCTTTGTTATCGAAGGATATTTCCTTTGGCCCTACAGTTTTCAAAGGGATCCGAAATATCTGTTCTCAGATTCCACAGAAATAAGGCTAGCAAAGAGATCCACGAAATACAGATGTAACGCTGTGAGATAAATTAACAGAACACTAAGCAGTTTCTCAGAAACCTTCTTTTCACATTCCATCTGAGGATATTTCCTTTTTCACCATAGCCCTCTATGTGCTTCCAAAGAGCACTTTGCCAATTCCACAAGTACTGTCTTAGCGAAAGGCTTCTTGAGCGGAAAGGTGTAACTCTGTGAGATGATATCACAGAACACAAAGAAGTTTTTCAGAAACCTTCTTTCTCTTTGTTATCGGAGGATACTTCCTTTGGCCCTATAGTCTTCAAATACATCCGAAATATCTGTTCTCAGATTCCACAGAAATAAGGCTAGCAAAGAGATCCACGAAATACAGATGTAAGTCTGTGAGTGGAAGTCACACATCACAGAGCAGTTTCTCAGAAAGCTTCTTTCCAGATTTCATCTGAGGATATTTCCTTTTTCAACAAAGCCCTCTATCGGCTTCGAAACTTCACTTTGCCAATTCCACAAGAACTGTCTTAGCGAAAGGCTTCTGGAGGAGAAAGCTGTAACTCTGTGAGATGATTTCAGAGAACACAAAGAAGTTTCTCAGAAAGCTTCTTTCTCTTTGTTATCGGAGGATATTTCCTTTGGCCCTATAGTCTTCAAAGGGATCCGAAATATCTGTTCTCAGATTCCACAGAAAAAAGGCTAGCAAAGAGATCCACGAAATACAGATGTCACTCTGTGAGATGAATTAACAGAACACTAAGCAGTTCCTCAGAAAGCTTCTTTCCAGATTTCATCTGAGGATATTTCCATTTTCACCATAGCCCTCTACGGGATTCCAAATATCACTTTGCCAATTCCACAATAACTGTCTTAGCGAAAGGCTTCTTGAGGGGAAAGCTGTAACTCTGAGAGATGATTTCACAGAACACAAAGAATTTTCTCAGAAAGCTTCTAACTCTTTGTTATTGGGGGATATTTCCTTTGGCCCTATAATCTTCAAAGGGATCCGAAATATCTGTTCTCAGATTCCACAGAAATAAGGCTAGCAAAGAGATCCACGAAATACAGTTTTAACTCTGTGAGATGAATTAACAGAACAGTAAGCAGTTTCTCCGAAAGCTTCTTTCCAGATTTCATCTGAGGATATTTCCTTTTTCACCATAACCCTCTATGGGCTTCCAAATATCACTTTGCCAATTCCACAGGAACTGTCTTAGCGAAAGGCTTCTTGAGGGGAAAGCTGTAACTCTGAGAGATGATTTCAAAGAACACAAAGAAGTTCTCAGAAAGCTTCTTTCTCTTTGTTATTGGAGGATATTTCCTTACGCCCTATAGTCTACAAAGGGATCCGAAATATCTGTTCTCAGATTCCACAGAAATAAGGCTAGCAAAGACATCCACGAAATACAGTTGTAACTCTGTGAGATGAATTAACAGAACACTAAGCAGTTTCTCAGAAAGCTTCTTTCCAGATTTCATCTGACCATATTTCCTTTTTCACCATATCCCTCTATGGGTTTCAAATATCACTTTTCCAATTCCACAAGAACTGTCTTAGCCAAAGGGTTCTTGAGGGGAAAGCTGTAACTCTGTGAGATGATTTCACAGAACACAAAGAAGTTTCTCAGAAAGCTTCTTTCTCTTTGTTATCGGAGGATATTTCCTTTGGCCCTATAGGCTTCAAAGGGATCCGAAATATCTGTTCTCAGATTCCAGGAAATAAGGCTAGCAAAGAGATCCACGAAATACAGATGTAACTCTGTGAGTGGAAGTCACACATCACAGAGCAGTTTCTCAGAAAGCTTCTTTCCAGATTTCATCTGAGGATATTTCCTTTTTTACAATAGCCCCATATGGGCTTCCAAATATCACTTTGCCAATTCCACAAGAACTGTCTTAGCGAAAGGCTTCTTGAGGGGAATGCTTTAACTCTGTGTGATGATTTCACAGAACACAAAGAAGTTTCTCAGAAAGCTTCTTTCTCTTTGTTATTGGAGGATATTTCCTTTGGCCCTATAGTCTTCAAAGGGATCCGAAATATCTGTTCTCAGATTTCACAGAAATAAGGCTAGCATAGAGATCCACGAAATACTGATGTAACTCTGCGAGATGAATTAACAGAAAACTAAGGAGTTTCTCAGAAAGCTTCTTTCCAGATTTCATCTGAGGATATTTCCTTTTTCACCATAGCCCTCTATGGGCTTCCAAATATCACTTTGCCAATTCCACGAGAACTGTGTTAGCGAAAGGCTTTGAGGGGAAAGCTGTAACTCTGTGAGATGACTTCACAGAACACAAAGAAGTTTCTCAGAAAGCTTCTTTCTCTTTGTTATCGGAGGATATTTCCTTTGGCCCTATAGTTTTCAAAGGGATCCGAAATATCTGTTCTCAGATTCCACAGAAATAAGGCAAGCAAAGAGATCCACGAAATACAGATGTAACGCTGTGAGATAAATTAACAGAACACTAAGCAGTTTCTCAGGAAGCTTCTTTTCACATTCCATCTGAAGTTATTTCCTTTTTCACCATAGCCCTCTATGGGCTTCCAAATATCACTTTGCCAATTCCACAAGAACTGTCCTAGCGAAAGGCTTCTTGAGGGGAATGCTGTAACTCTGTGAGATGATTTCACAGAACACAAAGAAGCTTCTCAGAAAGCTTCTTTCTCTTTGTTATCGGAGGATATTTCCTTTGGCCCTATAGTCTTCAAAGGGATCCGAAATATCTGTTCTCAGATTCCACAGAAATAAGGCTAGCAAAGAGATCCACGAAATACAGATGTAACTCTGTGAGTGGAAGTCACACATCACAGAGCAGTTTCTTAGAAAGCTTCTTTCCAGATGTCATCTGAGGATATTTCCATTTTCAACATAGCCCTCCATGGGCTTCCAAATATCACTTTCCCAATTCCACAAGAAATGTCTTAGCGAACGGCTTCTTGAGCGGAAATGTGTAACTCTATGAGATGATTTCACAGAACACAAAGAAGTTTCTCAGAAAGCTTCTTTCTCTTTGTTATCGGAGGATACTTCCTTTGGACCTATAGTCTTCAAAAGGATCCAAAATATCTGTTCTCAGATTCCACAGAAATAAGTCAAGCAAAGAGATCCACGTAATACAGATGTAACTCTGTGAGTGGAAGTCACACATCACAGAGCAGTTTCTCAGAAAGCCTCTCTCCAGATTTCATCTGAAGATATTTCCTTTTTCACCATAGCCCTCTATGGGCTTCCAAATATCACTTTGCCAATTCCACAAGAACTGTCTTAGCGAAAGGCTTCTTCAGGGGAAAGCTGTTACTCTGTGAGGTGAATTTACAGAACACAAAGAAGTTTCTCAGAAAGCTTCTTTCTCTTTGTTATCGGAGGATATTTCCTTTGGCCCTATAGTCTTCAAAGGGATCCGAAATATCTGTACTCAGATTCCACAGAAATAAGGCTAGCAACGAGATCCACGAAATACAGATGTAACTCTGTGAGATGAATTAACAGAACACTAAGCAGTTTCTCAGAAAGCTTCTTTCCAGATTTCATCTGACGATATTTCCTTTTTCACCGTAGCCCTCTATGGGCTTCCAAATATCACTTTGCCAATTCCACAAGAACTGTCTTAGCGAAAGGCTTCTTTAGGGGAAAGCTGTAAATCTGTGAGATGATTTTACAGAACACAAAGAAGTTTCTCAGAAAGCTTCTTTCTCTTTGTTATCGGAGGATAATTCCTTTGGCCCTATAGTCTTCAAAGGGATCAGAAATACCTGTTCTCAGATTCCACAGAAATAAGGCTAGCAAAGACATCCACGAAATACAGATGAAACTCTGTGAGATGAATTAACAGAACACTAAGCAGTTTCTCAGAAAGCTTCTTTCCAGATTTCATCGGAGGATATTTCCTTTTTCACTATAGCCCTCTCTGGGCTTCCAAATATCACTTTGAAAATTCCACAAGAAATGTCTTAGCGAAAGGCTTCTTGAGGGGAAAGCTGTAGCTCTGAGAGATGATTTCACAGAACACAAAGAAGTTTCTCAGAAAGCTTCTTTCTCTTTGTTATCGGAGGATATTTCCTTTGGCCCTATAGTCTTCAAAGGGATCCGAAATATCTGTTCTCAGATTCCACAGAAATAAGGCTAGCAAAGAGATCCACGAAATACAGAAATAACTCTGTGAGATGAATTAACAGAACACTAAGCAGTTCCTCAGAAACATTCTTTCCAGATATCATCTGAGGATATTTCCTTTTTCACCATAGCCCTCTATGGGCTTCCAAATATCACTTTGCCAATTCCACAAGAACTGTCTTAGCGAAAGGCTTCTTGAAGGGAAAGCTGTAACTCTGAGAGATGATTTCACAGAACACAAAGAAGTTTCTCAGAAAGCTTCCTTGTCTTTGTTATCGGAGGATATTTCATTTGGCCCTATAGTCTTCAAGGGGATCCGAAATATCTGTTCTCATATTCCACAGAAATAAGGCTAGCAAAGAGATCCACGAAATACAGATGTAACTCTGTGAGTGGAAGTCACACATCACAGAACAGTTTCTCAGAAAGCTTCTTTCCAGTTTCATCTTGGGATATATCCTTTTTCACCGTAGTCCTCTATGGGCTTCCAAATATCACTTTGGAAATTCCACCAGAAATGTCTTAGCGAATGGCTTCTTGAGCGGAAAGGTGTAACTCTGTGAGATAATTTCACAGAACACAAAGAAGTTTCTCAGAAAGCTTCTTTCTCTTTGTTATCGGAGGATACTTCCTTTGGCCCTATGGTTTTCAAAAGGATCCGAAATATCTGTTCTGAGAATACAGAGAAATAAGGCTAACAAAGAGATCCACGAAATACAGATGTAACTCTGTGAGTGGAAGTCACACGTCACCGAGCAATTTCTCATAAAGCTTCTTTCCAGATTTCATCTGAGGATATTTCCTTTTTCACCATAGCCCTCTATGGGTTTCCAAATATCACTTTGCCAATTCCACAAGAACTGTCTTAGCGAAAGGCTTCTTGAGGGAAAAGCTGTAACTCTGTGAGATGATTTCACAGAACACAAAGAAGTTTCTCAGAAAGCTTCTTTCTCTTTGTTATCGGAGGATATTTCCTTTGGCCCTATAGTCTTCAAAGGGATCCGAAATATCTGTTCTCAGATTCCACAGAAATAAGGCTAGCAAAGAGAACCACGAAGCACAGATGTAACTCTGTGAGATGAATTAACAGAACACTTAGCAGTTCCTCAGAAAGCTGCTTTGCAGATGTCATCTGAGGATATTTCCTTTTTCACCATAGCCCTCTATGGGCTTCCAAATATCACTTTGCCAATTCCACAAGAACTGTCTTAGCGAAAGGCTTATTGAGGGGAATGCTGTAACTCTGTGAGATGATTTCACAGAACACAAAGAAGCTTCTCAGAAAGCTTCTTTCTCTTTGTTATCGGAGGATATTTCCTTTGGCCCTGTAGTCTTCAAAGGGATCCGAAATATCTGTTCTCAGATTCCACAGAAATAAGGCTAGCAAAGAGATCCACGAAATACAGATGTAGCTCTGTGAGTGGAAGTCACACATCACAGAGCAGTTTCTTAGAAAGCTTCTTTCCAGATTTCATCGGAGGATATTTCCTTTTTCACCATAGCCCTCTATGGGCTTCCAAATATCACTTTGCCAATTCCACAAGAACTGTCTTAGCGAAAGGCTTCTTGAGGGGAAAGCTGTAACTCGGATTGATGATTTCACAGAACACAAAGAAGTTTCTCAGAAGGCTTCTTTCTCTGTTATTGGAGGATATTTCCTTTGGCCCTATAGATTTCAAAGGTATCCGAAAGATCTGTTCTCATATTCCACAGAAATAAGGCTCGCAAAGAGATCCACGAAATACAGATATAACTCTGTGAGATGAATTAACAGAACACTAAGCAGTTCCTCAGAAACCTTCTTTCCAGATTTCATCTGAGGATATTTCCTTTTTCACCATAGCCCTCTCTGGGCTTCCAAATATCACTTTGCCAATTCCACAAGAACTGTCTTACTGAAAGGCTTCTTGAGGGGAAAGCTGTAACTCTGAGATGATTTCACAGAACACAAAGAAGTTTCTAAGAAATCTTCCTTCTCTTTGTTATCGGAGGATATTCCCTTTGGCCCTATAGTCTTCAATGGGATCCGAAATATCTGTACTCAGATTCCACAGAAATAAAGCTAGCAACGAGATCCACGAAATACAGATGTATCTCTGTGAGACGAATTAACAGAACACTAAGCAGTTTCACAGAAAGCTTCTTTCCAGATTTCATCTGAGGATATTTCCTTTTTCACCATAGCCCTCTAAGGGCTTCCAAATATCACTTTGCCATTTCCACAAGAACTGTCTTAGCGAAAGGCTTCTTGAGGGGAAAGCTGTAACTCTCTGAGATCATTTTACAGAACACAAAGAAGTTTCTCAGAAAGCTTCTTTCTCTTTCTTATCGGACGATATTTCCTTTGGCCCTATAGTCTTCGAAGGGATCCGAAATATCTGTTCTCAGATTCCACAGAAAAAAGGTTAGCAAAGAGATCCAAGAAATACATATATAACTCTGTGAGATGAATTAGCAGAACACTAAGCAGTTTCTCCGAAAGCTTCTTTCCAGATTTCAGATGAGGATATTTCCTTTTTCACCATGGCCCTCTATAGGCTTCCAAATATCACTTTGCCAATTCCACAAGAACTGTCTCAGCGAAAGGCTTCTTGAGGGGAAAGCTTTAACTCTGTGAGATGATTTCACAGAACACAAAGTAGTTTCTCAGAAAGCTTCTTTCTCTTTGTTATCGGAGGATATTTCCTTTGGCCCTATAGTCTTCAAAGGGATCCGAAATATCTGTTCTCAGATTGCACAGAAATAAGGCTAGCAAAGAGATCCACGAAATACAGATGTAACTCTGTGAGATGAATTAACAGAACACTAAGCAGTTTCTCAGAAAGCTTCTTTCCAGATTTCATCTGAGGCTATTTCCTTTTTCACCATAGCCGTCTCTGGGCTTCCAAATATCACTTTGAAAATTCCACAAGAACTGTCGTAGTGAAAGGCTTCTTGAGGGGAAAGCTGTAACTCTGAGAGCAGATTTCACAGAACACAAAGAAGTTTCTCAGAAAACTTCTTTCTCTTTGTTATCGGAGGATATTTCCTTTGCCCTATAGTCTTCAAAGGGATCCGAAATATCTGTTCTCAGATTCCACAGAAATAAGGGTAGCAAAGAAATCCACGAAATACAGATGAAACTCTGTGAGATGAATTAACAGAACACTAAGCAGTTCCTCAGAAACCTTCTTTCCATATTTCATCTGAGGATATTTCCTTTTTCACCATAGCCCTCTATGGGCTTCCAAATATCACTTTGCCAATTCCACAAGAACTGTCTTAGCGAAAGGCTTCTTGAGGGGAAAGCTGTAACTCTGAGAGATGATTTCACAGAACACAAAGAAGTTTCTCAGAAGGCTTCTTTCTCTGTTATTGGAGGATATTTCCTTTGGCCCTATAGTTTTCAAGGGGATCCGAAATATCTTTTCTCAGATTCCACAGAAATAAGGCTCGCAAAGAGATCCGCGAAATACAGATATAACTCTGTGAGATGAATTAACAGAACACTAAGCAGTTCCTCAGAAAGCTTCTTTCCAGATTTCATCTGAGGATATTTCCTTTTTCACCATAGCCCTCTATGGGATTCCAAATATCACTTTGCCAATTCCACAAGAACTGTCTTAGCGAAAGGTTTCTTGAGGGGAAAGCTGTAACTCTGAGAGATGATTTCACAGAACACAAAGAAGTTTCTCAGAAAGCTTCTTTCTCTTTGTTATCGGAGGATATTTCCTTTGGCCCTATAGTCTTCAAAGGGATCCGAAATATCTGTTCTCAGATTCCACAGAAATAAGGCTAGCAAAGAGATCCACGAAATACAGATGTAACTATGTGAGAAGAATTATCAGAACACTAAGCAGTTTCTCAGAAAGCTTCTTTCCAGATTTCATCTGAGGATATTTCCTTTTTCACCATAGCCCTCTCTGGGCTATCAAATATCACTTTGAAAATTCCACAAGAACTGTCTTAGCGAAAGGCTTCTTGAGGGGAAACTGTAACTCTGAGAGATGATTTCACAGAACACAAAGAAGTTTCTCAGAAAGCTTCTTTCTCTTTGTTATCGGAGGATATTTCCTATGGCTCTACAGTCTTCAAAGGGATCCGAAATATCTGTTCTCAGATTCCACAGAAATAAGGCTAGCAAAGAGATCCACGAAATACAGATGTAACTCTGTGAGTGGAAGTCACACATCACAGAGCAGAATCTCAGAAAGCTTCCTTCCAGATTTCATCTGAGGATATTTCCTTTTTCACCATAGCCCTCTAAGGGCTTCCAAATATCACTTTGCCAATTCCACAAGAACTGTTTTTGAGAAATTCTTCTGGAGGGGAAAGCTGTAAGTCTGAGAGATGATTTCACAGAACACAAAGAAGTTTCTCAGAAAGCTTCTTTCTGTTTGTTATCAGAGGATATTTCCTTTGGCCCTATAGTCTTCAAAGGGATCCGAAATATCTGTTCTCAGATTCCACGGATATAAGGCTAGAAAAGATTTCCACGAAATATAGTTGTAACTCTGTGAGTGGAAGTCACATATCACAGAGCAGTTTCTCAGAAAGCTTCTTTCCAGATTTCATCTGAGGATATTTCCTTTTTCACCATAGCCCTCTATGGGCTTCCAAATATAACTTTGCCAATTCCACAAGAACTGTCTTAGCGAAAGGCTTCTAGAGGGGAAAGCTGTAACTCTGTGAGATGATTACACAGAACACAAAGAAGTTTCAAAGAAAGCTTCTTTCTCTTTGTTATTGGAGGATATTTCCTTTGGCCCTATAGTCTTCAAAGGGATCCGAAATATCTGTACTCAGATTCCACAGAAATAAAGCTAGCAACGAGATCCACGAAATACAGATGTAACTCTGTGAGATGAATTAACAGAACACTAAGCAGTTTCTCAGAAAGCTTCTTTCCAGATTTCGTCTGAGGATATTTCCTTTTTCACCATAGCCCTCTAAGGGCTTCCAAGTATCACTTTGCCAATTCTACAAGAACTGTCTTAGAGAAAGGCTTCTTGAGGGGAAAGCTGTAACTCTGAGAGATGATTTCACAGAACACAAAGAAGTTTCTCAAAGGCTTCTTTCTCTTTCTTATGGGGAGGATACTTCCTTAGGCCCTATAGTCTTCAAAAGGATCCGAAATATGTGTTCTCAGATTCCACAGAAATAGGGCAAGCAAAGAGATCCACGTAATACAGATGTAACTCTGTGAGTGGAAGTCACTCATCACAGAGCAGTTTCTCAGAAAGCCTCTCTCCAGATTTCATGTGAGGATATTTCCTTTTTCACCATAGCCCTCTATGGGCTTCCAAATATCACTTTGCCAATTCCACAAGAACTGTCTTAGCGAAAGGCTTGTTGAAGGGAAAGCTGTAACTCTGTGAGATTATTTCAGAGAACACAAAGAAGTTTCTCAGAAAGCTTCTTTCTCTTTGTTATCGGAGGATATTTCCTTTGGCCTTATAGCCTTCAAAGGGATCCGAAATATCTGTTCTCGGTATTCACAGAAATAAGACTAGCAAAGAGATACACGAAATACAGAAGTAACTCAGTGAGTGGAAGTCACACAACACAGAGCAGTTTCTCAGTAAGCTTCTTTCCAGATTTCATCTGAGGATACTTCCTTTTTCAACAAAGCCCTCTATCGGCTTCCAAACATCACTTTGCCAATTCCACAAGAACTGTCTTAGTGAAAGGCTTCTTGAGGGGAAAGCTGTAACTCTGTGAGATGATTTCACAGAACACAAAGAAGTTTCTCAGAAAGCTTCTTTCTCTTTGTTATCGTAGGATATTTCCTTTGTCCCTATAGTCTTCAAAGGGATCCGAAATATCTGTTCTCAGATTCCACAGAAATAAGGCTAGCAAGGAGATTCACGAAATACAGTTGTAACTCTGTGAGTGGAAGTCACACATCACAGAGCAGTTTCTCAGAAAGCTTCTTTCCAGATTTCATCTGAGGATATTTCCTTTTTCACCATAGCCCTTCAGGGCTTCCAAATATCACTTTTAAAATTCCACAAGAACTGTATTAGCGAAAGGCTTCTTGAGGGGAAAGCTGTAACTCTGTGAGATGATTTCACAGAACACAAAGAAGATTCTCAGAAAGCTTCCTTCTCTTTGTTATCGGAGGATATTTCCTTTGGCCCTATAGTCTTAAAAGGGTTACGAAATATCTGTTCTCAGATTCCACAGAAATAAGGTTAGCCAAGAGATCCACGAAATACAGATGTAACTCTGTGAGAAGAATTAGCAGAACACTAAGTAGTTTCTCAGAAACATTCTTTCCAGATTTCATCTGAGGATATTTCCTTTTTCACCGTATCCCTATATGGGCTTCCAAATATCACTTTGCCAATTCCACAAGAACTGTCTTAGCGAAAGGCTTCTGGAAGGGAAAACTGTAAATCTGTGAGATGATTTCACAGAACACAAAGAAGTTTCTCAGAAAGCTTCTTTCTCTTTGTTATCGGAGGATATTTCCTATGGCCCTCTAGTATTCAAAGGGATCCGAAATATCTGTTCTCAGATTCCACAGAAATAAGGCTAGCAAAGAGTTCCACGAAATACAGATGTAACTCTGTGAGTGGAAGTCACACATCACAGAGCAGAATCTTCGAAAGCTTCTTTCCAGATTTCATCTGAGGATATTTCCTTTTTCACCATAGCCCTCTATGGGCTTCCAAATATCACTTTGCCAATTCCACAAGAACTGTCTTAGCGAAACGCTTCTTGGGGGGAAAGCTGTAACTCTGAGAGATGATTTCACAGAACACAAAGAAGTTACTCAGAAAGCTTCTTTCTCTTTGTTATCGGAGGATATCTCATTGGGCCCTATAGTCTTCAAAGGGATCCGAAATATCTGTTCTCATATTCCACAGAAATAAGGCTAGCAAAGAGATCCACGAAATACAGATGTAACTCTGTGAGTGGAAGTCACACATCACAGAACAGTTTCTCAGAAAGCTTCTTTCCAGATTTCATCTGAGGATATTTCCTTTTTCACCATAGCCCTCTATGGGCTTCCAAATATCACTTTGCCAATTCCACAAGAACTGTTTTAGCGAAAGGTTTCTTGAGGGGAAAACTGTAACTCTCTGAGATGATTTCACAGAACACAAAGAAGTTTCCCAGAAAACTTCTTTCTCTTTGTTATCGGAGGATATTTCCTTTGGCCCTATAATCTTCAAAGGGATCCGAAATATCTGTTCTCAGATTCCACAGAAATAAGGCTAGCAAAGAGATCCAAGAAATACAGATGTAACTCTGTGAGTGGAAGTCACACATCACGGAGCAGAATCTCAGAAAGCTTCTTTCCAGATTTCATCTGAGGATATTTCGTTTTTCACCATAGCCCTCTATGGGCTTCCAAATATCACTTCGCCAATTCCACAAGAACTGTCTTGGTCAAAGGCTTCTTGAGGGGAAAGCTGTAATTCTGAGAGATGATTTCACAGAACACAAAGAAGTTTCTCAGAAAGCTTCTTTCTCTTTGTTATCGGAGGATATTTCCTTTGGCCCTATAGTCTTCAAAGGGATCCGAAATATCTGTTCTCAGATTCCACAGAAATGAGGCTAGCAAAGAGATCCACGAAATATAGTTGTAACTCTGTGAGTGGAAGTCACACATCACAGAGCAGTTTCTCAGAAAGCTTCTTTCCAGATTTCATCTGAGGATATTTCCTTTTTCACCATAGCCCTCTACGGGCTTCCAAATATCACTTTGCCAATTACACAAGAACTGTCTTAGCGAAAGCCTTCTTGAGGGGAAAGCTGTAACTCTGTGAGATGATTTCACAGAACACAAAGAAGTTTCTCAGAAAGCTTCTTTCTCTTTCTTATCGGACGATATTTCCTTAGGCCCTATAGTCTTTGAAGGGATCTGAAATATCTGTTCTCAGATTCCACAGAAAAAAGGCTAGCAAAGACATCCACGAAATACAGATAAAACTCTGTGAGATGAATTAACAGAACACTAAGCAGTTTCTCAGAAAGCTTCTTTCCAGATTTCAGCTGAGGATATTTCCTTTTTCATCATGGCCCTCTAAAGGTTTCCAAATATCAGTTTGCCAATTCCACAAGAACTGTCTTAGCGAAACGCTTCTTGAGGGGAAAGCTTTAACTCTGTGAGATGATTTCACAGAACACAAAGAAGTTTCTCAGAAAGCTTCTTTCTCTTTGTTATAGGAGGATATTTCCTTTGGCCTTATAGTCTTCAAAGGGATCCGAAATATCTGTTCTCAGATTTCACAGAAATAAGACTAGCAAAGAGATCCACGAAATACAGAAGTAACTCTGTGAGTGGAAGTCACACAACACAGAGCAGTTTCTCAGAAAGATTCCTTCCAGATTTCATCTGGGATATTTCCTTTTTCAACAAAGCACTCTATCGGCTTCCAAACATCACTTTGCCAATTCCCCAAGAACTGTCTTAGCGAAAGGCTTCTTGAGGGGAAAGCTGTAACTCTGTGAGATGATTTCACAGAACGCAAAGAAGTTTCTCAGAAAGCTTCCTTCTCTTTGTTATCGGAGGATATTTCCTTTGGCCCTATAGTCTTCAAAGGGATCCGAAATATCTGTTCTCAGAATCCACAGAAATAAGGCTAGCAAAGAGATCCACGAAATAAAGATGTAACTCTGTGAGATGAATTAACAGAACACTAAGCAGCTCCTCAGAAAGCTTCTTTCCTGATTTAATCTGAGGTTATTCCCTTTTTCACCATAGCCCTCTATGGGCTTCCAAATATCACTTTGCCAATTCCACAAGAACTGTGTTAGCGAAAGGCTTCTTGAGGGAAAAGCTGTAACTCTGTGAGATGATTTCACAGAACACAAAGAAATTCTCAGAAACCCTCTTTCTCTTTGTTATCGGAGGATATTTCCTTTGGCCCTATTGTCTTCAAAGGGATCCGAAATATCTGTTCTCAGATTCCACAGAAATAAGGCAAGCAAAGACATCCACGAAATACAGATGGAACTCTGTGAGTGGAAGTCACACATCACAGAGCAGTTTCTCAGAAAGCTTCTTTCCAGATTTCATCTGAGGATATTTCCTTTTTCACCATAGCCCTCTATGGGCTTCCAAATATCACTTTGAAAATTCCACAAGAACTGTCTTAGCGAAAGGTTTCTGGAGGGGAAGCTGTAACTCTTTGAGAAGATTTCACAGAACACAAAGAAGTTTTTCAGAATGCTTCTTTCTCGTTGTTATCGGAGGATATTTCCTTTGGCTTTATAGTCTTCAAAGGGATCCGAAATATCTGTTCTCGGATTTCACAGAAATAAGACTAGCAAAGAGATCCACGAAATACAGAAGTAACTCTGTGAGTGGAAGTCACACAACACAGAGCAGTTTCTCAGAAGGCTTCTTTCCAGATTTCATCTCAGGATATTTCCTTTTTCAACAAAGCCCTCTATGGGCTTCCAAATATCACTTTGCCAATTCCACAAGAACTGTCTTAGCGAAAGGCTTCCGGAGGGGAAAGCTGTAACTCTGAGAGATGATTTCACAGAACACAAAGAAGTTTCTTAGAAAGCTTCTTTCTCTTTGTTGTGGAGGATATTTCTTTTGGCCCAATAGTCTTCCAAGGGATCCGAAATATCTGTTCTGAGATTCCACAGAAATTGGCCAGCAACGAGATCCAGACATACAGATGTAACTCTGTGAGACGAATTAACAGAACACTAAGCAGTTTCTCAGAAAGCTTCTTTTCACATTCCATCTGAGGATATTTCCTTTTTCACCATAGCCCTCTATTGGCTTCCAAATATCACTTTGCCAATTCCACAAGAACTGTCTTAGCGAAAGTTTTCTTGAGGTGTAAGCTTTAACTCTGTGAGATGATTTCACAGAACACAAAGAAGTTTCTCAGAAAGCTTCTTTCTCTTTGTTATCGGAAGATACTTCCTTTGGCCCTATAGTCTTCAAAAGGATCCGAAATATCTGTTCTCAGATTCCACAGAAATAAGGCTAGCAAAGAGATCTACAAAATACAGATGTAACTCTGTGAGTGGAAGTCACACATCACAGAGCAGTTTCTCAGAAAGCTTCTTTCCAGATTTCATCTGAGGATATTTCCTTTTTCACCATAGCCCTCTAAGGGCTTCCAAACATCACTTTGCCAATTCCACCAGAACTGTCTCATCGAAAGGCTTCTTGAGGGGAAAGCTGTAACTCTTTGAGATGATTTCACAGAACACAAAGAAGTTTCTCAGAAGCTTCTTTCTCTTTGTTATCGGAGGGTATTTCCTTTGGCCCTATAGTCTTCAAGGGGATCCAAAATATCTATTCTCAGATTCCACAGAAATAAGGCTAGCAAAGAGATCCACGAAATACACATGTAACTCTGTGTGTGGAAGTCACATATCACAGAGCAGTTTCTCAGAAAGCTTCTTTCCAGATTTCATCTGAGGATATTTCCTTTTTCACCAGAGCCCTCTATGGGCTTTCAAATATCACTTTGCCAATTCCACAAGAACTGTCTTAGCGAAAGGCTTCTTGACGGGAAAGCTTTAACTCTGTGAGATGATTTCACAGAACTCAGAGAAGTGTCTCAGAAAGCCACTTTCTCTTTTTTATCGTAGGATATTTCCTTTGGCCCTATAGTCTTCAAAGGGATCCGAAATATCTGTTCTCAGATTCCACAGAAATAAGGCTAGAAAAGAGATCCACGAAATACTGATAAAACACTGTGAGATGCATTAACAGAACTCTAAGCAGTTTCTCAGAAAGCTTCTTTCCAGATTTCATCTGAGGATATTTCCTTTTTCACCATAGCCCTCTATGGGCTTCCAAATATCACTTTGCCAATTCCACAAGAACTGTCTTAGCGAAAGGCTTCTTGAGGGGAAAGCTGTGACTCTGTGAGATGATTTCACAGAACATAAAGAAGTTTCTCAGAAAGCTTCTTTCTCTTTGTTATCGGAGGATATTTCCTTTGGCCCTATAGTCTTCAAAGGGATCCGAAATATCTGTTCTCAGATTCCACAGAAATAAGGCTAGCAAAGAGATCGACGAAATACAGAAGTAACTCTGTGAATGGAAGTCACACAACACAGAGCAGTTTCTCAGGAGGCTTCTTTCCAGATTTCATCAAAGGATATTTCCTTTTTCAACAAAGCCCTCTATGGGCTTCCAAATATCACTTTGCCAATTCCACAAGAACTGTCTTAGCGAAAGACTTCTTGAGGGGAAAGCTGTAACCTTGTGAGATGATTTCACAGAACACAAAGAAGTTTCTCAGAAAACATCTTTCTCTTTGTTGTCAGAGGATATTTCCTTTGGCCCTTTAGTCTTCAAAGGGATCCGAAATATCTGTTCTCAGATTCCACAGAAATAAGGCTAGCAAAGAGATCCACGAAATACAGATGTAACTCTGTGAGATGAATTCACAGAACACTAAGCAGTTTCTCAGAAAGCTTCTTTTCACATTACATCTGAGGATATTTCCTTTTTCACCATAGCCCTCTATGGGCTTCCAGATATAACTTTGCAAATTCCACAAGAAATGTCTTAGCGAAAGGCTTCTTGAGCGGAAAGGTGTAACTCTGTGAGATGATTTCACAGAACGCAAAGAAGTTTCTCAGAAAGCTTCTTTCTCTTTGTTATCGGAGGATACTTCCTTTGGGCCTATAATCTTCAAAAGATTCCCAAATATCTGTTCTCAGATTCCACAGAAATAAGGCTAGCAAAGAGATCCACGAAATACAGATGTAACTCTGTGAGTGGAAGTCACACATCACAGAGCAGTTTCTCAGAAAACTTCTTTCTAGATTTCATCTGAGGATATTTCCTTTTTCACCGTAGCCCTCTATGGGCTTCCAAATATCACTTTGCCAATTCCACAAGAACTGTCTTAGCGAAAGGCTTCCTGAGGGGAAAGCTGTAACTCTGTGAGATGATTTCACAGAACAAAAAGAAGTTTCTCAGAAAGCTACTTTGTCTTTGTTATCAGAGGATACTTCCTTTGGCCCTATAGTCTTCAAAGGGATCCGAAATATCTCTTCTCAGATTCCACAGAAATAAGGCTAGCAAAGAGATCCACGAAATACAGATGTAACTCTGTGAGTGGAAGTCACACGTCACAGAGCAGTTTCTCAGAAAGCTTCTTTCCAGATTTCATCGGAGAATATTTCTTTTTTCACCGTAGCCCTCTATGGGCTTCCAAAAATCACTTTGCCAATTCCACAAGAACTGTCTTAGCGAAAGGCTTCTTGAGGGGAAAGCTGTAACTCTGTGAGATGATTTCACAGAAGACAAAGAAGTTTCTCAGAAAGCTTCTTTCTCTTTCTTATCGGAGGATATTTCCTTTGGCCCTATAGTCTTCAAAGGGATCCGAAATATCTGTTCTCAGTTTCCACAGAAATAAGGCTAGCAAAGAGATCCACGAAATACAGATGTAACACTGTGAGATGAACTAACAGAACACTAAGCAGTTCCTCAGAAAGCTTCTTTCCAGATTTCATCTGTGGATATTTCCTTTTTCAGCATAACCCTCTATGGGCTTCCAAATATCACTTTGCCAATTCCACAAGAACTGTCTTAGCGAAGGCTTGTTGAAGGGAAAGCTGTAACTCTGTGAGATTATTTCAGAGAACACAAAGAAGTTTCTCAGAAAGCTTCTTTCTCTTTGTTATCGGACGATATTTCCTTTGGCCCTATAGTCTAAAAAGGGATCCGAAATATCTGTTCTCAGATTCCACAAAAATAAGGCTAGCAAAGAGATCCACGAAATATGATGTAACTCTTTGAGATGAATTAACAGAACACTAAGCAGTTTCTCAGAAAGCTTCTTTCCAGATTTCATATGAGGATATTTCCTTTTTCAACATAGCCCTCTATGCGCTTCCAAATACCACTTTGACAATTCAACAAGAACTATCTTAGCGAGAGGCTTCTTGAGGGGAAAGCTGTAACTCTGTGAGATGATTTCACAGAACGCGAAGAAGTTTCTCAGAAAGCCTCTTTCTCTTTGTTATCGGAGGATATTTCCTTTGGACCTATAGTCTTCAAAGGGATCGGAAATATGTTTTCTCAGATTCCACAGAAATAAAGCTAGCTAAGAGATCCACGAAATACAGATGTAACTCTGTGAGTGGAAGTCACACATTACAGAGCAGTTTCTCAGAAAGCTTCTTTCCAGATTTCATCTGAGGATATTTCCTTTTTCAGCATAATCCTCTATGGGCTTCCAAATATCACTTTGCCAATTCCACAAGAATTGTCTTAGGGAAAGGCTTCTGGAGGGGAAAGCTTTAACTCCGTCAGATGATCTCACACAACACAAAGAAGTTTCTCAGAAAGCTTCTTTCTCTTTGTTAACGGAGGATATTTCCTTTGGTCCTATAGTCTTCAAAGGGTTCCGAAATATCTGTTCTCAGATTCCCAGAAATAAGGCTAGCAAAGAGATCCACGAAATACAGATGTTTCTCTGTGAGATGAATTAACAAAACACTAAGCAGTTTCTAAGAAGCTTCTTTTCACATTCCATCTGAGGATATTTCCTTTTTCACCATAGCCCTCTATGGGCTTCCAAATATCACTTTGCCAATTCCACAAGAACTGTCTTAACTAAAGGCTTCTTGAGCGGAAAGGTGTAACTCTGTGAGATGATTTCACAGAACACAAAGAAGTTTCTCAGAAAGCTTCTTTCTCTTTCTTATCGGAGGATATTTCCTTTGGCCCTATAGTCTGCAAAGGGATCCGAAATATCTGTTCTCAGATTCCACAGAAATAAGGTTAGCAAAGAGATCCACGAAATACAGATGTAACTCTGTGAGATGAATTAAAAGAACACTAAGCAGTTTCTCAGAAAGCTTCTTTCCAGATTTCATCTGAGGATATTTCCTTTTTCACCATAGCCCTCTAAGGGCTTCCAAATATCACTTTGCCAATTCCACAAGAACTGTCTTAGCGAAAGGCTTCTTGAGGTGAAAGCTATAACTCTGAGATGATTTCACAGAACACAAAGAAGTTACTCAGAAAGCTTCTTTCTCTTTGTTATCAGAGGATATTTCCTTTGGCCCTAGAATCTTCAAAGGGATCCGAAATATCTGTTCTCAGATTGCACAGAAATAAGGCTAGCAAAGAGATCCATGAAATACAGATGTAACTCTGTGAGTGGAAGTCACACATCACAGAGCAGTTTCTCAGAAAGCTTCTTTCCAGATTTCATCTGAGGATATTTCCTTTTTCACCATAGCCCTCTATGGGCTTCCAAATATCACTTTGCCAATTCGACAAGAACTGTCGTAGCGAAAGGCTTGTTAAGGGGAAAGCTGTAACTCTGAGAGATGATTTCCCACAACACAAAGAAGTTTCTCAGAAAGCTTCTTTCTCTTTGTTATCGGAGGATATTTCCTTTGGCCCTCTAGTCTTCAAACGGACCCGAAATCTCTGTTCTGAGATTCCACAGATATAAGGCTAGCAAAGAGATACACGAAATACAGAAGAAACCCTGAGAGATGAATTAACAGAACACTAAGCAGTTTCTCAGAAAGCTTCTTTCCAGATTTCATCAGAGGATATTTCCTTTTTCACCATAGCCCTCTATGGGCTTCCAAATATCACTTTGCCAATTCCACAGGAACTGTCTTAGCAAAAGGCTTCTTGAGGGGAAAGCTGTAACTCTGTGAGATGATTTCACAGAACACAAAGAAGTTTCTCAGAAAGCTTGTTTCTCTTTCTTATCGGAGGATATTTCCTTTGGCCCTATAGTCTTCAAAGGGATCCTAAATATCTGTTCTCAGATTCCACAGAAACAAGGATAGCAAAGAGATCCAGGAAATACAGATGTAACTCTGTGAGTGGAAGTCACACATCACAGAGCAGTTTCTGAGAAAGCTTCTTTCCAGATTTCATCGGAGGATATTTCTTTTTTCACCGTAGCCGTCTATGGGCTTCCAAATATCACTTTGCCAATTCCACAAGAACTGTCTTAGTGAAAGGCTTCTTGAGGGGAAAGCTGTAACTCTGTGAGATGATTTCACAGAACACAAGGAAGTTTCTCAGAAAACTTCTTTCTCTTTGTTATCGGAGGATATTTTCTTTGGCCCTAGAGTCTTCAAAGGGATCCGAAATACCTGTTCTCACATTGCACAGAAATAAGGCTAGCAAAGAGATCCACGAAATACAGATGTAACTCTGTGAGTGGAATTCACACATCACAGAGCAGTTTCCCAGAAAGCTTCCTTCCAGATTTCATCTGAGGATATTTCCTTTATCACCATAGCCCTCTAAGGGCTTCCAAATATCACTTTGCAAATTCCACAAAAACTGTCTTAGCGAAAGGCTTGTTGAGGGGAAAGCTGTAACTCTTTGAGATTATTTCACATAAGACAAAGAAGTTTCTCAGAAAGCTTCTTTCTCTTTGTTATCGGGGGATATTTCCTTTGGCCCTATAGTCTTCAAAGGGATCCGAAATATCTGTTCTCAAATTCCACAGAAATAAGTCTAGCAAAGAGATCCACGAAATACAGATGTAACTCAGTGAGACGACTTAACAGAAAACTAAGCAGTTTCTCAGAAAGCTTCTTTCCAGATTTCATCTGAGGATATGTCCTTTTTCACCATAGCCCTCTACGGGCTTCCAAATATCACTTTGCCAATTCCACAAGAACTGTCTTAGCGAAAGGCTTCTTGAGGGGAAAGCTGTAACTCTCTGAGATGATTTCACAGAACACAAAGAAGTTTCTCAGAAAGCTTCTTTCTCTTTGTTATCGGAGGATATTTACTTTGGCCCTATAGCCTTCAAAGGGATCCGAAATCTCTGTTCTCAGATTCCACCGAAATAAGGCTAGCAAAGAGATCCACGAAATACAGATGTAACTCTGGGAGTGGAAGTCACACATCACAGAGCATATTCTCATAAATCTTCTTTCCAGTTTTCATTTGAGGATATTTCCTTTTTCACCATAGCCCTCTAAGGGCTTCCAAATATCACTTTGCCAATTCCACAAGAACTGTCTAAGCGAAAGGCTTCTTGAGGGGAAAGCTGTAATTCTGTGAGATGATTTCACAGAACACAAAGAAGTTTCTCAGAAAGTTTCTTTCTCTTTGTTATCGAGGATATTTCCTTTGGCCCTATAGTCTTCAAAGGGATCCGAAATCTCTGTTCTCAGATTCCACAGAAATAAGGCTAGCAAAGAGATCCACGAAATACAGATGTAACTCTGTGAGATGAATTAACAGAACACTAAGCAGTTTCTCAGAAAGCTTCTTTTCACATTCCGTCTGAGGATATTTCCTTTTTCACCTAGCCCTCTATGGACTTCGAAATAGCACTTTGCCAATTCCTCAAGAACTGTCTTAGCGAAAGGCTTCTTGAGTTGAAAGCTTTAACTTTGTGAGATGATTTCACAGAACACAAAGAAGTTTCTCAGAAAGCTTCTTTCTCTTTGTTATCGGAGGATATTTCCTTTGGACCTATAGTCTTCAAAGGGATCCGAAATATGTCTTCTCAGATTCCACAGAAATAAGGCTAGCTAAGAGATCCACGAAATACAGATGTAACTCTGTGAGTGGAAGTCACACATCACAGAGCAGTTTCTCAGAAAACTTCTTTCCAGATTTCATCTGAGGATATTTCCTTTTTCACCATAGCCCTCTATGGGCTTCCAAATATCACTTTTTCCAATTCCACAAGAACTGTCTTAGCGAAAGGCTTCTTGAGGGGAAAGCTTTAACTCTGTGATATGATTTCACAGAACACAAAGAAGTTTCTCGAAAGCTTCTTTCTCTTTTTTATCGGAGGATAATTCCTTTGGCCCTATAGTCTTCAAAGGGATCCGAATTATCCGTTCTCAGATTGCATAGAAATAAGGCTGGGAAAGAGATCCACGAAATACTGATGTAATTTTGTGAGATGAATTAACAGAAAACTAAGCAGTTTCTAAGAAAGCTTCTTTCCAGATTTCATCTGGGGATATTTCCTTTATCACCATAGCCCTCTATGGGCTTCCAAATATCACTTTGAAAATTACACAAGAAATGTCTTAGCGAAAGGTTTCTTGAGCTGAAAGGTGTAACTCTGGGAGATGATTTCACAGAACGCAAAGAAGTTTCTAAGAAAGCCTCTTTCCCTTTGTTATCGGAGGATACTTCCTTTGGCCCTATAGTCTTCAGAAGATCCGAAATATCTGTTCTCGGATTCCACAGAAAAAAGCTAGCAAAGAGATCCACGAAATACAGATGTAACTCTGTGAGTGGAAGTCACACATCACAGAGCAGTTTCTCAGAAAGTTTCTTTCCAGATTTCATCTGAGGATATTTCCTTTTTCACCATAGCCCTCTAAGGGCTTCCAAACATCACTTTGCCAATTTCACAAGAACTGTCTTAGCGAAAGTCTTCTTGAGGGAAAAGCTGTAACTCTGTGAGATGATTTCGCAGAACACAAAGAAGTTTCTCAGCAAGCTTCTTTCTCTTTGTTATCGGAGGATATTTCCTTTGGCCCTATAGTCTTCAAGGGGATCCAAAATATCTGTTCTCAGATTCCACAGAAATAAGGCTAGCAAAGAGATCCACGAAACACACATGTAACTCTGTGTGTGGAAGTCACACATCACAGAGCAGTTTCTCAGAAAGCTTCTTTCCAGATTTCATCTGAGGATATTTCCTTTTTCACCATAGCCCTCTACGGGCTTTCAAATATCACTTTGCCAATTCCACAAGAACTGTCTTAGGGAAAGGCTTCTTGAGGGGAAAGCTTTAACTCTGTGAGATGATTTCACAGAACGCAGAGAAGTTTCTCAGAAAGCTACTTTCTCTTTTTTATCGTAGGATATTTCCTTTCGCCCTATAGTCTTCAAAGGGATCCGAAATATCTGTTCTCAGATTCCACAGAAATAAGGCTAGCAAAGAGATCCACGAAATACTGATAAACCTCTGTGAGATGCATTAACAGAACACGAAGCAGTTTCTCAGACAGCTTCTTTCCAGATTTCATCTGAGGATATTTCCTTTTTCACCATAGCCCTCTATGGGCTTCCAAATATCACTTTGCCAATTCCACAAGAACTGTCTTAGCGAAAGGCTTCTTGAGGGGAAAGGTGTAACTCTGTGGGATGATTTCACAGAACGCAAAGAAGTTTCTCAGAAAGCTTCCTTCTCTTTGTTATCGCAGGATATTTCCTTTGGCCCTATAGTCTACAAAGGGATCCGAAATATCTGTTCTCAGATTCCACAGAAATAAGGCTAGCAAAGAGATTCACGAAATACAGATGTAACTCTGTGAGTGGAAGTCACACATCACAGAGCAGTTTCTCAGAAAGCTTCTTTCCAGATTTCATCTGAGTATATTTCCTTTTTCACCATAGCCCTCTATAGGCTTCCAAATATCACTTTGCCAATTCCACAAGAACTGTCTTAGCGAAAGGCTTCTTGAGGGGAAAGCTGTAACCCTGTGAGATGATTTCACAGAACACAAAGAAGTTTCTCAGATAGCTTCTTTCTCTTTGTTATCGGAGGATATTTCCTTTGGCCCTATAGTCTTCAAAGGGATCCGAAATATCTGTTCTCAGATTCCACAGAAATAAGGCTAGCAAAGAGATCCACGAAATACAGATGTATCTCTGTGAGATGAATTAATAAAACACTAAGCAGTTTCTAAGAAGCTTCTTTTCACATTCCATCTGAGGATATTTCCTTTTTCACCATAGCCCTCTATGGGCTTCCAAATATCACTTTGCCAATTCCACAAGAACTGTCTTAGCGAAAGGCTTCTTGAGCGGAAAGGTGTAACTCTGTGAGATGATTTCACAGAACACAAAGAAGTTTCTCAGAAAGCTTCTTTCTCTTTGTTATCGGAGGATATTTCCTTTGGCCCTATAGTCTTCAAAGGGATCCGAAATATCTGTTCTCAGATTCCACAGAAATAAGGCTAGCAAAGAGATCCACGAAATACAGATGTAACTCTGGGAGTGGAAGTCACACATCACAGAGCAGTTTCTCAGAAAGCTTCTTTCCAGATTTCATCTGAGGATAATTCCTTTTTCACCATAGCCCTCTATGGGCTTCCAAATATCACTTTGCCAATTCCACAAGAACTGCCTTAGCGAAAGGTTTGTTAAGGGGAAAGCTGTAACTCTGAGAGATGATTTCACAGAACACAAAGAAGTTTCTCAGAAAGCTTCTTTCTCTTTGTTATCGGAGGATATATCCTTTGGCCCTCTAGTCTTCAAAGGGATCCGAAATCTCTGTTCTAAGATTCCACAGATATAAGGCTAGCAAAGAGATCCACGAAATACAGAAGAAACTCTGAGAGATGAATTAACAGAACACTAAGCAGTTTCTCAGAAAGCTTCTTTCCAGATTTCATCACAGGATATTTCCTTTTTCACCATAGCCCTCTATGGGCTTCCAAATATCACTTTGAGAATTCCACAGGAACTGTCTTAGCAAAAGGCTTCTTGAGGGGAAAGCTGAAACTCTGTGAGATGGTTTCACAGAACACAAAGAAGTTTCTCAGAAAGCTTGTTTCTCTTTGTTATCGGGGGATATTTCCTTTGGCCCTATAGTCTTCAAAGGGATCCTAAATATCTGTTCTCAGATTCCACAGAAATAAGGCTAGCAAAGAGATCCAGGAAATACAGATGTAACTCTGTGAGTGGAAGTCACACATCACAGAGCAGTTTCTCAGAAAGCTTCTTTCCAGATTTCATCGGAGGATATTTCCATTTTCACCATAGCCCTCTATGGGCTTCCAAATATCACTTTGCCAATTCCAAAAGAAGTGTCTTAGTGAAAGGCTTCTTCAGGGGAAAGCTGTAACTCTGTGAGATGATTTCACAGAACACAAGGAAGTTTCTCAGAAAACTTCTTTCTCTTTGTTATCGGAGGATATTTTCTTTGGCCCTAGAGTTTTCAAAGGGATCCGAAATACCTGTTCTCATATTGCACAGAAATAAGGCTAGCAAAGAGATCCACGAAATACAGATGTAACTCTGTGAGTGGAATTCACACATCACAGAGCAGTTTCTCAGAAAGCTTCTTTCCAGATTTCATCTGAGGATATTTCCTTTATCACCATAGCCCTCTAAGGGCTTCCAAATATCACTTTGCAAATTCCACAAAAACTGTCTTAGCGAAAGGCTTGTTGAGGGGAAAGCTGTAACTCTTTGAGATTATTTCACATAAGACAAAGAAGTTTCTCAGAAAGCTTCTTTCTCTTTGTTATCGGGGGATATTTCCTTTGGCCCTATAGTCTTCAAAGGGATCCGAAATATCTGTTCTCAAATTCCACAGAAATAAGTCTAGCAAAGAGATCCACGAAATACAGATGTAACTCTGTGAGACGACTTAACAGAAAACTAAGCAGTTTCTCAGAAAGCTTCTTTCCAGATTTCATCGGAGGATATTTCCTTTTTCACCATAGCCCTCTATGGGCTTCCAAATATCACTTTGCCAATTCCACAAGAACTGTCTTAGCGAAAGTCTTCTTGAGGGGAAAGCTGTAACTCTCTGAGATGATTTCACAGAACACAAAGAAGTTTCTCAGAAAGCTTCTTTCTCTTTGTTATCGGAGGATATTTCCTTTGGCCCTATAGTCTTCAAAGGGATCCGAAATATCTGTTCTCAGATTCCACAGAAATAAGGTGAGCAAAGAGATCCACGAAATACAGATGTAACTCTGTGAGATGAATTAACAGAACACTAAGCAGTTTCTCAGAAAGCTTCTCTCCAGATTTCATCTGAGAATATTTCCTTTTTCACCATAGCCCACTAAGAGCTTCCAAATATCACTTTGCCAATTCCACAAGAACTGTCTTAGCGAAAGGCTTTTTGAGGTGCAAGCTATAACTCTGAGATGATTTCACAGAACACAAAGAAGTCTCTCAGAAAGCTTCTTTCTCTTTGTTATCGGAGGATATTTCCTTTGGCCCTATAGTCTTCAAAGGGATCTGAAATATCTGTTCTCAGATTCCACAGAAATAAGGGTAGCAAAGAGATCCAAGAAATACAGATGTAACTCTGTGAGTGGAAGTCACACATCACAGAGCAATTTCTCAGAAAGCTTCTTTCCAGATTTCATCTGAGGATATTTCCTTTTTCACCATAGCCTTCTATGGGCTTCCCAATATCACTTTGCCAATTCCACAAGAACTGTCTTAGCGAAAAGCTTCATGAGGGGAAAGCTGTAACTCTGTGAGATGATTTCACAGAACACAAAGAAGTTTCTCAGAAAGCTTCTTTCTCTTTGTTATCGAGGATATTTCCTTTGGCCCTATAGTCTTCAAAGGGATCCGAAATCTCTGTTCTCAGATTGCACAGAAATAAGGCTAGCAAAGAGATCCACGAAATACAGATGTAACTCTGTGAGATGAATTAACAGAACACTAAGCAGTTTCTCAGAAAGCTTCTTTCCAGATTTCATCTGAGGATATTTTCTTTTTCACCATAGCCCTCTAAGGGCTTCCAAATATCACTTTGCGAATTCCACAAGAACTGTCTTAGCGAAAGGCTTCTTGAGGGGAAAGCTGTAACTCTGTGAGATGATTTCACAGATCACAAAGAAGATTCTCAGAAAGCTTGTTTCTCTTTGTTGTCGGAGGATATTTCCTTTGGCCCTATAGTCTTCAAAGGGATCCGAAATATCTGTACTCAGATTCCACAGAAATAAGGCTAGCAAAGAGATCCAGGAAATACAGATGTAACTCTGAGAGTGGAAGTCACACATCACAGAGCAGTTTCTCAGAAAGCTTCTTTCCAGATTTCATCGGAGGATATTTCCTTTATCACCATAGCCCTCTATGGGCTTCCAAATATCACTTTTCCCATTCCACAAGAACTGTCTTAGCGAAAGGCTTCTTGAGGTGAAAGCTATAACTCTGAGATGATTTCACAGAACACAAAGAAGTTCCTCAGAAAGCTTCTTTCTCTTTGTTATCGGAGGATATTTCCTTTGACCCTATAGTCTTCAAAGGGATCCGAAATATCTGTTCTCTGATTCCACAGAAATAAGGGTAGCAAAGAGATCCACGAAATACAGACATAACTCTGTGAGATCAAATAACAGAACACTAAGCAGTTTCTCAGAAAGCTTCTTTTCACATTCCATCTGAGGATATTTCCTTTTTCACCATAGCCCTATATGGGCTTCCAAATATCACTTTGAAAATTACACAAGAAATGTCTTAGCGAAAGGCTTCTTGAGCCGAAAGGTGTAACTCTGTGAGATGATTTCACAGAACGCAAAGAAGTTTCTAAGAAAGCTTCTTTCCCTTTGTTATCGGAGGATACTTCCTTTGGCCCTACAGTCTTCAAAAGATCCGAAATATCTGTTCTCGGATTCCACAGAAAAAAGCTAGCAAAGAGATCCACGAAATACAGATGTAAATCTGTGAGTGGAAGTCACACATCACAGAGCAGTTTCTCAGAAAGTTTCTTTCCAGATTTCATCTGAGGATATTTCCTTTTTCACCATAGTCCTCTAAGGGCTTCCAAATATCACTTTCCCAATTTCACATGAACTGTCTTAGCGAAAGTCTTCTTGAGGGGAAAGCTGTAACTCTGTGAGATGATTTCGCAGAACACAAAGAAGTTTCTCAGAAAGCTTCTTTCTCTTTGTTATCGGAGGATATTTCCTTTGGCCCTATAGTCTTCAAGGGGATCCAAATTATCTGTTCTCAGATTCCACAGAAATAAGGCTAGCAAAGAGATCCACGAAATACACATGTAACTCTGTGTGTGGAAGTCACACATCACAGAGCAGTTTCTCAGAAAGCTTCTTTCCAGATTTCATCTGAGGATATTTCCCTTTTCACCATAGCCCTCTATGGGCTTTCAAATATCACTTTGCCAATTCCACAAGAACTGTCTTAGGGAAAGGCTTCTTGAGGCGAAAGCTTTAACTCTGTGAGATGATTTCACAGAACGCAGAGAAGTTTCTCAGAAAGCTACTTTCTCTTTTTTATCGTAGGATATTTCCTTTCGCCCTATAGTCTTAAAGGGATCCAAAATATCTGTTCTCAGATTCCACAGAAATAAGGCTAGCAAAGAGATCCACGAAATACTGATAAAACTCTGTGAGATGCATTAACAGAACACTAAGCAGTTTCTCAGAAAGCTTCTTTCCAGATTTCATCTGAGGATATTTCCTTTTTCACCATAGCCCTCTATGGGCTTCCAAATATCACTTTGCCAATTCCACAAGAACTGTCTTAGCGAAAGGCTTCTTGAGGGGAAAGGTGTAACTCTGTGGGATGATTTCACAGAACACAGAGAAGTTTCTCAGAAAGCTTCCTTCTCTTTGTTATCGCAGGATATTTCCTTTGGCCCTATAGTCTACAAAGGGATCCGAAATATCTGTTCTCAGATTCCACAGAAATAAGGCTAGCAAAGAGATTCACGAAATACAGATGTAACTCTGTGAGTGGAAGTCACACATCACAGAGCAGTTTCTCAGAAAGCTTCTTTCCAGATTTCATCTGAGGATATTTCCTTTTTCACCATAGCCCTCTATAGGCTTCCAAATATCACTTTGCCAATTCCACAAGAACTGTCTTAGCGAAAGGCTTCTTGAGGGGAAAGCTGTAACCCTGTGAGATGATTTCACAGAACACAAAGAAGTTTCTCAGATAGCTTCTTTCTCTTTGTTATCGGAGGATATTTCCTTTGCCCCTATAGTCTTCAAAGGGATCCGAAATATCTGTTCTCAGATTCCACAGAAATAAGGCTAGCAAAGAGATCCACGAAATACAGATGTAACTCTGTGAGTGGAAGTCACACATCACAGAGCAGTTTCTCAGAAAGCTTCTTTCCAGATTTCATCTGAAGATATTTCCTTTTTCACCATAGCCCTCTATGGGCTTGCAAATATCACTTTGCCAATTCCACAAGAACTGTGTTAGCGAAAGGCTTCTTGAGGGGAAAGCTGTAACTCTGTGAGATGATTTCACAGAACAAAAAGAAGTTTCTCAGAAAGCTACTTTGTCTTTGTTATCAGAGGATACTTCCTTTGGCCCTATAGTCTTCAAAGGGATCCGAAATATCTGTTCTCAGATTCCACAGAAATAAGGCTAGCAAAGAGATCCACGAAATACAGATGTAACTCTGTGAGTGGAAGTCACACGTCACAGAGCAGTTTCTCAGAAAGCTTCTTTCCAGATTTAATCGGAGAATATTTCTTTTTTCACCATAGCCCTCTATGGGTTTCCAAAAATCACTTTGCCATTCCACAAGAACTGTCTTAGCGAAAGGCTTCTTGAGGGGAAAGCTGTAACTCTGTGAGATGATTTCACAGAAGACAAAGAAGTTTCTCAGAAAGCTTCTTTCTCTTTCTTATCGGAGGATATTTCCTTTGGCCCTATAGTCTTCAAAGGGATCCGAAATATCTGTTCTCAGATTGCACAGAAATAAGGCTAGCAAAGAGATCCACGAAATACAGATGTAACACTGTGAGATGAATTAACAGAACACTAAGCAGTTCCTCAGAAAGCTTCCTTCCAGATTTCATCTGAGGATATTTCCTTTTTCACCATAGCCCTCTATGGGCTTCCAAATATCACTTTGCCAATTCCACAAGAATTGTCTTAGCGAAAGGCTTGTTGAAGGGAAAGCTGTAACTCTGTGAGATTATTTCAGAGAACACAAAGAAGTTTCTCAGAAAGCTTCTTTCTCTTTGTTATCGGAGGATATTTCCTTTGGCCCTATAGTCTTCAAAGGGATCCGAAATATCTGTTCTCAGATTCCACAAAAATAAGGCTAGCAAAGAGATCCACGAAATATGATGTAACTCTGTGAGATGAATTAACAGAACACTAAGCAGTTTCTCAGAAAGCTTCTTTCCAGATTTCATATGAGGATATTTCCTTTTTCACCATAGCCCTCTATGCGCTTCCAAATATCACTTTGACAATTCAACAAGAACTGTCTTAGCGAAAGGCTTCTTGAGGGGAAAGCTGTAACTCTGTGAGATGATTTCACAGAACACAAAGAAGTTTCTCAGAAAGCTTCTTTCTCTTTGTTATCGGAGGATATTTCCTTTGGACCTATAGTCTTCAAAGGGATCCGAAATATGTCTTCTCAGATTCCACAGAAATAAGGCTAGATAAGAGATCCACGACATACAGATGTAACTCTGTGAGTGGAAGTCACACATCACAGAGCAGTTTCTCAGAAAGCTTCTTTCCAGATTTCATCTGAGGATATTTCCTTTTTCAGCATAACCCTCTATGGGCTTCCAAATATCACTTTGCCAATTCCACAAGAATTGTCTTAGGGAAAGGCTTCTTGAGGGGAAAGCTTTAACTCCGTGAGATGATTTCACAGAACACAAAGATGTTTCTCAGAAAGCTTCTTTCTCTTTGTTAAGGGAGGATATTTCCTTTGGTCCTATAGTCTTCAAAGGTTTCCGAAATATCTGTTCTCAGATTCCACAGAAATAAGGCTAGCAAAGAGATCCACGAAATACAGATGTATCTCTGTGAGATGAATTAACAAAACACTAAGCAATTTCTAAGAAGCTTCTTTTCACATTCCATCTGAGGATATTTCCTTTTTCACCATAGCCCTCTATGGTCTTCCAAATATCACTTTGCCAATTCCACAAGAACTGTCTTAGCGAAAGGCTTCTTGAGCGGAAAGGTGTAACTCTGTGAGATGATTTCACAGAACACAAAGAAGTTTCTCAGAAAGCTTCTTTCTCTTTGTTATCGGAGGATATTTCCTTTGGCCCTATAGTCTTCAAAGGGATCCGAAATATCTGTTCTCAGATTCCACAGAAATAAGGTTAGCAAAGAGATCCACGAAATACAGATGTAACTCTGTGAGATGAATTAAAAGAACACTAAGCAGTTTCTCAGAAAGCTTCTTTCCAGATTTCATCTGAGGATATTTCCTTTTTCACCATAGCCCTCTAAGGGCTTCCAAACATCACTTTGCCAATTCCACAAGAACTGTCTTAGCGAAAGGCTTCTTGAGCTGAAAGCTATAACTCTGAGATGATTTCACAGAACACAAAGAAGTTTCTCAGAAAGCTTCTTTCTCTTTGTTACCAGAGGATATTTCCTTTGGCCCTAGAATCTTCAAAGGGATCCGTAATATCTGTTCTCAGATTGCACAGAAATAAGGCTAGCAAAGAGATCCACGAAATACAGATGTAACTCTGTGAGTGGAAGTAACACATCACAGAGCAGTTTCTCAGAAAGCTTCTTTCCAGATTTCATCTGAGGATATTTCCTTTTTCACCATAGCCCTCTATGGGCTTCCAAATATCACTTTGCCAATTCCACAAGAACTGTCTTAGCCAAAGTTTTGTTAAGGGGAAAGCTGTAACTCTGAGAGATGATTTCACAGAACACAAAGAAGTTTCTCAGAAAGCTTCTTTCTCTTTGTTATCGGAGGATATTTCCTTTGGCCCTCTAGTCTTCAAAGGGATCCGAAATCTCTGTTCTCAGATTCCACAGATATAAGGCTAGCAAAGAGATCCACGAAATACAGAAGAAACTCTGAGAGATGAATTAACAGAACACTAAGCAGTTTCTCAGAAAGCTTCTTTCCAGATTTCATCACAGGATATTTCCTTTTTCACCATACCCCTCTATGGGCTTCCAAATATCACTTTGTCAATTCCACAGGAACTGTCTTAGCAAAAGGCTTCCTGAGGGGAAAGCTGAAACTCTGTGAGATGATTTCACAGAACACAAAGAAGTTTCTCAGAAAGCTTCTTTCTCTTTGTTATCGGAGGATATTTCCTTTGGCCCTATAGTCTTCAAAAGGATCCGAAATATCTGTTCTCAGATTCCACAGAAATAAGGCTAGCAAAGAGATCCACGAAATACAGATGTAACTCTGTGAGTGGAAGTCACACATCACAGAGCAGTTTCTCAGAAAGCTTCTTTCCAGATTTCATCTGAGGATATTTCCTTTTTCAACAAAGCCCACTATCGGCTTCCAAACATCACTTTGCCAATTCCAGAAGAACTGTCTTAGCGAAAGGCTACTTGAGGGGAAAGCTGTAACTCTGAGAGATGATTTCACAGAACACAAAGAAGTTTCTCAGAAAGCTTCTTTCTCTTTGTTGTCGGAGGATATTTCCTTTGGCCCAATAGTCTTCCAAGGGATCCGAAATATCTGTTCTGAGATTCCACAGAAATTGCCTAGCAAAGAGATCCACGAAATACAGATGTAACTCTGTGAGATGAGTTACCAGAACACTAAGCAGTTTCTCAGAAAGCTTCTTTTAACATTCCATCTGAGGATATTTCTTTTTCCAGCATAACCCTCTGTGGGCTTCCAAATATCACTTTGCGAATTCCACAAGAACTGTCTTAGCGAAAGGCTTTTTGAGGTGAAAGCTTTAACTCTGTGAGATGATTACACAGAACACAAAGAAGTTTCTCAGAAAGCTTCTTTCTCTTTGTTATCGGAGGATATTTCCTTTGGCCCTATAGTCTTCCAAGGGATCCGAAACATCTGTTCTCAGATTCCACAGAAATAAGGCTAGCAAAGAGATCCACGCAATACAGATGTAACTCTGTGAGTGGAAGTCACACATCACAGAGTAGTTTCTCAGAAAACTTCTTTCCAGATTTCATTTGAGGATATTTCCTTTTTCACCATAGCCCAATATGGGCTTCCAAATATCACTTTGCATATTCCACAAGAACTTTCTTAGCGAAAGTCTTCTTGAGGGGAAAGCTCTAACTCTGTGAGATGATTTCACAGAACACAAAGATGTTTCTCAGAAAGCTTCTTTCTCTTTGTTATCGGAGGATATTTCCTTTGGCCCTATAGTCTTCAAAGGGATCCGAAATATCTGTTCTCAGATTCCACAGAAATAAGTCTAGCAAAGAGATCCACGAAATACAGATGTAACTCTGTGAGTGGAAGTCACATATCACAGAGCAGTTTCTCAGAAATCTTCTTTCCAGATTTCATCGGGGGATATTTCCTTTTTCACCATAGCCCTCTATGCGCTTCCAAATATCACTTTGCCAATTCCACAAGAACTGTCTTGTGAAAGGCTTCTTGAGGGAGAAGCTGTAACTCTGTGAGATGATTTCACAGAACACAAAGAAGTTTCTCAGAAAGCTTCTTTCTCTTTGTTATCGGAGGATATTTCCTTTGGCCCTATAGTCTTCAAAGGGATCCCAAATATCTCTTCTCAGATTCCACAGAAATAAGGCTAGCAAAGAGATCCACGAAATACAGATGTAACTCTGTTAGATGAATTAACAGAACACTAAGCAGCTCCTCAGAAAGCTTCTTTCCAGATTTCATCTGAGGATATTTCCTTTTTCACCATAGCCCACTATGGGCTTGCAAATATCACTTTGCCAATTCCACAAGAACTGTCTTAGCGAAAGGCTTCTTGAGGGGAAAGCTGTAACTCTGTGAGATGATTTCACAGAACAAAAAGAAGTTTCTCAGAAAGCTACTTTCTCTTTGTTATCGTAGGATATTTCCTTTGGCCCTATAGTCTTCAAAGGGATCCGAAATATCTGTTCTCAGATTCCACAGAAATAAGGCTAGCAAAGAGATCCACGAAATACAGATGTAACACTGTGAGATGAATTAACAGAACACTAAGCAGTTCCTCAGAAAGCTTCTTTCCAGATTTCATCTGAGGATATTTCCTTTTTCAAAATAGCCCTCTATGGGCTTCCAAATATCACTTTGCCAATTCCACAAGAACTCTCTTAGCGAAAGGCTTGTTGAAGGGAAAGCTGTAACTCTGTGAGATTATTTCAGAGAACACAAAGAAGTTTTTCAGAATGCTTCTTTCTCTTTGTTATCTTAGGATATTTCCTTTGGCCCTATAGTCTTCAAAAGGATCCGAAATATCTGTTCTCAGATTCCACAGAAATAAGGCTAGCAAGGAGATCCACGAAATACAGATGTAACTCTGTGAGTGGAAGTCACACATCACAGAGCAGTTTCTCAGAAAGCTTCTTTCCAGATTTCAACTGAGGATATTTCCTTTTTCAACAAAGCCCACTATCGGCTTCCAAACATCACTTTGCCAATTCCACAAGAACTGTCTTAGCGAAAGGCTTCTTGAGGGGAAAGCTGTAACTGTGAGAGATGATTTCACAGAACACAAAGAAGTTTCTCAGAAAGCTTCTTTCTCTTTGTTGTCGGAGGATATTTCCTTTGGCCCTATAGTCTTCCAAGGGATCCGAAATATCTGTTCTGAGATTCCACAGAAATTGCTAGCAAAGAGATCCACGAAATACAGATGTAACTCTGTGAGATGAATTACCAGAACACTAAGCAGTTTCTCAGAAAGCTTCTTTTAACATTCCATCTGAGGATATTTCTTTTTTCAGCATGACCCTCTATGGGCTTCCAAATATCACTTTACCAATTCCACAAGAACTGTCTTAGCGAAAGGCTTTTCGAGGTGAAAGCTTTAACTCTGTGAGATGATTTCACAGAACACAAAGAAGTTTCTCAGAAAGCTTCTTTCTCTTTGTTATCGGAAGATACTTCCTTTGGCCCTATAGTCTTCAAAAGGATCCGAAATATCTGTTCTCAGATTCCACAGAAATAAGGCTAGCAAAGAGATCCACAATATACAGATGTAACTCTGTGAGTGGAAGTCACACATCACAGAGCAGTTTCTCAGAAAGCTTCTTTCCAGATTTCATCTGAGGATATTTCCTTTTTCACCATAGCCCTCTAAAGGCTTCCAAACATCACTTTGCCAATTCCACAAGAACTGTCATAGCGAAAGGCTTCTTGAGGGGAAAGCTGTAACTCTGTGAGATGATTTCACAGAACACAAAGAAGTTTCACAGAAAGCTTCTTTCTCTTTGTTATCGGAGGATATTTCCTTTGGCCCTATAGTCTTCAAGGGGATCCAAAATATCTGTTCTCAGATTCCACAGAAATAAGGCTAGCAAAGCGATCCACGAAATACACATGTAACTCTGTGTGTGGAAGTCACACATCACAGAGCAGTTTCTCAGAAAGCTTCTTTCCAGATTTCATCGGAGGATATTTCCTTTTTCACCATAGCCCTCTATGGGCTTTCAAATATCACTTTGCCAATTCCACAAGAACTGTCTTAACTAAAGGCTTCTTGAGGGGAAAGCTTTAACTCTGTGAGATGATTTCACAGAACGCAGATAAGTTTCTCAGAAAGCTACTTTCTCTTTTTTATCATAGGATATTTCCTTTCGCCCTATAGTCTCAAAGGGATCCGAAATATCTGTTCTCAGATTGCACAGAAATAAGGCTAGCAAAGAGATCCACGAAATACAGATGTAACACTGTGAGATGAATTAACAGAACACTAAGCAGTTCCTCAGAAAGCTTCTTTCCAGATTTCATCTGAGGATATTTCCTTTTTCACCATAGCCCTCTATGGGCTTCCAAATATCACTTTGCCAATTCCACAAGAACTGTCTTAGCGAAAGGCTTGTTGAAGGGAAAGCTGTAACTCTGTGAGATTATTTCAGAGAACACAAAGAAGTTTCTCAGAAAGCTTCTTTCTCTTTGTTATCGGAGGATATTTCCTTTGGCCCTATAGTCTTCAAAAGGATCCGAAATATCTGTTCTCAGATTCCACAGAAATAAGGCTAGCAAAGAGATCCACGAAATACAGATGTAACTCTGTGAGTGGAAGTCACACATCACAGAGCAGTTTCTCAGAAAGCTTCTTTCCAGATTTCATCTGAGGATATTTCCTTTTTCAACAAAGCCCACTATCGGCTTCCAAACATCACTTTGCCAATTCCACAAGAACTGTATTATCGAAAGGCTTCTTGAGAGGAAAGCTGTAACTCTGAGAGATGATTTCACAGAACACAAAGAAGTTTCTCAGAAAGCTTCTTTCTCTTTGTTGTCGGAGGATATTTCGTTTGGCCCAATAGTCTTCCAAGGGATCCGAAATATCTGTTCTGAGATTCCACAGAAATTGCCTAGCAAAGAGATCCACGAAATACAGATGTAACTCTGTGAGATGAATTACCAGAACACTAAGCAGTTTCTCAGAAAGCTTCTTTTAACATTCCAAATGAGGATATTTCTTTTTTCAGCATAACCCTCTATGGGCTTCCAAATATCACTTTGCGAATTCCACAATAACTGTCTTAGCGAAAGGCTTTTTGAGGTGAAAGCTTTAACTCTGTGAGATGATTTCACAGAACACAAAGAAGTTTCTCAGAAAGCTTCTTTCTCTTTGTTATCGGAAGATACTTCCTCTGGCCCTATAGTCTTCAAAAGGATCCGAAATATCTGTTCTCAGATTCCACAGAAATAAGGCTAGCAAACAGATCCACAATATACAGATGTAACTCTGTGAGTGGAAGTCACACATCACAGAGCAGTTTCTCAGAAAGCTTCTTTCCAGATTTCATCTGAGGATATTTCCTTTTTCACCATAGCCCTCTAAAGGCTTCCAAACATCACTTTGCCAATTCCACATAACTGTCTTAGCGAAAGGGTTCTTGAGGGGAAAGCTGTAACTCTGTGAGATGATTTCACAGAACACAAAGAAGTTTCTCAGAAAGCTTCTTTCTCTTTGTTATCGGAGGATATTTCCTTTGGCCCTATAGTCTTCAAAGGGATCCGAAATATCTGTTCTCAGATTACACAGAAATAAGGCTAGCAAAGAGATCCACAAAATACTGATAAAACTCTGTGAGATGCATTAACAGAACACGAAGCAGTTTCTCAGAAAGCTTCTTTCCAGATTTCATCTGAGGATATTTCCTTTTTCACCATAGCCCTCTATGGGCTTCCAAATATCACTTTGCCAATTCCACAAGAACTGTCTTAGCGAAAGGCTTCTTGAGGGGAAAGGTGTAACTCTGTGGGATGATTTCACAGAACACAAAGAAGTATCTCAGAAAGCTTCTTTCTCTTTGTTATCGCAGGATATTTCCTTTGGCCTATAGTCTACAAAGGGATCCGAAATATCTGTTCTCAGATTCCACAGAAATAAGGCTAGCAAAGAGATTCACGAAATACAGATGTAACTCTGTGAGTGGAAGTCACACATCACAGAGCAGTTTCTCAGAAAGCTTCTTTCCATATTTCATCGGAGGATATTTCCTTTTTCACCATAGCCCTCTATAGGCTTCTAAATATCACTTTGCCAATTCCACAAGAACTGTCTTAGCGAAAGGCTTCTTGAGGGGAAAGCTGTAACCCTGTGAGATGATTTCACAGAACACAAAGAAGTTTCTCAGATAGCTTCTTTCTCTTTGTTATCGGAGGATATTTCCTTTGGCCCTATAGTCTTCAAAGCGATCCGAAATATCTGTTCTCAGATTCCACAGAAATAAGGCTAGCAAAGAGATCCACGAAATACAGATGTAACTCTGTGAGTGGAAGTCACACATCACAGAGCAGTTTCTCAGAAAGCTTCTTTCCAGATTTCATCTGAAGATCATTCCTTTTTCACCATAGCCCTCTATGGGCTTCCAAACATCACTTTGCCAATTCCACAAGAACTGTCTTAGCGAAAGGCTTCTTGAGGGGAAAGCTTTAACTCTGTCAGATGATTTCACAGAACACAAAGAAGTTTCTCAGAAAGCTTCTTTCTCTTTGTTGTCGGAGGATATTTCCTTTGGCCCTATAGTCTTAAAAGGGATCCGAAACATCTGTTCTCAGATTCCACAGAAATAAGGCTAGCAAAGAGATCCACGCAATACAGATGTAACTCTGTGAGTGGATGTCACACATCACAGAGCAGTTTCTCAGAAAACTTCTTTCCAGATTTCATTTGAGGATATTTCCTTTTTCACCATAGCCCAATATGGGCTTCCAAATATCACTTTGCATATTCCACAAGAACTTTCTTAGCGAAAGTCTTCTTGAGGGGAAAGCTCTAACTCTGTGAGATGATTTCACAGAACACAAAGATGTTTCTCAGAAAGCTTCTTTCTCTTTGTTATCGGAGGATATTTCCTTTGGCCCTATAGTCTTCAAAGGGATCCGAAATATCTGTTCTCAGATTCCACAGAAATAAGGCTAGCAAAGAGATCCACGAAATACAGATGTAACTCTGTGAGTGGAAGTCACATATCACAGAGCAGTTTCTCAGAAGTCTTCTTTCCAGATTTCATCAGAGGATATTTCCTTTTTCACCATAGCCCTCTAAGGGCTTCCAAATATCACTTTGCGAATTCCACAAGAACTGTCTTAGGAAAAGGCTTCTTGAGGGGAAAGCTGTAACTCTGTGAGATGATTTCACAGAACACAAAGAAGTTTCTCAGAAAGCTTGTTTCTCTTTGTTATCGGAGGATATTTCCTTTGGCCCTATAGTCTTCAAAGGGATCCGAGATATCTGTTGTCAGATTCCACAGAAATAAGGCTAGCAAAGAGATCCAGGAAATACAGATATAACTCTGAGAGTGGAAGTCACACATCACAGACCAGTTTCTCAGAAAGCTTCTTTCCAGATTTCATCGGAGGATATTTCCTTTTTCACCATAGCCCTCTATGGGCTTCCAAATATCACTTTTCCAATTCCACAAGAAGTGTCTTAGTGAAAGGCTTCTTGAGGGGAAAGCTGTAACTCTGTGAGATGATTTCACAGAACACAAGGAAGTTTCTCAGAAAGCTTCTTTCTCTTTGTTATCGGAGGATATTTTCTTTGGCCCTAGAATCTTCAAAGGGATCCGAAATATCTGCTTTCAGATTGCACAGAAGTAAGGCTAGCAAAGAGATCCAGGGAATACAGATGTAACTCTGTGAGTGGAAGTCGCACATCACAGAGCAGTTTCTCAGAAAGTTTCTTTCCAGATTTCATCTGAGGATATTTCCTTTTTCACCATAGCCCTCTATGGGCTTCCAAATATTACCTTGCCAATTCCACAAGAACTGTCTTAGCGAAAGGCTTCTTGAGGGGAGAGCTGTAACTCTGTGAGATGATTTCACAGAACACAAAGAAGTTTCTCAGAAAGCTTCTTTCTCTTTGTTATCAGAGGACATTTCCTTTGGCCCTATAGTCTTCAAAGGGATCCGAAATATCTGTTCTCAGATTCCACAGAAAAAAGGCTTGCAAAGAGATCCACGAAATACAGATGTAACTCTGTGAGATGAATTAACAAAACACTAAGCAGTTTCTCAGAAAGCTTCTTTCCAGATTTCATCTGAGGATATTTCCTTTTTTCCCATAGCCCTCTAAGGGCTTCCAAATATCACTTTGCCAATTCCACAAGAACTGTCTTAGCGAAAGGCTTCTTGAGGGAAAAGCTCTAACTCTGTGACATGATTTCACAGAACACAAAGAAGTTTCTCAGAAAGCTTCTTTTTCTTTCTTCTCGGAGTATATTTCCTTTGGCCCTATAGTCTTCAAAGGGATCCCAAATATCCGTTCTCATATTACACAGAAATAAAGCAAGCAAAGATATCCACGAAATACAGATGTAACTCTGTGAGATGAATTAACAGAACACTATGCAGTTTCTCAGAGAGCTTCTTTCCAGATTTCATCTGAGGATATTTCCTTTTTCACCGGAGCCCTCTATGGGCTTCCAAATATGACTTTGCCAATTCCATAAGAACTGTCTTAGCGAAAGGCTTCTTGACGGGAAAGCTGTAACTCTGTGAGATGATTTCACAGAACACAAAGAAGTTTCTCAGAAAGCTTCTTTCTCTTTGTTATCGGAGGATATTTCCTTTGGCCCTATAGTCTTCAAAGGGATCCGAAATATCTGTTCTCAGATTCCACAGAAATAAGGCTAGCAAAGAGATCCACGAAATTCAGATGTAACTCTGAGTGGAAGTCACACATCACAGAGCAGTTTCTCAGAAAGCTTTTTCCACATTTCATCCGAGGATATTTCCTTTTTCAACATAGCCCTCTATGAGCTTCCAAATATCACTTTGACAATTGCACAAGAACTGTCTTAGCGAAAGGCTTCTTGAGGGGAAAGCTGTAACTCTGTGAGATGATTTCACAGAACACAAAGAAGTTTCTCAGAAAGCTTCTTTCTCTTTGTTATCGAAGGATATTTCCTTTGGCCCTGTAGTCTTCAAAGAGATCCGAAATATCTGTTCTCAGATTCCACAGAAGTAAGGCTAGCAAAGAGATCCACGAAATACAGATGTAACTCTATGAGATGAATTAACAGAACACTAAGCATTTTCTCAGAAAGCTTCTTTCCAGATTTCATCTGAGGATATTTCCTTTTTCACCATAGCCCTCTATGGGCTTCCTAATATCACTTTGCCAATTCCACAAGAACTGTCAGAGCGAAAGGCTTCTTGAGGGTAAAGCTCTAACTCTGTGACATGATTTCACAGAACACAAAGAAGTTTCTAAGAAAGCTTCTTTTTCTTTCTTATCGGAGGATATGTGATATGAATTAACAGAACACTAAGCAGTTTCTCCGAAAGCTTCTTTCCAGATTTCATGTGATGATATTTCCTTTTTCACCATAGCCCTCTATGGGCTTCCAAATATCACTTTGCCAATTCCACAAGAACTGTCTTAGCGAAAGGCTTCTTGAGGGTAAATCTGTAACTCTGTGAGATGATTTCACAGAACAGAAAGAAGTTTCTCAGAAAGCTTCTTTCTCTTTGTTATCAGAGGATAGTTCCTTTGGCCCTGTAGTCTTCAAAGGGATCGAAATATCTGTTCTCAGATTCCACAGAAATAAGGCTAGCAAAGGGATCCACGAAATACAGATAATTCTGTGAGATGAATTAAAAAAACACTAAGCAGTTTCTCGGAAAGCTTCTTTCCAGATTTCATCTGAGGATATTTCCTTTTTCACCATAGCCCTCTGTGGGTTTCCAAATATCACTTTGCCAATTCCGCAAGAACTGTCATAGCGAAAGGCTTCTTGAGGGGAAAGCTGTAACTCTGTGAGATGATTTCACAGAACACAAAGAAGTTTCTCAGAAAGCTTCTTTCTTTTTGTTATCGGAGGATATTTCCTTTGGCCCTATAGTCTCAAAGGGATCCGAAATATCTGTTCTCAGATTCCACAGAAATAAGGCTAGCAAAGAGATTCACGAAATACAGATGTAACACTGTGAGATGAATTAACAGAACACTAAGCAGTTTCTCAGAAATCTTCTTTCCAGATTTCATCTGACGTTATTTCCTTTTTCACCATAGCCCTCTATGGGCTTCCAAATATCACTTTGCCAATTCCACAAGAACTGTCTCAGCGAAAGGCTCCTTGAGGGGAAAGATTTAACTCTGTGAGATGATTTCACAGAACAGAAAGAAGTTTCTCAGAAAGCTTCTTTCTCTTTGTTATCGTAGGATATTTCCTTTGGCCCTATAGTCTTCAAAGGGATCCGAAATAGCTGTTCTCAGATTCCACAGAAATAAGGCTAGCAAAGAGATCCACGAAATACAGATGTAACACTGTGAGATGAATTAACAGAACACTAAGCAGTTCCTCAGAAAGCTTCTTTCCAGATTTCATCTGAGGATATTTCCTTTTTCACCATAGCCCTCTATAGGCTTCCAAATATCACTTTGCCAATTCCACAAGAACTGTCTTAGCGAAAGGCTTGTTGAAGGGAAAGCTGTAACTCTGTGAGATTATTTCGGAGAACACAAAGAAGTTTCTCAGGAAGCTTCTTTCTCTTTGTTATCGGAGGATATTTCCTTTGGCCCTATAGTCTTCAAAGGGATCCGAAATATCTGTTCTCAGATTCCACAAAAATAAGGCTAGCAAAGATATCCACGAAATATGATGTAACTCTCTGAGATGAATTAACAGAACACTAAGCAGTTTCTCAGAAAGCTTCTTTCCAGATTTCATATGAGGATATTTCCTTTTTCACCATAGCCCTCTATGGGCTTCCAAATATCACTTTGCCAATTCCACAAGAACTGTCTTAGCGAAAGATTTCGTGAGGGGAAAGCTGTAACTCTGTGAGATGATTTCACAGAACGCAAAGAAGTTTCTCAGAGAGCTTCTTTCTCTTTGTTATCGGAGGATATTTCCTTTGGACCTATAGTCTTCAAAGGGATCCGAAATATCTCTTCTCAGATTCCACAGAAATAAGGCTAGCTAAGAGATCCACGAAATACAGATGTAACTCTGTGAGTGGAAGTCACACATCACAGAGCAGTTTCTCAGAAAGCTTCTTTCCAGATTTCATCTGAGGATATTTCCTTTTTCAGCATAGCCCTCTATGTTCTTCCAAATATCACTTTGCCAATAACACAAGAATTGTCTTAGAGAAAGGCTTCTGGAGGGGAAAGCTTTAACTCCGTGAGATGATTTCACAGAACACAAAGAAGTTTCTCAGAAAGCTTCTTTCTCTTTGTTATCGGTGGATATTTCCTTTGGCCCTACAGTCTTCAAAGGGATCCGAAATATCTGTTCTCGGATTTCACAGAAATAAGACTAGCAAAGAGATCCACGAAATACAGAAGTAACTCTGTGAGTGGAAGCCACACAACACAGAGCCGTTTCTCAGAAAGCTTCTTTACAGATTTCATCTGAGGATATTTCCTTTTTCAACAATGCCCTCTATCGTCTTCCAAACATCACTTTGCCAATTCCACAAGAACTGTCTTAGCGATAGGCTTCTTGAGGGGAAAGCTGTAACTCTGTTAGATGATTTCACAGAACACAAAGAAGTTTCTCAGAAAGCTTCTTTCTCTTTGTTATCGGAGGATATTTCCTTTGGTCCTATAGTCTTCAAAGGGTTCCGAAATATCTGTTCTCAGATTCCACAGAAATAAGGCTAGCAAAGAGATCCACGAAACAGATGTATCTCTGTGAGATGAATTAACAAAACACTAAGCAGTTTCTAAGAAGCTTCTTTTCACATTCCATCTGAGGATATTTCCTTTTTCACCATAGCCCTCTATGGGCTTCCAAATATCACTTTGCCAATTCCGCAAGAACTGTCTTAGCGAAAGGCTTCTTGATCGGAAAGGTGTAACTCTGTGAGATGATTTCACAGACCACAAAGAAGTTTCTCAGAAAGCTTCTTTCTCTTTGTTATTGGAGGATATTTCCTTTGGCCCTATAGTCTTCAAAGGGATCCGAAATATCTGTTCTCAGATTCCACAGAAATAAGGTTAGCAAAGAGATCCACGAAATACAGATGTAACTCTGTGAGATGAATTAAAAGAACACTAAGCAGTTACTCAGAAAGCTTCTTTCCAGATTTCATCTGAGGATATTTAATTTTTCACCATAGCCCTCTAAGGGCTTCCAAATATCACTTTGCCAATTCCACAAGAACTGTCTTAGCGAAAGGCTTCTTGAGGTGAAAGCTATAACTCAGAGATGATTTCACAGAACACAAAGAAGTTTCTCAGAAAGCTTCCTTCTCTTTGTTATCGGAGGATATTTCCTTTGGCCCTAGAATCTTCAAAGGGATCCGAAATATCTGTTCTCAGATTGCACAGAAATAAGGCTAGCAAAGAGATCCACGAAATACAGATGTAATTCTGTGAGTGGAAGTCACACATCACAGAGCAGTTTCTCAGAAAGCTTCTTTCCAGATTTCATCTGAGGATATTTCCTTTTTCACCATAGCCCTCTATGGGCTTCCAAATATCACTTTGCCAATTCCACAAGAACTGTCTTAGCGAAAGGCTTGTTAAGGGGAAAGCTGTAACTCTGAGAGATGATTTCCCACATCACAAAGAAGTTTCTCAGAAAGCTTCTTTCTCTTTGTTATCGGAGGATATTTCCTTTGGCCCTATAGTCTTCAAAGGGATCCGAAATCTCTGTTCTCAGATTCCACAGATATAAGGCTAGGAAAGAGATCCACGAAATACAGAAGAAACTCTGAGAGATGAATTAACAGAACACTAAGCAGTTTCTCAAAAGCTTCTTTCCAGATTTCATCAGACGATATTTCCTTTTTCACCATAGCCCCTATGGGCTTCCAAATATCACGTTGCCAATTCCAGAAGAACTGTCTTAGCAAACGGCTTCTTGAGGGGAAAGCTGTAACTCTGTGAGATGATTTCACAGAACACAAAGAAGTTTCTCAGAAAGCTTCTTTCTCTTTGTTATCGGAGGATATTTCCTTTGGCCCTATAGTCTTCAAAGGGATCCTAAATATCTGTTCTCAGATTCCACAGAAATAAGGCTAGCAAAGAGATCCAGGAAATACAGATGTAACTCTGTGAGTGGAAGTCACACATCACAGAGCAGTTTCTCAGAAAGCTTCTTTCCAGATTTCATCGGAGGATATTTCCTTTTTCACCATAGCCCTCTATGCGCTTCCAAATATCACTTTGCCATTTCCACAAGAACTGTCTTAGTGAAAGGCTTCTTGAGGGGATAGCTGTAACTCTGTGAGATGATTTCACAGAACACAAGGAAGTTTCTCAGAAAACTTCTTTCTCTTTGTTATCGGAGGATATTTTCTTAGGCCCTAGAGTCTTCAAAGGGATCCGAAATACCTGTTCTCACATTGCACAGAAATAAGGCTAGCAAAGAGATCCACGAAATACAGATGTAACTCTGTGAGTGGAATTCACACATCACAGAGCAGTTTCTCAGAAAGCTTCTTTCCAGATTTCATCTGAGGATATTTCCTTTTTCACCATAGCCCTCTATGGGCTTCTAAATATCACTTTGCCAATTCCACAAGAACTGTCTTAGCGAAAGGCTTCTTGAGTTGAAAGCTGTAACTCTCTGAGATGATTTCACAGAACAGAAAGAAGTTTCTCAGAAAGCTTCTTTCTCTTTGTTATCGGATGATATTTCCTTTGGCCCTATAGTCTTCAAAGGGATCCGAAATATCTGTTCTCAGATTCCACAGAAATAAGGTTAGCAAAGAGATCCACGAAATACAGATGTAACTCTGTGAGATGAAATAACAGAACACTAAGCAGTTTCTCAGAAAGCTTCTTTCCAGATTTCATCTGTGGATATTTCCTTTTTCACCATAGCCCTCTAAGGGCTTCCAAATATCACTTTGCCAATTCCACAAGAACTGTCTTAGCTAAAGGCTTCTTCAGGTGAAAGCTATAACTCTGAGATGATTTCACAGAACACAAAGAAGTTTCTCAGAAAGCTTCTTTCTCTTTGTTATCGGAGGATATTTCCTTTGGCCCTATAGTCTTCAAAGGGATCTGAAATATCTGTTCTCAGATTCCACAGAAAATAGGGTAGCAAAGAGATCCAAGAAATACAGATGTAACTCTGTGAGTGGAAGTCACACATCACAGAGCAATTTCTCAGAAAGCTTCTATCCAGATTTCATCTGAGGATATTTCCTTTTTCACCATAGCCTTCTATGGGCTTCCCTATGTCACTTTGCCAATTCCACAAGAACTGTCTTAGCGAAAGGCTTCTTGAGGGGAAAGCTGTAATTCTGTGAGATGATTTCACAGAACTCAAAGAAGTTTCTCAGAAAGCTTCTTTCTCTTTGTTATCGGAGGATATTTCCTTTGGCCCTATAGTCTTCAAAGGGATCCGAAATCTCTGTTCTCAGATTCCACCGAAATAAGGCTAGCAAAGAGATCCACGAAATACAGAAGAAACTCTGTGAGATGAATTAACAGAACACTAAGCAGTTTCTCGGAAAGCTTCTTTCCAGATTTCATCAGAGGATATTTCCTTTTTCACCATAGCCCTCTAAGGGCTTCCAAATATCACTTTGCGAATTCCACAAGAACTGTCTTAGCAAAAGGCTTCTTGAGGGGAAAGCTGTAACTCTGTGAAATGATTTCACAGAACACAAAGAAGTTTCTCAGAAAGCTTGTTTCTCTTTGTTATCGGAGGATATTTCCTTTGGCCCTATAGTCTTCAAAGGGATCCGAAATATCTGTTCTCCGATTCCACAGAAATAAGGCTAGCAAAGAGATCCAGGAAATACAGATGTAACTCTGAGAGTGGAAGTCACACATCACAGACAAGTTTTTCAGAAAGTTTCTTTCCAGATTTCATCGGAGGATATTTCCTTTTTCACCATAGCCCTCTATGGGCTTCCAAATATCACTTTTCCAATTCCACAAGAACTGTCTTAGTGAAAGGCTTCTTGAGGGGAAAGCTGTAACTCTGTGAGATGATTTCAGAGAACACAAGGAAGTTTCTCAGAAAGCTTCTTTCTCTTTGTTATCAGAGGATATTTTCTTTAGCCCTAGAATCTTCAAAGGGATCCGAAATATCTGTTTTCAGATTGCACAGAAATAAGGCAAGCAAAGAGATCCAGGAAATACAGATGTAACTCTGTGAGTGGAAGTCACACATCACAGAGCAGTTTCTCAGAAAGTTTCTTTCCAGATTTCATCTGAGGATATTTCCTTTTTCACCATAGCCCTCTATGGGCTTCCAAATATCACTTTGCCAATTCCACAAGAACTGTCTTAGCTAAAGGCTTGTTAAGGGGAAAGCTGTAACTCTGAGAGATGATTTCACACAACACAAAGAAGTTTCTCAGAAAGCTTCTTTCTCTTTGTTACCGGAGGATATTTCCTTTGGCCCTATATTCTTCAAAGGGTTCCGAAATATCTGTTCTCAGATTGTACTGAAATAAGGCTAGCAAAGACATCCACGAAATACTGATATAACTCTGTGTGATGAATTAACAGAACACTAAGCAGTTTTTCAAAAATCTTCTTACCAGATTTCATCTGAGGATATTTCCTTTTTCACCATAGCCCTCTATGGGCTTCCAAATATCAATTTGCCAATTCCACAAGAACTGTCTTAGCGAAAGGCTTCTTGAGGGGAAAGCTGTAACTCTGTGAGATGATTTCACAGAACACAAGGAAGTTTCTCAGAAAGCTTCTTTCTCTTTGTTATCGGAGGATATTTTCTTTGGCCCTAGAGCCTTCAAAGGGATCCGAAATATCTGTTCTCACATTGCCCAGAAATAAGGCTAGCAAAGAGATCCACGAAATACAGATGTAACTCTGTGAGTGGAATTCACACATCACAGAGCAGTTTCTCAGAAATCTTCTTTCCAGATTTCATCTGAGGATATTTCCTTTATCACCATAGCCCTCTATGGGCTTCCAAATATCACTATGCAAATTCCACAAAAGCTGTCTTAGCGAAAGGCTTGTTGAGGGGAAAGCTGTAACTCTGTGAGATGATTTCACAGAACACAAAGAAGTTTCTCAGAAAGCTTCTTTCTCTCTCTTATCGGAGGATATTTCCTTTGGCCCTATAGTCTTCAAAGGGATCCGAAATATCTGTTCTCAGATTGCACAGAAATAAGGCTAGCAAAGAGATGCACGAAATATAGATGTAACTCTGTGAGATGAATTAACAGAACACTAACCAGTTTCTCAGAAAGCTTCTTTTCAGATTAAATCTGAGGATATTTCCTTTTTCACCATAGCCCTCTATGGGCTTCCAAATATCACTTTGCCAATTCCACAAGAACTGTCTTAGCGAAAGGCTTCTTTAGCGGAAAGGTGTAAGTCTGTGAGATGATTTCACAGAACACAAAGAAGTTTCTCAGAAATCTTCTTTCTCTTTGTTATCGGAGGATATTTCCTTTGGCCCTATAGTCTTCAAGGGTATCCGAAATATCTGTCCTCAGATTCGACAGAAATAAGGCTAGCAAAGAGATCCACGAAATACAGATGTAAGTCTGTGAGAGGAAGTCACACATCACGGAGCCGTTTCTCAGAAAGCTTCTTTCCAGATTTCATCTGAGTATATTTCCTTTTTCACCATAGCCCTGCATGGGCTTCCAAATATTACCTTGCCAATTCCACAAGAACTGTCTTAGCCAAAGGCTTCTTGAGGGGAGAGCTGTAACTCTGTGAGATGATTTCACAGAACACAAAGAAGTTTCTCAGAAAGCTTCTTTCTCTTTGTTATCAGAGGACATTTCCTTTGGCCCTATAGTCTTCAATTGGATCCGCAATATCTGTTCTCAGATTCCACAGAAATAAGGCTAGCAAAGAGATCCACGAAATACAGATGTAACTCTGTTAGTAGAAGTACACATCACAGAGCAGTTTCTCAGAAAGCTTCTTTCCAGATTTCATCTGAGGATATTTCCTTTTTCACCATAGCCCTCTAGGGGCTTCCAAATATCACTTTGCCAATTCCACAAGAACTGTTTAGCGAAAGGCTTCTTGAGGGGAAATCTGTAACTCTGTGAAATGATTTCACAGAACACAAAGAAGTTTCTCAGAAAACTTCTTTCCTTTGTTATCGGAGGATATTTCCTTTGGCCTAGAGTCTTCAAAGGGATCCGAAATATCTGTTCTCAGATTCCACAGAAATAAGGCTGGAAAAGAGATCCACAAAATACAGATGTAACTCTGTGAGTGGAAGTCACACATCACAGAGCAGTTTCTCAGAAAGCCTCTTTCCAGATTTCATCTGAGGATATTTCCTTTTTTCACCATAGCCCTCTATGGGCTTCCAAATATCACTTTTCCAATTCCACAAGAACTGTCTTAGCGAAAGTCTTCTTGAGGGGAAAGCTGTAACTCTGTGAGATGATTTCACAGAACACAAAGAAGTTTCTCATAAAGCTTCTTTCTCTTTGTTATCGGAGGATATTTCCTTTGGCCCTAGAGTCTTCAAAGGGATCCGAAATATCTGTTCTCAGATTCCACAGAAAAAAGGCTTGCAAAGAGATCCACGAAATACAGATGTAACTCTGTGAGATGAATTAACAGAACACTAAGCAGTTTTTCAGAAAGCTTCTTTCCAGATTTCATCTGAGGATATTTCCTTTTTTCCCATAGCCCTCTAAGGGCTTCCAAATATCACTTTGCCAATTCCAGAAGAACTGTCTTAGCGAAAGTCTTCTTGAGGGGAAAGCTGTAACTCTGTGAGATGATTTCACAGAACACAAATAAGTTTGTCAGAAAGCTTCTTTCTCTTTGTTATCAGAGGATATTTCCTTTGGCCCTATAGTCTCAAAGGGATCCGAAATATCTGTTCTCAGATTCCACAGAAGTAAGGCTAGCAAAGAGATCCACGAAACTCAGATGTAACTCTGTGAGATGAATTAACAGAACACTAAGCAGTTTCTCAGAAATCTTCTTTCCAGATTTCATCTGAGGATATTTCCTTTTTCACCATAGCCCTCTATGGGCTTCCAAATATCACTTTGAGAATTCCACAAGAACTGTCTTAGCGAAAGGCTTCTTGAGGGGAAAGCTGTAACTCTGTGAGATGATTTCACAGAACAGAAAGAAGTTTCTCAGAAAGCTTCTTTCTCTTTGTTATCAGAGGATAGTTCCTTTGGCCCTGTAGTCTTCAAAGGGATCGAAATATCTGTTCTTAGATTCCACAGAAATAAGGCTAGCAAAGGGATCCACGAAATACAGATATAATTCTGTGAGATGAATTAAAAAAACACTAAGCAGTTTCTCAGAAAGCTTATTTCCAGATTTCATCTGAGGATATTTCCTTTTTCACCATAGCCCTCTATGGGTTTCCAAATATCACTTTGCCAATTCCACAAGAACTGTCATAGCGAAAGGCTTCTTGAGGGGAAAGCTGTAACTCTGTGAGATGATTTCACAGAACACAAAGAAGTTTCTCAGAAAGCTTCTTTCTCTTTGTTATCGGAGGATATTTCCTTTGGCCCTATAGTCTTCAAAGGGATCCGAAATATCTGTTCTCAGATTCCACAGAAATAAGGCTAGCAAAGAAATCCACGAAATACAGATGTAACTCTGTGAGTGGAAGTCACACATCACAGAGCAGTTTCTCAGAAAGCTTCTTTCCAGATTTCATCGGAGGATATTTCCTTTTTCACCATAGCCCTCTGTGGGCTTCCAAATATCACTTTGCCAATTCCACAAGAAGTGTCTTAGCGAAAGGCTTCTTGAAGGGAAAGCTGTAACTCTGTGAGATGATTTCACAGAACACAAAGAAGTTTCTCAGGGGGCTTCTTTCTCTTTGTTATTGTTGGATATTTCCTTTGAACCTACAGTCTTCAAAGGGATCGTAATATCTGTTCTTAGATTCCACAGAAATAAGGCTAGCAAAGAGATCCACGAAATACAGATGTAACTCTGTGAGATGAATTAAGAGAACACTAAGGTGTTTCTTAGAAAGCTTCTTTCCAGATTTCATCTGAGGATATTTCCTTTTTCACCATAGCCCTCTATGGGCCTCCAAATATCACTTTGCCTATTCCACAAGAACTGTCTTAGCGAAAGGCTTCTTGAGGGGAAAGCTGTAACTCTGTGAGAAGATTTCACAGAACACAAAGAAGTTTCTCCGAAAGCTTCTTTCTCTCTGTTATGGAGGATATATCCTTTGGCCCTATAGTGTTCAAAGGGATCCGAAATATCTGTTCTCAGAATCCACAGAAGTAGGCTAGCAAAGAGATCCACGAAATACAGATGTAACTCTGTGCGTGGAAGTCACACATCACAGAGCAGTTTCTCAGAAAACTTCTTTCCAGATTTCATCAGAGGATATTTCCTTTTTCACCATAGCCCTCTTTGGGCTTCCAAATATCACTTTGGAATTCCACAAGAAGTGTCTTAGCGAAAGGCTTCTTGAGGGGAAAGCTGTAACTCTGTGCGATGATTTCACAGAACACAAAGAAGACTCTCAGGGGGCTTCTTTCTCCTTGTTATTGGAGGATATTTCCTTTGGCCCTATAGTCTTCAAAGGGATCCGTAATATCTGTACTCAGATTCCACAGAAATAAGGCTAGCAAAGAGATCCACGAAATACAGATGTAACTCTGTGAGTGGAAGTCACACATCACAGAGCAGTTTCTCAGAAAGCTTCTTTCCAGATTTCTTCTGAGGATATTTCCTTTTTCACCATAGCCCTCTGTGGGCTTCCAAATATCACTTTCCAAATTCCACAAGAACTGTCTTAGCGAAAGGCTTCTTGAGGGGAAAGCTGTAACTCTGTGAGATGATTTCACAGAACACAAAGAAGTTTCTCATAAAGCTTCTTTCTCTTTGTTATCGGAGGATATTTCCTTTGGTCCTATAGTCTTCAAAGGGATCCGAATTATCTGTTCTCTGATTCCACAGAAATCAGGCTAGCAAAGAGATGCACGAAATACAGATGTAACTCTGTGAGATGAATTAACAGAACACTCAGCAGTTCCTCAGAAAGCTTCTTTCCAGATTTCATCTGAAGATATTTCCTTTTTCACCATAGCCCTCTATGGGCTTCCAAATATCACTTTGCCAAATCCACAAGAACTGTCTTAGCGAAAGGCTTCTTGAGGGGAAAGCTGTAACTCTGTGAGATGATTTCACAGAACACAAAGAAGTTTCTCAGAAAGCTTCTTTCTCTTTGTTATCGCAGGATATTTCCTTTGGCCCTATAGTCTTCAAAGGGATCCGTAATATCTGTTCTCAGATTCCACAGAAATAAGGCTAGCAAAGAGATCCACGAAATACAGATGTAACTCTTTGAGTGGAAGTAACACATCACAGAGCAGTTTCTCAGAAAACTTCTTTCCAGATTTCATCTGAGGATATTTCCTTTTCACAATAGCCCTCTACGGGATTCAAAATATCACTTTGCCAATTCCACAAGAACTGTCTTAGCGAAAGGCTTCTTGAGGGGAAAGCTGTAACTCTGTGAGATGAATTAACAGAACACTAAGCAGTTTCTCAGAAAACTTCTTTCCAGATTTCATCTGAGGTTATTTCCTTTTTCACCATAGCCCTCTAGGGGCTTCCAAATATCACTTTGCCAATTCCACAAGAACTGTCTTAGCGAAAGGCTTCTTGAGGGGAAAGCTGTAACTCTGTGAGATGATTTCACAGAACACAAAGAAGATTCTCAGAAAGCTTCTTTCTCTTTTTTATCGGAGGATACTTCCTTTGGCCCTGTAGTCTTCAAAGGGATCCGAAATATCTGTTCTCAGATTCCACAGAAATAAGGCTAGCAAAGAGATCCACGAAATACAGATGTAATTCTGTGAGTGGAAGTCACACATCACACAGCAGTTTCTCAGAAAGCTTCTTTCGAGATTTCATCTGAGGATATTTCCTTTTTCACCGTAGCCCTCTATGGGCTTCCAAATATCTCTTTGCCAATTCCACAAGAACTGTCTTAGCGAAAGGCTTCTTGAGGGGAAAGCTGTAACTCTGTGAGATGATTTCACAGAACACAAAGAAGTTTCTCATAAAGCTTCTTTCTCTTTGTTATCGGAGGATATTTCCTTTGGTCCTATAGTCTTCAAAGGGATCCGAATTATCTGTTCTCTGATTCCACAGAAATCAGGCTAGCAAAGAGATGCACGAAATACAGATGTAACTCTGTGAGATGAATTAACAGAACACTAAGCAGTTCCTCAGAAAGCTTCTTTCCAGATTTCATCTGAAGATATTTCCTTTTTCACCATAGCCCTCTATGGGCTTCCAAATATCACTTTGCCAAATCCACAAGAACTGTCTTAGCGAAAGGCTTCTTGAGGGGAAAGCTGTAACTCTGTGAGATGATTTCACAGAACACAAAGAAGTTTCTCAGAAAGCTTCTTTCTCTTTGTTATCGCAGGATATTTCCTTTGGCCCTATAGTCTTCAAAGGGATCCGTAATATCTGTTCTCAGATTCCACAGAAATAAGGCTAGCAAAGAGATCCACGAAATACAGATGTAACTCTTTGAGTGGAAGTAACACATCACAGAGCAGTTTCTCAGAAAACTTCTTTCCAGATTTCATCTGAGGATATTTCCTTTTCACCATAGCCCTCTACGGGATTCAAAATATCACTTTGCCAATTCCACAAGAACTGTCTTAGCGAAAGGCTTCTTGAGGGGAAAGCTGTAACTCTGTGAGATGAATTAACAGAACACTAAGCAGTTTCTCAGAAAACTTCTTTCCAGATTTCATCTGAGGTTATTTCCTTTTTCACCATAGCCCTCTAGGGGCTTCCAAATATCACTTTCCCAATTCCACAAGAACTGTCTTAGCGAAAGGCTTCTTGAGGGGAAAGCTGTAACTCTGTGAGAAGATTTCACAGAACACAAAGAAGTTTCTCAGAAAGCTTCTTTCTCTTTGTTATCGGAAGATATTTCCTTTGACCCTATACTCTTCAAAGGGATCCGAAATATCTGTTCTCAGATTACACAGAAGTAAGGCTAGCAAAGAGATCCACGAAATACAGATGTAACTCTGTGAGATGAATTAACAGAACACTAAGCAGTTTCTCAGAAATCTTCTTTCCAGATTTCCTCTGAGGATATTTCCTTTTTCACCGTAGCCCTCTATGGGCTTCCAAATATCACTTTGCCAATTCCATAAGAACTGTCTTAGCGAAAGGCTTCTTGAGGGAAAAGCTCTAACTCTGTGACATGATTTTACAGAACACAAAGAAGTTTCTCAGAAATCTTCTTTTTCTTTCTATCGGAGGATATTTCCTTTGGCCCTATAGTCTTCAATGGGATCCCAAATATCAGTTCTCATATTCCACAGAAATAAGGCAAGCAAAGATATAAAGGAAATACAGATGTAACTCTGTGAGATGAATTAACAGTACAATAAGCAGTTTCTCCGAAAGCTTCTTTCCAGATTTCATTTGACGTTATTTCCTTTTTCACCATAGCCCTCTATGGGCTTCCAAATATCACTTTGCCAATTCCACAAGAACTGTCTTAGCGAAAGGCTTCTTGAGGGGAAAGTTTTAACTCTGTGAGATGATTTCACAGAACAGAAACAAGTTTCTCAGAAAGCTTCTTTCTCTTTTTTATCAGAGGATAGTTCCTTTGGCCCTGTAGTCCTCAAAGGCATCGAAATATCTGTTCTCAGATTCCACAGAAATAAGGCTAGCAAAGGGATCCACGAAATACAGATGTAACTCTTTGAGTGGAAGTAACACATCACAGAGCAGTTTCTCAGAAAACTTCTTTCCAGATTTCATCTGAGGATATTTCCTTTTCACCATAGCCCTCTACGGGATTCCAAATATCACTTTGCTAATTCCACAAGAACTGTCTTAGCGAAAGGCTTCTTGAGGGGAAAGCTGTAACTCTGTGAGATGAATTAACAGAACACTAAGCAGTTTCTCAGAAAGCTTCTTTCTCTTTGTTATCGGAAGATATTTCCTTTGACCCTATACTCTTCAAAGGGATCCGAAATATCTGTTCTCAGATTACACAGAAGTAAGGCTAGCAAAGAGATCCACGAAATACAGATGTAACTCTGTGAGATGAATTAACAGAACACTAAGCAGTTTCTCAGAAAGCTTCTTTCCAGATTTCATCTGAGGATATTTCCTTTTTCACCATAGCCCTCTATGGGCTTCCAAATATCACTTTGCCAATTCCACAAGAACTGTCTTAGTGAAAGGCTTCTTGCGGGGAAAGCTGTAACTCTGTGAGATGATTTCAGAGAACACAAAGAAGTTTCTCAGAAAGCTTCTTTCTCTTTGTTACTGGAGGATATTTCCTTTGACCTTGTAGTCTTCAAAGGGATCCGAAATATCTGTTCTCAGATTACACAGAAAAAAGTCTAGCAAAGAAATCCACGAAATACAGATGTAACTCTGTGAGATGAATTAACAGAACACTAAGCAGTTTCTCAGAAAACTTCTTTTCAGATTTCATCGTAGGATATTTCCTTTTTCACCATAGCTCTCTATGGGCTTCCAAATATCACTATGACAATTCCACAAGAACTGTCTTAGCGAAAGGCTTCTTGAGGGGAAAGCTGTAACTCTGTGAGATGATTTCACAGAACACAAAGAAGTTTCTCAGAAAGCTTCTTTCTCTGTGTTATCGGAGGATATTTCCTTTGACCCTATAGTCTTCAAAGGGATCGGAAATATCTGTTCTCAAATTCCACAGAAATAAGGCTAGCAAAGAGATCCAAGAAATACAGATGTAACTCTGTGAATGGAAGTCACAAATCACAGAGCAGTTTCTCAGAAAGCTTCTTTCCAGTTTTCATCGGAGGATATTTCCTTTTTCACCATAGCCCTCTATGGGCTTCCAAATATCACTTTGCCAATTCCACAAGAACTTTCTTAGCGAAAGGCTTCTTGAGGGGAAAGCTGTAACTTTGTGATATGATTTCACAGGACACAATGAAGTTTCTCAGAAAGCTTCTTTCTCTTTGTTATCGGAGGATATTTCCTTTGGCCCTAGAGTCTTCAAAGGGATCCGAAATATCTGTTCTCAGATTCCACAGAAATAAGGCTAGCAAAGAGATCCACGAAATACAGATGTAACTCTTTGAGTGGAAGTAACACATCACAGAGCAGTTTCTCAGAAAACTTCTTTCCAGATTTCATCTGAGGATATTTCCTTTTCACCATAGCCCTCTATGGGATTCCAAATATCACTTTGCCAATTCCACAAGAACTGTCTTAGCGAAAGGCTTCTTGAGGGGAAAGCTGTAACTCTGTGAGATGAATTAACAGAACACTAACCAGTTTCTCAGAAAACTTCTTTCCAGATTTCATCTGAGGTTATTTCCTTTTTCACCATAGCCCTCTTGGGGCTTCCAAATATCACTTTGCCAATTCCACAAGAACTGTCTTAGCGAAAGGCTTCTTGAGGGGAAAGCTGTAACTCTGTGAGAAGATTTCACAGAACACAAAGAAGTTTCTCAGAAAGCTTCTTTCTCTTTGTTATCGGAAGATATTTCCTTTGACCCTATACTCTTCAAAGGGATCCGATATATCTGTTCTCAGATTACACAGAAGTAAGGCTAGCAAAGAGATCCACGAAATACAGATGTAACTCTGTGAGATGAATTAACAGAACACTAAGCAGTTTCTCAGAAAGCTTCTTTCCAGATTTCATCTGAGGATATTTCCTTTTTCACCATAGCCCTCTATGGGCTTCCAAATATCACTTTGCCAATTCCACAAGAACTGTCTTAGTGAAAGGCTTCTTGCGGGGAAAGCTGTAACTCTGTGAGATGATTTCAGAGAACACAAAGAAGTTTCTCAGAAAGCTTCTTTCTCTTTGTTACTGGAGGATATTTCCTTTGACCCTGTAGTCTTCAAAGGGATACGAAATATCTGTTCTCAGATTACACAGAAAAAAGTCTAGCAAAGAAATCCACGAAATACAGATGTAACTCTGTGAGATGAATTAACAGAACACTAAGCAGTTTCTTAGAAAACTTCTTTTCAGATTTCATCGTAGGATATTTCCTTTTTCACCATAGCTCTCTATGGGCTTCCAAATATCACTATGACAATTCCACAAGAACTGTCTTAGCGAAAGGCTTCTTGAGGGGAAAGCTGTAACTCTGTTAGATGATTTCACAGAACACAAAGAAGTTTCTCAGAAAGCTTCTTTCTCTGTGTTATCGGAGGATATTTCCTTTGACCCTATAGTCTTCAAAGGGATCGGAAATATCTGTTCTCAAATTCCACAGAAATAAGGCTAGCAAAGAGATCCAAGAAATACAGATGTAACTCTGTGAATGGAAGTCACAAATCACAGAGCAGTTTCTCAGAAAGCTTCTTTCCAGTTTTCATCGGAGGATATTTCCTTTTTCACCATAGCCCTCTATGGGCTTCCAAATATCACTTTGCCAATTCCACATGAACTTTCTTAGCGAAAGGCTTCTTGAGGGGAAAGCTGTAACTTTGTGATATGATTTCACAGGACACAATGAAGTTTCTCAGAAAGCTTCTTTCTCTTTGTTATCGGAGGATATTTCCTTTGGCCCTAGAGTCTTCAAAGGGATCCGAAATATCTGTTCTCAGATTCCACAGAAATAAGGCTAGCAAAGAGATCCACCAAATATAGATGTAACTCTGTGAGATGAATTAACAGAACACTAAGCAGTTTCTCAGAAAGCTTCTTTCCAGATTTCATCTGAGGATATTTCGTTTTTCACCATAGCCCTCTATGGGCTTCCAAATATCACTTTGCCAATTCCACAAGAACTGTCTTAGCGAAAGGCTTCTTGAGGGGAAAGCTCTAACTCTGTGAGATGATTTCACAGAACACAAGGAGGTTTCTCAGAAAGCTTCTTTCTCTTTGTTATCGGAGGATATTTCCTTTGGCCCTATAGTCTTCAAAGGGATCCGAAATATCTGTTCTCAGATTCCAGAGAAGTAAGGCTAGCAAAGAGATCCACGAAATACAGATGTAACTCAGTGAGATGAATTAACAGAACACTAAGCAGTTTCTCAGAAAGTTTCCTTCCAGGTTTCAACTGAGGATATTTCCTTTTTCACCATAGCCCTCTAGGGGCTTCCAAATATCACTTTGCCAATTCCACAACATCTGTCTTAGGGAAAGGCTTCTTGAGGGGAAAGCTGTAAATCTGTGAGATGATTTCACAGAACACAAAGAAGTTTCTCTGAAAGTTTCTTTCTCTTTGTTATCGGAGGATATTTCCTTTTGTCCTATAGTCTTCAAAGGGATCCGAAATATCTGTTCTCAGATTCCACAGAAATAAGGCTAGCAAAGAGATCCACGAAATACAGATGTAACTCTGTGAGTGGAAGTCACACATCACAGAGCAGTTTCTAAGAAGGCTTCTTTCCAGATTTCATCTGGGGATATTTCCTTTTTCACCGTAGCCCTCTATGGGCTTCCAAATATCAGTTTGCCAATTCCATTAGAACTGTCTTAGCGAAAGGCTTCTTGAGGGGAAAGCTGTAACTCTGTGAAATGATTTCACAGAACACAAAGAAGTTTCTCACAAAGCTTCTTTCTCTTTGTTATCGGAGGATATTTCCTTTGGCCCTGTAGTCTTCAAAGGGATCCGAAATATCTGTTCTTAGATTCCACAGAAATAAGGCTGGCAAAGAGATCCACGAAACACAGATGTATCTCTGTGAGATGAATTAACAGAACACTAAGCAGTTTCTCAGAAAGCTTCTTTCCAGATTTCATCTGAGGATATTTCCTTTTTCAACATAGCCCTCTATGGGCTTGCAAATATCACTTTGCCAATTCCACAAGAACTGTCTTAGCGAAAGGCTTCTTGGGGGAAAGCTGTAGCTCTGTGAGATGATTTCACGGAACACAAAGAAGTCTCTCAGAAAGCTGCTTTCCAGATTTCATCTGAGGATATTTCCTTTTTCACCTTAGCCCTCTATGGGCTTCCAATTATCACTTTGCCAATTCCGCAAGAACTGTCTTAGCGAAAGGATTCTTGAGGGGAAAGCGGTAACTCTGTGAGATGATTCACAGAACACAAAGAAGTTTCTCAGAAAGCTTCTATCTCTTTGTTATGAGAGGATATTTCCTTTGGCCCTATAGTCTTCAAAGGGATCCGAAATATCTGTTCTCAGATTCCACAGAAATAAGGCTAGCAAAGAGATCCACGAAATACAGATGTAACTCTGTGTGTGGAAGTCACACATAACAGAACAGTTTCTCAGAAAACTTCTTTCCAGATTTCATCTGAGGATATTTCCTTTTTCACCATAGCCCTCTATCGGCTTCCAAATATCACTTTGCCAATTCCACAAGAAATGTCTTAGCGAAAGGCTTCTTGAGGCGAAAGCTGTAAGTCTGTGAGTTGATTTCACAGAACACAAAGAAGTTTCTCAGAAAGCTTCTTTCTCTTTGTTATCGCAGGATATTTCCTTTGGCCCTATAGTCTTCAAAGGGATCCGAAATATCTGTTCTCAGATTCCAGAGAAATAAGGCTAACAAAGAGATCTACGAAATACAGATGTAACTCTGTGAGATGAATTAACAGAACACAAAGCAGTTTCTCAGAAAGCTTCTTTCCAGATTTCATCGGAGGATATTTCCTTTTTCACCATAGCCCTCTATGGGCTTCCAAATATCACTTTGCCAATTCCACAAGAACTGTCTTAGCGAAAGGCTTCTTGAGGGGAAAGCTGTAACTCTGTGAGATGATTTCACAGAACTCAAAGAAGTTTCTCAGAAAGCTTCTTTCTCTTTGTTATCGGAGGATATTTCCTTTGGCCCTATAGTCTTCAAAGGGATCCGAAATATCTGTTTCAGATTCCACAGAAATAGGGCTAGAGAAGAGTTCAACGAAATACAGATGTAACTCTGTGAGATGAAATAACAGAACACTAAGCAGTTTCTCAGAGAGCTTCTTTCCAGATTTCATCAGAAGATATTTCCTTTTTCACCATAGCCCTCTATGGGCTTCCAAATATCACTTTGCCAATTCCACAAGAACTGTCTTAGCGAAAGGCTTCTTGAGGGGAAAGCTGTAACTCTGTGAGATGATTTCACAGAACACAAAGAAGTTTTTCAGAAAGTTTCTTTCTCTTTGTTATCGCAGGATATTTCCTTTGACCCTAGAGCCTTCAAAGGGATCCGAAATATCTGTTCTCAGATTCCACAGAAATAAGGCTAGGAAAGAGATCAACGAAATACAGATGTAACTCTGGGAGTGGAAGTCACACATCACAGAGCAGTTTCTCAGAAAGCTTCTTTCCAGATTTCAGCTGAGGATATTTCCTTTTTCACCATAGCCCTCTATGGGCTTCCAAATATCACTTTGCCAATTCCACAAGAACTGTCTTAGCGAAAGGCTTCTGGAGGGGAAAGCGGTAGCTCTGTGAGATGATTTCACAGAACACAAAGAAGTTTCTCAGAAAGCTTCTTTCTCTTTGTTATCGGAGGATATTTCCTTTGGCCCTATAGTCTTCAAAAGGATCCGAAATATCTGTTCTCAGATTCCACAGAAATAAGCCTAGCAAAGAGATCCACGAAATACAGATGTAACTCTTTGAGATGAATTAACAGAAACCAAAGCAGTTTCTCAGAAAGCTTCTTTCCAGATTTCATCTGAGGATATTTCCTTTTTCACCATAGCCCTCTGTGGGCTTCCAAATATCACTTTGCCAATTCCACAAGAACTGTCTTAGCGAAAAGCTTCTTGAGAGGAAAGCTGTAACTCTTTGAGATGATTTCAGAGAATACAAAGAAGTTTCTCAGACAGCTTCTTTCTCTTTGTTATCGGAGGATATTTCCTTTGGCCCTATAGTCTTCAAAGGGATCCGAAATATCTGTTCTCAGATTCCACAGAAATAGGGCTAGCAAAGAGATCCACGAAATACAGATGTAACTCTGTGAGATGAATTAACAGAACACTAAGCAGTTTCTCAGAAAGATTCTTTCCAGATTTCATCTGAGGATATTTCCTTTTTCACAATAGCCCTCTATGGTCTTCCAAATATCACTTTGCCAATTCCACAAGAACTGTCTTAGCGAAAGGCTTCTTGAGGGGAAAGCTGTAACTCTGTGAGATGATTTCACAGATCACAAAGAAGTTTCTCAGAAAGCTTCTTTCTGTTTGTTATCGCAGGATATTTCCTTTGGCCCTAGAGTCTTCAAAGGGGTCCGAAATATCTGTTCTCAGATTCCACAGAAATAAGGCTAGCAAAGAGATCAACGAAATACAGATGTAACTCAGGGAGTGGAAGTCACAAATTTCAGAGGAGTTTCTCAGAAAGCTTCTTTGCAGATTTCAGCTGAGGATATTTCCTTTTTCACCTTAGCCCTCTATGGGCTTCCAAATATCACTTTGCCAATTCCACAATAACTGTCTTAGCGAAAGGCTTCTTGAGGGGAAAGCTGTAACTCTGTGAGGTGATTTCACAGAACACAAAGAAGTTTCTCAGAAAGCTTCTTTCTCTTTGTTATCGGAGAATATTTCCTTCGGCCCTATAATCTTCAAAGGGATCCGAAATATCTGTTCTCAGATTCCACAGAAATAGGGCTAGCAAAGAGATTCACGAAATACAGATGTAACTCTGTGAGATGAATTAACAGAACAGTAAGCAGTTTATCAGAAAACTTCTTTCCAGATTTCATCTGAGGATATTTCATTTTTCACCATAGCCCTCTATGGGCTTCCAAATATCACTTTGACAATTCCACAAGAACTGACTTAGCGAAAGGCTTCTTGAGGGGAAAGCTGTAACTCTGTGAGATGATTTCACAGAACACAAAGAAGTTTCTCAGAAAGCTTCTTTCTCTTTGTCTCAGAGGATATTTCCTTTGGCCTTATAGTCTTCAAAGGGATCCGAAATATCAGTTCTCAGATTCCACAGAAATAGGGCTAGCAAAGTGATCCACGAAATACAGATGTAACTCTGTGAGATGAATTAACAGAACACTAAGCAGTTTCTCAGAAAGATTCTTTCCAGATTTCATCGGAGGATATTTCCTTTTTCACCATAGCCCTCTATGGGCTTCCAAATATCACTATGACATTCCACAAGAACTGTCTTAGCGAAAGGCTTCTTGAGGGGTAAGCTGTAACTCTGTGAGATGATTTCACAGAACACAAAGAAGTTTCTCAGAAAGCTTCTTTCTCTGTGTTATCGGAGGATATTTCCTTTGACCCTATAGTCTTCAAAGGGATCGGAAATATCTGTTCTCAGATTCCACAGAAAAAAGGCTAGCAAAGAGATCCACGAAATACAGATGTAACTCTGTGAGATGAATTAACAGAACACTAAGCAGTTTCTCAGAAAACTTCTTTTCAGATTTCATCGGAGGATATTTCCTTTTTCACCATAGCCCTCTATGGGCTTCCAAATATCACTTTGCCAATTCCACAAGAACTTTCTTAGCGAAAGGCTTCTTGAGGGGAAAACTGTAACGTTGTGACATGATTTCACAGGACACAATGAAGTTTCTCTGAAAGGTTCTTTCTCTTTGTTATCGGAGGATGTTTCCTTTGGACCTATATTCTTCAAAGGGATCCGACATATTTGTTCTCAGATTCCACAGAAATAAGGCTAGCAAAGAGATCCACAAAATACAGCTGTAACTCTGTGAGATGAATTAACAGAACACTAAGCAGTTTCCAAGAAAGCTTCTTTCGAGATTTCATCTGAGGATATTTCCTTTTTCACCATAGCCCTCTAGGGGCTTCCAAATATCACTTTGCCAATTCCACAAGAACTGTCTGAAAGAAAGGCTCCTTAAGGGGAAAGCTGTAACTCTGTGAGATGATTTCACAGAACACAAAGAAGTTTCTCAGAACGCTTCTTTCGGTTTGTTATCGGAGGATATTTCCTTTGACCCTGTAGTCTTCAAAGGGATCCGAAATATCTGTTCTCAGATTACACAGAAATAAGGCTAGCAAAGTGATCCACGAAATACAGATGTAACTCTGTGAGACGAATTAACAGAACACTAAGCAGTTTCTCAGAAAACTTCTTTCCAGATTTCATCGGAGGATATTTCCTTTTTCACCATAGCCCTCTATGGGCTTCCAAATATCACTATGACATTCCACAAGAACTGTCTTAGCGAAAGGCTTCTTGAGGGGTAAGCTGTAACTCTGTGAGATGATTTCACAGAACACAAAGAAGTTTCTCAGAAAGCTTCTTTCTCTGTGTTATCGGAGGATATTTCCTTTGACCCTATAGTCTTCAAAGGGATCCGAAATATCTGTTCTCAGATTACACAGAAGTAAGGCTAGCAAAGAGATCCACAAAATACAGCTGTAACTCTGTGAGATGAATTAACAGAACACTAAGCAGTTTCCAAGAAAGCTTCTTTCGAGATTTCATCTGAGGATATTTCCTTTTTCACCATAGCCCTCTAGGGGCTTCCAAATATCACTTTGCCAATTCCACAAGAACTGTCTGAAAGAAAGGCTCCTTAAGGGGAAAGCTGTAACTCTGAGATGATTTCACAGAACACAAAGAAGTTTCTCAGAACGCTTCTTTCGGTTTGTTATCGGAAGATATTTCCTTTGGCCCTATAGTCTCAAAGGGATACGAAATATCTCTACTCAGATTCCACAGAAATAAGGCTAGCAAAGAGATCCACGAAATATAGATGTAACTCTGTGAGATGAATTAACCGAACACTAAGCAGTTTCTCAGAAATCTTCTTTCCAGATTTCATCTGAGGATATTTCCTTTTTCACCATAGCCCTCTATGGGCTTCCAAATATCACTTTGCCAATTCCACAAGAACTGTCTTAGCGAAAGGCTTCTTGAGGGGAAAGCTTTAACTCTGTGAGATGATTTCACAGAACGCAAAGAGGTTTCTTAGAAAGCTTTTTTCTCTTTGTTATCGGAGGATATTTCCTTTGGCCCTATAGTCTTCAAAGGGATCCGACATATCTGTTCTCAGATTCCACAGAAATAAGGCTAGCAAAGAGATCCAGGAAATACAGATGTAACTCTTTGAGTGGAAGTCACACATCACAGAGCAGTTTCTCAGAAAGCTTCTTTCCAGATTTCATCCGAGGATATTTCCTTTTTCACTATAGCCCTCTACGGGCTGCCAAATATCACTTTGCCAATTCCACAAGAACTGTCTTAGCGAAAGACTTCTTGAGGGGAAAGGTGTAACTCTGTGAGATGATTTCACAGAACACAAAGAAGTTTCTCAGAAAGCTTCTTTCTCTTTGTTATTGGAGGATATTTCCTTTGGCCCTATAGTCTTCATAGGGATCCGAAATATCTGTTCTCAGAATCCACAGAAATAAGGCTAGCAAGGAGATCCACGAAATACAGATGTAACTCTGTGAGATGAATTAACAGAACACTAAGCAGTTTCTCAGAAAGCTTCTTTCCACATTTCATCTGAGGATATTTCCTTTTTCACCATAGCTCTCTATGGGCTTCCAAATTTCACTTTGCCAATACCACAAGTACTGTCTTAGCGAAAGTCTTCTTGAGGGGAAAGCTGTAACTCTGTGAGATGATTTCACAGAACACAAAGAAGTTTCTCAGAAAGCTTCTTTCTCTTTGTTATCGGAGGACGTTTCCTTTGGTCCTATATTCTTCAAAGGGATCCGACATATTTGTTCTCAGATTCCACAGAAATAAGGCTAGCAAAGAGATCCACGAAATACAGATGTAACTCTGTGAGATGAATTAACAGAACACTAAGCAGTTTCCAAGAAAGCTTCTTTCCAGATTTCATCTGGGGATATTTCCTTTTTCACCATAGCGCTCTAGGGGCTTCCAAATATCACATTGCCAATTCCACAAGAACTGTCTGAATGAAAGGCTCTTTTAGGGGAAAGCTGTAACTCTGTGAGATGATTTCACAGAACACAAAGAAGTTTCTCAGAAAGCTTCTTTCTCTTTGTTATCGGAGGATATTTCCTTTGGCCCTATAGTCTTCAAAGGGATCCGAAATATCAGTTCTCAGATTCCACGGAAATAAGGCTAGCAAAGAGATCCAAGAAATACAGATGTAACTTTGTGAGTGGAAGTCACACATCACAGAGCAGTTTCTCAGAAAGCTTCTTTCCAGATTTCATCTGAGGATATTTCCTTTTTCACCATAGCCCTCTATGGGCTTCCATATATCACTTTGCCAATTCCACAAGAAGTGTCTTAGCGAAAGGCTTCTTGAGGAGAAAGATGTAACTCTGTGACATGATTTCCCAGAACACAAAGAAGTTTCTCAGAAAGCTTCTTTCTCTTTGTTATCGGAGGATATATCCTTTGACCCTGTAGACTTCAAAGGGATCCGAAATATCTGTTCTCAGATTCCACAGAAATAAGGCTAGCAAAGAGATCCACGAAATACAGATGTAACTCTGTGAGTGGAAGTCACACATCACAGAGCAGTTTCTAAGAAGGCTTCTTTCCAGATTTCATCTGAGGATATTTCCTTTTTCACCGTAGCCCTCTATGGGCTTCCAAATATCAGTTTGCCAATTCCATTAGAACTGTCATAGCGAAAGGCTTCTTGAGGGGAAAGCTGTAACTCTGTGAAATGATTTCACAGAACACAAAGAAGTTTCTCACAAAGCTTCTTTCTCTTTGTTATCGGAGGATATTTCCTTTGGCCCTGTAGTCTTCAAAGGGATCCGAAATATCTGTTCTTAGATTCCACAGAAATAATGCTGGCAAAGAGATCCACGAAACACAGATGTATCTCTGTGAGATGAATTAACAGAACACTAAGCAGTTTCTCAGAAAGCTTCTTTCCAGATTTCATCTGAGGATATTTCCTTTTTTGCCGAAGCCCTCTATGAGCTTCCAAATATCACTTTGCCAATTCCTCAAGAACTGTCTTAGAGAAAGGATTCTTGAGGGGAAAGCTGTAATTCCGTGAGATGATTTCACAGAACACAAAGAAGTTTTTCAGAAACCTTCTTTCTCTTTGTTATCGGAGGATATTTTCTTTGGCCTTATAGTCTTCAAAGGGATCCGAAATACCTCTTCTCAGATTCCACAGAAATAAGGCTAGCAAAGAGATCCACGAAATACAGATGTAACTCTGTGAGTGGAAGTCACACATCACAGAGCAGTTTCTCAGAAAGCTTCTTTCCAGATTTCATCTGAGGATATTTCCTTTTTCACCATAGCCCTCTATGGGCTTCCAAATATCACTTTGCCAATTCCACAAGAACTGTCTTAGCGAAAGGCTTCTTGAGGGGAAACCTGTAACTATGTGAGATGATTTCACAGAACACAAAGAAGTTTCTCAGAAAGCTTCTTTCTCTTTTTTTTCAGAGGATATTTTCTTTTCCTCTATAATCTTCAGTGGGATCCGAAATATCTGTTCTCAGATTCCACAGAAATAAGGCTAGCAAAGAGATCCACGAAATACAGATGTAACTCTGTGAGATGAATTAACAGAACACTAAGAAGTTTCTCAGAAAGCTTCTTTCCAGATTTCATCTGCGGATATTTCCTTTTTCACCATAGCCCTCTATGGGCTCCCAAATATCACTTTGCCAATTCCACAAGAACTGTCTTAGCGAATGGCTTCTTGAGGGGAAGCTCTAACTCTGTGAGATGATTTCACAGAACACAAAGAAGTTTCTCAGAAAGCTTCTTTCTCTTTGTTATCGGAGGATATTTCCTTTGGCCCTAGAGTCTTCAAAGGGATCCGAAATATCTGTTCTCAGATTCCACAGAAATAAGGCTAGCAAAGAGATCCACGAAATACAGATGTAACACTGTGAGATGAATTAACAGAACACTAAGCAGTTTCTCAGAAAGCTTCTTTCCAGATTTCATCTGAGGATATTTCTTTTCACCATAGCCCTCTATGGGTTTACAAATATCACTTTGCCAATTCCACAAGAACTGTCTTAGCGAAAGGCTTCTTGAGGGGAAAGCTGTAACTCTGTGAGATGATTTCACAGAACACAAAGAAGTTTCTCAGAAAGCTTCTTTCTCTTTGTTTTCAGAGGATATTTTCTTTGGCCCTATAGTCTTCAAAGGGATCCGAAATATCTGTTCTCAGATTCCACAGAAATTAGGCTAGCAAAGAGACCCACGAAATACAGAAGTAACTCTGTGAGATGAATTAACAGAACACTAAGCAGTTTCTCAGAAAGCTTCTTTAAAGATCTCATCTGAGGATATTTCCTTTTTCACCATAGCCCTCTATTGGCTTCCAAATATCACTTTGCCAATTCCACAAGAACTGTCTTAGCGTAAGGCTTCTTGAGGGGAAAGCCCTAACTCTGTGTGATGAATTTACAGAACACAAAGAAGTTTCTCAGAAAGCTTCTTTCTATTTGTTTTCAGAGGATATTTCCTTTGTCCCTATAGTCTGCAAAGGGATCCGAAATATCTGTTCTCAGTTTCCACAGAAATAAGGCTAGCAAAGAGATCCACGAAATACAGATGTATCTCTGTGAGATGAAATAACAGAACACTAAGCGGGTTCTCAGAAAGCTTCTTTCCAGATTCATCTGCGGATACATCCTTTTTCACCATAGCCCTCTATGGGCTTCCAAATATCACGTTGCCAATTCCACAAGAATCTAAGCGAAAGACTTCTTGAGGGGAAAGCTGTAACTCTGTGAGATGATTTCACAGAACACAAAGAAGTTTCTCAGAAAGCTATTTTATCTTTGTTGAAGGAGGATATGTCCTTTGGCCCTATAGTCTTCAAAGGGATCCGAAATATCTGTTCTCAGATTCCACAGAAATAAGGCGAGCAAAGAGAACTACGAAATACAGATGTAACTCTGTGAGTGGAAGTCACACATCACAGAGCAGTTTCTCAGAAACCTTCTTTCCAGATTTCATCTGAGGATATTTCCTTTTTCACCATAGCCCTCTATGGGCTTCCAAATATCACTTTCCTAATTCCACAAGAACTGTCTTAGCGAAAGGCTTCTTGAGGGGAAAGCTGTAACTCTGTGAGATGATTTCACAGAACACAAAGAAGTTTCTCAGAAAGCTTCTTTCTCTTTGTTATCGGAGGATACTTCCTTTGGCCCTAGATTCTTCAAAGGGATCCGAAATATCTGTTCTCAGATTCCACAAAAATAAGGCTAGCAAAGAGATCCGCGAAATACAAATGTAACTCTTTGAGTGGAAGTCACACATCACAGAGCAGTCCTTCAGAAAGTTTCTTTCCAGATTTCATCTGCGGATATTTCCTTTTTCACCATAGCCCTCTATGGGCTTCCAAATATCACTTTGCCAATTCCACAAGAACTGTCTAACCAAAGGCTTCTTGAGGGGAAAATTGTAACTCTGTGAGATGATTTCACAGAACACAAAGAAGTTTCTCAAAAAGCTTCTTACTCTTTGTTATCGGAGGATATTTCCTTTGGCCCTATAGTCTTCAAAGGGATCCAAAATATCTGTTCTCAGATTCCACAGAAATAAGGCTAGCACAGATTTCTATGAAACAGAGATGTAACTCTGTGAGATGAATTAACAGAACACTAAGCAGTTTCTCAGAAAGCTTCTTTCCAGATTTCCTCTGAGGATATTTCTTTTTCACCATAGCCCTCTATGGGCTTCCAAATATCACTTTGCCAATTCCACAAGAACTGTCTAGCGAAAGACTTCTTGAGGGGAAAGCTGTAACTCTGTGAGATGATTTCACAGAACACAAAGAAGTTTCTCAGAAAGCTTCTATCTCTTTGTTATCAGAGGATATTTACTTTGTCCCTATAGTCTTCAAAAGGATCCGAAATATCTGTTCTCAGATTCCACAGAAATAAGGCTAGCAAAGAGATCCACGAAATACAGATTTAACTCTTTGTGTGGAAGTCACACATCACAGAGCAGTCCTTCAGAAATCTTCTTTCCAGATATCATCTGAGGATATTTCCTTTTTCACCATAGCCCTCTATGGGCTTCCAAATATCACTTTGCCAATTCCACAAGAACTGTCTTAGGGAAAGGCTCCTTGAGGGGAAACTTGTAACTATGTGAGATGATTTCACAGAAAACAAAGAAGTTTCTCAGAAAACTTCTTTCTCTTTTTTTTCAGAGGATATTTTCTTTGGCCATATACTCTTCAATGGGATCCGAAATATCTGTACTCAGATTCCACAGAAATAAGACTAGCAAAGAGATGCACGAAATACAGATGTAACTCTGTGAGATGAATTAACAGAACACTAAGCAGTTTCTCAGAAAGATTCTTTCCAGATTTCATCTGCGGATATTTCCTTTTTCACCATAGCCCTCTATGGGCTTCCAAATATCACTTTGCCAATTCCACAAGAACTGTCTTAACGAAAGGCATATTGAGGGGAAAGCTGTAACTCTGTGTGATGATTTCACAGAACACAAAGAAGTTTCTCAGAAAGATTCTTTATCTTTGTTTAAGGAGGATATTTCCTTTGGCCCTATAGTCTTCAAAGGGATCCGAAATATCTGTTCTCAGATTCCACAGAAATAAGGCTAGCAAAGAGAACCACGAAATACAGATGTAACTCTTTGAGTGGAAGTCACACATCACAGAGCAGTCCTTCAGAAAGTTTCTTTCCAGATTTCATCTGCGGATATTTCCTTTTTCACCATAACCCTCTATGGCCTTCCAAATATCACTTTGCCAATTCCACAAGAACTGTCTTCGCGAAACGCTTCTTGAGGGGAAAGCTGTAACTCTATTAGATGACTTCAGAGAACACAAAGAAGTTTCTCAGAAAGCTTCTATCTCTTTGTTTTCAGAGGTTATTTTCTTTGGCCCTATAGTCTTCAAAGGGATCTGAAATCTCTGTTCTCAGATTCCACAGAAGTAAGACTAGCAAAGAGATCCACGAAATACTGATGTAACTCTGTGATATGAATTAACAGAACACTAAGCAGTTTCTCAGAAAGCTTCTTTCCAGATTTCATCTGAGGATATTTCCTTTTTCACCATAGCCCTCTATGGGCTTCCAAATATTACTTTGCCAATTCCACAAGAACTGTCTTAGTGAAAGGCTTCTTGAGGGGGAAGCTGTAACTCTGTGTGATGATTTCACAGAACAGAAAGAAGTTTCTCAGAAAGCTTCTTTCTCTTTCTTTTCAGAGGATATTTCCTTTGTCCCTATAGTCTTCAATGGGATCCGAAATATCTGTTCTCAGATTCCACAGAAATAAGGCTAGCAAAGAGATCCACGAAATACAGATGTAACTCTTTGAGTGGAAGTCACACATCACAGAGCAGTCCTTCAGAAAGCTTCTTTCTAGATTTCATCTGAGGATATTTTCTTTTTCACCATAGCCCTTTATGGACTTCCAAATATCACATTGCCAATTCCACAAGAACTGTCTAGCGAAAGACTTCTTGAGGGGAAAGCTGTAACTCAGTGAGATGATTTCACAGAACACAAAGAGGTTTCTCTGAAAGCTTCTTTCCCTTTCTTATCGGAGGATATTTCCTTTGTCCCTATAGTCCTCAAAGGGATCCGAAATATCTGTTCTCAGATTCCACAGAAATAAGGCTAGCAAAGTGATAAACGAAATACAGATGTAACTCTTTGTGTGGAAGTCACACATCAAAGAGCAATTTCTCAGAAACCTTCTTTCCAGATTTCATCTGAGGATATTTTCTTTTTCACCATAGCCCTCTAAGGGCTTCCAAATATCACTTTGCCAATTCCACAAGAACTGTCTTAGGGAAAGGCTTCTTGAGGGGAAAGCTGTAACTCTGTGAGATGATTTCACAGAACACAAAGAAGTTTCTCAGAAAGCTTCTTTCTCTTTGTTATTGCAGGATATTTCCTTGGGCCCTATAGACTTCAAAGGGATCCGAAATATCTGTTCTCAGATTCCACAGAAATAAGGCTAGCAAAGAGATCCACGAAATACAGATGTAACTCTGTGAGTGGAAGTCTCGCATCACAGAGCAGTTTCTCAGAAGGCTTCTTTCCAGATTTCATCTGAGGATATTTCCTTGTTCACCATAGCCTTCTAAGGGCTTCCAAATATCACTTTGCCAATTCCACAAGAACTGTCTTAGCGAAAGGCTTCTTGAGGGGAAAGCTGTAACTCTGTGAGATGATTTCAAAGAACACAAAGAAGTTTCTCCGAAAGCTTCTTTCTCTTTGTTATTGGAGGATATTTCCTTTGGCCCTATAGTCTTCAAAGGGATCCGAAATATCTGTTCTCAGATTCCACAGAAATAAGGCTAGCAAAGATATCCACGAAATACAGATGTAACTCTGTGTGTGAAAGTCAAACTTCACAGAGCAATTTCTCAGAAAGCTCCTTTCCAGATTTCATCTGAGGATATTTCCTTTTTCACCGTAGACCTCTATGGGCTTCCAAATATCAATTTGCCAATTCCAGATGAACTGTGTTACCGAAAGGCTTCCTTAGGGGAAAGCTGTAACTCTGTGAGATGATTTCACAGAACACAAAGTAGTGTCTCAGAAAGCTTCTTTCTCTTTGTTATCGGAGGATATTTCCTTTGGCCCTATAGTCTTCAAAGGGATCCGAAATGTCTGTTCTCAGATTCCACAGAAATAAGGCTAGCAAAGAGATCCACGAAATACAGATGTAACTCTGTGAGATGAATTAACAGAACACTAAGCAGTTTCTCAGAAAGATTCTTTCCAGATTTCATCTGAGGATATTTCCTTTTTCACCATAGCCCTCTATGGGCTTCCAAATATCACTTTGCCAATTCCAGATGAACTGATTTACCGAAAGGCTTCCTTAGGGGAAAGCTGTAACTCTGTGAGATGATTTCACAGAACACAAAGAAGTTTCTCAGAAAGCTTCTTTCTCTTTGTTATCGGAGGATATTTCCTTTGGCCCTATAGTCTTCAAAGGGATCCGAAATATCTGTTCTCAGAATCCACAGACATAAGGCTAGCAAAGAGATCCAAGAAATACAGATGTAACTCTGTGAGATGAATTAACAGAACACTAAGCAGTTTCTCAGAAAGCTTCTTTCCAGATTTCATCTGAGGATATTTCCTATTTCACCATAGCCCTCTATGGGCTTCCAAATATCACTTTGCCAATTCCACAAAAACTGTCTTAGCGAAAGGCTTCTTGAGGGGAAAGCTGTAACTCTGTGAGATGATTTCACGGAACACAAAGAAGTTTCTCAGAAAGCTTCTTTCTCTTTGTTATCGGAGGATATTTGTTTTTGCTCTATAGTCCTCAAAGGGATCCGAAATATCTGTTCTCAGATTCCAGAGAAATAAGGCTAGCAAAGAGATCCATGAAATACAGATGTAACTCTGTGAGATGAATTAATAGAACACTAAGCAGTTTCTCAGAAAGCTTCTTTCCAGATTTCATCTGAGGATATTTCCTTTTTCACCGTAGCCCTCTATGGGCTTCCAAATATCACTTTGCCAATTCCACAGGAAGTGTCTTAGCGAAAGGCTTCTTGAAGGGAAAGCTGTAAATCTTTGAGATGATTTCACAGAACACAAAGAAGTTTCTTAGAAAGCTTCTTTCTCTTTGTTATCGGAGGATATTTCCTTTGGCCCTATAGTCATCAAATGGATCCGAAATATCTGTTCTCAGATTTCACAGAAATAAGGCTAGCAAAGAGATCCACGAAATACAGATGTAACTCTGTGAGATGAATTAACAGAACACTAAGATATTTCTCAGAAAGCTTCTTTCCAGATTTCATCTGAGGATATTTCCTTTTTCAAAATAGCCCTCTACAGGCTTCCAAATATCACTTTGCCAATTCCACAAGAACTGTCTTGGCGGAAGGCTTCTTGAGGGGAAAGCTGTAACTCTGTGAGATGATTTCACAGAACACAAAGAAGTTTCTCAGAAAGCTTCTTTCTCTTTGTTATCGGAGGATATATCCTTTGGCCCTTTAGTCTTCAAAGGGATCCGAAATATCTGTTCTCAGATTCCACAGAAATAAGGCTAGCAAAGAGATTCACGAAATAGAGATGTAACTCTGTGAGTGGAAGTCACACATCACAGAGCTGTTTCTCAGAAACTTTCTTTCCAGATTTCATCTGAGGATATTTCCTTTTTCACCATAGCCCTCTATGGGCTTCCAAATATCACTTTGCCAATTCCACAAGAACTGTCTTAGCGAAAGGCTTCTTGAGGGGAAAGCTGTAACTCTGTGAGATGATTTCACAGAACACAAAGAAGTTTCTCAGAAAGCTTCTTTCTCTTTGTTATCGGAGGATATTTCCTTTGGCCCTATAGTCTTCAAAGGGATCCGAAATATCTGTTCTAAGATTCCACAGAAATAAGGCTAGCAAAGAGATCCACGACATATAGATGTAACTCTGTGAGATGAATTAACAGAACACTAAGCCGTCTCTCAGAAAGCTCCTTTCCAGATTTCATCTGAGGATATTTCCTTTTTCACCGTAGCCCTCTATGTGCTTCCAAATATCACTTTGCCAATTCCACAAGAACTGTGTTAGCAAAAGGCTTCTTGAGGGGAAAGCTGTAACTCTGTGAGATGATTTCACGGAACACAAAGAAGTTTCTCAGAAAGCTTCTTTCTCTTTGGTATCGGAGGATATTTCCTTGGCCCTATAGTCTTCATAGGGATACGAAATATCTGTTCTCAGATGCTACAGAAATAAGGCTAGCAAAGAGATCCACGAAATACAGGTGTAACTCTGTGAGAGGAAGTCACACATCACAGAGCAGTTTCTCATAAAGATTCTTCAAAGATTTCATCTGAGGATATTTCCTTTTTCACCATAGCCCTCTAAGGGCTTCCAAATATCACTTTATCAATTCCACAGGAACTGTCTTAGCGAAAGGCTTCTTGAGGGGAAAGCTTTAACTCTGTGAGATGATTTCACAGAACACAAAGAAGTTTTTCAGAAAGCTTCTTTCTCTTTGTTATCGGAGGATATTTGTTTTGGCCCTATAGACTTCAAAGGGATCCGAAATATCTGTTCTCAGATTGTACAGAAATAAGGATAGCAAAGAGATCCACGAAATACTGGTGTAACGCTGTGAGTGGAAGTCACGCATCACAGAGCCGTTTCTCATAAAGATTCTTTCCAGATTTCATCTGAGGATATTTCCTTTTTCACCATAGCCCTCTATGGGATTCCAAATATCACTTTGCCAATTCCACAGGAACTGTCTTAGCGAAAGGCTTCTTGAGGGGAAAGCTGTAACTCTGTGAGATGATTTCACAGAACACAAAGAAGTTTCTCCGAAAGCTTCTTTCTCTTTGTTATCGGAGGATATTTCCTTTGGCCCTACACTCTTCAAAGGGATCCGAATTACCTGTTCTCAGATTCCACAGAAATAAGGCTAGCAAAGAGATCCATGAAATACAGATGTAACACTGTGAGATGAATTAATAGAACACTAAGCAGTTTCTCAGAAAGCTCCTTTCCAGATATCATCTGAGGATATTTCCTTTTCCACCATAGCCCTCTATGGGCTTCCAAATATCACTTTGCCAATTCCACAAGAACTGTCTTAGCGAAAGGCTTCTTGAGGGGAAAGCTGTAACTCTGTGAGATGATTTCGCGGAACACAAAGAAGTTGCTCAGAAAGCTTCTTTCTCTTTGTTATCGGAGGATATTTGTTTTTGCCCTATAGTCTTCAAAGGGATCCGAAATATCTGTTCTCAGATTCTACAGAAATAAGGCTAGAAAAGAGATCCACGAAATACAGGTGTAACTCTGTGAGTGGAAGTCACACATCACAGAGCAGTTTCTCATAAAGATTCTTTCCTGATTTCATCTGAGGATATTTCCTTTTTCACAATAGTCCTCTTAGGGCTTCCAAATATCACATTGCCAATTCCAAAAGAAGTGTCTTAGTGAAAGGCTTCTTGAGGGAAAAGCTATAACTCTGTGAGATGATTTCACAGAACACAAAGAAGTTTCTCAGAAAGCTTCTTTCTCTTTGTTATCGGAGGATATTTCCTTTGGCCCTATAGGCTTAAATGGATCCGAAATATCTGTTCTCAGATTCCACAGAAATAAGGCTAGCAAAGGGATCCACGAAATACAGATGTAACTCTGTGACATGAATTAACAGAACACTAAGCAGTTTCTCAGAAAGCTTCTTTCCAGATTTCATCTGAGGATATTTCCTTTTTCACCATAGCCCTCTATGGGCTTCCAAATATCACTTTGCCAATCCCACAAGAACTGTCTTAGCGAAAGTCTTCTTGAGAATAAAGCTGTATCTCTGTCAGATGATTTCACAGATCACAAAGAAGTTTCTCAGAAAGCTTCTTTCTCTTTGTTTTCAGAGGATATTTCCTTTGGCCCTATACTCTTCAAAGGGATCCCAAATATCTGTTCTCAGAATCCACAGAAATAAGGCTAGCAAATAGATCCACGAATACAGATGTAACTCTGTGAGATGAATTAACAGAACACTAAGCAGTTTCTCAGAAAACTTCTTTCCAGATTTCATCTGAGGATATTTCCTTCTTCACCACAGCCCTCTATGAGCTTCCAAATATCACTTTGCCGTTTCCACAAGAACTGTCTTAGCGAAAGGCTTCTTGAAGGGAAAGCTGTAAATCTGTGAGATGATTTCACAGAACACAAAGAAGTTTCTCAGAAAGCTTCTTTCTCTTTGTTATCGGCGGATATTTCTATTGGCCCTATAGTCTTCAAAGGGATCCGAAATATCTGTTCTCCGATTCCACAGAAATAGGGCTTGCAAAGAGATCCACGAAATACAGATGTAACTCTGTGAGATGAGTTAACAGAACACTAAGCAGTTTCTCAGAAAGTTGCTTTCCAGATTTCATCTGAGGATATTTCCTTTTCCACCATAGCCCTCTAAGGGCTCCCAAATATCACTTTGCCAATTCCACAAGAACTGTGTTAGCGAAAGACTTCTTGATGGGAAAGCTGTAACTCTGTGAGATGATTTCACAGATCACAAAGAAGTTTTTCAGAAAGCTTCTTTCTCTTTGTTATCGCAGATTATTTCCTTTGGCCCTATAGTCTTCAAAGGGATCAGAAATATCTGTTCTCAGATTCCACAGAAATAAGGCTAGCCAAGAGATCCACGAAATACAGATGTAACTCTCTTAGATGAATTAACGGAACGGAACACTAGGCAGTTTCTCAGAAATCTTCTTTCCAGATTTCATCTGAAGTTATTTCCTTTTTCACCGTAACCCTCTATGGGCTTCCAAATATCACTTTGCCATATCCACAAGAACTGTCTTAGCGAAAGGTTTCTTGAGGGGAAAGCTGTAATTCTGTGAGATGATTTCACAGAACAGAAAGAAGTTTCTCAGAAAGCTTCCTTCTCTTTGTTATCGGAGGATATTTCCTTTGGCCTTATAGGCTTAAAGGGATCCGAAATATCTGTTCTCAGATTCCACAGAAATAAGGCTAGTAAAGGGATCCACGAAATACAGATGTAACTCTGTGACATGAATTAACAGAACACTAAGCAGTTTCTCAGAAAGTTTCTTTCCAGATTTCATCTGAGGATATATCCCTTTACACCGTAGCCCTCTATGGGCTTCCAAATATCACTTTGCCAATTCCACAATCACTGTCTTAGCGAAAGGCTTCTTGAGGGGAAAGCTGTAACTCTGTGAGATGATTTCACAGAACACAAAGAAGTTTCTCAGAAAGCTTCTTTCTCTTTGTTATCGGAGGATATTTCCTTTGGCCCTATATTCTTCAAAGGGATCCGAAATATCTGTTCTCAGATTCCACAGAAATGAGGCTAGCAAAGAGATCCATGAAATACAGTTTTAACTCTGTGAGTGGAAGTCACACTTCACAGAGCAGTTTCTCAGAAAGCTTCTTTCCAGATTTCATCTGAGGATAAGGCTAGCAAAGAGATCCACGAAATACAGATGTAACTCTGTGTGTGGAATTCACACATCACAGAGCAGTTTCTCAGAAAGCTTCTTTCCAGATTTCATCTGAGGATATTTCCTTTTCCACCATAGCCCTCTATGGGCTTCCAAATATCACTTTGCCAATTCCACAAGAAATGTCTTACCAAAAGTCTTCTTGAGGGGAAAGCTCTAATTCTGTGAGATGATTTCACAGAACACAAAGAAGTTTCTCAGAAAGCTTCTTTCTCTTTGTTATCGGAGGATATTTCCTTTGGACCCTAGGCTTAAAGGGATCCGAAATATCTGTTCTAAGAATCCACAGAAATAAGGCTAGCAAAGAGATCCACGAAATACAGATGTAACTCTGTGAGTGGAAGTCTCGCATCACAGAGCAGTTTCTCGGATAGCTTCTTTCCAGATTTCATCTGAGGATATTTCCTTTTTCACAATAGCCCTCTATGGGCTTCCAAACATCACTTTGCCAATTCCACAAGAACTGTCTTAACGAAAGGCTTCTTGAGAGGAAAGCTGTAATTCTGTCAGATGATTTCACAGAACACAAAGAAGTTTCTCAGAAAGCTTCTTTCTCTTCGTTTTCGGAGGATATTTCCTTTGACCCTGTAGTCTTCAAATGAATCCCAAATATCTGTTCTCAGATCCCACAGAAATAAGGCTAGCAAAGAGATCCACGAAATACAGATGTAACTCTGTGAGATGATTTAACAGAACACTAAGCAGTTTCTCAGAAAGCTTCTTTCCAGATTTCATCGGAGGATATTTCCTTTTTCACCATAGCCCTCTATGGGCTTCTAAATATCACTTTGCCAATTCCACAAGAACTGTCTTAGCGAAAGGCTTCTTGAGGGGAAAGCTGTAACTCTGTGAGATGATTTCACAGAACACAAAGAAGTTTCTCAGAAAGCTTCTTTCTCTTTGTTATCGGAGGATATTTCCTTTGGCCCTATAGTCTTCAAAGGGATCCGAAATATCTGTTTCAGATTCCACAGAAATAGGGCTAGAGAAGAGTTCAACGAAATACAGATGTAACTCTGTGAGATGAAATAACAGAACACTAAGCAGTTTCTCAGAGAGCTTCTTTCCAGATTTCATCAGAAGATATTTCCTTTTTCACCATAGCCCTCTATGGGCTTCCAAATATCACTTTGCCAATTCCACAAGAACTGTCTTATCGAAAGGCTTCTTCAGGGGAAAGCTGTAACTCTGTGAGATGATTTCACAGAACACAAAGAAGTTTTTCAGAAAGCTTCTTTCTCTTTGTTATCGCAGGATATTTCCTTTGACCCTAGAGCCTTCAAAGGGATCCGAAATATCTGTTCTCAGATTCCACAGAAATAAGGCTAGGAAAGAGATCAACGAAATACAGATGTAACTCTGGAAGTGGAAGTCACACATCACAGAGCAGTTTCTCAGAAAGCTTCTTTCCAGATTTCAGCTGAGGATATTTCCTTTTTCACCATAGCCCTCTATGGGCTTCCAAATATCACTTTGCCAATTCCACAAGAACTGTCTTAGCGAAAGGCTTCTGGAGGGGAAAGCGGTAGCTCTGTGAGATGATTTCACAGAACACAAAGAAGTTTCTCAGAAAGCCTCTTTCTGTTTGTTATCGCAGGATATTTCCATTGGCCCCGTAGTCTTCAAAGGGATCCGAAACATCTGTTCTCATATTCCACAGAAATAAGGCTAGCAAAGAGATGTACGAAATACAGATGTAACTCTGTGAGATGAATTAACAGAACACTAAGCAGTTTCTCAGAAAGCTTCTTTCCAGATTTCATCGGAGGATATTTCCCTTTTCACCATAGCCCTCTATGGGCTTCCAAATATCACTTTGCCAATTCCACAAGAACTGTCTTAGCGAAAGGCTTCTTGAGGGGAAGCTGTAACTCTGTGAGATGATTTCACAGAACGCAAAGAAGTTTCTCAGAAAGCTTCTTTCTCTTTGTTATCGGAGGATATTTCCTTTGGCCCTATAGTCTTCAAAGGGATCCGAAATATCTGTTCTCAGATTCCACAGAAATAGGGCTAGCAAAGAGATCCACGAAATACAGATGTAACTCTGTGAGATGAATTAACAGAACACTAAGCAGTTTCTCAGAAAGATTCCTTCCAGATTTCATCTGAGGATATTTCCTTTTTCACCATAGCCCTCTATGGGCTTCCAAATATCACTTTGCCAATTCCACAAGAACTGTCTTAGTGAAAGGCTTCTTGAGGGGAAAGCTGTAACTCTGTGAGATGATTTCACAGAATACAAAGAAGTTTTTCAGAAAGCTTCTTTCTCTTTGTTATCGCAGGATATTTCCTTTGGCCCTATAGTCTTCAAAGGGATCCGAAATATCTGTTGTCAGAATCCACAGAAATAAGGCTAGCCAAGAGATCCACGAAATAGAGATGTAACTCTATGAGATGAATTAAGAGAACACTAAGCAGTTTCTCAGAGAGATTCTTTCCAGATTTCATCTGAGGATATTTCCTTTTTCACCATAGCCCTCTAAGGGTTTCCAAATTTAACTTTGCCAATTCCACAGAACTGTCTTAGCGAAAAGCTTCTGGAGGGGAAAGCTGTAACTCTTTGAGATGATTTCACAGAACACAAAGAAGTTTCACATAAAGCTTCTTTCTCTTTGTTATCGGAGGATATTTCCTTTGGCCCTATAGTCTTCAACGGGATCTGAAATATCTGATCCCAGATTCCACAGAAATAAGGCTAGCAAAGAGATCCATGAAATACAGATGTAACTCTCTGAGATGAATTAAGAGAACACTAAGCAGTTTCTCAGAAAGCTTCTTTCCAGATTTCATCGGAGGATATTTCCTTTTTCACCATAGCCCTCTATGGGCTTCCAAATATCACTTTGCCAATTCCACAAGAACTGTCTCAGCGAAAGGCTTCTTGAGGCGAAAGCTGTAACTCTCTGAGATCATTTCACAGAACACAAAGAAGTTTATCAGAAAGCTTCTTTCTCTTTGTTATCGGAGGATATTTCCTTTGGCCCTATAGTCTTCAAAGGGATCCGAAATATCTGTTTCAGATTCCACAGAAATAGGGCTAGCAAAGAGATCCACGAAATACAGATGTAACACTGTGAGATGAATTAACAGAACACTAAGGAGTTTCTCAGAAAGATTCTTTCCACATTTCATCTGAGGATATTTCCTTTTTCACCATAGCCCTCTATGGCCTTCCAAATATCACTTTGCCAATTCCACAAGAACTGTCTTAGCGAAAGGCTTCTTGAGGGGAAAGCTGTAACTCTGTGAGATGATTTCACAGAACACAAAGAAGTTTCTCAGAAAGCTTCTTTCTCTTTGTTATCTCAAGATATTTCCATTGGCCCCGTAGTCTTCAAAGGGATCCGAAACATCTGTTCTCAGATTCCACAGAAATAAGGCTAGCAAAGAGATCGACGAAATGCAGATGTAACTCTGTTTGTGGAAGTAACACATCACAGAGCAGTTTCTCAGAAAGCTTCTCTCCAGATTTCATCAGAGGATATTTCCTTTTTCACCATAGCCCTCTATGGGCTTCCAAATATCACTTTGCCAATTCCACAAGAACTGTCTTATCGAAAGGCTTCTTGAGGGGAAAGCTGTAACTCTGTGAGATCATTTCACAGAACACAAAGAAGTTTTTCAGAAAGCTTCTTTTTCTTTGTTATCGCAGGATATTCCCTTTGACCCTAGAGTCTTCAAAGGGATCCGAAATATCTGTTCTCAGATTCAACAGAAATAAGGCTACCAAAGAGATCAACGAAATACAGATGTAACTCTGGGAGTGGCACTCACACATCACAGAGCATTTTGTCAGAAAGCTTCTTTCCAGATTTCATCTGAGGATATTTCCTTTTTCACCTTAGCCCTCTATGGGCTTCCAATTATCACTTTGCCAATTCCGCAAGAACTGTCTTAGCGAAAGGATTCTTGAGGGGAAAGCGGTAACTCTGTGAGATGATTCACAGAACACAAAGAAGTTTCTCAGAAGCTTCTTTCTCTTTGTTATCGGAGGATATTTCCTTTGGCCCTATACTCTTCAACGGGATCCGAAATATCTGATCTCAGATTCCTCAGAAATAAGGCTAGCAAAGAGATCCATGAAATACAGATGTAACTCTCTGAGATGAATTAACAGAACACTAAGCAGTTTCTCAGAAAGCTTCTTTCCAGATTTCATCGGAGGATATTTCCTTTTTCGCCATAGCCCTCTATGGGCTTCCAGATATCACTGTGCCAATTCCCCAAGAACTGTCTTAGCGAAAGGCTTCTTGAGGGGAAAGCTGTAACTCTGTGAGATGATTTCACAGATCACAAAGAATTTTCTCAGAAAGCTTCTTGCTCTTTGTTATCGGAGGATATTTCCTTTTGCCCTATAGTCTTCAAAGGGATCCGAAAAATCTGTTTTCAGATTCCACAGAAATAAGACTAGCAAAGAGATCCACGAAATACAGATGTAACTCTGTGGGCGGAAGTCGCACATCACAGAGCAGTTTCTCAGAAAGCTTCTTTCCAGATTTCATCTGGGAATATTTCCTTTTTCACCGTAGCCCTCTATGGGTTTCCAAATATCGCTTTGCCAATTCCACAAGAGCTGTCTTATCGAAAGGCTTCTTGAGGGGAAAGCTGTAACTCTGTGAGATGATTTCACAGAACACAAAGAAGTTTTTCAGAAAGCTTCTTTCTCTTTGTTATCACAGGATATTTCCTTTGACCCTAGAGTCTTCAAAGGGATCCGAAATATCTGTTCTCAGATTCCACAGAAATAAGGCTAGCAAAGAGATCAACGAAATACAGATGTTACTCAGGGAGTGGAAGTCACAAATCACAGAGGAGTTTCTCAGAAAGCTTCTTTCCAGATTTCAGCTGAAGATATTTCCTTTTTCACCATAGCCCTCTATCGGCTTCCAAATACCACTTTCCAATTCCACAAGAACTGTCTTAGCGAAAGGCTTCTTGAGGGGAAAGCTGTAACTCTGTAAGGTGATTTCACAGAACACAAAGAAGTTTCTCAGAAAGCTTCTTTCTCTTTGTTATCGGAGGATATTTCCTTCGGCGCTATAATCTTCAAAGGGATCCGAAATATCTGTTCTCAGATTCCACAGAAATAGGGCTAGCAAAGAGATCCACGAAATACACATGTAACTCTGTGAGATGAATTAACAGAACACTAAGCAGTTTATCAGAAAGCTTCTTTAAAGATTTCATCTGAGGATATTTCCTTTTTCACCATAGCCCTCTATGGGCTTCCTAATATCACTTTGCCAATTCCACAAGAACTGTCTTAGGGTAAGGCTTCTTGAGGGGAAAGCTGTAACTCTGTGAGATGATTTCACAGAACACAAAGATGTTTCTCAGAAAGCTTCCTTCTCTTTGTTATCGGAGGATATTTCCTTTGGTCCTATAGTCTTCAAAGGGATCCGAAATACCTGTTCTCATATTCCACAGAAATAAGGCTAGGAAAGAGATCAACGAAATACAGATGTAACTCTGGGAGTGGAAGTCACACATCACAGAGCAGTTTCTCAGAAAGCTTCTCTCCAGATTTCAGCTGAGGATATTCCCTTTTTCACCATAGCCCTCTAAGGGCTTTCAAATATCACTTTGCCAATTCCACAAGAACTGTCTTAGCGAAAGCCTTCTTGAGGGGAAAGCTGTAAATCTGTGAGATGATTTCACAGAATACGAGAAGTTTCTCAGAAAGCTTCTTTCTCTTTGTTATCGGAGGACATTTCTTTTGGCCCTATAGTCTTCAAAGGGATCCGATATATCTGTTCTCAGATTCCACCCAAATAAGGCTAGCAAAGAGATCCACGAAATACAGATGTAACTCTGTGTGTGGAAGTCACACATCACAGAGCAGTTTCTCAGAAAGCTTCTTTGCAGATTTCATCTGAGGATATTTCCTTTTTCACCTTAACCCTCTATGGGCTTCCAAATATCACTTTGCCAATTCCGCAAGAACTGTCTTAGCGAAAGGCTTCTTGAGGGGAAAGCGGTAACTCTGTGAGATGATTTCACAGAACACAAAGAAGTTTCTCAGAAAGCTTCTTTCTCTTTGGTATCGGTGGATATTTACTTTGGCCCTATAGTCTTCAAAGGGATCCGAAATATCTCTTCTCAGATTCCACAGAAATAAGGCTAGCATATAGATCCACGAAATACAGATGTAACTCGGTTTGTGGAAGTCACACATCACAGAGCAGTTTCTCAGAAAGCTTCTTTCCAGATTTCATCTGAGGATATTTCCTTTTTCACCATAGCCCTCTATGGGCTTCCAAATATCACTTTGACAATTCCACAAGAACTGTCTTAGGGAAAGGCTGCTTGAGGGGAAAGCTGTAACTCTGTGAGATGATTTCACAGAACACAAAGAAGTTTCTCAGAAAGCTTCTTTCTCTTTGTTATCAGAGGATATTTCCTTTGGCCCTAGAGTCTTCAAAGGGATCCGAAATATCTGTTCTCAGATTCCACAGAAATAAGGCTAGCAAAGAGATCCAGGAAATACAGATGTAACTCTGTGAGTGGAAGTCACACATCACAGAGCAGTTTGTCAGAAAGCTTCTTTGCAGATTTCATCTTAGGATAATTCCTTTTTCACCGTAGCCCTCTATGGGCTTCCAAATATCACTTTGCCAATTCCACAAGAATTGTCTTAGCGAAAGGCTTCTTGAGGGGAAAGCTGTAACTCTGTGAGATGATTTCACAGAACACAAAGAAGTTTTTCAGAAAGCTTCTTTCTCTTTGTTATCGCAGGATATTTCCTTTGGCCCTATAGTCTTCAAAGGGATCCGAAATATCTGTTCTCAGATTCCACCGAAATAAGGCTAGCAAAGAGATCCATGAAATACAGATGTAACTCTCTGAGATGAATTAACAGAACACTAAGCAGTTTCTCAGAAAGCTTCTTTCCAAATTTCATCTGAGTATATTTCCTTTTTAAACATGGTCCTCTATGGGCTTCCAAATATCACTTTGCCAATTCCACAAGAACTGTCTTTGCGAAAGGCTCTTGAGGTGAAAGCTGTAACTCTGTGAGATCATTTCACAGAACACAAAGAAGTTTCTCAGAAAGCTTCTTTCTGTTTGTTATCAGAGGATATTTCCTTTGGCCCTATAGTCTTCAAAGGGATTCGAAATATCTGTTCTCATATTCCACAGAAATAAGACTAGCAAGGAGATCCAGGAAATACAGATGTTACTCTGTGAGTGGAAGTCACACATCACAGAGCAGTTTCTCAGAAAGCTTCTTTCCAGATTTCATCTGAGGATATTTCCTTTTTCAACGTAGCCCTCTACGGGCTTCCAAATATCACTTTGCCAATTCCACAAGAATTGTCTTAGTGAAAGGCTTCTTGAGGGGAAAGCTGTAACTCTGTGAGATGATTTCATAGAACACAAAGAAGTTTCTCAGAAAGCTTCTTTCTCTTTTTTATCGGAGGATATTTCCTTTGGCCCTATAGTCTTCAAAGGGATCCGAAATATCTGTTCTCTGATTCCACAGAAATAAGGCTAGCAAAGAGATCCACGAAATACAGATGTTACTCTGTGAGTGGAAGCCACACATCACAGAGCAGTTTCTCAGAAAGCTTCTTTCCAGATTTCATGTGAGGATATTTCCTTTTTCATCATAGCCCTCTGTGAGCTTCCAAATATCACTTTGCCTGTTCCACAAGAACTGTCTTAGCGAAAGGCTTCTTGAGGGGAAAGCGGTAACTCTGTGAGATGATTTCACAGAACACAAAGAAGTTTCTCAGAAAGCTTCTTTCTCTTTGATATCGGTGGATATTTCCTTTGGCCCTGTAGTCTTCAAAGGGATCCGAAATATCTCTTCTCAGATTCCACAGAAATAAGGCTAGCATATAGATCCACGAAATACAGATGTAACTCGGTGTGTGGAAGTCACACAACACAGAGCAGTTTCTCAGAAAGCTTCTTTCCAGATTTCATCTGAGGATATTTCCTTTTTCACCATAGCCCTCTATGGGCTTCCAAATATCACTTTGCCAATTCCACAAGAACTGTCTTAGGGAAAGGCTTCTTGAGGGGAAAGCTGTAACTCTGTGAGATGATTTCACAGAACACAAAGAAGTTTCTCAGAAAGCTTCTTTCTCTTTGTTATCAGAGGATATGTCCTTTGGCCCTAGAGTCTTCAAAGGGATCCGAAATATCTGTTCTCAGATTCCACAGAAAAAAGGCTAGCAAAGAGATCCACGAAATACAGATGCTACTCTGTGAGTGGAAGTCACACATCACAGAGCAGTTTGTCAGAAAGCTTCTTTGCAGATTTCATCTTAGGATATTTCCTTTTTCACCGTTGCCCTCTATGGGCTTCCAAATATCACTTTGCCAATTCCACAAGAACTGTCTTAGCGAAAGGCTTGTTGAGGGGAAAGCTGTAACTCTGTGAGATGATTTCACAGAACACAAAGAAGTTTTTCAGAAAGCTTCTTTCTCTTTGTTATCGCAGGATATTTCCTTTGGCCCTAGAGTCTTCAAAGGGATCCGAAATATCTGTTCTCAGATTCCACCGAATTAAGGCTAGCAAAGAGATCCATGAAATACAGAGGTAACTCTGTGAGATCAAGTAACAGAACACTAAGCAGTTTCTCAGAAAGCTTCTTTCCAGATTTCATCTGAGGATATTTCCTTTTTAAACATGGTCCTCTATGGGCTTCCAAATATCACTTTGCCAATTCCACAAGAACTGTCTTAGCGAAAGCCTTCTTGAGGGGAAAGCTGTAACTCTGTGAGATGATTTCACAGAACACAAAGAAGTTTTTCAGAAAGCTTCTTTCTCTTTGTTATCGCAGGCTATTTCCTTTGACCCTAGAGCCTTCAAAGGGATCCGAAATATCTGTTCTCAGATTCTACAGAAATAAGGCTAGCAAAGAGATCCACGAAATACAGATGTAACTCTGGGAGTGGAAGTCACACATCACAGAGCAGTTTCTCAGAAAGCTTCTTTCCAGATTTCAGCTAAGGATATTTCCTTTTTCACCATAGCCCTCCATGGGCTTCCAAATATCACTTTGCCAATTCCACAACAACTGTCTTAGGGAAAGGCTTCTTGAGGGGAAAGCTGTAACTCTGTAAGATGATTTCACAGAACACAAAGAAGTTTCTCAGAAAGCTTCTTTCTCTTTGTTATCGGAGAATATTTCCTTTGGCACTATAGTCTTCAAAGGGATCCGAAATATCTGTTCTCAGATTCCACAGAAATAAGACTAGCAATGAGATCCACGAAATACAGATGCTACTCTGTGAGTGGAAGTCACACATCACAGAGCAGTTTCTCAGAAAGCTTCTTTGCAGATTTCATCTGAGGATATTTCCTCTTTCACGGTAGCCCTCAATGGGCTTCCAAATATCACTTTGCCAATTCCACAAGAACTATCTTAGAGAAAGGCTTCTTGAGGGGAAAGCTGTAACTCTGTGGGATGATTTCACAGAACACAAAGAAGTTTTTCAGAAAGCTTCTTTCTCTTTGTTATCGCAGGTTATTTCCTTTGGCCCTATAGTCTTCAAAGGGATCCGAAATATCTGTTCTCAGATTCCACCGAAATAAGGCTAGCAAAGTGATCCATGAAATACAGATGTAACTCTCTGAGATGAATTAACAGAACACTAAGCAGTTTCTCAGAAAGCTTCTTTCCAAATTTCATCTGAGTATATTTCCTTTTTAAACATGGTCCTCTATGGGCTTCCAAATATCACTTTGCCAATTCCACAAGAACTGTCTTTGCGAAAGGCTTCTTGAGGGGAAAGCTGTAACTCTGTGAGATCATTTCCAGAACACAAAGAAGTTTCTCAGAAAACTTCTTTCTCTTTGTTATCGCAGGATATTTCCTTTGGCCCTATAGTCTTCAAAGGGATCCGAAATATCTGTTCTCAGATTCCACAGAAATAAGACTAGCAATGAGATCCAGGAAATACAGATGTTACTCTGTGAGTGGAAGTCACACATCATAGAGCAGTTTCTCAGAAAGCTCCTTTCCAGATTTCATCTGAGGATATTTCCTTTTTCACCGTAGCCCTCTATGGGCTTCCAAATATCACTTTGCCAATTCCCCAAGAAGTGTCCTAGCGAAAGGCTTCTTGAGGGGAAAGTTGTAACTCTCTGAGATGCTTTCACAGAACACAAAGAAGTTTTTCAGAAAGCTTCTTTCTCTTTGTTTTCGCAGGATATTTCCTTTGGCCCTATTGTCTTCAATGGGATCCGAAATATGTGTTCTCAGATTCCACAGAAATAAGGCTAGACAAGAGATCCCCGAAATAGAGATGCAACCCTGTGAGATGAATAAAGAGAACACTAAGCAGTTTCTCAGAAAGCTTCTTTCCAGATTTCATCTGAGGATATTTCCTTTTTTACCATAGCCCTCTATGGGCTTCCAAATATCACTTTGCCAATTCCACAAGAACTGTCTTAGCGAAAGGCTTCTTGAGGGGAAAGCTGTCACTCTGTGAGATCATTTCACAGAACACAAAGAAGTTTCTCAGAAAGCTTCTTTCTGTTTGTTATCAGAGGATATTTCCTTTGGCCCTATAGTCTTCAAAGGGATCCGAAATATCTGTTCTCATATTCCACAGAAATAAGACTAGCAAGGAGATCCAGGAAATACAGATGTTACTCTGTGAGTGGAAGTCACACATCACAGAGCAGTTTCTCAGAAAGCTTCTTTCCAGATTTCATCTGAGGATATTTCCTTTTTCAACGTAGCCCTCTACGGGCTTCCAAATATCACTTTGCCAATTCCACAAGAATTGTCTTAGTGAAAGGCTTCTTGAGGGGAAAGCTGTAACTCTGTGAGATGATTTCATAGAACACAAAGAAGTTTCTCAGAAAGCTTCTTTCTCTTTTTTATCGGAGGATATTTCCTTTGGCCCTATAGTCTTCAAAGGGATCCGAAATATCTGTTCTCTGATTCCACAGAAATAAGGCTAGCAAAGAGATCCACGAAATACAGATGTTACTCTGTGAGTGGAAGCCACACATCACAGAGCAGTTTCTCAGAAAGCTTCTTTCCAGATTTCATGTGAGGATATTTCCTTTTTCATCATAGCCCTCTGTGAGCTTCCAAATATCACTTTGCCTATTCCACAAGAACTGTCTTAGCGAAAGGCTTCTTGAGGGGAAAGCGGTAACTCTGTGAGATGATTTCACAGAACACAAAGAAGTTTCTCAGAAAGCTTCTTTCTCTTTGATATCGGTGGATATTTCCTTTGGCCCTATAGTCTTCAAAGGGATCCGAAATATCTCTTCTCAGATTCCACAGAAATAAGGCTAGCATATAGATCCACGAAATACAGATGTAACTCGGTGTGTGGAAGTCACACAACACAGAGCAGTTTCTCAGAAAGCTTCTTTCCAGATTTCATCTGAGGATATTTCCTTTTTCACCATAGCCCTCTATGGGCTTCCAAATATCACTTTGCCAATTCCACAAGAACTGTCTTAGGGAAAGGCTTCTTGAGGGGAAAGCTGTAACTCTGTGAGATGATTTCACAGAACACAAAGAAGTTTCTCAGAAAGCTTCTTTCTCTTTGTTATCAGAGGATATTTCCTTTGGCCCTAGAGTCTTCAAAGGGATCCGAAATATCTGTTCTCAGATTCCACAGAAAAAAGGCTAGCAAAGAGGTCCACGAAATACAGATGCTACTCTGTGAGTGGAAGTCACACATCACAGAGCAGTTTGTCAGAAAGCTTCTTTGCAGATTTCATCTTAGGATATTTCCTTTTTCACCGTTGCCCTCTATGGGCTTCCAAATATCACTTTGCCAATTCCACAAGAACTGTCTTAGCGAAAGGCTTCCTGAGGGGAAAGCTGTAACTCTGTGAGATGATTTCACAGAACACAAAGAAGTTTTTCAGAAAGCTTCTTTCTCTTTGTTATCGCAGGATATATCCTTTGGCCCTATAGTCTTCAAAGGGATCCGAAATATCTGTTCTCAGATTCCACCGAATTAAGGCTAGCAAAGAGATCCATGAAATACAGAGGTAACTCTGTGAGATCAATTAACAGAACACTAAGCAGTTTCTCAGAAAGCTTCTTTCCAGATTTCATCTGAGGATATTTCCTTTTAAACATGGTCCTCTATGGGCTTCCAAATATCACTTTGCCAATTCCACAAGAACTGTCTTAGCGAAAGGCTTCTTGAGGGGAAAGCTGTAACTCTGTGAGATGATTTCACAGAACACAAAGAAGTTTTTCAGAAAGCTTCTTTCTCTTTGTTATCGCAGGCTATTTCCTTTGACCCTAGAGCCTTCAAAGGGATCCGAAATATCTGTTTTAAGATTCCACAGAAATAAGGCTAGCAAAGAGATCCACGAAACACAGATGTAACTCTGGGAGTGGAAGTCACACATCACAGAGCAGTTTCTCAGGAAGCTTCTTTCCAGATTTCAGCTGAGGATATTTCCTTTTTCTCCATAGCCCTCTATGGGTTTCCAAATATCACTTTGCCAATTCCACAAGAACAGTCTTAGGGAAAGGCTTCTTGAGGGGAAAGCGGTAACTCTGTCAGATGATTTCACAGAACACAAAGACGTTTCTCAGAAGGCTTCTTTCTCTTTTTCATCAGAGGATATTTCCTTTGGCCCTATAGTCTTCAAAGGGATCCGAAATATCTGTTCTCAGATTCCACAGAAATAAGGCTAGCAAAGAGATCCACGAAATACAGATGTAACTCTGTGTGTAGAAGTCACACATCACAGAGCAGTTTCTCAGAAAGCTTCTTTCCAGATTTCAGCTAAGGATATTTCCTTTTTCACCATAGCCCTCCATGGGCTTCCAAATATCACTTTGCCAATTCCACAAGAACTGTCTTAGCGAAATGCTTCTTGAGGGGAAAGCTGTAACTCTGTAAGATGATTTCACAGAACACAAAGAAGTTTCTCAGAAAGCTTCTTTCTCTTTGTTATCGGAGAATATTTCCTTTGGCACTATAATCTTCAAAGGGATCCGAAATATCTGTTTTCAGATTCCACAGAAATAAGACTAGCAATGAGATCCACGAAATACAGATGCTACTCTGTGAGTGGAAGTCACACATCACAGAGCAGTTTCTCAGAAAGCTTCTTTGCAGATTTCATCTGAGGATATTTCCTCTTTCACGGTAGCCCTCAATGGGCTTCCAAATATCACTTTGCCAATTCCACAAGAACTATCTTAGAGAAAGGCTTCTTGAGGGGAAAGCTGTAACTCTGTGGGATGATTTCACAGAACACAAAGAAGTTTTTCAGAAAGCTTCTTTCTCTTTGTTATCGCAGGTTATTTCCTTTGGCCCTATAGTCTTCAAAGGGATCCGAAATATCTGTTCTCAGATTCCACCGAAATAAGGCTAGCAAAGTGATCCATGGAATACAGATGTAACTCTCTGAGATGAATTAACAGAACACTAAGCAGTTTCTCAGAAAGCTTCTTTCCAAATTTCATCTGAGTATATTTCCTTTTTAAACATGGTCCTCTATGGGCTTCCAAATATCACTTTGCCAATTCCACAAGAACTGTCTTTGCGAAAGGCTTCTTGAGGGGAAAGCTGTAACTCTGTGAGATCATTTCCAGAACACAAAGAAGTTTCTCAGAAAGCTTCTTTCTCTTTGTTATCGCAGGATATTTCCTTTGGCCCTATAGTCTTCAAAGGGATCCGAAATATCTGTTCTCAGATTCCACAGAAATAAGACTAGCAATGAGATCCAGGAAATACAGATGTTACTCTGTGAGTGGAAGTCACACATCACAGAGCAGTTTCTCAGAAAGCTCCTTTCCAGATTTCATCTGAGGATATTTCCTTTTTCACCATAGCCCTCTATGGGCTTCCAAATATCACTTTGCCAATTCCCCAAGAAGTGTCCTAGCGAAAGGCTTCTTGAGGGGAAAGCTGTAACTCTCTGAGATGATTTCACAGAACACAAAGAAGTTTTTCAGAAAGCTTCTTTCTCTTTGTTTTCGCAGGATATTTCCTTTGGCCCTATTGTCTTCAATGGGATCCGAAATATGTGTTCTCAGATTCCACAGAAATAAGGCTAGACAAGAGATCCCCGAAATAGAGATGCAACCCTGTGAGATGAATAAAGAGAACACTAAGCAGTTTCTCAGAAAGCTTCTTTCCAGATTTCATCTGAGGATATTTCCTTTTTTACCATAGCCCTCTATGGGCTTCCAAATATCACTTTGCCAATTCCACAAGAACTGTCTTAGCGAAAGGCTTCTTGAGGGGAAAGCTGTAACTCTGTGAGATCATTTCACAGAACACAAAGAAGTTTCTCAGAAAGCTTCTTTCTGTTTGTTATCAGAGGATATTTCCTTTGGCCCTATAGTCTTCAAAGGGATCCGAAATATCTGTTCTCATATTCCACAGAAATAAGACTAGCAAGGAGATCCAGGAAATACAGATGTTACTCTGTGAGTGGAAGTCACACATCACAGAGCAGTTTCTCAGAAAGCTTCTTTCCAGATTTCATCTAAGGATAATTCCTTTTTCAACGTAGCCCTCTACGGGCTTCCAAATATCACTTTGCCAATTCCACAAGAATTGTCTTAGTGAAAGGCTTCTTGAGGGGAAAGCTGTAACTCTGTGAGATGATTTCATAGAACACAAAGAAGTTTCTCAGAAAGCTTCTTTCTCTTTTTTATCGGAGGATACTTCCTTTGGCCCTATAGTCTTCAAAGGGATCCGAAATATCTGTTCTCTGATTCCACAGAAATAAGGCTAGCAAAGAGATCCACGAAATACAGATGTTACTCTGTGAGTGGAAGCCACACATCACAGAGCAGTTTCTCAGAAAGCTTCTTTCCAGATTTCATGTGAGGATATTTCCTTTTTCATCATAGCCCTCTGTGAGCTTCCAAATATCACTTTGCCTATTCCACAAGAACTGTCTTAGCGAAAGGCTTCTTGAGGGGAAAGCGGTAACTCTGTGAGATGATTTCACAGAACACAAAGAAGTTTCTCAGAAAGCTTCTTTCTCTTTGATATCGGTGGATATTTCCTTTGGCCCTATAGTCTTCAAAGGGATCCGAAATATCTCTTCTCAGATTCCACAGAAATAAGGCTAGCATATACATCCACGAAATACAGATGTAACTCGGTGTGTGGAAGTCACACAACACAGAGCAGTTTCTCAGAAAGCTTCTTTCCAGATTTCATCTGAGGATATTTCCTTTTTCACCATAGCCCTCTATGGGCTTCCAAATATCACTTTGCCAATTCCACAAGAACTGTCTTAGGGAAAGGCTTCTTGAGGGGAAAGCTGTAACTCTGTGAGATGATTTCACAGAACACAAAGAAGTTTCTCAGAAAGCTTCTTTCTCTTTGTTATCAGAGGATATTTCCTTTGGCCCTAGAGTCTTCAAAGGGATCCGAAATATCTGTTCTCAGATTCCACAGAAAAAAGGCTAGCAAAGAGATCCACGAAATACAGATGCTACTCTGTGAGTGGAAGTCACACATCACAGAGCAGTTTGTCAGAAAGCTTCTTTGCAGATTTCATCTTAGGATATTTCCTTTTTCACCGTTGCCCTCTATGGGCTTCCAAATATCACTTTGCCAATTCCACAAGAACTGTCTTAGCGAAAGGCTTCTTGAGGGGAAAGCTGTAACTCTGTGAGATGATTTCACAGAACACAAAGAAGTTTTTCAGAAAGCTTCTTTCTCTTTGTTATCGCAGGATATATCCTTTGGCCCTATAGTCTTCAAAGGGATCCGAAATATCTGTTCTCAGATTCCACCGAATTAAGGCTAGCAAAGAGATCCATGAAATACAGAGGTAACTCCGTGAGATCAATTAACAGAACACTAAGCAGTTTCTCAGAAAGCTTCTTTCCAGATTTCATCTGAGGATATTTCCTTTTTAAACATGGTCCTCTATGGGCTTCCAAATATCACTTTGCCAATTCCACAAGAACTGTCTTAGCGAAAGGCTTCTTGAGGGGAAAGCTGTAACTCTGTGAGATGATTTCACAGAACACAAAGAAGTTTTTCAGAAAGCTTCTTTCTCTTTGTTATCGCAGGCTATTTCCTTTGACCCTAGAGCCTTCAAAGGGATCCGAAATATCTGTTTTAAGATTCCACAGAAATAAGGCTAGCAAAGAGATCCACGAAACACAGATGTAACTCTGGGAGTGGAAGTCACACATCACAGAGCAGTTTCTCAGGAAGCTTCTTTCCAGATTTCAGCTGAGGATATTTCCTTTTTCTCCATAGCCCTCTATGGGTTTCCAAATATCACTTTGCCAATTCCACAAGAACTGTCTTAGGGAAAGGCTTCTTGAGGGGAAAGCGGTAACTCTGTCAGATGTTTTCACAGAACACAAAGACGTTTCTCAGAAGGTTTCTTTCTCTTTTTCATCAGAGGATATTTCCTTTGGCCCTATAGTCTTCAAAGGGATCCGAAATATCTGTTCTCAGATTCCACAGAAATAAGGCTAGCAAAGAGATCCACGAAATACAGATGTAACTCTGTGTGTAGAAGTCACACATCACAGAACAGTTTCTCAGAAAGCTTCTTTCCAGATTTCATCTGAGGATATTTCCTTTTTCAACATAGCCCTCTATGGCCTTCCAAATATCACTTTGCCAATTCCACAAGAACTGTCTTAGCGAAATGCTTCTTGAGGGGAAAGCTGTAACTCTGTAAGATGATTTCACAGAACACAAAGAAGTTTCTCAGAAAGCTTCTTTCTCTTTGTTATCGGAGGATATTTCCTTTGGCACTATAGTCTTCAAAGGGATCCGAAATATCTGTTCTCAGATTCCACCGAAATAAGGCTACCAAAGAGATCCATGAAATACAGATGTAACTCTGTGAGATGAACTAACAGAACACTAAGCAGTTTCTCAGAAAGCTTCTGTCCAAATTTCATCTGATTATATTTCCTTTTTAACCATGGTCCTCTATGGGCTTCCAAATATCACTTTGCAAATTCCACAAGAACTGTCTTTGCGAAAGGCTTCTTGAGGGGAAAGCTGTAACTCTGTGAGATCATTTCCAGAACACAAAGAAGTTTCTCAGAAAGCTTCTTTCTCTTTGTTATCGCAGGATATTTCCTTTGGCCCTATAGTCTTCAAAGGGATCCGAAATATCTGTTCTCAGATTCCACAGAAATAAGACTAGCAATGAGATCCAGGAAATACAGATGTTACTCTGTGAGTGGAAGTCACACATCACAGAGCAGTTTCTCAGAAAGCTCCTTTACAGATTTCATCTGAGGATATTTCCTTTTTCACCATAGCCCTCTATGGGCTTCCAAATATCACTTTGCCAATTCCCCAAGAAGTGTCTTCGCGAAAGGCTTCTTGAGGGGAAAGCTGTAACTCTCTGAGATGATTTCACAGAACACAAAGAAGTTTTTCAGAAAGCTTCTTTCTCTTTGTTTTCGCAGGATATTTCCTTTGGCCCTATTGTCTTCAATGGGATCCGAAATATGTGTTCTCAGATTCCACAGAAATAAGGCTAGACAAGAGATCCACGAAATAGAGATGCAACACTGTGAGTTGAATAAAGAGAACACTAAGCAGTTTCTCAGAAAGCTTCTTTCCAGATTTCATCTGAGGATATTTCCTTTTTCACCATAGCCCTCTATGGGCTTCCAAATATCACTTTTCCAATTACACAAGAACTGTCTTAGCGAAAGGCTTCTTGAGGGGAAAGCTGTAACTCTGTGAGATCATTTCACAGAACACAAAGAAGTTTCTCAGAAAGCTTCTTTCTCTTTGTTATCAGAGGATATTTCCTTTGGCCCTATAGTCTTCAAAGGGATCCGAAATATCTGTTCTCATATTCAACAGAAATAAGACTAGCAATGAGATCCAGGAAATACAGATGTTACTCTGTGAGTGGAAGCCACACATCACAGAGCAGTTTCTCAGAAAGCTTCTTTCCAGATTTCATGTGAGGATATTTCCTTTTTCACCATAGCCCTCTGTGAGCTTCCAAATATCACTTTGCCTATTCCACAAGAACTGTCTTACGAAAGGCTTCTTGAGGGGAAAGCGGTAACTCTGTGAGATGATTTCACAGAACACAAAGAAGTTTCTCAGAAAGCTTCTTTCTCTTTGGTATCGGTGGATATTTCCTTTGGCCCTATAGTCTTCAAAGGGATCCGAAATATCTCTTCTCAGATTCCACAGAAATAAGACTAGCAAAGAGATCCACGAAATACAGATGTAACTCGGTGTGTGGAAGTCACACATCACAGAGCAGTTTCTCAGAAAGCTTCTTCCCAGATTTCATCTGAGGATATTTCCTTTTTCACCATAGCCCTCTATGGGCTTCGAAATATCACTTTGCCAATTCCACAAGAACTGTCTTAGGGAAAGGCTTCTTGTGGGGAAAGCTGTAACTCTGTGAGATGATTTCACAGAACACAAAGAAGTTTCTCAGAAAGCTTCTTTCTCTTTGTTATCAGAGGATATTTCCTTTGGCCCTAGAGTCTTCCAAGGGATCCGAAATATCTGTTCTCAGATTCCACAGAAATAAGGCTAGCAAAGAGATCCACGAAATACAGATGCTACTCTGTGAGTGGAAGTCACACATCACAGAGCAGTTTCTCAGAAAGCTTCTTTGCAGATTTCATCTGGGATATTTCCTTTTTCACCGTAGCCCTCTATGGGCTTCCAAATATCACTTTGCCAATTCCACAAGAACTGTCTTAGCGAAAGGCTTCTTGAGGGGAAAGCTGTAACTCGGTGAGTTGATTTCACAGAACACAAAGAAGTTTTTCAGAAAGCTTCTTTCTCTTTGTTATCGCAGGATATTTCCTTTGGCCCTATAGTCTTCAAAGGGATCCGAAATATCTGTTCTCAGATTCCACCGAATTAAGGCTAGCAAAGAGATCCATGAAATACAGATGTAACTCTGTGAGATCAATTAACAGAACACTAAGCAGTTTTTCAGAAAGCTTCTTTCCAGATTTCATCTGAGGATATTTCCTTTTTAAACATGGTCCTCTATGGGTTTCCAAATATCACTTTGCCAATTCCACAAGAACTGTCTTAGCGCAAGGCTTCTTGAGGGGAAAGCTGTAACTCTCTGAGATGATTTCACAGAACACAAAGAAGTTTTTCAGAAAGCTTCTTTCTCTTTGTTATCGCAGGATATTTCCTTTGGCCCTAGAGTCTTCAAAGGGATCTGAAATATCTATTCTCAGATTCCACAGAAATAAGACTAGCAATGAGATCCAGGAAATACAGATGTTACTCTGTGAGTGGAAGTCACACATCACAGAGCAGTTTCTCAGAAAGCTCCTTTCCAGATTTCATCTGAGGATATTTCCTTTTTCACCATAGCCCTCTATGGGCTTCCAAATATCACTTTGCCAATTCCACAAGAAGTGTCTTAGAGAAAGGCTTCTTGAGGGTAAAGCTGTAACTCTGTGAGATGATTTCACAGAACACAAAGAAGTTTCTCACAAAGCTTCTTTCTCTTTGTTATCGCAGGATATTTCCTTTGGCACTATAGTCTTCAAAGGTATCCGAAATATCTGTTCTCAGATTCCACAGAAATAAGGCTAGAAAAGAAATCCACGAAATACAGATGTAACTCTGTGAGATGAATTAACAGAACACTAGGAAGTTTCTCAGAAAACTTCTTTCCAGATTTCATCTGAGGATATTTCCTTTTTCAACGTAGACCTCTATGGGCTTCCAAATATCACTTTGCCAATTCCGCAAGTACTGTCTTAGCGAAAGGATTCTAGAGGGGAAAGCGGTAACTCTGTGAGATGATTTCACAGAACACAAAGAAGTTAGTCAGAAAGCTTCTTTCTCTTTGTTATCGAAGGATATTTCCTTTGGCCCAATAGTCTCAAAGGGATCCGAAATATCTGTTCTCAGATTCCACAGAAATAAGGCTAGCAAAGAGATCCACGAAATACAGATGTTACTCTGTGTGTGGAAGTCACACATCCCAGAGCAGTTTCTCAGAAAGCTTCTTTCCAGATTTCATCAGAGGATATTTCCTTTTTCACCATAGCCCTCTAAGGGCTTCCAAATATCACTTTGCCAATTCCGCAAGAACTGTGTTAGCGAAGGGATTCTTCAGGGGAAAGCGGTAACTCTGTGAGATGATTTCACAGAACACAAAGAAGTTTCTCAGAAAGCTTCTTTCTCTTTGTTATCGGAGGATATTTTCTTTGGCCCAATAGTATTCAAAGGGATTCGAAATATCTGTTCTCAGATTCAACAGAAATAAGGCAAGCAAAGTGATCCACGAAATACAGATGTAACTCTGTGTGTGGAAGTCAAACATCACATAACAGTTTCTCAGAAAGCTCCTTTCCAGATTTCATATGAGGATATTTCCTTTTTCACCATAGCCCTCTATGGGCTTCCAAATATCACTTTGCCAATTCCACAAGAACTGTCTTATCGAAGGGCATCTTGAGGGGAAAGCTGTAACTCTCTGAGATGATTTCACAGAACGCAAAGAAGTTTTTCAGAAAGCTTCTTTCTCTTTGTTATCAGAGGATATTTCCGTTGGCCCTATTGTCTTCCCTGGGATCCGAAATATCTGTTCTCAGATTCCACAGAAATAAGGCTAGACAAGAGATCCACGAAATACAGATGTAACCCTGTGAGATGAATAAACAGAACACTAAGCAGTTTCTCAGAAAGCTTCTTTCCAGATTTCATCTGAGGATATTTCCTTTTTCACCATAGCCCTCTATGGGCTTCCAAATATCACTTTGCCAATTCCACAAGTACTGTCTTAGGGAAAGGCTTCTTGAGGGGAAAGCTGTAACTCTGTGAGATGATTTCACAGAACACAAAGAAGTTTCTCAGAAAGCTTCTTTCTCTTTGTTATCGCAGGATATTTCCTTTTGCGCTATAGTCTTCAAAGGGATCCGAAATATCTGTTCTCATATTCAACAGAAATAAGACTAGCAATGAGGTCCAGGAAATACAGATGTTACTCTGTGAATGGAAGTCACACATCACAGAGCAGTTTCTCAGAAAGCTTCTTTCCAGATTTCATCTGAGGATATTTCCTTTTTCACCGTAGCCCTCTATGGGCTTCCAAATATCACTTTGCCAATTCCACAAGAACTGTTTAGTGAAAGGCTTCTTGAGGGGAAAGCAGTAACTCTGTGAGATGATTTCATAGAACACAAAGAAGTTTCTCCGAAAGCTTCTTTCTCTTTGTTATCGGAGGATATTTCCTTTGGCCCTATAGTCTTCAAAGGGATCCGAAATATCTGTTCTCAGATTCCTCATAAATAAGGCTAGCAAACAGATCCACGAAATACAGATGTTACTCTGTGAGTGGAAGTCACACTTCACAGAGCAGTTTCTCAGAAAGCTTCTTTCCAGATTTCATGTGAGGATATTTCCTTTTTCACCATAGCCCTCTGTGAGCTTCCAAATATCACTTTGCCAATTCCACAAGAACTGTATTAGCGAAAGGCTTCTTGAGGGGAAAGCGGTAACTCTGTGAGATGATTTCACAGAACACAAAGAAGTTTCTCAGAAAGCTTCTTTCTCTTTGTTATCGCAGGATATTTCCTTTGGCCCTATCGTCTTCAAAGGGATCCGAAATATCTCTTCTCAGATTCCACAGAAATAAGGCTAGCAAAGAGATCCACGAAATACAGATGAAACTCGGTGTGTGGAAGTCACACATCACAGAGCAGTTTCTCAGAAAGCTTCTTTCCAGATTTCATCTGAGGATATTTCCTTTTTCAACATAGCCCTCAATGGGCTTCCAAATATCACTTTGCCAATTCCACAAGAACTGTCTTAGGGAAAGGCTTCTTGAGGGGAAAGGTGTAACTCTGTGAGATGATTTCAAAGAACACAAAGAAGTTTCTCAGAAAGCTTCTTTCTCTTTGTTTTCAGAGGATATTTAATTTGGCCCTACAGTCTTCAAAGGGATCCGAAATATCTGTTCTCAGATTCCACCGAAATAAGGCTAGCAAAGAGATCCATGAAATACAGATGTAACTCTGTGAGATGAATTAACGGAACACTAAGCAGTTTCTCAGAAAGCTTCTTTCCAGATTTCATCCGAGGATATTTCCTTTTTAAACATGGTCCTCTATGGGCTTCCAAATATCACTTTGCCAATTCCACAAGAACTCTCTTAGCGAAAGGCTTCTTGAAGGGAAAGCTGTAACTCTGTGAGATCATTTCCAGAACACAAAGAAGTTTCTCAGAAAGCTTCTTTCTCTTTGTTATCGCAGGATATTTCTTTTGGCCCTATAGTCTTCAAAGGGATCCGCAATATCTGTTCTCCGATTCCACAGAAATAAGACTAGCAATGACATCCAGGAAATACAGATGTTACTCTGTGAGTGGAAGTCACCCATCTCAGAGCAGTTTCTCAGAAAGCTTCTTTCCAGATTTCATCGGAGGATATTTCCTTTTTCACCGTAGCCCTGTATGGGCTTCATAATATCACTTTTCCAATTCCACAAGAACTGTCTTAGTCAAAGGCTTCTTGAGGGGAAAGCGGTAACTCTGTGAGATGATTTCACAGAACACAAAGAAGTTTCTCCGGAAACTTCTTTCTCTTTGTTATCGGAGGATATTTCCTTAGGCCCTATGGTCTTCAAAGGGATCCGAAATATCTGTTCTCAGGTTCCAGAGAAATAAGGCTAGCAAAGAGATCCACGAAATACACATGTTACTCTGTGTGTGGAAGTCACACATCACAGAACAGTTTCTCAGAAAGCTTCTTTCCAGATTTCATCTGAGGATATTTCCTTTTTCAACATAGCCCTCTATGGCCTTCCAAATATCACTTTGCCAATTCCACAAGAACTGTCTTAGCGAAATGCTTCTTGAGGGGAAAGCTGTAACTCTGTAAGATGATTTCACAGAACACAAAGAAGTTTCTCAGAAAGCTTCTTTCTCTTTGTTATCGGAGGATATTTCCTTTGGCACTATAGTCTTCAAAGGGATCCGAAATATCTGTTCTCAGATTCCACCGAAATAAGGCTACCAAAGAGATCCATGAAATACAGATGTAACTCTGTGAGATGAACTAACAGAACACTAAGCAGTTTCTCAGAAAGCTTCTGTCCAAATTTCATCTGATTATATTTCCTTTTTAACCATGGTCCTCTATGGGCTTCCAAATATCACTTTGCAAATTCCACAAGAACTGTCTTTGCGAAAGGCTTCTTGAGGGGAAAGCTGTAACTCTGTGAGATCATTTCCAGAACACAAAGAAGTTTCTCAGAAAGCTTCTTTCTCTTTGTTATCGCAGGATATTTCCTTTGGCCCTATAGTCTTCAAAGGGATCCGAAATATCTGTTCTCAGATTCCACAGAAATAAGACTAGCAATGAGATCCAGGAAATACAGATGTTACTCTGTGAGTGGAAGTCACACATCACAGAGCAGTTTCTCAGAAAGCTCCTTTACAGATTTCATCTGAGGATATTTCCTTTTTCACCATAGCCCTCTATGGGCTTCCAAATATCACTTTGCCAATTCCCCAAGAAGTGTCTTCGCGAAAGGCTTCTTGAGGGGAAAGCTGTAACTCTCTGAGATGATTTCACAGAACACAAAGAAGTTTTTCAGAAAGCTTCTTTCTCTTTGTTTTCGCAGGATATTTCCTTTGGCCCTATTGTCTTCAATGGGATCCGAAATATGTGTTCTCAGATTCCACAGAAATAAGGCTAGACAAGAGATCCACGAAATAGAGATGCAACCCTGTGAGTTGAATAAAGAGAACACTAAGCAGTTTCTCAGAAAGCTTCTTTCCAGATTTCATCTGAGGATATTTCCTTTTTCACCATAGCCCTCTATGGCCTTCCAAATATCACTTTGCCAATTACACAAGAACTGTCTTAGCGAAAGGCTTCTTGAGGGGAAAGCTGTAACTCTGTGAGATCATTTCACAGAACACAAAGAAGTTTCTCAGAAAGCTTCTTTCTCTTTGTTATCAGAGGATATTTCCTTTGGCCCTATAGTCTTCAAAGGGATCCGAAATATCTGTTCTCATATTCAACAGAAATAAGACTAGCAATGAGATCCAGGAAATACAGATGTTACTCTGTGAGTGGAAGCCACACATCACAGAGCAGTTTCTCAGAAAGCTTCTTTCCAGATTTCATGTGAGGATATTTCCTTTTTCACCATAGCCCTCTGTGAGCTTCCAAATATCACTTTGCCTATTCCACAAGAACTGTCTTACGAAAGGCTTCTTGAGGGGAAAGCGGTAACTCTGTGAGATGATTTCACAGAACACAAAGAAGTTTCTCAGAAAGCTTCTTTCTCTTTGGTATCGGTGGATATTTCCTTTGGCCCTATAGTCTTCAAAGGGATCCGAAATATCTCTTCTCAGATTCCACAGAAATAAGACTAGCAAAGAGATCCACGAAATACAGATGTAACTCGGTGTGTGGAAGTCACACATCACAGAGCAGTTTCTCAGAAAGCTTCTTCCCAGATTTCATCTGAGGATATTTCCTTTTTCACCATAGCCCTCTATGGGCTTCGAAATATCACTTTGCCAATTCCACAAGAACTGTCTTAGGGAAAGGCTTCTTGTGGGGAAAGCTGTAACTCTGTGAGATGATTTCACAGAACACAAAGAAGTTTCTCAGAAAGCTTCTTTCTCTTTGTTATCAGAGGATATTTCCTTTGGCCCTAGAGTCTTCCAAGGGATCCGAAATATCTGTTCTCAGATTCCACAGAAATAAGGCTAGCAAAGAGATCCACGAAATACAGATGCTACTCTGTGAGTGGAAGTCACACATCACAGAGCAGTTTCTCAGAAAGCTTCTTTGCAGATTTCATCTGGGATATTTCCTTTTTCACCGTAGCCCTCTATGGGCTTCCAAATATCACTTTGCCAATTCCACAAGAACTGTCTTAGCGAAAGGCTTCTTGAGGGGAAAGCTGTAACTCGGTGAGATGATTTCACAGAACACAAAGAAGTTTTTCAGAAAGCTTCTTTCTCTTTGTTATCGCAGGATATTTCCTTTGGCCCTATAGTCTTCAAAGGGATCCGAAATATCTGTTCTCAGATTCCACCGAATTAAGGCTAGCAAAGAGATCCATGAAATACAGATGTAACTCTGTGAGATCAATTAACAGAACACTAAGCAGTTTTTCAGAAAGCTTCTTTCCAGATTTCATCTGAGGATATTTCCTTTTTAAACATGGTCCTCTATGGGTTTCCAAATATCACTTTGCCAATTCCACAAGAACTGTCTTAGCGCAAGGCTTCTTGAGGGGAAAGCTGTAACTCTCTGAGATGATTTCACAGAACACAAAGAAGTTTTTCAGAAAGCTTCTTTCTCTTTGTTATCGCAGGATATTTCCTTTGGCCCTAGAGTCTTCAAAGGGATCTGAAATATCTATTCTCAGATTCCACAGAAATAAGACTAGCAATGAGATCCAGGAAATACAGATGTTACTCTGTGAGTGGAAGTCACACATCACAGAGCAGTTTCTCAGAAAGCTCCTTTCCAGATTTCATCTGAGGATATTTCCTTTTTCACCATAGCCCTCTATGGGCTTCCAAATATCACTTTGCCAATTCCACAAGAAGTGTCTTAGAGAAAGGCTTCTTGAGGGTAAAGCTGTAACTCTGTGAGATGATTTCACAGAACACAAAGAAGTTTCTCACAAAGCTTCTTTCTCTTTGTTATCGCAGGATATTTCCTTTGGCACTATAGTCTTCAAAGGTATCCGAAATATCTGTTCTCAGATTCCACAGAAATAAGGCTAGAAAAGAAATCCACGAAATACAGATGTAACTCTGTGAGATGAATTAACAGAACACTAGGAAGTTTCTCAGAAAACTTCTTTCCAGATTTCATCTGAGGATATTTCCTTTTTCAACGTAGACCTCTATGGGCTTCCAAATATCACTTTGCCAATTCCGCAAGTACTGTCTTAGCGAAAGGATTCTAGAGGGGAAAGCGGTAACTCTGTGAGATGATTTCACAGAACACAAAGAAGTTAGTCAGAAAGCTTCTTTCTCTTTGTTATCGAAGGATATTTCCTTTGGCCCAATAGTCTCAAAGGGATCCGAAATATCTGTTCTCAGATTCCACAGAAATAAGGCTAGCAAAGAGATCCACGAAATACAGATGTTACTCTGTGTGTGGAAGTCACACATCCCAGAGCAGTTTCTCAGAAAGCTTCTTTCCAGATTTCATCAGAGGATATTTCCTTTTTCACCATAGCCCTCTAAGGGCTTCCAAATATCACTTTGCCAATTCCGCAAGAACTGTGTTAGCGAAGGGATTCTTCAGGGGAAAGCGGTAACTCTGTGAGATGATTTCACAGAACACAAAGAAGTTTCTCAGAAAGCTTCTTTCTCTTTGTTATCGGAGGATATTTTCTTTGGCCCAATAGTATTCAAAGGGATTCGAAATATCTGTTCTCAGATTCAACAGAAATAAGGCAAGCAAAGTGATCCACGAAATACAGATGTAACTCTGTGTGTGGAAGTCAAACATCACATAACAGTTTCTCAGAAAGCTCCTTTCCAGATTTCATATGAGGATATTTCCTTTTTCACCATAGCCCTCTATGGGCTTCCAAATATCACTTTGCCAATTCCACAAGAACTGTCTTAGCGAAGGGCATCTTGAGGGGAAAGCTGTAACTCTCTGAGATGATTTCACAGAACGCAAAGAAGTTTTTCAGAAAGCTTCTTTCTCTTTGTTATCAGAGGATATTTCCGTTGGCCCTATTGTCTTCCCTGGGATCCGAAATATCTGTTCTCAGATTCCACAGAAATAAGGCTAGACAAGAGATCCACGAAATACAGATGTAACCCTGTGAGATGAATAAACAGAACACTAAGCAGTTTCTCAGAAAGCTTCTTTCCAGATTTCATCTGAGGATATTTCCTTTTTCACCATAGCCCTCTATGGGCTTCCAAATATCACTTTGCCAATTCCACAAGTACTGTCTTAGGGAAAGGCTTCTTGAGGGGAAAGCTGTAACTCTGTGAGATGATTTCACAGAACACAAAGAAGTTTCTCAGAAAGCTTCTTTCTCTTTGTTATCGCAGGATATTTCCTTTTGCGCTATAGTCTTCAAAGGGATCCGAAATATCTGTTCTCATATTCAACAGAAATAAGACTAGCAATGAGGTCCAGGAAATACAGATGTTACTCTGTGAATGGAAGTCACACATCACAGAGCAGTTTCCCAGAAAGCTTCTTTCCAGATTTCATCTGAGGATATTTCCTTTTTCACCGTAGCCCTCTATGGGCTTCAAAATATCACTTTGCCAATTCCACAAGAACTGTTTAGTGAAAGGCTTCTTGAGGGGAAAGCAGTAACTCTGTGAGATGATTTCATAGAACACAAAGAAGTTTCTCCGAAAGCTTCTTTCTCTTTGTTATCGGAGGATATTTCCTTTGGCCCTATAGTCTTCAAAGGGATCCGAAATATCTGTTCTCAGATTCCTCATAAATAAGGCTAGCAAACAGATCCACGAAATACAGATGTTACTCTGTGAGTGGAAGTCACACTTCACAGAGCAGTTTCTCAGAAAGCTTCTTTCCAGATTTCATGTGAGGATATTTCCTTTTTCAACATAGCCCTCTGTGAGCTTCCAAATATCACTTTGCCAATTCCACAAGAACTGTATTAGCGAAAGGCTTCTTGAGGGGAAAGCGGTAACTCTGTGAGATGATTTCACAGAACACAAAGAAGTTTCTCAGAAAGCTTCTTTCTCTTTGTTATCGCAGGATATTTCCTTTGGCCCTATCGTCTTCAAAGGGATCCGAAATATCTCTTCTCAGATTCCACAGAAATAAGGCTAGCAAAGAGATCCACGAAATACAGATGAAACTCGGTGTGTGGAAGTCACACATCACAGAGCAGTTTCTCAGAAAGCTTCTTTCCAGATTTCATCTGAGGATATTTCCTTTTTCAACATAGCCCTCTATGGGCTTCCAAATATCACTTTGCCAATTCCACAAGAACTGTCTTAGGGAAAGGCTTCTTGAGGGGAAAGGTGTAACTCTGTGAGATGATTTCAAAGAACACAAAGAAGTTTCTCAGAAAGCTTCTTTCTCTTTGTTTTCAGAGGATATTTAATTTGGCCCTACAGTCTTCAAAGGGATCCGAAATATCTGTTCTCAGATTCCACCGAAATAAGGCTAGCAAAGAGATCCATGAAATACAGATGTAACTCTGTGAGATGAATTAACGGAACACTAAGCAGTTTCTCAGAAAGCTTCTTTCCAGATTTCATCCGAGGATATTTCCTTTTTAAACATGGTCCTCTATGGGCTTCCAAATATCACTTTGCCAATTCCACAAGAACTCTCTTAGCGAAAGGCTTCTTGAAGGGAAAGCTGTAACTCTGTGAGATCATTTCCAGAACACAAAGAAGTTTCTCAGAAAGCTTCTTTCTCTTTGTTATCGCAGGATATTTCTTTTGGCCCTATAGTCTTCAAAGGGATCCGCAATATCTGTTCTCCGATTCCACAGAAATAAGACTAGCAATGACATCCAGGAAATACAGATGTTACTCTGTGAGTGGAAGTCACCCATCTCAGAGCAGTTTCTCAGAAAGCTTCTTTCCAGATTTCATCGGAGGATATTTCCTTTTTCACCGTAGCCCTGTATGGGCTTCATAATATCACTTTTCCAATTCCACAAGAACTGTCTTAGTCAAAGGCTTCTTGAGGGGAAAGCGGTAACTCTGTGAGATGATTTCACAGAACACAAAGAAGTTTCTCCGGAAACTTCTTTCTCTTTGTTATCGGAGGATATTTCCTTAGGCCCTATGGTCTTCAAAGGGATCCGAAATATCTGTTCTCAGGTTCCAGAGAAATAAGGCTAGCAAAGAGATCCACGAAATACAGATGTTACTCTGTGTGTGGAAGTCACACATCACAGAGCAGTTTCTCAGAAAGTTTCTTTCCAGATTTCATCTGAGGATATTTCCTTTTTCACCGTAGCCCTCTATGGGCTTCCAAATATCACTTTGCCAATTCCACAAGAATTGTCCTAGCGAAAGGCTTCTTGAGGGGAATGCTTTAACTCTGTAAGATGATTTCACAGAACACAAAGAAGTATCTCAGAAAGCTTCTTTCTCTTTGTTAACCGAGTATATTGCCTTTGGCCCTATAGTCTTCAAAGGGATCCGAAATATCTGTTCTCAGATTCCACAGAAATAAGGCTAGCAAAGAGATCCACGAAATACAGATAAAACTTTGGGAGATGGATTAACAGAAGCTTCTTTCCAGATTTCATGTGAGGATATTTCCTTTTTAACCATGGCCCTCTATGGGCTTCTAAATATCACTTGGCCAATTCCACAAGAACTGTCTTAGGGAAAGGCTTCTTAAAGGGAAAGCTGTAACTCGGTGAGATGATTTCACAGAACACAAAGAAGTTTCTCAGAAAGGTTCTTTCTCTTTGTTATCGGAGGATATTTCCTTTGGCCCTATAGTCTTGAACGGGATCCGAAATATCTGTTCTCAGATTCCACAGAAATAAGGCTAGCAAAGAGATCCACGAAATACAAATGTAACTCTGTGAGATGAATTAACAGAACACTAAGCAGTTTCTCAGAAAGCTTCTTTCCAGATTTCATCTGAGGATATTCCTTTTTCACCATAGCCCTCTATGGGCTTCCAAATATCACTTTGCCAAGTCCACAAGAACTGTCTTAGCGAAAGGCTTCTGGAGGGGAAAGCTGTAACTCTGTGAGATGATTTCACAGAACTCAAAGAAGTTTCTCAGAAAGCTTCTTTCTCTTTGTTATCGGAGGATATTTCCTTTGCCCTATAGTCTTCAAAGGGATCCGAAATATCTGTTCTTCGATTCCACAGAAATAGGGCTAGGAAAGAGATCCACGAAATACAGATGTTACTCTGTGTGTGGAAGTCACACATCACAGAGCAGTTTCTCAGAAAGCTTCTTTCCAGATTTCATCTGAGGATATTTCCTTTTTCACTACAGCCCTCTATGGGCTTCCAAATATCACTTTGCAAATTCCACAAGAACTGTCTTAGCGAAGGGCTTCTTGAGGGGAAAGCTGTAACTCTGTGAGATGATTTCACAGAACACAAAGAAGTTTCTCAGAAAGCTTCTTTCTCTTTGTTATCGGAGGATATTTCCTTTGGCCCTATAGTCTTCAAAGGGATCCGAAATATCTCTTCTCAGATTCCACAGAAATAAGGCTAGCAAAGAGATCCACGAAATACAGATGTAACTCTGTGAGATGAATTAACAGAACACTAAGCAGTTTCTCAGAAAGCTTCTTTCCAGATTTCATCTGAGGATATTTCCTTTTTCACCATAGCCCTCTATGGGCTTCCAAATATCACATTGCCAATTTCACAAGAACTGTCTTAGCGAAAGGATTCTTGAGGGGAAAGCGGTAACTCTGTGACATAATTTCACAGAACACAAGGAAGTTTCTCAGAAAGCTTCTTTCTCTTTGTTATCGGAGGATATTTCCTTTGGCCCTGTAGTCTTCAAAGGGATCCGAAATATCTGTTCTCAGATTCCACAGAAATAAGGCTAGCATAGAGATCCAGGAAATACAGATGTAACATTGTGATATGAATTAACAGAACACTAAGCAGTTTCTCAGAAATGTTCTTTCCAGATTTCATCTGAGGATATTTCCTTTTTCACCATAGCCCTCTATAGGCTTCCAAATATCACTTTGCGAATTCCGCAAGAAATGTCTTAGCGAACGGTTGCTTGAGAGGAAAGCTATAACTCTTTGAGATTATTTCACAGAACACGAAGAAGTTTCTCATAAAGCTTCTTTCTCACTGTTCTCGGAGTATATTTCCTTTGGCCCTATAGTCTTCAATGGGATCCGAAATATCTGTTCTCAGATTCCACAGAAATGGGGCTACCAAAAAGATCCAGGAAATACAGGTGTAAGCCTGTGTGTGGAAGTCACACATCACAGAGCAGTTTCTCATAAAGCTTCTTTCCAGATTTCAGCTGAGGATATTTCCTTTTTCACCATAGCCCTCAATGGGCTTCCAAATATCACTTTGCCAATTCCACAAGAACTGTCTTAGCGAAAAGCTTCTTGAGGGGCAAGCTGTAACTCTGCGAGATGATTTCACAGAACACAAAGAAGTTTCTCAGAAAGCTTCTTTCTCTTTGTTATCGGAAGGTATTTCCTTTGGCCCTATAGTCTTCACATGGATCCGAAATACCTGTTCTCAGATTCCACAGAAATAGGGCTAGCAAAGAGATCCACGAAATACCGATGTAACTCTGTGAGATAAATTAAGAGAACACTAAGCAGTTTCTCAGAAAGCTTCTTTCCAGATTTCATCTGAGGATATTTCCTTTTTCACCCTAGCCCTCTATGGGCTTCCAAATATGACTTTGCCAATTCCGCAAGAACAGTCTTAGCGAAAGGATTCTTGAGGAGAATGTGGTAACTCTGTGAGATGATTTCACAGAACACAAAGAAGTTTCTGAAAAGCTTCTTTCTCTTTGTTATGGGAGGATATTTCCTTTGGCCCTATAGTCTTCAAAGGGATCCGAAATATCTGTTCTCAGATTCCACAGAAATAAGGCTTGCAAAGAGATCCACGAACCACAGATGTAACTCTGTGAGTGGAAGTCACACATCATAGAGCAGTTTCTCAGAAAGCTTCTTTCCCGATTTCATCTGAGGATATTTCCTTTTTCACCATAGCCCTCTAGGGGTTCCAAATATCACTTTGACAATTCCACAAGAACTGTCTTAGTCAAAGGCTTCTTGAGGGGAAAGCGGTAACTCTGGGAGATGATTTCACAGAACACAAAGAAATTTCTCCGGAAACTTCTTTCTCTTTGTTACCGGAGGATATTTCCTTAGGCCCTATAGTCTTCAAAGGGATGCGAAATATCTGTTCTCAGATTCCACAGAAATAAGGCTAGCAAAGAGATCCATGAAATACAGATGTTACTCTGTGTGTGGAAGTCACACATCACAGAGCAGTTTCTCAGAAAGCTTCTTTCCAGATTTCATCTGAGGATATTTCCTTTTTCACCGTAGCCCTCTATGGGCTTCCAAATATCACTTTGCCAATTCCACAAGAATTGTCCTAGCGAAAGGCTTCTTGAGGGGAATGCTGTAACTCTGGGAGACGATTTCACAGAACACAAAGAATTTTCTCAGAGCTTCTTTCTCTTTGTTATCGGGGGATATTTACTTTGGCCCTATAGTCTTCAAAGGGATCCGAAATATCTGTTCTCAGATTCCACAGAAATAAGGCTAGCAAAGAGATCCACGAAATACAGATGTAATTCTGTGAGATGAATTAAAAGAACACTAAGCAGTTTCTCAGAGGGCTTCTTTCCAGATTTCATCTGAGGATATTTCCTTTTTCACCGTAGCCCTCTATGGGCTTCCAAATATCACTTTGCCAATTCCACAAGAAGTGTCTTAACGAAAGGCTTCTTGAGGGGAAAGCGGTAACTCTGTGAGATGATTTGAGAGAACACAAAGCAGTTTCTCAGAAAGCTTCTTTCTCTTTGTTATCGGAGGATATTTCCTTTGGCCCTATAGTCTTCAAAGGGATTCGAATATCTGTTCTCATATTCCACAGAAGTAAGGCTAGCAAAGAGATCCATGAAATACAGATGCAACTCTCTGTGTGGACGTCACACAACACAGAGCAGTTTCTGAGAAAGCTTCTTTCCAGATTTCATCTGAGGATATTTCATTTTTCGCCATAGCCCTCTATGGGCTTCCAAATATCACTTTGCCAATGCCACAAGACTGTCTTAGCGAAAGGCTTCTTGAGGGGAAAGCTGTAACTCTGTGAGATGATTTCAGAGAACACAAAGAAGTTTCTCAGAAAGCTTCTTTCTCTTTGTTATCGCAGGATACTTCCTTTGGACCTATAGTCTTCAATGGGATCCGAAATATCTGTTCTCAGATTCCACAGAAAAAAGGCTAGCAAAGAGATCCATGAAATACAGATGTAACTCTGTGAGATGAATTAACAGAACACTAAGCAGTTTCTCACAAAGCTTATTTCCAGATTTCAACTGAGGATATTTCCTTTTGCACCTTAGCCCTCTATGGGCTTCCAAATATCACTTTGAAAATACCACAAGAACTGTCTTAACGAAAGGCTTCTTGAGCGGAAAGCTGTAACTCTGTGAGATGATTTCACAGAACACAAAGAAGTTTCTCTGAAAGCTTCTTTCTCTTTGTTATCGGAGGATATTTCCTTTGGCCCTATAGTCTTCAAAAGGATCCGAAATATCTGTTCTCAGATTCCACAGAAAAGGCTAGCAAAGAGATCCGCGAAATACAGATGTAACTCTGTGTGTGGAAGTCACATCAAAGAGCAGTTTCTCAGAAAGCTTCTTTCCAGATTTCATCGGAGGATATTTCCTTTTTCCACATAGCCCTCTATGGGCTTCCAAATATCACTTTGCCAATTCCACAAGAACTGTCTTAGCGAAAGGCTTCTTGAGGGGAAAGCTGTAACTCTGTGAGATGATTTCACAGAACACAAAGATGTTTCTCAGAAAGCTTCTTTCTCTTTGTTATCGCAGGATATTTCCATTGGCCCTACAGTCTTCAAAGAGATCCGAAATATCTGTTCTCAGATTCCACCGAAAAAAGGCTAGCAAAGGGATCCACGAAATAAAGATGTAACTCTGTGAGATGAATTAACTGAACAGTAAGCCCTTTCTCAGAAAGCTTCTATCCAGATTTCATCTGAGGATATTTCCTTTTTCACCATAGCCCTCGATGGGTTTCCAAATATCACTTTGCCAATTCCACAGGAACTGGCTTAGCGAAAGGCTTCTGGAGGGAAAAGCGGAAACTCTGTGAGATGATTTCACAGAACACAAAGAAGTTTCTCAGAAAGCTTCTTTCTCTTGGTTATCGGAGGATTTTTCCTTTGGCCCTATAGTCTTCAAAGGGATCCGAAATATCGCTTCTCAGATTCCACAGAAATAAGGATAGCAAAGAGATCCAAGAAATACAAATATACCTCTGTGTGTGGAAGTCACACAACACAGAGCAGTATCTCAGAAAGCTTCTTTCCAGATTTCATCTGAGGATATTTCCTTTTCCACGATAGCCCTCTACGGGCTTCCAAATAACACTTTGCCAATTCCACAAGAACTATCTTAGCGAAAGTTTTCTTGAGGGCAACTCTGTAACTCTGTGAGATGATTTCAGAGAACACAAAGAAGTTTCTCAGAAAGCTTCTTTCTCTTTGTTGTCGGAGCATATTTCCTTTGGCCCTGTAGTCTTCAAAGGGATCCGAAATATCTGTTCTCAGATTCCACAGAAAAAAGGCTAGCAAAGAGATCCACGAAATACAGATGTAACTCTGTGTGTGGAAGTCACACATCACAGAGCAGTTTCTCAGAAAGCTTCTTTCCAGATTTCATCTGAGGATATTTCTTTTTTCACCATAGCCCTCTAGGGGCTTCCAAATATCACTTTACCAATTCCACAAGCCTGTCTTAGCGAAAGGCTTCTTGAGGGGTAAGCTGTAACTCTGTGAGATGATTTCACAGAACACAAAGAAGTTTCTCAGAAAGCTTCTTTCTCTTTGTTATCGGAGGATATTTCCTTTGGCCCTATATTCTTCGAAGGGATCCGAAATATCTGTTCTCAGATTCTACAGAAATAAGGCTAGCAAAGAGATCCATGAAATACTGATGTAACTCTGTGAGATGAATTAACAGAACACTAAGCAGTTTCTCACAAGGCTTCTTTCCAGATTTCAACTTAGGATATTTCCTTTTTCACCATAGCCCTCTATTGGCTTCCAAATATCACTTTGCCAATTCCACAGATACTGTCTTAGCGAAAGGCTTCTGGAGGGGAAAGCGGTAACTCTGTGAGATGATTTCACAGAACACAAACAATTTTCTCAGAGCTTCTTTCTCTTTGTTATCGGAGGATATTTACTTTGGCCCTATAGTATTCAAAGGGATCCGAAATATCTCTTCTCAGATTCCACAGAAATAAGGCTAGCAAAGAGATCCACGAAATACAGATGTAACTCTCTGTGTGGACGTCCCACAACACAGAGCAGTTTCTGAGAAAGCTTCTTTCCAGATTTCATCTCAGGATATTTCCTTTTTCGCCATAGCCCTTTATGGGCTTCCAAATATCACTTTGCCAATTCCACAAGACTGTCTTAGCGAAAGGCTTCTTGAGGGGAAAGCTGTAACTCTGTGAGATGATTTCACAGAACACAAAGAAGTTTCTCAGAAAGCTTCTTTCTCTTTGTTATCGCAGGATACTTCCTTTGGCCCTGGAGTCTTCAATGGGATCCGAAATATCTGTTCTCAGATTCCACAGAAATAAGGCTAGCAAAGAGATCCATGAAATACAGATGTAACTCTGTGAGATGAATTAACAGAACACTAAGCAGTTTCTCACAATGCTTCTTTCCAGATTTCAACTGAGGATATTTCCTTTTGCACCATAGCCCTCTCTGGGCTTAAAAATATCACTTTGCCAATACCACAAGAACTGTCTTAACGAAAGGCTTCTTGAGGGGAAAGCTGTAACTCTGTGAGATGATTTCACAGAACACAAAGAAGTTTCTCAGAAAGCTTCTTTCTCTTTGTTATCGGAGGATATTTCCTTTGGCACTATAGTCTTCAAAGGCATCCGAAATATCTGTTCTCAGATTCCACAGAAAAAAGGCTAGCAAAGAGATCCGCGAAATACATATGTAACTCTGTGTGTGGAAGTCACATCACAGAGCAGTTTCTCAGAAAGCTTCTTTCCAGATTTCATCTGAGGATATTTCCTTTTTCACCATAGCCCTCTATGGGCTTCCAAATATCACTTTGTCAATTCCATAAGAACTGTCTTAGCGAAAGGCTTCTTGAGGGGACAGCCTAACTCTGTCAGATGATTTCACAGAACACAAAGACGTTTCTCAGAAAGCTTCTTTCTCTTTGATATCGGAGGATATTTCCTTTGGCCCTATAGTCTTCAAAGGGATCCGAAATATCTGTTCTCAGATTCCACAGAAATAAGGCTAGCAAAGAGATCCACGAAATACAGATGTAACTCTGTGTGTGGAAGTCACACATCACCGAGCAGTTTCTCAGAAAGCTTCTTTCCAGATTTCATCTGAGGATATTTCGTTTTTCACCATAGCCCTCTATGTCCTTCCAAATATCACTTTGCCCATTCAACAAGATCTCTCTTAGCGAAAGGCTTCTTGAGGGGAAAGCGGAAACTCTGTGAGATGATTTCACAGAACACAAAGAATTTTCTCAGAAAGCTTCTTTCTCTTTGTTATCGCAGGATATTTCCATTGGCCCTACCGTCTTCAAAGAGATTCGAAATATCTGTTCTCAGATTCCACCGAAAAAAGGCTAGCAAAGGGATCCACAAAATAGAGATGTAACTCTGTGAGATGAATTAACAGAACAGTAAGCCGTTTCTCAGAAAGCTTCTTTCCAGATTTCATCTGAGGATATTTCCTTTTTCACCGTAGCCCTCTATGGGTTTCCAAATATCACTTTGCCAATTCCACAGGAACTGTCTTAGCGAAAGGCTTCTGGAGGGAAAAGCGGAAACTCTGTGAGATGATTTCACAGAACACAAAGAAGTTTCTCAGAAAGCTTCTTTCTCTTTGTTATCGGAGGATATTTCCTTTGGCCCTGTAGTCTTCAAAGGGATCCGAAATATCGATTCTCAGATTACACAGTAATAAGGCTAGCAAAGAGATCCACGAAATATAAATATAACTCTGTGTGTGGAAGTCACACATCACAGAGCAGTTTCTCAGAAAGCTTCTTTCCAGATTTCATCTGAGGATATTTCCTTTTCCACCATAGCCCTCTATGGGCTTCCAAATATCACTTTGCCAATTACACAATAACTGTCTTAGCGAAAGGCTTCTTGAGGGCAACTCTGTAACTCAGTGAGATGATTTCAGAGAACACAAAGAAGTTTCTCAGAAAGCTTCTTTCTCTTTGTTATCGGAGGATATTTCCTTTGGCCATATAGTCTTCGAAGGGATCCGAAATATCTGTTCTCAGATTCCACAGAAATAAGGCTAGCAAAGAGATCCACGAAATACACATGTAACGCTGTGTGTTTAAGTCACTTCACAGAGTAGTTTCTCAGAAAGCTTCTTTCCAGATTTCATCTGAGGATATTTCCTTTTTCACCATAGCCCTCTATTGGCTTCCAAATATCACTGCCAATTCCACAGGAACTGTCTTAGCGAAAGGCTTCTTGAGGGGAAAGCTTTAAATCTGTGAGATGATTTCACAGAACACAAAGAATTTTCTCAGAGCTTCTTTCTCTTTGTTATCGGAGGATATTGACTTTGGCCCTATAGTGTTCGAAGGGATCCGAAATATCTCTTCTCAGATTCCACAGAAATAAGGCTAGCAAAGAGATCCACGAAATACAGACGTAATTCTGTGAGATGAATTAACAGAACACTAAGCAGTTTCTCAGAGGGCTTCTATCCAGATTTCATCTGAGGATATTTCCTTTTTCACCATAGCCCTCTATTGGCTTCCAAATATCACTTTGCCAATTCCACAAGAACTGTCTTAACGAAAGGCTTCTTGAGGGGAAAGCGGTAACTCTGTGAGATGATTTCAGAGAACACAAAGAAGTTTCTCAGAAACCTTCTATCTCTTTGTTATCGGAGGATATTTCCTTTGGCCCTATTGTCTTCAAAGGCATCCGAAATATCTGTTCTCATATTCCACAGAAATAAGGCTAGCAAAGAGATCCACGAAACACAGATGTTAGTCTCTGTGTGGAAGTCACAGAACACAGAGCAGTTCCTGAGAAAGCTTCTTTCCAGATTTCATCTGAGGATATTTCCTTTTTCGCCATAGCCCTCTATAGGCTTCCAAATATCAGTCTGCCAATTCCACAAGAACTGTCTTAGCGAAAGGATTCTTGAGGGGAAAGCTGTAACTCTGTGAGATGATTTCACAGAACACAAAGAATTTTCTCAGAAAGCTTCTTTCTCTTTGTTATCGCAGGATATTTCCTTTGGCCCTATAGTCTTCAAAGGCATCCGAAATATCTGTTCTCAGATTACACAGAAATAAGGCGAGAAAAGAGATCCATGAAATACAGCTGTAACTCGGTGAGATGAATTAACAGAACACTAAGCAGTTTCTCAGAAAGCTTCTTTCCAGATTTCATCTGAGGATATTTCCTTTTTCACCATAGCCCTCTATGGGCTTCCAAATATCACTTTGCCAATTCCACAAGAACTGTCTTAACGAAAGGCTTCTGGAGGGGAAAGCTGTAACTCTGTGAGATGATTTCACAGAACACAAAGAAGTTTCTCAGAAAGCTTCTTTCTCTTTGTTATCGGAGGATATTTCCTTTGGCCCTATACACTTCAAAGAGATCCGAAATATCTGTTCTCAGATTCCACAGAAATAAGGCTAGCAAAGAGATACACGACATAGAGATGTAACTCTGTGTGTGGAATTCACACATCACAGAGCAGTTTCTCAGAAAGCTTCTTTCCCGATTTCATCTGAGGATATTTCCTTTTTCACCATAGCCCTCTATGGGCTTCCAAATATCACTTTGCCAATTCCACAAGAACTGTCTTAGCGAAAGGCTGCTTGAGGGCAATGCTGTAACTCTGTGAGATGATTTCACAGAACACAAAGAAGTTTCTCAGAAAGCTTCTTTCTCTTTGTTATCGCAGGATACTTTCTTTGGCCCTATAGTCTTCAAAGGGTTCCGAAATATCTGTTCTCGGATTGCACAGAAACAAGGCTAGTAAAGAGATCCGCGAAATACAGATGTAACCCTGTGTGGAAGTCACACATCACAGAGCAGTTTCTCAGAAAGCTTCTTTCCAGATTTCATCTGAGGATATTTCCTTTTTCACCGTAGCCCTCTATGGGCTTTCAAATATCACTCTGCCAATTCCACAAGAACTGTCTTAGCGAAAGTCTTCTTGAGGGGAAAGCTGTAACTCTGTGAGATGATTTCACAGAACACAAAGAATTTTCTCAGAATGCTTCTTTCTCTTTGTTATCACAGGATATTTCCTTTGGCCCTATAGTCTTCAAAGGCATCCGAAATATCCCTTCTCAGATTCCACAGAAATAAGGCAAGCAAAGAGATCGACGAAATACAGATGTAACTCTGTGAGATGAATTAACAGAACACTAAGCAGTTTCTCAGAAAGCTTCTTTCCAGATTTCATCGGAGGATATTTCCTTTTTCACCATAGCCCTCTATGGGCTTCTAAATATCACTTTGCCAATTACACAAGAACTGTCTTAGCGAAAGACTTCTGGGGGGAAAGCTGTAACTCTGTGAGATGATTTCACAGAACACAAAGAAGTTTCTCAGACAGCTTCTTTCTCTTTGTTATCGGAGGATATTTCCTTTGGCCCTATACTCTTCACAGGGATCCGAAATATCTGTTCTCAGATTCCACAGAAATAAGGTTAGCAAAGAGATCTACGAAATACAGATGTAACTCTGTGAGATGAATTAACAGAACACTAAGCAGTTTCTCAGAAAGCTTCTTTCCAGATTTCATCTGAGGATATTTCTTTTTTCACCATAGCCCTCTATGGGTTTCCAAATATCACTTTGTCAATTACACAAGAACTGTCTTAGCGAAAGGTTTCTTGAGGGGAAAGCTGTAACTCTGTGAGATGATTTCACAGAACACAAAGAAGTTTCTCCGAAAGCTTCTTTCTCTTTGTTATCAGAGGATATTTTCTTTGGCCTATAGTCTTCAAAGGGATCCGAAATATCTGTTCTCAGATTGCACAGAAATAAGGCTAGCAAAGAGATCCACGACATACTGGTGTAACTCTGTTTGTGGAAGTCACACATCACAGAGCAGTTTCTCAGAGAGCTTCTTTCCAGATTTCATTTGAGGATATTTCCTTTTTCACCATACCCCTCTATGGGCTTTCAAATATCAGTTTGCCTATACCACAAGAACTGTCTTAGCGAAAGGTTTCTTGAGGGGAAAGCTGTAACTCTCTGACATGATTTCACAGAACACAAAGAAGTTTCTCAGAAAGCTTCTTTGTCTTTGTTATCGCAGGATATTTCCATTGGCCCTGTAGTCTTCAAAGAGATCCGAAATATCTGTTCTCAGATTCCACCGAAATAAGGCTAGCAAAGAGATCCACGAAATACTGTTGTAACTCTGTGAGATGAATTAACAGAACACTAAGCAGTTTCTCAGAAAGCTTTTTCCAGATTTCATCTGAGGATATTTCCTTTTTCACCATAGCCCTCTAGGGGTTCCAAATATCACTTTGCCAATTCCACAGATACTGTCTTAGCGAAAGGCTTCTGAAGGGGAAAGCGGTAACTATGTGAGGTGATTTCACAGAACACAAAGAAGTTTCTCAGAAAGCTTCTTTCTCTTTGTTATCGGAGGGTATTTCCTTTGGCCATATAGTCTTCGAAGGGATCCGAAATATCTGTTCTCAGATTCCACAGAAATAAGGCTAGCAAAGAGATCCACGAAATACAGATGTAACGCTGTGTGTTTAAGTCACTTCACAGAGTAGTTTCTCAGAAAGCTTCTTTCCAGATTTCATCTGAGGATATTTCCTTTTTCACCATAGCCCTCTATTGGCTTCCAAATATCACTGCCAATTCCACAAGAACTGTCTTAGCGAAAGGCTTCTTGAGGGGAAAGCTTTAAATCTGTGAGATGATTTCACAGAACACAAAGAATTTTCTCAGAGCTTCTTTCTCTTTGTTATCGGAGGATATTGACTTTGGCCCTATAGTGTTCAAAGGGATCCGAAATATCTCTTCTCAGATTCCACAGAAATAAGGCTAGCAAAGAGATCCACGAAATACAGATGTAATTCTGTGAGATGAATTAACAGAACACTAAGCAGTTTCTCAGAGGGCTTCTATCCAGATTTCATCTGAGGATATTTCCTTTTTCACCATAGCCCTCTATTGGCTTCCAAATATCACTTTGCCAATTCCACAAGAACTGTCTTAACGAAAGGCTTCTTGAGGGGAAAGCGGTAACTCTGTGAGATGATTTCAGAGAACACAAAGAAGTTTCTCAGAAACCTTCTATCTCTTTGTTATCGGAGGATATTTCCTTTGGCCCTATTGTCTTCAAAGGCATCCGAAATATCTGTTCTCATATTCCACAGAAATAAGGCTAGCAAAGACATCCACGAAACACAGATGTTAGTCTCTGTGTGGAAGTCACACAACACAGAGCAGTTCCTGAGAAAGCTTCTTTCCAGATTTCATCTGAGGATATTTCCTTTTTCGCCATAGCCCTCTATGGGCTTCCAAATATCACTCTGCCAATTCCACAAGAACTGTCTTAGCGAAAGGCTTCTTGAGGGGAAAGCTGTAACTCTGTGAGATGATTTCACAGAACACAAAGAATTTTCTCAGAAAGCTTCTTTCTCTTTGTTATCGCAGGATATTTCCTTTGGCCCTATAGTCTTCAAAGGCATCCGAAATATCTGTTCTCAGATTACACAGAAATAAGGCGAGAAAAGAGATCCATGAAATACAGATGTAACTCGGTGAGATGAATTAACAGAACACTAAGCAGTTTCTCAGAAAGCTTCTTTCCAGATTTCATCTGAGGATATTTCCTTTTTCACCATAGCCCTCTATGGGCTTCCAAATATCACTTTGCCAATTCCACAAGAACTGTCTTAACGAAAGGCTTCTGGAGGGGAAAGCTGTAACTCTGTGAGATGATTTCACAGAACACAAAGAAGTTTCTCAGAAAGCTTCTTTCTCTTTGTTATCGGAGGATATTTCCTTTGGCCCTATACACTTCAAAGGGATCCGAAATATCTGTTCTCAGATTCCGCAGAAATAAGGCTAGCAAAGAGATACACGACATAGAGATGTAACTCTGTGTGTGGAATTCACACATCACAGAGCAGTTTCTCAGAAAGCTTCTTTCCCGATTTCATCTGAGGATATTTCCGTTTTCACCATAGCCCTCTATGGGCTTCCAAATATCACTTTGAAAATTCCACAAGAACTGTCTTAGCGAAAGGCTGCTTGAGGGCAATGCTGTAACTCTGTGAGATGATTTCACAGAACACAAAGAAGTTTCTCAGAAAGCTTCTTTCTCTTTGTTATCGCAGGATACTTTCTTTGGCCCTATAGTCTTCAAAGGGTTCCGAAATATCTGTTCTCGGATTGCACAGAAACAAGGCTAGTAAAGAGATCCGCGAAATACAGATGTAACCCTGTGTAGAAGTCACACATCACAGAGCAGTTTCTCAGAAAGCTTCTTTCCAGATTTCATCTGAGGATATTTCCTTTTTCACCGTAGCCCTCTATGGGCTTTCAAATATCACTCTGCCAATTCCACAAGAACTGTCTTAGCGAAAGTCTTCTTGAGGGGAAAGCTGTAACTCTGTGAGATGATTTCACAGAACACAAAGAATTTTCTCAGAATGCTTCTTTCTCTTTGTTATCACAGGATATTTCCTTTGGCCCTATAGTCTTCAAAGGCATCCGAAATATCCCTTCTCAGATTCCACAGAAATAAGGCTAGCAAAGAGATCGACGAAATACAGATGTAACTCTGTGAGATGAATTAACAGAACACTATGCAGTTTCTCAGAAAGCTTCTTTCCAGATTTCATCGGAGGATATTTCCTTTTTCACCATAGCCCTCTATGGGCTTCTAAATATCACTTTGCCAATTACACAAGAACTGTCTTAGCGAAAGACTTCTGGAGGGGAAAGCTGTAACTCTGTGAGATGATTTCACAGAACACAAAGAAGTTTCTCAGACAGCTTCTTTCTCTTTGTTATCGGAGGATATTTCCTTTGGCCCTATACTCTTCACAGGGATCCGAAATATCTGTTCTCAGATTCCACAGAAATAAGGTTAGCAAAGAGATCTACGAAATACAGATGTAACTCTGTGAGATGAATTAACAGAACACTAAGCAGTTTCTCAGAAAGCTTCTTTCCAGATTTCATCTGAGGATATTTCCTTTTTCACCATAGCCCTCTATGGGTTTCCAAATATCACTTTGTCAATTACACAAGAACTGTCTTAGCGAAAGGTTTCTTGAGGGGAAAGCTGTAACTCTCTGACATGATTTCACAGAACACAAAGAAGTTTCTCAGAAAGCTTCTTTGTCTTTGTTATCGCAGGATATTTCCATTGGCCCTGTAGTCTTCAAAGAGATCCGAAATATCTGTTCTCAGATTCCACCGAAATAAGGCTAGCAAAGAGATCCACGAAATACTGTTGTAACTCTGTGAGATGAATTAACAGAACACTAAGCAGTTTCTCAGAAAGCTTCTTTCCAGATTTCATCTGAGGATATTTCCTTTTTCACCATAGCCCTCTAGGGGTTCCAAATATCACTTTGCCAATTCCACAGATACTGTCTTAGCGAAAGGCTTCTGAAGGGGAAAGCGGTAACTATGTGAGGTGATTTCACAGAACACAAAGAAGTTTCTCAGAAAGCTTCTTTCTCTTTGTTATCGGAGGGTATTTCCTTTGGCCTTATAGTCTTCAAAGGGATCCGAAATATCACTTCTCAGATTCCACAGAAATAAGGCTAGCAAAGAGATCCACGAAATACAGATGTAACTCAGTGTGTGGAAGTCACACATCACAGAGCAGTTTCTCTGAAAGCTTCTTTCCAGATTTCATCCGAGGATATTTCCTTTTTCAACATAGCCGTCTATGGGCTTGCAAATATCACTTTGCCAATTCCACAAGAACTGTCTTAGCGAAAGGCTTCTTGAGGCGAAAGCTGTAACTCTGTGAGATGATTTCACAGAACACAAAGAAGTTTCTCAGAAAGCTTCTTTCTCTTTGTTATCGGAGGATATTTCCTTTGGCCCAATATTCTTCAAAGCGATCCGAAATATCTGTTCTCAGATTCCACATAAATAAGGCTAGCAAAGAGATCCACGAAATACAGATGTACCTCTGTGAGATGAATTAACAGAACACTAAGCAATTTCTCAGAAAGCTTCTTTCCGTATTTCACCTGTGGATATTTCCTTTTTCACCATAGACCTCTATGGGCTTCCAAATATCACTTTTCCAATTCCACAGATACTGTCTTAGCGAAAGGTTTCTGGATGGGAAAGCGGTAACTCTGTTAGATGATTTCACAGAACACAAAGAAGTTTCTAAGAAAGCTTCTTTCTCTTTGTTATCGGAGGATATTTCCTTTGGCCCTATACTCTTCACAGGGATCCGAAATATCTGTTCTCAGATTACACAGAAATAAGGCTAGCAAAGAGATCCACGAAATACAGATGTAACTCTGTGAGATGAATTTACAGACCACTCAGCAGTATCTCAGTAAGTCTCTTTCCAGATTTCATCTGAGGATATTTCCTTTATCACCATAGACCTCTATGGGCTTCCAAATATCACTTTGCCAATACCACAATCACTGTCTTACCGAAAGGCTTCTGGAGGGGAAAGTGGTAACTCTGTGAGATGATTTCACAGAACACAAAGAAGTTTCTCAGAAAGCTTCTTTCTCTTTGTTATCGGAGGATATTTCCTTTGGCCCCATAGTCTTCAAAGGGTTCCGAAATACCTCTTCTCAGATTCCACAGAAAAAAGGCTAGCAAAGAGATCCAAGAAATACAGATGTAACTGTGTGTGTGGAAGTCACACATTACAGAGCAGTTTCTCAGAAAGCTTCTTTCCAGATTTCATCTGGGGATATTTCCTTTTTCACCATAGCCCTCTATGGGCTTCGAAGTATCACTTGCCAATTCCACAATAAGTGTCTTAGCGAAAGGCTTCTTGAGTGGAAAGCTGTAACTCTGAGAGATGATTTCACAGAACACAAAGAAGTTTCTCAGAGAGCTTCTTTCTCTTTCTTATCGGAGGATATGTCCTTTGGCTCTATAGTCTTCAAAGGGATCCCAAATATCTGTTCTCAGAGTCCACAGAAATAAGGCTAGCAAAGAGATCCACGAAATACAGATGTAACTCTGTGAGATGAATTAACAGAACACTAAGTAGTTCCTCAGAAAGCTTCTTTCCAGATTTCATCTGAGGATATTTCCTTTTTCAAGTTAGCCCTCTATGGACTTCCAAATATCACTTTGCCAATTCCACAGGAACTGTCTTAGCGAAAGGCTTCTGGAGGGACAGCCGTAACTCTGTGAGATGATTTCAAAGAACACAAAGATGTTTCTCAGAAAGATTCTTTCTCTTAGTTATCTTAGGATATTTCCTTTGGCCTTATAGTCTTCAAACGCATCTGAAATATCTCTTCTCAGATTCCACAGAAATAAGGCTAGCAAAGAGATCCACGAAAAACAGATGTAACGCTGTGTGTTTAAGTCACACATCACAGAGCAGTTTCTCAGAAAGCTTCTTTCCAGATTTCATCTGAGGATATTTCCTTTTTCACCATAGCCCTCTATGGGCTTCCAAATATCACTTTGCCAATTCCACAGGAACTGTCTTAGCGAAAGGCTTCTGGAGGGAAAAGCGGAAACTCTGTGAGATGATTTCACAGAACACAAAGAAGTTTCTCAGAAAGCTTCTTTCTCTTTGTTATCGGAGGATATTTCCTTTGGCCCTATAGTCTTCAAAGGGATCCGAAATATCGCTTCTCAGATTACACAGTAATAAGGCTAGCAAAGAGATCCACGAAATATAAATATAACTCTGTGTGTGGAAGTCACACATCACAGAGCAGTTTCTCAGAAAGCTTCTTTCCAGATTTCATCTGAGGATATTTCCTTTTCCACCATAGCCCTCTATGGGCTTCCAAATATCACTTTGCCAATTCCACAATAACTGTCTTAGCGAAAGGCTTCTTGAGGGCAACTCTGTAACTCAGTGAGATGATTTCAGAGAACACAAAGAAGTTTCTCAGAAAGCTTCTTTCTCTTTGTTATCGGAGGATATTTCCTTTGGCCATATAGTCTTCGAAGGGATCCGAAATATCTGTTCTCAGATTCCACAGAAATAAGGCTAGCAAAGAGATCCACGAAATACAGATGTAACGCTGTGTGTTTAAGTCACTTCACAGAGTAGTTTCTCAGAAAGCTTCTTTCCAGATTTCATCTGAGGATATTTCCTTTTTCACCATAGCCCTCTATTGGCTTCCAAATATCACTGCCAATTCCACAAGAACTGTCTTAGCGAAAGGCTTCTTGAGGGGAAAGCTTTAAATCTGTGAGATGATTTCACAGAACACAAAGAATTTTCTCAGAGCTTCTTTCTCTTTGTTATCGGAGGATATTGACTTTGGCCCTATAGTGTTCAAAGGGATCCGAAATATCTCTTCTCAGATTCCACAGAAATAAGGCTAGCAAAGAGATCCACGAAATACAGATGTAATTCTGTGAGATGAATTAACAGAACACTAAGCAGTTTCTCAAAGGGCTTCTATCCAGATTTCATCTGAGGATATTTCCTTTTTCACCATAGCCCTCTATTGGCTTCCAAATATCACTTTGCCAATTCCACAAGAACTGTCTTAACGAAAGGCTTCTTGAGGGGAAAGCGGTAACTCTGTGAGATGATTTCAGAGAACACAAAGAAGTTTCTCAGAAACCTTCTATCTCTTTGTTATCGGAGGATATTTCCTTTGGCCCTATTGTCTTCAAAGGCATCCGAAATATCTGTTCTCATATTCCACAGAAATAAGGCTAGCAAAGAGATCCACGAAACACAGATGTTAGTCTCTGTGTGGAAGTCACACAACACAGAGCAGTTTCTGAGAAAGCTTCTTTCCAGATTTCATCTGAGGATATTTCCTTTTTCGCCATAGCCCTCTATGGGCTTCCAAATATCACTCTGCCAATTCCACAAGAACTGTCTTAGCGAAAGGCTTCTTGAGGGGAAAGCTGTAACTCTGTGAGATGATTTCACAGAACACAAAGAATTTTCTCAGAAAGCTTCTTTCTCTTTGTTATCGCAGGATATTTCCTTTGGCCCTATAGTCTTCAAAGGCATCCGAAATATCTGTTCTCAGATTACACAGAAATAAGGCGAGAAAAGAGATCCATGAAATACAGATGTAACTCGGTGAGATGAATTAACAGAACACTAAGCAGTTTCTCAGAAAGCTTCTTTCCAGATTTCATCTGAGGATATTTCCTTTTTCACCATAGCCCTCTATGGGCTTCCAAATATCACTTTGCCAATTCCACAAGAACTGTCTTAACGAAAGGCTTCTGGAGGGGAAAGCTGTAACTCTGTGAGATGATTTCACAGAACACAAAGAAGTTTCTCAGAAAGCTTCTTTCTCTTTGTTATCGCCGGATACTTTCTTTGGCCCTATAGTCTTCAAAGGGTTCCGAAATATCTGTTCTCGGATTGCACAGAAACAAGGCTAGTAAAGGGATCCGCGAAATACAGATGTAACCCTGTGTGGAAGTCACACATCACAGAGCAGTTTCTCAGAAAGCTTCTTTCCAGATTTCATCTGAGGATATTTCCTTTTTCACCGTAGCCCTCTATGGGCTTTCAAATATCACTCTGCCAATTCCACAAGAACTGTCTTAGCGAAAGTCTTCTTGAGGGGAAAGCTGTAACTCTGTGAGATGATTTCACAGAACACAAAGAATTTTCTCAGAATGCTTCTTTCTCTTTGTTATCACAGGATATTTCCTTTGGCCCTATAGTCTTCAAAGGCATCCGAAATATCCCTTCTCAGATTCCACAGAAATAAGGCTAGCAAAGAGATCGACGAAATACAGATGTAACTCTGTGAGATGAATTAACAGAACACTAAGCAGTTTCTCAGAAAGCTTCTTTCCAGATTTCATCGGAGGATATTTCCTTTTTCACCATAGCCCTCTATGGGCTTCTAAATATCACTTTGCCAATTACACAAGAACTGTCTTAGCGAAAGACTTCTGGAGGGGAATGCTGTAACTCTGTGAGATGATTTCACAGAACACAAAGAAGTTTCTCAGACAGCTTCTTTCTCTTTGTTATCGGAGGATATTTCCTTTGGCCCTATACTCTTCACAGGGATCCGAAATATCTGTTCTCAGATTCCACAGAAATAAGGTTAGCAAAGAGATCTACGAAATACAGATGTAACTCTGTGAGATGAATTAACAGAACACTAAGCAGTTTCTCAGAAAGCTTCTTTCCAGATTTCATCTGAGGATATTTCCTTTTTCACCATAGCCCTCTATGGGTTTCCAAATATCACTTTGTCAATTACACAAGAACTGTCTTAGCGAAAGGTTTCTTGAGGGGAAAGCCGTAACTCTGTGAGATGATTTCACAGAACACAAAGAAGTTTCTCAGAAAGCTTCTTTCTCTTTGTTATCAGAGGATATTTTCTTTGGCCTATAGTCTTCAAAGGGATCCGAAATATCTGTTCTCAGATTGCACAGAAATGAGGCTAGCAAAGAGATCCACGACATACTGGTGTAACTCTGTTTGTGGAAATCACACATCACAGAGCAGTTTCTCAGAGAGCTTCTTTCCAGATTTCATTTGAGGATATTTCCTTTTTTACCATACCCCTCTATGGGCTTTCAAATATCAGTTTGCCTATACCACAAGAACTGTCTTAGCGAAAGGTTTCTTGAGGGGAAAGCTGTAACTCTCTGACATGATTTCACAGAACACAAAGAAGTTTCTCAGAAAGCTTCTTTCTCTTTGTTATCGCAGGATATTTCCATTGGCCCTGTAGTCTTCAAAGAGATCCGAAATATCTGTTCTCAGATTCCACCGAAATAAGGCAAGCAAAGAGATCCACGAAATACTGATGTAACTCTGTGAGATGAATTAACAGAACACTAAGCAGTTTCTCAGAAAGCTTCTTTCCAGATTTCATCTGAGGATATTTCCTTTTTCACCATATCCCTCTAGGGGTTCCAAATATCACTTTGCCAATTCCACAGATACTGTCTTAGCGAAAGGCTTCTGAAGGGGAAAGCGGTAACTATGTGAGGTGATTTCACAGAACACAAAGAAGTTTCTCAGAAAGCTTCTTTCTCTTTGTTATCGGAGGGTATTTCCTTTGGCCTTATAGTCTTCAAAGGGATCCGAAATATCACTTCTCAGATTCCACAGAAATAAGGCTAGCAAAGAGATCCACGAAATACAGATGTAACTCAGTGTGTGGAAGTCACACATCACAGAGCAGTTTCTCTGAAAGCTTCTTTCCAGATTTCATCCGAGGATATTTCCTTTTTCACCATAGCCGTCTATGGGCTTGCAAATATCACTGTGGAAATTCCACAGGAACTGTCTTAGCGAAAGGCTTCTGAAGGGAAAAGCGGAAACTCTGTGAGGTGATTTCACAGAACACAAAGAAGATTCTCAGAAAGCTTCTTTCTCTTTGTTATCGCAGGATACTTTCTTTGGCCTTATAGTCTTCAAAGGGATCCGAAATATCTGTTCCATATTCCACAGAAATAAGGCTAGCAAAGAGATCCATCAAATACAGATGTAACTCTGTGAGATGAATTAACAGAACACTAAACAGTTTCTCAGAAAGCTACTTTCCAGATTTCATCTGAGGATACTTCCTTTTTCACCATAGCCCTCTATGGGCTTCCAAATATCACTTTGCCAATTCCACAAGAACTGTCTTAGCGAAAGGCTTCTTGAGGGGAAAGCTGTACCTCTGTGAGATGATTTCACAGAACACAAAGAAGTTTCTCAGAAAGTTTCTTTCTCTTTGTTATCGGAGGATATTTCCTTTGGCCCCATAGTCTTCAAAGGGATCCGAAATATCTGTTCTCAGATTCCACAGAAATAAGGCTAGCAAAGAGATCCACGAAATACAGATGTAACTATGTGAGATGAATTAACAGAACAGTAATCAGTTTCTCAGAAAGCTTCTTTCCAGATTTCATCTGAGAATATTTCCTTTTTCACCATAAACCTCTGTGGGGTTCCAAATATCACTTTGACAATTCCACAAGAACTGTCTTAGCGAAAGGCTTCTTGAGGGGAAAGCTGTAACTCTGTGAGATGATTTCACAGAACACAAAGCAGTTTCTCAGAAAGCTTCTTTCTCTTTGTTATCGGAGGATTTTTCCGTTGGTCCTATAGTCTTCAAAGGGATCCGAAATATCTGTTCTCAGATTCCACAGAAATAAGGCTAGTAAAGAGATTCACGAAATACAGATATAACTCTGTGAGATGAATTAACAGAACACTAAGCAGTTTCTCAGAAAGCTTCTTTCCAGATTTCATATAAGGATATTTCCTTTTTCACCATAGCCCTCTAAGGGCTTCCAAATATCACTTTGCAAATCCACATGAACTGTCTTAGCGAAAGGCTTCTGGAGGGGAAAGCTGTAACTCTGTGAGATGATTTCACAGAAGACAAAGAAGTTTCTCAGAAAGCTTCTTTCTCTTTGTTATCGGAGGATATTTCGTTTCGCCCTGTCGTCTTCAAAGGCATAGGAAATATCTGTTCTCAGAATGCACAGAAAAAAGGCTACCAAAGAGATCCACGAAATACAGATGTAACTCTGTGTGTGGAAGTCACACATCACGGAGCAGTTTCTCAGAAAGCTTCTTTCCAGATTTCATGTGGTGATATTTCCTTTTTCACCATAACCCTCTAGGGGCTTTCAAATATCACTTTGCCAATTCCACAAGAACTGTCTTAGCGAAAGATTTCTTTAGGGGAAAGCTGTAACTCTCTGAGATGATTTCACAGAACACAAAGAAGTTTCTCAGAAAGCTTCTTTCTCTTTGTTATCTCAGGATATTTCCATTGGCCCTATAGTCTTCAAAGAGATCTGAAATATCTGTTCTCAGATTCCTCCGAAATAAGGCTAGCAAAGAGATCCATGAAATACAGATGTAACTCTGTGAGATGAATTAACAGAATACTAAGCAGTTTCTCAGAAAGCTTCTTTCCACATTTCATCTGAGGACATTTCCTTTTTCACCATAGCCCTCTATGGGCTTCCAAATACACTTTGCCAATTCCACAAGAACTCTCTTAGCGATAGGCTTCTTGAGGGGAAAGCTGTAACTCTGTCAGATGATTTCACAGAACACAAAGAAATTTCTCAGAAAGCTTCTTTCTCTTTGTTATCCCAGGATATTTCCTTTGGCCATATAGTCTTCAAAGGGATCCGAAATATCTGTTCTCAGATTCCACAGAAATAAGGCTAGCAAAGAGATCCAGGAAATACAGATGTAACTCTGTGAGATGAATTAACAGAACCCTAAGAAGTTTCTCAGAAAGCTTCTTTCCAGATTTCAGCTGAGGATATTTCGTTTTTCACCATAGCCCTCTATGGGCTTCCAAATATCACTTTGCCAATTCCACAAGAACTGTCTTAGCGAAAGACTTCTTGAAGGGAAAGTGTAACTCTGTGAGATGATTTCACAGTGCACAAAGAAGTTTCTCAGAAAGCTTCTTTCTCTTTGTTATCGGATGATATTTCCATTGGCCCTATAGTCTTCAAAGGGATCCGAAATATCTGTTCTCAGATTACACAGAAATAAGGCTAGCAAAGAGATCCACGAAATACAGATGTAACTGTGTGAGATGAATTAACAGAACACTAAGCAGTTTCTCAGAACGCTTGTTTCCAGATTTCATCTGCGGATATTTCCTTTTTCACCACAGCCCTCTATGGGCTTCCAAATATCACTTTGCCAATCCACAAGACCTGTCTTATCGAAAGGCTTCTTGAGGGCAAAGCTGTAACTCTGTGAGATGATTTCACAGAACACAAAGAAGTTTCTCAGAAAGCTTCTTTCTCTCTGTTATCGCTGGATATTTCCTTTGGCCCTATAGTCTTCAAAGGGATTCTAAATATCTGCTCTCTGATTCCACAGAAATAAGGATAGCAAAGATATCCACGAAATACAGAAGTAACTCTGTGAGGTGAATTAACAGAACACTGAGCAGTTTCTCAGAAAGCTTCTTTCCAGATTTCATCTGAGGATATTTCCTTTCTCACCATAGCCCTCTATGGGCTTCCAAATATCACTTTTCCAATTCCACAAGAACTGTCTTAGCGAAAGGCTTCTTGAGGGCAATACTGTAACTCTGTGAGATGATTTCACAGAACACAAAGAAGTATCTCAGAAAGCTTCTTTCTCTTTGTTATCACGGGATATTTCCTTTGGCCCTATAGTCTTCAAAGGGAACCGAAATATCTGTTCTCAGATTCCACAGAAATGAGGATAGCAAAGAGATCCATGAAATACAGATGTAACTCTGTGAGATGAATTAACAGAACACTAAGCAGTTTCTCAGAAAGCTTCTTTCCAGATTTCATCTGAGGATATTTCCTTTTTCACCATAGCCATCTATGGGCTTCCAAATATCACTTTGCCAATTCCACAAGAACTGTTTAAGCGAAAGGCTTCTTGAGGGGAAAGCTGTAACTCTGTGAGATGATTTCACAGAACACAAAGAAGTTTCTCAGAAAGCTTCTTTCTCTTTGCTATCGGAGGATATTTCTTTTGACCCTATAGTCTTCAAACTGATCCGAAATATCTGTTCTCAGATTCCACAGAAATAAGGCTAGCGAAGATATCCACGAAATACAGATGCAACTCTGTGAGTGGAAATCACATATCACAGAGCAGTTTCTCAGAACGCTCTTTCCAGATTTCATCTGAGAATATTTCCTTTTTCACCATAGCCCTCTAGGGGCTTCCAAATATCACTTTGCCAATTCCAGAAGAACTGTCTTAGGGAAAGGCTTCTTGAAGGGAAAGCTGTAACTCTGTGAGATGATTTCACAGAATACAAGGAAGTTTCTCAGAAAGCTTCTTTCTCTTTGTTATCGGAGGATATTTCCTTTGGCCCTATAGTCTTCAAAGGGATCCGAAATATCTGTTCTCAGATTCCACAGGAATAAGTCGAGCAAAGAGATCCACGAAATGCAGATGTAACTCTGTGAGATGACTTAACGGCACACTAAGCATTTTCTCAGAAAGCTTCTTTCCAGATTTCATGTGAGGATATTTAATTTTTCATCCTAGGCCTCTATGGGCTTCCAAATATCACTTTGCCAATTCCACAAGAACTGTCTTAGCCAAGGATTCTTGAGGGTAAAGCTGTAACTCTGTGAGATGATTTCACAGAACACAAAGAAGATTCTCAGAAAGCTTCTTTCTCTTTGTTATCGGAGGATATTTCCTTTGGACCTATAGTATTCAAAGGGATCCAAAATATCTGTTCTCAGATTGCACAGAAATAAGGCTAGCCGTGAGATCCACGAAATACAGATATAACTCTGTGATATGAATTAACAGAACACTGAGGAGTTTCTCAGAAAGCTTCTTTCCAGATTTCATCTAAGGATATTTCCTTTTTCAACATAGCGCTCTATGGGCTTCCAAATATCACTTTGCCAATTCCACAAGAACTGTCTTAGCGAAAGGCTTCTTGAATGGAAAGCTGTAACTCTGTGAGATGATTTCACAGAACACAAAGAAGTTTCTCAGAAAGCTTCTTTCTCTTTGTTATCGGAGGATATTTCCTTTGGCCCTATAGTCTTCAAAGTGATCCGAAATATCTGTTCTCAGATTCCACAGAAATAAGGTTAGCAAAGAGATCCACGAAATACAGATGTAACTCTGTGTGTGGAAGTCACACATCGCAGAACAGTTTCTCAGAAAGCTTCTTTCCAGATTTCATCTGAGGATATTTCCTTTTTCACCATAGCCTTCTACGGGCTTCCAAATATCACTTTGCAAATTCCAGAAGAACTGTCTTAGCGAAAGGCTTCTTGAAGGGAAAGCTGTAACTCTGTGAGATGATTTCACAGAACACAAAGAAGTTTCTCAGAAACCTTCTTTCTCTTTTTATCGGAGGATATTTCCTTTGGCCCTGTATTCTTCAAAGGGATCCAAAATATCTGTTCTCAGATTCCACAGAAATAAGGCTAGCGAAGAGATCCACGAAATACAGATGTAACTCTGTGAGACGAATTAACAGAACACTAAGCAGTTTCTCAGAAAGCTTCTTTCCAGATTTCATCTGAGGATATCTCCTTTTTCACCATAGCCCTCTATGGGCTTCCAAATATCACTTTGCCAATTCCACAAGAACTGTCTTAGCGAAAGGCTTCTTGAGGGGAAAGCTGAAACTCTGTGAGATGATTTCACAGAACACAAAGAAGTTTCTCAGAAAGCTTCTTTCTCTTTGTTATCGGAGGATATTTCCTTTGGCCCTATTGTCTTCAAAGGGATCCGAAATATCTCTTCTCAGATTCCATAGATATAAGGGTAGCAAAGAGATCCACGAAATACAGATGTAACTCTGTGCGATGAATTAACAGAACACTAAGCAGTTTCTCAGAAAGCTTCTTTCCAGATTTCATCTGAGGATATTTCCTTTTTCACCATAGCCCTCTATGGGTTTCCAAATATCACTTTGCCAATTCCACAAGAACTGTCTTCTCGAACGGCTTCTGGTGGGGAAAGCGGTAACTCTGTGAGATGATTTCACAGAACACAAAGAAGTATCTCAGAAAGCTTCTTTCTCTTTGTTATCGGAGGATATTTCCTTTGGCCCTATAGTCTTCAAAGGGATCCGAAATATCTGTTCTCAGATTCCACAGAAATAAGGCTAGCAAAGAGATCCACGAAATACAGATGTAACTCTGTGTGTGGAAGTCACACATCGCAGAGCAGTTTCTCAGAAAGCTTTTTTCCAGATTTCATCTGAGGATATTTCCTTTTTCACCATAGCCCTCTAGGGTCTTCCAAATATCACTTTGCGAATTCCACAAGAACTGTCTTAGCGAAAGGCTTCTTGAGGGCAATGCTGTACCTCTGTGAGATGATTTCACAGAACACAAAGAAGTCTGTCCGAAAGCTTCTTCGTCTTTGTTATCGGAGGATATTTCCTTTGGCCTTATAGTCTTCAAAGGGATCCGAAATATCTGTTCTTAGATTCCACAGAAATAAGGGTAGCAAAGAGATCCACGAAGTGCAGATGTAACTCTGTGAGGGGAAGTGACACATCACAGAGCAGATTCTCAGAAAGCTTCTTTCCAGATTTCATCTGAGGATATTTCCTTTTTCACCATAGCCCTCTATGGGCTTCCAAATATCACTTTGCCAGTTCCACAAGAACTGTCTTAGCGAAAGGCTTCTTGAGGGGAAAGCTGTAACTCTGTGAGATGATTTCACAGAACACAAAGAAGTATCTCAGAAAGCTTCTTTCTCTTTGTTATCGGAGGATATTTCCTTTGTCCCTACAGATTTCAAAGGGATCCGAAATATCTGTTCTCAGATTCCACAGAAATAAGGCTAGCAAAGAGATCCACGAAATACAGATGTAACTCTGTGAGATGAATTAACAGAACACTAAGCAGTTTCTCAGAAAGCTGCTTTCCAGATTTCATCTGAGGATATTTCCTTTTGCACCATAGCCCTCTATGGGATTCCAAATCTCACTTTGCGATTTCCACAAGAACTGTCTTAACGAAAGGCTTCTTGAGGGGAAAGCTGTAACTCTGTGAGATGATTTCACAGAACACAAAGAAGTTTCTCAGAAAGCTTCTTTCTCTTTGTTATCGGAGGTTATTTCCTTTGGCCCTGTAGTCTTCAAAGGCATCCGAAATATCTGTTCTCAGATTCCACAGAAAAAAGGCTAGCAAAGATATCCACGAAATACAGATGTAACTCTGTGTGTGGAAGTCACATCACAGAGCAGTTTCTCAGAAAGCTTCTTTCCAGATTTCATCTGAGGATATTTCCTTTTTCACCATAGCCCTGTATGGGCTTCCAAACATCACTGCCAATTCCACAAGAACTGTCTTAGCGAGAGGCTTCTTGATGGCAAAGCTGTAACTCGGTGAGATGATTTCACAGAACACAAAAAAGTTTCTGAGAAAGATTCTTTCTCTTTGTTATCGCAGTAAATTTCCTTTGGCCCTATAGTCTTCAAAGGGATCCGAAATATCTGTTCTCAGATTCCATAGAAATAGGATAGCAAAGAAATCCATGAAATACAGATGTAACTCTGTTGGATGAATTAATAGAACACTAAGCAGTTTATCAGAAAGTTTCATTCCAGATTTCATCTGAGGATATTTCCTTTTTCACCATAGCCCTATGTGGGCTTCCAAATATCACTTTGCGAATTCCACAAGAACTGACTTAGCGACACGCTTCTTGAGGGGAAAGCTGTAACTCTGTGAGATGATTTCACAGATCACAAAGAAGTTTCTCAGAAAGCTTCTTTCTCTTTGTTATCGCAGGATATTTCCTTTGGCCCTGTAGTCTTCAATGGGATCCGAAATATCTGATCTCAGATTCCACAGAAATAAGGCTAGCAAAGAGATCCACGAAAAACAGATGTAACTCTGTGTGTGGAAGTCACATCACAGAGCAGTTTCTCAGAAAACGTCTTTCCAGATTTCATCTGAGGATATTTCCTTTTCCACCACAGCCCTCTACGGGCTTCCAAATATCACTTTGCCAATTCCACAAGAACTGTCTTAGCGGAAGGCTTCTTGAGGGGAAAACTCTAACTCTGTGAGATAATTTCACAGAACACAAAGAAGTTTCTTAGAAAGCTTCTTTCTCTTTGTTATCGCAGGATATTTCCTTTGGCCCTGTAGTCTACAAAGGAATCCGAAATATCTGTTCTCAGATTCCACAGAAATAAGGATAGCAAAGAGATCCATGATATTCAGATGTATCTCTGTGAGATGAATTAACAGAACACTAAGCCGTTTCACAGAAAGCTTCTTTCCAGATTTCATCTGAGGATATTTCCTTTTTCACCATAGCCCTCTAAGGGCTTCCATATATCACTTTGCGAATTCCACAAGAACTGTCTTAGCCAAAGGCTTCTTGAGGAGAAATCTGTAACTCTGTGAGATGATTTCACAGAACACAAAGAAGTTTCTCAGAAAGCTTCTATCTCTTTGTTATCGGAGGATATTTCCTTTGGCCCTATTGTCTTCAAAGGGATCCGAAATATCTGTTCTCAGATTCCTCAGAAATAAGGCTAGCAAAGAGACTCACGAAATACAGAAGTAACTCTGTGAGATGAATTAACAAAACACTAAGCCGTTTCTCAGAAAGCTTCCTTCCAGATTTCATCTGAGGATATTTCCTTTTTCACCATACCCCTCTATGGGCTTCCAAATATCACTTTGCCAATTCCACAAGAACTGTCTTCGCGAAATGCTTCTTGAGGGGAAAGCTGTAACTCTGTGAGATGATTTCACAGAACACAAAGAAGTTTCTCAGAAAGCTTCTTTCTCTTTGTTATCGGAGGATATTTCCTTTGGACCTAAAATCTTCAAAGGAATCCGAAATATCTGTTCTCAGATTCCACAGAAATAAGTGTAGCAAAGAGATCTACGAAATACAGATATAACTCTGTGTGTGGAAGTCACACATCACAGAGCAGTTTCTCAGAAAGCTTCTTTCCAGATTTCATCCGAGGATATTTCCTTTTACACCATTGCCCTCTATGGGCTTCCAAATATCACTTTGCCAATTCCACAACAACTGTCTTAGCGAAAGGCTTCTTGAGGAGAAAGCTGTAACTCTGTGACATGATTTCACAGAACACAAAGAAGTTTCTCAGAAAGGTTCCTTCTCTTTGTTATCGGAGGATATTTCCTTGGGCCCTAGAGTCTTCAAAGGAATCCGAAATATTTGTTCTCAAATTCCACAGAAATAAAGCTAGCAAAGAGATCCATGAAGTACAGATGTAACGCTGTGAGATGAATAACAGAACACTAAGCAGTTTCTCGAAAGCTTCTTTCTAGATTTCATCTGAGGATATTTCCTTTTGCACCATAGCCCTCTGTGGGATTCCAAATATCACTTTGCGAATTCCACAAGAACTGTCTTAACGAAAGGCTTCTTGAGGGGAAAGCTGTAACTCTGTGGGATGATTTCACAGAACACAAAGAAGTGTCTCAGAAAGCTTCTTTCTCTTTGTTATCGGAGGTTATTTCCTTTGGCCCTGTAGTCTTCAAAGGCATCCGAAATATCTGTTCTCAGATTCCACAGAAAAAGGGCTAGCAAAGAGTTCAACGAAATACAGATGTAACTCTGTGTGTGGAAGTCACATATCACAGAGCAGTTTCTCAGAAAGCTTCTTTCCAGATTTCATCTGAGGATATTTCCTTTTTCACCATAGCCGTCTATGGGCTTCCAAATATCACTTTGCCAATTCCACAAGAAGTGTCTTAGCGACAGGCTTCTTGAGGGGAAAGCTGTAACTGTGTGAGATTATTTCACTGAACACAAAGAAGTTTCTCAGAAAGCTTCTTTCTCTTTGTTATCGGAGGATATTTCCTTTGACCCTATAGTGTTCAAAGGGATCTGAAATATCTGTTCTCAGATTCCAAAGAAATAAGGCTAGCAAAGAGATCCACGAAATACAGATGTAACTCTCTGAGATGAATTAACAGAACACTAAGCAGTTTCTCAGAAAGCTTCTTTCCAAATTTCATCTGAGGATATTTCCTTTTTCACCATAGTCCTCCACGGGCTTCCAAATATCACTTTGCCAATTCCAAAGGTAATGTCTTAGTGAAAGGCTTCTGTAGGGAAAGCGGTAACTCTGTGAGATGATTTCACAGAAGAAAAGGAAGTTTTTCAGAAAGCTTCTTTCTCTTTGTTATCGGAGGATACTTCCTTTGGCCCTATAGTCTTCAAAGGGATCCGAAATATGTGTTATCAGATACCACAGAAATAAGGCTAGCAAAGAGATCCACGAAATACAGATGTAACTCTGTGAGATGAATTAACAGAACACTAAGCAGTTTATCAGAAAGCTTCTTTCCAGATTTCATCTGAGGATATTTCCTTTTTCACCATAGCCCTCTATGGGCTTCCAAATATCACTTTGCCAATTCCACAAGAACTGTCTTAGTGAAAGGCTTCTTGAGCAGAAAGCTGTAACTCTGTGAACTGATTTCACAGAACACAAAGAAGTTTCTCAGAAAGCTTCTTTCTCTTTGTTATCGGAGGATATTTCCTTTGGCCCTATAGTCTTCAAAGGGATCCGAAATATCTGTTCTCAGATTCCACAGAAATAAGGATACCAAAGAGATCCACGAAATACAGATGTAACTCTCTGTGTGGAAGTCACACATCACAGAACATTTTCTCAGAAAGGTTCTTTCCAGATTTCATCGGAGGATATTTCCTTTTTCACCATGGCCCTCTATGGGCTTTCAAATATCACTTTGCCAATTCCACAAGAACTGTCTTAGGGAAAGGCTTCTTGAGGGGAAAGCTGTATCTCTGTGAGATGATTTCTCAGAAAACAAAGAAGTTTCTCAGAAAGCTTCTTACTCTTTGTTATCGCTGGATATTTCCATTGTCCCTATAGTCTTCAAAGAGATTCAAAATATCTGTTCTCACATTCCACTGAAATAAGGCTAGCATAGGGATCCACGAAATACAGATGTAACTCTGTGAGATGAATTAACAGAACACTAAGCAGTTTCTCAGAAAGGTTCTTTCCAGATTTCATCTGAGGATATTTCCTTTTTAACCATAGCCCTCTATGGGCTTCCAAATATCACTTTGCCAATTCCACAGGAACTGTCTTAGCGAAAGGCTTCTGGAGTGGAAAACGGTAACTCTGTGAGATGATTTCACAGAACACAAAGAAGTTTCTCAGAAAGCTTCTTTCTCTTTGTTATCAGAGGATATTTCCTTTGGCTCTATGGTCTCCAAAGGGATCCGAAATATCTCTTCTCAGATTCCACAGAAATAAGCCTAGCAAAGAGATCCACGAAATACAGATGTAACTCTGTGTGTGGAAGTCACGTCACAAAGCAGTTTCTCAGAAAGCTTCTTTCCAGATTACATCTGAGGTTATTTCCTTTTTCACCATAGCATTCTACGGGCTTCCAAATATCATTGCCAATTCCACAAGAACTGTCTTTGGGAGAGGCTTCTTGATGGCAAAGCTGTAACTCCGTGAGATGATTTCACAGAAGACAAAGAAGTTTCTCAGAAAGCTTCTTTCTCTTTTTTATAGCAGTATATTTCCTTTGGCCCTGTAGTCATCAAAGGGATCCGAAATATCTGTTCTCAGATTCCACAGAAATAAGGCTAGCAAAGAGATCCACGAAATACAGATGTAACTATGTGAGATGAATTAACAGAACAGTAATCAGTTTCTCAGAAAGCTTCTTTCCAGATTTCATCTGAGAATATTTCCTTTTTCACCATAAACCTCTGTGGGGTTCCAAATATCACTTTGACAATTCCACAAGAACTGTCTTAGCGAAAGGCTTCTTGAGGGGAAAGCTGTAACTCTGTGAGATGATTTCACAGAACACAAAGCAGTTTCTCAGAAAGCTTCTTTCTCTTTGTTATCGGAGGATTTTTCCGTTGGTCCTATAGTCTTCAAAGGGATCCGAAATATCTGTTCTCAGATTCCACAGAAATAAGGCTAGTAAAGAGATTCACGAAATACAGATATAACTCTGTGAGATGAATTAACAGAACACTAAGCAGTTTCTCAGAAAGCTTCTTTCCAGATTTCATATAAGGATATTTCCTTTTTCACCATAGCCCTCTAAGGGCTTCCAAATATCACTTTGCAAATCCACATGAACTGTCTTAGCGAAAGGCTTCTGGAGGGGAAAGCTGTAACTCTGTGAGATGATTTCACAGAAGACAAAGAAGTTTCTCAGAAAGCTTCTTTCTCTTTGTTATCGGAGGATATTTCGTTTCGCCCTGTCGTCTTCAAAGGCATAGGAAATATCTGTTCTCAGAATGCACAGAAAAAAGGCTACCAAAGAGATCCACGAAATACAGATGTAACTCTGTGTGTGGAAGTCACACATCACGGAGCAGTTTCTCAGAAAGCTTCTTTCCAGATTTCATGTGGTGATATTTCCTTTTTCACCATAACCCTCTAGGGGCTTTCAAATATCACTTTGCCAATTCCACAAGAACTGTCTTAGCGAAAGATTTCTTTAGGGGAAAGCTGTAACTCTCTGAGATGATTTCACAGAACACAAAGAAGTTTCTCAGAAAGCTTCTTTCTCTTTGTTATCTCAGGATATTTCCATTGGCCCTATAGTCTTCAAAGAGATCTGAAATATCTGTTCTCAGATTCCTCCGAAATAAGGCTAGCAAAGAGATCCATGAAATACAGATGTAACTCTGTGAGATGAATTAACAGAATACTAAGCAGTTTCTCAGAAAGCTTCTTTCCACATTTCATCTGAGGACATTTCCTTTTTCACCATAGCCCTCTATGGGCTTCCAAATACACTTTGCCAATTCCACAAGAACTCTCTTAGCGATAGGCTTCTTGAGGGGAAAGCTGTAACTCTGTCAGATGATTTCACAGAACACAAAGAAATTTCTCAGAAAGCTTCTTTCTCTTTGTTATCCCAGGATATTTCCTTTGGCCATATAGTCTTCAAAGGGATCCGAAATATCTGTTCTCAGATTCCACAGAAATAAGGCTAGCAAAGAGATCCAGGAAATACAGATGTAACTCTGTGAGATGAATTAACAGAACCCTAAGAAGTTTCTCAGAAAGCTTCTTTCCAGATTTCAGCTGAGGATATTTCGTTTTTCACCATAGCCCTCTATGGGCTTCCAAATATCACTTTGCCAATTCCACAAGAACTGTCTTAGCGAAAGACTTCTTGAAGGGAAAGTGTAACTCTGTGAGATGATTTCACAGTGCACAAAGAAGTTTCTCAGAAAGCTTCTTTCTCTTTGTTATCGGATGATATTTCCATTGGCCCTATAGTCTTCAAAGGGATCCGAAATATCTGTTCTCAGATTACACAGAAATAAGGCTAGCAAAGAGATCCACGAAATACAGATGTAACTGTGTGAGATGAATTAACAGAACACTAAGCAGTTTCTCAGAACGCTTGTTTCCAGATTTCATCTGCGGATATTTCCTTTTTCACCACAGCCCTCTATGGGCTTCCAAATATCACTTTGCCAATCCACAAGACCTGTCTTATCGAAAGGCTTCTTGAGGGCAAAGCTGTAACTCTGTGAGATGATTTCACAGAACACAAAGAAGTTTCTCAGAAAGCTTCTTTCTCTCTGTTATCGCTGGATATTTCCTTTGGCCCTATAGTCTTCAAAGGGATTCTAAATATCTGCTCTCTGATTCCACAGAAATAAGGATAGCAAAGATATCCACGAAATACAGAAGTAACTCTGTGAGGTGAATTAACAGAACACTGAGCAGTTTCTCAGAAAGCTTCTTTCCAGATTTCATCTGAGGATATTTCCTTTCTCACCATAGCCCTCTATGGGCTTCCAAATATCACTTTTCCAATTCCACAAGAACTGTCTTAGCGAAAGGCTTCTTGAGGGCAATACTGTAACTCTGTGAGATGATTTCACAGAACACAAAGAAGTATCTCAGAAAGCTTCTTTCTCTTTGTTATCACGGGATATTTCCTTTGGCCCTATAGTCTTCAAAGGGAACCGAAATATCTGTTCTCAGATTCCACAGAAATGAGGATAGCAAAGAGATCCATGAAATACAGATGTAACTCTGTGAGATGAATTAACAGAACACTAAGCAGTTTCTCAGAAAGCTTCTTTCCAGATTTCATCTGAGGATATTTCCTTTTTCACCATAGCCATCTATGGGCTTCCAAATATCACTTTGCCAATTCCACAAGAACTGTTTAAGCGAAAGGCTTCTTGAGGGGAAAGCTGTAACTCTGTGAGATGATTTCACAGAACACAAAGAAGTTTCTCAGAAAGCTTCTTTCTCTTTGCTATCGGAGGATATTTCTTTTGACCCTATAGTCTTCAAACTGATCCGAAATATCTGTTCTCAGATTCCACAGAAATAAGGCTAGCGAAGATATCCACGAAATACAGATGCAACTCTGTGAGTGGAAATCACATATCACAGAGCAGTTTCTCAGAACGCTCTTTCCAGATTTCATCTGAGAATATTTCCTTTTTCACCATAGCCCTCTAGGGGCTTCCAAATATCACTTTGCCAATTCCAGAAGAACTGTCTTAGGGAAAGGCTTCTTGAAGGGAAAGCTGTAACTCTGTGAGATGATTTCACAGAATACAAGGAAGTTTCTCAGAAAGCTTCTTTCTCTTTGTTATCGGAGGATATTTCCTTTGGCCCTATAGTCTTCAAAGGGATCCGAAATATCTGTTCTCAGATTCCACAGGAATAAGTCGAGCAAAGAGATCCACGAAATGCAGATGTAACTCTGTGAGATGACTTAACGGCACACTAAGCATTTTCTCAGAAAGCTTCTTTCCAGATTTCATGTGAGGATATTTAATTTTTCATCCTAGGCCTCTATGGGCTTCCAAATATCACTTTGCCAATTCCACAAGAACTGTCTTAGCCAAGGATTCTTGAGGGTAAAGCTGTAACTCTGTGAGATGATTTCACAGAACACAAAGAAGATTCTCAGAAAGCTTCTTTCTCTTTGTTATCGGAGGATATTTCCTTTGGACCTATAGTATTCAAAGGGATCCAAAATATCTGTTCTCAGATTGCACAGAAATAAGGCTAGCCGTGAGATCCACGAAATACAGATATAACTCTGTGATATGAATTAACAGAACACTGAGGAGTTTCTCAGAAAGCTTCTTTCCAGATTTCATCTAAGGATATTTCCTTTTTCAACATAGCGCTCTATGGGCTTCCAAATATCACTTTGCCAATTCCACAAGAACTGTCTTAGCGAAAGGCTTCTTGAATGGAAAGCTGTAACTCTGTGAGATGATTTCACAGAACACAAAGAAGTTTCTCAGAAAGCTTCTTTCTCTTTGTTATCGGAGGATATTTCCTTTGGCCCTATAGTCTTCAAAGTGATCCGAAATATCTGTTCTCAGATTCCACAGAAATAAGGTTAGCAAAGAGATCCACGAAATACAGATGTAACTCTGTGTGTGGAAGTCACACATCGCAGAACAGTTTCTCAGAAAGCTTCTTTCCAGATTTCATCTGAGGATATTTCCTTTTTCACCATAGCCTTCTACGGGCTTCCAAATATCACTTTGCAAATTCCAGAAGAACTGTCTTAGCGAAAGGCTTCTTGAAGGGAAAGCTGTAACTCTGTGAGATGATTTCACAGAACACAAAGAAGTTTCTCAGAAACCTTCTTTCTCTTTTTATCGGAGGATATTTCCTTTGGCCCTGTATTCTTCAAAGGGATCCAAAATATCTGTTCTCAGATTCCACAGAAATAAGGCTAGCGAAGAGATCCACGAAATACAGATGTAACTCTGTGAGACGAATTAACAGAACACTAAGCAGTTTCTCAGAAAGCTTCTTTCCAGATTTCATCTGAGGATATCTCCTTTTTCACCATAGCCCTCTATGGGCTTCCAAATATCACTTTGCCAATTCCACAAGAACTGTCTTAGCGAAAGGCTTCTTGAGGGGAAAGCTGAAACTCTGTGAGATGATTTCACAGAACACAAAGAAGTTTCTCAGAAAGCTTCTTTCTCTTTGTTATCGGAGGATATTTCCTTTGGCCCTATTGTCTTCAAAGGGATCCGAAATATCTCTTCTCAGATTCCATAGATATAAGGGTAGCAAAGAGATCCACGAAATACAGATGTAACTCTGTGCGATGAATTAACAGAACACTAAGCAGTTTCTCAGAAAGCTTCTTTCCAGATTTCATCTGAGGATATTTCCTTTTTCACCATAGCCCTCTATGGGTTTCCAAATATCACTTTGCCAATTCCACAAGAACTGTCTTCTCGAACGGCTTCTGGTGGGGAAAGCGGTAACTCTGTGAGATGATTTCACAGAACACAAAGAAGTATCTCAGAAAGCTTCTTTCTCTTTGTTATCGGAGGATATTTCCTTTGGCCCTATAGTCTTCAAAGGGATCCGAAATATCTGTTCTCAGATTCCACAGAAATAAGGCTAGCAAAGAGATCCACGAAATACAGATGTAACTCTGTGTGTGGAAGTCACACATCGCAGAGCAGTTTCTCAGAAAGCTTTTTTCCAGATTTCATCTGAGGATATTTCCTTTTTCACCATAGCCCTCTAGGGTCTTCCAAATATCACTTTGCGAATTCCACAAGAACTGTCTTAGCGAAAGGCTTCTTGAGGGCAATGCTGTACCTCTGTGAGATGATTTCACAGAACACAAAGAAGTCTGTCCGAAAGCTTCTTCGTCTTTGTTATCGGAGGATATTTCCTTTGGCCTTATAGTCTTCAAAGGGATCCGAAATATCTGTTCTTAGATTCCACAGAAATAAGGGTAGCAAAGAGATCCACGAAGTGCAGATGTAACTCTGTGAGGGGAAGTGACACATCACAGAGCAGATTCTCAGAAAGCTTCTTTCCAGATTTCATCTGAGGATATTTCCTTTTTCACCATAGCCCTCTATGGGCTTCCAAATATCACTTTGCCAGTTCCACAAGAACTGTCTTAGCGAAAGGCTTCTTGAGGGGAAAGCTGTAACTCTGTGAGATGATTTCACAGAACACAAAGAAGTATCTCAGAAAGCTTCTTTCTCTTTGTTATCGGAGGATATTTCCTTTGTCCCTACAGATTTCAAAGGGATCCGAAATATCTGTTCTCAGATTCCACAGAAATAAGGCTAGCAAAGAGATCCACGAAATACAGATGTAACTCTGTGAGATGAATTAACAGAACACTAAGCAGTTTCTCAGAAAGCTGCTTTCCAGATTTCATCTGAGGATATTTCCTTTTGCACCATAGCCCTCTATGGGATTCCAAATCTCACTTTGCGATTTCCACAAGAACTGTCTTAACGAAAGGCTTCTTGAGGGGAAAGCTGTAACTCTGTGAGATGATTTCACAGAACACAAAGAAGTTTCTCAGAAAGCTTCTTTCTCTTTGTTATCGGAGGTTATTTCCTTTGGCCCTGTAGTCTTCAAAGGCATCCGAAATATCTGTTCTCAGATTCCACAGAAAAAAGGCTAGCAAAGATATCCACGAAATACAGATGTAACTCTGTGTGTGGAAGTCACATCACAGAGCAGTTTCTCAGAAAGCTTCTTTCCAGATTTCATCTGAGGATATTTCCTTTTTCGCCATAGCCCTGTATGGGCTTCCAAACATCACTGCCAATTCCACAAGAACTGTCTTAGCGAGAGGCTTCTTGATGGCAAAGCTGTAACTCGGTGAGATGATTTCACAGAACACAAAAAAGTTTCTGAGAAAGATTCTTTCTCTTTGTTATCGCAGTAAATTTCCTTTGGCCCTATAGTCTTCAAAGGGATCCGAAATATCTGTTCTCAGATTCCATAGAAATAGGATAGCAAAGAAATCCATGAAATACAGATGTAACTCTGTTGGATGAATTAATAGAACACTAAGCAGTTTATCAGAAAGTTTCATTCCAGATTTCATCTGAGGATATTTCCTTTTTCACCATAGCCCTATGTGGGCTTCCAAATATCACTTTGCGAATTCCACAAGAACTGACTTAGCGACACGCTTCTTGAGGGGAAAGCTGTAACTCTGTGAGATGATTTCACAGATCACAAAGAAGTTTCTCAGAAAGCTTCTTTCTCTTTGTTATCGCAGGATATTTCCTTTGGCCCTGTAGTCTTCAATGGGATCCGAAATATCTGATCTCAGATTCCACAGAAATAAGGCTAGCAAAGAGATCCACGAAAAACAGATGTAACTCTGTGTGTGGAAGTCACATCACAGAGCAGTTTCTCAGAAAACGTCTTTCCAGATTTCATCTGAGGATATTTCCTTTTCCACCACAGCCCTCTACGGGCTTCCAAATATCACTTTGCCAATTCCACAAGAACTGTCTTAGCGGAAGGCTTCTTGAGGGGAAAACTCTAACTCTGTGAGATAATTTCACAGAACACAAAGAAGTTTCTTAGAAAGCTTCTTTCTCTTTGTTATCGCAGGATATTTCCTTTGGCCCTGTAGTCTACAAAGGAATCCGAAATATCTGTTCTCAGATTCCACAGAAATAAGGATAGCAAAGAGATCCATGATATTCAGATGTATCTCTGTGAGATGAATTAACAGAACACTAAGCCGTTTCACAGAAAGCTTCTTTCCAGATTTCATCTGAGGATATTTCCTTTTTCACCATAGCCCTCTAAGGGCTTCCATATATCACTTTGCGAATTCCACAAGAACTGTCTTAGCCAAAGGCTTCTTGAGGAGAAATCTGTAACTCTGTGAGATGATTTCACAGAACACAAAGAAGTTTCTCAGAAAGCTTCTATCTCTTTGTTATCGGAGGATATTTCCTTTGGCCCTATTGTCTTCAAAGGGATCCGAAATATCTGTTCTCAGATTCCTCAGAAATAAGGCTAGCAAAGAGACTCACGAAATACAGAAGTAACTCTGTGAGATGAATTAACAAAACACTAAGCCGTTTCTCAGAAAGCTTCCTTCCAGATTTCATCTGAGGATATTTCCTTTTTCACCATACCCCTCTATGGGCTTCCAAATATCACTTTGCCAATTCCACAAGAACTGTCTTCGCGAAATGCTTCTTGAGGGGAAAGCTGTAACTCTGTGAGATGATTTCACAGAACACAAAGAAGTTTCTCAGAAAGCTTCTTTCTCTTTGTTATCGGAGGATATTTCCTTTGGACCTAAAATCTTCAAAGGAATCCGAAATATCTGTTCTCAGATTCCACAGAAATAAGTGTAGCAAAGAGATCTACGAAATACAGATATAACTCTGTGTGTGGAAGTCACACATCACAGAGCAGTTTCTCAGAAAGCTTCTTTCCAGATTTCATCCGAGGATATTTCCTTTTACACCATTGCCCTCTATGGGCTTCCAAATATCACTTTGCCAATTCCACAACAACTGTCTTAGCGAAAGGCTTCTTGAGGAGAAAGCTGTAACTCTGTGACATGATTTCACAGAACACAAAGAAGTTTCTCAGAAAGGTTCCTTCTCTTTGTTATCGGAGGATATTTCCTTGGGCCCTAGAGTCTTCAAAGGAATCCGAAATATTTGTTCTCAAATTCCACAGAAATAAAGCTAGCAAAGAGATCCATGAAGTACAGATGTAACGCTGTGAGATGAATAACAGAACACTAAGCAGTTTCTCGAAAGCTTCTTTCTAGATTTCATCTGAGGATATTTCCTTTTGCACCATAGCCCTCTGTGGGATTCCAAATATCACTTTGCGAATTCCACAAGAACTGTCTTAACGAAAGGCTTCTTGAGGGGAAAGCTGTAACTCTGTGGGATGATTTCACAGAACACAAAGAAGTGTCTCAGAAAGCTTCTTTCTCTTTGTTATCGGAGGTTATTTCCTTTGGCCCTGTAGTCTTCAAAGGCATCCGAAATATCTGTTCTCAGATTCCACAGAAATAGGGCTAGCAAAGAGTTCAACGAAATACAGATGTAACTCTGTGTGTGGAAGTCACATATCACAGAGCAGTTTCTCAGAAAGCTTCTTTCCAGATTTCATCTGAGGATATTTCCTTTTTCACCATAGCCGTCTATGGGCTTCCAAATATCACTTTGCCAATTCCACAAGAAGTGTCTTAGCGACAGGCTTCTTGAGGGGAAAGCTGTAACTGTGTGAGATTATTTCACTGAACACAAAGAAGTTTCTCAGAAAGCTTCTTTCTCTTTGTTATCGGAGGATATTTCCTTTGACCCTATAGTGTTCAAAGGGATCTGAAATATCTGTTCTCAGATTCCAAAGAAATAAGGCTAGCAAAGAGATCCACGAAATACAGATGTAACTCTCTGAGATGAATTAACAGAACACTAAGCAGTTTCTCAGAAAGCTTCTTTCCAAATTTCATCTGAGGATATTTCCTTTTTCACCATAGTCCTCCACGGGCTTCCAAATATCACTTTGCCAATTCCAAAGGTAATGTCTTAGTGAAAGGCTTCTGTAGGGAAAGCGGTAACTCTGTGAGATGATTTCACAGAAGAAAAGGAAGTTTTTCAGAAAGCTTCTTTCTCTTTGTTATCGGAGGATACTTCCTTTGGCCCTATAGTCTTCAAAGGGATCCGAAATATGTGTTATCAGATACCACAGAAATAAGGCTAGCAAAGAGATCCACGAAATACAGATGTAACTCTGTGAGATGAATTAACAGAACACTAAGCAGTTTATCAGAAAGCTTCTTTCCAGATTTCATCTGAGGATATTTCCTTTTTCACCATAGCCCTCTATGGGCTTCCAAATATCACTTTGCCAATTCCACAAGAACTGTCTTAGTGAAAGGCTTCTTGAGCAGAAAGCTGTAACTCTGTGAACTGATTTCACAGAACACAAAGAAGTTTCTCAGAAAGCTTCTTTCTCTTTGTTATCGGAGGATATTTCCTTTGGCCCTATAGTCTTCAAAGGGATCCGAAATATCTGTTCTCAGATTCCACAGAAATAAGGATACCAAAGAGATCCACGAAATACAGATGTAACTCTCTGTGTGGAAGTCACACATCACAGAACATTTTCTCAGAAAGGTTCTTTCCAGATTTCATCGGAGGATATTTCCTTTTTCACCATGGCCCTCTATGGGCTTTCAAATATCACTTTGCCAATTCCACAAGAACTGTCTTAGGGAAAGGCTTCTTGAGGGGAAAGCTGTATCTCTGTGAGATGATTTCTCAGAAAACAAAGAAGTTTCTCAGAAAGCTTCTTACTCTTTGTTATCGCTGGATATTTCCATTGTCCCTATAGTCTTCAAAGAGATTCAAAATATCTGTTCTCACATTCCACTGAAATAAGGCTAGCATAGGGATCCACGAAATACAGATGTAACTCTGTGAGATGAATTAACAGAACACTAAGCAGTTTCTCAGAAAGGTTCTTTCCAGATTTCATCTGAGGATATTTCCTTTTTAACCATAGCCCTCTATGGGCTTCCAAATATCACTTTGCCAATTCCACAGGAACTGTCTTAGCGAAAGGCTTCTGGAGTGGAAAACGGTAACTCTGTGAGATGATTTCACAGAACACAAAGAAGTTTCTCAGAAAGCTTCTTTCTCTTTGTTATCAGAGGATATTTCCTTTGGCTCTATGGTCTCCAAAGGGATCCGAAATATCTCTTCTCAGATTCCACAGAAATAAGCCTAGCAAAGAGATCCACGAAATACAGATGTAACTCTGTGTGTGGAAGTCACGTCACAAAGCAGTTTCTCAGAAAGCTTCTTTCCAGATTACATCTGAGGTTATTTCCTTTTTCACCATAGCATTCTACGGGCTTCCAAATGTCATTGCCAATTCCACAAGAACTGTCTTTGGGAGAGGCTTCTTGATGGCAAAGCTGTAACTCCGTGAGATGATTTCACAGAAGACAAAGAAGTTTCTCAGAAAGCTTCTTTCTCTTTTTTATAGCAGTATATTTCCTTTGGCCCTGTAGTCATCAAAGGGATCCGAAATATCTGTTCTCAGATTCCACAGAAATAGGATAGCAAAGAGATAGATGAAATACAGAAGTAACTCTGTGGGATGAATTAATAGAACAGTAAGCAGTTTATCAGAAAGTTTCATTCCAGATTTCATCTGAGGATATTTCCTTTTTCACCATAGCCCTCTATGGCCTTCCAAATATCACTTTGCCTAAACCACAAGAACTGACTTAGCGGAACGCTTCTTGAGGGAAAAGCTGTAACTCTGTGAGATGATGTTACAGATCACAAAGAAGTTTCTCATAAAGCTTCTTTCTCTTTTTTATCGCAGGATATTTCCTTTGGCCCTATAGTCTTCAACGGGATCCGAAATATCTGATCTCAGATTCCACGGAAATAAGGCTAGCAAAGAGATCCATGAAAAACAGACATAATTCTGTGAGTGGAAGTCACACATCACAGAGCAGTTTCTCAGAAAGCTTCTTTCCAGATTTCATCTGAGGATATTTCCTTTTTCACCATAGCCCTCTATGGGATTCCAAATATCACTTTGCCAATTCCACAAGAACTGTGTTAGCGAAAGGCTTCTTCAGGGGAAAGCTGTAACTCTGTGTGATGATTTCACAGAACACAAAGAAGTTTCTCAGAAAGCTTCTTTCTCTTTGTTATGGGAGGATATTTCCTTTGGCACTATAGTCTTCAAAGACATTCGAAATATCTGTTCTCAGATTCCAAGAAATAAGGCTAGCAAAGAGATCCATGAAATACAGATGTAACTCTGTGAGATGAATTAACAGAACACTAAGCAGTTTCTCAGAAAGCTTCTTTCCATATTTCATCTGAGGATATTTCCTTTTGCACCATAGCCCTCTATGTGCTTCCAAATATCACTTTGCCAATTCCACAAGAACTGTCTTAGCGAAAGGCTTCTTGAGGGGAAAGCTGTAACTCTGTGATATGATTTCACAAAACACAAAGAAGTTTCTCGGAAAGTTTCTTTCTCTTTGTTATCGGAGGATATTTCCTTTGGCCCTATAGTCTTCAAAGGGATCCGAAATATCTGTTCTCAGATTCCACAGAAATAAGGCTAGCAAAGAGATTCATGAAATACAGATGTAACTCTTTGTGGGGAAGTCACACATCCCAGAGCAGTTTCTCAGAAAGCTTCTTTCCAAATTTCATATGAGGATATTTCCTTTTTCACCATAGCCCTCTATGGGCTTCCAAATATCACTTTGACAATTCCACAAGACCTGTCTCAGCGAAAGGCTTCTTGAGGGGAAAGCTGTAACTCTGTGAGATGATTTCACAGAACACAAAGAAGTTTCACAGAAAGCTTCTTTCTCTTTGTTATCGGAGGATATTTCCTTTGGCCCTATAGTGTTCAAAGGGATCCGAAATATCTGTTCTCAGATTCCACAGAAATAAGGCTAGCATAGAGATCCACGAAATACAGATGTAACTCTGTGAGATGAATTAACAGAACACTAAGCAGTTTCTCAGAAAGCTTCTTTCCAGATTTCATCTGAGGATAATTCCTTTTGCACCGAAGCCCTCTATGGGATTCCAAATATCACTTTGCGAATTCCACAAGAACTGTCTTAACGAAAGGCTCTTGAGGGGAAAGCTGTAACTCTGTGAGATGATTTCACAGAACACAAAGAAGTTTCTCAGAAACCTTCTTTCACTTTGTTATCGGAGGTTATTTCCTTTGGCCCTGTAGTCTTCAAAGGCATCCGAAATATCTGTTCTCACATTCCACAGAAATAGGATAGCAAAGAGATCCATGAAATACAGATGTAATTCTGTTGGATGAATCAATAGAACACTAAGCAGTTTATCAGAAAGTTTCATTCCAGATTTCATCTGAGGATATTTCCTTTTTCACCATAGCCCTCTATGGGCTTCCAAATATCACTTTGCGAATTCCACAAGAACTGACTTAGCGAAACGCTTCTTGAGGGAAAAGCTGTAACTCTGTGAGATGATTTCACAGATCACAAAGTAGTTTCTCAGAAAGCTTCTTTCTCTTCGTTATCGGAGGATATTTCCTTTGGCCCTATAGTCTTCAACGGGATCCGAAATATCTGATCTCAGATTTCACAGAAATAAGGCTGGGAAAGAGATCCACGAAATACAGATGAAACTCTGTGAGATGAATTAACAGAACACTAAGCAGTTTCTCAGAAAGCTTCTTTCCACATTTCATCTGATGTATTGTATTTTTCACCATAGCCCTCTAGGGGTTCCAAATATCACTTTGCCAATCCCACAAGAACTGTTAGCGAAAAGCTTCTGGAGGGCAAAGCTATAACTCTGTGAGATGATTTCACAGAACACAAAGAAGTTTCTCAGAAAGCTTCTTTCTGTTTGTTATCGCAGGATATTTCCTTTTGCCCTATAGTCTTCAAAGGGATCCGAAATATCTGTTCTCAGATTCCACCGAAATAAGGCTAGCAAAGAGATCCACGAAATACAGATGTAACTCTGTGAGTGGAAGTCACACATCACAGAGATGTTTCTCAGAAAGCTTCTTTCCAGATTTCATCTGATGATATTTCCTTTTTCACCATAGCCTTCTATGGGCTTCCAAATATCACTTTGCCAATTACACAAGAACTGTCTTAGCGAAAGGCTTCTTGAGGGGAAAGCTGTAACTCTGTGAGATGATTTCACAGAACACAAAGAAGTTTCTCAGAAAGCTTCTTTCTCTTTGTTATCAGAGAATATTTCCTTTCGCCCTAGAGTCTTCAAAGGAATCCGAAATATCTGTTCTCAGATTCCACAGAAATAAGGCTAGCAAAGAGATCCACGAAATACAGATGTAACACTGTGTGTGGAAGTCACACATGACAGAGCAGTTTCTCAGAAAGCTTATTTCCAGATTTCATCTGAGGATATTTCCTTTTTCACCATAGCCCTCTATGGGCTTCCAAATATCACTTTGCCAATTCCACAAGAACTGTCTAAGTGAAAGGCTTCTTGAGGGGAAAGCTGTAACTCTGTGAGATGATTTCACAGAACACAAAGAAGTTTCTCAGAAAGCTTCTTTCTCATTGTTATCGCAGGATATTTCCTTTGGCCCTATAGTCTTCAAAGGGATCCGAAATATCTTTTCTCAGATTCCACAGAAATAAGGCTAGCAAAGAGATCCATGAAATACAGATGTTACTCTGTGAGATGAATTAACAGAAAACTAAGCAGCTTCTCAGAAACCTTCTTTCCAGATTTCATCTGAGCATATTTCCTTTTTCACCACAGCCCTCTATGGGCTTCCAAATATCACTTTGCCAAATCCACCATAACTGTTTAAGCGAAAGGGTTCTTGAGGGTAAAGCTGTAACTCTGTGAGAAGATTTCTCAGAACACAAAGAAGTTTCACAGAAAGCTTCTTTCTCTTTGTTATCGGAGGATATTTCCTTTGGTCCTATAGTCATCAAAGGGATCCGAAATATCTGTTCTCAGATTCCACAGAAATAAGGCTAGGAAACAGATCCACGAAATACAGATGTAACTCCGTTGGTGGAAGTCACCAATGACAGAGCAGTTTCTCAGAAAACTTCTTTACAGATTTCATCTGAGGATATTTCCTTTTTCACCATAGCCCTCTAGGGGTTCCAAATATCACTTTGAAAATTCCACAAGACCTGTCTTAGCGACAGGCTTCTTGAGGGGAAAGCTGTAATTCTGTGAGATGATTTCACAGAACACAAACAAGTTTCTCAGAAAGCTTCTTTCTCTTTGTTATCGGAGGATAATTCCTTTGGCCCTAGAGTCTTCAAAGGGATCCGAAATATCTGTTCTCAGATTCCACAGAAATAAGGCTAGCGTAGAGATCCACGAAACACAGATGTAACTCTGTGTGGGGAAGTCTCGCATCACAGAGCATTTTCTCAGAAAGCTTCTGTCCAGATTTCATCCGAGGATATTTCCTTTTTCACAATAGCCCTCTATGGGCTTCCAAATATCACTTTGCCAATTCCACAAGAACTGTCTTAGTGAAAGGCTTCTTGAGGGGAAAGCTGTAACTCTGTGAGATGATTTCACAGAACACAAAGAAGTTTCTCAGAAAGCTTCTTTCTCTTTGTTATCGGAGGATATTTCCTTTGGCCCTATAGTCTTCAAAGGCATCCGAAATATCTGCTCTCAGATTCAACAGAAATAAGGCTAGCAAAGAGATCCACGAAATACAGATGTAACTCTGTGAGTGGAAGTCACACATCACAGAGCATCTTCTCATAAAGCTTCTGTCCGATTTCCTCTGAGGATATTTCCTTTTTCACCATAACCCTCTATGGGCTTCCAAATATCACTTTGCCAAATCTACAAGAACTGTTTAAGCGAAAGGCTTCTTGAGGGGAAAGCTGTAACTCTGTGCGATTATTTCACAGAACACAAAGAAGTTTCTCAGAAAGCTTCTTTCTCTTTGTTATCGCAGGATATTTCCTTTGGCCCTATAGTCTTCAAAGGGATCCGAAATATGTCTTCTCAGATTCCACAGACATAAGGCTAGCAAAGAGATCCACGAAATACAGATGTAACTCCGTGTGTGGAAGTCACACATCACACAGCTGTTTCTCAGAAAGCTTCTTTCCAGATTTCGTCTGATGATATTTCCTTATTCACCATAGCCCTCTATGGGCTTCCAAATATCACTTTGCCAATTCCACCAGAACTGTCTTATCGAAAGGCTTCTTGAGGGGAAAGCTGTAACTCTGTGAGATGATTTCACAGAACACAAAGAAGTTTCTCAGAAAGCTTCTTTCTCTTTGTTATCAGAGAATATTTCCTTTCGCCCTAGAGTCTTCAAAGGAATCCGAAATATCTGTTCTCAGATTCCACAGAAATAAGGCTAGCAAAGAGATCCAAGAAATACAGATGTAACACTGTGTGTGAAAGTCACACATCACAGAGCAGTTTCTCAGAAAGCTTCTTTCCAGATTTCATCTGAGGATATTTCCTTTTTCACCATAGCCCTCTATAGGCTTCCAAATATCACTTTGCCAATTCCACAAGAACTGTCTTATTGAAAGGCTTCTTGAGGGGAAAGATGTAACTCTGGGAGATGATTTCACAGAACACAAAGAAGTTTCTCAGAAATCTTCTTTCTCTTTGTTATCGCAGGATATTTCCTTTGGCCGTATAGTCTTCAAAGGGATCCGAAATATCTGTTCTCAGATTACACAGAAATAAGGCTAGCAAAGAGATCCATGAAATAAAGATGTAACTCTGTGAGATGAATTAACAGAACACTAAGCAGTTTCTCAGAAAGCTTCTTTCCAGATTTCATCTGAGGATATTTCCTTTTTCACCATAGCCCCCTATGGGCTTCCAAATAACACTTTGCCAAATCCACAAGAACTGTTTAAGCGAAAGGCTTCTTGAGGGGAAAGCTGTAACTCTGTGAGATGATTTCACAGAACACAAAGTGGTTTCTCAGAATGCTTCTTTCTCTTTGTTATCGGAGGATATTTCTTTTGTCCCTATAGTTTTCAAAGGCATCCGAAATATCTGTTCTCAGATTCCACACAAAAAAGGCTAGCAAAGAGATACACGAAATACAGATGTAACTCTGTGAGTGGAAGTCACACATCACAGAGCATCTTCTCATGAAGCTTCTGTCCAGATTTCATGTGAGGATATTTCCTTTTTCACAACAGCCGTCTACGGGCTTCCAAATATCACTTTGCCAATTCCACAAGAACTGTCTTAGTGAAAGGCTTCTTGAGGGGGAAGCCTAACTCTGTCAGATGATTTCACAGAACACAAAGAAGTTTCTCAGAAAGCTTCTTTCTCTTTGTTATCGGAGGATATTTCCTTTGGCCCTATAGACTTCAAAGGGATCCGAAATATCTGTTCTCAGATTCCTCAGAAATAAGGCTAGCAAAGAGATCCATGAAATACAGATGTAAATCTGTGAGATGAATTAACAGAACAGTAATCAGTTTCTCTGAAAGCTTCTGTCCAGATTTCATCTAAGGATATTTCCTTTTTCACCATAGCCCTCTATGGGCTTCCAAATATCACTTTGCCAATTCCACAATAACTGTCTTTGCGAAAGGCTTCTTGAGGGGAAAGCTATAACTCTGTGAGATGATTTCATAGAACACAAAGAAGTCTCTCAGAAAGCTTCTTCCTCTTAGTTATCGGAGGTTATTTCTTTTGGCCCTATAGTCTTCAAAGGAATCCGAAATATCTGTTCTCAGATTCCACAGAAATAAGGTTAGCAAACAGATCCACGAAATACAGATGTAACTCTGGGAGTGGAAGTCACACATCACAGAGCATTTTCTCAAAAATCTTCTTTCCAGTTTTCATTTGAGGATATTTCCTTTTTCACCATAGCCCTCTAAGGGCTTCCAAATATCACTTTGCCAAATCCACAAGAACTGTCTTAGCGAAAGGCTTCTTGAGGGGAAAGTTGTAACTCTGTGAGATGATTTCACAGAACACAAAGAAGTTTCTCAGAAAGCTTCTTTTTTTTGTTATCGGATAATATTTCCTTTGACCGTATAATCTTCAAAGCGATCCGAAATATCTCTTCTCAGATTCCACAGAAATAAGGCTAGCAAAGAGATCCACGAAATACAGATGTAACTCTGTGAGATGAATTAACAGAACACTAAGCAGTTTCTCAGAAAGCTTCTTTCCAGATTTCATCGGAGGATATTTCCTTTTTCACCATAGCCCTCTATGGCCTTAAAAATATCACTTTTCCAATTCCACAAGAACTGTCTTAGCGAAAGACTTCTTGAGGGGAATGCTGTAACTCTGTGAGATGCTTTCAAAGAACACAAAGAAGTTTCTCAAAAAGCTTCTTTCTGTTTGTTATCAGAGGATATTTCCTTTGGCCCTATAGTCTTCAAAGGGATCCGAAATATCTGCTCTCAGATTCCACAGAAATAAGGCTAGCAAAGAGATCCACGAAATACAGATGTAACTCTGTGAGTGGAAGTCACACATCAAAGAGCTGTTTCTCAGAAAGCTTCTTTCCAGATTTCATCTGATTATATTTCCTTTTTCACCATAGCCCTCTATGGGCTTCCAAATATCACTTTGCCAATTCCACAAGAACTGCCTTAGCGAAAGGCTTCTTGAGGGGAAAGCTGTAACTCTGTGAGATGACTTCACAGAACACAAACAAGTTTCTCAGAAAGCTTCTTTCTCTTTGTTATCGGAGGATATTTCCTTTGGACCTAGAGTCTTCAAAGGAATCCGAAATATCTGTTCTCAGATTCCACAGAAATAAGGCTAGCAAAGAGATCCACGAAATACAGATGTAACACTGTGTGTGGAAGTCACACATGACAGAGCAGTTTCTCAGAAAGCTTATTTCCAGATTTCATCTGAGGATATTTCCTTTTTCACCATAGCCCTCTATGGGCTTCCAAATATCACTTTGCCAATTCCACAAGAACTGTCTAAGTGAAAGGCTTCTTGAGGGGAAAGCTGTAACTCTGTGAGATGATTTCACAGAACACAAAGAAGTTTCTCAGAAAGCTTCTTTCTCATTGTTATCGCAGGATATTTCCTTTGGCCCTATAGTCTTCAAAGGGATCCGAAATATCTTTTCTCAGATTCCACAGAAATAAGGCTAGCAAAGAGATCCATGAAATAGAGATGTTACTCTGTGAGATGAATTAACAGAAAACTAAGCAGCTTCTCAGAAACCTTCTTTCCAGATTTCATCTGAGCATATTTCCTTTTTCACCACAGCCCTCTATGGGCTTCCAAATATCACTTTGCCAAATCCACAAGAACTGTTTAAGCGAAAGGCTTCTTGAGGGTAAAGCTGTAACTCTGTGAGAAGATTTCTCAGAACACAAAGAAGTTTCACAGAAAGCTTCTTTCTCTTTGTTATCGGAGGATATTTCCTTTGGTACTATAGTCATCAAAGGGATCCGAAATATCTGTTCTCAGATTCCACAGAAATAAGGCTAGGAAACAGATCCACGAAATACAGATGTAACTCCGTTGGTGGAAGTCACCAATGACAGAGCAGTTTCTCAGAAAACTTCTTTACAGATTTCATCTGAGGATATTTCCTTTTTCACCATAGCCCTCTAGGGGTTCCAAATATCACTTTGAAAATTCCACAAGACCTGTCTTAGCGACAGGCTTCTTGAGGGGAAAGCTGTAATTCTGTGAGATGATTTCACAGAACACAAACAAGTTTCTCAGAAAGCTTCTTTCTCTTTGTTATCGGAGGATAATTCCTTTGGCCCTAGAGTCTTCAAAGGGATCCGAAATATCTGTTCTCAGATTCCACAGAAATAAGGCTAGCGTAGAGATCCACGAAACACAGATGTAACTCTGTGTGTGGAAGTCTCGCATCACAGAGCATTTTCTCAGAAAGCTTCTGTCCAGATTTCATCCGAGGATATTTCCTTTTTCACAATAGCCCTCTATGGGCTTCCAAATATCACTTTGCCAATTCCACAAGAACTGTCTTAGTGAAAGGCTTCTTGAGGGGAAAGCTGTAACTCTGTGAGATGATTTCACAGAACACAAAGAAGTTTCTCAGAAAGCTTCTTTCTCTTTGTTATCGGAGGATATTTCCTTTGGCCCTATAGTCTTCAAAGGCATCCGAAATATCTGCTCTCAGATTCAACAGAAATAAGGCTAGCAAAGAGATCCACGAAATACAGATGTAACTCTGTGAGTGGAAGTCACACATCACAGAGCATCTTCTCATAAAGCTTCTGTCCGATTTCCTCTGAGGATATTTCCTTTTTCACCATAACCCTCTATGGGCTTCCAAATATCACTTTGCCAAATCCACAAGAACTGTTTAAGCGAAAGGCTTCTTGAGGGGAAAGCTGTAACTCTGTGCGATTATTTCACAGAACACAAAGAAGTTTCTCAGAAAGCTTCTTTCTCTTTGTTATCGCAGGATATTTCCTTTGGCCCTATAGTCTTCAAAGGGATCCGAAATATGTCTTCTCAGATTCCACAGAAATAAGGCTAGCAAAGAGATCCACGAAATACAGATGTAACTCCGTGTGTGGAAGTCACACATCACACAGCTGTTTCTCAGAAAGCTTCTTTCCAGATTTCGTCTGATGATATTTCCTTATTCACCATAGCCCTCTATGGGCTTCCAAATATCACTTTGCCAATTCCACCAGAACTGTCTTATCGAAAGGATTCTTGAGGGGAAAGCTGTAACTCTGTGAGATGATTTCACAGAACACAAAGAAGTTTCTCAGAAAGCTTCTTTCTCTTTGTTATCAGAGAATATTTCCTTTGGCCCTAGAGTCTTCAAAGGAATCCGAAATATCTGTTCTCAGATTCCACAGAAATAAGGCTAGCAAAGAGATCCACGAAATACAGATGTAACACTGTGTGTGAAAGTCACACATCACAGAGCAGTTTCTCAGAAAGCTTCTTTCCAGATTTCATCTGAGGATATTTCCTTTTTCACCATAGCCCTCTATAGGCTTCCAAATATCACTTTGCCAATTCCACAAGAACTGTCTTATTGAAAGGCTTCTTGAGGGGAAAGATGTAACTCTGTGAGATGATTTCACAGAACACAAAGAAGTTTCTCAGAAATCTTCTTTCTCTTTGTTATCGCAGGATATTTCCTTTGGCCGTATAGTCTTCAAAGGGATCCGAAATATCTGTTCTCAGATTACACAGAAATAAGGCTAGCAAAGAGATCCATGAAATAAAGATGTAACTCTGTGAGATGAATTAACAGAACACTAAGCAGTTTCTCAGAAAGCTTCTTTCCAGATTTCATCTGAGGATATTTCCTTTTTCACCATAGCCCCCTATGGGCTTCCAAATAACACTTTGCCAAATCCACAAGAACTGTTTAAGCGAAAGGCTTCTTGAGGGAAAAGCTGTAACTCTGTGAGATGATTTCACAGAACACAAAGTGGTTTCTCAGAAAGCTTCTTTCTCTTTGTTATCGGAGGATATTTCTTTTGTCCCTATAGTTTTCAAAGGCATCCGAAATATCTGTTCTCAGATTCCACACAAAAAAGGCTAGCAAAGAGATACACGAAACACAGATGTAACTCTGTGAGTGGAAGTCACACATCACAGAGCATCTTCTCATGAAGCTTCTGTCCAGATTTCATGTGAGGATATTTCCTTTTTCACAACAGCCGTCTACGGGCTTCCAAATATCACTTTGCCAATTCCACAAGAACTGTCTTAGTGAAAGGCTTCTTGAGGGGGAAGCCTAACTCTGTCAGATGATTTCACAGAACACAAAGAAGTTTCTCAGAAAGCTTCTTTCTCTTTGTTATCGGAGGATATTTCCTTTGGCCCTATAGACTTCAAAGGGATCCGAAATATCTGTTCTCAGATTCCTCAGAAATAAGGCTAGCAAAGAGATCCATGAAATACAGATGTAAATCTGTGAGATGAATTAACAGAACAGTAATCAGTTTCTCAGAAAGCTTCTGTCCAGATTTCATCTAAGGATATTTCCTTTTTCACCATAGCCCTCTATGGGCTTCCAAATATCACTTTGCCAATTCCACAATAACTGTCTTTGCGAAAGGCTTCTTGAGGGGAAAGCTATAACTCTGTGAGATGATTTCATAGAACACAAAGAAGTCTCTCAGAAAGCTTCTTCCTCTTAGTTATCGGAGGTTATTTCTTTTGGCCCTATAGTCTTCAAAGGAATCCGAAATATCTGTTCTCAGATTCCACAGAAATAAGGTTAGCAAACAGATCCACGAAATACAGATGTAACTCTGGGAGTGGAAGTCACACATCACAGAGCATTTTCTCAAAAATCTTCTTTCCAGTTTTCATTTGAGGATATTTCCTTTTTCACCATAGCCCTCTAAGGGCTTCCAAATATCACTTTGCCAAATCCACAAGAACTGTCTTAGCGAAAGGCTTCTTGAGGGGAAAGTTGTAACTCTGTGAGATGATTTCACAGAACACAAAGAAGTTTCTCAGAAAGCTTCTTTTTTTTGTTATCGGATAATATTTCCTTTGACCGTATAATCTTCAAAGGGATCCGAAATATCTCTTCTCAGATTCCACAGAAATAAGGCTAGCAAAGAGATCCACGAAATACAGATGTAACTCTGTGAGATGAATTAACAGAACACTAAGCAGTTTCTCAGAAAGCTTCTTTCCAGATTTCATCGGAGGATATTTCCTTTTTCACCATAGCCCTCTATGGCCTTAAAAATATCACTTTTCCAATTCCACAAGAACTGTCTTAGCGAAAGACTTCTTGAGGGGAATGCTGTAACTCTGTGAGATGCTTTCAAAGAACACAAAGAAGTTTCTCAAAAAGCTTCTTTCTGTTTGTTATCAGAGGATATTTCCTTTGGCCCTATAGTCTTCAAAGGGATCCGAAATATCTGCTCTCAGATTCCACAGAAACAAGGCTAGCAAAGAGATCCACGAAATACAGATGTAACTCTGTGAGTGGAAGTCACACATCAAAGAGCTGTTTCTCAGAAAGCTTCTTTCCAGATTTCATCTGATTATATTTCCTTTTTCACCATAGCCCTCTATGGGCTTCCAAATATCACTTTGCCAATTCCACAAGAACTGCCTTAGCGAAAGGCTTCTTGAGGGGAAAGCTGTAACTCTGTGAGATGACTTCACAGAACACAAACAAGTTTCTCAGAAAGCTTCTTTCTCTTTGTTATCGGAGGATATTTCCTTTGGCCCTATACTCTTCAAAGGGATCCGAAATATCTGTTCTCAGATTCCACAGAAATAAGGCTAGCATAGAGATCCACGAAATACAGATGTAACGCTGTGTGTGGAAGTCAAACATCACAGAGCAGCTTCTCAGAAAGCTTCTTTCCAGATTTCGTCTGAGTATATTTCCTTTTTCACAATAGCCCTCTATGCGCCTCCAAATATCACTTTGCCAATTCCACAAGAACTGTCTTAGCGAAAGACTTCTTGAGAGGAAATCTGTAACTCTCTGAGATGATTTCACAGAACACAAAGAAGTTTCTCAGAAAGCTTCTTTCTCTTTGTTATCGCAGGATATTTCCTTTGGCCCTATATTCTTCAAAGGGATCCGAAATATCTCTTCTCAGATTCCACAGAAATAAGGCTAGCAAAGAGATCCACGAAATACAGATGTAATCCCGTGTGTGGAAGTCACACATCACACAGCTGTTTCTCAGAAAGCTTCTATCCAGATTTCGTCTGATGATATTTCCTTTTTCACCATAGCCCTCTATGGGCTTCCAAATATCACTTTGCCAATTCCACCAGAACTGTCTTATCGAAAGGCTTCTTGAGGGGAAAGCTGTAACTCTGTGAGATGATTTCACAGAACACAAAGAAGTTTCTCAGAAAGCTTCTTTCTCTTTGTTATCAGAGGATATTTCCTTTGGCCCTAGAGTCTTCAAAGGAATCCGAAATATCTGTTCTCAGATTCCACAGAAATAAGGCTAGCAAAGAGATCCACGAAATACAGATGTAACACTGTGTGTGAAAGTCACACATCACAGAGCAGTTTCTCAGAAAGCTTCTTTCCAGATTTCATCTGAGGATATTTCCTTTTTCACCATAGCCCTCTATAGGCTTCCAAATATCACTTTGCGAACTCCACAAGAACTGTCTTATTGAAAGGCTTCTTGAGGGGAAAGATGTATCTCTGTGAGATGATTTCACAGAACACAAAGAAGTTTCTCAGAAATCTTCTTTCTCTTTGTTATCGCAGGATACTTCCTTTGGCCGTATAGTCTTCAAAGGGATCCGAAATATCTGTTCTCAGATTACACAGAAATAAGGCTAGCAAAGAGATCCATGAAATAAAGATGTAACTCTGTGAGATGAATTAACAGAACACTAAGCAGTTTCTCAGAAAGCTTCTTTCCAGATTTCATCTGAGGATATTTCCTTTTTCACCATAGCCCTCTATGGGCTTCCAAATATCACTTTGCCAATTCCACAAGAACTGTCTTAGCGAAAGGCTTCTTGTTGGAAAAGCTGTAACTCTGTGAGATGATTTCACAGAACACAAAGAAGTTTCTCAGAAAGTTTCTTTCTCTTTTTTATCGCAGGATATTTCCTTTGGCCCTATAGTCTTCAAAGGGATCCGAAATATCTGTTCTCAGATTCCACAGAAATAAGGCTAGCAAAGAGATTCAAGAAATACAGATGTAACTCTGTGAGTGGAAGTCACACATCACAGAGATGTTTCTCAGAAAGCTTCTTTCCAGATTTCATCTGAGGATATTTCATGTTTCACCATAGCCCTCTATGGGCTTCCAAATATCACTTTGCCAATTCCAGAAGAACTGTCTTAGCGAAAGGCTTCTTGAAGGGAAAGCTGTAACTCTGTGAGATGATTTCTCAGAACACAAAGAAGTTTCTCAGAAAGCTTCTTTCTCTTTATTATCGGAGGATATTTCCTTTGGCCCTATAGTCTTCAAAGGGATCCGAAATATCTGTTCTCAGATTCCACAGAAAAAAGGCTATCAAAGAGATCCACGAAATACAGATGTAACTCTGTGAGTGGAAGTCACACATCACAGAGCATCTTCTCATAAAGCTTCTGTCCGATTTCATCTGAGGATATTTCACTTTTCACCATAGCCCTCTATGGGCTTCCAAATATCACTTTGCCAATTCCAGAAGAACTGTCTTAGCGAAAGGCTTCTTGAAGGGAAAGCTGTAACTCTGTGAGATGATTTCTCAGAACACAAAGAAGTTTCTCAGAAAGCTTCTTTCTCTTTGCTATCGGAGGATATTTCCTTTGGTCCTATAGTCATCAAAGGGATCCGAAATATCTGTTCTCAGATTCCACAGAAATAAGGCTAGCATAGACATCCACGAAATACGGATGTAACTCCGTGTGTGGAAGTCATACATCACAGAGCAGTTTCTCAGAAAGCTTCTGTCCAGATTTCATCCGAGGATATTTCCTTTTTCACAATAGCCCTCTATGGGCTTCCAAATATCACTTTGCCAAATCCACAAGAACTGTTTAAGAGAAAGGCTTCCTGAGGGTCAAGCTGTAACTCTGTGATATGATTTCACAGAACACAAAGAAGTTTCTCAGAAAGCTTCTTTCTCTTTGTTATCGGAGGATATTTCCTTTGGCCCTATAGTCTTCAAAGGGATCCGAAATATCTGTTGTCAGATTCCACAGAAAAAAGGCTAGCAAAGAGATGCACGAAATACAGATGTAACTCTGTGAGTGGAAGTCACACATCACAGAGCATCTTCTCATAAAGCTTCTGTCCGATTTCATCTGAGGATATTTCCTTTTTCACCATAGCGCTCTATGGGCTTCCAAATATCACTTTGCCAATTCCATAAGAACTGTCTTAGCGAAAGGCTTCTTGAGGGGAAAGCTGGAACTCTGTGAGATGATTTCACAGAACACAAAAAAGTTTCTCAGAAAGCTTCTTTCTCTTTGTTATCGGAGGATATTTCCTTTGGCCCTATAGTCTTCAAAGAGATCCGAAATATCTTTTCTCAGATTCCACAGAAATAAGGCTAGCAAAGAGATCCATGAAATACAGATGTAACTCTGTGAGATGAATTAACAGAACACTAAGCAGTTTCTCAGAAAGATTCTTTCCAGATTTCCTCTGAGGATATTTCCTTTTTCACCATAGCCCTCTATGGGCTTCCAAATATCACTTTGCCAAATCCACAAGAACTGTTTAAGCGAAAGGCTTCTTGAGGGGAAAGCTCTAACTCTGTCAGATGATTTCACAGAACACAAAGAAGTTTCTCAGAAAGCTTCTTTCTCTTTGTTATCGGAGGATATTTCTTTTGGCCCTATAGTCTTCAAAGGGATCCGAAATATCTGTTCTCAGATTCCACATAAATAAGGCTAGCAAAGAGATCCAAGAAATACAGATGTAACTCTGTGTGTGGAAGTCACACATCACAGAGCAGCTTCTCAGAAAGCTTCTTTCCAGATTTCATCTGAGGATATTTCCTTTTTCACCATAGCCCTCTATGCGCCTTCAAATATCACTTTGCCAATTCCACAAGAACTGTCTTAGTGAAAGGCTTCTTGAGGGGAAAGCTGTAACTCTGTGAGATGATTTCACAGAACACAAAGAAGTTTCTCAGAAAGCTTCTTTCCCTTTGTTATCGCAGGATACTTCCTTTAGCCCTATAGTCTTCAAAGGGATCCGAAATATCTGTTATCAGATTCCACAGAAATAAGGCTAGCAAAGAGATCCACGAAATACAGATGTAACTCTGTGAGTGGAAGTCACACATCACAGAGCTGTTTCTCAGAAAGCTTCTTTCCAGATTTCATCTGATGATATTTCCTTTTTCACCATAGCCCTCTATGAGCTTCCAAATATCACTTTTCCAATTCCACAAGAACTGTCTTAGCGAAAGGCTTCTTGAGGGGAAAGTTGTAACTCTGTGAGATGATTTCACAGAACACAAAGAAGTTTCTCAGAAAGCTTCTTTCTCTTTGTTATCGCAGGATATTTCCTTTGGCCCTATAGTCTTCAAAGGGATCCGAAATATCTGTTCTCAGATTCCACAGATAAAAGGCTAGCAAAGAGATCCACGAAATACAGATGTAACTCTGTGAGTAGAAGTCACACATCCCAGAGTATCTTCTCATAAAGTTTCTTTCCGATTTCATCTTAGGATATTTCCTTTTTCACCATAGCCCTCTATGGGTTTCCAACTATCACTTTGCCAATTCCACAAGAACTGTCTTAGCGAAAGGCTTCTTGAGGGGAAAGCTGTAACTCTGTGAGATGATTTCACAGAACACAAAGAAGTTTCTCAAAAAGTTTCTTATCTTTGTTATCGGAGGATATTTCCTTTGGCTCTATAGTCTTCAAAGGGATCCGAAATATCTGTTCTCAGATTCCACAGAAATAAGGCTAGCAAAGAGATCCACGAAATACAGATGTAACTCTGTGAGATGAATTAACAGAACACTAAGCAGTTTCTCAGAAAGCTTCTTTCCAGATTTCATCTGAGGATATTTCATTTTTCACCATAGCCCTCTAAGGGCTTCCAAATATCACTTTGCCAATTCCACAAGAACTGTCTTAGCGAAAGTCTTCTTGAGGGGAAAGCTGTAACTCTGTGAGATGATTTCTCAGAACACAAAGAAGTTTCTCAGAAAGCTTCTTTCTCTTTGTTATCGGAGGATATTTCCTTTGGTCCTATAGTCATCAAAGGGATCCGAAATATCTGTTCTCAGATTCCACAGAAATAAGGCTAGCAAAGACATCCACGAAATACAGATATAACTCCGTGTGTGGAAGTCACACATCACAGAGCATTTTCTCAGAAAACTTCTTTCCAGATTTCATCTGAGGATATTTCCTTTTTCACCATAGCCCTCTATGGGCTTCCAAATAACACTTTGCCAAATCCACAAGAACTGTTTAAGCGAAAGGCTTCTTGAGGGGAAAGCTGTAACTCTGTGATATGATTTCACAGAACACAAAGTGGTTTCTCAGAAAGCTTCTTTCTCTTTGTTATCGGAGGATATTTCTTTTGTCCCTATAGTTTTCAAAGGGATCCGAAATATCTGTTCTGAGATTCCACACAAAAAAGGCTAGCAAAGAGATACACGAAATACAGATGTAACTCTGTGAGTGGAAGTCACACATCACAGAGCATCTTCTCATGAAGCTTCTGTCCAGATTTCATGTGAGGATATTTCCTTTTTCACAACAGCCGTCTACGGGCTTCCAAATATCACTTTGCCAATTCCACAAGAACTGTCTTAGTGAAAGGCTTCTTGAGGGGGAAGCCTAACTCTGTCAGATGATTTCACAGAACACAAAGAAGTTTCTCAGAAAGCTTCTTTCTCTTTGTTATCGGAGGATATTTCCTTTGGCCCTACAGATTTCAAAGGGATCCGAAATATCTGTTCTCAGATTCCTCAGAAATAAGGCTAGCAAAGAGATCCATAAAATACAGATGTAACTCTGTGAGATGAATTAACAGAACACTAATCAGTTTCTCAGAAAGCTTCTGTCCAGATTTCATCTGAGGATATTTCCTTTTTCACCATAGCCCTCTATGGGCTTCCAAATATCACTTTGCCAATTCCACCAGAACTGTCTTATCGAAAGGCTTCTTGAGGGGAAAGCTGTAACTCTGTGAGATGATTTCACAGAACACAAAGAAGTTTCTCAGAAAGCTTCTTTCTCTTTGTTATCAGAGGATATTTCCTTTGGCCCTAGAGTCTTCAAAGGAATCCGAAATATCTGTTCTCAGATTCCACAGAAATAAGGCTAGCAAAGAGATCCACGAAATACAGATGTAACACTGTGTGTGAAAGTCACACATCACAGAGCAGTTTCTCAGAAAGCTTCTTTCCAGATTTCATCCGAGGATATTTCCTTTTTCACAATAGCCCTCTAGGGGTTCCAAATATCACTTTGCCAATTCCACAAGAACTGTCTTAGGGAAAGGCTTCTTGAGGGGAAAGATGTATCTCTGTGAGATGATTTCACAGAACACAAAGAAGTTTCTCAGAAATCTTCTTTCTCTTTGTTATCGCAGGATATTTCCTTTGGCCGTATAGTCTTCAAAGGGATCCGAAATATCTGTTCTCAGATTACACAGAAATAAGGCTAGCAAAGAGATCCATGAAATAAAGATGTAACTCTGTGAGATGAATTAACAGAACACTAAGCAGTTTCTCAGAAGCTTCTTTCCAGATTTCATCTGAGGATATTTCCTTTTTCACCATAGCCCTCTATGGGCTTCCAAATAACACTTTGCCAAATCCACAAGAACTGTTTAAGCGAAAGGCTTCTTAAGGGGAAAGCTGTAACTCTGTGATATGATTTCACAGAACACAAAGTGGTTTCTCAGAAAGCTTCTTTCTCTTTGTTATCGGAGGATATTTCTTTTGTCCCTATAGTTTTCAAAGGGATCCGAAATATCTGTTCTGAGATTCCACACAAAAAAGGCTAGCAAAGAGATACACGAAATACAGATGTAACTCTGTGAGTGGAAGTCACACATCACAGAGCATCTTCTCATGAAGCTTCTGTCCAGATTTCATGTGAGGATATTTCCTTTTTCACAACAGCCGTCTACGGGCTTCCAAATATCACTTTGCCAATTCCACAAGAACTGTCTTAGTGAAAGGCTTCTTGAGGGGGAAGCCTAACTCTGTCAGATGATTTCACAGAACACAAAGAAGTTTCTCAGAAAGCTTCTTTCTCTTTGTTATCGGAGGATATTTCCTTTGGCCCTACAGATTTCAAAGGGATCCGAAATATCTGTTCTCAGATTCCTCAGAAATAAGGCTAGCAAAGAGATCCATAAAATACAGATGTAACTCTGTGAGATGAATTAACAGAACACTAATCAGTTTCTCAGAAAGCTTCTGTCCAGATTTCATCTGAGGATATTTCCTTTTTCACCATAGCCCTCTATGGGCTTCCAAATATCACTTTGCCAATTCCACCAGAACTGTCTTATCGAAAGGCTTCTTGAGGGGAAAGCTGTAACTCTGTGAGATGATTTCACAGAACACAAAGAAGTTTCTCAGAAAGCTTCTTTCTCTTTGTTATCAGAGGATATTTCCTTTGGCCCTAGAGTCTTCAAAGGAATCCGAAATATCTGTTCTCAGATTCCACAGAAATAAGGCTAGCAAAGAGATCCACGAAATACAGATGTAACACTGTGTGTGAAAGTCACACATCACAGAGCAGTTTCTCAGAAAGCTTCTTTCCAGATTTCATCTGAGGATATTTCCTTTTTCACCATAGCCCTCTATAGGCTTCCAAATATCACTTTGCCAATTCCACAAGAACTGTCTTATTGAAAGGCTTCTTGAGGGGAAAGATGTATCTCTGCGAGATGATTTCACAGAACACAAAGAAGTTTCTCAGAAATCTTCTTTCTCTTTGTTATCGCAGGATATTTCCTTTGGCCGTATAGTCTTCAAAGGGATCCGAAATATCTGTTCTCAGATTACACAGAAATAAGGCTAGCAAAGAGATCCATGAAATAAAGATGTAACTCTGTGAGATGAATTAACAGAACACTAAGCAGTTTCTCAGAAAGTTTCTTTCCAGATTTCATCTGAGGATATTTCCTTTTTCACCATAGCCCTCTATGGGCTTCCAAATAACACTTTGCCAAATCCACAAGAACTGTTTAAGCGAAAGGCTTCTTGAGGGGAAAGCTGTAACTCTGTGATATGATTTCACAGAACACAAAGTGGTTTCTCAGAAAGCTTCTTTCTCTTTGTTATCGGAGGATATTTCTTTTGTCCCTATAGTTTTCAAAGGGATCCGAAATATCTGTTCTGAGATTCCACACAAAAAAGGCTAGCAAAGAGATACACGAAATACAGATGTAACTCTGTGAGTGGAAGTCACACATCACAGAGCATCTTCTCATGAAGCTTCTGTCCAGATTTCATGTGAGGATATTTCCTTTTTCACAACAGCCGTCTACGGGCTTCCAAATATCACTTTGCCAATTCCACAAGAACTGTCTTAGTGAAAGGCTCCTTGAGGGGGAAGCCTAACTCTGTCAGATGATTTCACAGAACACAAAGAAGTTTCTCAGAAAGCTTCTTTCTCTTTGTTATCGGAGGATATTTCCTTTGGCCCTACAGATTTCAAAGGGATCCGAAATATCTGTTCTCAGATTCCTCAGAAATAAGGCTAGCAAAGAGATCCATAAAATACAGATGTAACTCTGTGAGATGAATTAACAGAACACTAATCAGTTTCTCAGAAAGCTTCTTTCCAGATTTCGTCTGATGATATTTCCTTTTTCACCATAGCCCTCTATGGGCTTCCAAATATCACTTTGCCAATTCCACCAGAACTGTCTTATCGAAAGGCTTCTTGAGGGGAAAGCTGTAACTCTGTGAGATGATTTCACAGAACACAAAGAAGTTTCTCAGAAAGCTTCTTTCTCTTTGTTATCAGAGGATATTTCCTTTGGCCCTAGAGTCTTCAAAGGAATCCGAAATATCTGTTCTCAGATTCCACAGAAATAAGGCTAGCAAAGAGATCCACGAAATACAGATGTAACACTGTGTGTGAAAGTCACACATCACAGAGCAGTTTCTCAGAAAGCTTCTTTCCAGATTTCATCTGAGGATATTTCCTTTTTCACCATAGCCCTCTATAGGCTTCCAAATATCACTTTGCCAATTCCACAAGAACTGTCTTATTGAAAGGCTTCTTGAGGGGAAAGATGTATCTCTGTGAGATGATTTCACAGAAAACAAAGAAGTTTCTCAGAAATCTTCTTTCTCTTTGTTATCGCAGGATATTTCCTTTGGCCGTATAGTCTTCAAAGGGATCCGAAATATCTGTTCTCAGATTACACAGAAATAAGGCTAGCAAAGAGATCCATGAAATAAAGATGTAACTCTGTGAGATGAATTAACAGAACACTAAGCAGTTTCTCAGAAAGCTTCTTCCAGATTTCATCTGAGGATATTTCCTTTTTCACCATAGACCTCTATGGGCTTCCAAATAACACTTTGTCAAATCCACAAGAACTGTTTAAGCGAAAGGCTTCTTGAGGGGAAAGCTGTAACTCTGTGAGATGATTTCACAGAACACAAAGTGGTTTCTCAGAAAGCTTCTTTCTCTTTGTTATCGGAGGGTATTTCTTTTGGCCCTATAGTCTTCAAAGGGATCCGAAATATCTGTTCACAGATTCCACAGAAAAAAGGCTAGCAAAGAGATCCACGAAATACAGATGTAACTCTGTGAATGGAAGTCACATATCACAGAGCATCTTCTCATAAAGCTTCTGTCCAGATTTCATTTGAGGATATTTCCTTTTTCACCATAGCCCTCTATGGGCTTCCAAATATCACTTTGCCAATTCCACAAGAACTGTCTTAGCGAAAGGCTTCTTGTTGGAAAAGCTGTAACTCTGTGAGATGATTTCACAGAACACAAAGAAGTTTCTCAGAAAGTTTCTTTCTCTTTGATATCGGAGTATATTTCCTTTGGCCCTATAGTCTTAAAAGGGATCTGAAATATCTGTTCTCAGATTCCACAGAAATAAGGCTAGCAAAGAGATCCACGAAATACAGATGTAACTCTGTGTGTGGAAGTCACACATCACAGAGCAGTTTCTCAGAAAGCTTCTTTCCAGATTTCATCTGAGGATACTTCCTTTTTCACCATAGCCCTATATGCGCCTCCAAATATCGCTTTGCCAATTCCACAAGAACAGTCTTAGTGAAAGGCTTCTTGAGGGGAAAGCTGTAACTCTGTGAGATTGATTTCACAGAACACAAAGAAGTTTCTCAGAAAGCTTCTTTCTCTTTTTTATCGCAGGATATTTCCTTTGGCCCTATAGTCTTCAAAGGGATCCGAAATATCTGTTCTCAGATTCCACAGAAATAAGGCTAGCAAAGAGATTCAAGAAATACAGATGTAACTCTGTGAGTGGAAGTCACACATCACAGAGATGTTTCTCAGAAAGCTTCTTTCCAGATTTCATCTGAGGATATTTCATGTTTCACCATAGCCCTCTATGGGCTTCCAAATATCACTTTGCCAATTCCAGAAGAACTGTCTTAGCGAAAGGCTTCTTGAGGGGAAAGCTGTAACTCTGTGAGATGATTTCTCAGAACACAAAGAAGTTTCTCAGAAAGCTTCTTTCTCTTTATTATCGGAGGATATTTCCTTTGTTCCTGTAGTCATCAAAGGGATCCGAAATATCTGTTCTCAGATACCACAGAAATAAGGCTAGCAAAGAGAACCACGAAATACAGATGTAACTCCGTGTGTGGAAGTCACACATCACAGAGCAGTTTCTCAGAAAACTTCTTTCTAGATTTCATCTTAGGATATTTCCTTTTTCACCATAGCCCTCTAGGGGTTCCAAATATCACTTTGCCAATTCCACAAGAACTGGCTTAGCGAAAGGCTTCTTGAGGGGAAAGCTGTAACTCTGTGAGATGATTTCACAGAACACAAACAAGTTTCTCAGAAAGCTTCTTTCTCTTTGTTATCGGAGGATATTTCCTTTGGCCCTATAGTCTTCAAAGGGATCCGAAATATCTGTTCTCAGATTACACAGAAATAAGGCTAGCGTAGAGATCCACCAAACACAGATGTAACTCTGTGTGTGGAAGTCTCGCATCACAGAGCATTTTCTCAGAAAGCTTCTGTCCAGATTTCATCCGAGGATATTTCCTTTTTCACAATAGCCCTCTAAGGGCTTCCAAATATCACTTTGCCAATTCCAGAAGAACTGTCTTACCGAAAGGCTTCTTGAGGGGAAAGCTGTAACTCTGTGAGATGATTTCACAGAACACAAAGAAGTTTCTCAGAAAGCTTCTTTCTCTTTGTTATCGGAGGATATTTCCTTTAGCCCTATAGTCTTCAAAGGGATCCGAAATATCTGTTCTCAGTTTCAACAGAAATAAGGCTAGCAAAGAGAGCCACGAAATACAGATGTAACTCTGTGAGTGGAAGTCACACATCACAGAGCATCTTCTCATAAAGCTTCTGTCCGATTTCATCTGAGGATATTTCCTTTTTTACCATAGCCCTCTATGGGCTTCCAAATATCACTTTGCCAATTCCACAAGAACTGTCTTAGCCAAAGGCTTCTTGAGGGCAAAGCTGTAACTCTGTGAGATGATTTCACAGAACACAAAGAAATTTCTCAGAAAGTTTCTTTCTCTTTGTTATCGGAGGATATTTCCTTTGGCCCTGTAGTCTTCAAAGGGATCCGAAATATCTGTTCTCAGATTCCACAGAAATAAGGCTAGCAAAGAGATCCATGAAATACAGATGTAGCTCTGGGTGATGAATTAACAGAACACTAAGCAGTTTCAAAGAAAGCTTCTTTCTAGATTTCATCTGAGGATATTTCCTTTTTCACCATAGCGCTCTATGGGCTTCCAAATATCACTTTGCCAAATCCACAAGAACTGTTTAAGAGAAAGGCTTCTCGAGGGGCAAGCTGTAACTCTGTGAGATGATTTCACAGAATACAAAGAAGTTTCTCAGAAAGCTTCTTTCTCTTTGTTATCGGAGGATATTTCCTTTGGCCCTATAGTCTTCAAAGGGATCCGAAATATCTGTTCTCAGATTCCACAGAAAAAAGGCTATCAAAGAGATCCACGAAATACAGATGTAACTCTGTGAGTGGAAGTCACACATCACAGAGCATCTTCTCATAAAGCTTCTGTCCGATTTCATCTGAGGATATTTCACTTTTCACCATAGCCCTCTATGGGCTTCCAAATATCACTTTGCCAATTCCAGAAGAACTGTCTTAGCGAAAGGCTTCTTGAAGGGAAAGCTGTAACTCTGTGAGATGATTTCTCAGAACACAAAGAAGTTTCTCAGAAAGCTTCTTTCTCTTTGCTATCGGAGGATATTTCCTTTGGTCCTATAGTCATCAAAGGGATCCGAAACATCTGTTCTCAGATTCCACAGAAATAAGGCTAGCAAAGACATCCACGAAATACGGATGTAACTCCGTGTGTGGAAGTCATACATCACAGAGCAGTTTCTCAGAAAACTTCTTTCCAGATTTCATCTGAGGATATTTCCTTTTTCACCATAGCCCTCTAGGGGTTCCAAATATCACTTTGCCAATTCCACAAGAACTGTCTTAGCGAAAGGCTACTTGAGGGGAAAGCTGTAATTCTGTGAGATGATTTCACAGAACACAAACAAGTTTCTCAGAAAGCTTCTTTCTCTTTGTTATCGGAGGATATGTCCTTTGGCCCTATAGCCTTCAAAGGGATCCGAAATATCTGTTCTCAGATTACACAGAAATAAGGCTAGCGTAGAGATCCACGAAACACAGATGTAACTCTGTGTGTGGAAGTCTCGCATCACAGAGCATTTTCTCAGAAAGCTTCTGTCCAGATTTCATCCGAGGATATTTCCTTTTTCACAATAGCACTCTATGGGCTTCCAAATATCACTTTGCCAAATCCACAAGAACTGTTTAAGAGAAAGGCTTCTTGAGGGGCAAGCTGTAACTCTGTGATATGATTTCACAGAACACAAAGAAGTTTCTCAGAAAGCTTCTTTCTCTTTGTTATCGGAGGATATTTCCTTTGGCCCTATAGTCTTCAAAGGGATCCGAAATATCTGTTGTCAGATTCCACAGAAAAAAGGCTAGCAAAGAGATGCACGAAATACAGATGTAACTCTGTGAGTGGAAGTCACACATCACAGAGCATCTTCTCATAAAGCTTCTGTCCGATTTCATCTGAGGATATTTCCTTTTTCACCATAGCGCTCTATGGGCTTCCAAATATCACTTTTCCAATTCCATAAGAACTGTCTTAGCGAAAGGCTTCTTCAGGGGAAAGCTGGAACTCTGTGAGATGATTTCACAGAACACAAAAAAGTTTCTCAGAAAGCTTCTTTCTCTTTGTTATCGGAGGATATTTCCTTTGGCCCTATACTCTTCAAAGAGATCCGAAATATCTTTTCTCAGATTCCACAGAAATAAGGCTAGCAAAGAGATCCATGAAATACAGATGTAACTCTGTGAGATGAATTAACAGAACACTAAGCAGTTTCTCAGAAAGATTCTTTCCAGATTTCCTCTGAGGATATTTCCTTTTTCACCATAGCCCTCTATGGGCTTCCAAATATCACTTTGCCAAATCCACAGGAACTGTTTAAGCGAAAGGCTTCTTGAGGGGAAAGCTCTAACTCTGTCAGATGATTTCACAGAACACAAAGAAGTTTCTCAGAAAGCTTCTTTCTCTTTGTTATCGGAGGATATTTCTTTTGGCCCTATAGTCTTCAAAGGGATCCGAAATATCTGTTCTCAGATTCCACATAAATAAGGCTAGCAAAGAGATCCAAGAAATGCAGATGTAACTCTGTGTGTGGAAGTCACACATCACAGAGCAGCTTCTCATGAAGCTTCTGTCCAGATTTCATCTGAGGATATTTCCTTTTTCACAATAGCCCTCTATGGGCTTCCAAATATCACTTTGCCAAATCCACAAGAACTGTCTTAGTGAAAAGCTTCTTGAGGGGAAGGCTGTAACTCTGTGAGATGATTTCACAGAACACAAAGAAGTTTCTCAGAAAGCTTCTTTCTCTTTGTTATCGGAGGATATTTCCTTTGGCCCTATAGTCTTCAAAGGGATCCGAAATAACTGTTCTCAGATTCCACAGAAATAAGGCTAGCAAAGAGATCCACGAAATACAGATGTAACTCTGTGAGATGAATTAACAGAACACTAAGCAGTTTCTCAGAAAGCTTCTTTCCAGATTTCATCTGAGGATATTTCATTTTTCACCATAGCCCTCTAGGGGTTCCAAATATCACTTTGCCAATTCCACAAGAACTGTCTTAGCGAAAGTCTTCTTGAGGTGAAAGCTGTAATTCTGTGAGATGATTTCACGGAACACAAAGAAGTTTCTCAGAAAGCTTCTTTCTCTTTGTTATCGGAGGATATTTCCTTTGGCCCTATAGTCTTCAAAGGGATCCGAAATATCTGTTCTCAGATTACACAGAAATAAGGGTAGCGTAGAGATCCACGAAACACAGATGTAACTCTGTGTGTGGAAGTCTCGCATCACAGAGCATTTTCTCAGAAAGCTTCTGTGCAGATTTCATCCGAGGATATTTCCTTTTTCACAATAGCCCTCTATGGTCTTCCAAATATCACTTTGCCAATTCCACAAGAACTGTCTTAGTGAAAGGCTTCTTGAGGGGAAAGCTGTAACTCTGTGAGATGATTTCACAGAACACAAAGAAGTTTCTCAGAAAGCTTCTTTCACTTTGTTATCGGAGGATATTTCCTTTGGCCCTATAGTCTTCAAAGGGATCCCAAATATCTGTTTTCAGATTCCACACAAAAAAGGCTAGCAAAGAGATACACGAAATACAGATGTAACTCTGTGAGTGGAAGTCACACATCACAGAGCATCTTCTCATGAAGCTTCTGTCCAGATTTCATGTGAGGATATTTCCTTTTTCACAACAGCCGTCTACGGGCTTCTAAATATCACTTTGCCAATTCCACAAGAACTGTCTTAGTGAAAGGCTTCTTGAGGGGGAAGCCTAACTCTGTCAGATGATTTCACAGAACACAAAGAAGTTTCTCAGAAAGCTTCTTTCTCTTTGTTATCGGAGGATATTTCCTTTGTCCCTACAGATTTCAAAGGGATCCGAAATATCTGTTCTCAGATTCCTCAGAAATAAGGCTAGCAAAGAGATCCATAAAATACAGATGTAACTCTGTGAGATGAATTAACAGAACACTAATCAGTTTCTCATAAAGCTTCTGTCCAGATTTCCTCTGAGGATATTTCCTTTTTCACCATAGCCCTCTATGGGCTTCCAAATATCACTTTGCCAATTCCACCAGAACTGTCTTATCGAAAGGCTTCTTGAGGGGAAAGCTGTAACTCTGTGAGATGATTTCACAGAACACAAAGAAGTTTCTCAGAAAGCTTCTTTCTCTTTGTTATCAGAGGATATTTCCTTTGGCCCTAGAGTCTTCAAAGGAATCCGAAATATCTGTTCTCAGATTCCACAGAAATAAGGCTAGCAAAGAGATCCACGAAATACAGATGTAACACTGTGTGTGAAAGTCACACATCACAGAGCAGTTTCTCAGAAAGCTTCTTTCCAGATTTCATCTGAGGATATTTCCTTTTTCACCATAGCCCTCTATAGGCTTCCAAATATCACTTTGCCAATTCCACAAGAACTGTCTTATTGAAAGGCTTCTTGAGGGGAAAGATGTATCTCTGTGAGATGATTTCACAGAACACAAAGAAGTTTCTCAGAAATCTTCTTTCTCTTTGTTATCGCAGGATATTTCCTTTGGCCGTATAGTCTTCAAAGGGATCCGAAATATCTGTTCTCAGATTACACAGAAATAAGGCTAGCAAAGAGATCCATGAAATAAAGATGTAACTCTGTGAGATGAATTAACAGAACACTAAGCAGTTTCTCAGAAAGCTTCTTTCCAGATTTCATCTGAGGATATTTCCTTTTTCACCATAGCCCTCTATGGGCTTCCAAATAACACTTTGCCAAATCCACAAGAACTGTTTAAGCGAAAGGCTTCTTGAGGGGAAAGCTGTAACTCTGTGATATGATTTCACAGAACACAAAGTGGTTTCTCAGAAAGCTTCTTTCTCTTTGTTATCGGAGGATATTTCTTTTGTCCCTATAGTTTTCAAAGGGATCCGAAATATCTGTTCTGAGATTCCACACAAAAAAGGCTAGCAAAGAGATACACGAAATACAGATGTAACTCTGTGAGTGGAAGTCACACATCACAGAGCATCTTCTCATGAAGCTTCTGTCCAGATTTCATGTGAGGATATTTCCTTTTTCACAACAGCCGTCTACGGGCTTCCAAATATCACTTTGCCAATTCCACAAGAACTGTCTTAGTGAAAGGCTTCTTGAGGGGGAAGCCTAACTCTGTCAGATGATTTCACAGAACACAAAGAAGTTTCTCAGAAAGCTTCTTTCTCTTTGTTATCGGAGGATATTTCCTTTGGCCCTACAGATTTCAAAGGGATCCGAAATATCTGTTCTCAGATTCCTCAGAAATAAGGCTAGCAAAGAGATCCATAAAATACAGATGTAACTCTGTGAGATGAATTAACAGAACACTAATCAGTTTCTCAGAAAGCTTCTGTCCAGATTTCATCTGAGGATATTTCCTTTTTCACCATAGCCCTCTATGGGCTTCCAAATATCACTTTGCCAATTCCACCAGAACTGTCTTATCGAAAGGCTTCTTGAGGGGAAAGCTGTAACTCTGTGAGATGATTTCACAGAACACAAAGAAGTTTCTCAGAAAGCTTCTTTCTCTTTGTTATCAGAGGATATTTCCTTTGGCCCTAGAGTCTTCAAAGGAATCCGAAATATCTGTTCTCAGATTCCACAGAAATAAGGCTAGCAAAGAGATCCACGAAATACAGATGTAACACTGTGTGTGAAAGTCACACATCACAGAGCAGTTTCTCAGAAAGCTTCTTTCCAGATTTCATCTGAGGATATTTCCTTTTTCACCATAGCCCTCTATAGGCTTCCAAATATCACTTTGCCAATTCCACAAGAACTGTCTTATTGAAAGGCTTCTTGAGGGGAAAGATGTATCTCTGTGAGATGATTTCACAAAACACAAAGAAGTTTCTCAGAAATCTTCTTTCTCTTTGTTATCGCAGGATATTTCCTTTGGCCGTATAGTCTTCAAAGGGATCCGAAATATCTGTTCTCAGATTACACAGAAATAAGGCTAGCAAAGAGATCCATGAAATAAAGATGTAACTCTGTGAGATGAATTAACAGAACACTAAGCAGTTTCTCAGAAAGCTTCTTTCCAGATTTCATCTGAGGATATTTCCTTTTTCACCATAGCCCTCTATGGGCTTCCAAATAACACTTTGCCAAATCCACAAGAACTGTTTAAGCGAAAGGCTTCTTGAGGGGAAAGCTGTAACTCTGTGATATGATTTCACAGAACACAAAGTGGTTTCTCAGAAAGCTTCTTTCTCTTTGTTATCGGAGGATATATCTTTTGTCCCTATAGTTTTCAAAGGGATCCGAAATATCTGTTCTGAGATTCCACACAAAAATGCTAGCAAAGAGATACACGAAATACAGATGTAACTCTGTGAGTGGAAGTCACACATCACAGAGCATCTTCTCATGAAGCTTCTGTCCAGATTTCATGTGAGAATATTTCCTTTTTCACAACAGCCGTCTACGGGCTTCCAAATATCACTTTGCCAATTCCACAAGAACTGTCTTAGTGAAAGGCTTCTTGAGGGGGAAGCCTAACTCTGTCAGATGATTTCACAGAACACAAAGAAGTTTCTCAGAAAGCTTCTTTCTCTTTGTTATCGGAGGATATTTCCTTTGGCCCTATAGACTTCAAAGGGATCCGAAATATCTGTTCTCAGATTCCTCAGAAATAAGGCTAGCAAAGAGATCCATGAAATACAGATGTAAATCTGTGAGATGAATTAACAGAACAGTAATCAGTTTCTCAGAAAGCTTCTGTCCAGATTTCATCTAAGGATATTTCCTTTTTCACCATAGCCCTCTATGGGCTTCCAAATATCACTTTGCCAATTCCACAATAACTGTCTTTGCGAAAGGCTTCTTGAGGGGAAAGCTATAACTCTGTGAGATGATTTCATAGAACACAAAGAAGTTTCTCAGAAAGCTTCTTCCTCTTAGTTATCGGAGGATATTTCTTTTGGCCCTATAGTCTTCAAAGGAATCCGAAATATCTGTTCTCAGATTCCACAGAAATAAGGTTTGCAAACAGATCCACGAAATACAGATGTAACTCTGGGAGTGGAAGTCACACATCACAGAGCATTTTCTCATAAATCTTCTTTCCAGTTTTCATTTGAGGATATTTCCTTTTTCACCATAGCCCTCTAAGGGCTTCCAAATATCACTTTGCCAAATCCACAAGAACTGTCTTAGTGAAAGGCTTCTTGAGGGGAAAGCTGTAACTCGTTGAGATGATTCCACAGAACACAAAGAAGTTTCTCAGAAAGCTTCTTTCTCTTTGTTATCAGAAGATACTTCCTTTGGCCCTATAGTCTTCAAAAGGATCCGAAATATCTGTTCTCAGATTCCACAGAAATAAGGCTAGCAAAGAGATCCACAATATACAGATGTAACTCTGTGAGTGGAAGTCACACATCACAGAGCAGTTTCTCAGAAAGCTTCTTTCCAGATTTCATCTGAGGATATTTCCTTTTTCACCATAGCCCTCTGTGGTCTTCCAAATATCACTTTGCCAATTCCACAAGAACTGTCTTAGCGAAAGGCTTCTTGAGGGCAAAGCTGTAACTCTGTGAGATGATTTCACAGAACACAAAGAAGTTTCTCAGAAAGCTTCTTTTTCTTTGTTATCGGATAATATTTCCTTTGACCGTATAGTCTTCAAAGGGATCCGAAATATCTGTTCTCAGATTCCACAGAAATAAGGCTAGCAAAGAGATCCACGAACTACAGATGTAACTCTGTGAGATGAATTAACAGAACACTAAGCAGTTTCTCAGAAAGCTTCTTTCCAGATTTCATCGGAGGATATTTCCTTTTTCACCATAGCCCTCTATGGCCTTAAAAATATCACTTTTCCAATTCCACAAGAACTGTCTTAGCGGAGGACTTCTTGAGGGGAAAGCTGTAACTCTGTGAGATGCTTTCAAAGAACACAAAGAAGATTCTCAAAAAGCTTCTTTCTGTTTGTTATCAGAGGATATTTCCTTTGGCCCTAGAGTCTTCAATGGGATCCGAAATATCTGCTCTCAGATTCCACAGAAATAAGGCTAGCAAAGAGATCCACGAAATACAGATGTAACTCTGTGAGTGGAAGTCACACATCACAGAGCTGTTTCTCAGAAAGCTTCTTTCCAGATTTCATCTGATGATATTTCCTTTTTCACCATAGCCCTCTATGAGCTTCCAAATATCACTTTGCCAATTCCACAAGAACTGTCTTAGCGAAAGGCTTCTTGGGGGGAAATTTGTAACTCTGTGAGATGATTTCACAGAACACAAAGAAGTTTCTCAGAAAGCTTCTTTTTTTTGTTATCGGATAATATTTCCTTTGACCGTATAGTCTTCAAAGGGATCCGAAATATCTGTTCTCAGATTCCACAGAAATAAGGCTAGCAAAGAGATCCACGAAATACAGATGTAACTCTGTGAGATGAATTAACAGAACACTAAGCAGTTTCTCAGAAAGCTTCTTTCCAGATTTCATCGGAGGATATTTCCTTTTTCACCATAGCCCTCTATGGCCTTAAAAATATCACTTTTCCAATTCCACAAGAACTGTCTTAGCGAAAGACTTCTTGAGGGGAATGCTGTAACTCTGTGAGATGCTTTCAAAGAACACAAAGAAGTTTCTCAAAAAGCTTCTTTCTGTTTGTTATCAGAGGATATTTCCTTTGGCCCTATAGTCTTCAAAGGGATCCGAAATATCTGCTCTCAGATTCCAAAGAAATAAGGCTAGCAAAGAGATCCACGAAATACAGATGTAACTCTGTGAGTGGAAGTCACACATCCAAGAGCTGTTTCTCAGAAAGCTTCTTTCCAGATTTCATCTGATTATATTTCCTTTTTCACCATAGCCCTCTATGGGCTTCCAAATATCACTTTGCCAATTCCACAAGAATTGTCTTAGCGAAAGGCTTCTTGAGCGGAAAGCTGTAACTCTGTGAGATGATTTCACAGAACACAAAGAAGTTTCTCAGAAAGCTTCTTTCTCTTTGTTATCGGAGGATATTTCTTTTGGCCCTATAGTCTTCAAAGGGATCCGAAATATCTGTTCTCAGATTCCACAGAAAAAAGGCTAGCAAAGAGATCCACGAAATACAGATGTAACTCTGTGAATGGAAGTCACATATCACAGAGCATCTTCTCATAAAGCTTCTGTCCAGATTTCATTTGAGGATATTTCCTTTTTCACCATAGCCCTCTATGGGCTTCCAAATATCACTTTGCCAATTCCACAAGAACTGTCTTAGCGAAAGGCTGCTTGTTGGAAAAGCTGTAACTCTGTGAGATGATTTCACAGAACACAAAGAAGTTTCTCAGAAAGTTTCTTTCTCTTTGATATCGGAGTATATTTCCTTTGGCCCTATAGTCTTAAAAGGGATCTGAAATATCTGTTCTCAGATTCCACAGAAATAAGGCTAGCAAAGAGATCCACGAAATACAGATGTATCTCTGTGTGTGGAAATCACACATCACAGAGCAGTTTCTCAGAAAGCTTCTTTCCAGATTTCATCTGAGGATACTTCCTTTTTCACCATAGCCCTCTATGCGCCTCCAAATATCGCTTTGCCAATTCCACAAGAACTGTCTTAGTGAAAGGCTTCTTGAGGGGAAAGCTGTAACTCTGTGAGATGATTTCACAGAACACAAAGAAGTTTCTCAGAAAGCTTCTTTCTCTTTTTTATCGCAGGATATTTCCTTTGGCCCTATAGTCTTCAAAGGGATCCGAAATATCTGTTCTCAGATTCCACAGAAATAAGGCTAGCAAAGAGATTCAAGAAATACAGATGTAACTCTGTGAGTGGAAGTCACACATCACAGAGATGTTTCTCAGAAAGCTTCTTTCCAGATTTCATCTGAGGATATTTCATGTTTCACCATAGCCCTCTATGGGCTTCCAAATATCACTTTGCCAATTCCAGAAGAACTGTCTTAGCGAAAGGCTTCTTGAGGGGAAAGCTGTAACACTGAGATGATTTCTCAGAACACAAAGAAGTTTCTCAGAAAGCTTCTTTCTCTTTATTATCGGAGGATATTTCCTTTGTTCCTGTAGTCATCAAAGGGATCCGAAATATCTGTTCTCAGATACCACAGAAATAAGGCTAGCAAAGAGAACCACGAAATACAGATGTAACTCCGTGTGTGGAAGTCACACATCACAGAGCAGTTTCTCAGAAAACTTCTTTCCAGATTTCATCTTAGGATATTTCCTTTTTCACCATAGCCCTCTAGGGGTTCCAAATATCACTTTGCCAATTCCACAAGAACTGGCTTAGCGAAAGGCTTCTTGAGGGGAAAGCTGTAACTCTGTGAGATGATTTCACAGAACACAAACAAGTTTCTCAGAAAGCTTCTTTCTCTTTGTTATCGGAGGATATTTCCTTTGGCCCTATAGTCTTCAAAGGGATCCGAAATATCTGTTCTCGGATTCAACAGAAATAAGGCTAGCGTAGAGATCCACCAAACACAGATGTAACTCTGTGTGTGGAAGTCTCGCATCACAGAGCATTTTCTCAGAAAGCTTCTGTCCAGATTTCATCCGAGGATATTTCCTTTTTCACAATAGCCCTCTAAGGGCTTCCAAATATCACTTTGCCAATTCCAGAAGAACTGTCTTACCGAAAGGCTTCTTGAGGGGAAAGCTGTAACTCTGTGAGATGATTTCACAGAACACAAAGAAGTTTCTCAGAAAGCTTCTTTCTCTTTGTTATCGGAGGATATTTCCTTTAGCCCTATAGTCTTCAAAGGGATCCGAAATATCTGTTCTCAGATTCAACAGAAATAAGGCTAGCAAAGAGAGCCACGAAATACAGATGTAACTCTGTGAGTGGAAGTCACACATCACAGAGCATCTTCTCATAAAGCTTCTGTCCGATTTCATCTGAGGATATTTCCTTTTTCACCATAGCCCTCTATGGGCTTCCAAATATCACTTTGCCAATTCCACAAGAACTGTCTTAGCCAAAGGCTTCTTGAGGGGAAAGCTGTAACTCTGTGAGATGATTTCACAGAACACAAAGAAATTTCTCAGAAAGTTTCTTTCTCTTTGTTATCGGAGGATATTTCCTTTGGCCCTGTAGTCTTCAAAGGGATCCGAAATGCCTGTTCTCAGATTCCACAGAAATAGGGATAGCAAAGAGATCCATGAAATACAGATGTAACTCTGTGAGATGAATTAACAGAACACTAAGCAGTTTCTCAGAAAGCTTCTTTCTAGATTTCATCTGAGGATATTTCCTTTTTCACCATCGCGCTCTATGGGCTTCCAAATATCACTTTGCCAAATCCACAAGAACTGTTTAAGAGAAAGGCTTCTTGAGGGGCACGCTGTAACTCTGTGAGATGATTTCACAGAACACAAAGAAGTTTCTCAGAAAGCTTCTTTCTCTTTGTTATCGGAGGTTATTTCCTTTGGCCCTATAGTCTTCAAAGGGATCCGAAATATCTGTTCTCAGATTCCACAGAAAAAAGGCTAGCAAAGAGATCCACGAAATACAGATGTAACTCTGTGAGTGGAAGTCACACATCACAGAGCATCTTCTCATAAAGCTTCTGTCCGATTTCATCTGAGGATATTTCCTTTTTCACCATAGCCCTCTATGGGCTTCCAAATATCACTTTGCGAAATCCACAAGAACTGTTTAAGCGAAAGGCTTCTTGAGGGGAAAGCTCTAACTCTGTCAGATGATTTCACAGAACACAAAGAAGTTTCTCAGAAAGCTTCTTTCTCTTTGTTATCGGAGGATATTTCTTTTGGCCCTATAGTCTTCAAAGGCATCCGAAATATCTGTTCTCAGATTCCACAGAAATAAGGCTAGCAAGGAGATACACGAAATACAGATGTAACTCTGAGAGTGGAAGTCACACATCACAGAGCATCTTCTCATGAAGCTTCTGTCCAGATTTCATCTGAGGGTATTTCCTTTTTCACAATAGCCCTCTATGGGCTTCCAAATATCACTTTGCCAATTCCACAAGAACTGTCTTAGTGAAAAGCTTCTTGAGGGGAAAGCTGTAACTCTGTGAGATGATTTCACAGAACACAAAGAAGTTTCTCAGAAAGCTTCTTTCTCTTTGTTATCGGAGGATATTTCCTTTGGCCCTATAGTCTTCAAAGGGATCCGAAATATCTGTTCTCAGATTCCACAGAAATAAGGCTAGCAGAGAGATCCACGAAATACAGATGTAACTCTGTGAGATGAATTAACAGAACACTAAGCAGTTTCTCAGAAAGCTTCTTTCCAGATTTCATCTGAGGATATTTCACTTTTCACCATAGCCCTCTATGGGCTTCCAAATATCACTTTGCCAAATCCACAAGAACTGTTTAAGCGAAAGGCTTCTTGAGGGGAAAGCTCTAACTCTGTCAGATGATTTCACAGAACACAAAGAAGTTTCTCAGAAAGCTTCTTTCTCTTTGTTATCAGAGGATATTTCTTTTGGCCCTATAGTCTTCAAAGGGATCCGAAATATCTGTTCTCAGATTCCACATAAATAAGGCTAGCAAAGAGATCCAAGAAATACAGATGTAACTCTGTGTGTGGAAGTCACACATCACAGAGCAACTTCTCAGAAAGCTTCTTTCCAGATTTCATCTGAGGATATTTCCTTTTTCACCATAGCCCTCTATGCGCCTGCAAATATCACTTTGCCAATTCCACAAGAACTGTCTTAGTGAAAGGCTTCTTGAGGGGAAAGCTGTAACTCTGTGAGATGATTTCACAGAACACAAAGAAGTTTCTCAGAAAGCTTATTTCCATTTGTTATCGCAGGATACTTCCTTTAGCCCTATAGTCTTCAAAGGGATCCGAAATATCTGTTCTCTGATTCCACAGAAATAAGGCTAGCAAAGAGATCCACGAAATACAGATGTAACTCTGTGAGTGGAAGTCACACATCACAGAGCTGTTTCTCAGAAAGCTTCTTTCCAGATTTCATGTGATGATATTTCCTTTTTCACCATAGCCCTCTATGAGCTTCCAAATATCACTTTTCCAATTCCACAAGAACTGTCTTAGCGAAAGGCTTCTTGAGGGGAAAGTTGTAACTCTGTGAGATGATTTCACAGAACACAAAAAAGTTTCTCAGAAAGCTTCTTTCTCTTTGTTATCGGAGGATATTTCCTTTGGCCCTATAGTCTTCAAAGGGATCCCAAATATCTTTCCTCAGATTCCACAGAAATAAGGCTAGCAATGAGATCCACGAAATACAGATGTTACTCTGTGAGTGGAAGTCACACATCACAGAGCATCTTCTCATGAAGCTTCTGTCCAGATTTCATCTGAGGATATTTCCTTTTTCACAATAGCCCTCTATGGGCTTCCAAATATCACTTTGCCAATTCCACAAGAACTGTCTTAGTGAAAAGCTTCTTGAGGGGAAGGCTGTAACTCTGTGAGATGATTTCACAGAACACAAAGAAGTTTCTCAAAAAGTTTCTTTCTCTTTGTTATCGGAGGATATTTCCTTTGGCTCTATAGTCTTCAAAGGGATCCGAAATATCTGTTCTCAGATTCCACAGAAATAAGGCTAGCAAAGAGATCCACGAAATACAGATGTAACTCTGTGAGATGAATTAACAGAACACTAAGCAGTTTCTCAGAAAGCTTCTTTCCAGATTTCATCTGAGGATATTTCATTTTTCACCATAGCCCTCTAAGGGCTTCCAAATATCACTTTGCCAATTCCACAAGAACTGTCTTAGCGAAAGTCTTCTTGAGGGGAAAGCTGTAACTCTGTGAGATGATTTCTCAGAACACAAAGAAGTTTCTCAGAAATCTTCTTTCTCTTTGTTATCGGAGGATATTTCCTTTGGTCCTATAGTCATCAAAGGGATCCGAAATATCTGTTCTCAGATTCCACAGAAATAAGGCTAGCAAAGACATCCACGAAATACAGATGTAACTCCGTGTGTGGAAGTCACACATCACAGAGCAGTTTCTCAGAAAAATTCTTTCCAGATTTCATCTGAGGATATTTCCTTTTTCACCATAGCCCTCTAGGGGTCCCAAATATCACTTTGCCAATTCCACAAGAACTGTCTTAGCGAAAGGCTTCTTGAGGGGAAAGCTGTAATTCTGTGAGATGATTTCACAGAACACAAAGAAGTTTCTCAGAAAGCTTCTTTCTCTTTGTTATCGGAGGATATTTCCTTTGGCCCTATAGTCTTCAAAGGGATCCGAAATATCTGTTCTCAGATTACACAGAAATAAGGCTAGCGTAGAGATCCACGAAACACAGATGTAACTCTGTGTGTGGAAGTCTCGCATCACAGAGCATTTTCTCAGAAAGCTTCTGTCCAGATTTCATCCGAAGATGTTTCCTTCTTCAAAATAGCCCTCTATGGGCTTCCAAATATCACTTTGCCAATTCCACAAGAACTGTCTTAGTGAAAGGCTTCTTGAGGGGAAAGCTGTAACTCTGTGAGATGATTTCACAGAACACAAAGAAGTTTCTCAGAAAGCTTCTTTCTCTTTGTTATCGGAGGATATTTCCTTTGGCCCTATAGTCTTCAAAGGGATCCGAAATATCTGTTCTCAGATTCAACAGAAATAAGGCTAGCAAAGAGATCCACGAAATACAGATGTAACTCCGTGTGTGGAAGTCACACATCACAGAGCAGCTTCTCAGAAAGCTTCTTTCCAGATTTCATCTGAGGATATTTTCTTTTTCACCATAGCCCTCTATGGGCTTCCAAATATCATTTTGCCAATTCAACAAAAAATGACTTAACGAAAGGCTTCTTGATGGGAAAGCTGTAACTCTGTGAGATGATTTCACAGAACACAAAGAAGTTTCTCAGAAAGCTTCTTTCTCTTTGTTATCGCAGGATATTTCCTTTGGCCCTATATTCTTCAAAGGGATCCGAAATATCTGTTCTCAGATTCCACAGAAATAAGGCTAGCAAAGAGATCCATGAAATACAGATGTAACTCTGTTAGATGAATTAACAGAACACTAAGCAGTTTCTCAGAAAGCTTCTTTGCAGATTTCATCTGAGGATATTTCCTTTTTCACAATAGCCCTCTATGGGCTTCCAAATATCACTTTGCCAATTCCACAAGAACTGTCTTAGTGAAAAGCTTCTTGAGGGGAATGCTGTAACTCTGTGAGATGATTTCACAGAACACAAAGAAGTTTCTCAGAAAGCTTCTTTCTCTTTGTTATTGGAGGATATTTCCTTTGGCCCTATAGTCATCAAAGGGATCCGAAATATCTGTTCTCAGATTCCACAGAAATAAGGCTAGCAAAGAGATCCACCAAATACAGATATAACTCTTTGAGATGAATTAACAGAACACTAAGCAGTTTCTCAGGAAGCTTCTTTCCAGATTTCATCTGAGGATATTTCATTTTTCACCATAGCCCTCTATGGGCTTCCAAATATCACTTTGCCAATTCCACAAGAACTGTCTTAGCGAAAGGCTTCTTGAGGGGAAAGCTGTAACTCTGTGAGATGATTTCTCAGAACACAAAGAAGTTTCTCAGAAAGCTTCTTTCTCTTTGTTATCGGAGGATATTTCCTTTGGTCCTATAGTCATCAAAGGGATCCGAAATATCTGTTCTCAGATTCCACAGAAATAAGGCTAGCATAGACATCTACGAAGTACAGATGTAACTCTGTGTGTGGAAGTCACACATCACAGAGCAGTTTCTCAGAAAACTTCTTTCCAGATTTCATCTGAGGATATTTCCTTTTTCACCATAGCCCTCTAGGGGTTCCAAATATCACTTTGCCAATTCCACAAGAACTGTCTTAGCGAAAGGCTTCTTGAGGGGAAAGCTGTAACTCTTTTAGATGAATTCACAGAACACGAAGAAGTTTCTCAGAAAGCTTCTTTCTCTTTGTTATCGGAGGATATTTCCTTTGGCCCTATACTCTTCAATGGAATCCGAAATATCTGTTCTCAGATTCCACAGAAATAAGGCTAGCAAAGAGATCCACGAAATACAGATGTAACTCTGTGAGTGGAAGTCACACATCACAGAGCATCTTCTCATAAAGCTTCTGTCTGATTTCATCTGAGGATATTTCCTTTTTCACCATAGCCCACTATGGGCTTCCAAATATCACTTTGCCAATTCCACAAGAACTGTCTTGCGAAAGGCTTCTTGAGGGGAAAGCTGTAACTCTGTGAGATGATTTCACAGAACACAAAGAAGTTTCTCAGAAAGCTTCTTTCTCTTTGTTATCGGAGGATATTTCCTTTGGCCCTATAGTCTTCAAAGGGATCCGAAATATCTGTTCTCAGATTCCACAGATAAAAGGCTAGCAAAGGGATCCAAGAAATACAGATGTAACTCTGTGAGTGGAAGTCACACATCCCAGAGTATCTTCTCATAAAGCTTCTTTCCGATTTCACCTTAGGATATTTCCTTTTTCACCATAGCCCTCTATGGGTTTCCAACTATCACTTTGCCAATTCCACAAGAACTGTCTTAGCGAAAGGCTTCTTGTGGGGAAAGCTGTAACTCTGTGAGATGATTTCACAGAACACAAAGAAGTTTCTCAGAAAGTTTCTTTCTCTTTGTTATCGGAGGATATTTCCTTTGGCTCTATAGTCTTAAAAGGGATCCGAAATATCTGTTCTCAGATTCCACAGAAATAAGGCTAGCAAAGAGATCCACGAAATACAGATGTAACTCTGTGTGTGGAAGTCACACATCACAGAGCAGCTTCTCAGAAACCTTCTTTCCAGATTTCATCTGAGGATATTTCCTTTTTCACCATAGCCCTCTATGCGCCTGCAAATATCACTTTGCCAATTCCACAAGAACTGTCTTAGTGAAAGGCTTCTTGAGGGGAAAGCTGTAACTCTGTGAGATGATTTCACAGAACACAAAGAAGTTTCTCAGAAAGCTTATTTCCATTTGTTATCGCAGGATACTTCCTTTAGCCCTATAGTCTTCAAAGGGATCCGAAATATCTGTTCTCTGATTCCACAGAAATAAGGCTAGCAAAGAGATCCACGAAATACAGATGTAACTCTGTGAGTGGAAGTCACACATCACAGAGCTGTTTCTCAGAAAGCTTCTTTCCAGATTTCATGTGATGATATTTCCTTTTTCACCATAGCCCTCTATGAGCTTCCAAATATCACTTTTCCAATTCCACAAGAACTGTCTTAGCGAAAGGCTTCTTGAGGGGAAAGTTGTAACTCTGTGAGATGATTTCACAGAACACAAAAAAGTTTCTCAGAAAGCTTCTTTCTCTTTGTTATCGGAGGATATTTCCTTTGGCCCTATAGTCTTCAAAGGGATCCCAAATATCTTTTCTCAGATTCCACAGAAATAAGGCTAGCAATGAGATCCACGAAATACAGATGTTACTCTGTGAGTGGAAGTCACACATCACAGAGCATCTTCTCATGAAGCTTCTGTCCAGATTTCATCTGAGGATATTTCCTTTTTCACAATAGCCCTCTATGGGCTTCCAAATATCACTTTGCCAATTCCACAAGAACTGTCTTAGTGAAAAGCTTCTTGAGGGGAAGGCTGTAACTCTGTGAGATGATTTCACAGAACACAAAGAAGTTTCTCAAAAAGTTTCTTTCTCTTTGTTATCGGAGGATATTTCCTTTGGCTCTATAGTCTTCAAAGGGATCCGAAATATCTGTTCTCAGATTCCACAGAAATAAGGCTAGCAAAGAGATCCACGAAATACAGATGTAACTCTGTGAGATGAATTAACAGAACACTAAGCAGTTTCTCAGAAAGCTTCTTTCCAGATTTCATCTGAGGATATTTCATTTTTCACCATAGCCCTCTAAGGGCTTCCAAATATCACTTTGCCAATTCCACAAGAACTGTCTTAGCGAAAGTCTTCTTGAGGGGAAAGCTGTAACTCTGTGAGATGATTTCTCAGAACACAAAGAAGTTTCTCAGAAATCTTCTTTCTCTTTGTTATCGGAGGATATTTCCTTTGGTCCTATAGTCATCAAAGGGATCCGAAATATCTCTTCTCAGATTCCACAGAAATAAGGCTAGCAAAGACATCCACGAAATACAGATGTAACTCCGTGTGTGGAAGTCACACATCACAGAGCAGTTTCTCAGAAAAATTCTTTCCAGATTTCATCTGAGGATATTTCCTTTTTCACCATAGCCCTCTAGGGGTCCCAAATATCACTTTGCCAATTCCACAAGAACTGTCTTAGCGAAAGGCTTCTTGAGGGGAAAGCTGTAATTCTGTGAGATGATTTCACAGAACACAAAGAAGTTTCTCAGAAAGCTTCTTTCTCTTTGTTATCGGAGGATATTTCCTTTGGCCCTATAGTCTTCAAAGGGATCCGAAATATCTGTTCTCAGATTACACAGAAATAAGGCTAGCGTAGAGATCCACGAAACACAGATGTAACTCTGTGTGTGGAAGTCTCGCATCACAGAGCATTTTCTCAGAAAGCTTCTGTCCAGATTTCATCCGAAGATGTTTCCTTCTTCAAAATAGCCCTCTATGGGCTTCCAAATATCACTTTGCCAATTCCACAAGAACTGTCTTAGTGAAAGGCTTCTTGAGGGGAAAGCTGTAACTCTGTGAGATGATTTCACAGAACACAAAGAAGTTTCTCAGAAAGCTTCTTTCTCTTTGTTATCGGAGGATATTTCCTTTGGCCCTATAGTCTTCAAAGGGATCCGAAATATCTGTTCTCAGATTCAACAGAAATAAGGCTAGCAAAGAGATCCACGAAATACAGATGTAACTCCGTGTGTGGAAGTCACACATCACAGAGCAGCTTCTCAGAAAGCTTCTTTCCAGATTTCATCTGAGGATATTTTCTTTTTCACCATAGCCCTCTATGGGCTTCCAAATATCATTTTGCCAATTCAACAAAAAATGACTTAACGAAAGGCTTCTTGATGGGAAAGCTGTAACTCTGTGAGATGATTTCACAGAACACAAAGAAGTTTCTCAGAAAGCTTCTTTCTCTTTGTTATCGCAGGATATTTCCTTTGGCCCTATATTCTTCAAAGGGATCCGAAATATCTGTTCTCAGATTCCACAGAAATAAGGCTAGCAAAGAGATCCATGAAATACAGATGTAACTCTGTTAGATGAATTAACAGAACACTAAGCAGTTTCTCAGAAAGCTTCTTTGCAGATTTCATCTGAGGATATTTCCTTTTTCACAATAGCCCTCTATGGGCTTCCAAATATCACTTTGCCAATTCCACAAGAACTGTCTTAGTGAAAAGCTTCTTGAGGGGAATGCTGTAACTCTGTGAGATGATTTCACAGAACACAAAGAAGTTTCTCAGAAAGCTTCTTTCTCTTTGTTATTGGAGGATATTTCCTTTGGCCCTATAGTCATCAAAGGGATCCGAAATATCTGTTCTCAGATTCCACAGAAATAAGGCTAGCAAAGAGATCCACCAAATACAGATATAACTCTTTGAGATGAATTAACAGAACACTAAGCAGTTTCTCAGGAAGCTTCTTTCCAGATTTCATCTGAGGATATTTCCTTTTTCACCATAGCCCTCTAGGGGTTCCAAATATCACTTTGCCAATTCCACAAGAACTGTCTTAGCGAAAGGCTTCTTGAGGGGAAAGCTGTAACTCTTTGAGATGAATTCACAGAACACAAAGAAGTTTCTCAGAAAGCTTCTTTCTCTTTGTTATCGGAGGATATTTCCTTTGGCCCTATACTCTTCAATGGAATCCGAAATATCTGTTCTCAGATTCCACAGAAATAAGGCTAGCAAAGAGATCCACGAAATACAGATGTAACTCTGTGAGTGGAAGTCACACATCACAGAGCATCTTCTCATAAAGCTTCTGTCTGATTTCATCTGAGGATATTTCCTTTTTCACCATAGCCCACTATGGGCTTCCAAATATCACTTTGCCAATTCCACAAGAACTGTCTTGCGAAAGGCTTCTTGAGGGGAAAGCTGTAACTCTGTGAGATGATTTCACAGAACACAAAGAAGTTTCTCAGAAAGTTTCTTTCTCTTTGTTATCGGAGGATATTTCCTTTGGCTCTATAGTCTTAAAAGGGATCCGAAATATCTGTTCTCAGATTCCACAGAAATAAGGCTAGCAAAGAGATCCACGAAATACAGATGTAACTCTGTGTGTGGAAGTCACACATCACAGAGCAGCTTCTCAGAAACCTTCTTTCCAGATTTCATCTGAGGATATTTCCTTTTTCACCATAGCCCTCTATGCGCCTCCAAATATCACTTTGCCAATTCCACAAGAACTGTCTTGCGAAAGGCTTCTTGAGGGGAAAGCTGTAACTCTGTGAGATGATTTCACAGAACACAAAGAAGTTTCTCAGAAAGTTTCTTTCTCTTTGTTATCGGAGGATATTTCCTTTGGCTCTATAGTCTTAAAAGGGATCCGAAATATCTGTTCTCAGATTCCACAGAAATAAGGCTAGCAAAGAGATCCACGAAATACAGATGTAACTCTGTGTGTGGAAGTCACACATCACAGAGCAGCTTCTCAGAAACCTTCTTTCCAGATTTCATCTGAGGATATTTCCTTTTTCACCATAGCCCTCTATGCGCCTCCAAATATCACTTTGCCAATTCCACAAGAACTGTCTTAGTGAAAGGCTTCTTGAGGGGAAAGCTGTAACTCTGTGAGATGATTTCACAGAACACAAAGAAGTTTCTCAGAAAGCTTCTTTCTCTTTGTTATCGCAGGATATTTCCTTTGACCCTAGAGTCTTTAAAGGGATCCGAAATATCTGTTCTCAGATTCCACAGAAATAAGGCTAGCAAAGAGATCCACGAAATACAGATGTAACTCTGTGAGTGGATGTCACACATCACAGAGCTGTTTCTCAGAAAGCTTCTTTCCAGATTTCATCAGAGGATATTTCCTTTTTCACCTTAGCCCTCTAAGGGCTTCCAAATATCACTTTGCCAATTCCATACGAACTGTCTTAGCGAAAGGCTTCTCGAGGGGAAAGCTGTAACTCTGTGAGATGATTTCACAGAACACAAAGAAGTTTCTCAGAAAGTTTCTTCCTCTTTGTTATCGGAGGATGTTTCCTTTGGCCCTATAGTGTTAAAAGGGATTAGAAATACCTGTTCTCAGATTCCACATAAATAAGGCTAGCAAAGAGATCCAAGAAATACAGATGTAACTCTGTGTGTGGAAGTCACACATCACAGAGCAGCTTCTCAGAAAGCTTCTTCCCAGATTTCATCTGAGTATATTTCCTTTTTCACCATAGCCCTCTATGCGCCTGGAAATATCAGTTTGCCAATTCCACAAGAACTGTCTTAGTGAAAGGCTTCTTGAGGGGAAAGCTGTAACTCTGTGAGATGATTTCACAGAACACAAAGAAGTTTCTCAGAAAGCTTCTTTCCCTTTGTTATCGCAGGATACTTCCTTTAGCCCTATAGTCTTTAAAGGGATCCGAAATATCTGTTCTCAGATTCCACAGAAATAAGGCTAGCAAAGAGATCCACGAAATACAGATGTTACTCTGTGAGTGGAAGTCACACATCACAGAGCATCTTCTGATGAAGCTTCTGTCCAGATTTCATCTGAGGATATTTCCTTTTTCACAATAGCCCTCTATGGGCTTCCAAATATCACTTTGCCAATTCCACAAGAACTGTCTTAGTGAAAAGCTTGTTGAGGGGAAAGCTGTAACTCTGTGAGATGATTTCACAGAAGACAAAGAAGTTTCTCAGAAGCTTCTTTCTCTTTGTTATCGGAGGATATTTCCTTTGGCCCTATAGTCTACAAAGGGATCGAAATAACTGTTCTCAGATTCCACAGAAATAAGGCTAGCAAAGAGATCCACGAAATACAGATGTAACTCTGAGAGATGAATTAACAGAACACTAAGCAGTTTCTCAGAAAGCTTCTTTCCAGATTTCATCTGAGGATATTTCATTTTTCACTATAGCCCTCTATGGGCTTCCAAATATCACTTTGCCAATTCCACAAGAACTGTCTTAGCGAAAGGCTTCTTGAGGGGAAAGCTGTAACTCTGTGAGATGATTTCTCAGAACACAAAGAAGTTTCTCAGAAAGCATCTTTCTCTTTGTTATCGGAGGATATTTCCTTTGGTCATATAGTCATCAAAGGGATCCGAAATATCTGTTCTCAGATTCCACAGAAATAAGGCTAGCAAAGTCATCCACGAAATACAGATGTAACTCCGTGTGTGGAAGTCACACATCACAGAGCAGTTTTTCAGAAAACTTCTTTCCAGATTTCATCTGAGGATATTTCCTTTTTCACCATAGCCCTCTAGGGGTTCCAAATATCACTTTGCCAATTCCACAAGAACTGTCTTAGCGAAAGGCTTCTTGAGGGGAAAGCTGTAATTCTGTGAGATGATTTCACAGAACACAAACAAGTTTCTCAGAAAGCTTCTTTCTCTTTGTTATCGGAGGATATTTCCTTTGGCCCTATAGTCTTCAAAGGGATCCGAAATATCTGTTCTCAGATTACACAGAAATAAGGCTAGCGTAGAGATCCAGGAAACACAGATGTAACTCTGTGTGTGGAAGTCTCGCATCACAGAGCATTTTCTCAGAAAGCTTCTGTCCAGATTTCATCCGAGGATATTTCCTTTTTCACAATAGCCCTCTATGGGCTTCCAAATATCAGTTTGCCAGTTCAACAATAACTGTCTTAGTGAAAGGCTTCTTGAGGGGAAAGCTGTAACTCTGTGAGATGATTTCACAGAACACAAAGAGGTTTCTCAGAAAGCTTCTTTCTCTTTGTTATCGGAGGATATTTCCTTTGGCCCTATACTCTTCAAAGGGATCCGAAATATCTGTTCTCAGATTTAACAGAAATAAGGCTAGCAAAGAGATCCACGAAATACAGATGTAACTCTGTGAGTGGAAGTCACACATCACAGAGCATCTTCTCATAAAGCTTCTGTCCGATTTCATCTGAGGATATTTCCTTTTTCATCATAGCCCTCTATGGGCTTCCAAATATCACTTTGCCAATTCCACAAGAACTGTCTTAGCGAAAGACTTCTTGAGGGGAAAGCTGTAACTCTGTGAGATGATTTCACAGAACACAAAGAAGTTTCTCAGAAACTTTCTTTCTCTTTGTTATCGGAGGATATTTCCTTTGGCCCTATAGTCTTCAAAGGGATCCGAAATATCGTTTCTCAGATTCAACAGAAATAAGGCTAGCAAAGAGATCCAAGAAATACAGATGTAACTCTGTGTGTGGAAGTCACACATCACAGAGCAGCTTCTCAGAAAGCTTCTTTCCAGATTTCATCTGAGTATATTTCCTTTTTCACCATAGCCCTCTATGCGCCTCCAAATATCACTTTGCCATTTCCACAAGAACTGTCTTACCGAAAGGCTTCTTGAGGGGAAAGCTGTAACTCTGTGAGATGATTTCACAGAACACAAAGAAGTTTCTCAGAAAGCTTCTTTCTCTTTGTTATCGCAGGATATTTCCTTTGGCCCTATAGTCTTCAAAGGGATCCGAAATATCTGTTCTCAGATTCCGCAGATAAAAGGCTAGCAAAGAGATCCACGAAATACAGATGTAACTCTGTGAGTGGAAGTCACACGTCACAGAGCATCTTCTCATAAAGCTTCTGTCCGATTTCATCTGAGGATATTTCCTTTTTCATCATAGCCCTCTATGGGCTTCCAAATATCACTTTGCCAATTCCACAAGAACTGTCTTAGCGAAAGACTTCTTGAGGGGAAAGCTGTAACTCTGTGAGATGATTTCACAGAACACAAAGAAGTTTCTCAGAAACTTTCTTTCTCTTTGTTATCGGAGGATATTTCCTTTGGCCCTATAGTCTTCAAAGGGATCCGAAATATCATTTCTCAGATTCAACAGAAATAAGGCTAGCAAAGAGATCCAAGAAATACAGATGTAACTCTGTGTGTGGAAGTCACACATCACAGAGCAGCTTCTCAGAAAGCTTCTTTCCAGATTTCATCTGAGTATATTTCCTTTTTCACCATAGCCCTCTATGCGCCTCCAAATATCACTTTGCCATTTCCACAAGAACTGTCTTACCGAAAGGCTTCTTGAGGGGAAAGCTGTAACTCTGTGAGATGATTTCACAGAACACAAAGAAGTTTCTCAGAAAGCTTCTTTCTCTTTGTTATCGCAGGATATTTCCTTTGGCCCTATAGTCTTCAAAGGGATCCGAAATATCTGTTCTCAGATACCGCAGATAAAAGGCTAGCAAAGAGATCCACGAAATACAGATGTAACTCTGTGAGTGGAAGTCACACATCCCAGAGTATCTTCTCATAAAGCTTCTTTCCGATTTCACCTTAGGATATTTCCTTTTTCACCATAGCCCTCTATGGGTTTCCAACTATCACTTTGCCAATTCCACAAGAACTGTCTTAGCGAAAGGCTTCTTGAGGGGAAAGCTGTAACTCTCTGAGATGATTTCACAGAACACAAAGAAGTTTCTCAGAAAGTTTCTTTCTCTTGGTTATCGGAGGATATTTCCTTTGGCTCTATAGTCTTAAAAGGGATCCGAAATATCTGTTCTCAGATTCCACAGAAATAAGGCTAGCAAAGAGATCCACGAAATACAGATGTAACTCTGCGTGTGGAAGTCACACATCACAGAGCAGCTTCTCAGAAAGCTTCTTTCCAGATTTCATCTGAGGATATTTCCTTTTTCACCATAGCCCTCTATGCGCCTCCAAATATCACTTTGCCAATTCCACAAGAACTGTCTTAGTGAAAGGCTTCTTGAGGGGAAAGCTGTAACTCTGTGAGATGATTTCACAGAACACAAAGAAGTTTCTCAGAAAGCTTCTTTCTCTTTGTTATCGCAGGATATTTCCTTTGACCCTAGAGTCTTTAAAGGGATCCGAAATATCTGTTCTCAGATTCCACAGAAATAAGGCGAGCGTAGAGATCCACGAAACACAGATGTAACTCTGTGTGTGGAAGTCTCGCATCACAGAGCATTTTCTCAGAAAGCTTCTGTCCAGATTTCATCCGAGGATATTTCCTTTTTCACAATAGCCCTCTATGGGCTTCCAAATATAACTTTGCCAATTCCACAAGAACTGTCTTAGCGAAAGGCTTCTTGAGGGGAAAGCTGTAACTCTGTGAGATGATTTCACAGAACACAAAGAAGTTTCTCAGAAAGCTTCTTTCTCTTTGTTATCGGAGGATATTTCCTTTGGCCCTATAGTCTTCAAAGGGATCCGAAATATCTGTTCTCAGATTCAACAGAAATAAGGCTAGCAAAGAGATCCACGAAATACAGATGTAAATCTGTGTGTGGAAGTCACACATCACAGAGCAGCTTCTCAGAAAGCTTCTTTCCAGATTTCATCTGAGTATATTTCCTTTTTCACCATAGCCCTCTATGCGCCTCCAAATATCACTTTGCCAATTCCACAAGAACTGTCTTACCGAAAGGCTTCTTGAGGGGAAAGCTGTAACTCGGTGAGATGATTTCACAGAACACAAAGAAGTTTCTCAGAAAGCTTGTTTCTCTTTGTTATCGCAGGATATTTCCTTTGGCCCTATAGTCTTCAAAGGGATCCGAAATATCTGTTCTCAGATTCCACAGATAAAAGGCTAGCAAAGAGATCCACGAAATACAGATGTAACTCTGTGAGTGGAAGTCACACATCCCAGAGTATCTTCTCATAAAGCTTCTTTCCGATTTCATCTTAGGATATTTCCTTTTTCACCATAGCCCTCTATGGGTTTCCAACTATCACTTTGCCAATTCCACAAGAACTGTCTTAGCGAAAGGCTTCTTGAGGGGAAAGCTGTAACTCTCTGAGATGATTTCACAGAACACAAAGAAGTTTCTCAAAAAGTTTCTTTCTCTTTGTTATCGGAGGATATTTCCTTTGGCTCTATAGTCTTAAAAGGGATCCGAAATATCTGTTCTCAGATTCCACAGAAATAAGGCTAGCAAAGAGATCCACGAAATACAGATGTAACTCTGTGTGTGGAAGTCACACATCACAGAGCAGCTTATCAGAAAGCTTCTTTCCAGATTTCATCTGAGGATATTTCCTTTTTCACCATAGCCCTCTATGCGCCTCCAAATATCACTTTGCCAATTCCACAAGAACTGTCTTAGTGAAAGGCTTCCTGAGGGGAAAGCTGTAACTCTGTGAGATGATTTCACAGAACACAAAGAAGTTTCTCAGAAAGCTTCTTTCTCTTTGTTATCGCAGGATATTTCCTTTGGCCCTATATTCTTCAAAGGGATCCGAAATATCTGTTCTCAGATTCCACAGAAATAAGGCTAGCAAAGAGATCCATGCAATACAGATGTAACTCTGTTAGATGAATTAACAGAACACTAAGCATTTTCTTAGAAAGCTTCTGTCCAGATTTCATCTGAGGATATTTCCTTTTTCACCATAGCCCTCTGTGGGCTTCCAAATATCACTTTGCCAATTCCACAAGAACTGTCTTAGCGAAAGGCTTCTTGAGGGGAAAGCTGTAACTCTGTGAGATGATTTCTCAGAACACAAAGAAGTTTCTCAGAAAGCTTCTTTCTCTTTGTTATCGGAGGATATTTCCTTTGGTCCTATAGTCGTCAAAGGGATCCGAAATATCTGTTCTCAGATTCCACAGAAATAAGGCTAGCAAAGACATCCACGAAATACAGATGTAACTCCGTGTGTGGAAGTCACACATCACAGAGCAGTTTCTCAGAAAACTTCTTTCCAGATTTCATCTGAGGATATTTCCTTTTTCACCATAGCCCTCTAGGGGTTCCAAATATCACTTTGCCAATTCCACAAGAACTGTCTTAGCGAAAGGCTTCTTGAGGGGAAAGCTGTAATTCAGTGAGATGATTTCACAGAACACAAACAAGTTTCTCAGAAAGCTTCTTTCTCTTTGTTATCGGAGGATATTTCCTTTGGCCCTATAGTCTTCAAAGGGATCCGAAATATCTGTTCTCAGATTACACAGAAATAAGGCTAGCGTAGAGATCCACGAAACACAGATGTAACTCTGTGTGTGGAAGTCTCGCATCACAGAGCATTTTCTTAGAAAGCTTCTGTCCAGATTTCATCTGAGGATATTTCCTTTTTCACCATAGCCCTCTATGGGCTTCCAAATATCACTTTGCCAATTCCACAAGAACTGTCTTAGTGAAAGGCTTCTTGAGGGGAAAGCTGTAACTCTGTGAGATGATTTCACAGAACACAAAGAAGTTTCTCAGAAAGCTTCTTTCTCTTTGTTATCGGAGGATATTTCCTTTGGCCCTATACTCTTCAAAGGAATCCGAAATATCTGTTCTCAGAATCAACAGAAATAAGGCTAGCAAAGAGATCAACGAAATACAGATGTAACTCTGTGAGTGGAAGTCACACATCACAGAGCATCTTCTCATAAAGCTTCTGTCCGATTTCATCTGAGGATATTTCCTTTTTCACCATAGCCCTCTATGGGCTTCCAAATATCACTTTGCCAATTCCACAAGAACTGTCTTAGCGAAAGGCTTCTTGAGGGGAAAGCTGTAACTCTCTGAGATGATTTCACAGAACACAAAGAAGTTTCTCAGAAAGTTTCTTTCTCTTGGTTATCGGAGGATATTTCCTTTGGCTCTATAGTCTTAAAAGGGATCCGAAATATCTGTTCTCAGATTCCACAGAAATAAGGCTAGCAAAGAGATCCACGAAATACAGATGTAACTCTGCGTGTGGAAGTCACACATCACAGAGCAGCTTCTCAGAAAGCTTCTTTCCAGATTTCATCTGAGGATATTTCCTTTTTCACCATAGCCCTCTATGCGCCTTCAAATATCACTTTGCCAATTCCACAAGAACTGTCTTAGTGAAAGGCTTCTTGAGGGGAAAGCTGTAACTCTGTGAGATGATTTCACAGAACACAAAGAAGTTTCTCAGAAAGCTTCTTTCTCTTTGTTATCGCAGGATATTTCCTTTGACCCTAGAGTCTTTAAAGGGATCCGAAATATCTGTTCTCAGATTCCACAGAAATAAGGCTAGCAAAGAGATTCACGAAATACAGATGTAACTCCGTGAGTGGATGTCACACATCACAGAGCTGTTTCTCAGAAAGCTTCTTTCCAGATTTCATCAGACGATATTTCCTTTTTCACCATAGCCCTCTATGGGCTTCCAAATATCACTTTGCCAATTCCATAAGAACTGTCTTAGCGAAAGGCTTCTTGAGGGGAAAGCTGTAACTCTGTCAGATGATTTCACAGAACACAAAGAAGTTTCTCAGAAAGCTTCTTTCTCTTTGTTATCGCAGGATATTTCCTTTGGCCCTATAGTCTTCAAAGGGATCCGAAATATCTGTTCTCAGATTACACAGAAATAAGGCTAGCGTAGAGATCCACGAAACACAGATGTAACTCTGTGTGTGGAAGTCTCGCATCACAGAGCATTTTCTTAGAAAGCTTCTGTCCAGATTTCATCTGAGGATATTTCCTTTTTCACCATAGCCCTCTATGGGCTTCCAAATATCACTTTGCCAATTCCACAAGAACTGTCTTAGTGAAAGGCTTCTTGAGGGGAAAGCTGTAACTCTGTGAGATGATTTCACAGAACACAAAGAAGTTTCTCAGAAAGCTTCTTTCTCTTTGTTATCGGAGGATATTTCCTTTGGCCCTATACTCTTCAAAGAAATCCGAAATATCTGTTCTCAGAATCAACAGAAATAAGGCTAGCAAAGAGATCCACGAAATACAGATGTAACTCTGTGAGTGGAAGTCACACATCACAGAGCATCTTCTCATAAAGCTTCTGTCCGATTTCATCTGAGGATATATCCTTTTTCACCATAGCCCTCTATGGGCTTCCAAATATCACTTTGCCAATTCCACAAGAGCTGTCTTAGCGAAAGGCTTCTTGAGGGGAAAGCTGTAACTCTCTGAGATGATTTCACAGAACACAAAGAAGTTTCTCAGAAAGTTTCTTTCTCTTTGTTATCGGAGGATATTTCCTTTGGCTCTATAGTCTTAAAAGGGATCCGAAATATCTATTCTCAGATTCCACAGAAATAAGGCTAGCAAAGAGATCCACGAAAAACAGATGTAACTCTGCGTGTGGAAGTCACACATCACAGAGCAGCTTCTCAGAAAGCTTCTTTCCAGATTTCATCTGAGGATATTTCCTTTTTCACCATAGCCCTCTATGCGCCTCCAAATATCACTTTGCCAATTCCACAAGAACTGTCTTAGCCAAAGGCTTCTTGAGGGGAAAGCTGTAACTCTGTGAGATGATTTCACAGAACACAAAGAAGTTTCTCAGAAAGTTTCTTCCTCTTTGTTATCGGAGGATATTTCCTTTGGCCCTATAGTGCTAAAAGGGATTAGAAATACCTGTTCTCAGATTCCACATAAATAAGGCTAGCAAAGAGATCCACGAAATACAGATGTAACTCTGTGTGTGGAAGTCACACATCACAGAGCAGCTTCTCAGAAAGCTTCTTCCCAGATTTCATCTGAGTATATTTCCTTTTTCACCATAGCCCTCTATGCGCCTGCAAATATCACTTTGCCAATTCCACAAGGACTGTCTTAGTGAAAGGCTTCTTGAGGGGAAAGCTGTAACTCTGTGAGATGATTTCACAGAACACAAAGAAGTTTCTCAGAAAGCTTCTTTCCCTTTGTTATCGCAGGATACTTCCTTTAGCCCTATAGTCTTCAAAGGGATCCGAAATATCTGTTCTCAGATTCCACAGAAACAAGGCTAGCAAAGAGATCCACGAAATACAGATGTTACTCTGTGAGTGGAAGTCACACATCACAGAGCATCTTCTCATGAAGCTTCTGTCCAGATTTCATCTGAGGATATTTCCTTTTTCACAATAGCCCTCAATGGGCTTCCAAATATCACTTTGCCAATTCCACAAGAACTGTCTTAGCGAAAAGCTTCTTGAGGGGAAAGCTGTAACTCTGTGAGATGATTTCACAGAACACAAAGAAGTTTCTCAGAAAGCTTCTTTCTCTTTGTTATCGGAGGATATTTCCTTTGGCCCTATAGTCTTCAAAGGGATCCGAAATAACTGTTCTCAGATTCCACAGAAATAAGGCTAGCAAAGAGATCCACGAAATACAGATGTAACTCTGTGAGATGAATTAACAGAACACTGAGCAGTTTCTCAGAAAGCTTCTTTCCAGATTTCATCTGAGGATATTTCATTTTTCACCATAGCCCTCTATGAGCTTCCAATATCACTTTGCCAATTCCACAAGAACTGTCTTAGCGAAAGGCTTCTTGAGGGGAAAGCTGTAACTCTGTGAGATGATTTCTCAGAACACAAAGAAGTTTCTCAGAAAGCTTCTTTCTCTTTGTTATCGGAGGATATTTCCTTTGGTCCTATAGTCATCAAAGGGATCCGAAATATCTGTTCTCAGATTCCACAGAAATAAGGCTAGCAAAGACATCCACGAAATACAGATGTAACTCCGTGTGTGGAAGTCACACATCACAGAGCAGTTTCTCAGAAAACTTCTTTCCAGATTTCATCTGAGGATATTTCCTTTTTCACCATAGCCCTCTAGGGGTTCCAAATATCACTTTGCCAATTCCACAAGAACTGTCTTAGCGAAAGGCTTCTTGAGGGGAAAGCTGTAATTCTGTGAGATGATTTCACAGAACACAAACAAGTTTCTCAGAAAGCTTCTTTCTCTTTGTTATCGGAGGATATTTCCTTTGGCCCTAAAGTCTTCAAAGGGATCCGAAATATCTGTTCTCAGATTACACAGAAATAAGGCGAGCGTAGAGATCCACGAAACACAGATGTAACTCTGTGTGTGGAAGTCTCGCATCACAGAGCATTTTCTCAGAAAGCTTCTGTCCAGATTTCATCCGAGGATATTTCCTTTTTCACAATAGCCCTCTATGGGCTTCCAAATATCACTTTGCCAATTCCACAAGAACTGTCTTAGCGAAACGCTTCGTGAGGGGAAAGCTGTAACTCTGTGAGATGATTTCACAGAACACAAAGAAGTTTCTCAGAAAGCTTCTTTCTCTTTGTTATCGGAGGATATTTCCTTTGGCCCTATAGTCTTCAAAGGAATCCGAAATATCTGCTCTCAGATTCAACAGAAATAAGGCTAGCAAAGAGATCCACGAAATACAGATGTAACTCTGTGTGTGGAAGTCACACATCACAGAGCAGCTTCTCAGAAAGCTTCTTTCCAGATTTCATCTGAGTATATTTCCTTTTTCACCATAGCCCTCTATACGCCTCCAAATGTCAGTTTGCCAATTCCACAAGAACTGTCTTACCGAAAGGCTTCTTGAGGGGAAAGCTGTAACTCTGTGAGATGATTTCACAGAACACAAAGAAGTTTCTCAGAAAGCTTCTTTCTCTTTGTTATCGCAGGATATTTCCTTTGGCCCTATAGTCTTCAAAGGGATCCGAAATATCTGTTCTCAGATTAAACAGATAAAAGGCTAGCAAAGAGATCCACGAAATACAGATGTAACTCTGTGAGTGGAAGTCACACATCCCAGAGTATCTTCTCATAAAGCTTCTTTCCGATTTCATCTTAGGATATTTCCTTTTTCACCGTAGCCCTCTATGGGTTTCCAACTATCACTTTGCCAATTCCACAAGAACTGTCTTAGCGAAAGGCTTCTTGAGGGGAAAGCTGTAACTCTGTGAGATGATTTCACAGAACACAAAGAAGTTTCTCAAAAAGTTTCTTTCTCTTTGTTATCGGAGGATATTTCCTTTGGCTCTATAGTCTTAAAAGGGATCCGAAATATCTGTTCTCAGATTCCACAGAAATAAGGCTAGCAAAGAGATCCACGAAATACAGATGTAACTCTGTGTGTGGAAGTCACACATCACAGAGCAGCTTATCAGAAAGCTTCTTTCCAGATTTCATCTGAGGATATTTCCTTTTTCACCATAGCCCTATATGCGCCTCCAAATATCACTTTGCCAATTCCACAAGAACTGTCTTAGTGAAAGGCTTCCTGAGGGGAAAGCTGTAACTCTGTGAGATGATTTCACAGAACACAAAGAAGTTTCTCAGAAAGCTTCTTTCTCCTTGTTATCGGAGGATATTTCCTTTGGCCCTAGAGTCTTCAAAGTGATCCGAAATATCTGTTCTCAGATTCCACAGAAATAAGGCTAGCAAAGAGATCTACGAAATACAGATGTAACTCTGTGAGTGGATGTCACTCATCACAGAGCTGTTTCTCTGAAAGCTTCTTTCCAGATTTCATCTGAGGATATTTCCTTTTTCACCATAGCCCTCTATGGGTTTCCAAATATCATTTTGCCAATTCCACAAAAAATGACTTAACGAAAGGCTTCTTCATGGGAAAGCTGTAACTTTGTGAGATGATTTCACAGAACACAAAGAAGTTTCTCAGAAAGCTTCTTTCTCTTTGTTATCGCAGGATATTTCCTTTGGCCCTATATTCTTCAAAGGGATCCGAAATATCTGTTCTCAGATTCCACAGAAATAAGGCTAGCAAAGAGATCCATGAAATACAGATGTAACTCTGTTAGATGAATTAACAGAACACTAAGCAGTTTCTCAGAAAGCTTCTTTCCAGATTTCATCTGAGGATATTTCCTTTTTCACCATAGCCCTCTATGGGCTTCCAAATATCACTTTGCCAATTCCACAAGAACTGTCTTAACGAAAGGCTTCTTGAGGGGAAAGCTGTAACTCTGTGAGATGATTTCTCAGAACACAAAGAAGTTTCTCCGAAAGCTTCTTTCTCTTTGTTATCGGAGGATATTTCCTTTGGTCCTATAGTCATCAAAGGGATCCGAAATATCTGTTCTCAGATTCCACAGAAATAAGGCTAGCAAAGACATCCACGAAATACAGATGTAACTCCGTGTGTGGAAGTCACACATCACAGAGCAGTTTCTCAGAAAACTTCTTTCCAGATTTCATCTGAGGATATTTCCTTTTTCACCATAGCCCTCTAGGGTTTCCAAATATCACTTTGCCAATTCCACAAGAACTGTCTTAGCGAAAGGCTTCTTGAGGGGAAAGCTGTAATTCTGTGAGATGATTTCACAGAACACAAACAAGTTTCTCAGAAAGCTTCTTTCTCTTTGTTATCGGAGGATATTTCCTTTGGCCCTATAGTCTTCAAAGGGATCCGAAATATCTGTTCTCAGATTACACAGAAATAAGGCTAGCGTAGAGATCCACGAAACACAGATGTAACTCTGTGTGTGGAAGTCTCGCATCACAGAGCATTTTCTTAGAAAGCTTCTGTCCAGATTTCATCTGAGGATATTTCCTTTTTCACCATAGCCCTCTATGGGCTTCCAAATATCACTTTGCCAATTCCATAAGAACTGTCTTAGCGAAAGGCTTCTTGAGGGGAAAGCTATAACTCTGTGAGATGATTTCACAGAAGACAAAGAAGTTTCTCAGAAAGTTTCTTCCTCTTTGTTATCGGAGGATATTTCCTTTGGCCCTATAGTGTTAAAAGGGATTAGAAATACCTGTTCTCAGATTCCACATAAATAAGGCTAGCAAAGAGATCCAAGAAATACAGATGTAACTCTGTGTGTGGAAGTCACACATCACAGAGCAGCTTCTCAGAAAGGTTCTTCCCAGATTTCATCTGAGTATATTTCCTTTTTCACCATAGCCCTCTATGCGCCTTCAAATATCACTTTGCCAATTCCACAAGAACTGTCTTAGTGAAAGGCTTCTTGAGGGGAAAGCTGTAACTCTGTGAGATGATTTCACAGAACACAAAGAAGTTTCTCAGAAAGCTTCTTTCCCTTTGTTATCGCAGGATACTTCCTTTAGCCCTATAGTCTTCAAAGGCATCCGAAATATCTGTTCTCAGATTCCAAAGAAATAAGGCTAGCAAAGAGATCCACGAAATACAGATGTTACTCTGTGAGTGGAAGTCACACATCACAGAGCATCTTCTCATGAAGCTTCTGTCCAGATTTCATCTGAGGATATTTCCTTTTTCACAATAGCCCTCTATGGGCTTCCAAATATCACTTTGCCAATTCCACAAGATCTTTCTTAGCGAAAAGCTTCTTGAGGGGAAAGCTGTAACTCTGTGAGATGATTTCACAGATCACAAAGAAGTTTCTCAAAAAGTTTCTTTCTCTTTGTTATCGGAGGATATTTCCTTTGGCCCTATAGTCTTCAAAGGGATCCGAAATAACTGTTCTCAGATTCCACAGAAATAAGGCTAGCAAAGAGATCCACGAAACACAGATGTAACTCTGTGAGATGAATTAACAGAACACTAAGCAGTTTCTCAGAAAGCTTCTTTCCAGATTTCATCTGAGGATATTTCATTTTTCACCATAGCCCTCTATGGGCTTCCAAATATTACTTTGCCAATTCCACAAGAACTGTCTTAGCGAAAGGCTTCTTGAGGGGAAAGCTGTAACTCTGTGAGATGATTTCTCAGAACACAAAGAAGTTTCTCAGAAAGCTTCTTTCTCTTTGTTATCGGAGGATATTTCCTTTGGTCCTATAGTCATCAAAGGGATCCGAAATATCTGTTCTCAGATTCCACATAAATAAGGCTAGCAAAGACATCCACGAAATACAGATGTAACTCCGTGTGTGGAAGTCACACATCACAGAGCAGTTTCTCAGAAAACTTCTTTCCAGATTTCATCTGAGGATATTTCCTTTTTCACCATAGCCCTCTAGGGGTTCCAAATATCACTTTGCCAATTCCACAAGAACTGTCTTAGCGAAAGGCTTCTTGAGGGGAAAGCTGTAATTCTGTGAGATGATTTCACAGAACACAAACAAGTTTCTCAGAAAGCTTCTTTCTCTTTGTTATCGGAGGATATTTCCTTTGGCCCTAAAGTCTTCAAAGGGATCCGAAATATCTGTTCTCAGATTATACAGAAATAAGGCTAGCGTAGAGATCCACGAAACACAGATGTAACTCTGTGTGTGGAAGTCTCGCATCACAGAACATTTTCTCAGAAAGCTTCTGGCCAGATTTCATCCGAGGATATTTCCTTTTTCACAATAGCCCTCTATGGGCTTCCAAATATCACTTTGCCAATTCCACAAGAACTGTCTTAGCGAAAGGCTTCTTGAGGGGAAAGCTGTAACTCTGTGAGATGATTTCACAGAACACAAAGAAGTTTCTCAGAAAGCTTCTTTCTCTTTGTTATCGGAGGATATTTCCTTTGGCCCTATACTCTTCAAAGGGATCCGAAATATCTGTTCTCAGATTCAACAGAAATAAGGCTAGCAAAGAGATCCACGAAATACAGATGTAACTCTGTGTGTGGAAGTCACACATCACAGAGCAGCTTCTCAGAAAGCTTCTTTCCAGATTTCATCTGAGTATATTTCCTTTTTCACCATAGCCCTCTATGCGCCTCCAAATATCACTTTGCCAATTCCACAAGAACTGTCTTACCGAAAGGCTTCTTGTGGGGAAAGCTGTAACTCTGTGAGATGATTTCACAGAACACAAAGAAGTTTCTCAGAAAGCTTCTTTCTCTTTGTTATCGCAGGATATTTCCTTTGGCCCTATAGTCTTCAAAGGGATCCAAAATATCTGTTCTCAGATTCCACAGATAAAAGTCTAGCAAAGAGATCCACGAAAGACAGATGTAACTCTGTGAGTGGAAATCACACATCCCAGAGTATCTTCTCATAAAGCTTCTTTCCGATTTCATCTTAGGATATTTCCTTTTTCACCATAGCCCTCTATGGGTTTCCAACTATCACTTTGCCAATTCCACAAGAACTGTCTTAGCGAAAGGCTTCTTGAGGGGAAAGCTGTAACTCTGTGAGATGATTTCACAGATCACAAAGAAGTTTCTCAAAAAGTTTCTTTCTCTTTGTTATCGGAGGATATTTCCTTTGGCTCTATAGTCTTAAAAGGGATTCGAAATATCTGTTCTCAGATTCCACAGAAATAAGGCTAGCAAAGAGATCCACGAAATACAGATGTAACTCTGTGTGTGGAAGTCACACATCACAGAGCAGCTTATCAGAAAGCTTCTTTCCAGATTTCATCTGAGGATATTTCCTTTTTCACCATAGCCCTCTATGCGCCTCCAAATATCACTTTGCCAATTCCAGAAGAACTGTCTTAGTGAAAGGCTTCCTGAGGGGAAAGCTGTAACTCTGTGAGATGATTTCACAGAACACAAAGAAGTTTCTCAGAAAGCTTCTTTCTCTTTGTTATCGGAGGATATTTCCTTTGGCCCTAGAGTCTTCAAAGGGATCCGAAATATCTGTTCTCAGATTCCACAGAAATAAGGCTAGCAAAGAGATCTACGAAATACAGATGTAACTCTGTGAGTGGGTGTCACACATCACAGAGCTGTTTCTCAGAAAGCTTCTTTCCAGATTTCATCTGAGGATATTTCCTTTTTCACCATAGCCCTCTATGGGTTTCCAAATATCTTTTTGCCAATTCCACAAAAAATGACTTAACGAAAGGCTTCTTCATGGGAAAGCTGTAACTCTGTGAGATGATTTCACAGAACACAAAGAAGTTTCTCAGAAAGCTTCTTTCTCTTTGTTATCGCAGGATATTTCCTTTGGCCCTATATTCTTCATAGGGATCCGAAATATCTGTTCTCAGATTCCACAGAAATAAGGCTAGCAAAGAGATCCATGAAATACAGATGTAACTCTGTTAGATGAATTAACAGAACACTAAGCAGTTTCTCAGAAAGCTTCTTTCCAGATTTCATCTGAGGATATTTCCTTTTTCACCATAGCCCTCTATGGGCTTCCAAATATCACTTTGCCAATTCCACAAGAACTGTCTTAGCGAAAGGCTTCTTGAGGGGAAAGCTGTAACTCTGTGAGATGATTTCTCAGAACACAAAGAAGTTTCTCAGAAAGCTTCTTTCTCTTTGTTATCGGAGGATATTTCCTTTGGTCCTATAGTCATCAAAGGGATCCGAAATATCTGTTCTCAGATTCCACAGAAATAAGGCTAGCAAAGACATCCACGAAATACAGATGTAACTCCGTGTGTGGAAGTCACACATCACAGAGCAGTTTCTCAGAAAACTTCTTTCCAGATTTCATCTGAGGATATTTCCTTTTTCACCATAGCCCTCTAGGGGTTCCAAATATCACTTTGCCAATTCCACAAGAACTGTCTTAGCGAAAGGCTTCTTGAGGGGAAAGCTGTAATTCTGTGAGATGATTTCACAGAACACAAACAAGTTTCTCAGAAAGCTTCTTTCTCTTTGTTATCGGAGGATATTTCCTTTGGCCCTATAGTCTTCAAAGGGATCTGAAATATCTGTTCTCAGATTACACAGAAATAAGGCTAGCGTAGAGATCCACGAAACACAGATGTAACTCTGTGTGTGGAAGTCTCGCATCACAGAGCATTTTCTTAGAAAGCTTCTGTCCAGATTTCATCTGAGGATATTTCCTTTTTCACCATAGCCCTCTTTGGGCTTCCAAATATCACTTTGCCAATTCCACAAGAACTGTCTTAGTGAAAGGCTTCTTGAGGGGAAAGCTGTAACTCTGTGAGATGATTTCACAGAACACAAAGAAGTTTCTCAGAAAGCTTCTTTCTCTTTGTTATCGGAGGATATTTCCTTTGGCCCTATACTCTTCAAAGGGATCCGAAATATCTGTTCTCAGATTCAACAGAAATAAGGCTAGCAAAGAGATCCACGTAATACAGATGTAACTCTGTGAGTGGAAGTCACACATCCCAGAGTATCTTCTCATAAAGCTTCTTTCCGATTTCATCTTAGGATATTTCCTTTTTCACCATAGCCCTCTATGGGTTTCCAACTATCACTTTGCCAATTCCACAAGAACTGTCTTAGCGAAAGGCTTCTTGAGGGGAAAGCTGTAACTCTGTGAGATGATTTCACAGAACACAAAGAAGTTTCTCAAAAAGTTTCTTTCTCTTTGTTATCGGAGGATATTTCCTTTGGCTCTATAGTCTTAAAAGGGATCCGAAATATCTGTTCTCAGATTCCACAGAAATAAGGCTAGCAAAGAGATCCACGAAATACAGATGTAACTCTGTGTGTGGAAGTCACACATCACAGAGCAGCTTATCAGAAAGCTTCTTTCCAGATTTCATCTGAGGATATTTCCTTTTTCACCATAGCCCTCTATGCGCCTCCAAATATCACTTTGCCAATTCCACAAGAACTGTCTTAGTGAAAGGCTTCCTGAGGGGAAAGCTGTAACTCTGTGAGATGATTTCACAGAACACAAAGAAGTTTCTCAGAAAGCTTCTTTCTCTTTGTTATCGGAGGATATTTCCTTTGGCCCTAGAGTCTTCAAAGGGATCCGAAATATCTGTTCTCAGATTCCACAGAAATAAGGCTAGCAAAGAGATCTACGAAATACAGATGTAACTCTGTGAGTGGATGTCACACATCACAGAGCTGTTTCTCAGAAAGCTTCTTTCCAGATTTCATCTGAGGATATTTCCTTTTTCACCATAGCCCTCTATGGGTTTCCAAATATCACTTTGCCAATTCCACAAAAAATGACTTAACGAAAGGCTTCTTCATGGGAAAGCTGTAACTCTGTGAGATGATTTCACAGAACACAAAGAAGTTTCTCAGAAAGCTTCTTTCTCTTTGTTATCGCAGGATATTTCCTTTGGCCCTATATTCTTCAAAGGGATCCGAAATATCTGTTCTCAGATTCCACAGAAATAAGGCTAGCAAAGAGATCCATGAAATACAGATGTAACTCTGTTAGATGAATTAACAGAACACTAAGCAGTTTCTCAGAAAGCTTCTTTCCAGATTTCATCTGAGGATATTTCCTTTTTCACCATAGCCCTCTATGGGCTTCCAAATATCACTTTGCCAATTCCACAAGAACTGTCTTGGCGAAAGGCTTCTTGAGGGGAAAGCTGTAACTCTGTGAGATGATTTCTCAGAACACAAAGAAGTTTCTCAGAAAGCTTCTTTCTCTTTGTTATCGGAGGATATTTCCTTTGGTCCTATAGTCATCAAAGGGATCCGAAATATCTGTTCTCAGATTCCACAGAAATAAGGCTAGCAGAGATATCCACGAAATACAGATGTAACTCCGTGTGTGGAAGTCACACATCACAGAGCAGTTTCTCAGAAAACTTCTTTCCAGATTTCATCTGAGGATATTTCCTTTTTCACCATATCCCTCTAGGGGTTCCAAATATCACTTTGCCAATTCCACAAGAACTGTCTTAGCGAAAGGCTTCTTGATGGGAAAGCTGTAATTCTGTGAGATGATTTCACAGAACACAAACAAGTTTCTCAGAAAGCTTCTTTCTCTTTGTTATCGGAGGATATTTCCTTTGGCCCTATAGTCTTAAAAGGGATCCGAAATATCTGTTCTCAGATTACACAGAAATAAGGCTAGCGTAGAGATCCACGAAACACAGATGTAACTCTGTGAGTGGAAGTCTGGCATCACAGAGTATTTTCTTAGAAAGCTTCTGTCCAGATTTCATCTGAGGATATTTCCTTTTTCACCATAGCCCTCTATGGGCTTCCAAATATCACTTTGCCAATTCCACAAGAACTGTCTTAGCGAAAGGCTTCTTGAGGGGAAAGCTGTAACTCTGTGAGATGATTTCACAGAACACAAAGAAGTTTCTCAGAAAGCTTCTTTCTCTTTGTTATCGGAGGATATTTCCTTTGGCCCTATACTCTTCAAAGGAATCTGAAATATCTGTTCTCAGATTCAACAGAAATAAGGCTAGCAAAGAGATCCACGAAATACAGATGTAACTCTGTGAGTGTAAGTCACACATCACAGAGCATCTTCTCATAAAGCTTCTGTCCGATTTCATCTGAGGATATTTCCTTTTTCACCAAAGCCCTCTATGGGCTTCCAAATATCACTTTGCCAATTCCACAAGAACTGTCTTAGCGAAAGGCTTCTTGAGGGGAAAGCTGTAACTCTCTGAGATGATTTCACAGAACACAAAGAAGTTTCTCAGAAAGTTTCTTTCTCTTTGTTATCGGAGGATATTTCCTTTGGCTCTATAGTCTTAAAAGGGATCCGAAATATCTGTTCTCAGATTCCACATAAATAAGGCTAGCAAAGAGATCCAAGAAATACAGATGTAACTCTGTGTGTGGAAGTCACACATCACAGAGCAGCTTCTCAGAAAGCTTCTTCCCAGATTTCATCTGAGTATATTTCCTTTTTCACCATAGTCCTCTATGCGCCTGCAAATATAACTTTGCCAATTCCACAAGAACTGTCTTAGTGAAAGGCTTCTTGAGGGGAAAGCTGTAACTCTGTGAGATGATTTCACAGAACACAAAGAAGTTTCTCAGAAAGCTTCTTTCCCTTTGTTATCGCAGGATACTTCCTTTAGCCCTATAGTCTTCAAAGGGATCCGAAATATCTGTTCTCAGATTCCACAGAAATAAGGCTAGCAAAGAGATCCACGAAATACAGATGTTACTCTGTGAGTGGAAGTCACACATCACAGAGCATCTTCTCATGAAGCTTCTGTCCAGATTTCATCTGAGGATATTTCCTTTTTCACAGTAGCCCTCTATGGGCTTCCAAATATCACTTTGCCAATTCCACAAGAACTGTCTTAGCGAAAAGCTTCTTGAGGGGAAAGCTGTAACTCTGTGAGATGATTTCACAGAACACAAAGAAGTTTCTCAGAAAGCTTCTTTCTCTTTGTTATCGGAGGATATTTCCTTTGGCCCTATAGTCTTCAAAGGGATCCGAAATAACTGTTCTCAGATTCCACAGAAATAAGGCTAGCAAAGAGATCCACGAAATACAGATGTAACTCTGTGAGATGAATTAACAGAACACTAAGCAGTTTCTCAGAAAGCTTCTTTCCAGATTTCATCTGAGGATATTTCATTTTTCACCATAGCCCTCTATGGGCTTCCAAATATCACTTTGCCAATTCCACAAGAACTGTCTTAGCGAAAGGCTTCTTGAGGGGAAAGCTGTAACTCTGTGAGATGATTTCTCAGAACACAAAGAAGTTTCTCAGAAAGCTTCTTTCTCTTTGTTATCGGAGGATATTTCCTTTGGTCCTATAGTCATCAAAGGGATCCGAAATATCTGTTCTCAGATTCCACAGAAATAAGGCTAGCAAAGACATCCACGAAATACAGATGTAACTCCGTGTGTGGAAGTCACACATCACAGAGCAGTTTCTCAGAAAACTTCTTTCCAGATTTCATCTGAGGATATTTACTTTTTCACCATAGCCCTCTAGGGGTTCCAAATATCACTTTGCCAATTCCACAAGAACTGTCTTAGCGAAAGGCTTCTTGAGGGGAAAGCTGTAATTCTGTGAGATGATTTCACAGAACACAAACAAGTTTCTCAGAAAGCTTCTTTCTCTTTGTTATCGGAGGATATTTCCTTTGGCCCTAAAGTCTTCAAAGGGATCCGAAATATCTGTTCTCAGATTACACAGAAATAAGGCTAGCGTAGAGATCCACGAAACACAGATGTAACTCTGTGTGTGGAAGTCTCGCATCACAGAGCATTTTCTCAGAAAGCTTCTGTCCAGATTTCATCCGAGGATATTTCCTTTTTCACCATAGCCCTCTAGGGGTTCCAAATATCACTTTGCCAATTCCACAAGAACTGTCTTAGCGAAAGGCTTCTTGAGGGGAAAGCTGTAACTCTGTGAGATGATTTCTCAGAACACAAAGAAGTTTCTCAGAAAGCTTCTTTCTCTTTGTTATCGGAGGATATTTCCTTTGGTCCTATAGTCATCAAAGGGATCCGAAATATCTGTTCTCAGATTCCACAGAAATAAGGCTAGCAAAGACATCCACGAAATACAGATGTAACTCCGTGTGTGGAAGTCACACATCACAGAGCAGTTTCTCAGAAAACTTCTTTCCAGATTTCATCTGAGGATATTTCCTTTTTCACCATAGCCCTCTAGGGGTTCCAAATATCACTTTGCCAATTCCACAAGAACTGTCTTAGCGAAAGGCTTCTTGAGGGGAAAGCTGTAATTCTGTGAGATGATTTCACAGAACACAAACAAGTTTCTCAGAAAGCTTCTTTCTCTTTGTTATCGGAGGATATTTCCTTTGGCCCTATAGTCTTCAAAGGGATCCGAAATATCTGTTCTCAGATTCAACAGAAATAAGGCTAGCAAAGAGATCCACGAAATACAGATGTAACTCTGTGTGTGGAAGTCACACATCACAGAGCAGCTTCTCAGAAAGCTTCTTTCCAGATTTCATCTGAGTATATTTCCTTTTTCACCATAGCCCTCTATGCGCCTCCAAATATCACTTTGCCAATTCCACAAGAACTGTCTTACCGAAAGGCTTCTTGAGGGGAAAGCTGTAACTCTGTGAGATGATTTCACAGAACACAAAGAAGTTTCTCAGAAAGCTTCTTTCTCTTTGTTATCGCAGGATATTTCCTTTGGCCCTATAGTCTTCAAAGGGATCCGAAATATCTGTTCTCAGATTCCACAGATAAAAGGCTAGCAAAGAGATCCACGAAATACAGATGTAACTCTGTGAGTGGAAGTCACACATCCCAGAGTATCTTCTCATAAAGCTTCTTTCCGATTTCATCTTAGGATATTTCCTTTTTCACCATAGCTCTCTATGGGTTTCCAACTATCACTTTGCCAATTCCACAAGAACTGTCTTAGCGAAAGGCTTCTTGAGGGGAAAGCTGTAACTCTGTGAGATGATTTCACAGATCACAAAGAAGTTTCTCAAAAAGTTTCTTTCTCTTTGTTATCGGAGGATATTTCCTTTGGCTCTATAGTCTTAAAAGGGATCCGAAATATCTGTTCTCAGATTCCACAGAAATAAGGCTAGCAAAGAGATCCACGAAATACAGATGTAACTCTGTGTGTGGAAGTCACACATCACAGAGCAGCTTATCAGAAAGCTTCTTTCCAGATTTCATCTGAGGATATTTCCTTTTTCACCATAGCCCTCTATGCGCCTCCAAATATCACTTTGCCAATTCCACAAGAACTGTCTTAGTGAAAGGCTTCCTGAGGGGAAAGCTGTAACTCTGTGAGATGATTTCACAGAACACAAAGAAGTTTCTCAGAAAGCTTCTTTCTCTTTGTTATCGGAGGATATTTCCTTTGGCCCTAGAGTCTTCAAAGGGATCCGAAATATCTGTTCTCAGATTCCACAGAAATAAGGCTAGCAAAGAGATCTACGAAATACAGATGTAACTCTGTGAGTGGGTGTCACACATCACAGAGCTGTTTCTCAGAAAGCTTCTTTCCAGATTTCATCTGAGGATATTTCCTTTTTCACCATATCCCTCTATGGGTTTCCAAATATCTTTTTGCCAATTCCACAAAAAATGACTTAACGAAAGGCTTCTTCATGGGAAAGCTGTAACTCTGTGAGATGATTTCACAGAACACAAAGGAGTTTCTCAGAAAGCTTCTTTCTCTTTGTTATCGCAGGATATTTCCTTTGGCCCTATATTCTTCAAAGGGATCCGAAATATCTGTTCTCAGATTCCACAGAAATAAGGCTAGCAAAGAGATCCATGAAATACAGATGTAACTCTGTTAGATGAATTAACAGAACACTAAGCAGTTTCTCAGAAATCTTCTTTCCAGATTTCATCTGAGGATATTTCCTTTTTCACCATAGCCCTCTATGGGCTTCCAAATATCACTTTGCCAATTCCACAAGAACTGTCTTAGCGAAAGGCTTCTTGAGGGGAAAGCTGTAACTCTGTGAGATGATTTCTCAGAACACAAAGAAGTTTCTCAGAAAGCTTCTTTCTCTTTGTTATCGGAGGATATTTCCTTTGGTCCTATAGTCATCAAAGGGATCCGAAATATCTGTTCTCAGATTCCACAGAAATAAGGCTAGCAAAGACATCCACGAAATACAGATGTAACTCCGTGTGTGGAAGTCACACATCACAGAGCAGTTTCTCAGAAAACTTCTTTCCAGATTTCATCTGAGGATATTTCCTTTTTCACCATATCCCTCTAGGGGTTCCAAATATCACTTTGCCAATTCCACAAGAACTGTCTTAGCGAAAGGCTTCTTGAGGGGAAAGCTGTAATTCTGTGAGATGATTTCACAGAACACAAACAAGTTTCTCAGAAAGCTTCTTTCTCTTTGTTATCGGAGGATATTTCCTTTGGCCCTATAGTCTTCAAAGGGATCCGAAATATCTGTTCTCAGATTACACAGAAATAAGGCTAGCGTAGAGATCCACGAAACACAGATGTAACTCTGTGTGTGGAAGTCTGGCATCACAGAGTATTTTCTTAGAAAGCTTCTGTCCAGATTTCATCTGAGGATATTTCCTTTTTCACCATAGCCCTCTATGGGCTTCCAAATATCACTTTGCCAATTCCACAAGAACTGTCTTAGCGAAAGGCTTCTTGAGGGGAAAGCTGTAACTCTGTGAGATGATTTCACAGAACACAAAGAAGTTTCTCAGAAAGCTTCTTTCTCTTTGTTATCGGAGGATATTTCCTTTGGCCCTATACTCTTCAAAGGAATCCGAAATATCTGTTCTCAGATTCAAAAGAAATAAGGCTAGCAAAGAGATCCACGAAATACAGATGTAACTCTGTGAGTGTAAGTCACACATCACAGAGCATCTTCTCATAAAGCTTCTGTCCGATTTCATCTGAGGATATTTCCTTTTTCACCATAGCCCTCTATGGGCTTCCAAATATCACTTTGCCAATTCCACAAGAACTGTCTTAGCGAAAGGCTTCTTGAGGGGAAAGCTGTAACTCTCTGAGATGATTTCACAGAACACAAAGAAGTTTCTCAGAAAGTTTCTTTCTCTTTGTTATCGGAGGATATTTCCTTTGGCTCTATAGTCTTAAAAGGGATCCGAAATATCTGTTCTCAGATTCCACATAAATAAGGCTAGCACAGAGATCCAAGAAATACAGATGTAACTCTGTGTGTGGAAGTCACACATCACAGAGCAGCTTCTCAGAAAGCTTCTTCCCAGATTTCATCTGAGTATATTTCCTTTTTCACCATAGTCCTCTATGCGCCTGCAAATATCACTTTGCCAATTCCACAAGAACTGTCTTAGTGAAAGGCTTCTTGAGGGGAAAGCTGTAACTCTGTGAGATGATTTCACAGAACACAAAGAAGTTTCTCAGAAAGCTTCTTTCCCTTTGTTATCGCAGGATACTTCCTTTAGCCCTATAGTCTTCAAAGGGATCCGAAATATCTGTTCTCAGATTCCACAGAAATAAGGCTAGCAAAGAGATCCACGAAATACAGATGTTACTCTGTGAGTGGAAGTCACACATCACAGAGCATCTTCTCATGAAGCTTCTGTCCAGATTTCATCTGAGGATATTTCCTTTTTCACAGTAGCCCTCTATGGGCTTCCAAATATCACTTTGCCAATTCCACAAGATCTGTCTTAGCGAAAAGCTTCTTGAGGGGAAAGCTGTAACTCTGTGAGATGATTTCACAGAACACAAAGAAGTTTCTCAGAAAGCTTCTTTCTCTTTGTTATCGGAGGATATTTCCTTTGGCCCTATAGTCTTCAAAGGGATCCGAAATAACTGTTCTCAGATTCCACAGAAATAAGGCTAGCAAAGAGATCCACGAAATACAGATGTAACTCTGTGAGATGAATTAACAGAACACTAAGCAGTTTCTCAGAAAGCTTCTTTCCAGATTTCATCTGAGGATATTTCATTTTTCACCATAGCCCTCTATGGGCTTCCAAATATCACTTTGCCAATTCCACAAGAACTGTCTTAGCGAAAGGCTTCTTGAGGGGAAAGCTGTAACTCTGTGAGATGATTTCTCAGAACACAAAGAAGTTTCTCAGAAACCTTCTTTCTCTTTGTTATCGGAGGATATTTCCTTTGGTCCTATAGTCATCAAAGGGATCCGAAATATCTGTTCTCAGATTCCACAGAAATAAGGCTAGCAAAGACATCCACGAAATACAGATGTAACTCCGTGTGTGGAAGTCACACATCACAGAGCAGTTTCTCAGAAAACTTCTTTCCAGATTTCATCTGAGGATATTTCCTTTTTCACCATAGCCCTCTAGGGGTTCCAAATATCACTTTGCCAATTCCACAAGAACTGTCTTAGCGAAAGGCTTCTTGAGGGGAAAGCTGTAATTCTGTGAGATGATTTCACAGAACACAAACAAGTTTCTCAGAAAGCTTCTTTCTCTTTGTTATCGGAGGATATTTCCTTTGGCCCTAAAGTCTTCAAAGGGATCCGAAATATCTGTTCTCAGATTCCACAGAAATAAGGCTAGCGTAGAGATCCACGAAACACAGATGTAACTCTGTGTGTGGAAGTCTCGCATCACAGAGCATTTTCTCAGAAAGCTTCTGTCCAGATTTCATCCGAGGATATTTCCTTTTTCACAATAGCCCTCTATGGGCTTCCAAATATAACTTTGCCAATTCCACAAGAACTGTCTTAGCGAAAGGCTTCTTGAGGGGAAAGCTGTAACTCTGTGAGATGATTTCACAGAACACAAAGAAGTTTCTCAGAAAGCTTCTTTCTCTTTGTTATCGGAGGATATTTCCTTTGGCCCTATAGTCTTCAAAGGGATCCGAAATATCTGTTCTCAGATTCCACAGAAATAAGGCTAGCAAAGAGATCCACGAAATACAGATGTAACTCTGTGTGTGGAAGTCACACATCACAGAGCAGCTTCTCAGAAAGCTTCTTTCCAGATTTCATCTGAGTATATTTCCTTTTTCACCATAGCCCTCTATTCGCCTCCAAATATCACTTTGCCAATTCCACAAGAACTGTCTTACCGAAAGGCTTCTTGAGGGGAAAGCTGTAACTCTGTGAGATGATTTCACAGAACACAAAGAAGTTTCTCAGAAAGCTTCTTTCTCTTTGTTATCGCAGGATATTTCCTTTGGCCCTATAGTCTTCAAAGGGATCCGAAATATCTGTTCTCAGATTCCACAGATAAAAGGCTAGCAAAGAGATCCACGAAATACAGATGTAACTCTGTGAGTGGAAGTCACACATCCCAGAGTATCTTCTCATAAAGCTTCTTTCCGATTTCATCTTAGGATATTTCCTTTTTCACCATAGCCCTCTATGGGTTTCCAACTATCACTTTGCCAATTCCACAAGAACTGTCTTAGCGAAAGGCTTCTTGAGGGGAAAGCTGTAACTCTCTGAGATGATTTCACAGAACACAAAGAAATTTCTCAGAAAGTTTCTTTCTCTTTGTTATCGGAGGATATTTCCTTTGGCTCTATAGTCTTAAAAGGGATCCGAAATATCTGTTCTCAGATTCCACAGAAATAAGGCTAGCAAAGAGATCCACGAAATACAGATGTAACTCTGCGTGTGGAAGTCACACGTCACAGAGCAGCTTCTCAGAAAGCTTCTTTCCAGATTTCATCTGAGGATATTTCCTTTTTCACCATAGCCCTCTATGCGCCTCCAAATATCACTTTGCCAATTCCACAAGATCTGTCTTAGTGAAAGGCTTCTTGAGGGGAAAGCTGTAACTCTGTGAGATGATTTCACAGAACACAAAGAAGTTTCTCAGAAAGCTTCTTTCTCTTTGTTATCGCAGGATATTTCCTTTGACCCTAGAGTCCTTAAAGGGATCCGAAATATCTGTTCTCAGATTCCACAGAAATAAGGCTAGCAAAGAGATCCACGAAATACAGATGTAACTCTGTGAGTGGATGTCACACATCACAGAGCTGTTTCTCAGAAAGCTTCTTTCCAGATTTCATCAGAGGATATTTCCTTTTTCACCATAGCCCTCTATGGGCTTCCAAATATCACTTTGCCAATTCCATAAGAACTGTCTTAGCGAAAGGCTTCTTGAGGGGAAAGCTGTAACTCTGTGAGATGATTTCACAGAACACAAAGAAGTTTCTCAGAAAGTTTCTTCCTCTTTGTTATCGGAGGATATTTCCTTTGGCCCTATAGTGTTAAAAGAGATTAGAAATACCAGTTCTCAGATTCCACATAAATAAGGCTAGCAAAGAGATCCAAGAAATACAGATGTAACTCTGTGTGTGGAAGTCACACATCACAGAGCAGCTTCTCAGAAAGCTTCTTCCCAGATTTCATCTGAGTATATTTCCTTTTTCACCATAGTCCTCTATGCGCCTGCAAATATCACTTTGCCAATTCCACAAGAACTGTCTTAGTGAAAGGCTTCTTGAGGGGAAAGCTGTAACTCTGTGAGATGATTTCACAGAACACAAAGAAGTTTCTCAGAAAGCTTCTTTCCCTTTGTTATCGCAGGATACTTCCTTTAGCCCTATAGTCTTCAAAGGGATCCGAAATATCTGTTCTCAGATTCCACAGAAATAAGGCTAGCAAAGAGATCCACGAAATACAGATGTTACTCTGTGAGTGGAAATCACACATCACAGAGCATCTTCTCATGAAGCTTCTGTCCAGATTTCATCTGAGGATATTTCCTTTTTCACAGTAGCCCTCTATGGGCTTCCAAATATCACTTTGCCAATTCCACAAGAACTGTCTTAGCGAAAAGCTTCTTGAGGGGAAAGCTGTAACTCTGTGAGATGATTTCACAGAACACAAAGAAGTTTCTCAGAAAGCTTCTTTCTCTTTGTTATCGGAGGATATTTCCTTTGGCCCTATAGTCTTCAAAGGGATCCGAAATAACTGTTCTCAGATTCCACAGAAATAAGGCTAGCAAAGAGATCCACGAAATACAGATGTAACTCTGTGAGATGAATTAAGAGAACACTAAGCAGTTTCTCAGAAAGCTTCTTTCCAGATTTCATCTGAGGATATTTCATTTTTCACCATAGCCCTCTATGGGCTTCCAAATATCACTTTGCCAATTCCACAAGAACTGTCTTAGCGAAAGGCTTCTAGAGGGGAAATCTGTAACTCTGTGAGATGATTTCTCAGAACACAAAGAAGTTTCTCAGAAAGCTTCTTTCTCTTTGTTATCGGAGGATATTTCCTTTGGTCCTATAGTCATCAAAGGGATCCGAAATATCTGTTCTCAGATTCCACAGAAATAAGGCTAGCAAAGACATCCACGAAATACAGATGTAACTCCGTGTGTGGAAGTCACACATCACAGAGCAGTTTCTCAGAAAACTTCTTTCCAGATTTCATCTGAGGATATTTACTTTTTCACCATAGCCCTCTAGGGGTTCCAAATATCACTTTGCCAATTCCACAAGAACTGTCTTAGCGAAAGGCTTCTTGAGGGGAAAGCTGTAATTCTGTGAGATGATTTCACAGAACACAAACAAGTTTCTCAGAAAGCTTCTTTCTCTTTGTTATCGGAGGATATTTCCTTTGGCCCTAAAGTCTTCAAAGGGATCCGAAATATCTGTTCTCAGATTCCACAGATAAAAGGCTAGCAAAGAGATCCACGAAATACAGATGTAACTCTGTGAGTGGAAGTCACACATCCCAGAGTATCTTCTCATAAAGCTTCTTTCCGATTTCATCTTAGGATATTTCCTTTTTCACCATAGCCCTCTATGGGTTTCCAACTATCACTTTGCCAATTCCACAAGAACTGTCTTAGCGAAAGGCTTCTTGAGGGGAAAGCTGTAACTCTGTGAGATGATTTCACAGAACACAAAGAAGTTTTTCAAAAAGTTTCTTTCTCTTTGTTATCGGAGGATATTTCCTTTGGCTCTATAGTCTTAAAAGGGATCCGAAATATCTGTTCTCAGATTCCACAGAAATAAGGCTAGCAAAGAGATCCACGAAATACAGATGTAACTCTGTGTGTGGAAGTCACACATCACAGAGCAGCTTATCAGAAAGCTTCTTTCCAGATTTCATCTGAGGATATTTCCTTTTTCACCATAGCCCTCTATGCGCCTCCAAATATCACTTTGCCAATTCCACAAGAACTGTCTTAGTGAAAGGCTTCCTGAGGGGAAAGCTGTAACTCTGTGAGATGATTTCACAGAACACAAAGAAGTTTCTCAGAAAGCTTCTTTCTCTTTGTTATCGGAGGATATTTCCTTTGGCCCTAGAGTCTTCAAAGGGATCCGAAATATCTGTTCTCAGATTCCACAGAAATAAGGCTAGCAAAGAGATCTACGAAATACAGATGTAACTCTGTGAGTGGATGTCACACATCACAGAGCTGTTTCTCAGAAAGCTTCTTTCCAGATTTCATCTGAGGATATTTCCTTTTTCACCATAGCCCTCTATGGGTTTCCAAATATCATTTTGCCAATTCCACAAAAAATGACTTAACGAAAGGCTTCTTCATGGGAAAGCTGTAACTCTGTGAGATGATTTCACAGAACACAAAGAAGTTTCTCAGAAAGCTTCTTTCTCTTTGTTATCGCAGGATATTTCCTTTGGCCCTATATTCTTCAAAGGGATCCGAAATATCTGTTCTCAGATTCCACAGAAATAAGGCTAGAAAAGAGATCCATGAAATACAGATGTAACTCTGTTAGATGAATTAACAGAACACTAAGCAGTTTCTCAGAAAGCTTCTTTCCAGATTTCATCTGAGGATATTTCCTTTTTCACCATAGCCCTCTATGGGCTTCCAAATATCACTTTGCCAATTCCACAAGAACTGTCTTAGCGAAAGGCTTCTTGAGGGGAAAGCTGTAACTCTGTGAGATGATTTCTCAGAACACAAAGAAGTTTCTCAGAAAGCTTCTTTCTCTTTGTTATCGGAGGATATTTCCTTTGGTCCTATAGTCATCAAAGGGATTAGAAATACCTGTTCTCATATTCAACAGAAATAAGGCTAGCAAAGAGATCCACGAAATACAGATGTAACTCTGTGTGTGGAAGTCACACATCACAGAGCAGCTTCTCAGAAAGCTTCTTTCCAGATTTCATCTGAGGATATTTCCTTTTTCACCATAGCCCTCTATGCGCCTACAAATATCACTTTGCCAATTCCACAAGAACTGTCTTACCGAAAGGCTTCTTGAGGGGAAAGCTGTAACTCTGTGAGATGATTTCACAGAACACAATGAAGTTTCTCAGAAAGCTTCTTTCTCTTTGTTATCGCAGGATATTTCCTTTGGCCCTATAGTCTTCAAAGGGATCCGAAATATCTGTTCTCAGATTCCACAGATAAAAGGCTAGCAAAGAGATCCACGAAATACAGATGTAACTCTGTGAGTGGAAGTCACACATCCCAGAGTATCTTCTCATAAAGCTTCTTTCCGATTTCATCTTAGGATATTTCCTTTTTCACCATAGCCCTCTATGGGTTTCCAACTATCACTTTGCCAATTCCACAAGAACTGTCTTAGCGAAAGGCTTCTTGAGGGGAAAGCTGTAACTCTCTGAGAGGATTTCACAGAACACAAAGAAGTTTCTCAGAAAGTTTCTTTCTCATTGTTATCGGATGATATTTCCTTTGGCTCTATAGTCTTAAAATGGATCCGAAATATCTGTTCTCAGATTCCACAGAAATAAGGCTAGCAAAGAGATCCACGAAATACAGATGTAACTCTGCGTGTGGAAGTCACACATCACAGAGCAGCTTCTCAGAAAGCTTCTTTCCAGATTTCATCTGAGGATATTTCCTTTTTCACCATAGCCCTCTATGCGCCTCCAAATATCACTTTGCCAATTCCACAAGAACTGTCTTATTGAAAGGCTTCTTGAGGGGAAAGCTGTAACTCTGTGAGATGATTTCACAGAACACAAAGAAGTTTCTCAGAAAGCTTCTTTCTCTTTGTTATCGCAGGATATTTCCTTTGACCCTAGAGTCTTTAAAGGGATCCGAAATATCTGTTCTCAGATTCCACAGAAATAAGGCTAGCAAAGAGATCCACGAAATACAGATGTAACTCTGTGAGTGGATGTCACACATCACAGAGCTGTTTCTCAGAAAGCTTCTTTCCAGATTTCATCAGAGGATATTTCCTTTTTCACCATAGCCCTCTATGGGCTTCCAAATATCACTTTGCCAATTCCATAAGAACTGTCTTAGCGAAAGGCTTCTTGAGGGGAAAGCTGTAACTCTGTGAGATGATTTCACAGAACACAAAGAAGTTTCTCAGAAAGCTTCTTTCCCTTTGTTATCGCAGGATACTTCCTTTAGCCCTATAGTCTTCAAAGGGATCCGAAATATCTGTTCTCAGATTCCACAGAAATAAGGCTAGCAAAGAGATCCACGAAATACAGATGTTACTCTGTGAGTGGAAGTCACACATCACAGAGCATCTTCTCATGAAGCTTCTGTCCAGATTTCATCTGAGGATATTTCCTTTTTCACAGTAGCCCTCTATGGGCTTCCAAATATCACTTGGCCAATTCCACAAGAACTGTCTTAGCGAAAGGCTTCTTGAGGGGAAAGCTGTAACTCTGTGAGATGATTTCACAGAACACAAAGAAGTTTCTCAGAAAGCTTCTTTCTCTTTGTTATCGGAGGATATTTCCTTTGGCCCTATAGTCTTCAAAGGGATCCGAAATAACTGTTCTCAGATTCCACAGAAATAAGGCTAGCAAAGAGATCCACGAAATACAGATGTAACTCTGTGAGATGAATTAACAGAACACTAAGCAGTTTCTCAGAAAGCTTCTTTCCAGATTTCATCTGAGGATATTTCATTTTTCACCATAGCCCTCTATGGGCTTCCAAATATCACTTTGCCAATTCCACAAGAACTGTCTTAGCGAAAGGCTTCTTGAGGGGAAAGCTGTAACTCTGTGAGATGATTTCTCAGAACAAAAAGAAGTTTCTCAGAAAGCTTCTTTCTCTTTGTTATCGGAGGATATTTCCTTTGGTCCTATAGTCATCAAAGGGATCCGAAATATCTGTTCTCAGATTCCACAGAAATAAGGCTAGCAAAGACATCCACGAAATACAGATGTAACTCCGTGTGTGGAAGTCACACATCACAGAGCAGTTTCTCAGAAAACTTCTTTCCAGATTTCATCTGAGGATATTTCCTTTTTCACCTTAGCCCTCTAGGGGTTCCAAATATCACTTTGCCAATTCCACAAGAACTGTCTTAGCGAAAGGCTTCTTGAGGGGAAAGCTGTAATTCTGTGAGATGATTTCACAGAACACAAACAAGTTTCTCAGAAAGCTTCTTTCTCTTTGTTATCGGAGGATATTTCCTTTGGCCCTAAAGTCTTCAAAGGGATCCGAAATATCTGTTCTCAGATTCCACAGAAATAAGGCTAGCGTAGAGATCCACGAAACACAGATGTAACTCTGTGTGTGGAAGTCTCGCATCACAGAGCATTTTCTCAGAAAGCTTCTGTCCAGATTTCATCCGTGGATATTTCCTTTTTCACAATAGCCCTCTATGGGCTTCCAAATATAACTTTGCCAATTCCACAAGAACTGTCTTAGCGAAAGGCTTCTTGAGGGGAAAGCTGTAACTCTGTGAGTTGATTTCACAGAACACAAAGAAGTTTCTCAGAAAGCTTCTTTCTCTTTGTTATCGGAGGATATTTCCTTTGGCCCTATAGTCTTCAAAGGGATCCGAAATATCTGTTCTCAGATTCAACAGAAATAAGGCTAGCAAAGAGATAAACGAAATACAGATGTAACTCTGTGTGTGGAAGTCACACATCACAGAGCAGCTTATCAGAAAGCTTCTTTCCAGATTTCATCTGAGTATATTTCCTTTTTCACCATAGCCCTCTATGCGCCTCCAAATATCACTTTGCCAATTCCACAAGAACTGTCTTACCGAAAGGCTTCTTGAGGGGAAAGCTGTAACTCTGTGAGATGATTTCACAGAACACAAAGAAGTTTCTCAGAAAGCTTCTTTCTCTTTGTTATCGCAGGATATTTCCTTTGGCCCTATAGTCTTCAAAGGGATCCGAAATATCTGTTCTCAGATTCCACAGATAAAAGGCTAGCAAAGAGATCCACGAAATACAGATGTAACTCTGTGAGTGGAAGTCACACATCCCAGAGTATCTTCTCATAAAGCTTCTTTCCGATTTCATCTTAGGATATTTCCTTTTTCACCATAGCCCTCTATGGGTTTCCAACTATCACTTTGCCAATTCCACAAGAACTGTCTTAGCGAAAGGCTACTTGAGGGGAACGCTGTAACTCTGTGAGATGATTTCACAGAACACAAAGAAGTTTCTCAAAAAGTTTCTTTCTCTTTGTTATCGGAGGATATTTCCTTTGGCTCTATAGTCTTAAAAGGGATCCGAAATATCTGTTCTCAGATTCCACAGAAATAAGGCTAGCAAAGAGATCCACGAAATACAGATGTAACTCTGTGTGTGGAAGTCACACATCACAGAGCAGCTTATCAGAAAGCTTCTTTCCAGATTTCATCTGAGGATATTTCCTTTTTCACCATAGCCCTCTATGCGCCTCCAAATATCACTTTGCCAATTCCACAAGAACTGTCTTAGTGAAAGGCTTCCTGAGGGGAAAGCTGTAACTCTGTGAGATGATTTCACAGAAAACAAAGAAGTTTCTCAGAAAGCTTCTTTCTCTTTGTTATCGGAGGATATTTCCTTTGGCCCTAGAGTCTTCAAAGGGATCCGAAATATCTGTTCTCAGATTCCAGAGAAATAAGGCTAGCAAAGAGATCTACGAAATACAGATGTAACTCTGTGAGTGGATTTCACACATCACAGAGCTGTTTCTCAGAAAGCTTCTTTCCAGATTTCATCTGAGGATATTTCCTTTTTCACCATAGCCCTCTATGGGTTTCCAAATATCATTTTGCCAATTCCACAAAAAATGACTTAACGAAAGGCTTCTTCATGGGAAAGCTGTAACTCTGTGAGATGATTTCACAAAACACAAAGAAGTTTCTCAGAAAGCTTCTTTCTCTTTGTTATCGCAGGATATTTCCTTTGGCCCTATATTCTTCAAAGGGATCCGAAATATCTGTTCTCAGATTCCACAGAAATAAGGCTAGCAAAGAGATCCATGAAATACAGATTTAACTCTGTTAGATGAATTAACAGAACACTAAGCAGTTTCTCAGAAAGCTACTTTCCAGATTTCATCTGAGGATATTTCCTTTTTCACCATAGCCCTCTATGGGCTTCCAAATATCACTTTGCCAATTCCACAAGAACTGTCTTAGCGAAAGGCTTCTTGAGGGGAAAGCTGTAACTCTGTGAGATGATTTCTCAGAACACAAAGAAGTTTCTCAGAAAGCTTCTTTCTCTTTGTTATCGGAGGATATTTCCTTTGGTCCTATAGTCAACAAAGGGATTAGAAATACCTGTTCTCAGATTCCACATAAATAAGGCTAGCAAAGAGATCCAAGAAATACAGATGTAACTCTGTGTGTGGAAGTCACACATCACAGAGCAGCTTCTCAGAAAGCTTCTTCCCAGATTTCATCTGAGGATATTTCCTTTTTCACCATAGCCCTCTATGCGCCTGCAAATATCACTTTGCCAATTCCACAAGAACTGTCTTAGTGAAAGGCTTCTTGAGGGTAAAGCTGTAACTCTGTGAGATGATTTCACAGAACACAAAGAAGTTTCTCAGAAAGCTTCTTTCCCTTTGTTATCGCAGGATACTTCCTTTAGCATTATAGTCTTCAAAGGGATCCGAAATATCTGTTCTCAGATTCCACAGAAATAAGGCTAGCAAAGAGATCCACGAAATACAGATGTTACTCTGTGAGTGGAAGTCACACATCACAGAGCATCTTCTCATGAAGCTTCTGTCCAGATTTCATCTGAGGATATTTCCTTTTTCACAATAGCCCTCTAAGGGCTTCCAAATATCACTTTGCCAATTCCACAAGAACTGTCTTTGCGAAAGGCTTCTTGAGGGGAAAGCTGTAACTCTCTGAGATGATTTCACAGAACACAAAGAAGTTTCTCAGAAAGTTTCTTTCTCTTTGTTATCAGAGTTTATTTCCTTTGGCTCTATAGTCTTAAAAGGGAGCCGAAATATCTGTTCTCAGATTCCACAGAAATAAGGCTAGCAAAGAGATCCACGAAATAAAGATGTAACTCTGCGTGTGGAAGTCACACATCACAGAGCAGCTTCTCAGAAAGCTTCTTTACAGATTTCATCTGAGGATATTTCCTTTTTCACCATAGCCCTCTATGCGCCTCCAAATATCACTTTGCCAATTCCACAAGAACTGTCTTAGTGAAAGGCTTCTTGAGGGGAAAGCTGTAACTCTCTGAGATGATTTCACAGAACACAAAGAAGTTTCTCAGAAAGCTTCTTTCTCTTTGTTATCGCAGGATATTTCCTTTGACCCTAGAGTCTTTAAAGGGATCCGAAATATCTGTTCTCAGATTCCACAGAAATAAGGTAGCAAAGAGATCCACGAAATACAGATGTTACTCTGTGAGTGGAAGTCACACATCACAGAGCATCTTCTCATGAAGCTTCTGTCCAGATTTCATCAGAGGATATTTCCTTTTTCACAACAGCCCTCTATGGGCTTCCAAATATCACTTTGCCAATTCCACAAGAACTGTCTTAGCGAAAAGCTTCTTGAGGGGAAAGCTGTAACTCTGTGAGATGATTTCACAGAACACAAAGAAGTTTCTCAGAAAGCTTCTTTCTCTTTGTTATCGGAGGATATTTCCTTTGGCCCTATAGTCTTCAAAGGGATCCGAAATAACTGTTCTCAGATTCCACAGAAATAAGGCTAGCAAAGAGATCCACGAAATACAGATGTAACTCTGTGAGATGAATTAACAGAACACTAAGCAGTTTCTCAGAAAGCTTCTTTCCAGATTTCATCTGAGGAAATTTCATTTTTCACCATAGCCCTCTATGGGCTTCCAAATATCACTTTGCCAATTCCACAAGAACTGTCTTAGCGAAAGGCTTCTAGAGGGGAAAGCTGTAACTCTGTGAGATGATTTCTCAGAACACAAAGAAGTTTCTCAGAAAGCTTCTTTCTCTTTGTTATCGGAGGATATTTCCTTTGGTCCTATAGTCATCAAAGGGATCCGAAATATCTGTTCTCAGATTCCACAGAAATAAGTCTAGCAAAGACATCCACGAAATACAGATGTAACTCCGTGTGTGGAAGTCACACATCACAGAGCAGTTTCTCAGAAAACTTCTTTCCAGATTTCATCTGAGGATATTTCCTTTTTCACCATAGCCCTCTAGGGGTTCCAAATATCACTTTGCCAATTCCACAAGAACTGTCTTAGCGAAAGGCTTTTGAGGGGAAAGCTGTAATTCTGTGAGATGATTTCACAGAACACAAACAAGTTAATCAGAAAGCTTCTTTCTCTTTGTTATCGGAGGATATTTCCTTTGGCCCTAAAGTCTTCAAAGGGATCCGAAATATCTGTTCTCAGATTACACAGAAATAAGGCTAGCGTAGAGATCCACGAAACACAGATGTAAGTCTGTGTGTGGAAGTCTCGCATCACAGAGCATTTTCTCAGAAAGCTTCTGTCCAGATTTCATCCGAGGATATTTCCTTTTTCACAATAGCCCTCTACGGGCTTCCAAATATAACTTTGCCAATTCCACAAGAACTGTCTTAGCGAAAGGCTTCTTGAGGGGAAAGCTGTAACTCTGTGAGATGATTTCACAGAACACAAAGAAGTTTCTCAGAAAGCTTCTTTCTCTTTGTTATCGGAGGATATTTCCTTTGGCCCTATAGTCTTCAAAGGGATCCGAAATATCTGTTCTCAGATTCAACAGAAATAAGGCTAGCAAAGAGGTCCACGAAATACAGATGTAACTCTGTGAGTGGAAGTCACACATCACAGAGCATCTTCTCATAAAGCTTCTGTCCGATTTCATCTGAGGATATTTCCTTTTTCACCATAGCCCTCTAAGGGCTTCCAAATATCACTTTTCCAATTCCACAAGAACTGTCTTAGCGAAAGGCTTCTTGAGGGGAAAGCTGTAACTCTGTGAGATGATTTCACAGAACACAAAGAAGTTTCTCAGAAAGCTTCTTTCTCTTTGTTATCGCAGGATATTTCCTTTGGCCCTATAGTCTTCAAAGGGATCCGAAATATCTGCTCTCAGATTCCACAGATAAAAGGCTAGCAAAGAGATCCACGAAATACAGATGTAACTCTGTGTGTGGAAGTCACACATCACAGAGCAGCTTATCAGAAAGCTTCTTTCCAGATTTCATCTGAGGATATTTCCTTTTTCACCATAGCCCTCTATGCGCCTCCAAATATCACTTTGCCAATTCCACAAGAACTGTCTTAGTGAAAGGCTTCCTGAGGGGAAAGCTGTAACTCTGTGAGATGATTTCACAGAACACAAAGAAGTTTCTCAGAAAGCTTCTTTCTCTTTGTTATCGGAGGATATTTCCTTTGGCCCTAGAGTCTTCAAAGGGATCCGAAATATCTGTTCTCAGATTCCACAGAAATAAGGCTAGCAAAGAGATCTACGAAATACAGATATAACTCTGTGAGTGGATGTCACACATCACAGAGCTGTTTCTCAGAAAGCTTCTTTCCAGATTTCATCTGAGGATATTTCCTTTTTCACCATAGCCCTCTATGGGTTTCCAACTATCACTTTGCCAATTCCACAAGAACTGTCTTAGTGAAAAGCTTTTTGAGGGGAAAGCTGTAACTCTGTGAGATGATTTCACAGAACACAAAGAAGTTTCTCAGAAAGCTTCTTTCTCTTTGTTATCGGAGGATATTTCCTTTGGCCCTATAGTCATCAAAGGGATCCGAAATATCTGTTCTCAGATTCCACAGAAATAAGGCTAGCAAAGAGATCCACGAAATACAGATGTAACTCTGTGAGATGAATTAACAGAACACTAAGCAGTTTCTCAGAAAGCTTCTTTCCAGATTTCATCTGAGGATATTTCATTTTTCACCATAGCCCTCTATGGGCTTCCAAATATCACTTTGCCAATTCCACAAGAACTGTCTTAGCGAAAGGCTTCTTGAGGGGAAAGCTGTAACTCTGTGAGATGATTTCTCAGAACACAAAGAAGTTTCTCAGAAAGCTTCTTTCTCTTTGTTATCGGAGGATATTTCCTTTGGTCCTATAGTCATCAAAGGGATCCGAAATATCTGTTCTCAGATTCCACAGAAATAAGGCTAGCAAAGACATCCACGAAATACAGATGTAACTCCGTGTGTGGAAGTCACACATCACAGAGCAGTTTCTCAGAAAACTTCTTTCCAGATTTCATCTGAGGATATTTCCTTTTTCACCATAGCCCTCTAGGGGTTCCAAATATCACTTTGCCAATTCCACAAGAACTGTCTTAGCGAAAGGCTTCTTGAGGGGAAAGCTGTAATTCAGTGAGATGATTTCACAGAACACAAACAAGTTTCTCAGAAAGCTTCTTTCTCTTTGTTATCGGAGGATATTTCCTTTGGCCCTATAGTCTTCAAAGGGATCCGAAATATCTGTTCTCAGATTACACAGAAATAAGGCTAGCGTAGAGATCCACGAAACACAGATGTAACTCTGTGTGTGGAAGTCTCGCATCACAGAGCATTTTCTTAGAAAGCTTCTGTCCAGATTTCATCTGAGGATATTTCCTTTTTCACCATAGCCCTCTATGGGCTTCCAAATATCACTTTGCCAATTCCACAAGAACTGTCTTAGTGAAAGTCTTCTTGAGGGGAAAGCTGTAACTCTGTGAGATGATTTCACAGAACACAAAGAAGTTTCTCAGAAAGCTTCTTTCTCTTTGTTATCGGAGGATATTTCCTTTGGCCCTATACTCTTCAAAGGAATCCGAAATATCTGTTCTCAGATTCAACAGAAATAAGGCTAGCAAAGAGATCCACGAAATACAGATGTAACTCTGTGAGTGGAAGTCACACATCACAGAGCATCTTCTCATAAAGCTTCTGTCCGATTTCATCTGAGGATATTTCCTTTTTCACCATAGCCCTCTAAGGGCTTCCAAATATCACTTTTCCAATTCCACAAGAACTGTCTTAGCGAAAGGCTTCTTGAGGGGAAAGCTGTAACTCTGTGAGATGATTTCACAGAACACAAAGAAGTTTCTCAGAAAGTTTCTTTCTCTTTGTTATCGGAGGATATTTCCTTTGGCTCTATAGTCTTAAAAGGGTTCCGAAATATCTGTTCTCAGATTCCACAGAAATAAGGCTAGCAAAGAGATCCACGAAATACAGATGTAACTCTGTGTGTGGAAGTCACACATCACACAGCAGCTTCTCAGAAAGCTTCTTTCCAGATTTCATCTGAGGATATTTCCTTTTTCACCATAGCCCTCTATGCGCCTCCAAATATCACTTTGCCAATTCCACAAGAACTGTCTTAGTGAAAGGCTTCTTGAGGGGAAAGCTGTAATTCTGTGAGATGATTTCACAGAACACAAAGAAGTTTCTCAGAAAGCTTCTTTCTCTTTGTTATCGCAGGATATTTCCTTTGGCCCTAGAGTCTTTAAAGGGATCCGAAATATCTGTTCTCAGATTCCACAGAAATAAGGCTAGCAAAGAGATCCACGAAATACAGATGTAACTCTGTTAGTGGATGTCACACATCACAGAGCTGTTTCTCAGAAAGCTTCTTTCCAGATTTCATCAGAGGATATTTCCTTTTTCACCATAGCCCTCTATGGGCTTCCAAATATCATTTTGCCAATTCCACAAAAAATGTCTCAACGAAAGGTTTCTTGATGAGAAAGCTGTAACTCTGTGAGATGATTTCACAGAACACAAAGAAGTTTCTCAGAAAACTTCTTTCTCTTTGTTATCGCAGGATATTTCCTTTGGCCCTATATTCTTCAAAGGGATCTGAAATATCTGTTCTCAGATTCCACAGAAATAAGGCTAGCAAAGAGATCCATGAAATACAGTTGTAACTCTGTTAGATGAATTAACAGAACACTAAGCAGTTTCTCAGAAAGCTTCTTTCCAGATTTCATCTGAGGATATTTCTTTTTTCACCATAGCCCTATATGGGCTTCCAAATATCACTTTGCCAATCCCTCAAGAACTGTCTTAGCGAAAGGCTTCTTGAGGGGAAAGCTGTAACTCTGAGAGATGAATTCACAGAACACAAAGAAGTTTCTCAGAAAGCTTCTTTCTCTTTGTTATCGGAGGATATTTCCTTTGGCCATATAGTCTTGAACGGGATCCGAAATATCTGATCTCAGATTCCACAGAAATAAGGCTAGCAAAGAGATCCTCGAAATACAGATGTAACTCTGTGAGTGGAAGTCACACATCACAGAGCAGTTTCTCAGAAAGTTTCTTTCCAGATTTCATCTGAGTATATTTCCTTTTTCACCATAGCCCTCTTTGGGCTTCCAAATATCACTTTGCCAATTCCACAAGAACTGTCTTAGTGTAAGGCTTCTTGAGGGGAAAGCTGTAACTCTGTGAGATGATTTCACAGAACACAAAGAAGTTTCTCAGAAAGCTTCTTTCCCTTTGTAATCGGAGTATATTTCCTTTGGCCCTATAGTCTTCAAAGGAATCCGAAATATCTGTTCTCAGATTCCACAGAAATAGGGCTAGCAAGGACATCCACGAAATACAGATGTAACTCCGTGTGTGGAAGTCACACATCACAGAGCAGTTTCTCATAAAGTTTCTTTCCAGATTTCATCTGAGGATATTTCCTTTTTCACCGTAGCCCTCTATGGGCTTCCAAATATCACTTTGCCAATTCCACAAGAACTGTCTTAGTGAAAGGCTTCTTGAGGGGAAAGCTGTAACTCTGTGAGATGATTTCACAGAACACAAAGAAGTTTCTCAGAAAGCTTCTTTCTCTTTGTTATCGGAGGATATTTCCTTTGGCCCTATAGTCTTCAAAGGGATCCGAAATATCTGTTCTCAGATTCAACAGAAATAAGGCTAGCAAAGAGATCCACGAAATACAGATGTAACTCTGTGTGTGGAAGTCACACATCACAGAGCAGCTTCTCAGAAAGCTTCTTTCCAGATTTCATCTGAGTATATTTCCTTTTTCACCATAGCCCTCTATGCGCCTCCAAATATCACTTTGCCAATTCCACAAGAACTGTCTTACCGAAAGGCTTCTTGAGGGGAAAGCTGTAACTCTGTGAGATGATTTCACAGAACACAAAGAAGTTTCTCAGAAAGCTTCTTTCTCTTTGTTATCGCAGGATATTTCCTTTGGCCCTATAGTCTTCAAAGGGATCCGAAATATCTGTTCTCAGATTCAACAGATAAAAGGCTAGCAAAGAGATCCACGAATTACAGATGTAACTCTGTGAGTGGAAGTCACACATCCCAGAGTATCTTCTCATAAAGCTTCTTTCCGATTTCATCTTAGGATATTTCCTTTTTCACCATAGCCCTCTATGGGTTTCCAACTATCACTTTGCCAATTCCACAAGAACTGTCTTAGCGAAAGGCTTCTTGAGGGGAAAGCTGTAACTCTGTGAGATGATTTCACAGAACACAAAGAAGTTTCTCAAAAAGTTTCTTTCTCTTTGTTATCGGAGGATATTTCCTTTGGCTATATAGTCTTAAAAGGGATCCGAAATATCTGTTCTCAGATTCCACAGAAATAAGGGTAGCAAAGAGATCCACGAAATACAGATGTAACTCTGTGTGTGGAAATCACACATCACAGAGAAGCTTATCAGAAAGCTTCTTTCCAGATTTCATCTGAGGATATTTCCTTTTTCACCATAGACCTCTATGCGCCTCCAAATATCACTTTGCCAATTCCACAAGAACTGTCTTAGTGAAAGGCTTCCTGAGGGGAAAGCTGTAACTCTGTGAGATGATTTCACAGAACACAAAGAAGTTTCTCAGAAAGCTTTTTTCTCTTTGTTATCGGAGGATATTTCCTTTGGCCCTAGAGTCTTCAAAGGGATCCGAAATATCTGTTCTCAGATTCCACAGAAATAAGGCTAGCAAAGAGATCTACGAAATACAGATGTAACTCTGTGAGTGGATGTCACACATCACAGAGCTGTTTCTCAGAAAGCTTCTTTCCAGATTTCATCTGAGGATATTTCCTTTTTCACCATAGCCCTCTATGGGTTTCCAAATATCATTTTGCCAATTCCACAAAAAATGACTTAACGAAAGGCTTCTTCATGGGAAAGCTGTAACTCTGTGAGATGATTTCACAGAACACAAAGAAGTTTCTCAGAAAGCTTCTTTCCCTTTGTCATCGCAGGATACTTCCTTTAGCCCTATAGTCTTCAAAGGGATCCGAAATATCTGTTCTCAGATTCCACAGAAATAAGGCTAGCAAAGAGATCCACGAAATACAGATGTTACTCGGTGAGTGGAAGTCACACATCACAGAGTATCTTCTCATGAAGCTTCTGTTCAGATTTCATCTGAGGATATTTCCTTTTTCACAATAGCCCTCCAAGGGCTTCCAAATATCACTTTGCCAATTCCACAAGAACTGTCTTTGCGAAAGGCTTCTTGAGGGGAAAGCTGTAACTCTCTGAGATGATTTCACAGAACACAAAGAAGTTTCTCAGAAAGTTTCTTTCTCTTTGTTATCAGAGGATATTTCCTTTGGCTCTATAGTCTTAAAAGGGAGCCGAAATATCTGTTCTCAGATTCCACAGAAATAAGGCTAGCAAAGAGATCCACGAAATACAGATGTAACTCTGCGTGTGGAAGTCACACATCACAGAGCAGCTTCTCAGAAAGCTTCTTTCCAGATTTCATCTGAGGATATTTCCTTTTTCACCATAGCCCTCTTTGGGCTTCCAAATATCATTTTGCCAATTCCACAAGAACTGTCTTAGTGAAAGGCTTCTTGAGGGGAAAGCTGTAACTCTGTGAGATGATTTCACAGAACACAAAGAAGTTTCTCAGAAAGCTTCTTTCTCTTTGTAATCGGAGTATATTTCCTTTGGCCCTATAGTCTTCAAAGGAATCCGAAATATGTGTTCTCAGATTCCACAGAAATAGGGCTAGCAAGGACATCCACGAAATACAGATGTAACTCTGTGTGTGGAAGTCACACATCACAGAGCAGTTTCTCAGAAAGTTTCTTTCCAGATTTCATCTGAGGATATTTCCTTTTTAACCATAGCCCTCTATGGGCTTCCAAATATCACTTTGCCAATTCCACAAGAACTGTCTTAGTGAAAGGCTTCTTGAGGGGAAAGCTGTAACTCTGTGAGATGATTTCACAGAACACAAAGAAGTTTCTCAGAAATCTTCTTTCTCTTTGTTATCAGAGGATATTTCCTTTGGCCCTATAGTCTTCAAAGGGATCCGAAATATCTGTTCTCAGATTCAACAGAAATAAGGCTAGCAAAGAGATCCACGAAATACAGATGTAACTCTGTGTGTGGAAGTCACACATCACAGAGCAGCTTCTCAGAAAGCTTCTTTCCAGATTTCATCTGAGTATATTTTCTTTTTCACCATAGCCCTCTATGCGCCTCCAAATATCACTTTGCCAATTCCACAAGAACTGTCTTACCGAAAGGCTTCTTGAGGGGAAAGCTGTAACACTGTGAGATGATTTCACAGAACACAAAAAGTTTCTCAGAAAACTTCTTTCTCTTTGTTATCGCATTATATTTCCTTTGGCCCTATAGTCTTCAAAGGGATCCGAAATATCTGTTCTCAGATTCCACAGATAAAAGGCTAGCAAAGAGATCCACGAAATACAGATGTAACTCTGTGAGTGGAAGTCACACATCCCAGAGTATCTTCTCATAAAGCTTCTTTCCGATTTCATCTTAGGATATTTCCTTTTTCACCATAGCCCTCTATGGGTTTCCAACTATCACTTTGCCAATTCCACAAGAACTGTCTTAGCGAAAGGCTTCCTGAGGGGAAAGCTGTAACTCTGTGAGATGTTTTCACAGAACACAAAGAAGTTTCTCAGAAAGCTTCTTTCTCTTTGTTATCGGAGGATATTTCCTTTGGCCCTAGAGTCTTCAAAGGGATCCGAAATATCTGTTCTCAGATTCCACAGAAATAAGGCTAGCAAAGAGATCTACGAAATACAGATGTAACTCTGTGAGTGGATGTCACACATCACAGAGCTGTTTCTCAGAGAACTTCTTTCCAGATTTCATCTGAGGATATTTCCTTTTTCACCATAGCCCTCTAAGGGTTTCCAAATATCATTTTGCCAATTCCACAAAAAATGACTTAACGAAAGGCTTCTTCATGGGAAAGCTGTAACTCTGTGAGATGATTTCACAGAACACAAAGAAGTTTCTCAGAAAGCTTCTTTCTCTTTGTTATCGCAGGATATTTCCTTTGGCCCTATATTCTTCAAAGGGATCCCAAATATCTGTTCTCAGATTCCACAGAAATAAGGCTAGCAAAGAGATCCATGAAATACAGATGTAACTCTGTTAGATGAATTAGCAGAACACTAAGCAGTTTCTCAGAAAGCTTCTTTCCAGATTTCATCTGAGGATATTTCCTTTTTCACAATAGCCCTCTATGGGCTTCCAAATATCACTTTGCCAATTCCACAAGAACTGTCTTAGTGAAAAGCTTTTTGAGGGGAAAGCTGTAACTCTGTGAGATGATTTCACAGAACACAAAGAAGTTTCTCAGAAAGCTTCTTTCTCTTTGTTATCGGAGGATATTTCCTTTGGCCCTATAGTCATCAAAGGGATCCGAAATATCTGTTGTCAGATTCCACAGAAATAAGGCTAGCAAAGAGATCCACGAAATACAGATGTAACTCTGTGAGATGAATTAACAGAACACTAAGCAGTTTCTCAGAAAGCTTCTTTCCAGATTTCATCTGAGGATATTTCATTTTTCACCATAGCCCTCTATGGGCTTCCAAATATCACTTTGCCAATTCCACAAGAACTGTCTTAGCGAAAGGCTTCTTGAGGGGAAAGCTGTAACTCTGTGAGATGATTTCTCAGAACACAAAGAAGTTTCTCAGAAAGCTTCTTTCTCTTTGTTATCGGAGGATATTTCCTTTGGTCCTATAGTCATCAAAGGGATCCGAAATATCTGTTCTCAGATTCAACAGAAATAAGGCTAGCAAAGAGATCCACGAAATACAGATGTAACTCTGTGTGTGGAAGTCACACATCACAGAGCAGCTTCTCAGAAAGCTTCTTTCCAGATTTCATCTGAGTATATTTCCTTTTTCACCATAGCCCTCTATGCGCCTCCAAATATCACTTTGCCAATTCCACAAGAACTGTCTTACCGAAAGGCTTCTTGAGGTGAAAGCTGTAACTCTGTGAGATGATTTCACAGAACACAAAGAAGTTTCTCAGAAAGCTTCTTTCCCTTTGTAATCGGAGTATATTTCCTTTGGCCCTATAGTCTTCAAAGGGATCCGAAATATCTGTTCTCAGATTCCACAGATAAAAGGCTAGCAAAGAGATCCACGAATTACAGATGTAACTCTGTGAGTGGAAGTCACACATCCCAGAGTATCTTCTCATAAAGCTTCTTTCCGATTTCATCTTAGGATATTTCCTTTTTCACCATAGCCCTCTATGGGTTTCCAACTATCACTTTGCCAATTCCACAAGAACTGTCTTAGCGAAAGGCTTCTTGAGGGGAAAGCTGTAACTCTGTGAGATGATTTCACAGAACACAAAGAAGTTTCTCAAAAAGTTTCTTTCTCTTTGTTATCGGAGGATATTTCCTTTGGCTCTATAGTCTTAAAAGGGATCCGAAATATCTGTTCTCAGATTCCACAGAAATAAGGCTAGCAAAGAGATCCACGAAATACAGATGTAACTCTGTGTGTGGAAGTCACACATCACAGAGCAGCTTATCAGAAAGCTTCTTTCCAGATTTCATCTGAGGATATTTCCTTTTTCACCATAGACCTCTATGCGCCTCCAAATATCACTTTGCCAATTCCACAAGAACTGTCTTAGTGAAAGGCTTCCTGAGGGGAAAGCTGTAACTCTGTGAGATGATTTCACAGAACACAAAGAAGTTTCTCAGAAAGCTTTTTTCTCTTTGTTATCGGAGGATATTTCCTTTGGCCCTAGAGTCTTCAAAGGGATCCGAAATATCTGTTCTCAGATTCCACAGAAATAAGGCTAGCAAAGAGATCTACGAAATACAGATGTAACTCTGTGAGTGGATGTCACACATCACAGAGCTGTTTCTCAGAAAGCTTCTTTCCAGATTTCATCAGAGGATATTTCCTTTTTCACCATAGCCCTCTATGGGTTTCCAAATATCACTTTGCCAATTCCACAAAAAATGACTTAACGAAAGGCTTCTTCATGGGAAAGCTGTAACTCTGTGAGATGATTTCACAGAACACAAAGAAGTTTCTCAGAAAGCTTCTTTCTCTTTGTTATCGCAGGATATTTCCTTTGGCCCTATATTCTTCAAAGGGATCCCAAATATCTGTTCTCAGATTCCACAGAAATAAGGCTAGCAAAGAGATCCATGAAATACAGATGTAACTCTGTTAGATGAATTAACAGAACACTAAGCAGTTTCTCAGAAAGCTTCTTTCCAGATTTCATCTGAGGATATTTCCTTTTTCACAATAGCCCTCTATGGGCTTCCAAATATCACTTTGCCAATTCCACAAGAACTGTCTTAGTGAAAAGCTTTTTGAGGGGAAAGCTGTAACTCTGTGAGATGATTTCACAGAACACAAAGAAGTTTCTCAGAAAGCTTCTTTCTCTTTGTTATCGGAGGATATTTCCTTTGGCCCAATAGTCATCAAAGGGATCCGAAATATCTGTTCTCAGATTCCACAGAAATAAGGCTAGCAAAGAGATCCACGAAATACAGATGTAACTCTGTGAGATGAATTAACAGAACACTAAGCAATTTCTCAGAAAGCTTCTTTCCAGATTTCATCTGAGGATATTTCATTTTTCACCATAGCCCTCTATGGGCTTCCAAATATCACTTTGCCAATTCCACAAGAACTGTCTTAGTGAAAGGCTTCTTGAGGGGAAAGCTGTAACTCTGTGAGATGATTTCACAGAACACAAAGAAGTTTCTCAGAAAGCTTCTTTCTCTTTGTTATCGGAGGATATTTCCTTTGGCCCTATACTCTTCAAAGGAATCCGAAATATCTGTTCTCAGATTCAACAGAAATAAGGCTAGCAAAGAGATCCACGAAATACAGATGTAACTCTGTGAGTGTAAGTCACACATCACAGAGCATCTTCTCATAAAGCTTCTGTCCGATTTCATCTGAGGATATTTCCTTTTTCACCATAGCCCTCTATGGGCTTCCAAATATCACTTTGCCAATTCCAAAAGAACTGTCTTAGCGAAAGACTTCTTGAGGGGAAAGCTGTAACTCTGTGAGATGATTTCACAGAACACAAAGAAGTTTCTCAGCAAGTTTCTTTCTCTTTGTTATCGGAGGATATTTCCTTTGGCTCTATAGTCTTAAAAGGGATCCGAAATATCTGTTCTCAGATTCCACAGAAATAATGCTAGCAAAGAGATCCACGAAATACAGATGTAACTCTGTGTGTGGAAGTCACACATCACAGAGCAGCTTCTCAGAATGCTTCTTTCCAGATTTCATCTGAGGATATTTCCTTTTTCACCATAGCCCTCTATGCGCCTCCAAATATCACTTTGCCAATTCCACAAGAACTGTCTTAGTGAAAGGCTTCTTGAGGGGAAAGCTGTAATTCTGTGAGATGATTTCACAGAACACAAAGAAGTTTCTCAGAAAGCTTCTTTCTCTTTGTTATCGCAGGATATTTCCTTTGGCCCTAGAGTCTTTAAAGGGATCCGAAATATCTGTTCTCAGATTCCACAGAAATAAGGCTAGCAAAGAGATCCACGAAATACAGATGTAACTCTGTTAGTGGATGTCACACATCACAGAGCTGTTTCTCAGAAAGCTTCTTTCCAGATTTCATCAGAGGATATTTCCTTTTTCACCATAGCCCTCTATGGGCTTCCAAATATCATTTTGCCAATTCCACAAAAAATGTCTCAACGAAAAGTTTCTTGATGAGAAAGCTGTAACTCTGTGAGATGATTTCACAGAACACAAAGAAGTTTCTCAGAAAACTTCTTTCTCTTTGTTATCGCAGGATATTTCCTTTGGCCCTATATTCTTCAAAGGGATCTGAAATGTCTGTTCTCAGATTCCACAGAAATAAGGCTAGCAAAGAGATCCATGAACTACAGATGTAACTCTGTTAGATGAATTAACAGAACACTAAGCAGTTTCTCAGAAAGCTTCTTTCCAGATTTCATCTTAGGATATTTCTTTTTTCACCATAGCCCTATATGGGCTTCCAAATATCACTTTGCCAATTCCTCAAGAACTGTCTTAGCGAAAGGCTTCTTGAGGGGAAAGCTGTAACTGTGAGAGATGATTTCACAGAACACAAAGAAGTTTCTCAGAAAGCTTCTTTCTCTTTGTTATCGGAGGATATTTCCTTTGGCCCTATAGTCTTGAACGGGATCCGAAATATCTGATCTCAGATTCCACAGAAATAAGGCTAGCAAAGAGATCCTCGAAATACAGATGTAACTCTGTGAGTGGAAGTCACACATCACAGAGCAGTTTCTCAGAAAGTTTCTTTCCAGATTTCATCTGAGGATATTTCCTTTTTCACCATAGCCCTCTTTGGGCTTCCAAATATCACTTTGCCAATTCCACAAGAACTGTCTTAGTGAAAGGCTTCTTGAGGGGAAAGCTGTAACTCTGTGAGATGATTTCACAGAACACAAAGAAGTTTCTCAGAAAGCTTCTTTCCCTTTGTAATCGGAGTATATTTCCTTTGGCCCTATAGTCTTCAAAGGAATCCGAAATATCTGTTCTCAGATTCCACAGAAATAGGGCTAGCAAGGACATCCACGAAATACAGATGTAACTCCGTGTGTGGAAGTCACACATCACAGAGCAGTTTCTCATAAAGTTTCTTTCCAGATTTCATCTGAGGATATTACCTTTCTCACCGTTGCCCTCTATGGGCTTCCAAATATCACTTTGCCAATTCCACAAGAACTGTCTTAGTGAAAGGCTTCTTGAGGGGAAAGCTGTAACTCTGTGAGATGATTTCACAGAACACAAAGAAATTTCTCAGAAAGCTTCTTTCTCTTTGTTATCGGAGGATATTTCCTTTGGCCCTATAGTCTTCAAAGGGATCCGAAATATCTGTTCTCAGATTCAACAGAAATAAGGCTAGCAAAGAGATCCACGAAATACAGATGTAACTCTGTGTGTGGAAGTCACACATCACAGAGCAGCTTCTCAGAAAGCTTCTTTCCAGATTTCATCTGAGTATATTTCCTTTTTCACCATAGCCCTCTATGCGCCTCCAAATATCACTTTGCCAATTCCACAAGAACTGTCTTAGCGAAAGGCTTCTTGAGGGGAATGCTGTAACTCTGTGAGATGATTTCACAGAACACAAAAAGTTTCTCAGAAAGCTTCTTTCTCTTTGTTATCGCATTATATTTCCTTTGGCCCTATAGTCTTCAAAGGGATCCGAAATATCTGTTCTCAGATTCCACAGATAAAAGGCTAGCAAAGAGATCCACGAAATACAGATGTAACTCTGTGAGTGGAAGTCACACATCCCAGAGTATCTTCTCATAAAGCTTCTTTCCGATTTCATCTTAGGATATTTCCTTTTTCACCATAGCCCTCTATGGGTTTCCAACTATCACTTTGCCAATTCCACAAGAACTGTCTTAGCGAAAGGCTTCCTGAGGGGAAAGCTGTAACTCTGTGAGATGTTTTCACAGAACACAAAGAAGTTTCTCAGAAAGCTTCTTTCTCTTTGTTATCGGAGGATATTTCCTTTGGCCCTAGAGTCTTCAAAGGGATCCGAAATATCTGTTCTCAGATTCCACAGAAATAAGGCTAGCAAAGAGATCTACGAAATACAGATGTAACTCTGTGAGTGGATGTCACACATCACAGAGCTGTTTCTCAGAAAGCTTCTTTCCAGATTTCATCTGAGGATATTTCCTTTTTCACCATAGCCCTCTATGGGTTTCCAAATATCATTTTGCCAATTCCACAAAAAATGACTTAACGAAAGGCTTCTTCATGGGAAAGCTGTAACTCTGTGAGATGATTTCACAGAACACAAAGAAGTTTCTCAGAAAGCTTCTTTCTCTTTGTTATCGCAGGATATTTCCTTTGGCCCTATATTCTTCAAAGGGATCCCAAATATCTGTTCTCAGATTCCACAGAAATAAGGCTGGCAAAGAGATCCATGAAATACAGATGTAACACTGTTAGATGAATTAGCAGAACACTAAGCAGTTTCTCAGAAAGTTTCTTTCCAGATTTCATCTGAGGATATTTCCTTTTTCACCATAGCCCTCTTTGGGCTTCCAAATATCACTTTGCCAATTCCACAAGAACTGTCTTAGTGAAAGGCTTCTTGAGGGGAAAGCTGTAACTCTGTGAGATGATTTCACAGAACACAAAGAAGTTTCTCAGAAAGCTTCTTTCTCTTTGTTATCGGAGGATATTTCCTTTGGCCCTATAGTCTTCAAAGGGATCCGAAATATCTGTTCTCAGATTAAACAGAAATAGGGCTAGCAAGGACATCCACGAAATACAGATGTAACTCCGTGTGTGGAAGTCACACATCACAGAGCAGCTTCTCAGAATGCTTCTTTCCAGATTTCATCTGAGGATATTTCCTTTTTCACCATAGCCCTCTATGCGCCTCCAAATATCACTTTGCCAATTCCACAAGAACTGTCTTAGTGAAAGGCTTCTTGAGGGGAAAGCTGTAATTCTGTGAGATGATTTCACAGAACACAAAGAAGTTTCTCAGAAAGCTTCTTTCTCTTTGTTATCGCAGGATATTTCCTTTGGCCCTAGAGTCTTTAAAGGGATCCGAAATATCTGTTCTCAGATTCCACAGAAATAAGGCTAGCAAAGAGATCCACGAAATACAGATGTAACTCTGTTAGTGGATGTCACACATCACAGAGCTGTTTCTCAGAAAGCTTCTTTCCAGATTTCATCAGAGGATATTTCCTTTTTCACCATAGCCCTCTATGGGCTTCCAAATATCATTTTGCCAATTCCACAAAAAATGTCTCAACGAAAGGTTTCTTGATGAGAAAGCTGTAACTCTGTGAGATGATTTCACAGAACACAAAGAAGTTTCTCAGAAAACTTCTTTCTCTTTGTTATCGCAGGATATTTCCTTTGGCCCTATATTCTTCAAAGGGATCTGAAATGTCTGTTCTCAGATTCCACAGAAATAAGGCTAGCAAAGAGATCCATGAACTACAGATGTAACTCTGTTAGATGAATTAACAGAACACTAAGCAGTTTCTCAGAAAGCTTCTTTCCAGATTTCATCTTAGGATATTTCTTTTTTCACCATAGCCCTATATGGGCTTCCAAATATCACTTTGCCAATTCCTCAAGAACTGTCTTAGCGAAAGGCTTCTTGAGGGGAAAGCTGTAACTCTGAGAGATGATTTCACAGAACACAAAGAAGTTTCTCAGAAAGCTTCTTTCTCTTTGTTATCGGAGGATATTTCCTTTGGCCCTATAGTCTTGAACGGGATCCGAAATATCTGATCTCAGATTCCACAGAAATAAGGCTAGCAAAGAGATCCTCGAAATACAGATGTAACTCTGTGAGTGGAAGTCACACATCACAGAGCAGTTTCTCAGAAAGTTTCTTTCCAGATTTCATCTGAGGATATTTCCTTTTTCACCATAGCCCTCTTTGGGCTTCCAAATATCACTTTGCCAATTCCACAAGAACTGTCTTAGTGAAAGGCTTCTTCAGGGGAAAGCTGTAACTCTGTGAGATGATTTCACAGAACACAAAGAAGTTTCTCAGAAAGCTTCTTTCCCTTTGTAATCGGAGTATATTTCCTTTGGCCCTATAGTCTTCAAAGGAATCCGAAATATCTGTTCTCAGATTCCACAGAAATAGGGCTAGCAAGGACATCCACGAAATACAGATGTAACTCCGTGTGTGGAAGTCACACATCACAGAGCAGTTTCTCATAAAGTTTCTTTCCAGATTTCATCTGAGGATATTACCTTTCTCACCGTAGCCCTCTATGGGCTTCCAAATATCACTTTGCCAATTCCACAAGAACTGTCTTAGTGAAAGGCTTCTTGAGGGGAAAGCTGTAACTCTGTGAGATGATTTCACAGAACACAAAGAAATTTCTCAGAAAGCTTCTTTCTCTTTGTTATCGGAGGATATTTCCTTTGGCCCTATAGTCTTCAAAGGGATCCGAAATATCTGTTCTCAGATTCAACAGAAATAAGGCTAGCAAAGAGATCCACGAAATACAGATGTAACTCTGTGTGTGGAAGTCACACATCACAGAGCAGCTTCTCAGAAAGCTTCTTTCCAGATTTCATCTGAGTATATTTCCTTTTTCACCATAGCCCTCTATGCGCCTCCAAATATCACTTTGCCAATTCCACAAGAACTGTCTTAGCGAAAGGCTTCTTGAGGGGAATGCTGTAACTCTGTGAGATGATTTCACAGAACACAAAAAGTTTCTCAGAAAGCTTCTTTCTCTTTGTTATCGCATTATATTTCCTTTGGCCCTATAGTCTTCAAAGGGATCCGAAATATCTGTTCTCAGATTCCACAGATAAAAGGCTAGCAAAGAGATCCACGAAATACAGATGTAACTCTGTGAGTGGAAGTCACACATCCCAGAGTATCTTCTCATAAAGCTTCTTTCCGATTTCATCTTAGGATATTTCCTTTTTCACCATAGCCCTCTATGGGTTTCCAACTATCACTTTGCCAATTCCACAAGAACTGTCTTAGCGAAAGGCTTCCTGAGGGGAAAGCTGTAACTCTGTGAGATGTTTTCACAGAACACAAAGAAGTTTCTCAGAAAGCTTCTTTCTCTTTGTTATCGGAGGATATTTCCTTTGGCCCTAGAGTCTTCAAAGGGATCCGAAATATCTGTTCTCAGATTCCACAGAAATAAGGCTAGCAAAGAGATCTACGAAATACAGATGTAACTCTGTGAGTGGATGTCACACATCACAGAGCTGTTTCTCAGAAAGCTTCTTTCCAGATTTCACCTGAGGATATTTCCTTTTTCACCATAGCCCTCTATGGGTTTCCAAATATCATTTTGCCAATTCCACAAAAAATGACTTAACGAAAGGCTTCTTCATGGGAAAGCTGTAACTCTGTGAGATGATTTCACAGAACACAAAGAAGTTTCTCAGAAAGCTTCTTTCTCTTTGTTATCGCAGGATATTTCCTTTGGCCCTATATTCTTCAAAGGGATCCCAAATATCTGTTCTCAGATTCCACAGAAATAAGGCTGGCAAAGAGATCCATGAAATACAGATGTAACACTGTTAGATGAATTAGCAGAACACTAAGCAGTTTCTCAGAAAGTTTCTTTCCAGATTTCATCTGAGGATATTTCCTTTTTCACCATAGCCCTCTTTGGGCTTCCAAATATCACTTTGCCAATTCCACAAGAACTGTCTTAGTGAAAGGCTTCTTGAGGGGAAAGCTGTAACTCTGTGAGATGATTTCACAGAACACAAAGAAGTTTCTCAGAAAGCTTCTTTCCCTTTGTAATCGGAGTATATTTCCTTTGGCCCTATAGTCTTCAAAGGAATCCGAAATATCTGTTCTCAGATTCCACAGAAATAGGGCTAGCAAGGACATCCACGAAATACAGATGTAACTCCGTGTGTGGAAGTCACACATCACAGAGCAGTTTCTCATAAAGTTTCTTTCCAGATTTCATCTGAGGATATTTCCTTTTTCACAGTAGCCCTCTATGGGCTTCCAAATATCACTTTGCCAATTCCACAAGAACTGTCTTAGTGAAAGGCTTCTTGAGGGGAAAGCTGTAATTCTGTGAGATGATTTCACAGAACACAAAGAAGTTTCTCAGAAAGCTTCTTTCTCTTTGTTATCGGAGGATATTTCCTTTGGCCCTATAGTCTTCAAAGGGATCCGAAATATCTGTTCTCAGATTCAACAGAAATAAGGCTAGCAAAGAGATCCACGAAATACAGATGTAACTCTGTGTGTGGAAGTCACACATCACAGAGCAGCTTCTCAGAAAGCTTCTTTCCAGATTTCATCTGAGTATATTTCCTTTTTCACCATAGCCCTCTATGCGCCTCCAAATATCACTTTGCCAATTCCACAAGAACTGTCTTACCGAAAGGCTTCTTGAGGTGAAAGCTGTAACTCTGTGAGATGATTTCACAGAACACAAAGAAGTTTCTCAGAAAGCTTCTTTCCCTTTGTAATCGGAGTATATTTCCTTTGGCCCTATAGTCTTCAAAGGGATCCGAAATATCTGTTCTCAGATTCCACAGATAAAAGGCTAGCAAAGAGATCCACGAATTACAGATGTAACTCTGTGAGTGGAAGTCACACATCCCAGAGTATCTTCTCATAAAGCTTCTTTCCGATTTCATCTTAGGATATTTCCTTTTTCACCATAGCCCTCTATGGGTTTCCAACTATCACTTTGCCAATTCCACAAGAACTGTCTTAGCGAAAGGCTTCTTGAGGGGAAAGCTGTAACTCTGTGAGATGATTTCACAGAACACAAAGAAGTTTCTCAAAAAGTTTCTTTCTCTTTGTTATCGGAGGATATTTCCTTTGGCTCTATAGTCTTAAAAGGGATCCGAAATATCTGTTCTCAGATTCCACAGAAATAAGGCTAGCAAAGAGATCCACGAAATACAGATATAACTCTGTGTGTGGAAGTCACACATCACAGAGCAGCTTATCAGAAAGCTTCTTTCCAGATTTCATCTGAGGATATTTCCTTTTTCACCATAGACTTCTATGCGCCTCCAAATATCACTTTGCCAATTCCACAAGAACTGTCTTAGTGAAAGGCTTCCTGAGGGGAAAGCTGTAACTCTGTGAGATGATTTCACAGAACACAAAGAAGTTTCTCAGAAAGCTTTTTTCTCTTTGTTATCGGAGGATATTTCCTTTGGCCCTAGAGTCTTCAAAGGGATCCGAAATATCTGTTCTCAGATTCCACAGAAATAAGGCTAGCAAAGAGATCTACGAAATACAGATGTAACTCTGTGAGTGGATGTCACACATCACAGAGCTGTTTCTCAGAAAGCTTCTTTCCAGATTTCATCAGAGGATATTTCCTTTTTCACCATAGCCCTCTATGGGTTTCCAAATATCATTTTGCCAATTCCACAAAAAATGACTTAACGAAAGGCTTCTTCATGGGAAAGCTGTAACTCTGTGAGATGATTTCACAGAACACAAAGAAGTTTCTCAGAAAGCTTCTTTCTCTTTGTTATCGCAGGATATTTCCTTTGGCCCTATATTCTTCAAAGGGATCCCAAATATCTGTTCTCAGATTCCACAGAAATAAGGCTAGCAAAGAGATCCATGAAATACAGATGTAACTCTGTTAGATGAATTAACAGAACACTAAGCAGTTTCTCAGAAAGCTTCTTTCCAGATTTCATCTGAGGATATTTCCTTTTTCACAATAGCCCTCTATGGGCTTCCAAATATCACTTTGCCAATTCCACAAGAACTGTCTTAGTGAAAAGCTTTTTGAGGGGAAAGCTGTAACTCTGTGAGATGATTTCACAGAACACAAAGAAGTTTCTCAGAAAGCTTCTTTCTCTTTGTTATCGGAGGATATTTCCTTTGGCCAAATAGTCATCAAAGGGATCCGAAATATCTGTTCTCAGATTCCACAGAAATAAGGCTAGCAAAGAGATCCACGAAATACAGATGTAACTCTGTGAGATGAATTAACAGAACACTAAGCAATTTCTCAGAAAGCTTCTTTCCAGATTTCATCTGAGGATATTTCATTTTTCACCATAGCCCTCTATGGGCTTCCAAATATCACTTTGCCAATTCCACAAGAACTGTCTTAGTGAAAGGCTTCTTGAGGGGAAAGCTGTAACTCTGTGAGATGATTTCACAGAACACAAAGAAGTTTCTCAGAAAGCTTCTTTCTCTTTGTTATCGCAGGATATTTCCTTTGGCCCTATATTCTTCAAAGGGATCTGAAATGTCTGTTCTCAGATTCCACAGAAATAAGGCTAGCAAAGAGATCCATGAACTACAGATGTAACTCTGTTAGATGAATTAACAGAACACTAAGCAGTTTCTCAGAAAGCTTCTTTCCAGATTTCATCTTAGGATATTTCTTTTTTCACCATAGCCCTATATGGGCTTCCAAATATCACTTTGCCAATTCCTCAAGAACTGTCTTAGCGAAAGGCTTCTTGAGGGGAAAGCTGTAACTCTGAGAGATGATTTCACAGAACACAAAGAAGTTTCTCAGAAAGCTTCTTTCTCTTTGTTATCGGAGGATATTTCCTTTGGCCCTATAGTCTTGAACGGGTTCCGAAATATCTGATCTCAGATTCCACAGAAATAAGGCTAGCAAAGAGATCCTCGAAATACAGATGTAACTCTGTGAGTGGAAGTCACACATCACAGAGCAGTTTCTCATAAAGTTTCTTTCCAGATTTCATCTGAGGATATTACCTTTCTCACCGTAGCCCTCTATGGGCTTCCAAATATCACTTTGCCAATTCCACAAGAACTGTCTTAGTGAAAGGCTTCTTGAGGGGAAAGCTGTAACTCTGTGAGATGATTTCACAGAACACAAAGAAATTTCTCAGAAAGCTTCTTTCTCTTTGTTATCGGAGGATATTTCCTTTGGCCCTATAGTCTTCAAAGGGATCCGAAATATCTGTTCTCAGATTCAACAGAAATAAGGCTAGCAAAGAGATCCACGAAATACAGATGTAACTCTGTGTGTGGAAGTCACACATCACAGAGCAGCTTCTCAGAAAGCTTCTTTCCAGATTTCATCTGAGTATATTTCCTTTTTCACCATAGCCCTCTATGCGCCTCCAAATATCACTTTGCCAATTCCACAAGAACTGTCTTAGCGAAAGGCTTCTTGAGGGGAATGCTGTAACTCTGTGAGATGATTTCACAGAACACAAAAAGTTTCTCAGAAAGCTTCTTTCTCTTTGTTATCGCATTATATTTCCTTTGGCCCTATAGTCTTCAAAGGGATCCGAAATATCTGTTCTCAGATTCCACAGATAAAAGGCTAGCAAAGAGATCCACGAAATACAGATGTAACTCTGTGAGTGGAAGTCACACATCCCAGAGTATCTTCTCATAAAGCTTCTTTCCGATTTCATCTTAGGATATTTCCTTTTTCACCATAGCCCTCTATGGGTTTCCAACTATCACTTTGCCAATTCCACAAGAACTGTCTTAGCGAAAGGCTTCCTGAGGGGAAAGCTGTAACTCTGTGAGATGTTTTCACAGAACACAAAGAAGTTTCTCAGAAAGCTTCTTTCTCTTTGTTATCGGAGGATATTTCCTTTGGCCCTAGAGTCTTCAAAGGGATCCGAAATATCTGTTCTCAGATTCCACAGAAATAAGGCTAGCAAAGAGATCTACGAAATACAGATGTAACTCTGTGAGTGGATGTCACACATCACAGAGCTGTTTCTCAGAAAGCTTCTTTCCAGATTTCATCTGAGGATATTTCCTTTTTCACCATAGCCCTCTATGGGTTTCCAAATATCATTTTGCCAATTCCACAAAAAATGACTTAACGAAAGGCTTCTTCATGGGAAAGCTGTAACTCTGTGAGATGATTTCACAGAACACAAAGAAGTTTCTCAGAAAGCTTCTTTCTCTTTGTTATCGCAGGATATTTCCTTTGGCCCTATATTCTTCAAAGGGATCCCAAATATCTGTTCTCAGATTCCACAGAAATAAGGCTGGCAAAGAGATCCATGAAATACAGATGTAACTCTGTTAGATGAATTAGCAGAACACTAAGCAGTTTCTCAGAAAGCTTCTTTCCAGATTTCATCTGAGGATATTTCCTTTTTCACAATAGCCCTCTATGGGCTTCCAAATATCACTTTGCCAATTCCACAAGAACTGTCTTAGTGAAAAGCTTTTTGAGGGGAAAGCTGTAACTCTGTGAGATGATTTCACAGAACACAAAGAAGTTTCTCAGAAAGCTTCTTTCTCTTTGTTATCGGAGGATATTTCCTTTGGCCCTATAGTCATCAAAGGGATCCGAAATATCTGTTCTCAGATTCCACAGAAATAAGGCTAGCAAAGAGATCCACGAAATACAGATGTAACTCTGTGAGATGAATTAACAGAACACTAAGCAGTTTCTCAGAAAGCTTCTTTCCAGATTTCATCTGAGGATATTTCATTTTTCACCATAGCCCTCTATGGGCTTCCAAATATCACTTTGCCAATTCCACAAGAACTGTCTTAGCGAAAGGCTTCTTGAGGGGAAAGCTGTAACTCTGTGAGATGATTTCTCAGAACACAAAGAAGTTTCTCAGAAAGCTTCTTTCTCTTTGTTATCGGAGGATATTTCCTTTGGTCCTATAGTCATCAAAGGGATCCGAAATATCTGTTCTCAGATTCCACAGAAATAAGGCAGGCAAAGACATCCACGAAATACAGATGTAACTCCGTGTGTGGAAGTCACACATCACAGAGCAGTTTCTCAGAAAACTTCTTTCCAGATTTCATCTGAGGATATTTCCTTTTTCACCATAGCCCTCTAGGGGTTCCAAATATCACTTTGCCAATTCCACAAGAACTGTCTTAGCGAAAGGCTTCTTGAGGGGAAAGCTGTAATTCAGTGAGATGATTTCACAGAACACAAACAAGTTTCTCAGAAAGCTTCTTTCTCTTTGTTATCGGAGGATATTTCCTTTGGCCCTATAGTCTTCAAAGGAATCCGAAATATCTGTTCTCAGATTCAACAGAAATAAGGCTAGCAAAGAGATCCACGAAATACAGATGTAACTCTGTGAGTGGAAGTCACACATCACAGAGCATCTTCTCATAAAGCTTCTGTCCGATTTCATCTGAGGATATTTCCTTTTTCACCATAGCCCTCTAAGGGCTTCCAAATATCACTTTGCCAATTCCACAAGAACTGTCTTAGCGAAAGGCTTCTTGAGGGGAAAGCTGTAACTCTGTGAGATGATTTCACAGAACACAAAGAAGTTTCTCAGAAAGTTTCTTTCTCTTTGTTATCGGAGGATATTTCCTTTGGCTCTATAGTCTTAAAAGGGATCCGAAATATCTGTTCTCAGATTCCACAGAAATAAGGCTAGCAAAGAGATCCACGAAATACAGATGTAACTCTGTGTGTGGAAGTCACACATCACAGAGCAGCTTCTCAGAAAGCTTCTTTCCAGATTTCATCTGAGGATATTTCCTTTTTCACCATAGCCCTCTATGCGCCTCCAAATATCACTTTGCCAATTCCACAAGAACTGTCTTAGTGAAAGGCTTCTTGAGGGGAAAGCTGTAATTCTGTGAGATGATTTCACAGAACACAAAGAAGTTTCTCAGAAAGCTTCTTTCTCTTTGTTATCGCAGGATATTTCCTTTGGCCCTAGAGTCTTTAAAGGGATCCGAAATATCTGTTCTCAGATTCCACAGAAATAAGGCTAGCAAAGAGATCCACGAAATACAGATGTAACTCTGTTAGTGGATGTCACACATCACAGAGCTGTTTCTCAGAAAGCTTCTTTCCAGATTTCATCAGAGGATATTTCCTTTTTCACCGTAACCCTCTATGGGCTTCCAAATATCATTTTGCCAATTCCACAAAAAATGTCTCAACGAAAGGTTTCTTGATGAGAAAGCTGTAACTCTGTGAGATGATTTCACAGAACACAAAGAAGTTTCTCAGAAAACTTCTTTCTCTTTGTTATCGCAGGATATTCCCTTTGGCCCTATATTCTTCAAAGGGATCTGAAATTTCTGTTCTCAGATTCCACAGAAATAAGGCTAGCAAAGAGATCCATGAAATACAGATGTAACTCTGTTAGATGAATTAACAGAACACTAAGCAGTTTCTCAGAAAGCTTCTTTCCAGATTTCATCTGAGGATATTTCTTTTTTCACCATAGCCCTATATGGGCTTCCAAATATCACTTTGCCAATTCCTCAAGAACTGTCTTAGCGAAAGGCTTCTTGAGGGGAAAGCTGTAACTCTGAGAGATGATTTCACAGAACACAAAGAAGTTTCTCAGAAAGCTTCTTTCTCTTTGTTATCGGAGGATATTTCCTTTGGCCCTATAGTCTTGAACGGGATCCGAAATATCTGATCTCAGATTCCACAGAAATAAGGCTAGCAAAGAGATCCTCGAAATACAGATGTAACTCTGTGAGTGGAAGTCACACATCACAGAGCAGTTTCTCAGAAAGTTTCTTTCCAGATTTCATCTGAGGATATTTCCTTTTTCACCATAGCCCTCTTTGGGCTTCCAAATATCACTTTGCCAATTCCACAAGAACTGTCTTAGTGAAAGGCTTCTTGAGGGGAAAGCTGTAACTCTGTGAGATGATTTCACAGAACACAAAGAAGTTTCTCAGAAAGCTTCTTTCTCTTTGTAATCGGAGTATATTTCCTTTGGCCCTATAGTCTTCAAAGGAATCCGAAATATCTGTTCTCAGATTCCACAGAAATAGGGCTAGCAAGGACATCCACGAAATACAGATGTAACTCTGTGTGTGGAAGTCACACATCACAGAGCAGTTTCTCAGAAAATTTCTTTCCAGATTTCATCTGAGGATATTTCCTTTTTCACCATAGCCCTCTATGGGCTTTCAAATATCACTTTGCCAATTCCACAAGAAGTGTCTTAGTGAAAGGCTTCTTGAGGGGAATGCTGTAACTCTGTGAGATGATTTCACAGAACACAAAGAAGTTTCTCAGAAAGCTTCTTTCTCTTTGTTATCGGAGGATATTTCCTTTGGCCCTATAGTCTTCAAAGGGATCCGAAATATCTGTTCTCAAATTCAACAGAAATAAGGCTAGCAAAGAGATCCACGAAATATAGATGTATCTTTGTGTGTGGAAGTCACACATCACAGAGCAGCTTCTCAGAAAGCTTCTTTCCAGATTTCATCTGAGTATATTTCCTTTTTCACCATAGCCCTCTATGCGCCTCCAAATATCACTTTGCCAATTCCACAAGAACTGTCTTACCGAAAGGCTTCTTGAGGGGAAAGCTGTAACTCTGTGAGATGATTTCACAGAACACAAAGAAGTTTCTCAGAAAGCTTCTTTCTCTTTGTTATCGCAGGATATTTCCTTTGGCCCTATAGTCTTCAAAGGGATCCGAAATATCTGTTCTCAGATTCCACAGATAAAAGGCTAGCAAAGAGATCCACGAAATACAGATGTAACTCTGTGAGCGGAAGTCACACATCCCAGAATATCTTCTCATAAAGCTTCTTTCCGATTTCATCTTAGGATATTTCCTTTTTCACCATAGCCCTCTATGGGTTTCCAACTATCACTTTGCCAATTCCACAAGAACTGTCTTAGCGAAAGGCTTCTTCATGGGAAAGCTGTAACTCTGTGAGATGATTTCACAGAACACAAAGAAGTTTCTCAAAAAGTTTCTTTCTCTTTGTTATCGGAGGATATTTCCTTTGGCTCTATAGTCTTAAAAGGGATCCGAAATATCTGTTCTCAGATTCCACAGAAATAAGGCTAGCAAAGAGATCCACGAAATACAGATGTAACTCTGTGTGTGGAAGTCACACATCACAGAGCAGCTTATCAGAAAGCTTCCTTCCAGATTTCATCTGAGGATATTTCCTTTTTCACCATAGCCCTCTATGCGCCTCCAAATATCACTTTGCCAATTCCACAAGAACTGTCGTAGTGAAAGGCTTCCTGAGGGGAAAGCTGTAACTCTGTGAGATGATTTCACAGAACACAAAGAAGTTTCTCAGAAAGCTTCTTTCTCTTTGTTATCGGAGGATATTTCCTTTGTCCCTAGAGTCTTCAAAGGGATCCGAAATATCTGTTCTCAGATTCCACAGAAATAAGGCTAGCAAAGAGATCTACGAAATACAGATGTAACTCTGTGAGTGGATGTCAAACATCACAGAGCTGTTTCTCAGAAAGCTTCTTTCCAGATTTCATCTGAGGATATTTCCTTTTTCACCATAGCCCTCTATGGGTTTCCAAATATCATTTTGCCAATTCCACAAAAAATGATTTAACGAAAGGCTTCTTCATGGGAAAGCTTAACTCTGTGAGATGATTTCACAGAACATAAAGAAGTTTCTCAGAAAGCTTCTTTCTCTTTGTTATCGCAGGATATTTCCTTTGGCCCTATATTCTTCAAAGGGATCCGAAATATCTGTTCTCAGATTCCACAGAAATAAGGCTAGCAAAGAGATCCATGAAATACAGATGTAACTCTGTTAGATGAATTAACAGAACACTAAGCCCTTTCTCAGAAAGCTTCTTTCCAGCTTTCATCTGAGGATATTTCCTTTTTCACAATAGCCCTCTATGGGCTTCCAAATATCACTTTGCCAATTCCACAAGAACTGTCTTAGTGAAAAGCTTTTTGAGGGGAAAGCTGTAACTCTGTGAGATGATTTCACAGAACACAAAGAAGTTTCTCAGAAAGCTTCTTTCTCTTTGTTATCGGAGGATATTTCCTTTGGCCCTATAGTCATCAAAGGGATCCGAAATATCTGTTCTCAGATTCCTCAGAAATAAGGCTAGCAAAGAGATCCACAAAATACAGATGTAACTCTGTGAGATGAATTAACAGAACACTAAGCAGTTTCTCAGAAAGCTTCTTTCCAGATTTCATCTGAGGATATTTCATTTTTCACCATAGCCCTCTATGGGCTTCCAAATATCACTTTGCCAATTCCACAAGAACTGTCTTAGTGAAAGGCTTCTTGAGGGGAAAGCTGTAACTCTCTGAGATGATTTCACAGAACACAAAGAAGTTTCTCAGAAAGCTTCTTTCTCTTTGTTATCGGAGGATATTTCCTTTGGCCCTATAGTCTTCAAAGGAATCCGAAATATCTCCTCTCAGATTCAACAGAAATAAGGCTAGCAAAGAGATCCACGAAATACAGATGTAACTCTGTGAGTGGAAGTCACACATCACAGAGCATCTTCTCATAAAGCTTCTGTCCGATTTCATCTGAGGATATTTCCTTTTTCACCATACCCTCTATGAGCTTCCAAATATCACTTTGCCAATTCCACAAGAACTGTCTTAGCGAAAGGCTTCTTGAGGGGAAAGCTGTAACTCTGTGAGATGATTTCACAGAACACAAAGAAGTTTCTCAGAAAGTTTCTTTCTCTTTGTTATCGGAGGATATTTCCTTTGGCTCTATAGTCTTAAAAGGGATCCGAAATATCTGTTCTCAGATTCCACAGAAATAAGGCTAGCAAAGAGATCCACGAAATACAGATGTAACTCTGTTAGTGGATGTCACACATCACAGAGCTGTTTCTCAGAAAGCTTCTTTCCAGATTTCATCAGAGGATATTTGCTTTTTCACCATAGCCCTCTATGGGCTTCCAAATATCATATTGCCAATTCCACAAAAAATGTCTCAACGAAAGGTTTCTTGATGAGAAAGCTGTAACTCTGTGAGATGATTTCACAGAACACAAAGAAGTTTCTCAGAAAACTTCTTTCTCTTTGTTATCGCAGGATATTTCCTTTGGCCCTATATTCTTCAAAGGGATCTGAAATATCTGTTCTCAGATTCCACAGAAATAAGGCTAGCAAAGAGATCCATGAAATACAGATGTAACTCTGTTAGATGAATTAACAGAACACTAAGCAGTTTCTCAGAAAGTTTCTTTCCAGATTTCATCTGAGGATATTTCCTTTTTCACCATAGCCCTCTTTGGGCTTCCAAATATCACTTTGCCAATTCCACAAGAACTGTCTTAGTGAAAGGCTTCTTGAGGGGAAAGCTGTAACTCTGTGAGATGATTTCACAGAACACAAAGAAGTTTCTCAGAAAGCTTCTTTCTCTTTGTAATCGGAGTATATTTCCTTTGGCCCTATAGTCTTCAAAGGAATCCGAAATATCTGTTCTCAGATTCCACAGAAATAGGGCTAGCAAGGACATCCACGAAATACAGATGTAACTCTGTGTGTGGAAGTCACACATCACAGAGCAGTTTCTCAGAAAATTTCTTTCCAGATTTCATCTGAGGATATTTCCTTTTTCACCATAGCCCTCTATGGGCTTTCAAATATCACTTTGCCAATTCCACAAGAAGTGTCTTAGTGAAAGGCTTCTTGAGGGGAAAGCTGTAACTCTGTGAGATGATTTCACAGAACACAAAGAAGTTTCTCAGAAAGCTTCTTTCTCTTTGTTATCGGAGGATATTTCCTTTGGCCCTATAGTCTTCAAAGGGATCCGAAATATCTGTTCTCAGATTCAACAGAAATAAGGCTAGCAAAGAGATCCACGAAATATAGATGTATCTTTGTGTGTGGAAGTCACACATCACAGAGCAGCTTCTCAGAAAGCTTCTTTCCAGATTTCATCTGAGTATATTTCCTTTTTCACCATAGCCCTCTATGCGCCTCCAAATATCACTTTGCCAATTCCACAAGAACTGTCTTACCGAAAGGCTTCTTGAGGGGAAAGCTGTAACTCTGTGAGATGATTTCACAGAACACAAAGAAGTTTCTCAGAAAGCTTCTTTCTCTTTGTTATCGCAGGATATTTCCTTTGGCCCTATAGTCTTCAAAGGGATCCGAAATATCTGTTCTCAGATTCCACAGATAAAAGGCTAGCAAAGAGATCCACGAAATACAGATGTAACTCTGTGAGCGGAAGTCACACATCCCAGAATATCTTCTCATAAAGCTTCTTTCCGATTTCATCTTAGGATATTTCCTTTTTCACCATAGCCCTCTATGGGTTTCCAACTATCACTTTGCCAATTCCACAAGAACTGTCTTAGCGAAAGGCTTCTTCATGGGAAAGCTGTAACTCTGTGAGATGATTTCACAGAACACAAAGAAGTTTCTCAAAAAGTTTCTTTCTCTTTGTTATCGGAGGATATTTCCTTTGGCTCTATAGTCTTAAAAGGGATCCGAAATATCTGTTCTCAGATTCCACAGAAATAAGGCTAGCAAAGAGATCCACGAAATACAGATGTAACTCTGTGTGTGGAAGTCACACATCACAGAGCAGCTTATCAGAAAGCTTCCTTCCAGATTTCATCTGAGGATATTTCCTTTTTCACCATAGCCCTCTATGCGCCTCCAAATATCACTTTGCCAATTCCACAAGAACTGTCGTAGTGAAAGGCTTCCTGAGGGGAAAGCTGTAACTCTGTGAGATGATTTCACAGAACACAAAGAAGTTTCTCAGAAAGCTTCTTTCTCTTTGTTATCGGAGGATATTTCCTTTGTCCCTAGAGTCTTCAAAGGGATCCGAAATATCTGTTCTCAGATTCCACAGAAATAAGGCTAGCAAAGAGATCTACGAAATACAGATGTAACTCTGTGAGTGGATGTCAAACATCACAGAGCTGTTTCTCAGAAAGCTTCTTTCCAGATTTCATCTGAGGATATTTCCTTTTTCACCATAGCCCTCTATGGGTTTCCAAATATCATTTTGCCAATTCCACAAAAAATGATTTAACGAAAGGCTTCTTCATGGGAAAGCTTAACTCTGTGAGATGATTTCACAGAACATAAAGAAGTTTCTCAGAAAGCTTCTTTCTCTTTGTTATCGCAGGATATTTCCTTTGGCCCTATATTCTTCAAAGGGATCCGAAATATCTGTTCTCAGATTCCACAGAAATAAGGCTAGCAAAGAGATCCATGAAATACAGATGTAACTCTGTTAGATGAATTAACAGAACACTAAGCCCTTTCTCAGAAAGCTTCTTTCCAGCTTTCATCTGAGGATATTTCCTTTTTCACAATAGCCCTCTATGGGCTTCCAAATATCACTTTGCCAATTCCACAAGAACTGTCTTAGTGAAAAGCTTTTTGAGGGGAAAGCTGTAACTCTGTGAGATGATTTCACAGAACACAAAGAAGTTTCTCAGAAAGCTTCTTTCTCTTTGTTATCGGAGGATATTTCCTTTGGCCCTATAGTCATCAAAGGGATCCGAAATATCTGTTCTCAGATTCCTCAGAAATAAGGCTAGCAAAGAGATCCACAAAATACAGATGTAACTCTGTGAGATGAATTAACAGAACACTAAGCAGTTTCTCAGAAAGCTTCTTTCCAGATTTCATCTGAGGATATTTCCTTTTTCACCATATCCCTCTATGGGCTTCCAAATATCACTTTGCCAATTCCACAAGAACTGTCTTAGTGAAAGGCTTCTTGAGGGGAAAGCTGTAACTCTCTGAGATGATTTCACAGAACACAAAGAAGTTTCTCAGAAAGCTTCTTTCTCTTTGTTATCGGAGGATATTTCCTTTGGCCCTATAGTCTTCAAAGGAATCCGAAATATCTCCTCTCAGATTCAACAGAAATAAGGCTAGCAAAGAGATCCACGAAATACAGATGTAACTCTGTGAGTGGAAGTCACACATCACAGAGCATCTTCTCATAAAGCTTCTGTCCGATTTCATCTGAGGATATTTCCTTTTTCACCATACCCTCTATGAGCTTCCAAATATCACTTTGCCAATTCCACAAGAACTGTCTTAGCGAAAGGCTTCTTGAGGGGAAAGCTGTAACTCTGTGAGATGATTTCACAGAACACAAAGAAGTTTCTCAGAAAGTTTCTTTCTCTTTGTTATCGGAGGATATTTCCTTTGGCTCTATAGTCTTAAAAGGGATCCGAAATATCTGTTCTCAGATTCCACAGAAATAAGGCTAGCAAAGAGATCCACGAAATACAGATGTAACTCTGTTAGTGGATGTCACACATCACAGAGCTGTTTCTCAGAAAGCTTCTTTCCAGATTTCATCAGAGGATATTTGCTTTTTCACCATAGCCCTCTATGGGCTTCCAAATATCATATTGCCAATTCCACAAATAATGTCTCAACGAAAGGTTTCTTGATGAGAAAGCTGTAACTCTGTGAGATGATTTCACAGAACACAAAGAAGTTTCTCAGAAAACTTCTTTCTCTTTGTTATCGCAGGATATTTCCTTTGGCCCTATATTCTTCAAAGGGATCTGAAATATCTGTTCTCAGATTCCACAGAAATAAGGCTAGCAAAGAGATCCATGAAATACAGATGTAACTCTGTTAGATGAATTAACAGAACACTAAGCAGTTTCTCAGAAAGCTTCTTTCCAGATTTCATCTGAGGATATTTCTTTTTTCACCATAGCCCTATATGGGCTTCCAAATATCACTTTGCCAATTCCTCAAGAACTGTCTTAGCGAAAGGCTTCTTGAGGGGAAAGCTGTAACTCTGTGAGATGATTTCACAGAACACAAAGAAGTTTCTCAGAAAGCTTCTTTCTCTTTGTAATCGGAGTATATTTCCTTTGGCCCTATAGTCTTCAAAGGAATCCGAAATATCTGTTCTCAGATTCCACAGAAATAGGACTAGCAAGGACATCCACGAAATACAGATGTAACTCTGTGTGTGGAAGTCACACATCACAGAGCAGTTTCTCAGAAAGTTTCTTTCCAGATTTCATCTGAGGATATTTCCTTTTTCACCATAGCCCTCTATGGGCTTCCAAATATCACTTTGCCAATTCCACAAGAACTGTCTTAGTGAAAGGCTTCTTGAGGGGAAAGCTGTAACTCTGTGAGATGATTTCACAGAACACAAAGATGTTTCTCAGAAAGCTTCTCTCTCTTTGTTATCGGAGGATATTTCCTTTGGCCCTATAGTCTTCAAAGGGATCCGAATTATCTGTTCTCAGATTCAACAGAAATAAGGCTAGCAAAGAGATCCACGAAATACAGATGTAACTCTGTGTGTGGAAGTCACACATCACAGAGCAGCTTCTCAGAAAGCTTCTTTCCAGATTTCATCTGAGTATATTTCCTTTTTCACCATAGCCCTCTATGCGCCTCCAAATATCACTTTGCCAATTCCACAAGAACTGTCTTACCGAAAGGCTTCTTGAGGGGAAAGCTGTAACTCTGTGAGATGATTTCACAGAACACAAAGAAGTTTCTCAGAAAGCTTCTTTCTCTTTGTTATCGGAGGATATTTCCTTTGGCCCTAGATTCTTCAACGGGATCCGAAATATCTGTTCTCAGATTCCACAGAAATAACGCTAGCAAAGAGATCTACGAAATACAGATGTAACTCTGTGAGTGGATGTCACACATCACAGAGCTGTTTCTCAGAAAGCTTCATTCCAGATTTCATCTGAGGATATTTCCTTTTTCACCATAGCCCTCTATGGGTTTCCAAATATCATTTTGCCAATTCCACAAAAAATGACTTAACGAAAGGCTTCTTCATGGGAAAGCTGTAACTCTGTGAGATGATTTCACGGAACACAAAGAAGTTTCTCAGAAAGCTTCTTTCTCTTTGTTATCGCAGGATATTTCCTTTGGCCCTATATTCTTCAAAGGGATCCGAAATATCTGTTCTCAGATTCCACAGAAATAAGGCTAGCAAAGAGATCCATGAAATAAAGATGTAACTCTGTTAGATGAATTAACAGAACACTAAGCAGTTTCTCAGAAAGCTTCTTTCCAGATTTCATCTGAGGATATTTCCTTTTTCACAATAGCCCTCTATGGGCTTCCAAATATCACTTTGCCAATTCCACAAGAACTGTCTTAGTGAAAAGCTTTTTGAGGGGAAAGCTGTAACTCTGTGAGATGATTTCACAGAACACAAAGAAGTTTCTCAGAAAGCTTCTTTCTCTTTGTTATCGGAGGATATTTCCTTTGGCCCTATAGTCATCAAAGGGATCCGAAATATCTGTTCTCAGATTCCACAGAAATAAGGCTAGCAAAGAGATCCACGAAATACAGATGTAACTCTGTGAGATGAATTAACAGAACACTAAGCAGTTTCTCAGAAAGCTTCTTTCCAGATTTCATCTGAGGATATTTCCTTTTTCACAATAGCCCTCTATGGGCTTCCAAATATCACTTTGCCAATTCCACAAGAACTGTCTTAGTGAAAAGCTTTTTGAGGGGAAAGCTGTAACTCTGTGAGATGATTTCACAGAACACAAAGAAGTTTCTCAGAAAGCTTCTTTCTCTTTGTTATCGCAGGATATTTCCTTTGGCCCTATAGTCATCAAAGGGATCCGAAATATCTGTTCTCAGATTCCACAGAAATAAGGCTAGCAAAGAGATCCACGAAATACAGATGTAACTCTGTGAGATGAATTAACAGAATACTAAGCAGTTTCACAGAAAGCTTCTTTCCAGATTTCATCTGAGGATATTTCATTTTTCACCATAGCCCTCTATGGGCTTCCAAATATCACTTTGCCAATTCCACCAGAACTGTCTTAGCGAAAGGCTTCTTGAGGGGAAAGCTGTAACTCTGTGAGATGATTTCTCAGAACACAAAGAAGTTTCTCAGAAAGCTTCCTTCTCTTTGTTATCGGAGGATATTTCCTTTGGTCCTATAGTCATCAAAGGGATCCGAAATATCTGTTCTCAGATTCCACAGAAATAAGGCTAGCAAAGATATCCACGAAATACAGATGTAACTCCGTGTGTGGAAGTCACACATCACAGAGCAGTTTCTCAGAAAACTTCTTTCCAGATTTCATCTGAGGATATTTCCTTTTTCACCATAGCCCTCTAGGGGTTGCAAATATCACTTTGCCAATTCCACAAGAACTGTCTTAGCGAAAGGCTTCTTGAGGGGAAAGCTGTAATTCTGTGAGATGATTTCACAGAACACAAACAAGTTTCTCAGAAAGCTTCTTTCTCTTTGTTATCGGAGGATATTTCCTTTGGCCCTATAGTCTTCAAAGGGATCCGAAATATCTGTTCTCAGATTACACAGAAATAAGGCTAGCGTAGAGATCCACGAAACACAGATGTAACTCTGTGTGTGGAAGTCTCGCATCACAGAGCATTTTCTTAGAAAGCTTCTGTCCAGATTTCATCTGAGGATATTTCCTTTTTCACCATAGCCCTCTATGGGCTTCCAAATATCACTTTGCCAATTCCACAAGAACTGTCTTAGCGAAAGGCTTCTTGAGGGGAAAGCTGTAACTCTGTGAGATGATTTCCCAGAACACAAAGAAGTTTCTCAGAAAGTTTCTTTCTCTTTGTTATCGGAGGATATTTCCTTTGGCTCTATAGTCTTAAAAGGGATCCGAAATATCTGTTCTCAGATTCCACAGAAATAAGGCTAGCAAAGAGATCCACGAAATACAGATGTAACTCTGTGTGTGGAAGTCACACATCACAGAGCAGCTTCTCAGAAAGCTTCTTTCCAGATTTCATCTGAGGATATTTCCCTTTTCACCAAAGCCCTCTATGCGCCTCCAAATATCACTTTGCCAATTCCACAAGAACTGTCTTAGTGAAAGGCTTCTTGAGGGGAAAGCTGTAATTCTGTGAGATGATTTCACAGAACACAAAGAAGTTTCTCAGAAAGCTTCTTTCTCTTTGTTATCGCAGGATATTTCCTTTGGCCCTAGAGTCTTTAAAGGGATCCGAAATATCTGTTCTCAGATTCCACAGAAATAAGGCTAGCAAAGAGATCCACGAAATACAGATGTAACTCTGTTAGAGGATGTCACACATCACAGAGCTGTTTCTCAGAAAGCTTCTTTCCAGATTTCATCAGAGGATATTTCCTTTTTCACCATAGCCCTCTATGGGCTTCCAAATATCATTTTGCCAATTCCACAAAAAATGTCTCAACGAAAGGTTTCTTGATGAGAAAGCTGTAACTCTGTGAGATGATTTCACAGAACACAAAGAAGTTTCTCAGAAAATTTCTTTCTCTTTGTTATCGCAGGATATTTCCTTTGGCCCTATATTCTTCAAAGGGATCTGAAATATCTGTTCTCAGATTCCAGAGAAATAAGGCTAGCAAAGAGATCCATGAAATACAGATGTAACTCTGTTAGATGAATTAACAGAACACTAAGCAGTTTCTCAGAAAGCTTCTTTCCAGATTTCATCTGAGGATATTTCTTTTTTCACCATAGCCCTATATGGGCTTCCAAATATCACTTTGCCAATTCCTCAAGAACTGTCTTAGCGAAAGGCTTCTTGAGGGGAAAGCTGTAATTCTGTGAGATGATTTCACAGAACACAAACAAGTTTCTCAGAAAGCTTCTTTCTCTTTGTTATCGGAGGATATTTCCTTTGGCCCTATAGTCTTCAAAGGGATCCGAAATATCTGTTCTCAGATTCCACAGAAATAAGGCTAGCGTAGAGATCCACGAAACACAGATGTAACTCTGTGTGTGGAAGTCTCGCATCACAGAGCATTTTCTTAGAAAGCTTCTGTCCAGATTTCATCTGAGGATATTTCCTTTTTCACCATAGCCCTCTATGGGCTTCCAAATATCACTTTGCCAATTCCACAAGAACTGTCTTAGCGAAAGGCTTCTTGAGGGGAAAGCTGTAACTCCGTGAGATGATTTCACAGAACACAAAGAAGTTTCTCAGAAAGCTTCTTTCTCTTTGTTATCGGAGGATATTTCCTTTGGCCCTATACTCTTCAAAGGAATCCGAAATATCTGTTCTCAGATTCAACAGAAATAAGGCTAGCAAAGAGATCCACGAAATACAGATGTAACTCTGTGAGTGGAAGTCACACATCACAGAGCATCTTCTCATAAAGCTTCTGTCCGATTTCATCTGAGGATATTTCCTTTTTCACCATAGCCCTCTAGGGGCTTCCAAATATCACTTTTCCAATTCCACAAGAACTGTCTTAGCGAAAGGCTTCTTGAGGGGAAAGCTGTAACTCTGTGAGATGATTTCACAGAACACAAAGAAGTTTCTCAGAAAGTTTCTTTCTCTTTGTTATCGGAGGATATTTCCTTTGGCCCTATAGTCTTCAAAGGGATCCGAAATATCTGTTCTCAGATTCCACAGAAATAAGGCTAGCAAAGAGATTCACGAAATACAGATGTAACTCTGTGAGATGAATTAACAGAACGCTAAGCAGTTTCTGAGAAAGCTTCTTTCCAGATTTCATCTGAGGATATTTCCTTTTTTACCATAGCCCTCTACGGGCTTCCAAATATCACCTTGCCAATTCCACAAGAACTGTCTTAGCGAAAGGCTTCTTGAGGGGAAAGCTGTAACTCTGTGAGATGATTTCAGAGAACACAAAGAAGTTTCTCAGAAAGCTTCTTTCTCTTTGTTATCGGAGGATATTTCCTTCGGCCCTATAGTCTTCAAAAGGATCCGAAATATCTGTTCTCAGATTCCACAGAAATAAGGCTAGCAAAGAGATCCACGAAATGCAGATGTAACTCTGTGAGGGGAAGTGACACATCACAGAGCAGATTCTCAGAATGCTTCTTTCCAGATTTCATCTGAGGATATTTCCTTTTTCACCATAGCCCTCTATGGGCTTCCAAATATCACACTGCCAGTTCCACAAGAACTGTCTTAGCGAAAGGCTTCTTGAGGGCGAAGCTGTAACTCTGTGAGATGATTTCACAGAACACAAAGAAGTTGTTCAGAAAGCTTCTTTCTCTTTGTTATCGCAGGATATTTCCTTTGGACCTATAGTCTTCATAGGGATCCGAAATATCTGTTCTCAGCTTCCACAGAAATAAGGCTAGCAAAGAGATCCACGAAATACAGATGTAACTCTGTGAGATGAATTAACAGAACACTAAGCAGTTTCTCAGAAAGCTTCTTTCCAGATTTCATCTGAGGATATTTCCTTTTTCACCATAGCCCTCTTTGGGTTTCCAAATATCACTTTGCCAATTCCACAAGAACTGTCTTAGCGAACGGCTTCTGGACGGGAAAGCGGTAACTCTGTGAGATGATTTCACAGAACACAAAGAAGTATCTCAGAAAGCTTCTTTCTCTTTCTTATCGGAGGATATTTCCTTTGGCCCTATAGTCTTCAATGGGATCCGAAATATCTGTTCTCAGATTCCACAGAAATAAGGCTAGCAAAGAGATCCACGAAATACAGATGTAACTCTGAGTGTGGAAGTCACACATCGCAGAGCAGTTTCTCAGAAAGCTTTTTTCCAGATTTCATCTGAGGATATTTCCTTTTTCACCATAGCCCTCTAAGGGCTTCCAAATATCACTTTGCCAATTCCACAAGAAGTGTCTTAGCGACAGGCTTCTTGAGGGGAAAGCTGAAACTGTGTGAGATTATTTCACAGAACACAAAGAAGTTTCTCAGAAAGCTTCTTTCTCTTTGTTATCGGAGGATATTTGCTTTGGCCCTAGAGTCTTCAAAGGGATCCGAAATATCTGTTCTCAGATTCCACAGAAATAAGGCTAGCAAAGAGATCCACGAAATACAGATGTAACTCTGTGAGTTGAATTAACAGAACACTAAGCAGTTTCTCAGAAAGCTTCTTTCCAGATTTCATCTGAGGATATTTCCTTTTTCACCATAGCCCTCTATGTGCTTCCAAATATTACTTTGCCAATACCACAAGAAATGTCTCAGCGAAAGGCTTCTTTGGGGGAAAGCTGTAACTCTGTGAGATGATTTCACAGAACACAAAGAAGTCTGTCCGAAAGCTTCTTTCTCTTTGTTATCGCAGGATACTTCCTTTGGCCCTATACTCTTCAAAGGGATCCGAAATATCTGTTCTCAGATACCACAGAAATAAGGCTAGCAAAGAGATCCACGAAATACAGATGTAACTCTGTGAGATGAATTAACAGAACACTAAGCAGATTCTCAGAAAGCTTCTTTCCAGATTTCATCTGAGGATATTTCCTTTTTCACCATAGCCCTCTATGGGCTTCCAAATATCACTTTGCCAATTCCACAAGAACTGTCTTAGGGAAAGGCTTCTTGAGGGGAAAGCTGTAACTCTGTGAGATGATTTCACAGAACACAAAGAAGTTTCCCAGAAAGCTTCTTTCTATTTGTTATTGGAGGATATTTCCTTTGGCCCTATAGTCTTCAAAGGGATCCGAAATATCTGTTCTCAGATTCCACAGAAAAAGGGCTGGCAAAGAGATCCATGAAATACAGATGTATCTCTGTGAGATGAATTAGCAGAACACTAAGCCGTTTCTCAGAAAGCTTCTTTCCAGATTTCATCTAAGGATATTTCCTTTTTCACCACAGCGCTCTATGGGCTTCCAATTATCACTTTGCGAATTCCACAAGAACTGTCTTAGCCAAAGGCTTCTTGAGGAGAAAGCTGTAACTCTGTGAGATGATTTCACAGAACAAAAGAAGTTTCTCAGAAAGCTTCTATCTCTTTGTTATCGGAGGATATTTCCTTTGGCCCTATTGTCTTTAAAGGGATCCGAAATATCTGTTCTCAGATTCCTCAGAAATAAGGCTAACAAAGAGATCCACGCAATACAGAAGTAACTCTGTGAGATGAATTAACAGAACACTAAGCCGTTTCTCCGAAAGCTTCTTTCCAGATTTCATCTGAGGATATTTCCTTTTTCACCATACCCCTCTATGGGCTTACAAATATCACTTTACCAATTCCACAAGAACTGTCTTAGCGAAAGGCTTCTTGAGGGGAAAGCTGTAACTCTGTGAGATGATTTCACAGAACACAAAGAAGTTTCTCAGACAGCTTCTTTCTCTTTGTTATCGGAGGATATTTCCTTTGGCCCTAGAGTCTTCAAAGGAATCCGAAATATCTGTTCTCAGATTCCACAGAAATAAGGATACCAAAGAGATCCACGAAATACAGATGTAACTCTCTGTGTGGAAGTCACACATCACAGAACATTTTCTCAGAAAGGTTCTTTCCAGATTTCATCGGAGGATATTTCCTTTTTCACCATGGCCCTCTATGGGCTTCCAAATATCACTTTGCCTATTCCACAAGAACTGACTTAGCGCAACGCTTCTTGAGGGAAAAGCTGTAACTCTGTGAGATGATTTCACAGATCACAAAGAAGTTTCTTAGAAAGCTTCTTTCTCTTTGTTATCGGAGGATATTTCCTTTGGCCCTATAGTCTTCAAAGGGATCCGAAATATCTATTCTCAGATTCCACAGAAATAAGGCTAGCAAAGAGATTCATGAAATATAGATGTAACTCTTTGTGTGGAAGTCACACATCACAGGGCAGTTTCTCAGAAAGCTTCTTTCCAGATTTCATATGAGGATATTTCCTTTTTCACCATAGCCCTCTACGGGCTTCCAAATATCACTTTGCCAGTTCCACAAGAGCTGTCTTAGCGAAAGGCTTCTTGAGGGGAAAGCTGTAACTCTTTGTGATGATTTCACAGAACACAAAGAAGTTTCTCAGAAAGCTTCTTTCTCTTTGTTATCGGAGGATATTTCCTTTGGCCCTATAGTGTTCAAAGGGATCCGAAATATCTGTTCTCAGATTCCACAGAAATAAGGCTAGTAAAGAGATCCATGAAATACAGATGTAACTCTGTGAGATGAATTAACAGAACACTAAGCAGTTTCTCAGAAAGTTTTTTTACAGATTTCATCTGAGGATAATTTCTTTTGCACCGTAGCCCTCTATGAGATTCCAAATATCACTTTGCGAATTCCACAAGAACTGTCTTAACGAAAGGCTCTTGAGGGGAAAGCTGTAACTCTGTGAGATGATTTCACAGAACACAAAGAAGTTTCTCAGAAAGCTTCTTTCACTTTGTTATCAGAGGTTATTTCCTTTGGCCCTGTAGTCTTCAAAGGCATCCGAAATATCTGTTCTCAGATTCCACAGAAATAGGATAGCAAAGAGATCCATGAAATACAGATGTAACTCTGTTGGATGAATTAATAGAACACTAAGCACTTTATCAGAAAGTTTCATTCCAGATTTCATCTGAGGATATTTCCTTTTTCACCATAGGCCTCTATGGGCTTCCAAATATCACTTTGCGAATTCCACAAGAACTGACTTAGCGAAACGCTTCTTGAGGGAAAAGCTGTAACTCTGTGAGATGATTTCACAGATCACAAAGAAGTTTCTCAGAAAGCTTCTTTCTCTTCGTTATCGAAGGATATTTCCTTTGGCCCTATACTCTTCAAAGGGATCCGAAATATCTGATCTCAGATTCCACAGAAATAAGGCTGGGAAAGAGATCCAAGAAATACAGATGAAACGCTGTGAGATGAATTAACAGAACACTAAGCAGTTTCTCAGAAAGCTTCTTTCCAGATTTCATCTGAGGTATTGTCTTTTTCACCATAGCCCTCTAGGGATTCCAAATATCACTTTGCCAATTCCACAAGAACTGTTAGCGAAAAGCTTCTGGAGGGGAACGCTGTAACTCTGTGAGATGATTTCACAGAACACAAAGAAGTTTCTCAGAAAGCTTCTTTCTCTTTGTTATCGGAGGATATTTCCTTTGGCCCTATACTCTTCAAAGGGATCCGAAATATCTGTTCTCAGATTCCACAGAAATAAGGCTAGCAAAGAGATTCACGAAAAACAGATATAACTCTGTGTGTGGAAGTCACATCACAGAGCAGTTTCTCAGAAAACTTCTTTCCAGATTTCATCTGAGGATATTTCCTTTTCCACCACAGCCCTCTATGGGCTTCCAAATATCACTTTGCCAATTCCACAAGAACTGTCTTAGCGAAAGGCTTCTTGAGGGGAAAGCTCTAACTCTGTGAGATAATTTCACAGAACACAAAGAAGTTTCTTAGAAAGCTTCTTTCTCTTTGTTATCGCAGGATATTTCCTTTGGCCCTATAGTCTTCAAAGGGATCCGAAATATCTGTTCTCAGATTCCACAGAAATAAGGATAGCAAAGAGATCCATGAAATACAGATGTAACTCTGTGAGATGAATTAACAGAACACTAGGCAGTTTCTCAGAAAGCTTCTTTCCAGATTTGATTTGAGGATATTTCCTTTTTCACCATAGCCCTCTATGGGCTTCCAAATATCACTTTCCGAATTCCACAAGAACTGGCTTAGCGAAAGGCTTCCTGAGGCGAAAGCTGTAACTCTGTGAGATGATTTCACAGAACACAAAGAAGTTTCTCAGAAAGCTTCTTTCTCTTTGTTATCGGAGGATATTTCCTTTGGCCCTAGAGTCTTCAAAGGAATCCGAAATATCTGTTCTCAGATTCCACAGAAATAAGGCTAGCAAAGAGATCCACGAAATACAGATGTAACTCTGTGTGTGGAAGTCACATATCACAGAGCAGTTTCTCAGAAAGCTTCTTTCCAGATTTCATCTGAGGATATTTTCTTTTTCATCGTAGCCCTCTATGTGCTTCCAGATATCACTTTGCCAATTCCACAAGAACTGTCTTAGCGAAAGCCTTCTTGAATGGAAAGCTGTAACTCTGTGAGATGATTTCACAGAACACAAAGAAGTTTCTGAGAAAGCTTCTTTCTCTTTGTTATCGGAGGATATTTCCTTTGGCCCTATAGTCTTCAAAGGGATCCGAAATACCTGTTCTCAGATTCCATAGAAATAAGGCTAGCCAGCAGATCCACGAAATACAGATGCAACTCTATGTGTGGAAGTCACAGGTCACAGAGCAGTTTCTCAGAAAGCTTCCTTCCATTTCATCTGAGGATATTTCCTTTTTCACCATATCGCTCTTTGGGCTTCCAAATATCACTTTGCCAATTCCACAAGAACTGTCTAAGCGAAAGGCTTCTTGAGGGGAAACCTGTAACTATGTGAGATGATTTCACAGAACACAAAGAAGTTTCTCACAAAGCTTCTTTCTCTTTGTTATCGGAGGATATTTCCTTTGGCCCTATACTCTTCAAAGGGATCCGAAGTATCTGTTCTCAGATTCCACAGAAATAAGGCTAGCAAAGATATCCACGAAATACAGATGTAACTCTGAGAGATGAATTAACAGAACACTAAGCAGTTTCTCAGAAAACTTTTTCCAGATTTCATCTGAGGATATTTCCTGTTTCACCATAGTCCTCTAAGGGCTTCCAAATATCACTTTGCCAATTCCACAAGAACTGTCTTAGCGAAAGGATTTTTGAGGGGAAAGCTGTAACTCTGTGAGATGATTTCACAGAACACAAAGAAGTTTCTCAGAAAGCTTCTTTCTCTTTGTTATCGCAGGATATTTCCTTTGGCCCTATAGTCTTCAAAGGGATCCGAAATATCTGTTCTCAGATTCCACAGAAATAAGGCTAGCAAAGAGATCCACGAAATACAGATGTAACTCTGCGTGTGGAAGTCACACATCTCAGAGCAGTTTCTCAGAAAGTTCTGTCCAGATTTCATCTGACGATATTTCCTTTTTCACCATAGCCCTCAGTGGACTTCCAAATATCACTTTGCCAATTCCAAAAGAACTGTCTTAGCGAAAGGCTTCTTGAGGGGAAAGCTGTAACTCTGTGAGATGATTTCACAGAACACAAAGAAGTTTCTAAGGAAGCTTCTTTCTCTTTGTTATCAGACGATATTTCCTTTGGCCCTATAGTCTTCAAAGTGATCCGAAATATCTGTTCCTAGATTCCACAGAAATAAGGCTAGCAAAGAGATCCAACAAATACAGATGTAACTCTGTGAGTGGAAGTCACACATCACAGAGCAGTTTCTCAGAAAGCTTCTTTCCATATTTCATTTTAGGATATTTCCTTTTTCACCATAGCCCTCTATGGGCTTCCAAATATCACTTTGCCAATTCCACAAGAACTGTCTTAGCGAAACGCTTCGTGAGGGGAAAGCTGTAACTCTGTGAGATGATTTCGCAGAACACAAAGAAGTTTCTCAGAAAGCTTCTTTCTCTTTGATATCGGAGGATATTTCCTTTGGCCCTATAGTCTTCAAAGGGATCCGAAATATCTGTTCTCAGATTCCACAGAAATAAGGCTAGCAAAGATATACACGAAATACAGATGTAACTCTGTGTGTGGAAGTCACACATCACAGAGCAGTATCTCAGAAAGCTTCTTTCCAAATTTCGTCTGAGGATATTTCCTTTTTCACCGTAGCCCTCTACGGGCTTTCAAATATCACTTTGCCAATTCCACAAGCACTGTCTAAGCGAAAGACTTCTTGAGGGTAAAGCTGTACCTCTGTGAGATGATTTCCAGAACACAAAGAAGTTTTTCAGAAAGCTTCTTTCTCTTTGTTACCGCAGGATATTTCCTTTAGCTGTATAGTCTTCAAAGGGATCCGAAATATCTCTTCTCAGATTCCACCGAAATAAGGCTAGCAAAGAGATCCATGAAATACAGATGTAACTCTGTGAGATGAATTCACAGAACACTTAGCAGTTTCTCAGAAAGCTGCTTACCAGATTTCATCTGAGGATATTTCCTTTTTCACCAAAGCCCTCTATGGGCTTCCAAATGTCACTTTGCCAATTGCACAAGAACTGTCTTAGCGAAAGGCTGTTTGAGGGGAAAGCTGTAACTCTGTGAGATGATTTCACAGAACAAAAAGAAGTTTCTCAGAAAGCTTCTTTCTCTTTGTTATCGGAGGATATTTCCTTTGGCCCTAGAGTCTTCAAAGGGATCCGAAATATCTGTTCACAGATTCCACAGAAATAAGGCTAGCAAAGAGATCCACGAAATACAGATGTAACTCTAGGAGTGGAAGTCTCACATCACAGAGCAGTTTCTCAGAAAGTTTCTTTCCAGATTTCATCTGAGGATATTTCCTTTTTCACCATAGCCCTCTACGGGCTTCCAAATATCACTTTGCCAATTCCAAAGGAAATGTCTTAGCGAAAGGCTTCTGGAGGAAAAGCGGTAATTCTGTGAGATGATTTCAATGAACACAAAGAAGTTTCTCAGAAAGCTTCTTTCTCTTTGTTATTGGAGGATATTTCCTTTGGCCCTATAGTCTTCAAAGGGATCCGAAATATCTGTTCTCAAATTCCACAGAAATAAGGCTAGCAAAGTGATCCACGAAATACAGATGTAACTCTGTGAGATGAATTAACATAACACTAAGCAGTTTCTCAGAAACGTTCTTTCCAGATTGCTTCTGAGGATATTTCATTTTTTACCATAGCTCTCTACGGGCTTCCAAATATCACTTTCCAATTCCACAGGAAATGTCTTAGCGAAAGGCTTCTGGAGGGGAAAGCGGTAACTCTGTGAGATGATTTCACAGAACACAAAGTTTTTCAGAAAGCTTCTTTCTCTTTGTTATCAGAGGATATTTACTTTGTCCCTATAGTCTTCAAAGGGATCCGAAATATCACTTCTCAGATTCCACAGAAATAAGGCGAGCAAAGAGATCCACGAAATACAGAGGTAACTCTGTGAGTGGAAATCACACATCACAGAGCAGTTTCTCAGAAAGCTTTTTTCCAGATTTCATCTGAGGATATTTCCTTTTTAACAATAGCCCTCTATGTGCTTCCAAACATTACTTTGCCAATACCACAAGAACTATCTTAGCGAAAGGCTTCTTGGGGGAAAGGTGTAACTCTGTGAGATGATTTCACAGAACACAGAGAAGTTTCTCAGAAAGCTTCTTTCTCTTTGTTATCGGAGGATATTTCCTTTGGCCCTATAGTCTTCAAAGGGATCCGAAATATCTCTTCTCAGATTCCATAGAAATAAGGGTAGCAAAGAGATCCACGAAATACAGATGTAACTCTGTGAGATGAATTAACAGAACACTAAGCAGTTTCTCAGAAACCTTCTTTCCAGATTTCATCTGAAGATATTTCCTTTTTCACCATAGCCCTCTATGGGATTCCAAATATCACTTTGCCAATTTTACAAGAACAGTCTTAGCGAAAGGCTTCTAGAGAGGAAAGCTGTAACTCTGTGATATGATTTCACAGAACACCAAGAAGTTTCTCAGAAAGCTTCTTTCTCTTTGTTATCGGAGGATATTTCCTTTGGCCCTATAGTCTTCAAAGGGATCCGAAATATCTGTTCTCAGATTCCACAGAAATAAGGCTAGCAAAGAGATCCACGAAATACAGATGTAACTCTGTGAGATGAATTAACAGAACATTAAGCACATAATCAGAAAGCTTCTTTCCAGATTTCATCTGAGGATATTTCCTTTTTCACCATAGCCCTCTATGGGCTTCCAAATATCACTTTGCCAATTCCACAAGAACTGTCTTAGCGAAACGCTTCGTGAGGGGAAAGCTGTAACTCTGTGAGATGATTTCGCAGAACACAAAGAAGTTTCTCAGAAAGCTTCTTTCTCTTTGTTATCGGAGGATATTTCCTTTGGCCCTATAGTCTTCAAAGGGATCAGAAATATCTGTTCTCAGATTCCACAGAAATAAGGCTAGCAAAGATATACACGAAATACAGATGTAACTCTGTGTGTGGAAGTCAAACATCACAGAGCAGTATCTCAGAAAGCTTCTTTCCAAATTTCGTCTGAGGATATTTCCTTTTTCACCGTAGCCCTCTTCGGGCTTTCAAATATCACTTTGCCAATTCCACAAGCACTGTCTAAGCGAAAGACTTCTTGAGGGTAAAGCTGTACCTCTGTGAGATGATTTCCAGAACACAAAGAAGTTTTTCAGAAAGCTTCTTTCTCTTTGTTACCGCAGGATATTTCCTTTAGCTGTATAGTCTTCAAAGGGATCCGAAATATCTGTTCTCAGATTCCACAGAAATAAGGCTTGCAAAGAGATCCACGAAATACAGATGTAACTCTGTGAGTGGAAGTCACACATCACAGAGCAGTTTCTCAGAAAGCTTCTTTCCAAATTTCATATGAGGATATTTCCTTTTTCACCATAGCCCTCTAAGGGATTCCAAATATCACTTTGCCAATTCCACAAGAATTGTCTTAGCGAATGGCTTCTTGAGGGGAAAGCGGTAACTCTGTGAGATAGTTTCACAGAACACAAAGAAGTTTTTCAGAAAGCTTCTTTCTCTTTGTTACCGCAGGATATTTCCTTTAGCTGTATAGTCTTCAAAGGGATCCGAAATATCTGTTCTCAGATTCCACAGAAATAGGGCTAGCAAAGAGATCCACGAAATGCAGATGTAACTCTGTGTGTGGAAGTCACACATCGCAGAGCAGTTTCTCAGAAAGCTTTTTTCCAGATTTCATCTGAGGATATTTCCTTTTTCACCATAGCCCTCTATGGGCTTCCAAATATCACTTTGCCAATTCCACAAGAAGTGTCTTAGCGACAGGCTTCTTGAGGGGAAAGCTGAAACTGTGTGAGATTATTTCACAGAACACAAAGAAGTTTCTCAGAAAGCTTCTTTCTCTTTGTTATCGGAGGATATTTACTTTGGCCCTAAAGTCTTCAAAGGGATCCGAAATATCTGTTCTCAGATTCCACAGAAATAAGGCTAGAAAAGAGATGCACGAAATACAGATGTAACTCTGTGAGATGAATTAACAGAACACTAAGCAGTTTCTCAGAAAGCTTCTTTCCAGATTTCATCTGAGGATATTTCCTTTTTCACCATAGCCCTCTATCGGCTTCGAAATATAACTTTGCCAATTCCAAAGAAAATGTCTTAGCGAAAGGCTTCTGGAGGGAAAGCGGTAACTCTGTGAGATGATTTCACAGAACACCAAGAAGTTTCTCAGAAAGCTTCTTTCTCTTTGTTATTGGAGGATATTTCCTTTGGCCCTATAGTCTTCAAAGGGATCCGAAATATCTGTTCTCAAATTCCACAGAAATAAGGCTAGCAAAGTGATCCACGAAATACAGATGTAACTCTGTGAGATGAATTAACATAACACTAAGCAGTTTCTCAGAAACGTTCTTTCCAGATTGCTTCTGAGGATATTTCATTTTTCACCATAGCTCTCTATGGGCTTCCAAATATCACTTTCCAATTCCACAGGAAATGTCTTAGCGAAAGGCTTCTGGAGGGGAAAGCGGTAACTCTGTGAGATGATTTCACAGAACACAAAGTTTTTCAGAAAGCTTCTTTCTCTTTGTTATCAGAGGATATTTACTTTGTCCCTATAGTCTTCAAAGGGATCCGAAATATCACTTCTCAGATTCCACAGAAATAAGGCGAGCAAAGAGATCCACGAAATACAGAGGTAACTCTGTGAGTGGAAATCACACATCACAGAGCAGTTTCTCAGAAAGCTTTTTTCCAGATTTCATCTGAGGATATTTCCTTTTTAACAATAGCCCTCTATGTGCTTCCAAACATTACTTTGCCAATACCACAAGAACTATCTTAGCGAAAGGCTTCTTGGGGGAAAGGTGTAACTCTGTGAGATGATTTCACAGAACACAGAGAAGTTTCTCAGAAAGCTTCTTTCTCTTTGTTATCGGAGGATATTTCCTTTGGCCCTACAGTCTTCAAAGGGATCCGAAATATCTCTTCTCAGATTCCATAGAAATAAGGGTAGCAAAGAGATCCACGAAATACAGATGTAACTCTGTGAGATGAATTAACAGAACACTAAGCAGTTTCTCAGAAACCTTCTTTCCAGATTTCATCTGAGGATATTTCCTTTTTCACCATAGCCCTCTATGGGCTTCCAAATATCACTTTGCCAATTCCACAAGAACTGTCTTAGCGAAACGCTTCGTGAGGGGAAAGCTGTAACTCTGTGAGATGATTTCGCAGAACACAAAGAAGTTTCTCAGAAAGCTTCTTTCTCTTTGTTATCGGAGGATATTTCCTTTGGCCCTGTAGTCCTCAAAGGGATCCGAAATATCTGTTCTCAGATTCCACAGAAATAAGGCTAGCAAAGTTATACACGAAATACAGATGTAACTCTGTGTGTGGAAGTCAAACATCACAGAGCAGTATCTCAGAAAGCTTCTTTCCAAATTTCGTCTGAGGATATTTCCTTTTTCACCGTAGCCCTCTACGGGCTTTCAAATATCACTTTGCCAATTCCACAAGCACTGTCTAAGCGAAAGACTTCTTGAGGGTAAAGCTGTACCTCTGTGAGATGATTTCCAGAACACAAAGAAGTTTTTCAGAAAGCTTCTTTCTCTTTGTTACCGCAGGATATTTCCTTTAGCTGTATAGTCTTCAAAGGGATCCGAAATATCTGTTCTCAGATTCCACAGAAATAGGGCTAGCAAAGAGATCCACGAAATGCAGATGTAACTCTGTGTGTGGAAGTCACACATCGCAGAGCAGTTTCTCAGAAAGCTTTTTTCCAGATTTCATCTGAGGATATTTCCTTTTTCACCATAGCCCTCTATGGGCTTCCAAATATCACTTTGCCAATTCCACAAGAAGTTTCTTAGCGACAGGCTTCTTGAGGGGAAAGCTGAAACTGTGTGAGATTATTTCACAGAACACAAAGAAGTTTCTCAGAAAGCTTCTTTCTCTTTGTTATCGGAGGATATTTACTTTGGCCCTAGAGTCTTCAAAGGGATCCGAAATATCTGTTCTCAGATTCCACAGAAATAAGGCTAGAAAAGAGATGCACGAAATACAGATGTAACTCTGTGAGATGAATTAACAGAACACTAAGCAGTTTCTCAGAAGGCTTCTTTCCAGATTTCATCTGAGGATATTTCCTTTTTCACCATAGCCCTCTATCGGCTTCGAAATATAACTTTGCCAATTCCAAAGAAAATGTCTTAGCGAAAGGCTTCTGGAGGGAAAGCGGTAACTCTGTGAGATGATTTCACAGAACACCAAGAAGTTTCTCAGAAAGCTTCTTTCTCTTTGTTATTGGAGGATATTTCCTTTGGCCCTATAGTCTTCAAACGGATCCGAAATATCTGTTCTCAGATTCCACAGAAATAAGGCTAGCAAAGAGATCCACGAAATACAGATGTAATTCTGTGAGATGAATTAACAGAACACTAAGCAGTTTCTCAGAAAGCTTCCTTCCAAATTTCATCTGAGGATATTTCCTTTTTCACCATAGCCCTCTAAGGGTTTCCAAATATCACTTTGCCAATTCCACAAGAACTGTCTTAGCGAAAGGCTTCTTGAGGGGAAAGCGGTATCTGTGAGATAATTTCACAGAACACAAAGAAGTTTCTCTGAAAGCTTCTTCGTCCTTGTTATCGGAGGATATTTCCTTTGGCCTTATAGTCTTCAAAGGGATCCAAAATATCTGTTCTCAGATTCCACAGAAATAGGGCTAGCAAAGAGATCCACGAAATGCAGAAGTAACTCTGTGAGTGGAAGTGACACATCACAGAGCAGTTTCTCAGAAAGCTTCTTTCCAGATTTTATGTGAGGATATTTCCTTTTTCACCATAGCCCTCTATGGGCTTCCAAATATCACTTTGTCAATTCCACAGAAACTGTCTTAGCGAAAGGCTTCTTGAGGGGAAAGCTCTAACTCTGTGAGATGATTTCACAGAACACAAAGAAGTTTCTCAGAAAGCTTCTTTCTCTTTTTTATCGGAGGATATTTCCTTTGGCCCTATAGTCTTCAGAGGGATCCGAAATATCTGTTCTCAGATTCCACAGAAATAAGGCTAGCAAAGATATCCACGAAATACAGAGGTAACTCTGTGAGTGGAAATCACACATCACAGAGCAGTTTCTCAGAAAGCTTCTTTCCAGATTTCATCTGAGGATATTTCCTTTTTCACCACAGCCCTCTATGGGCTTCCATATATCACTTTGCGAATTCCACAAGAACTGTCTTAGCCAAAGGCTTCTTGAGGGGAAAGCTGTAATTCTGTGAGATGATTTCACAGAACACAAAGAAGTTTCTAAGAAAGCTTCTTTCTCTTTGTTATCGGAGGATATTTCCTTTGGCCCTATAGTCTTCAAAGGAATCCGAAATATCTGTTCTCAGATTCCACAGAAATAAGACTAGCAAAGAGATCCACGAAATACAGATGTAACTCTGTGAGATGAATTAACAGAACACTAAGCAGTTTTTCAGAAAGCTTCTTTCCAGATTTCATCTGAGGATATTTCCTTTTGCACCATAGCCCTCTATGGGCTTCCAAATATAACTTTGCCAATTCCAAAGGAAATGTCTTAGGGAAACGCTTCTGGAGGGAAAGCGGTATCTCTGTGAGATGATTTCACAGAACACCAAGAAGTTTCTCAGAAAGCTTCTTTCTCTTTGTTATTGGAGGATATTTCCTTTGGCCCTATAGTCTTCAAAAGGATCCGAAATATCTGTTTTCAGATTCCACAGAAATAAGGCTAGCAAAGAGATCCACGAAATAAAGATGTAACTCTGTGAGATGAATTAACAGAACACTAAGCAGTTTCTCAGGAAGCTACTTTCCAGATTTCATCTGAGGATATTTCCTTTTCCACCATAGCCCTCTATCGGCTTCCAAATATCACTTTGCCAATTCCACAAGAACTGTCTTAGCGAAAGGCTGTTTGAGGGGAAAGCTGTAACTCTGTGAGATGATTTCACAGAACACAAAGAAGTTTTTCAGAAAGCTTCTTTCTCTTTGTTATCGGAGGATACTTCCTTTGGCCCTATAGTCTTCAAAGGGATCCGAAATATCTGTTCTCAGATACCACAGAAATAAGGCTAGCAAAGAGATCCACGAAATACAGATGTAACTCTGTGAGATGAATTAACAGAACACTAAGCAGTTTCTCAGAAAGCTTCTTTCCAGATTTCATCTGAGGATATTTCCTTTTTCACCATATCCCTCTATGGGCTTCCAAATATCACTTTGCCAATTCCACAAGAACTGTCTTAGTGAAAGACTTCTTGAGCAGAAAGCTGTAACTCTGTGAAGTGATTTCACAGAACACAAAGAAGTTTCTCAGAAAGCTTCTTTATCTTTGTTATCGGAGTATATTTCCTTTGGCCCTATCGTCTTCAAAGGGATCCGAATTATCTGTTCTCAGATTCCACAGAAATAAGGATACCAAAGAGATCCACGAAATACAGATGTAAGTTTCTTTGTGGAAGTCACACATCACAGAACATTTTCTCAGAAAGGTTCTTTCCAGATTTCATCAGAGGATATTTCCTTTTTCACCATGGCCCTCTATGGGCTTTCAAATATCACTTTGCCAATTCCACAAGAACTGTCTTTGGCAGAGGCTTCTTGATGGCAAAGCTGTAACTCCGTGAGATGATTTCACAGAAGACAAAGAAGTTTCTCAGAAAGCTTCTTTCTCTTTTTTATAGCAGTATATTTCCTTTGGCCCTATAGTCATCAAAGGGATCCGAAATATCTGTTCTCAGATTCCACAGAAATAGGATAGCAAAGAGATAGATGAAATACAGAAGTAACTCTGTTGGATGAATTAATAGAACAGTAAGCAGTTTATCAGAAAGTTTCATTCCAGATTTCATCTGAGGATATTTCCTTTTTCACCCTAGCCCTCTATGGGCTTCCAAATATCACTTTGCCTATTCCACAAGAACTGACTTAGCGAAACGCTTCTTGAGGGAAAAGCTGTAACTCTGTGAGATGATTTCACAGATCACAAAGAAGTTTCTCATAAAGCTTCTTTCTCTTTTTTATCGCAGGATATTTCCTTTGGCCCTATAGTCTTCAACGGGATCCGAAATATCTGATCTCAGATTCCACAGAAATAAGGCTAGCAAAGAGATCCACGAAATACAGATGTAACTCTGTGATATGAATTAACAGAACACTAAGCAGTTTCTCAGAAAGCTTCTTTCCAGATTTCATCTGAGGATATTTCCTTTATCACCATAGCCCTCTTTGGGATTCCTAATATCACTTTGCCAATTCCACAAGAACTGTCTTAGCGAAAGGCTTCTTGAGGGGAAAGCTGTAACTCTGTGAGATGATTTCACAGAACATAAAGAAGTTTCTCAGAAAGCTTCTTTCTCTTTGTTATCGGAGGATATTTCCTTTGGCACTATAGTCTTCAAGGCATTCGAAATATCTGTTCTCAGATTCCAAGAAATAAGGCTAGCAAAGAGATCTATGAAATACAGATGTAACTCTGTTGGATGAATTAATAGAACACTAAGCACTTTATCAGAAAGTTTCATTCCAGATTTCATCTGAGGATATTTCCTTTTTCACCATAGGCCTCTATGGGCTTCCAAATATCACTTTGAGAATTCCACAAGAACTGACTTAGCGAAACGCTTCTTGAGGGAAAGCTGTAACTCTGTGAGATGATTTCACAGATCACAAAGAAGTTTCTCAGAAAGCTACTTTCTCTTCGTTATTGGAGGATATTTCCTTTGGCCCTATAGTCTTCAACGCGATCCGAAATATCTGATCTCAGATTCCACAGAAATAAGGCTGGGAAAGAGATCCACGAAATACAGATGAAACGCTGTGAGATGAATTAACAGAACACTAAGCAGTTTCTCAGAAATCTTCTTTCCAGATTTCATCTGAGGTATTGTCTTTTTCACCATAGCCCTCTAGGGGTTCCAAATATCACTTTGCCAATTCCACAAGAACTGTTAGCGAAAAGCTTCTGGAGGGGAAAGCTGTAACTCTGTGAGATGATTTCACAGAACACAAAGAAGTTTCTCAGAAAGCTTCTTTCTCTTTGTTATCGGAGGATATTTCCTTTGGCCCTATAGTCTTCAAAGGGATCCGAAATATCTGTTCTCAGATTCCACAGAAATAAGGCTAGCAAAGAGATTCACGAAAAACAGATATAACTCTGTGTGTGGAAGTCACATCACAGAGCAGTTTCTCAGAAAACTTCTTTCCAGATTTCATCTGAGGATATTTCCTTTTCCACCACAGCCCTCTATGGGCTTCCAAATATCACTTTGCCAATTCCAGATGAACTGTCTTCCCGAAAGGCTTCCTTATGGGAAAGCTGTAACTCTGTGAGATGATTTCACAGAACACAAAAAAGTTTCTCAGAAAGATTCTTTCTCTTTGTTATCGGAGGATATTTCCTTTGGCCCTATGCTCTTTAAAGGGATCCGAAATATCTGTTCTCAGATTCCACAGAAATAAGACTAGCAAAGAGATCCACGAAATACAGATGTAACTCTGTGAGATGAATTAACAGAACACTAAGCAGTTTCTCAGGAGGTTTTTACTGATTTCATTTGAGGATATTTCCTTTTTCACCATAGCCCTCTTAGGGCTTCCAAATATCACTTTGCGAATTCCACAAGAACTGTATTAGCGAAAGGCTTCTTGAGGGGAAAGCTGTAACTCTGTGAGATGATTTCACAGAACACAAAGAAGTTTCTCAGAAAGCTTCTTTCTCTTTGTTATCGCAGGATATTTCCTTTGGCCCTATAGTCTTCAAAGGGATCCGAAATATCTGTTCTCAGATTCCACAGAAATAAGGCTTGCAAAGAGATCCACGAAATACAGATGTAACTCTGTGTGTGGAAGTCACACATCTCTGAGCAGTTTCTCAGAAAGCTTCTTTCCAGATTTCATCTGACGATATTTCCTTTTTCACCATAGCCCTCAATGGAATTCCAAATATCACTTTGCCAATTCCAAAAGAACTGTCTTAGCGAAAGGCTTCTTGAGGGGAAAGCTGTAACTCTGTGAGATGATTTCACAGAACACAAAGAAGTTTCTCAGAAGGCTTCTTTCTCTTTGTTTTCAGACGATATTTCCTTTGGCCCTATAGTCTTCAAAGGGATCCGAAATATCTGTTCCTAGATTCCACAGAAATAAGGCTAGCAAAGAAATCCACCAAATACAGATGTAACTCTGTGAGTGGAAGTCACACATCACAGAGCAATTTCTCAGAAAGCTTCTTTCCATATTTCATCTTAGGATATTTCCTTTTCACCATAGCCTTCTGTGGGCTTCCAAATATCACTTTGCCAATTCCAGATGAACTGTCTTACCGAAAGGCTTCCTTATGGGAAAGCTGTAACTCTGTGAGATGATTTCACAGAACACAAAGAAGTTTCTCAGAAAGCTTCTTTCTCTTTGTTATCGGAGGATATTTCCTTTGGCCCTGTAGTCCTCAAAGGGATCCGAAATATCTGTTCTCAGATTCCACAGAAATAAGGCTAGCAAAGACATCCACGAAATACAGATGTAACTCTGTGTGTGGAAGTCACACATCAGAGAGCAGCTTCTCAGAAAGCTTCTTCCCAGATTTCATCTGAGTATATTTCCTTTTTCACCATAGCCCTCTATGCGCCTGCAAATATCACTTTGCCAATTCCACAAGGACTGTCTCAGTGAAAGGCTTCTTGAGGGGAAAGCTGTAACTCTGTGAGATGATTTCACAGAACACAAAGAAGTTTCTCAGAAAGCTTCTTTCTCTTTGTTATCGGAGGATATTTCCTTTGGCCCTGTAGTCCTCAAAGGGATCCGAAATATCTGTTCTCAGATTCCACAGAAATAAGGCTAGCAAAGACATCCACGAAATACAGATGTAACTCTGTGTGTGGAAGTCACACATCACAGAGCAGCTTCTCAGAAAACTTCTTTCCAGATTTCATCTGAGGATATTTCCTTTTTCACCTTAGCCATCTATGGGCTTCCAAATATCACTTTGCCAATTCCACAAGAACTGTCTTAGCGAAAGGCTTCTTGAGGTTAAAGCTGTAACTCTGTGAGATGATTTCACAGAACACAAAGAAGTTTTTCAGAAAGCTTCTTTCTCTTTGTTATCGGAGGATATTTCCTTTGGCCCTGTAGTCCTCAAAGGGATCCGAAACATCTGTTCTCAAATTCCACAATAATAAGGCTAGCAAACAGATCCTCGAAACACAGATATAACTCTGTGAGATGAATTAACAGAACACTAAGCAGTTTCTCAGAAAACTTCTTTCCAGATTTCATCTGAGGATATTTACTTTTTCACCATAGCCCTCTATGGGCTTCCAAATATCACTTTGCCAATTCCACAAGAAGTGTCTTAGCGACAGGCTTCTTGAGGGGAAAGCTGAAACTGTGTGAGATTATTTCACAGATCACAAAGAAGTTTCTCAGAAAGCTTCTTTCTCTTTGTTATCGGAGGATATTTACTTTGGCCCTAGAGTCTTCAAAGGGATCCGAAATATCTGTTCTCAGATTTCACAGAAATAAGGCTAGAAAAGAGATGCACGAAATACAGATGTAAGTCTGTGAGATGAATTAACAGAACACTAAGCAGTTTCTCAGAAAGCTTCTTTCCAGATTTCATCTGAGGATATTTCCTTTTTCACCATAGCCCTCTATCGGCTTCGAAATATAACTTTGCCAATTCCAAAGAAAATGTCTTAGCGAAAGGCTTCTGGAGGGAAAGCGGTAACTCTGTGAGATGATTTCACAGAACACCAAGAAGTTTCTCAGAAAGCTTCTTTCTCTTTGTTATTGGAGGATATTTCCTTTGGCCCTATAGTCTTCAAAGGGATCCGAAATATCTCTTCTCAGATTCCACAGAAATAAGGCTAGAAAAGAGATCCACGAAATACAGATATAATTCTGTGAGATGAATTAACAGAACACTAAGCAGTTTCTCAGAAAGCTTCTTTCCAAATTTCATCTGAGGATATTTCCTTTTTCACCATAGCCCTCTAAGGGTTTCCAAATATCACTTTGCCAATTCCACAAGAACTGTCTTAGCGAAAGGCTTCTTGAGGGGAAAGCGGTATCTGTGAGATAATTTCACAGAACACAAAGAAGTTTCTCTGAAAGCTTCTTCGTCCTTGTTATCGGAGGATATTTCCTTTGGCCTTATATTCTTCAAAGGGATCCGAAATATCTGTTCTCAGATTCCACAGAAATAGGGCTAGCAAAGAGATCCACGAAATGCAGAAGTAACTCTGTGAGTGGAAGTGACACATCACAGAGCAGTTTCTCAGAAAGCTTCTTTCCAGATTTTATGTGAGGATATTTCCTTTTTCACCATAGCCCTCTATGGGCTTCCAAATATCACTTTGTCAATTCCACAGAAACTGTCTTAGCGAAAGGCTTCTTGAGGGGAAAGCTGTAACTCTGTGAGATGATTTCACAGAACACAAAGAAGTTTCTCAGAAAGCTTCTTTCTCTTTTTTATCGGAGGATATTTCCTTTGGCCCTATAGTCTTCAGAGGGATCCGAAATATCTGTTCTCAGATTCCACAGAAATAAGGCTAGCAAAGATATCCACGAAATACAGAGGTAACTCTGTGAGTGGAAATCACACATCACAGAGCAGTTTCTCAGAAAGCTTCTTTCCAGATTTCATCTGAGGATATTTCCTTTTTCACCACAGCCCTCTATGGGCTTCCATATATCACTTTGCGAATTCCACAAGAACTGTCTTAGCCAAAGGCTTCTTGAGGGGAAAGCTGTAACTCTGTGAGATGATTTCACAGAACACAAAGAAGTTTCTCAGAAAGCTTCTTTCTCTTTGTTATCGGAGGATATTTCCTTTGGCCCTATAGTCTTCAAAGGGATCCGAAATATCTGTTCTCAGATTCCACAGAAATAAGGCTAGCAAAGAGATCAACGAAATACAGATGTAACTCTGTGAGATGAATTAACAGAACACTAAGCAGTTTTTCAGAAAGCTTCTTTCCAGATTTCATCTGAGGATATTTCCTTTTGCACCATAGCCCTCTATGGGCTTCCAAATATAACTTTGCCAATTCCAAAGGAAATGTCTTAGGGAAACGCTTCTGGAGGGAAAGCGGTAACTCTGTGAGATGATTTCACAGAACACCAAGAAGTTTCTCAGAAAGCTTCTTTCTCTTTGTTATTGGAGGATATTTCCTTTGGCCCTATAGTCTTCAAAAGGATCCGAAATATCTGTTTTCAGATTCCACAGAAATAAGGCTAGCAAAGAGATCCACGAAATAAAGATGTAACTCTGTGAGATGAATTAACAGAACACTAAGCAGTTTCTCAGGAAGCTACTTTCCAGATTTCATCTGAGGATATTTCCTTTTCCACCATAGCCCTCTATCGGCTTCCAAATATCACTTTGCCAATTCCACAAGAACTGTCTTAGCGGAAGGCTTCTGGAGGGGAAAGCTGTAACTCTGTGAGATGATTTCACAGAACACAAAGAAGTTTTTCAGAAAGCTTCTTTCTCTTTGTTATCGGAGGATACTTCCTTTGGCCCTATAGTCTTCAAAGGGATCCGAAATATCTGTTCTCAGATACCACAGAAATAAGGCTAGCAAAGAGATCCACGAAATACAGATGTAACTCTGTGAGATGAATTAACAGAACACTAAGCAGTTTCTCAGAAAGCTTCTTTCCAGATTTCATCTGAGGATATTTCCTTTTTCACCATATCCCTCTATGGGCTTCCAAATATCACTTTGCCAATTCCACAAGAACTGTCTTAGTGAAAGACTTCTTGAGCAGAAAGCTGTAACTCTGTGAAGTGATTTCACAGAACACAAAGAAGTTTCCCAGAAAGCTTCTTTATCTTTGTTATCGGAGTATATTTCCTTTGGCCCTATAGTCTTCAAAGGGATCCGAATTATCTGTTCTCAGATTCCACAGAAATAAGGATACCAAAGAGATCCACGAAATACAGATGTAACTTTCTTTGTGGAAGTCACACATCACAGAACATTTTCTCAGAAAGGTTCTTTCCAGATTTCATCAGAGGATATTTCCTTTTTCACCATGGCCCTCTATGGGCTTTCAAATATCACTTTGCCAGTTCCACAAGAACTGTCTTTGGCAGAGGCTTCTTGATGGCAAAGCTGTAACTCCGTGAGATGATTTCACAGAAGACAAAGAAGTTTCTCAGAAAGCTTCTTTCTCTTTTTTATAGCAGTATATTTCCTTTGGCCCTATAGTCATCAAAGGGATCCGAAATATCTGTTCTCAGATTCCACAGAAATAGGATAGCAAAGAGATAGATGAAATACAGAAGTAACTCTGTTGGATGAATTAATAGAACAGTAAGCAGTTTATCAGAAAGTTTCATTCCAGATTTCATCTGAGGATATTTCCTTTTTCACCCTAGCCCTCTATGGGCTTCCAAATATCACTTTGCCTATTCCACAAGAACTGACTTAGCGAAACGCTTCTTGAGGGAAAAGCTGTAACTCTGTGAGATGATTTCACAGATCACAAAGAAGTTTCTCATAAAGCTTCTTTCTCTTTTTTATCGCAGGATATTTCCTTTGGCCCTATAGTCTTCAACGGGATCTGAAATATCTGATCTCAGATTCCACAGAAATAAGGCTAGCAAAGAGATCCAGGAAATACAGATGTAACTCTGTGATATGAATTAACAGAACACTAAGCAGTTTCTCAGAAAGCTTCTTTCCAGATTTCATCTGAGGATATTTCCTTTTTCACCATAGCCCTCTTTGGGATTCCTAATATCACTTTGCCAATTCCACAAGAACTGTCTTAGCGAAAGGCTTCTTGAGGGGAAAGCTGTAACTCTGTGAGATGATTTCACAGAACATAAAGAAGTTTCTCAGAAAGCTTCTTTCTCTTTGTTATCGGAGGATATTTCCTTTGGCACTATAGTCTTCAAGGCATTCGAAATATCTGTTCTCAGATTCCAAGAAATAAGGCTAGCAAAGAGATCTATGAAATACAGATGTAACTCTGTTGGATGAATTAATAGAACACTAAGCACTTTATCAGAAAGTTTCATTCCAGATTTCATCTGAGGATATTTCCTTTTTCACCATAGGCCTCTATGGGCTTCCAAATATCACTTTGAGAATTCCACAAGAACTGACTTAGCGAAACGCTTCTTGAGGGAAAAGCTGTAACTCTGTGAGATGATTTCACAGATCACAAAGAAGTTTCTCAGAAAGCTTCTTTCTCTTCGTTATCGGAGGATATTTCCTTTGGCCCTATAGTCTTCAACGGGATCCGAAATATCTGATCTCAGATTCCACAGAAATAAGGCTGGGAAAGAGATCCACGAAATACAGATGAAACGCTGTGAGATGAATTAACAGAACACTAAGCAGTTTCTCAGAAATCTTCTTTCCAGATTTCATCTGAGGTATTGTCTTTTTCACCATAGCCCTCTAGGGGTTCCAAATATCACTTTGCCAATTCCACAAGAACTGTTAGCGAAAAGCTTCTGGAGGGGAAAGCTGTAACTCTGTGAGATGATTTCACAGAACACAAAGAAGTTTCTCAGAAAGCTTCTTTCTCTTTGTTATCGGAGGATATTTCTTTGGCCCTATAGTCTTCAAAGGGATCCGAAATATCCGTTCTCAGATTCCACAGAAATAAGGCTAGCAAAGAGATTCACGAAAAACAGATATAACTCTGTGTGTGGAAGTCACATCACAGAGCAGTTTCTCAGAAAACTTCTTTCCAGATTTCATCTGAGGATATTTCCTTTTCCACCACAGCCCTCTATGGGCTTCCAAATATCACTTTGCCAATTCCAGATGAACTGTCTTCCCGAAAGGCTTCCTTATGGGAAAGCTGTAACTCTGTGAGATGATTTCACAGAACACAAAAAAGTTTCTCAGAAAGATTCTTTCTCTTTGTTATCGGAGGATATTTCCTTTGGCCCTATACTCTTTAAAGGGATCCGAAATATCTGTTCTCAGATTCCACAGAAATAAGACTAGCAAAGAGATCCACGAAATACAGATGTAACTCTGTGAGATGAATTAACAGAACACTAAGCAGTTTCTCAGGAGGTTTTTACTGATTTCATTTGAGGATATTTCCTTTTTCACCATAGCCCTCTTAGGGCTTCCAAATATCACTTTGCGAATTCCACAAGAACTGTATTAGCGAAAGGCTTCTTGAGGGGAAAGCTGTAACTCTGTGAGATGATTTCACAGAACACAAAGAAGTTTCTCAGAAAGCTTCTTTCTCTTTGTTATCGCAGGATATTTCCTTTGGCCCTATAGTCTTCAAAGGGATCCGAAATATCTGTTCTCAGATTCCACAGAAATAAGGCTTGCAAAGAGATCCACGAAATACAGATGTAACTCTGTGTGTGGAAGTCACACATCTCTGAGCAGTTTCTCAGAAAGCTTCTTTCCAGATTTCATCTGACGATATTTCCTTTTTCACCATAGCCCTCAATGGAATTCCAAATATCACTTTGCCAATTCCAAAAGAACTGTCTTAGCGAAAGGCTTCTTGAGGGGAAAGCTGTAACTCTGTGAGATGATTTCACAGAACACAAAGAAGTTTCTCAGAAGTCTTCTTTCTCTTTGTTTTCAGACGATATTTCCTTTGGCCCTATAGTCTTCAAAGGGATCCGAAATATCTGTTCCTAGATTCCACAGAAATAAGGCTAGCAAAGAAATCCACCAAATACAGATGTAACTCTGTGAGTGGAAGTCACACATCACAGAGCAATTTCTCAGAAAGCTTCTTTCCATATTTCATCTTAGGATATTTCCTTTTCACCTTAGCCTTCTATGGGCTTCCAAATATCACTTTGCCAATTCCATATGAACTGTCTTACCGAAAGGCTTCCTTATGGGAAAGCTGTAACTCTGTGAGATGATTTCACAGAACACAAAGAAGTTTCTCAGAAAGCTTCTTTCTCTTTGTTATCGGAGGATATTTCCTTTGGCCCTGTAGTCCTCAAAGGGATCCGAAATATCTGTTCTCAGATTCCACAGAAATAAGGCTAGCAAAGAGATCCGTGAAATACAGATGTAACTCTGTGAGATGAATTAACAGAACACTAAGCAGTTTCTCGGAATGCTTCTTTCCAGATTTCATCTGAGGATATTTCCTTTTGCACCATAGCCCTCTATGGGCTTCCAAATATCACTTTGCCAAATCCACAAGAACTGTCATAGCGAAAGGTTTCTTGAGGATATAGCTGTAACTCTGAGAGATGATTTCACAGAACACAAAGAAGTTTCTCAGAAAGCTTCTTTCTCTTTGTTATCGGAGGATATTTCTTTTGAACCTTTAGTCTTCAACGGGATCCGAAATATCTGTTCTCAGATTCCACAGAAATAAGGCTAGCAAAGAGATCCACGAAATACAGATGTAACTCTGTGTGTGGAAGTCACACATCACAGAGCAGCTTCTCAGAAAGCTTCTTCCCAGATTTCATCTGAGTATATTTCCTTTTTCACCATAGCCCTCTATGCGCCTGCAAATATCACTTTGCCAATTCCACAAGGACTGTCTTAGTGAAAGGCTTCTTGAGGGGAAAGCTGTAACTCTGTGAGATGATTTCACAGAACACAAAGAAGTTTCTCAGAAAGCTTCTTTCTCTTTGTTATCGGAGGATATTTCCTTTGGCCCAGTAGTCCTCAAAGGGATCCGAAACATCTGTTCTCAAATTCCACAATAATAAGGCTAGCAAACAGATCCTCGAAACACAGATATAACTCTGTGAGATGAATTAACAGAACACTAAGCAGTTTCTCAGAAAACTTCTTTCCAGATTTCATCTGAGGATATTTCCTTTTTCACCATAGCCATCTATGGGCTTCCAAATATCACTTTGCCAATTCCACAAGAGCTGTCTTAGCGAAAGGCTTCTTGAGGGGAAAGCTGTAACTCTGTGAGATGATTTCACAGAACACAAAGAAGTTTCTCAGAAAGCTTCTTTCTCTTTGTTATCGGAGGATATTTCCTTTGGCCCTATTGTCTTCAAAGGGATCCGAAATATCTCTTCTCAGATTCCACAGAAAGAAGGCTAGCAAAGAGTTCCACGAAATACAGATGCACCTCTGTGAGATGAATTAACAGAGCACTAAGCAGTTTCTCTGAAAGCTTCTTCCTAGATTTCATCTGAGGATATTTCCTTTATCACCATAGCCCTCTTTGGGCTTCCAAATATCACTTTGCCAATTCCACAAGAACTGTCTTAGCGAAAGGCTTCTTGAGGGGAAACCTGTAACTATGTGAGATGATTTCACAGAACACAAAGAAGTTTCTCAGAAAGCTTCTTTCTCTTCGTTATCGGAGGATATTTCCTTTGGCCCTATACTCTTCAAAGGGATCCGAAATATCTGTTCTCAGATTCCACAGAAATAAGGCTAGCAAAGAGATCCAGGAAATACAGATGTAACTCTGTGAGATGAATTAACAGAACACTAAGCAGTTTCTCAGAAAGCTTTTTCCAGATTTCATCTGAGGATATTTCCTGTTTCACCATAGTCCTCTAAGGGATTCCAAATATCACTTTGCGAATTCCTCAAGAACTGTCTTAGCGAAAGGCTTCTTGAGGGGAAAGCTGTAACTCTGTGAGATGATTTCACAAAACACAAAGAAGTTTCTCAGAAAGCTTCTTTCTCTTTGTTATCGCAGGGTATTTCCTTTGGCCCTATAGTCTTCAAAGGGATCCGAAATATCTGTTCTCAGATTCCACAGAAATAAGGCTAGCAAAGAGATCCACGAAATACAGATGTAACTCTGTGTGTGGAAGTCACACATCTCAGAGCAGTTTCTCAGAAAGCTTCTTTCCAGATTTCATCTGACGATATTTCCTTTTTCACCATAGCCCTCAATGGAATTCCAAATATCACTTTGCCAATTCCAAAAGAACTGTCTTAGCGAAAGGCTTCTTGAGGGGAAAGCTGTAACTCTGTGAGATGATTTCACAGAACACAAAGAAGTTTCTCAGAAGGCTTCTTTCTCTTTGTTATCAGACGATATTTCCTTTGGCCCTATAGTCTTCAAAGGGATCCGAAATATCTGTTCCTAGATTTCACAGAAATAAGGCTAGCAAAGAGATCCACCAAATACAGATGTAACTCTGTGAGTGGAAGTCACACATCACAGAGCAATTTCTCAGAAAGCTTCTTTCCATATTTCATCTTAGGATATTTCCTTTTTCACCATAGCCTTCTATGGGCTTCCAAATATCACTTTGCCAATTCCACAAGAACTGTCTTAGCGAAAGGGTTCTTGAGGTTAAAGCTGTAACTCTGTGAGATGATTTCACAGAACACAAAGAAGTTTCTCAGAAAGCTTTTTTCTCTTTGTTATCGGAGGATATTTCCTTTGGCCCTATTGTCTTCAAAGGGATCCGAAATATCTCTTCTCAGATTCCACAGAAAGAAGGCTAGCAAAGAGTTCCACGAAATACAGATGTACCTCTGTGAGATGAATTAACAGACCACTAAGCAGTTTCTCTGAAAGCTTCTTTCCAGATTTCATCTGAGGATATTTCCTTTTTCACCAGAGCCCTCTATGGGCTTCCAAATATCACTTTGCCAATTACACAAGAACTGTCTTAGCCAAAGGCTTCTTGAGGGGCAACCTGTAACTATGTGAGATGATTTCACAGAACACAAAGAAGTTTCTCAGAAAGCTTCTTTCTCTTCGTTATCGGAGGATATTTCTTTGGCCCTATAGTCTTCAAAGGTATCCGAAATATCTGTTCTCAGATTACAAAAAAATAAGGCTAGCAAAGAGATCCATGAAATACAGATGTAACTCTGTGAGATAAATTAAAAGAACACTAAGCAGTTTCTCGGAATGCGTCTTTCCATATTTCATCTGACGATATTTCCTTTTTCACCATAGCCCTCTATGGGCTTCCAAATATCACTTTGCCAATTCTCAAGAACTGACGTAGCGAAAGGTTTCATGAGGAGAAAGCTGTAACTCTGTGAGATGATTTCACAGAACACAAAGAAGTTTCTCAGAAAGCTTCTTTCTCTTTATTATCGGAGGATATTTCCTTTGGCCCTAGAGTCTTCAAAGGGATCCGAAATACCTGTTCTCAGATTCCATAGAAATAAGGCTAGCAAAGAGATCCACGAAATACAGATGTAACTCTGTGTGTGGAAGTCACACATCTCAGAGCAGTTTCTCAGAAGGCTTCTTTCCAGATTTCATCTGATGATATTTCCTTTTTCACCTTAGCCCTCTAATGGCTTCCAAATATCACTTTGCCAATTCCAAAAGAACTGTCTTAGCGAAAGACTTCTTGAGGGGAAAGCTGTAACTCTGTGAGATGATTTCACAGAACACAAAGAAGTTTCTCAGAAAGCTTCTTTCTCTTTGTTATCGGAGGATATTTCCTTCGGCCCTATAGTCTTCAAAGGGATCCGAAATACCTGTTCTCAGACTCCACAGAAATAAGGATAGCAAAGAGATCCACGAAATACAGATGTAACTCTATGTGTGGAAGTCACAGGTCACAGAGCAGTTTCTCAGAAAGCTTCCTTCCAGATTTCATCTGAGGATATTTCCTTTTTCACCATAGCCCTCTTTGGGCTTCCAAATATCACTTTGCCAATTCCACAAGAACTGTCTTAGCGAAAGGCTTCTTGAGGGGAAACCTGTAACTATGTGAGATGATTTCACAGAACACAATGAAGTTTCTCAGAAAGCTTCTTTCTCTTTGTTATCGGAGGATATTTCCTTTGGCCCTATACTCTTCAAAGGGATCCGAAATATCTGTTCTCAGATTCCACAGAAATAAGGCTAGCAAAGAGATCCACGAAATACAGATGTAACTCTGTGAGATGAATTAACAGAACACTAAGCAGTTTCTCAGAAAGCTTTTTCCAGATTTCATCTGAGGATATATCCTTTTTCACCATAGTCCTCTAAGGGCTTCCAAATATCACTTTGCGAATTCCACAACAACGGTCTTAGCGAAAGGATTCTTGAGGGGAAAGCTGTAACTCGGTGAGATGATTTCACAGAACACAAAGAAGTTCCTCAGAAAGCTTCTTTCTCTTTGTTATCGCAGGATATTTCCTTTGCCAAAATAGTCTTCAAAGGGATCCGAAATATCTGTTGTCAGAATCCACAGAAATAAGGCTAGCAAAGAGATACACGAAATACAGATGTAACTCTGTGTGTGGAAGTCACACATCTCAGAGCAGTTTCTCAGAAAGCTTCTTTCCAGATTTCATCTGACGATATTTCCTTTTTCACCATAGCCCTCTATGGGCTTCCAAATATCACTTTGCCAATTCCAAAAGAACTGTCTTAGCGAAAGTCTTCTTGAGGGGAAAGCTGTAACTCTGTGAGATGACTTCACAGAACACAAAGAATTTTCTCAGAAAGCTTCTTTCTCTTTGTTATCGGAGGATATTTCCTTTGGCCCTATAGTCTTCAAAGGGATCCGAAATATCTCTTCTCAGATTCCACAGGAATAAGGATAGCAAAGAGATCCACGAAATACAGATGTAACTCTGTGAGATGAATTAACAGAACACTATGCAGTTTCTCAGAAAACTTCTTTCCAGATTTCATCTGAGGATATTTCCTTTTTCACCATAGCCCTCTTGGGCTTCCAAATATCACTCTGCGAATTCCACAAGAACTGTCTTAGCGAAAGGCTTCTTGAAGGGAAAGCTGTAACTCTGGGAGATGATTTCACAGAACACAAAGAAGATTCTCAGAAAGCTTCTTTCTCTTTGTGATCGCAGAATATTTCCTTTGGCCCTATATTCTTCAAAGGGATCCGAAATATCTGTTCTCAGATTCCACAAAAATAAGGCTAGCAAAGAGATCCACGAAATACAGACGTAACTCTGTGAGACGAATTAACAGAACACTAAGCAGTTTCTACGAAAGCTTCTTTCCAGATTTCATCTGAGGATATTTCCTTTTTCACCATAGCCCTCTATGGGCTTCCAAATATCACATTGCCAATTCCACAAGAACTGTCTTAGCGAAAGGCTTCTTGAGGGGAAAGCTGTAACTCTGTGAGATGATTTCACGGAACACAAATAAGTTTCTCAGAAAGCTTCTTTCTCTTTGTTATAGGAGGATATTTACTTTGGCCCTATAGTCTTCAAAGGGATCCGAAATATCTGTTCTCAGATTCCACAGAAATAATTCCAGCAAAGAGATCCACGAAATACAGATGTAACTCTGTGTGTGGAAGTCACACATCACAGAGAAGTTTCTCAGAAAGCTTATTTCCAGATTTCATCTGAGGATATTTCCTTTTTCACCATAGCCCTCTAAGGGCTTCCAAATATCACTTTGCCAATTCCACAAGAAGTGTCTTAGCGAAAGGCTTCTTGAAGGGAAAGCTGCAACTCTGTGAGATGATTTCACAGAACACAAAGAAGTTTCTCAGAAAGTTTCTTTCTCTTTGTTATTGGAGAATAATTCCTTTGGCCCTACAGTCTTCAAAGGGATCCGAAATATCTGTTCTCAGATTCCACAGAAATAAGGCTAGCAAAGAGATGCACGAAATACAGATGTAACTTTTGAGATGAATTAACAGAACACTAAGCAGTTTCTCAGAAACCTTCTTTCCAGATTTCATCTGAGGATATTTCCTTTTTCACCATAGCCGTCTAAGGGCTTCCAAATATCACTTTGCGAATTCCACAAGAACTGTCTTTGCGAAAGGCCTCTTGAGGGGAAAGCTGTAACTCTGTGAGATGATTTCACAGAACACAAAGAAGTTTCTTAGAGAGCTTCTTTCTCTTTGTTATCGGAGGATATTTCCTTTGGCCCTATCGTCTTCAAAGGGATCCGAAATATCTGATCTCAGATTCCAGAGAAATAAGGCTAGCAAAGAGTTCCAAGAAATACAGATGTAACTCTGTGAGTGGAAGTCTCGCATCACAGAGCAGTTTCTTAGAAAGCTTCTTTCCACATTTCATCTGAGGATATTTCCTTTTTCACCATAGCCCTCTATGGGCTTCCAAATATCACTTTGCCAATTCCACAAGAACTGTCTTAGCGAGAGGCTTCTTGAGGGGAAAGCTGTAACTCTGTGAGATGATTTCACAAAACACAAAGAAGTTTCTCAGAAAGCTTCTTTCTCTTTGTTATCAGAGGATATTTACTTTGGCCCTATAGTCTTCAAAGGGATCCGAAATATCTGTTCTCAGATCCCACAGAAATATGGCTAGCAAAGAGTTCCACGAAATACAGATGAAACATTGTGAGATGAATTAACAGAACACTAAGCAGTTTCTCAGAAAGCTTCTTCCCAGATTTCAGTTGAGGATATTTCGTTTTTCACCATAGCCCTCTATGGGCTTCCAAATATCACTTTGCCAATTCCGCAAGAACTGTCTTAGGGAAAGGCGTCTTGAAGGGAAAGCTGTAACTCTGTGAGATGATTTCACAGAACACAAAGAAGTTTCTCAGAAATCTTCTTTCTCTTTTTTACCGGAGGATATTTCCTTTGGCGCTATAGTCTTCAAAGGGATCCGAATTATCAGTTCTCAGATTCCACAGAAATAAGGCTAGCAAAGAGATCCACGAAATGAAGATGTAACTCTGTGTGTGGAAGTCACACATCACAGAGCAGTTTCTCAGAAAGCTTCTTTTCAGATTTCATCTGAGGATATTTCCTTTTTCACCATAGTCCTCTATGGGCTTCCAAATATCACTTTGCGAATTCCACAAGAACTGTCTTAGCGAAAGGCTTCTTGAGGGGAAAGCTGTAACTCTGTGAGATGATTTCACAGAACACAAAGAAGTTTCTCAGAAAGCTTCTTTCTCTTTGTTATCGGAGGATATTTCCTTCGGCCCTATAGTCTTCAAAGGGATCCGAAATACCTGTTCTCAGACTCCACAGAAATAAGGCTAGCAAAGAGATCCACGAAATACAGATGTAACTCTATGTGTGGAAGTCACAGGTCACAGAGCAGTTTCTCAGAAAGCTTCCTTCCAGATTTCATCTGAGGATATTTCCTTTTTCACCATAGCCCTCTTTGGGCTTCCAAATATCACTTTGCCAATTCCACAAGAACTGTCTTAGCGAAAGGCTTCTTGAGGGGAAACCTGTAACTATGTGAGATGATTTCACAGAACACAATGAAGTTTCTCAGAAAGCTTCTTTCTCTTTGTTATCGGAGGATATTTCCTTTGGCCCTATACTCTTCAAAGGGATCCGAAATATCTGTTCTCAGATTCCACAGAAATAAGGCTAGCAAAGAGATCCACGAAATACAGATGTAACTCTGTGAGATGAATTAACAGAACACTAAGCAGTTTCTCAGAAAGCTTTTTCCAGATTTCATCTGAGGATATATCCTTTTTCACCATAGTCCTCTAAGGGCTTCCAAATATCACTTTGCGAATTCCACAACAACGGTCTTAGCGAAAGGATTCTTGAGGGGAAAGCTGTAACTCGGTGAGATGATTTCACAGAACACAAAGAAGTTCCTCAGAAAGCTTCTTTCTCTTTGTTATCGCAGGATATTTCCTTTGCCAAAATAGTCTTCAAAGGGATCCGAAATATCTGTTGTCAGAATCCACAGAAATAAGGCTAGCAAAGAGATACACGAAATACAGATGTAACTCTGTGTGTGGAAATCACACATCTCAGAGCAGTTTCTCAGAAAGCTTCTTTCCAGATTTCATCTGACGATATTTCCTTTTTCACCATAGCCCTCTATGGGCTTCCAAATATCACTTTGCCAATTCCAAAAGAACTGTCTTAGCGAAAGTCTTCTTGAGGGGAAAGCTGTAACTCTGTGAGATGACTTCACAGAACACAAAGAATTTTCTCAGAAAGCTTCTTTCTCTTTGTTATCGGAGGATATTTCCTTTGGCCCAATAGTCCTCAAAGGGATCCGAAATATCTCTTCTCAGATTCCACAGAAATAAGGATAGCAAAGAGATCCACGAAATACAGATGTAACTCTGTGAGATGAATTAACAGAACACTATGCAGTTTCTCAGAAAACTTCTTTCCAGATTTCATCTGAGGATATTTCCTTTTTCACCATAGCCCTCTTGGGCTTCCAAATATCACTCTGCGAATTCCACAAGAACTGTCTTAGCGAAAGGCTTCTTGAAGGGAAAGCTGTAACTCTGGGAGATGATTTCACAGAACACAAAGAAGATTCTCAGAAAGCTTCTTTCTCTTTGTGATCGCAGAATATTTCCTTTGGCCCTATATTCTTCAAAGGGATCCGAAATATCTGTTCTCAGATTCCACAAAAATAAGGCTAGCAAAGAGATCCACGAAATACAGACGTAACTCTGTGAGACGAATTAACAGAACACTAAGCAGTTTCTAAGAAAGCTTCTTTCCAGATTTCATCTGAGGATATTTCCTTTTTCACCATAGCCCTCTATGGGCTTCCAAATATCACATTGCCAATTCCACAAGAACTGTCTTAGCGAAAGGCTTCTTGAGGGGAAAGCTGTAACTCTGTGAGATGATTTCACGGAACACAAATAAGTTTCTCAGAAAGCTTCTTTCTCTTTGTTATAGGAGGATATTTACTTTGGCCCTATAGTCTTCAAAGGGATCCGAAATATCTGTTCTCAGATTCCACAGAAATAATTCCAGCAAAGAGATCCACGAAATACAGATGTAACTCTGTGTGTGGAAGTCACACATCACAGAGAAGTTTCTCAGAAAGCTTATTTCCAGATTTCATCTGAGGATATTTCCTTTTTCACCATAGCCCTCTAAGGGCTTCCAAATATCACTTTGCCAATTCCACAAGAAGTGTCTTAGCGAAAGGCTTCTTGAAGGGAAAGCTGCAACTCTGTGAGATGATTTCACAGAACACAAAGAAGTTTCTCAGAAAGCTTCTTTCTCTTTGTTATTGGAGAATAATTCCTTTGGCCCTACAGTCTTCAAAGGGATCCGAAATATCTGTTCTCAGATTCCACAGAAATAAGGCTAGCAAAGAGATGCACGAAATACAGATGTAACTTTTGAGATGAATTAACAGAACATTAAGCAGTTTCTCAGAAACCTTCTTTCCAGATTTCATCTGAGGATATTTCCTTTTTCACCATAGCCGTCTAAGGGCTTCCAAATATCACTTTGCGAATTCCACAAGAACTGTCTTTGCGAAAGGCCTCTTGAGGGGAAAGCTGTAACTCTGTGAGATGATTTCACAGAACACAAAGAAGTTTCTTAGAGAGCTTCTTTCTCTTTGTTATCGGAGGATATTTCCTTTGGCCCTATCGTCTTCAAAGGGATCCGAAATATCTGATCTCAGATTCCAGAGAAATAAGGCTAGCAAAGAGTTCCAAGAAATACAGATGTAACTCTGTGAGTGGAAGTCTCGCATCACAGAGCAGTTTCTTAGAAAGCTTCTTTCCACATTTCATCTGAGGATATTTCCTTTTTCACCATAGCCCTCTATGGGCTTCCAAATATCACTTTGCCAATTCCACAAGAACTGTCTTAGCGAGAGGCTTCTTGAGGGGAAAGCTGTAACTCTGTGAGATGATTTCACAAAACACAAAGAAGTTTCTCAGAAAGCTTCTTTCTCTTTGTTATCAGAGGATATTTACTTTGGCCCTATAGTCTTCAAAGGGATCCGAAATATCTGTTCTCAGATCCCACAGAAATATGGCTAGCAAAGAGTTCCACGAAATACAGATGAAACATTGTGAGATGAATTAACAGAACACTAAGCAGTTTCTCAGAAAGCTTCTTCCCAGATTTCAGTTGAGGATATTTCGTTTTTCACCATAGCCCTCTATGGGCTTCCAAATATCACTTTGCCAATTCCGCAAGAACTGTCTTAGGGAAAGGCGTCTTGAAGGGAAAGCTGTAACTCTGTGAGATGATTTCACAGAACACAAAGAAGTTTCTCAGAAATCTTTTTTCTCTTTTTTACCGGAGGATATTTCCTTTGGCGCTATAGTCTTCAAAGGGATCCGAATTATCAGTTCTCAGATTCCACAGAAATAAGGCTAGCAAAGAGATCCACGAAATGAAGATGTAACTCTGTGTGTGGAAGTCACACATCACAGAGCAGTTTCTCAGAAAGCTTCTTTTCAGATTTCATCTGAGGATATTTCCTTTTTCACCATAGTCCTCTATGGGCTTCCAAATATCACTTTGCCAATTCCACAAGAACTGTCTTAGCGAAAGGCTTCTTGAGGGGAAAGCTGTAACTCTGTGAGATGATTTCACAGAACACAAAGAAGTTTCTCAGAAAGCTTCTATCTCTTTGTTATAGGAGGATATTTCCTTTGGCCCTAGAGTCTTCACAGGGATCCAAAGTACCTGTTCTCAGATTCCACAGAAATAAGGCTAGCAAAGAGATCCATGAAACACAGACATAATTCTGTGAGTAGAAGTCACACATCACAGAGCAGTTTCTCAGAAAGCTTCTTTCCAGATTTCATCTGAGGATATTTCCTTTTTCACCATAGCCCTCTATGGGTTTCCAAATATCACTTTGCGAATTCCAAAAGAACTGACTTAGCGAAAGGCTCCTTGAGGGGAAATCTGTAACTCTGTGAGATGATTTCACAGAACACAAAGAAGTTTCTCAGAAAGCTTCTTTCTCTTGGTTATTGGAGGATATTTCCTTTGGCCCTATAGACTTCAAAGGGATCCGAAATATCTTTTCTCAGATTCCACAGAAATAAGGCTAGCAAAGAAATCCACGAAATACAGACGTAACTCGGTGAGATGAATTAATAGAACACTAAGAAGTTTCTCAGTAAGCTTCCTTCCAGATTTCATCTGAGGATATTTCCTTTTTCACCGTAGCCCTCTATGGACTTCCAAATATCACTTTGCCAATTCCACAAGAACTGTCTTAGCGAAAGGCTACTTGAGTGGAAAGCTGTAACTCTGTGTCGTGATATCACAGAACACAAACAAGTTTCTCAGAAAGCTTCTTTCTCTTTGTTATCGGAGGATATTTCCTTTGGCCCTATTCTCTTCAAAGGGATCCGAAATATCTGTTCTCAGATTCCACAGAAATAAGGCTAGCAAAGAAATCCACGAAATACCAATGTAACACTGTGAGATGAATTAACAGAACACTAAGCAGTTTCTCAGAATGCTTCTTTCCAGATTTCATCTGAGGATATATCCTTTTTCACCATAGCCCTCTATGGGCTTCCAAATATCACTTTGCCAATTCCACAAGAACTGTCTTAGCGAAAGGCTTCTTGAAGGGAGACCTGTAACTCTGTGAGAAGATTTCACAGAACAGAAAGAAGTTCCTCAGAAAGCTTCTTTCTCTTTGTTATCGGAGAATAATTCCTTTGGCCCTACAGTCTTCAAAGGGATCCGAAATATCTGTTCTCAGATTCCACAGAAATAAAGGTAGCAAAGAGATCCATGAAATACAGATGTAACTCTTTGAGATGAATTAAAAGAACACTAAGCAGTTTCTCAGAAAGCTTCTTTCCATATTTCATCTGAGGATATTTCCTTTTTCAAAAAAGCGGTCTACGGGCTTCCAAATATCACTTTGCCAATTCCACAAGAACTGTCTTAGCGAAAGGCTTCTTGAGGGGAAAGTTGCAACTCTGTGAGATGATTTCACAGAAAACAAAGAAGTTTCTCAGAAAGCTCTTTCTCTTTGTTATAGGAGGATATTTCCTTTGGCCCTAGAGTCTTCAAAGGGATCCGAAGTACCTGTTCTCAGACTCCACAGAAATAAGGCTCGCAAAGAGATCCATGAAACAAAGACATAATTCTGTGAGTGGAAGTCACACATCACAGAGCAGTTTCTCAGAAAGCTTCTTTCCAGATTTCATCTGAGGATATTTTCTTTTTCACCATAGCCCTCTATGGGCTTCCAAATATCACTTTGCGAATTCCAAAGGAACTGACTTAGCGAAAGTTCCTTGAGGGGAAATCTGTAACTCTGTGAGATGATTTCACAGAACACAAAGAAGTTTCTCAGAAAGCTTCTTTCTCTTTGTTATCTCAGGATATTTCCTTTAGCCTTAGAGTCTTCAAAGGGATCCGAAATATCTGTTCTCAGATTCCACAGAAATAAGGCTAGCAAAGAGATCCACGAAATACAGATGTAACTTTGAGTGTGGAAGTCTCACATCACAGAGCATTTTCTCATAAAACTTCTTTCCAGATTTCATCTGAGGATATTTCCTTTTTCTCCGTTGCCCTCTATGGGCTTCCAAATATCACTTTACCAATTCCACAAGAACTGTCTTAGCGAAAGGCTTCTTGAGGGGCAAGCTGTAACTCTGTGAGATGATTTCACAGAACACGAAGAAGTTCCTCAGAAAGCTTCTTTCCCTTTGTTATCGGAGGATATTTCTTTTGGCCCTATAGTCTTCAAAGGGATCCGAAATATCTGTTCTCATATTCCACAGAAATAAGGCTAGCAAAGAGATCCACGAAATACAGATATAACTCTGTGTGTGGAAGTCACACATCACAGAGCAGTTTCTCAGAAAGCTTCTTTCCAGATTTCATCTGAGGATATTTCCTTTTTCACCATAGCCCTCTATGGGCTTCCAAATATCACTTTGCCAATTCCACAAGAACTGTCTTAGTGAAAGGCTTCTTGAGGGGAAAGCTGTAACTCTGTAAGATGATTTCACAGAACACAAAGAAGTTTCTCAGAAAGCTTCTTTCTCTTTGTTATCAGAGGATATTTCCTTTGGCCCTAGAGTCTTCAAAGGGATCCGAAATATCTGTTTTAAGATTCCACAGAAATAAGGCTAGCAAAGAGATCCACGAAATATAAATGTATCTCTGTGAGATGAATTAACAGAACACTAAGCAGTTTCTCAGAAAGCTTCCTTCCAGATTTCATCTGAGGATATTTCCTTTTTCACCATAGCCCTCTATGGGCTTCCAAATATCACTTTGTCAATTCCACAAGAACTGTCTTAGCGAAAGGTTTCTTGAGGGGAAAGCTGTAACTCTGTGAGATGATTTCACAGAACACAAAGAAGTTTCTCAGAAAGATTCTTTCTCTTTGTTATCGGAGGATATTTCCTTTGTCCCTGGAGTCTTCAAAGGGATCCGAAATATCTGTTCTCAGATTCCACAGAAATAAGGCTAGCAAAAAGATCCACGAAATACAGATGTAACTCTGTGAGATGAATTAACAGAACACTAAGGAGTTTCTCAGAAAGCTTCTTTCCAGATTTCATCTGGGAATATTTCCTTTTTCACCATAGCCCTCTATGGGCTTCCAAATATCACTTTGCCAATTCCACAAGAACTGTCTTAGCGAAAGGCTTCTTGAGGGGAAAGCTGTAACTCTGTGAGATGATTTCACAGAACACAAAGAAGTTTCTCAGAAAGCTTCTTTCTCTTTGTTATCGGAGGATATTTCCTTTGGCCCTATAGTCTTCAAAGGGATCTGAAATATCTGTTCTCAGATTCCACAGAAATAAGGCTAGCAAAGAGATCCGTGAAATACAGATGTAACTCTGTGAGATGAATTAACAGAACACTAAGCAGTTTCTCGGAATGCTTCTTTCCAGATTTCATCTGAGGATATTTCCTTTTTCACCATAGCCCTCTATGGGCTTCCAAATATCACTTTGCCAATTCCACAAGAACTGTCATAGCGAAAGGTTTCTTGAGGATATAGCTGTAACTCTGAGAGATGATTTCACAGAACACAAAGAAGTTTCTCAGAAAGCTTCTTTCTCTTTGTTATCGGAGGATATTTCTTTTGAACCTTTAGTCTTCAACGGGATCCGAAATATCTGTTCTCAGATTCCACAGAAATAAGGCTAGCAAAGAGATCCACGAAATACAGATGTAACTCTGTGAGATGAATTAACAGAACACTAAGCAGTTTCTCAGAAAGCTTCTTTGCAGATTTCACCTTAGGATATTTCCTTCTTCACCGTTGCCCTCTATGGGCTTCCAAATATCACTTTGCCAATTCCACAAGAACTGTCTTAGCGAAAGGCTTCTTGAGGGGAAAGCTGTAACTCTGTGAGATGATTTCAGAGAACAAAAAGAAGTTTTTCAGAAAGCTTCTTTCTCTTTGTTATTGCAGGATATTTCCTTTGGCCCTATAGTCTTCAAAGGGATCCGAAATATCTGTTCTCAGATTCCACCGAATTAAGGCTAGCAAAGAGATCCATGAAATACAGAGGTAACTCTGTGAGATCAATTAACAGAACACTAAGCAGTTTCTCAGAAAGCTTCTTTCCAGATTTCATCTGAGGATATTTCCTTTTTAAACATGGTCCTCAAAGGGCTTCCAAATATCACTTTGCCAATTCCACAAGAACTGTCTTAGCGAAAGGCTTCTTGAGGGTAAAGCTGTAACTCTGTGAGATGATTTCACAGAACACAAAGAAGTTTTTCAGAAAGCTTCTTTCTCTTTGTTATCGCAGGCTTTTTCCTTTGACCCTAGAGCCTTCAAAGGGATCCGAAATATCTGTTTTAAGATTCCACAGAAATAAGGCTAGCAAAGAGATCCACGAAATACAGATGTAACTCTGGGAGTGGAAGTCACACATCACAGAGCAGTTTCTCAGAAAGCTTCTTTCCAGATTTCAGCTGAGGATATTTCCTTTTTCTCCATAGCCCTCTATGGGTTTCCAAATATCACTTTGCCAATTCCACAAGAACAGTCTTAGGGAAAGGCTTCTTGAGGGGAAAGCGGTAACTCTGTCAGATGATTTCACAGAACACAAAGACGTTTCTCAGAAGGCTTCTTTCTCTTTTTCATCAGAGGATATTTCCTTTGGCCATATAGTCTTCAAAGGGATCCGAAATATCTGTTCTCAGATTTCACAGAAATAAGGCTAGCAAAGAGATCCACGAAATACAGATGTAACTCTGTGTGTGTGGAAGTCACACATCACAGAACAGTTTCTCAGAAAGCTTCTTTCCAGATTTCATCTGAGGATATTTCCTTTTTCACCATTGCCCTCTATGGGCTTCCAAATATCACTTTGCCAATTCCACAAGAAGTGTCTTAGCGAAAGGCTTCTTGAGGGGAAAGCTGTAACTCTCTGAGATAATTTCACAGAACACAAAGAAGTTTTTCAGAATGCTTCTTTCTCTTTGTTTTCGCAGGATATTTCCTTTGGCCCTATTGTCTTCAAAAGGATCCGAAATATGTGTTCTCAGATTCCACAGAAATAAGGCTAGACAAGAGATCCCCGAAATAGAGATGCAACCCTGTGAGATGAATAAACAGAACACTAAGCAGTTTCTCAGAAAGCTTCTTTCCAGATTTCATCTGAGGATATTTCCTTTTTCACCATAGCCCTCTATGGGCTTCCAAATATCACTTTGCCAATTCCACAAGAACTGTCTTAGCGAAAGGCTTCCTGAGGGGAAAGCTGTAACTCTGTGAGATCATTTCACAGAACACAAAGAAGTTTCTCAGAAAGCTTCTTTCTCTTTGTTATCGCAGGATATTTACTTTGTCCCTAGAGTCTTCAAAGGGATCCGGTATATCTGTTCTCATATTCCACAGAAATAAGACTAGCAATGAGATCCAGGAAATACAGATGTTACTCTGTGAGTGGAAGTCACACTTCACAGAGCAGTTTCTCAGAAAGCTTCTTTCCAGATTTCATCTGAGGATATTTCCTTTTTCACCATAGCCCTCTATGGGCTTCCAAATATCACTTTGCCAATTCCACAAGAACTGTCTTAGTGAAAGGCTTCTAGAGGGGAAAGCTGTAACTCTGTGAGATGATTTCATAGAACACAAAGAAGTTTCTCAGAAAGCTTCTTTCTCTTTGTTATCGGAGGATATTTCCTTTGGCCCTATAGTCTTCAAAGGGATCCGAAATATCTGTTCTCAGATTCCACAGAAATAAGGCTAGCAAAGAGATCCACGAAATACAGGTGTTACTCTGTGAGTGGAAGTCACACATCACAGAGCAGTTTCTCAGAAAGCTTCTTTCCAGATTTCATGTGAGGATATTTCCTTTAACACCATAGCCCTCTGTGAGCTTCCAAATATCACTTTGCCTATTCCACAAGATCTGTCTTAGCGAAAGGCTTCTTGAGGGGAAAGCGGTAACTCTGTGAGATGATTTCACAGAACACAAAGAAGTTTCTCAGAAAGCTTCTTTCTCTTTGGTATCGGTGGATATTTCCTTTGGCCCTATAGTCTTCAAAGGGATCCGAAATATCTCTTCTCAGATTCCACCGAAATAAGGCTAGCAAAGAGATCCACGAAATACAGAAGTAACTCGGTGTGTGGAAGTAACACATCACAGAGCAGTTTCTCAGAAAGCTTCTTTCCAGATTTCATCTGAGGATATCTCCTTTTTCACCATAGCCCTCTATGCGCCTCCAAATATCACTTTGCCAATTCCACAAGAACTGTCTTAGTGAAAGGCTTCCTGAGGGGAAAGCTGTAACTCTCTGAGATGATTTCACAGAACACAAAGAAGTTTCTCAGAAAGCTTCTTTCTCTTTGTTATCGGAGGATATTTCCTTTGGCCCTAGAGTCTTCAAAGGGATCCGAAATATCTGTTCTCAGATTCCACAGAAATAAGGCTAGCAAAGAGATCTACGAAATATAGATGTAACTCTGTGAGATGAATTAACAGAACACAAAGCAGTTTCTCAGAAAGCTTCTTTCCAGATTTCATCTGAGGATATTTCCTTTTTCACCATAGCCCTCTATGGGATTCCAAATATCATTTTGCCAATTCCACAAAAAATGACTTAACGAAAGGCTTCTTCATGGGAAAGCTGTAACTCTGTGAGATGATTTCACGGAACACAAAGAAGTTTCTCAGAAAGCTTCTTTCTCTTTGTTATCGGAGGATATTTCCTTTGGCCCTATACTCCTCAAAGGAATCCGAAATATCTGTTCTCAGATTCCACAGAAATAAGGCTAACAAAGAGATCCACGAAATACAGATGTAACTCTGTGAGTGGAAGTCACACATCACAGAGCATCTTCTCATAAAGCTTCTGTCCGATTTCATCTGAGGATATTTCCTTTTTCACAATAGCCCTCTATGGGCTTCCAAATATCACTTTGCCAATTCCACAAGAACTGTCTTAGCGAAAGGCTTCTTGAGGGGAAAGCTGTAACTCTGTGAGATGATTTCACAGAACACAAAGAAGTTTCTCAGAAAGTTTCTTTCTCTTTGTTATCGGAGGATATTTCCTTTGGCTCTATAGACTTAAAAGGGATCCGAAATATCTGTTCTCAGATTCCACAGAAATAAGGCTAGCAAAGAGATCCACGAAATACAGATGTAACTCTGTGTGTGGAAGTCACACATCACAGAGCAGCTTCTCAGAAAGCTTCTTTCCAGATTTCATCTGAGGATATTTCCCTTTTCACCATAGCCCTCTATGCGCCTCCAAATATCACTTTGCCAATTCCACAAGAACTGTCTTAGTGAAAGGCTTCTTGAGGGGAAAGCTGTAATTCTGTGAGATGATTTCACAGAACACAAAGAAGTTTCTCAGAAAGCTTCTTTCTCTTTGTTATCGCAGGATATTTCCTTTGGCCCTAGAGTCTTTAAAGGGATCCGAAATATCTGTTCTCAGATTCCACAGAAATAAGGCTAGCAAAGAGATCCACGAAATGCAGATGTAACTCTGTTAGTGGATGTCACACATCACAGAGCTGTTTCTCAGAAAGCTTCTTTCCAGATTTCATCAGAGGATATTTCCTTTTTCACCATAGCCCTCTATGGACTTCAAAATATCATTTTGCCAATTCCACAAAAAATGACTCATCGAAAGGTTTCTTGATGAGAAAGCTGTAACTCTGTGAGATGATTTCACAGAACACAAAGAAGTTTCTCAGAAAACTTCTTTCTCTTTGTTATCGCAGGATATTTCCTTTGGCCCTATATTCTTCAAAGGGATCTGAAATATCTGTTCTCAGATTCCACAGAAATAAGGCTAGCAAAGAGATCCATGAAATACAGATGTAACTCTGTTAGATGAATTAACAGAACACTAACCAGTTTCTCAGAAAGCTTCTTTCCAGATTTCATCTGAGGATATTTCTTTTTTCACCATACCCCTATATGGGCTTCCAAATATCACTTTGCCAATTCCTCAAGAACTGTCTTAGCGAAAGGCTTCTTGAGGGGAAAGCTGTAACTCTGAGAGATGATTTCACAGAACACAAAGAAGTTTCTCAGAAAGCTTCTTTCTCTTTGTTATCGGAGGATATTTCCTTTGGCCCTATAGTCTTGAACGGGATCCGAAATATCTGATCTCAGATTCCACAGAAATAAGGCTAGCAAAGAGATCCTCGAAATACAGATGTAACTCTGTGAGTGGAAGTCACACATCACAGAGCAGTTTCTCAGAAAGTTTCTTTCCAGATTTCATCTGAGGATATTTCCTTTTTCACCATAGCCCTCTTTGGGCTTCCAAATATCACTTTGCCAATTCCACAAGAACTGTCTTAGTGAAAGGCTTCTTGAGGGGAAAGCTGTAACTCTGTGAGATGATTTCACAGAACACAAAGAAGTTTCTCAGAAAGCTTCTTTCTCTTTGTAATCGGAGTATATTTCCTTTGGCCCTATAGTCTTCAAAGGAATCCGAAATATCTGTTCTCAGATTCCACAGAAATAGGGCTAGCAAGGACATCCACGAAATACAGATGTAACTCTGTGTGTGGAAGTCACACATCACAGAGCAGTTTCTCAGAAAGTTTCTTTCCAGATTTCATCTGAGGATATTTCCTTTTTCACCATAGCCCTCTATGGGCTTCCAAATATCACTTTGCCAATTCCACAAGAACTGTCTTAGTGAAAGGCTTCTTGAGGGGAAAGCTGTAACTCTGTGAGATGATTTCACAGAACACAAAGAAGTTTCTCAGAAAGCTTCTTTCTCTTTGTTATCGGAGGATATTTCCTTTGGCCCTATAGTCTTCAAAGGGATCCGAAATATCTGTTCTCAGATTCAACAGAAATAAGGCTAGCAAAGAGATCCACGAAATACAGATGTAACTCTGTGTGTGGAAGTCACACATCACAGAGCAGCTTCTCAGAAAGCTTCTTTCCAGATTTCATCTGAGTATATTTCCTTTTTCACCATAGCCCTCTATGCGCCTCCAAATATCACTTTGCCAATTCCACAAGAACTGTCTTAGCGAAAGGCTTCTTGAGGGGAAAGCTGTAACTCTGTGAGATGATTTCACAGAACACAAAGAAGTTTCTCAGAAAGCTTCTTTCTCTTTGTTATCGCAGGATATTTCCTTTGGCCCTATAGTCTTCAAAGGGATCCGAAATATCTGTTCTCAGATTCCACAGATAAAAGGCTAGCAAAGAGATCCACGAAATACAGATGTAACTCTGTGAGTGGAAGTCACACATCCCAGAGTATCTTCTCATAAAGCTTCTTTCCGATTTCATCTTAGGATATTTCCTTTTTCACCATAGCCCTCTATGGGTTTCCAACTATCACTTTGCCAATTCCACAAGAACTGTCTTAGCGAAAGGCTTCTTGAGAGGAAAGCTGTAACTCTGTGAGATGATTTCACAGAACACAAAGAAGTTTCTCAAAAAGTTTCTTTCTCTTTGTTATCGGAGGATATTTCCTTTGGCTCTATAGTCTTAAAAGGGATCCGAAATATCTGTTCTCAGATTCCACAGAAATAAGGCTAGCAAAGAGATCCACGAAATACAGATGTAACTCTGTGTGTGGAAGTCACACATCACAGAGCAGCTTCTCAGAAAGCTTCTTTCCAGATTTCATCTGAGGATATTTCCTTTTTCACCATAGCCCTCTATGCGCCTCCAAATATCACTTTGCCAATTCCACAAGAACTGTCTTAGTGAAAGGCTTCCTGAGGGGAAAGCTGTAACTCTGTGAGATGATTTCACAGAACACAAAGAAGTTTCTCAGAAAGCTTCTTTCTCTTTGTTATCGGAGGATATTTCCTTTGGCCCTAGAGTCTTCAAAGGGATCCGAAATATCTGTTCTCAGATTCCACAGAAATAAGGCTAGCAAAGAGATCTACGAAATACAGATGTAACTCTGTGAGTGGATGTCACACATCACAGAGCTGTTTCTCAGAAAGCTTCTTTCCAGATTTCATCTGAGGATATTTCCTTTTTCACCATAGCCCTCTATGGGTTTCCAAATATCATTTTGCCAATTCCACAAAAAATCACTTAACGAAAGGCTTCTTCATGGGAAAGCTGTAACTCTGTGAGATGATTTCACAGAACACAAAGAAGTTTCTCAGAAAGCTTCTTTCTCTTTGTTATCGCAGGATATTTCCTTTGGCCCTATATTCTTCAAAGGGATCCGAAATATCTGTTCTCAGATTCCACAGAAATAAGGCTAGCAAAGAGATCCATGAAATACAGATGTAACTCTGTTAGATGAATTAACAGAACACTAAGCAGTTTCTCAGAAAGCTTCTTTCCAGATTTCATCTGAGGATATTTCCTTTTTCACAATAGCCCTCTATGGGCTTCCAAATATCACTTTGCCAATTCCACAAGAACTGTCTTAGTGAAAAGATTTTTGAGGGGAAAGCTGTAACTCTGTGAGACGATTTCACAGAACACAAAGAAGTTTCTCAGAAAGCTTCTTTCTCTTTGTTATCGGAGGATATTTCCTTTGGCCCTATAGTCTTGAACGGGATCCGAAATATCTGATCTCAGATTCCACAGAAATAAGGCTAGCAAAGAGATCCACGAAATACAGATGTAACTCTGTGTGTGGAAGTCACACATCACAGAGAAGATTCTCAGAAAGCTTCTTTCCAGATATCATCTGAGGATATTTCCTTTTTCACCATAGCCCTCTATGGGCTTCCATATATCACTTTGCGAATTCCTCAAGAACTGTCTTAGTGAAAGGCTTCTTGAGGGGAAAGCTGTAACTCTGTGAGATGATTTCAATGAACATAAAGAAGTTTCTCAGAAAACTTCTTTCTCTTTGTTATCGCAGGATATTTCCTGTGGCCCTATAGTCTTCAAAGGGATCCGAAATATCTGTTCTCAGATTCCACAGAAATAAGGCTAGCAAAGAGATCCATGAAATACAGATGTAGCTCTGTGAGATGAATTTACAGAACACTAAGCAGTTTCTCAGAAAGCTTCTTTCTAGATTTCATCTGAAGATATTTCCTTTTTCACCATAGCCCTCTATCGGCTTCCAAATATCACTTTGCCAAATCCACAAAAACTGTTTAAGCGAAAGGCTTCTTGAGGGGAAAGCTGTAACTCTGTGAGATGATTTCAGAGAACACAAAGAAGTTTCTCAGAAAGCTTCTTTCTCTTTGTTATCGGAGGATATTTCCTTTGGCCGTATAGTCTTCAAAGGGATCCGAAATATCTGTTCTCAGATTCCACAGAAAAAAGGCTAGCAAAGAGATCCACGAAATACAGATGTATCTCTGTGAGTGGAAGTCACACATCACAGAGCATCTTCTCATAAAGCTTCTGTCCGATTTCATCAGAGGATATTTCCTTTTTCACCATAGCCCTCTATGGGCTTCCAAATATCACTTTGCCAATTCCACAAGAACTGTCTTAGCGAAAGGCTTCTTGAGGGGAAAGCTGTAACTCTGTGAGATGATTTCACATTACACAAAAAAGTTTCTCAGAAAGCTTCTTTCTCTTTGTTATCGGAGGATATTTCCTTTGGCCCTAGAGTCTTCAAAGGGATCCGAAATATCTGTTCACAGATTCCACAGAAATAAGGCTAGCAAAGAGATCCACGAAATACAGATATAACTCTGGGAGTGGAAGTCTCACATCACAGAGCAGTTTCTCAGAAATTTTCTTTCCAGATTTCATCTGAGGATATTTCCTTTTTCACCATAGCCCTCTACGGGCTTCCAAATATCACTTTGCCCATTCCAAAGGAAATGTCTTAGCGAAAGGCTTCTGGAGGGAAAGCGGTAATTCTGTGAGATGATTTCAATGAACACAAAGAAGTTTCTCAGAAAGCTTCTTTCTCTTTGTTATTGGAGGATATTTCCTTTGGCCCTATAGTCTTCAAAGGGATCCGAAATATCTCGTCTCAGATTCCATAGAAATAAGGGTAGCAAAGAGATCCACGAAATACAGATGTAACTCTGTGAGATGAATTAACAGAACACTAAGCAGTTTCTCAGAAAGCTTCTTTCCAGATTTCATCTGAGGATATTTCCTTTTTCACCATAGCCCTCTATGGGATTCCAAATATCACTTTGCCAATTCCACAAGAACTGTCTTAGCGAAAGGCTTCTGGAGGGGAAAGCTGTAACTCTGTGATATGATTTCACAGAACACAAAGAACTTTCTCAGAAAGCTTCTTTCTCTTTGTTATCGGAGGATATTTTCTTTGGCCCTATAGTCTCCAAAGGGATCCGAAATATCTGTTCTCAGATACCACAGAAATAAGGCGAGCAAAGAGATCCACGAAATACAGATGTAACTCTGTGTGATGAATTAACAGAACACTAAGCAGATTCTCAGAAAGCTTCTTTCCAAATCATCTGAGGATATTTCCTTTTTCACCATAGCCCTCTAAGGGTTTCCAAATATCACTTTGCCAATTCCACAAGAATTGTCTTAGCGAAAGGCTACTTGAGGGGAAAGCGGTAACTCTGTGAGATAATTTCACAGAACACAAGGAAGATTCTCTGAAAGCTTCTTCGTCTTTGTTATCGAAGGATATTTCCTTTGGCCTTATAGTCTTCAAAGGGATCCGAAATACCTGTTCTCAGATTCCACAGAAATAAGGCTAGCAAAGAGATCCACGAAATGCAGATGTAACTCTGTGAGTGGAAGTGACACATCACAGAGCAGTTTCTCAGAAAGCTTCTTTCAAGATTTCATCTGAGGATATTTCCTTTTTCGCCATAGCCCTCTATGGGCTTCCAAATATCACCTTGCCAATTCCACAAGAACTGTCTTAGCGAAAGGCTTCTTGAGGGGAAAGCTGTAACTCTGTGAGGTGATTTCAGAGAACACAAAGAAGTTTCTCAGAAAGCTTCTTTCTCTTTGTTATCGGAGGATATTTCCTTCGGCCCTATAGTCTTCAAAAGGATCCGAAATATCTGTTCTCAGATTCCACAGAAATAAGGCTAGCAAAGAGATCCACGAAATGCAGATGTAACTCTGTGAGGGGAAGTGACACATCACAGAGCAGATTCTCAGAATGCTTCTTTCCAGATTTCATCTGAGGATATTTCCTTTTTCACCATAGCCCTCTATGGGCTTCCAAATATCACTTTGCCAGTTCCACAAGAACTGTCTTAGCGAAAGGCTTCTTCAGGGCGAAGCTGTAACTCTGTGAGATGATTTCACAGAACACAAAGAAGTTTTTCAGAAAGCTTCTTTCTCTTTGTTATCGCAGGATATTTCCTTTGGACCTATAGTCTTCATAGGGATCCGAAATATCTGTTCTCAGATTCCACAGAAATAAGGCTAGCAAAGAGATCCACGAAATACAGATGTAACTCTGTGAGATGAATTAACAGAACACTAAGCAGTTTCTCAGAAAGCTTCTTTCCAGATTTCATCTGAGGATATTTCCTTTTTCACCATAGCCCTCTTTGGGTTTCCAAATATCACTTTGCCATTTCCACAAGAACTGTCTTAGCGAACGGCTTCTGGACGGGAAAGCGGTAACTCTGTGAGATGATTTCACAGAACACAAAGAAGTATCTCAGAAAGCTTCTTTCTCTTTCTTATCGGAGGATATTTCCTTTGGCCCTATAGTCTTCAAAGGGATCCGAAATATCTGTTCTCAGATTCCACAGAAATAAGGCTAGCAAAGAGATCCACGAAACACAGATGTAACTCTGAGTGTGGAAGTCACACATCGCAGAGCAGTTTCTCAGAAAGCTTTTTTCCAGATTTCATCTGAGGATATTTCCTTTTTCACCATAGCCCTCTAAGGGCTTCCAAATATCACTTTGCCAATTCCACAAGAAGTGTCTTAGCGACAGGCTTCTTGAGGGGAAAGCTGAAACTGTGTGAGATTATTTCACAGAACACAAAGAAGTTTCTCAGAAAGCTTCTTTCTCTTTGTTATCGGAGGATATTTGCTTTGGCTCTAGAGTCTTCAAAGGGATCCGAAATATCTGTTCTCAGATTCCACAGAAATAAGGTTAGAAAAGAGATCCACGAAATACAGATGTAACTCTGTGAGTTGAATTAACAGAACACTAAGCAGTTTCTCAGAAAGCTTCTTTCCAGATTTCATCTGAGGATATTTCCTTTTTCACCATAGCCCTCTATGTGCTTCCAAATATTACTTTGCCAATACCACAAGAAATGTCTCAGCGAAAGGCTTCTTGGGGAAAGCTGTAACTCTGTGAGTTGATTTCACAGAACACAAAGAAGTCTGTCCGAAAGCTTCTTTCTCTTTGTTATCGCAGGATACTTCCTTTGGCCCTATACTCTTCAAAGGGATCCGAAATATCTGTTCTCAGATACCACAGAAATAAGGCTAGCAAAGAGATCCACGAAATACAGATGTAACTCTGTGAGAAGAATTAACAGAACACTAAGCAGATTCTCAGAAAGCTTCTTTCCAGATTTCATCTGAGGATATTTCCTTTTTCACCATAGCCCTCTAAGGGCTTCCAAATATCACTTTGCCAATTCCACAAGAACTGTCTTAGGGAAAGGCTTCTTGAGGGGAAAGCTGTAACTCTGTGAGATGATTTCACAGAACACAAAGAAGTTTCCCAGAAAGCTTCTTTCTATTTGTTATTGGAGAATATTTCCTTTGGCCCTATAGTCTTCAAAGGGATCCGAAATATCTGTTCTCAGATTCCACAGAAAAAGGGCTGGCAAAGAGATCCATGAAATACCGATGTATCTCTGTGAGATGAATTAACAGAACACTAAGCCGTTTCTCAGAAAGCTTCTTTCCAGATTTCATCTGAGGATATTTCCTTTTTCACCACAGCGCTCTATGGGCTTCCAATTATCACTTTGCGAATTCCACAAGAACTGTCTTAGCCAAAGGCTTCTTGAGGAGAAAGCTGTAACTCTGTGAGGTGATTTCACAGAACAAAAGAAGTTTCTCAGAAAGCTTCTATCTCTTTGTTATCGGAGGATATTTCCTTTGGCCCTATTGTCTTTAAAGGGATCCGAAATATCTGTTCTCAGATTCCTCAGAAATAAGGCTAGCAAAGAGATCCACGCAATACAGAAGTAACTCTGTGAGATGAATTAACAGAACACTAAGCCGTTTCTCCGAAAGCTTCTTTCCAGATTTCATCTGAGGATATTTCCTTTTTCACCATACCCCTCTATGGGCTTCCAAATATCACTTTACCAATTCCACAAGAACTGTCTTAGCGAAAGGCTTCTTGAGGGGAAAGCTGTAACTCTTTGAGATGATTTCACAGAACACAAAGAAGTTTCTCAGACAGCTTCTTTCTCTTTGTTATCGGAGGATATTTCCTTTGGCCCTAGAGTCTTCAAAGGAATCCGAAATATCTGTTCTCAGATTCCACAGAAATAAGGATACCAAAGAGATCTACGAAATACAGATGTAACTCTCTGTGTGGAAGTCACACATCACAGAACATTTTCTCAGAAAGGTTCTTTCCAGATTTCATCGGAGGATATTTCCTTTTTCACCATGGCCCTCTATGGGCTTTCAAATATCACTTTGCCAATTCCTCAAGAACTGTCTTTGGGAGAGGCTTATTGATGGCAAAGCTGTAACTCCGTGAGATGACTTCACAGAAGACAAAGAAGTTTCTCAGAAAGCTTCTTTCTCTTTTTTATAGCAGTATATTTCCTTTGGCCCTATAGTCATCAAAGGGATCCGAAATATCTGTTCTCAGATTCCACAGAAATAGGATAGCAAAGAGATAGATGAAATACAGAAGTAACTCTGTTGGATGAATTAATAGAACATTAAGCAGTTTATCAGAAAGTTTCATTCCAGATTTCATCTGAGGATATTTCCTTTTTCACCATAGCCCTCTATGGGCTTCCAAATATCACTTTGCCTATTCCACAAGAACTGACTTAGCGCAACGCTTCTGAGGGAAAAGCTGTAACTCTGTGAGATGATTTCACAGATCACAAAGAAGTTTCTCAGAAAGCTTCTTTCTCTTTGTTATCGGAGGATATTTCCTTTGGCCCTATAGTCTTCAAAGGCATCCGAAATATCTGTTCTCAGATTCCACAGAAATAAGGCTAGCAAAGAGATCCAGGAAATACAGATGTAACTCTTTGTGTGGAAGTCACACATCACAGAGCAGTTTCTCAGAAAGCTTCTTTCCAGATTTCATCTGAGGATATTTCCTTTTTCACCATAGCCCTCTACGGGCTTCCAAATATCACTTTGCCAGTTCCACAAGAGCTGTCTTAGCGAAAGGCTTCTTGAGGGGAAAGCTGTAACTCTGTGAGATGATTTCACAGAACACAAAGAAGTTTCTCAGAAAGCTTCTTTCTCTTTGTTATCGGAGGATATTTCCTTTGGCCCTATAGTGTTCAAAGGGATCCGAAATATCTGTTCTCAGATTCCACAGAAATAAGGCTAGTAAAGGGATCCATGAAATACAGATGTAACTCTGTGAGATGAATTAACAGAACACTAAGCAGTTTCTCAGAAAGCTTCTTTCCAGATTTCATCTGAGGATAATTCCTTTTGCACCGTAGCCCTCTATGAGATTCCAAATATCACTTTGCGAATTCCACAAGAACTGTCTTAACGAAAGGCTCTTGAGGGGAAAGCTGTAACTCTGTGAGATGATTTCACAGAACACAAAGAAGTTTCTCAGAAAGCTTCTTTCACTTTGTTATCAGAGGTTATTTCCTTTGGCCCTGTAGTCTTCAAAGGCATCCGAAATATCTGTTCTCAGATTCCACAGAAATAGGATAGCAAAGAGATCCATGAAATACAGATGTAACTCTGTTGGATGAATTAATAGAACACTAAGCACTTTATCAGAAAGTTTCATTCCAGATTTCATCTGAGGATATTTCCTTTTTCACCATAGGCCTCTATGGCTTCCAAATATCACTTTGCGAATTCCACAAGAACTGACTTAGCGAAACGCTTCTTGAGGGAAAAGCTGTAACTCTGTGAGATGATTTCACAGATCACAAAGAAGTTTCTCAGAAAGCTTCTTTCTCTTCGTTATCGAAGGATATTTCCTTTGGCCCTATACTCTTCAAAGGGATCCGAAATATCTGATCTCAGATTCCACAGAAATAAGGCTGGGAAAGAGATCCACGAAATACAGATGAAACGCTGTGAGATGAATTAACAGAACACTAAGCAGTTTCTCAGAAAGCTTCTTTCCAGATTTCATCTGAGGTATTGTCTTTTTCACCATAGCCCTCTAGGGATTCCAAATATCACTTTGCCAATTCCACAAGAACTGTTAGCGAAAAGCTTCTGGAGGGGAAAGCTGTAACTCTGTGAGATGATTTCACAGAACACAAAGAAGTTTCTCAGAAAGCTTCTTTCTCTTTGTTATCGGAGGATATTTCCTTTGGCCCTATACTCTTCAAAGGGATCCGAAATATCTGTTCTCAGATTCCACAGAAATAAGGCTAGCAAAGAGATTCACGAAAAACAGATATAACTCTGTGTGTGGAAGTCACATCACAGAGCAGTTTCTCAGAAAACTTCTTTCCAGATTTCATCTGAGGATATTTCCTTTTCCACCACAGCCCTCTATGGGCTTCCAAATATCACTTTGCCAAATCCACAAGAACTGTCTTAGCGAAAGGCTTCTTGAGGGGAAAGCTCTAACTCTGTGAGATAATTTCACAGAACACAAAGAAGTTTCTTAGAAAGCTTCTTTCTCTTTGTTATCGCAGGATATTTCCTTTGGCCCTATAGTCTTCAAAGGGATCCGAAATATCTGTTCTCAGATTCCACAGAAATAAGGATAGCAAAGAGATCCATGAAATACAGATGTAACTCTGTGAGATGAATTAACAGAACACTAGGCAGTTTCTCAGAAAGCTTCTTTCCAGATTTGATTTGAGGATATTTCCTTTTTCACCATAGCCCTCTATGGGCTTCCAAATATCACTTTCCGAATTCCACAAGAACTGGCTTAGCGAAAGGCTTCCTTAGGCGAAAGCTGTAACTCTGTGAGATGATTTCACAGAACACAAAGAAGTTTCTCAGAAAGCTTCTATCTCTTTGTTATCGGAGGATATTTCCTTTGGCCCTAGAGTCTTCAAAGGAATCTGAAATATCTGTTCTCAGATTCCACAGAAATAAGGCTAGCAAAGAGATCCACGAAATACAGATGTAACTCTGTGTGTGGAAGTCACATATCACAGAGCAGTTTCTCAGAAAGCTTCTTTCCAGATTTCATCTGAGGATATTTCCTTTTTCATCGTATCCCTCTATGGGCTTCCAAATATCACTTTGCCAATTCCACAAGAACTGTCTTAGCGAAAGGGTTCTTGAAGGGAAAGCTGTAACTCTGTGAGATGATTTCACAGAACACAAAGAAGTTTCTCAGAAAGCTTCTTTCTCTTTGTTATCGGAGGATATTTCCTTTGGCCCTATCGTCTTCAAAGGGATTCGAAATATCTGTTCTCAGATTCCAGAGAAAAAAGGCTAGTAAACAGATCCAAGAAAAACAGATGTAACTCTGTGAGTGGAAGTCTCGCATCACAGAGCAGTTTCTCAGAAGGCTTCTTTCCCGATTTCATCTGACGATATTTCCTTTTTCACCATAGCCGTCTATGGGCTTCCAAATATCACTTTGCCAATTCCTCAAGAACTGTCTTACGAAAGGCTTCTTGAATGGAAAGCTGTAACTCTGTGAGATGATTTCACAGAACACAAAGAAGTTTCTGAGAAAGCTTCTTTCTCTTTGTTATCGGAGGATATTTCCTTTGGACCTATAGTCTTCAAAGGGATCCGAAATACCTGTTCTCAGATTCCATAGAAATTAGGCTAGCCAGGAGATCCACGAAATACAGATGTAACTCTATGTGTGTAAGTCACAGGTCACAGAGCAGTTTCTCAGAAAGCTTCTTTCCAGATTTCATCTGAGGATATTTCCTTTTTCACCATATCCCTCTTTGGGCTTCCAAATATCACTTTGCCAATTCCACAAGAACTGTCTAAGCGAAAGGCTTCTTGAGGGGAAACCTGTAACTATGTGAGATGATTTCACAGAACACAAAGAAGTTTCTCAGAAAGCTTCTTTCTCTTTGTTATCGGAGGATATTTCCTTTGGCCCTATACTCTTCAAAGGGATCCGAAATATCTGTTCTCAGATTCCACAGAAATAAGGCTAGCAAAGATATACACGAAATACAGATGTAACTCTGTGTGTGGAAGTCACACATCACAGAGCAGTATCTCAGAAAGCTTCTTTCCAAATTTCGTCTGAGGATATTTCCTTTTTCACCGTAGCCCTCTACGGGCTTTCAAATATCACTTTGCCAATTCCACAAGCACTGTCTAAGCGAAAGACTTCTTGAGGGTAAAGCTGTACCTCTGTGAGATGATTTCCAGAACACAAAGAAGTTTTTCAGAAAGCTTCTTTCTCTTTGTTACCGCAGGATATTTCCTTTTGCCGTATAGTCTTCAAAGGGATCCGAAATATCTCTTCTCAGATTCCACCGAAATAAGGCTAGCAAAGAGATCCATGAAATACAGATGTAACTCTGTGAGATGAATTAACAGAACACTAAGCAGTTTCTCAGAAAGCTCCTTACCAGATTTCATCTGAGGATATTTCCTTTTTCACCAAAGCCCTCTATGGGCTTCCAAATATCACTTTGCCAATTGCACAAGAACTGTCTTAGCGAAAGGCTGCTTGAGGGGAAAGCTGTAACTCTGTGAGATGATTTCACAGAACAAAAAGAAGTTTCTCAGAAAGCTTCTTTCTCTTTGTTATCGGAGGATATTTCCTTTGGCCCTAGAGTCTTCAAAGGGATCCGAAATATCTGTTCACAGATTCCACAGAAATAAGGCTAGCAAAGAGATCCACGAAATACAGATGTAACTCTAGGAGTGGAAGTCTCACATCACAGAGCAGTTTCTCAGAAAGTTTCTTTCCAAATTTCATCTGAGGATATTTCCTTTTTCACCATAGCCCTCTACGGGCTTCCAAATATCACTTTGCCAATTCCAAAGGAAATGTCTTAGCGAAAGGCTTCTGGAGGGAAAGCGGTAATTCTGTGAGATGATTTCAATGAACACAAAGAAGTTTCTCAGAAAGCTTCTTTCTCTTTGTTATTGGAGGATATTTCCTTTGGCCCTATAGTCTTCAAAGGGATCCGAAATATCTGTTCTCAAATTCCACAGAAATAAGGCTAGCAAAGTGATCCACGAAATACAGATGTAACTCTGTGAGATGAATTAACATAACACTAAGCAGTTTCTCAGAAACGTTCTTTCCAGATTGCTTCTGAGGATATTTCATTTTTCACCATAGCTCTCTATGGGCTTCCAAATATCACTTTCCAATTCCACAGGAAATGTCTTAGCGAAAGGCTTCTGGAGGGGAAAGCGGTAACTCTGTGAGATGATTTCACAGAACACAAAGTTTTTCAGAAAGCTTCTTTCTCTTTGTTATCAGAGGATATTTACTTTGTCCCTATAGTCTTCAAAGGGATCCGAAATATCACTTCTCAGATTCCACAGAAATAAGGCGAGCAAAGAGATCCACGAAATACAGAGGTAACTCTGTGAGTGGAAATCACACATCACAGAGCAGTTTCTCAGAAAGCTTTTTTCCAGATTTCTTCTGAGGATATTTCCTTTTTAACAATAGCCCTCTATGTGCTTCCAAACATTACTTTGCCAATACCACAAGAACTATCTTAGCGAAAGGCTTCTTGGGGGAAAGGTGTAACTCTGTGAGATGATTTCACAGAACACAGAGAAGTTTCTCAGAAAGCTTCTTTCTCTTTGTTATCGGAGGATATTTCCTTTGGCCCTATAGTCTTCAAAGGGATCCGAAATATCTCTTCTCAGATTCCATAGAAATAAGGGTAGCAAAGAGATCCACGAAATACAGATGTAACTCTGTGACATGAATTAACAGAACACTAAGCAGTTTCTCAGAAACCTTCTTTCCAGATTTCATCTGAGGATATTTCCTTTTGCACCATAGCCCTCTATGGGCTTCCAAATATAACTTTGCCAATTCCAAAGGAAATGTCTTAGGGAAACGCTTCTGGAGGGAAAGCGGGAACTCTGTGAGATGATTTCACAGAACACCAAGAAGTTTCTCAGAAAGCTTCTTTCTCTTTGTTATTGGAGGATATTTCCTTTGGCCCTATAGTCTTCAAAGGGATCCGAAATATCTGTTTTCAGATTCCACAAAAATAAGGCTAGCAAAGAGATCCACGAAATAAAGATGTAACTCTGTGAGATGAATTAACAGAACACTAAGCAGTTTCTCAGGAAGCTTCTTTCCAGATTTCATCTGAGGATATTTCCTTTCTCACCATAGCCCTCTATCGGCTTCCAAATATCACTTTGCCAATTCCACAAGAACTGTCTTAGCGAAAGGCTTCTGGAGGGGAAAGCTGTAACTCTGTGAGATGATTTCACAGAACACAAAGAAGTTTTTCAGAAAGCTTCTTTCTCTTTGTTATCGGAGGATAATTCCTTTGGCCCTATAGTCTTCAAAGGGATCCGAAATATCTGTTCTCAGATACCACAGAAATAAGGCTAGCAAAGAGATCCACGAAATACAGATGTAACTCTGTGAGATGAATTAACAGAACACTAAGCAGTTTCTCAGAAAGCTTCTTTCCAGATTTCATCTGAGGATATTTCTTTTTTCACCATATCCCTCTATGGGCTTCCAAATATCACTTTGCCAATTCCACAAGAACTGTCTTAGTGAAAGACTTCTTGAGCAGAAAGCTGTAACTCTGTGAAGTGATTTCACAGAACACAAAGAAGTTTCTCAGAAAGCTTCTTTCTCTTTGTTATCGGAGGATATTTCCTTTGGCCCTATAGTCTTCAAAGGGATCCGAATTATCTGTTCTCAGATTCCACAGAAATAAGGATACCAAAGAGATCCACGAAATACAGATGTAACTTTCTTTGTGGAAGTCACACATCACAGAACATTTTCTCAGAAAGGTTCTTTCCAGATTTCATCGGAGGATATTTCCTTTTTCACCATGGCCCTCTATGGGCTTTGAAATATCACTTTGCCAATTCCACAAGAACTGTCTTTGGCAGAGGCATCTTGATGGCAAAGCTGTAACTCCGTGAGATGATTTCACAGAAGACAAAGAAGTTTCTCAGAAAGCTTCTTTCTCTTTTTTATAGCAGTATATTTCCTTTGGCCCTATAGTCATCAAAGGGATCCGAAATATCTGTTCTCAGATTCCACAGAAATAGGATAGCAAAGAGATAGATGAAATACAGAAGTAACTCTGTTGGATGAATTAATAGAAGAGTAAGCAGTTTATCAGAAAGTTTCATTCCAGATTTCATCTGAGGATATTTCCTTTTTCACCATAGCCCTCTATGGGCTTCCAAATATCACTTTGCCTATTCCACAAGAACTGACTTAGCGAAACGCTTCTTGAGGGAAAAGCTGTAACTCTGTGAGATGATTTCACAGATCACAAAGAAGTTTCTCATAAAGCTTCTTTCTCTTTTTTATCGCAGGATATTTCCTTTGGCCCTATAGTCTTCAACGGGATCCGAAATATCTGATCTCAGATTCCACAGAAAAAAGGCTAGCAAAGAGATCCAGGAAATACAGATGTAACTCTGTGATATGAATAAACAGAACACTAAGCAGTTTCTCAGAAAGCTTCTTTCCAGATTTCATCTGAGGATATTTCCTTTTTCACCATAGCCCTCTTTGGGATTCCTAATATCACTTTGCCAATTCCACAAGAACTGTCTTAGCGAAAGGCTTCTTGAGGGGAAAGCTGTAACTCTGTGAGATGATTTCACAGAACATAAAGAAGTTTCTCAGAAAGCTTCTTTCTCTTTGTTATCGGAGGATATTTCCTTTGGCACTATAGTCTTCAAGGCATTCGAAATATCTGTTCTCAGATTCCAAGAAATAAGGCTAGCAAAGAGATCTATGAAATACAGATGTAACTCTGTTGGATGAATTAATAGAACACTAAGCACTTTATCAGAAAGTTTCATTCCAGATTTCATCTGAGGATATTTCCTTTTTCACCATAGGCCTCTATGGGCTTCCAAATATCACTTTGAGAATTCCACAAGAACTGACTTAGCGAAACGCTTCTTGAGGGAAAAGCTGTAACTCTGTGAGATGATTTCACAGATCACAAAGAAGTTTCTCAGAAAGCTTCTTTCTCTTCGTTATCGGAGGATATTTCCTTTGGCCCTATAGTCTTCAACGGGATCCGAAATATCTGATCTCAGATTCCACAGAAATAAGGCTGGGAAAGAGATCCACGAAATACAGATGAAACGCTGTGAGATGAATTAACAGAACACTAAGCAGTTTCTCAGAAATCTTCTTTCCAGATTTCATCTGAGGTATTGTCTTTTTCACCATAGCCCTCTAGGGGTTCCAAATATCACTTTGCCAATTCCACAAGAACTGTTAGCGAAAAGCTTCTGGAGGGGAAAGCTGTAACTCTGTGAGATGATTTCACAGAACACAAAGAAGTTTCTCAGAAAGCTTCTTTCTCTTTGTTATCGGAGGATATTTCCTTTGGCCCTGTAGTCTTCAAAGGGATCCGAAATATCTGTTCTCAGATTCCACAGAAATAAGGCTAGCAAAGAGATTCACGAAAAACAGATATAACTCTGTGTGTGGAAGTCACATCACAGAGCAGTTTCTCAGAAAACTTCTTTCCAGATTTCATCTGAGGATATTTCCTTTTCCACCACAGCCCTCTATGGGCTTCCAAATATCACTTTGCCAATTCCAGATGAACTGTCTTACCGAAAGGCTTCCTTATGGGAAAGCTGTAACTCTGTGAGATGATTTCACAGAACACAAAAAAGTTTCTCAGAAAGATTCTTTCTCTTTGTTATCGGAGGATATTTCCTTTGGCCCTATACTCTTTAAAGGGATCCGAAATATCTGTTCTCAGATTCCACAGAAATAAGACTAGCAAAGAGATCCACGAAATACAGATGTAACTCTGTGAGATGAATTAACAGAACACTAAGCAGTTTCTCAGGAGGTTTTTACTGATTTCATCTGAGGATATTTCCTTTTTCACCATAGCCCTCTTAGGGCTTCCAAATATCACTTTGCGAATTCCACAAGAACTGTATTAGCGAAAGGCTTCCTGAGGGGAAAGCTGTAACTCTGTGAGATGATTTCACAGAACACAAAGAAGTTTCTCAGAAAGCTTCTTTCTCTTTGTTATCGCAGGATATTTCTTTGGCCCTATAGTCTTCAAAGGGATCCGAAATATCTGTTCTCAGATTCCACAGAAATAAGGCAAGCAAAGAGATCCACGAAATACAGATGTAACTCTGTGTGTGGAAGTCACACATCTCAGAGCAGTTTCTCAGAAAGCTTCTTTCCAGATTTCATCTGACGATATTTCCTTTTGCACCATAGCCCTCAATGGAATTCCAAATATCACTTTGCCAATTCCAAAAGAACTGTCTTAGCGAAAGGCTTCTTGAGGGGAAAGCTGTAACTCTGTGAGATGATTTCACAGAACACAAAGAAGTTTCTCAGAAGGCTTCTTTCTCTTTGTTTTCAGACGATATTTCCTTTGGCCCTATAGTCTTCAAAGGGATCCGAAATATCTGTTCCTAGATTCCACAGAAATAAGGCTAGCAAAGAAATCCACCAAATACAGATGTAACTCTGTGAGTGGAAGTCACACATCACAGAGCAATTTCTCAGAAAGCTTCTTTCCATATTTCATCTTAGGATATTTCCTTTTCACCATAGCCTTCTAAGGGCTTCCAAATATCACTTTGCCAATTCCAGATGAACTGTCTTACCGAAAGGCTTCCTTATGGGAAAGCTGTAACTCTGTGAGATGATTTCACAGAACACAAAGAAGTTTCTCAGAAAGCTTCTTTCTCTTTGTAATCGGAGGATATTTCCTTTGGCCCTGTAGTCCTCAAAGAGATCCTAAACATCTGTTCTCAAATTCCACAATAATAAGGCTAGCAAACAGATCCTCGAAACACAGATATAACTCTGTGAGATGAATTAACAGAACACTAAGCAGTTTCTCAGAAAACTTCTTTCCAGATTTCATCTGAGGATATTTCCTTTTTCACCATAGCCATCTATGGGCTTCCAAATATCACTTTGCCAATTCCACAAGAACTGACTTAGCGAAAGGCTTCTTGAGGGGAAAGCTGTAACTCTGTGAGATGATTTCACAGAACACAAAGAAGTTTCTCAGAAAGCTTCTTTCTCTTTGTTATCGGAGGATATTTCCTTTGGCCCTATACTCTTTAAAGGGATCCGAAATATCTGTTCTCAGATTCCACAGAAATAAGACTAGCAAAGAGATCCACGAAATACAGATGTAACTCTGTGAGATGAATTAACAGAACACTAAGCAGTTTCTCAGAAAGCTTTTCCTGATTTCATTTGAGGATATTTCCTTTTTCACCATAGCCCTCTTAGGGCTTCCAAATATCACTTTGCGAATTCCACAAGAACTGTCTTAGCGAAAGGCTTCTTGAGGGGAAAGCTGTAACTCTGGGAGATGATTTCACAGAACACAAAGAAGTTTCTCAGAAAGCTTCTTTCCCTTTGTTATCGCAGGATATTTCCTTTGGCCCTATAGACTTCAAAGGGATCCAAAATATCTGTTCTCAGATTCCACAGAAATAAGGCTAGCAAAGAGATCCACGAAATACAGATGTAACTCCGTGTGTGGAAGTCACACATCACAGAGCAGTTCCTCAGAAAACTTTTTTCCAGATTTCATCTGAGGATATTTCCTTTTTCACCATAGCCCTCTAGAGGTTCCAAATATCACTTTGCCTATTCCACAAGAACTGTCTTAGCGAAAGGCTTCTTGAGGGGAAAGCTGTAACTCTGTGAGATGATTTCACAGAACACAAAGAAGTTTCTCAGAAAGCTTTTTTCTCTTTGTTATCGGAGGATATTTCCTTTGGCCCTATTGTCTTCAAAGGGATCCGAAATATCTCTTCTCAGATTCCACAGAAAGAAGGCTAGCAAAGACATCCACGAAATACAGATGTAACTCCGTGTGTGGAAGTCACACATCACAGAGCAGTTTCTCAGAAAGCTTCTTTCCAGATTTCATCTGAGGATATTTCCTTTTTCACCGTAGCCCTCTATGGACTTCCAAATATCACTTTGCCAATTCCACAAGAACTGTCTTAGCGAAAGGCTACTTGAGTGGAAAGCTGTAACTCTGTGTCGTGATATCACAGAACACAAACAAGTTTCTCAGAAAGCTTCTTTCTCTTTGTTATCGGAGGATATTTCCTTTGGCCCTATAGTCTTCAAAGGGATCCGAAATACCTGTTCTCAGATTCCACAGAAATAAGGCTAGCAAAGAAATCCACGAAATACAAATGTAACTCTGTGAGATGAATTAACAGAACACTAAGCAGTTTCTCAGAATGCTTCTTTCCAGATTTCATCTGAGGATATATCCTTTTTCACCATAGCCCTCTATGGGCTTCCAAATATCACTTTGCCAATTCCACAAGAACTGTCTTAGCGAAAGGCTTCTTGAAGGGAGACCTGTAACTCTGTGAGAAGATTTCACAGAACAGAAAGAAGTTCCTCAGAAAGCTTCTTTCTCTTTGTTATCGGAGAATAATTCCTTTGGCCCTACAGTCTTCAAAGGGATCCGAAATATCTGTCCTCAGATTCCACAGAAATAAAGGTAGCAAAGAGATCCATGAAATACAGATGTAACTCTTTGAGATGAATTAAAAGAACACTAAGCAGTTTCTCAGAAAGCTTCTTTCCATATTTCATCTGAGGATATTTCCTTTTTCAAAAAAGCGGTCTACGGGCTTCCAAATATCACTTTGCCAATTCCACAAGAACTGTCTTAGCGAAAGGCTTCTTGAGGGGAAAGTTGCAACTCTGTGAGATGATTTCACAGAAAACAAAGAAGTTTCTCAGAAAGCTCTTTCTCTTTGTTATAGGAGGATATTTCCTTTGGCCCTAGAGTCTTCAAAGGGATCCGAAGTACCTGTTCTCAGACTCCACAGAAATAAGGCTCGCAAAGAGATCCATGAAACAAAGACATAATTCTGTGAGAGGAAGTCACACATCACAGAGCAGTTTCTCAGAAAGCTTCTTTCCAGATTTCATCTGAGGATATTTTCTTTTTCACCATAGCCCTCTATGGGCTTCCAAATATCACTTTGCGAATTCCAAAGGAACTGACTTAGCGAAAGGTCCTTGAGGGGAAATCTGTAACTCTGTGAGATGATTTCACAGAACACAAAGAAGTTTCTCAGAAAGCTTCTTTCTCTTTGTTATCTCAGGATATTTCCTTTAGCCTTAGAGTCTTCAAAGGGATCCGAAATATCTGTTCTCAGATTCCACAGAAATAAGGCTAGCAAAGAGATCCACGAAATACAGATGTAACTTTGAGTGTGGAAGTCTCACATCACAGAGCATTTTCTCATAAAACTTCTTTCCAGATTTCATCTGAGGATATTTCCTTTTTCTCCGTTGCCCTCTATGGGCTTCCAAATATCACTTTACCAATTCCACAAGAACTGTCTTAGCGAAAGGCTTCTTGAGGGGAAAGCTGTAACTCTGTGAGATGATTTCACAGAACACGAAGAAGTTCCTCAGAAAGCTTCTTTCTCTTTGTTATCGGAGGATATTTCTTTTGGCCCTATAGTCTTCAAAGGAATCCGAAATATCTGTTCTCATATTCCACAGAAATAAGGCTAGCAAAGAGATCCACGAAATACAGATGTAACTCTGTGAGATGAATTAACAGAACACTAAGCAGTTTCTCAGAAAGCTTCTTTCTCTTTGTTATCGGAGGATATTTCTTTTGAACCTTTAGTCTTCAACGGGATCCGAAATATCTGTTCTCAGATTCCACAGAAATAAGGCTAGCAAAGAGATCCACGAAATACAGATGTAACTCTGTGAGATGAATTAACAGAACAATAAGCAGTTTCTCAGAAAGCTTCTTTGCAGATGTCACCTTAGGATATTTCCTTTTTCACCGTTGCCCTCTATGGGCTTCCAAATATCACTTTGCCAATTCCACAAGAACTGTCTTAGCGAAAGGCTTCTTGAGGGGAAAGCTGTAACTCTGTGAGATGATTTCAGAGAACAAAAAGAAGTTTTTCAGAAAGCTTCTTTCTCTTTGTTATTGCAGGATATTTCCTTTGGCCCTATAGTCTTCAAAGGGATCCGAAATATCTGTTCTCAGATTCCACCGAATTAAGGCTAGCAAAGAGATCCATGAAATACAGAGGTAACTCTGTGAGATCAATTAACAGAACACTAAGCAGTTTCTCAGAAAGCTTCTTTCCAGATTTCATCTGAGGATATTTCCTTTTTAAACATGGTCCTCTTTGGGCTTCCAAATATCACTTTGCCAATTCCACAAGAACTGTCTTAGCGAAAGGCTTCTTGAGGGGAAAGCTGTAACTCTGTGAGATGATTTCACAGAACACAAAGAAGTTTTTCAGAAAGCTTCTTTCTCTTTGTTATCGCAGGCTATTTCCTTTGACCCTAGAGCCTTCAAAGGGATCCGAAATATCTGTTTTAAGATTCCACAGAAATAAGGCTAGCAAAGAGATCCACGAAATACAGATGTAACTCTGGGAGTGGAAGTCACACATCACAGAGCAGTTTCTCAGAAAGCTTCTTTCCAGATTTCAGCTGAGGATATTTCCTTTTTCTCCATAGCCCTCTATGGGTTTCCAAATATCACTTTGCCAATTCCACAAGAACTGTCTTAGGGAAAGGCTTCTTGAGGGGAAAGCGGTAACTCTGTCAGATGATTTCACAGAACACAAAGACGTTTCTCAGAAGGCTTCTTTCTCTTTTTCATCAGAGGATATTTCCTTTGGCCATATAGTCTTCAAAGGGATCCGAAATATCTGTTCTCAGATTTCACAGAAATAAGGCTAGCAAAGAGATCCACGAAATACAGATGTAACTCTGTGTGTGGAAGTCACACATCACAGAACAGTTTCTCAGAAAGCTCCTTTCCAGATTTCTTCTGAGGATATTTCCTTTTTCACCATAGCCCTCTATGGGCTTCCAAATATCACATTGCCAATTCCACAAGAACTGTCTTAGGGAAGGGCATCTTGAGGGGAAAGCTGTAACTCTCTGAGATGATTTCACAGAACGCAAAGAAGTTTTTCAGAAAGCATCTTTCTCTTTGTTATCAGAGGATATTTCCTTTGGCTCTATTGTCTTCAATGGGATCCGAAATATCTGTTCTCAGATTCCACAGAAATAAGGCTAGACAAGAGATCCACGAAATAGAGATGTAACCCTGTGAGATGAATAAACAGAACACTAAGCAGTTTCTCAGAAAGCTTCTTTCCAGATTTCATCTGAGGATATTTCCTTTTTCACCATAGCCCTCTATGGGCTTCCAAATATCACTTTGCCAATTCCACAAGAACTGTCTTAGCGAAAGGCTTCTTGAGGGGAAAGCTGTAACTCTGTGAGATCATTTCACAGAACACAAAGAAGTTTCTCAGAAAGCTTCTTTCTCTTTGTTATCGCAGGATATTTACTTTGTCCCTAGAGTCTTCAAAGGGATCCGAAATATCTGTTCTCATATTCCACACAAATAAGACTAGCAATGAGATCCAGGAAATACAGATGTTACTCTGTGAGTGGAAGTCACACATCACAGAGCAGTTTCTCAGAAAGCTTCTTTCCAGATTTCATCTGAGGATATTTCCTTTTTCACCATAGCCCTCTATGGGCTTCCAAATATCACTTTGCCAATTCCACAAGAACTGTCTTAGTGAAAGGCTTCTTGAGGGGAAAGCTGTAACTCTGTGAGATGATTTCATAGAACACAAAGAAGTTTCTCAGAAAGCTTCTTTCTCTTTGTTATCGGAGGATATTTCCTTTGGCCCTATAGTCTTCAAAGGGATCCGAAATATCTGTTCTCAGATTCCACAGAAATAAGGCTAGCAAAGAGATCCACGAAATACAGGTGTTACTCTGTGAGTGGAAGTCACACATCACAGAGCAGTTTCTCAGAAAGCTTCTTTCCAGATTTCATGTGAGGATATTTCCTTTAACACCATAGCCCTCTGTGAGCTTCCAAATATCACTTTGCCTATTCCACAAGATCTGTCTTAGCGAAAGGCTTCTTGAGGGGAAAGCGGTAACTCTGTGAGATGATTTCACAGAACACAAAGAAGTTTCTCAGAAAGCTTCTTTCTCTTTGGTATCGGTGGATATTTCCTTTGGCCCTATAGTCTCAAAGGGATCCGAAATATCTCTTCTCAGATTCCACCGAAATAAGGCTAGCAAAGAGATCCACGAAATACAGATGTAACTCGGTGTGTGGAAGTAACACATCACAGAGCAGTTTCTCAGAAAGCTTCTTTCCAGATTTCATCTGATTATATCTCCTTTTTCACCATAGCCCTCTAAGGGCTTCCAAATATCACTATGCCAATTCCACAAGAACTGTCTTAGGGAAAGGCTTCTTGAGGGGAAAGCTGTAACTCTGTGATATGATTTCACAGAACACAAAGAAGTTTCTCAGAAAGCTTCTTTCTCTTTGTTATCAGAGGATATATCCTTTGGCCCTCTAGTCTTCAAAGGGATGCGAAATATCTCTTCTCAGATTCCACAGAAATAAGGCTAGCCAAGAGATCCACGAAATACAGATGTAACTCTGTGTGTGGAAGTCACACATCACAGAACAGCTTCTCAGAAATCTTCTTTCCAGCTTTCATCTGAGGATATTTCCTTTTTCACCATAGCCCTCTATGGGCTTCCAAATATCACTTTGCCAATTCCACAAGAACTGTCTTAGCGAAAGGCTTCTTGAGGGGAAAGCTGTAACTCTGTGAGATGATTTCACAGAACACAAAGAAGTTTCTCAGAAAGCTTCTTTCTCTTTGTTATCAGAGGATATTTCCTTTGGCCCTGGAGTCTTCAAAGGGATCCGAAATATCTGTTTTAAGATTCCACAGAAATAAGGCTAGCAAAGAGATCCACGAAATATAAATGTATCTCTGTGAGATGAATTAACAGAACACTAAGCAGTTTCTCAGAAAGCTTCCTTCCAGATTTCATCTGAGGATATTTCCTTTTTCACCATAGACCTCTAAGGGCTTCCAAATATCACTTTGTCAATTCCACAAGAACTGTCTTAGCGAAAGGTTTCTTGAGGGGAAAGCTGTAACTCTGTGAGATGATTTCACAGAACACAAAGAAGTTTCTCAGAAAGATTCTTTCTCTTTGTTATCGGAGGATATTTCCTTTGGCCCTACACTCTTCAAAGGGATCCGAAATATCTGTTCTCAGATCCAACAGAAATAAGGCTAGCAAAAAGATCCAAGAAATACAGATGTAACTCTGTGAGATGAATTAACAGAACACTAAGGAGTTTCTCAGAAAGCTTCTTTCCAGATTTCATCTGAGAATATTTCCTTTTTCACCATAGCCCTCTATGGGCTTCCAAATATCACTTTGCCAATTCCACAAGAACTGTCTTAGCGAAAGGCTTCTTGAGGGGAAAGCTGTAACTCTGTGAGATGATTTCACAGAACACAAAGAAGTTTCTCAGAAAGCTTCTTTCTCTTTGTTATCGGAGGATATTTCTTTTGAACCTTTAGTCTTCAACGGGATCCGAAATATCTGTTCTCAGATTCCACAGAAATAAGGCTAGCAAAGAGATCCACGAAATACAGATGTAACTCTGTGAGATGAATTAACAGAACACTAAGCAGTTTCTCAGAAAGCTTCTTTGCAGATTTCACCATAGGATATTTCCTTTTTCACCGTTGCCCTCTATGGGCTTCCAAATATCACTTTGCCAATTCCACAAGAACTGTCTTAGCGAAAGGCTTCTTGAGGGGAAAGCTGTAACTCTGTGAGATGATTTCAGAGAACAAAAAGAAGTTTTTCAGAAAGCTTCTTTCTCTTTGTTATTGCAGGATATTTCCTTTGGCCCTATAGTCTTCAAAGGGATCCGAAATATCTGTTCTCAGATTCCACCGAATTAAGGCTAGCAAAGAGATCCATGAAATACAGAGGTAACTCTGTGAGATCAATTAACAGAACACTAAGCAGTTTCTCAGAAAGCTTCTTTCCAGATTTCATCTGAGGATATTTCCTTTTTAAACATGGTCCTCTATGGGCTTCCAAATATCACTTTGCCAATTCCACAAGAACTGTCTTAGCGAAAGGCTTCTTGAGGGGAAAGCTGTAACTCTGTGAGATGATTTCACAGAACACAAAGAAGTTTTTCAGAAAGCTTCTTTCTCTTTGTTATCGCAGGCTATTTCCTTTGACCCTAGAGCCTTCAAAGGGATCCGAAATATCTGTTTTAAGATTACACAGAAATAAGGCTAGCAAAGAGATCCACGAAATACAGATGTAACTCTGGGAGTGGAAGTCACACATCACAGAGCAGTTTCTCAGAAAGCTTCTTTCCAGATTTCAGCTGAGGATATTTCCTTTTTCTCCATAGCCCTCTATGGGTTTCCAAATATCACTTTGCCAATTCCACAAGAACTGTCTTAGGGAAAGGCTTCTTGAGGGGAAAGCGGTAACTCTGTCAGATGATTTCACAGAACACAAAGACGTTTCTCAGAAGGCTTCTTTCTCTTTTTCATCAGAGGATATTTCCTTTGGCCATATAGTCTTCAAAGGGATCCGAAATATCTGATCTCAGATTTCACAGAAATAAGGCTAGCAAAGAGATCCACGAAATACAGATGTAACTCTGTGTGTGGAAGTCACACATCACAGAACAGTTTCTCAGAAAGCTCCTTTCCAGATTTCTTCTGAGGATATTTCCTTTTTCACCATAGCCCTCTATGGGCTTCCAAATATCACATTGCCAATTCCACAAGAACTGTCTTAGCGAAGGGCATCTTGAGGGGAAAGCTGTAACTCTCTGAGATGATTTCACAGAACGCAAAGGAGTTTTTCAGAAAGCTTCTTTCTCTTTGTTATCAGAGGATATTTCCTTTGGCCCTATTGTCTTCAATGGGATCCGAAATATCTGTTCTCAGATTCCACAGAAATAAGGCTAGACAAGAGATCCACGAAATAGAGATGTAACCCTGTGAGATGAATAAACAGAACACTAAGCAGTTTCTCAGAAAGCTTCTTTCCAGATTTCATCTGAGGATATTTCCTTTTTCACCATAGCCCTCTATGGGCTTCCAAATATCACTTTGCCAATTCCACAAGAACTGTCTTAGCGAAAGGCTTCCTGAGGGGAAAGCTGTAACTCTGTGAGATCATTTCACAGAACACAAAGAAGTTTCTCAGAAAGCTTCTTTCCCTTTGTTATCGCAGGATATTTCCTTTGGCCCTATCGTCTTCAAAGGGATCCGAAATATCTGTTCTCACATTCCACACAAATAAGACTAGCAATGAGATCCAGGAAATACAGATGTAACTCTGTTAGTGGAAGTCACACATCACAGAGCAGTTTCTCAGAAAGCTTCTTTCCAGATTTCATCTGAGGATATTTCCTTTTTCACCATAGCCCTCTATGGGCTTCCAAATATCACTTTGCCAATTCCACAAGAACTGTCTTAGTGAAAGGCTTCTTGAGGGGAAAGCTGTAACTCTGTGAGATGATTTCATAGAACACAAAGAAGTTTCTCAGAAAGCTTCTTTCTCTTTGTTATCGGAGGATATTTCCTTTGGCCCTATAGTCTTCAAAGGGATCCGAAATATCTGTTCTCAGATTCCACAGAAATAAGGCTAGCAAAGAGATCCACGAAATACAGGTGTTACTCTGTGAGTGGAAGTCACACATCACACAGCAGTTTCTCAGAAAGCTTCTTTCCAGATTTCATGTGAGGATATTTCCTTTAACACCATAGCCCTCTGTGAGCTTCCAAATATCACTTTGCCTATTCCACAAGATCTGTCTTAGCGAAAGGCTTCTTGAGGGGAAAGCGGTAACTCTGTGAGATGATTTCACAGAACACAAAGAAGTTTCTCAGAAAGCTTCTTTCTCTTTGGTATCGGTGGATATTTCCTTTGGCCCTATAGTCTTCAAAGAGATCCGAAATATCTCTTCTCAGATTCCACCGAAATAAGGCTAGCAAAGAGATCCACGAAATACAGATGTAAATCGGTGTGTGGAAGTAACACATCACAGAGCAGGTTCTCAGAAAGCTTCTTTCCAGATTTCATCTGAGGATATCTCCTTTTTCACCATAGCCCTCTATGGGCTTCTAAATATCACTATGCCAATTCCACAAGAACTGTCTTAGGGAAAGGCTTCTTGAGGGGAAAGCTGTAACTCTGTGATATGATTTCACAGAACACAAAGAAGTTTCTCAGAAAGCTTCTTTCTCTTTGTTATCAGAGGATATATCCTTTGGCCCTCTAGTCTTCAAAGGGATGCGAAATATCTCTTCTCAGATTCCACAGAAATAAGGCTAGCAAAGAGATCCACGAAATACAGATGTAACTCTGTGTGTGGAAGTCACACATCACTGAACAGCTTCTCAGAAATCTTCTTTACAGCTTTCATCTGAGGATATTTCCTTTTTCACCATAGACCTCTATGGGCTTCCAAATATCACTTTGCCAATTCCACAAGAACTGTCTTAGCGAAATGCTTCTTGAGGGGAAAGCTGTAACTCTGTGAGATGATTTCACAGAACACAAAGAAGTTTCTCAGAAAGCTTCTCTCTCTTTGTTATCGGAGGATATTTCCTTTGGCACTATAGTCTTCAAAGGGATCCGAAATATCTGTTCTCAGATTGCACAGAAATAAGACTAGCAATGAGATCCCCGAAATACAGATGCTACTCTGTGAGTGGAAGTCACACATCACAGAGCAGTTTCTCAGAAAGCTTCTTTGCAGATTTCAACTGAGGATATTTCCTTTTTAACCGTAGCCCTCTATGGGCTTCCAAATATCATTTGCCAATTCCACAAGAACTGTCTTAGCGAAAGGCTTCTTGAGGGGAAAGCTGTATCTCTGTGAGATGATTTCAGAGAACACAAAGAAGTTTTTCAGAAAGCTTCTTTCTCTTTGTTATCGGAGGATATTTCCTTTGGCCCTATAGTCTTCAAAGGGATCCGAAATATCTGTTCTCAGATTCCACCGAATTAAGACTAGCAAAGAGATCCATGAAATACAGATGTAACTCTGTGAGATCAATTAACAGAACACTAAGCAGTTTCCCAGAAAGCTTCTTTCCAGATTTCATCTGAGGATATTTCCTTTTTAAACATGGTCCTCTATGGGCTTCCAAATATCACTTTGCCAATTCCACAAGAACTGTCTTAGCGAAAGGCTTCTTGAGGGGAAAGCTGTAACTTTGTGAGATGATTTCACAGAACACAAAGAAGTTTTTCAGAAAGCTTCTTTCTCTTTGTTATCGCAAGATATTTCCTTTGGCCCTAGAGTCTTCAAAGGGATCTGAAATATCTATTCTCAGATTCCACAGAAATAAGACTAGCAATGAGATCCAGGAAATAGAGATGTTACTCTGTGAGTGGAAGTCACACATCACAGAGCAGTTTCTCAGAAAGCTCCTTTCCAGATTTCATCTGAGGATATTTCCTTTACCACCATAGCCCTCTATGGGCTTCCAAATATCACTTTGCTAATTCCACAAGAAGTGTCTTAGCGAAAGGCTTCTTGAGGGGAAAGCTGTAACTCTCTGAGATGATTTCACAGAACACAAAGAAGTTTTTCAGAAAGCTTCTTTCTCTTTGTTTTCGCAGGATATTTCCTTTCGCCCTATTGTCTTCAATGGGATCCGAAATATCTGTTCTCAGATTCCACAGAAATAAGGCTAGACAAGAGATCCATGAAATAGAGATGCAACCCTGTGAGATGAATAAACAGAACACTAAGCAGTTTCTCAGAAAGCTTCTTTCCAGATTTCATCTGAGGATATTTCCTTTTTCACCATAGCCCTCTATGGGCTTCCAAATATCACTTTGCCAATTCCACAAGAACTGTCTTAGCGAAAGGCTTCCTGAGGGGAAAGCTGTAACTCTGTGAGATCATTTCACAGAACACAAAGAAGTTTCTCAGAAAGCTTCTTTCTCTTTGTTATCGCAGGATATTTACTTTGGCCCTAGAGCCTTCAAAGGGATCCGAAATATCTGTTCTCATATTCCACAGAAATAAGACTAGCAATGAGATCCAGGAAATACAGATGTTACTCTGTGAGTGGAAGTCACACATCACAGAGCAGTTTCTCAGAAAGCTTCTTTCCAGATTTCATCTGAGGATATTTCCTTTTTCACCATAGCCCTCTATGGGCTTCAAAATATCACTTTGCAAATTCCACAAGAAGCGTCTTAGCGAAAGGCTTCTTGAAGGGAAAGCTGTAACTCTGTGAGATGATTTCACGGAACACAAAGAAGTTTTTCAGAAAGCTTCTTTCTCTTTGTTATCGGAGGATATTTCCTTTGGCCCTATAGTCTTCAAAGGGATCCGAAATATCTGTTCTCAGATTCCACCGAAATAAGGCTAGCAAAGAGATCCACGAAATACAGATGTTACTCTGTGAGTGGAAGTCACACATCACAGAGCAGTTTCTCAGAAAGCTTCGTTCCAGATTTCATCTGAGGATATATCCTTTTTCACCATAGCCCCCTATGAGCTTCCAAATATCACTTTGCCAATTCCACAAGAACTGTCTTAGTGAAAGGCTTCTTGAGGGGAAAGCTGTAACTCTGTGAGATGATTTCATAGAACACAAAGAAGTTTCTCAGAAAGCTTCTTTCTCTTTGTTATCGGAGGATATTTCCTTTGGCCCTATAGTCTTCAAAGGGATCCGAAATATCTCTTCTCAGATTCTACATAAATAAGGCTAGCAAACAGATCCACGAAATACAGATGTTACTCTGTGAGTGGAAGTCACACTTCACAGAGCAGTTTCTCAGAAAGCTTCTTTCCAGATTTCATCTGAGGATATTTCCTTTTTCAACATAGCCCTCTATGGGCTTCCAAATATCACTTTGCCAATTCCACAAGAACTGTCTTAGGGAAAGGCTTCTTGAGAGGAAAGCTGTAACTCTGTGAGATGATTTCAAAGAACACAAAGAAGTCTCTCAGAAAGCTTCTTTCTCTTTGTTTTCAGAGGATATTTAATTTGGCCCTATAGTCTTCAAAGGGATCCGAAATATCTCTTCTCAGATTCCACCGAAATAAGGCTAGCAAAGAGATCCATGAAATACAGATGTAACTCTGTGAGATGAATTAACGGGACACTAAGCAGTTTCTCAGAAAGCTTCTTTCCAGATTTCATCGGAGGATATTTCCTTTTTAAACATGGTCCTCTATGGGCTTCCAAATATCACTTTGCCAATTCCACAAGAACTCTCTTAGCGAAAGGCTTCTTGAAGGGAAAGCTGTAACTCTGTGAGATCATTTCCAGAACACAAAGAAATTTCTCAGAAAGCTTCTTTCTCTTTGTTATCGCAGGATATTTCTTTTGGCCCTATAGTCTTCAAAGGGATCCGCAATATCTGTTCTCCGATTCCACAGAAATAAGACTAGCAATGACATCCAGGAAATACAGATGTTACTCTGTGAGTGGAAGTCACCCATCACAGAGCAGTTTCTCAGAAAGCTTCTTTCCAGATTTCATCGGAGGATATTTCCTTTTTCACCGTAGCCCTGTATGGGCTTCATAATATCACTTTTCCAATTCCACAAGAACTGTCTTAGTCAAAGGCTTCTTGAGGGGAAAGCGGTAACTCTGTGAGATGATTTCACAGAACACAAAGAAGTTTCTCCGGAAACTTCTTTCTCTTTGTTATCGGAGGATATTTCCTTAGGCCCTATAGTCTTCAAAGGGATCCGAAATATCTTTTCTCAGATACCACAGAAATAAGGCTAGCAAAGAGATCCACGAAATACAGATGTTACTCTGTGTGTGGAAGTCACACATCACAGAGCAGTTTCTCAGAAAGCTTCTTTCCAGATTTCATCTGAGGATATTTCCTTTTTCACCGTAGCCCTCTATGGGCTTCCAAATATCACTTTGCCAATTCCACAAGAATTGTCCTAGCGAAAGGCTTCTTGAGGGGAATGCTTTAACTCTGTAAGATGATTTCACAGAACACAAGAAGTATCTCAGAAAGCTTCTTTCTCTTTGTTAACCGAGGGTATTGCCTTTGGCCCTATAGTCTTCAAAGGGATCCGAAATATCTGTTCTCAGATTCCACAGAAATAAGGCTAGCAAAGAGATCCACGAAATACAGATAAAACTTTGGGAGATGCATTAACAGAAGCTTCTTTCCAGATTTCATGTGAGGATATTTCCTTTTTAACCATGGCCCTCTATGGGCTTCTAAATATCACTTTGCCAATTCCACAAGAACTGTCTTAGGGAAAGGCTTCTTAAAGGGAAAGCTGTAACTCGGTGAGATGATTTCACAGAACACAAAGAAGTTTCTCAGAAAGCTTCTTTCTCTTTGTTATCGGAGGATATTTCCTTTGTCCCTATACTCTTAAAAGGGATCCGAAATATCTGTTCTTAGATTCCACAGAAATAAGGCTAGCAAAGAGATCCATGAAATACAGATGTAACTCTGTGAGATGAATTAACAGAATACTAAGCAGTTTCTCAGAAAGCTTCTTTCCAGATTTCATCTGAGGATATTTCCTTTTTTACCAGAGCCCTCTAGGGCTTCCAAATATCACTTTTCCAATTCCACAAGAACTGTCTTACGGAAAGGCTTCTTGAGGGTAAGGCTGTAACTCTGTGAGATGATTTCACAGAACACAAAGAAGTTTCTCAGAAAGCTTCTTTCTCTTTGTTATCGGAGGATATTTCCTTTGGCCCCTTAGTCTTCAAAGTGATCTGAAATATCTGTTCTACGATTCCACAGAAATATGGCTAGCAAAGAGATCCACGAAACACAGATGTAACTCTGTGAGATGAATTAACAGAACACTAAGCAGTTTCTCAGAAAGCTTCTTTCCAGATTTCATCTGAGGATATTCCTTTTTCACCATAGCCCTCTATGGGCTTCCAAATATCACTTTGCCAATTCCACAAGAACTGTCTTAGCGAAGGGCATCTTGAGGGGAAAGCTGTAACTCTCTGAGATGATTTCACAGAACGCAAAGAAGTTTTTCAGAAAGCTTCTTTCTCTTTGTTATCAGAGGATATTTCCTTTGGCCCTATTGTCTTCAATGGGATCCGAAATATCTGTTCTCAGATTCCACAGAAATAAGGCTAGACAAGAGATCCACGAAATAGAGATGTAACCCTGTGAGATGAATAAACAGAACACTAAGCAGTTTCTCAGAAAGCTTCTTTCCAGATTTCATCTGAGGATATTTCCTTTTTCACCATAGCCCTCTATGGGCTTCCAAATATCACTTTGCCAATTCCACAAGTACTGTCTTAGGGAAAGGCTTCTTGAGGGGAAAGCTGTAACTCTGTGAGATGATTTCACAGAACACAAAGAAGTTTCTCAGAAAGCTTCTTTCTCTTTGTTATCGCAGGATGTTTCCTTTTGCGCTATAGTCTTCAAAGGGATCCGAAATATCTGTTCTCAGATTCCAAAGAAATAAAACTAGCAATGAGATCCAGGAAATACAGACCTTACTCTGTAAGTGGAAGTCACACATCACAGAGCAGTTTCTCAGAAAGCTTCTTTGCAGATTTCATCTGAGGATATTTCCTTTTTAACCGTAGCCCTCTATGGGCTTCCAAATATCACTTTGCCAATTCCACAAGAACTGTCTTAGTGAAAGGCTTCTTGAGGGGAAAGCTGTAACTATGTGAGATGATTTCATAGAACACAAAGAAGTTTCTCAGAAAGCTTCTTTCTCTTTGTTATCGGAGGATATTTCCTTTGGCCCTATAATCTTCAAAGGGATCCGAAGTATGTGTTCTCAGATTCTACATAAATAAGGCTAGCAAACAGATCCACGAAATACAGATGTTACTCTGTGAGTGGAAGTCACACTTCACAGAGCAGTTTCTCAGAAAGTTTCTTTCCAGATTTCATGTGAGGATATTTCCTTTTTCACCATAGCCCTCTGTGAGCTTCCAAATATCACTTTGCCAATTCCACAAAACTGTATTAGCGAAAGGCTTCTTGAGGGGAAAGCGGTAACTCTGTGAGATGATTTCACAGAACACAAAGAAGTTTCTCAGAAAGCTTCTTTCTCTTTGTTATCGCAGGATATTTCCTTTGGCCCTATCGTCTTCAAAGGGATCCGAAATATCTCTTCTCAGATTCCACAGAAATAAGACTAGCAAAGAGATCCACGAAATACAGATGAAACTCGGTGTGTGGAAGTCACACATCACAGAGCAGTTTCTCAGAAAGCTTCTTTCCAGGTTTCATCTGAGGATATTTCCTTTTTCATCATAGCCCTCTATGGGCTTCCAAATATCACTTTGCCAATTCCACAAGAACTGTCTTAGGGAAAGGCTTCTTGAGAGGAAAGCTGTAACTCTGTGAGATGATTTCAAAGAACACAAAGAAGTCTCTCAGAAAGCTTCTTTCTCTTTGTTTTCAGAGGATATTTAATTTGGCCCTATAGTCTTCAAAGGGATCCGAAATATCTGTTCTCAGATTCCACCGAAATAAGGCTAGCAAAGAGATCCATGAAATACAGATGTAACTCTGTGAGATGAATTAACGGGACACTAAGCAGTTTCTCAGAAAGCTTCTTTCCAGATTTCATCGGAGGATATTTCCTTTTTAAACATGGTCCTCTATGGGCTTCCAAATATCACTTTGCCAATTCCACAAGAACTCTCTTAGCGAAAGGCTTCTTGAAGGGAAAGCTGTAACTCTGTGAGATCATTTCCAGAACACAAAGAAATTTCTCAGAAAGCTTCTTTCTCTTTGTTATCGCAGGATATTTCTTTTGGCCCTATAGTCTTCAAAGGGATCCGCAATATCTGTTCTCCGATTCCACAGAAATAAGACTAGCAATGACATCCAGGAAATACAGATGTTACTCTGTGAGTGGAAGTCACCCATCACAGAGCAGTTTCTCAGAAAGCTTCTTTCCAGATTTCATCGGAGGATATTTCCTTTTTCACCGTAGCCCTGTATGGGCTTCATAATATCACTTTTCCAATTCCACAAGAACTGTCTTAGTCAAAGGCTTCTTGAGGGGAAAGCGGTAACTCTGTGAGATGATTTCACAGAACACAAAGAAGTTTCTCCGGAAACTTCTTTCTCTTTGTTATCGGAGGATATTTCCTTAGGCCCTATAGTCTTCAAAGGGATCCGAAATATCTTTTCTCAGATACCACAGAAATAAGGCTAGCAAAGAGATCCACGAAATACAGATGTTACTCTGTGTGTGGAAGTCACACATCACAGAGCAGTTTCTCAGAAAGCTTCTTTCCAGATTTCATCTGAGGATATTTCCTTTTTCACCGTAGCCCTCTATGGGCTTCCAAATATCACTTTGCCAATTCCACAAGAATTGTCCTAGCGAAAGGCTTCTTGAGGGGAATGCTTTAACTCTGTAAGATGATTTCACAGAACACAAAGAAGTATCTCAGAAAGCTTCTTTCTCTTTGTTAACCGAGGATATTGCCTTTGGCCCTATAGTCTTCAAAGGGATCCGAAATATCTGTTCTCAGATTCCACAGAAATAAGGCTAGCAAAGAGATCCACGAAATACAGATAAAACTTTGGGAGATGCATTAACAGAAGCTTCTTTCCAGATTTCATGTGAGGATATTTCCTTTTTAACCATGGCCCTCTATGGGCTTCTAAATATCACTTTGCCAATTCCACAAGAACTGTCTTAGGGAAAGGCTTCTTAAAGGGAAAGCTGTAACTCGGTGAGATGATTTCACAGAACATAAAGAAGTTTCTCAGAAAGCTTCTTTCTCTTTGTTATCGGAGGATATTTCCTTTGTCCCTATACTCTTAAAAGGGATCCGAAATATCTGTTCTTAGATTCCACAGAAATAAGGCTAGCAAAGAGATCCATGAAATACAGATGTAACTCTGTGAGATGAATTAACAGAATACTAAGCAGTTTCTCAGAAAGCTTCTTTCCAGATTTCATCTGAGGATATTTCCTTTTTTACCAGAGCCCTCTAGGGCTTCCAAATATCACTTTGCCAATTCCACAAGAACTGTCTTACGGAAAGGCTTCTTGAGGGTAAGGCTGTAACTCTGTGAGATGATTTCACAGAACACAAAGAAGTTTCTCAGAAAGCTTCTTTCTCTTTGTTATCGGAGGATATTTCCTTTGGCCCTATAGTCTTCAAAGTAATCCGAAATATCTGTTCTCAGATTCCACAGAAATAAGGCTAGCAAAGAGATCCATGAAACACAGATGTAACTCTGTGAGATGAATTAACAGAACACTAAGCAGTTTCTCAGAAAGCTTCTTTCCAGATTTCATCTGAGGATATTCCTTTTTCACCATAGCCCTCTATGGGCTTCCAAATATCACTTTGCCAATTCCACAAGAACTGTCTTAGCGAAGGGCATCTTGAGGGGAAAGCTGTAACTCTCTGAGATGATTTCACAGAACGCAAATAAGTTTTTCAGAAAGCTTCTTTCTCTTTGTTATCAGAGGATATTTTCTTTGGCCCTATTGTCTTCAATGGGATCCGAAATATCTGTTCTCAGATTCCACAGAAATAAGGCTAGACAAGAGATCCACGAAATAGAGATGTAACCCTGTGAGATGAATAAACAGAACACTAAGCAGTTTCTCAGAAAGCTTCTTTCCAGATTTCATCTGAGGATATTTCCTTTTTCACCATAGCCCTCTATGGGCTTCCAAATATCACTTTGCCAATTCCACAAGTACTGTCTTAGGGAAAGGCTTCTTGAGGGGGAAGCTGTAACTCTGTGAGATGATTTCACAGAACACAAAGAAGTTTCTCAGAAAGCTTCTTTCTCTTTGTTATCGCAGGATGTTTCCTTTTGCGCTATAGTCTTCAAAGGGATCCGAAATATCTGTTCTCAGATTCCAAAGAAATAAAACTAGCAATGAGATCCAGGAAATACAGACGTTACTCTGTAAGTGGAAGTCACACATCACAGAGCAGTTTCTCAGAAAGCTTCTTTTCAGATTTCATCTGAGGATATTTCCTTTTTAACCGTAGCCCTCTATGGGCTTTCAAATATCACTTTGCCAATTCCACAAGAACTGTCTTAGTGAAAGGCTTCTTGAGGGGAAAGCTGTAACTATGTGAGATGATTTCATAGAACACAAAGAAGTTTCTCAGAAAGCTTCTTTCTCTTTGTTATCGGAGGATATTTCCTTTGGCCCTATAATCTTCAAAGGGATCCGAAATATGTGTTCTCAGATTCTACATAAATAAGGCTAGCAAACAGATCCACGAAATACAGACGTTACTCTGTGAGTGGAAGTCACACTTCACAGAGCAGTTTCTCAGAAAGTTTCTTTCCAGATTTCATGTGAGGATATTTCCTTTTTCACCATAGCCCTCTGTGAGCTTCCAAATATCACTTTGCCAATTCCACAAAACTGTATTAGCGAAAGGCTTCTTGAGCGGAAAGCGGTAACTCTGTGAGATGATTTCACAGAACACAAAGAAGTTTCTCAGAAAGCTTCTTTCTCTTTGTTATCGCAGGATATTTCCTTTGGCCCTATCGTCTTCAAAGGGATCCGAAATATCTCTTCTCAGATTCCACAGAAATAAGGCTAGCAAAGAGATCCACGAAATACAGATGAAACTCGGTGTGTGGAAGTCACACATCACAGAGCAGTTTCTCAGAAAGCTTCTTTCCAGATTTCATCTGAGGATATTTCCTTTTTCATCATAGCCCTCTATGGGCTTCCAAATATCACTTTGCCAATTCCACAAGAACTGTCTTAGGGAAAGGCTTCTTGAGAGGAAAGCTGTAACTCTGTGAGATGATTTCAAAGAACACAAAGAAGTCTCTCAGAAAGCTTCTTTCTCTTTGTTTTCAGAGGATATTTAATTTGGCCCTATAGTCTTCAAAGGGATCCGAAATATCTGTTCTCAGATTCCACCGAAATAAGGCTAGCAAAGAGATCCATGAAATACAGATGTAACTCTGTGAGATGAATTAACGGGACACTAAGCAGTTTCTCAGAAAGCTTCTTTCCAGATTTCATCGGAGGATATTTCCTTTTTAAACATGGTCCTCTATGGGCTTCCAAATATCACTTTGCCAATTCCACAAGAACTCTCTTAGCGAAAGGCTTCTTGAAGGGAAAGCTGTAACTCTGTGAGATCATTTCCAGAACACAAAGAAATTTCTCAGAAAGCTTCTTTCTCTTTGTTATCGCAGGATATTTCTTTTGGCCCTATAGTCTTCAAAGGGATCCGCAATATCTGTTCTCCGATTCCACAGAAATAAGACTAGCAATGACATCCAGGAAATACAGATGTTACTCTGTGAGTGGAAGTCACCCATCACAGAGCAGTTTCTCAGAAAGCTTCTTTCCAGATTTCATCGGAGGATATTTCCTTTTTCACCGTAGCCCTGTATGGGCTTCATAATATCACTTTTCCAATTCCACAAGAACTGTCTTAGTCAAAGGCTTCTTGAGGGGAAAGCGGTAACTCTGTGAGATGATTTCACAGAACACAAAGAAGTTTCTCCGGAAACTTCTTTCTCTTTGTTATCGGAGGATATTTCCTTAGGCCCTATAGTCTTCAAAGGGATCCGAAATATCTTTTCTCAGATACCACAGAAATAAGGCTAGCAAAGAGATCCACGAAATACAGATGTTACTCTGTGTGTGGAAGTCACACATCACAGAGCAGTTTCTCAGAAAGCTTCTTTCCAGATTTCATCTGAGGATATTTCCTTTTTCACCGTAGCCCTCTATGGGCTTCCAAATATCACTTTGCCAATTCCACAAGAATTGTCCTAGCGAAAGGCTTCTTGAGGGGAATGCTTTAACTCTGTAAGATGATTTCACAGAACACAAAGAAGTATCTCAGAAAGCTTCTTTCTCTTTGTTAACCGAGGATATTGCCTTTGGCCCTATAGTCTTCAAAGGGATCCGAAATATCTGTTCTCAGATTCCACAGAAATAAGGCTAGCAAAGAGATCCACGAAATACAGATAAAACTTTGGGAGATGCATTAACAGAAGCTTCTTTCCAGATTTCATGTGAGGATATTTCCTTTTTAACCATGGCCCTCTATGGGCTTCTAAATATCACTTTGCCAATTCCACAAGAACTGTCTTAGGGAAAGGCTTCTTAAAGGGAAAGCTGTAACTCGGTGAGATGATTTCACAGAACACAAAGAAGTTTCTCAGAAAGCTTCTTTCTCTTTGTTATCGGAGGATATTTCCTTTGTCCCTATACTCTTAAAAGGGATCCGAAATATCTGTTCTTAGATTCCACAGAAATAAGGCTAGCAAAGAGATCCATGAAATACAGATATAACTCTGTGAGATGAATTAACAGAATACTAAGCAGTTTCTCAGAAAGCTTCTTTCCAGATTTCATCTGAGGATATTTCCTTTTTTACCAGAGCCCTCTAGGGCTTCCAAATATCACTTTGCCAATTCCACAAGAACTGTCTTACGGAAAGGCTTCTTGAGGGTAAGGCTGTAACTCTGTGAGATGATTTCACAGAACACAAAGAAGTTTCTCAGAAAGCTTCTTTCTCTTTGTTATCGGAGGATATTTCCTTTGGCCCTATAGTCTTCAAAGTGATCCGAAATATCTGTTCTCAGATTCCACAGAAATAAGGCTAGCAAAGAGATCCACGAAACACAGATGAAACTCTGTGAGATGAATTAACAGAACACTAAGCAGTTTCTCAGAAAGCTTCTTTCCAGATTTCATCTGAGGATATTCCTTTTTCACCATAGCCCTCTATGGGCTTCCAAATATCACTTTGCCAATTCCACAAGAACTGTCTTAGCGAAGGGCATCTTGAGGGGAAAGCTGTAACTCTCTGAGATGATTTCACAGAACGCAAATAAGTTTTTCAGAAAGCTTCTTTCTCTTTGTTATCAGAGGATATTTCCTTTGGCCCTATTGTCTTCAATGGGATCCGAAATATCTGTTCTCAGATTCCACAGAAATAAGGCTAGACAAGAGATCCACGAAATAGAGATGTAACCCTGTGAGATGAATAAACAGAACACTAAGCAGTTTCTCAGAAAGCTTCTTTCCAGATTTCATCTGAGGATATTTCCTTTTTCACCATAGCCCTCTATGGGCTTCCAAATATCACTTTGCCAATTCCACAAGTACTGTCTTAGGGAAAGGCTTCTTGAGGGGAAAGCTGTAACTCTGTGAGATGATTTCACAGAACACAAAGAAGTTTCTCAGAAAGCTTCTTTCTCTTTGTTATCGCAGGATATTTCCTTTTGCGCTATAGTCTTCAAAGGGATCCGAAATATCTGTTCTCAGATTCCAAAGAAATAAAACTAGCAATGAGATCCAGGAAATACAGACGTTACTCTGTGAGTGGAAGTCACACATCACAGAGCAGTTTCTCAGAAAGCTTCTTTGCAGATTTCATCTGAGGATATTTCCTTTTTAACCGTAGCCCTCTATGGGCTTCCAAATATCACTTTGCCAATTCCACAAGAACTGTCTTAGTGAAAGGCTTCTTGAGGTGAAAGCTGTAACTCTGTGAGATGATTTCATAGAACACAAAGAAGTTTCTCAGAAAGCTTCTTTCTCTTTGTTATCGGAGGATATTTCCTTTGGCCCTATAGTCTTCAAAGGGATCCGAAATATCTGTTTTCAGATTCCACAGAAATAAGACTAGCAATGACATCCAGGAAATACAGATGTTACTCTGTGAGTGGAAGTCACCCATCACAGAGCAGTTTCTCAGAAAGCTTCTTTCCAGATTTCATCGGAGGATATTTCCTTTTTCACCGTAGCCCTGTATGGGCTTCATAATATCACTTTTCCAATTCCACAAGAACTGTCTTAGTCAAAGGCTTCTTGAGGGGAAAGCGGTAACTCTGTGAGATGATTTCACAGAACACAAAGAAGTTTCTCCGGAAACTTCTTTCTCTTTGTTATCGGAGGATATTTCCTTAGGCCCTATAGTCTTCAAAGGGATCCGAAATATCTTTTCTCAGATACCACAGAAATAAGGCTAGCAAAGAGATCCACGAAATACAGATGTTACTCTGTGTGTGGAAGTCACACATCACAGAGCAGTTTCTCAGAAAGCTTCTTTCCAGATTTCATCTGAGGATATTTCCTTTTTCACCGTAGCCCTCTATGGGCTTCCAAATATCACTTTGCCAATTCCACAAGAATTGTCCTAGCGAAAGGCTTCTTGAGGGGAATGCTTTAACTCTGTAAGATGATTTCACAGAACACAAAGAAGTATCTCAGAAAGCTTCTTTCTCTTTGTTAACCGAGGATATTGCCTTTGGCCCTATAGTCTTCAAAGGGATCCGAAATATCTGTTCTCAGATTCCACAGAAATAAGGCTAGCAAAGAGATCCACGAAATACAGATAAAACTTTGGGAGATGCATTAACAGAAGCTTCTTTCCAGATTTCATGTGAGGATATTTCCTTTTTAACCATGGCCCTCTATGGGCTTCTAAATATCACTTTGCCAATTCCACAAGAACTGTCTTAGGGAAAGGCTTCTTAAAGGGAAAGCTGTAACTCGGTGAGATGATTTCACAGAACACAAAGAAGTTTCTCAGAAAGCTTCTTTCTCTTTGTTATCGGAGGATATTTCCTTTGTCCCTATAGTCTCATTGGGATCCGAAATATCTGTTCTCAGATTCCACAGAAATAGGGCTAGCAAAGAGATCCACGAATACGGATGTAACTCTGTGAGATGAATTAAGAGAACACTAAGCAGTTTCTCAGAAAGCTTCTTTCCAGATTTCATCTGAGGATATTTCCTTTTTCACCATAGCCCTCTATGGGCTTCCAAATATCACTTTGCCGATTCCGCAAGAACAGTCTTAGCGAAAGGATTCTTGAGGAGAATGTGGTAACTCTGTGAGATGATTTCACAGAACACAAAGAAGTTTCTCAGAATGCTTCTTTCTCTTTGTTATGGGAGGATATTTCCTTTGGCCCTATAGTCTTCAAAGGGATCCGAAATATCTGTTCTCAGATTCCACAGAAATGGGTCTAGCAAAGAGATCCAGGAAATACAGCTGTAAGTCTGTGTGTGGAAGTCACACATCACAGAGCAGTTTCTCAGAAAGCTTCTTTCCAGATTTCATCTGAGGATATTTCCTTTTTCACCATAGCCCTCTAGGGGTTCCAAATATCACTTTGCCAATTCCACAAGAACTGTCTTAGTCAAAAGCTTCTTGAGGGGAAAGCGGTAACTCTGTGAGATGATTTCACAGAACACAAAGAAATTTTTCCGGAAACTTCTTTCTCTTTGTTATCGGAGGATATTTCCTTAGGCCTTATAGTCTTCAAAGGGATGCAAAATATCTGTTCTCAGATTCCACAGAAATAAGGCTAGCAAAGAGATCCACGAAATACAGATGTTACTCTGTGAGATGAATTAACAGAACACTAAGTAGTTCCTCAGAAAGCTTCTTTCCAGATTTCATCTGAGGATATTTCCTTTTTCAAGTTAGCCCTCTATGGGCTTCCAAATATCACTTTGCCAATTCCACAGGAACTGTCTTAGCGAAAGGCTTCTGGAGGGAAAGCCGTAACTCTGTGAGATGATTTCAAAGAACACAAAGATGTTTCTCAGAAAGATTCTTTCTCTTAGTTATCTTAGGATATTTCCTTTGGCCTTATAGTCTTCAAACGCATCTGAAATATCTCTTCTCAGATTCCACAGAAATAAGGCTAGCAAAGAGATCCGCGAAATACAGATGTAACTCTGTGTGTGGAAGTCACACATCACAGAGCAGTTTCTCAGAAAGCTTCTTTCCAGATTTCATCTGAGGATATTTTCTTTTTCACCATAGCCCTCTATGGGCCTCCAAATATCACTCTGCCAATTCCACAAGAACTGTCTTAGTGAAAGTCTTCTTGAGGGGAAAGCTGTAACTCTGTGAGATGATTTCACAGAACACAAAGAAGTTTCTCAGAAAGCTTCTTTCTCTTTGTTATCGGAGGATATTTCCTTTGGCCCTATAGTCTTGAACGGGATCCGAACTATCTGTTCTCAGATTCCACAGAAATAAGGCTAGCAAAGAGATCCATGAAATACAGATGTAACTCTGTGATACGAATTAACAGAACACTAAGCAGTTTCTCAGAAAGCTTCTTTCCAGATTTCATCTGAGGATATTTCCTTTTTCACCATAGCCCTCTATGGGCTTCCAAATATCACTTTGCCAATTACACAAGAACTGTCTTAGGGAAAGGCTTCTTGAGGGCAATGCTGTAACTCTGTGAGATGATTTCACAGAACACAAAGAAGTTTCTCAGAAAGCTTCTTTCTCTTTGATATCGGAGGATATTTCCTTTGGCCCTATAGTCTTCAAAGGGATCCGAAATATCTGTTCTCAGATTCCACAGAAATAAGGCTAGCAAAGAGATCCACGAAATACAGATGTAACTCTGTGTGTGGAAGTCACACATCATCGAGCAGGTTCTCCGAAAGCTTCTTTCCAGATTTCATCTGAGGATATTTCCTTTTTTACCATAGCCCTCTATGGGCTTCCAAATATCACTTTGCCAATTCCACAAGAACTGTCTTAGCGAAAGGCTTCTTGAGGGCAACTCTGTAACTCTGTGAGATGATTTCAGAGAACACAAAGAAGTTTCTCAGGAAGCTTCTTTCTCTTTGTTATCGGAGGATATTTCCTTTGGCCATATAGTCTTCGAAGGGATCCGAAATATCTGTTCTCAGATTCCACAGAAATAAGGCTAGCAAAGAGATCCACGAAACACAGATGTAACGCTGTGTGTTTAAGTCACTTCACAGAGTAGTTTCTCAGAAAGCTTCTTTCCAGATTTCATCTGAGGATATTTCCTTTTTCACCATAGCCCTCTATTGGCTTCCAAATATCACTGCCAATTCCAGAAGAACTGTCTTAGCGAAAGGCTTCTTGAGGAGAAAGCTGTAAATCTGTGAGATGATTTCACAGAACACAAAGAATTTTCTCAGAGCTTCTTTCTCTTTGTTATCGGAGGATATTTACTTTGGCCCTATAGTGTTCAAAGGGATCCGAAATATCTCTTCTCAGATTCCACAGAAATAAGGCTAGCAAAGAGATCCACGAAATACAGATGTAATTCTGTGAGATGAATTAACAGAACACTAAGCAGTTTCTCAGAGGGCTTCTTTCCAGATTTCATCTGAGGATATTTCCTTTTTCACCATAGCCCTCTATTGGCTTCCAAATATCACTTTGCCAATTCCACAAGAACTGTCTTAACGAAAGTCTTCTTGAGGGGAAAGTGGTAACACTGTGAGATGATTTCAGAGAACACAAAGAAGTTTCTCAAAAATCTTCTATCTCTTTGTTATCGGAGGATATTTCCTTTGGCCCTATTGTCTTCAAAGGGATCCGAAATATCTGTTCTCATATTCCAGAGAAATAAGGCTAGCAAAGAGTTCCACGAAACACAGATGTTACTCTCTGTGTGGAAGTCACACAACACAGAGCAGTTTCTGAGAAAGCTTCTTTCCAGATTTCATCTGAGGATATTTCCTTTTTCGCCATAGCCCTGTATGGGCTTCCAAATATCACTTTGCCAATTCCACAAGACTGTCTTAGCGAAAGGCTTCTTGAGGGGAAAGCTGTAACTCTGTGACATGATTTCACAGAACACAAAGAAGTTTCTCAGAAAGCTTCTTTCTCTTTGTTATCGCAGGATACTTCCTTTGGCCCTATAGTCTTCAAAGGGATCCGAAATATCTGTTCTCAGATTCCACAGAAATAAGGCTAGCAAAGAGATCCATGAAATACAGATGTAACTCTGTGAGATGAATTAACAGAACACTAAGCAGTTTCTCACAAAGCTTCTTTCCAGATTTCATCTGAGGATATTTCCTTTTTCACCTTAGCCCTCTTTGGGCTTCCAAATATCACTTTGCCAATTCCACTACAACTGTCTTAGCGAAAGGATTGTTGAGGGAAAAGCTGTAACTCTGTGAGATGATATCACAGAACACAAAGAAGTTTCTCAGAAAGCTTCTTTCTCTTTGTTATTGGAGGAAATTACCATTGGCCCTATAGTCTTCAAAGGGATCTGAAATATCTGTTCTCAGATTGCACAGAAATAAGGCTAGCAAAGAGATTCGCGCAATACAGATGTAAACTTGTGTGTGGAAGTCACACATCACAGGGCAGTTTCTCAGAAAGCTTCTTTCCAGATTTCATCTGAGGATATTTTCTTTTTCACCATAGCCCTCTATGGGCTTCCAAATATCATTCTGCCAATTCCACAAGAACTGTCTTAGCGAAAGTCTTCTTGAGGGGAAAGCTGTAACTCTGTGAGATGATTTCACAGAACACAAAGAAGTTTCTCAGAAAGCTTCTTTCTCTTTGTTATCGGAGGATATTTCCTTTGGCCCTATAGTCTTGAACGGGATCCGAACTATCTGTTCTCAGACTCCACAGAAATAAGGCTAGCAAAGAGATCCACGAGATACAGATGTAACTCTGTGATACGAATTAACAGAACACTAAGCAGTTTCTCAGAAAGCTTCCTTCCAGATTTCATCTGAGGATATTTCCTTTTTCACCATAGCCCTCTATGGGCTTCCAAATATCACTTTGCCAATTCCACAAGAACTGTATTAGCGAAAGGCTTCTTGAGGGCAATGCTGTAACTCTGTGAGATGATTTCACAGAACACAAAAATTTTCTCAGAATGCTTCTTTCTCTTTGTTATCACAGGATATTTCCTTTGGCCCTATAGTCTTCAAAGGCATCCGAAATATCTGTTCTCAGATTCCACCGAAAAAAGGCTAGCAAAGGTATCCACGAAATACAGATGTAACTCTGTGAGATGAATTAACTGAACAGTAAGCCGTTTCTCAGAAAGCTTCTTTCCAGATTTCATATGAGGATATTTCCTTTTTCACCATAGCTCTCTATGGGTTTCCAAATATCACTTTGCCAATTCCACAGGAACTGTCTTAGCGAAAGGCTTCTGGAGGGAAAAGCGGAAACTCTGTGAGATGATTTCACAGACCACAGAGAAGTTTCTCAGAATGCTTCTTTCTCTTTGTTATCACAGGATATTTCCTTTGGCCCTATAGTCTTCAAAGGGATCCCAAATATCTGTTCTCAGAGTCCACAGAAATAAGGGTAGCAAAGAGATCCACGAAATACAGATGTAACTCTGTTAGATGAATTAACAGAACACTAAGCAGTTCCTCAGAAAGCTTCTTTCCAGATTTCATCTGAGGATATTTCCTTTTTCACCATAGCCCCCTATGGGCTTCCAAATATCACTTTGCCAATTCCACAGGAACTGTCTTAGCGAAAGGCTTCTGGAGGGAAAGCCGTAACTCTGAGAGATGATTTCAAAGAACACAAAGATGTTTCTCAGAAAGATTCTTTCTCTTAGTTATCTTAGGATATTTCCTTTGGCCTTATACTCTTCAAAGGCATCTGAAATATCTCTTCTCAGATTCCACAGAAATAAGCCTAGCAAAGAGATCCACGAAATACAGATGTAACTCTGTGTGTGGAAGTCACACATCACAGAGCAGTTTCTCAGAAAACTTCTTTCCAGATTTCATCTGAGGATATTTCCTTTTTCACCATAGCCCTCTATGGCCTTCCAAATATCACTCTGCCAATTCCACAAGAACTGTCTTAGCGGAAGTCTTCTTGAGGGGAAAGCTGTAACTCTGTGAGATGATTTCACAGAATACAAAGAAGTTTCTCAGAAAGGTTCTTCCTCTTTGTTATCGCCGGATATTTCCTTTGCCCTATAGTCTTCAAAGGCATCCGAAATATCTGTTCTCAGATTCCACAGAAATAAGGCTAGCAAAGAGATCCATGAAATACAGATGTAACTCTGTGAGATGAATTAACAGAACACTAAGCAGTTTCTCAGAAAGGTTCTTTCCAGATTTCATCTGAGGATATTTCCTTTTTCACCATAGCCCTCTATGGGCTTCTAAATATCACTTTGCCAATCCTACAGGAACTGTCTTAGCGAAAGGCTTCTGGAGGGGAAAGCTGTAACTCTGTGAGATGATTTCACAGAACACAAAGAATTTTCTCAGAAAGCTTCTTTCTCTTTGTTATCGCAGGATATTTCCTTTTGCCCTATAGTCTTCAAAGGGTTCCGAAATATCTGTTCTCAGATTCCACAAAAATAAGGCTAGCAAAGAGATGCACGAAATGGAGATGTAACTCTGTGAGATGAATTAACAGAACACTAAGCAGTTTCTCAGAAAGCTTCTTTCCAGATTTCATCTGAGGATATTTCCTTTTTCACCATAGCCCTCTATGGGCTTCCAAATATCACTTTGCAATTCCATAAGAACTGTCTTAGCGAAAGGCTTCTTGAGGGGACAGCCTAACTCTGTCAGATGATTTCACAGAACACAAAGACGTTTCTCAGAAAGCTTCTTTCTCTTTGATATCGGAGGATATTTCCTTTGGCCTTATAGTCTTCAAAGGGATGCAAAATATCTGTTCTCAGATTCCACAGAAATAAGGCTAGCAAAGAGATCCACGAAAAACAGATGTTACTCTGTGTGTGGAAGTCACACATCACAGAGCAGTTTCTCAGAAAGCTTCTTTAAAGATTTCATATGAGGATATTTCCTTTTTCACCGTAGCCCTCTATGGGCTTCCAAATATCACTTTGCCAATTCCACAAGAATTGTCCTAGCGAAAGGCTTCTTGAGGGGAATGCTGTAACTCTGTGAGATGATTTCACAGAACACAAAGAATTTTCTCAGAGCTTCTTTCTCTTTGTTATCGGAGGATATTTACTTTGGCTCTATAGTCTTCAAAGGGATCCGAAATATCTCTTCTCAGATTCCACAGAAATAAGGGTAGCAAAGAGATCCACGAAATACAGATGTAATTCTGTGAGATGAATTAACAGAACACTAAGCAGTTTCTCAGAGGGCTTCTTTCCAGATTTCATCTGAGGATATTTCCTTTTTCACCATAGCCCTCTATGGGCTTCCAAATATCACTTTGCCAATTCCACAAGAACTGTCTTAACGAAAGGCTTCTGGAGGGGAAAGCGGTAACTCTGTGAGATGATTTGAGAGAACACAAAGAAGTTTCTCAGAAAGCTTCTTTCTCTTTGTTATCGGAGGATATTTACTTTGGCCTTATAGTCTTCAAAGGGATTCGAAATATCTGTTCTCATATTCCACAGAAATAAGGCTAGCAAAGAGATCCATGAAATACAGATGTAACTCTCTGTGTGGACGTCACACAACACAGAGCATTTTCTGAGAAAGCTTCTTTCCAGATTTCATCTGAGGATATTTCCTTTTTCGCCATAGCCCTCTATGGGCTTCCAAATATCACTTTGCCAATGCCACAAGACTGTCTTAGCGAAAGGCTTCTTGAGGGGAAAGCTGTAACTCTGTGAGATGATTTCAGAGAACACAAAGAAGTTTCTCAGAAAGCTTCTTTCTCTTTGTTATCGCAGGATACTTCCTTTGGACCTATAGTCTTCAATGGGATCCGAAGTATCTGTTCTCAGATTCCACAGAAATAAGGCTAGCAAAGAGATCCACGAAATACAGATGTAACTCTGTGAGATGAATTAACAGAACACTAAGCAGTTTCTCACAAAGCTTCTTTCCAGATTTCAACTGAGGATATTTCCTTTTGCACCTTAGCCGTCTATGGGCTTCCAAATATCACTTTGCCAATACCACAAGAACTGTCTTAACGAAAGGCTTCTTGAGCGGAAAGCTGTAACTCTGTGAGATGATTTCACAGACACAAAGAAGTTTCTCAGAATGCTTCTTTCTCTTTGTTATCGGAGGATATTTCCTTTGGCCCTGTAGTCTTCAAAAGGATCCGAAATATCTGTTCTCAGATTCCACAGAAAAGGCTAGCAAAGAGATCCGCGAAATACAGATGTAACTCTGTGTGTGGAAGTCACATCACAGAGCAGTTTCTCAGAAAGCTTCTTTCCAGATTTCATCTGAGGATATTTCCTTTTTCCACATAGCCCTCTATGGGCTTCCAAATATCACTTTGCCAATTCCACAAGAACTGTCTTAGCGAAAGGCTTCTTGAGGGGAAAGCTGTAACTCTGTGAGATGATTTCACAGAACACAAAGATGTTTCACAGAAAGCTTCTTTCTCTTTGTTATCGCAGGATATTTCCATTGGCCCTACAGTCTTCAAAGAGATCCGAAATATCTGTTCTCAGATTCCACCGAAAAAAGGCTAGCAAAGGGATCCACGAAATACAGATGTAACTCTGTGAGATGAATTAACTGAACAGTAAGCCCTTTCTCAGAAAGCTTCTTTCCAGATTTCATCTGAGGATATTTCCTTTTTCACCATAGCCCTCTATGGGTTTCCAAATATGACTTTGCCAATTCCACAGGAACTGTCTTAGCGAAAGGCTTCTGGAGGGAAAAGCGGAAACTCTGTGAGATGATTTCACAGAACACAAAGAAGTTTCTCAGAAAGCTTCTTTCTCTTTGTTATCGGAGGATATTTCCTTTGGCCCTATAGTCTTCGAAGGGATCCGAAATATCTGTTCTCATATTCCACAGAAATAAAGCTAGCAAAGAGATCCACGAAATACAGATGTAACTCTGTGAGATGAATTAACAGAACACTAAGCAGTTTCTCAGAAAGCTTCTTTCCAGATTTCATCTGAGGATATTTCCTTTTGCACCCTAGCCCTCTATGGGCTTCCAATTATCACTTTGCCAATACCACAAGAACTGTCTTAACGAATGGCTTCTTGAGGGGAAAGCTGTAACTCTGTGAGATGATTTCACAGAACACAAAGAAGTTTCTCAGAAAGCTTCTTTCTCTTTGTTATCGGAGGATATTTCCTTTGGCCCTATAGTCTTCAAAGGCATCCGAAATATCTGTTCTCAGATTCCACAGAAAAAAGGCTAGCAAAGAGATCCACGAAATACAGATGTATCTCTGTGTGTTTAAGTCACATCACAGAGCAGTTTCTCAGAAAGCTTCTTTCCAGATTTCATCTGGGGATATTTCCTTTTTCACCATAGCCCTCTAAGGGCTTCGAAATATCACTTGCCAATTCCACAATAAGTGTCTTAGCGAAAGGCTTCTTGAGGGGAAAGCTGTAACTCTGTGAGATGATTTCTCAGAACACAAAGAAGTTTCTCAGAGAGCTTCTTTCTCTTTCTTATCGGAGGACATTTCCTTTGGCTCTATAGTCTTCAAAGGGATCCCAAATATCTGTTCTCAAAGTCCACAGAAATAAGGCTAGCAAAGAGATCCACGAAATACAGATGTAACTCTGTGAGATGAATTAACAGAACACTAAGTAGTTCCTCAGAAAGCTTCTTTCCAGATTTCATCTGAGGATATTTCCTTTTTCAAGTTAGGCCTCTATGGGCTTCCAAATATCACTTTGCCAATTCCACAGGAACTGTCTTAGCGAAAGGCTTCTGGAGGGAAAGCCGTAACTCTGTGAGATGATTTCAAAGAACACAAAGATGTTTCTCAGAAAGATTCTTTCTCTTAGTTATCTTAGGATATTTCCTTTGGCCTTATAGTCTTCAAACGCATCTGAAATATCTCTTCTCAGATTCCACAGAAATAAGGCTAGCAAAGAGATCCGCGAAATACAGATGTAACTCTGTGTGTGGAAGTCACACATCACAGAGCAGTTTCTCAGAAAGCTTCTTTCCAGATTTCATCTGAGGATATTTTCTTTTTCACCATAGCCCTCTATGGGCTTCCAAATATCACTCTGCCAATTCCACAAGAACTGTCTTAGTGAAAGTCTTCTTGAGGGGAAAGCTGTAACTCTGTGAGATGATTTCACAGAACACAAAGAAGTTTCTCAGAAAGCTTCTTTCTCTTTGTTATCGGAGGATATTTCCTTTGGCCCTATAGTCTTGAACGGGATCCGAACTATCTGTTCTCAGATTCCACAGAAATAAGGCTAGCAAAGAGATCCATGAAATACAGATGTAACTCTGTGATACGAATTAACAGAACACTAAGCAGTTTCTCAGAAAGCTTCTTTCCAGATTTCATCTGAGGATATTTCCTTTTTCACCATAGCCCTCTATGGGCTTCCAAATATCACTTTGCCAATTCCACAAGAACTGTCTTAGCGAAAGGCTTCTTGAGGGCAATGCTGTAACTCTGTGAGATGATTTCACAGAACACAAAGAAGTTTCTCAGAAAGCTTCTTTCTCTTTGATATCGGAAGATATTTCCTTTGGCCCTATAGTCTTCAAAGGGATCCGAAATATCTGTTCTCAGATTCCACAGAAATAAGGCTAGCAAAGAGATCCACGAAATACAGATGTAACTCTGTGAGTGGAAGTCACACATCACCGAGCAGGTTCTCCGAAAGCTTCTTTCCAGATTTCATCTGAGGATATTTCCTTTTTTACCATAGACCTCTATGGGCTTCCAAATATCACTTTGCCAATTCCACAAGAACTGTCTTACGAAAGGCTTCTTGAGGGCAACTCTGTAACTCTGTGAGATGATTTCAGAGAACACAAAGAAGTTTCTCAGAAAGCTTCTTTCTCTTTGTTATCGGAGGATATTTCCTTTGGCCATATAGTCTTAGAAGGGATCCGAAATATCTGTTCTCAGATTCCACAGAAATAAGGCTAGCAAAGAGATCCACGAAACACAGATGTAACGCTGTGTGTTTAAGTCACTTCACAGAGTAGTTTCTCAGAAAGCTTCTTTCCAGATTTCATCTGAGGATATTTCCTTTTTCACCATAGCCCTCTATTGGCTTCCAAATATCACTGCCAATTCCAGAAGAACTGTCTTAGCGAAAGGCTTCTTGAGGAGAAAGCTGTAAATCTGTGAGATGATTTCACAGAACACAAAGAATTTTCTCAGAGCTTCTTTCTCTTTGTTATCGGAGGATATTTACTTTGGCCCTATAGTGTTCAAAGGGATCCGAAATATCTCTTCTCAGATTCCACAGAAATAAGGCTAGCAAAGAGATCCACGAAATACAGATGTAATTCTGTGAGATGAATTAACAGAACACTAAGCAGTTTCTCAGAGGGCTTCTTTCCAGATTTCATCTGAGGATATTTCCTTTTTCACCATAGCCCTCTATTGGCTTCCAAATATCACTTTGCCAATTCCACAAGAACTGTCTTAACGAAAGTCTTCTTGAGGGGAAAGTGGTAACACTGTGAGATGATTTCAGAGAACACAAAGAAGTTTCTCAAAAACCTTCTATCTCTTTGTTATCGGAGGATATTTCCTTTGGCCCTATTGTCTTCAAAGGGATCCGAAATATCTGTTCTCATATTCCAGAGAAATAAGGCTAGCAAAGAGTTCCACGAAACACAGATGTTACTCTCTGTGTGGAAGTCACACAACACAGAGCAGTTTCTGAGAAAGCTTCTTTCCAGATTTCATCTGAGGATATTTCCTTTTTCGCCATAGCCCTGTATGGGCTTCCAAATATCACTTTGCCAATTCCACAAGACTGTCTTAGCGAAAGGCTTCTTGAGGGGAAAGCTGTAACTCTGTGACATGATTTCACAGAACACAAAGAAGTTTCTCAGAAAGCTTCTTTCTCTTTGTTATCGCAGGATACTTCCTTTGGCCCTATAGTCTTCAAAGGGATCCGAAATATCTGTTCTCAGATTCCACAGAAATAAGGCTAGCAAAGAGATCCATGAAATACAGATGTAACTCTGTGAGATGAATTAACAGAACACTAAGCAGTTTCTCACAAAGCTTCTTTCCAGATTTCATCTGAGGATATTTCCTTTTTCACCTTAGCCCTCTTTGGGCTTCCAAATATCACTTTGCCAATTCCACTACAACTGTCTTAGCGAAAGGATTGTTGAGGGAAAAGCTGTAACTCTGTGAGATGATATCACAGAACACAAAGAAGTTTCTCAGAAAGCTTCTTTCTCTTTGTTATTGGAGGAAATTACCATTGGCCCTATAGTCTTCAAAGGGATCTGAAATATCTGTTCTCAGATTGCACAGAAATAAGGCTAGCAAAGAGATTCGCGCAATACAGATGTAAACTTGTGTGTGGAAGTCACACATCACAGGGCAGTTTCTCAGAAAGCTTCTTTCCAGATTTCATCTGAGGATATTTTCTTTTTCACCATAGCCCTCTATGGGCTTCCAAATATCATTCTGCCAATTCCACAAGAACTGTCTTAGCGAAAGTCTTCTTGAGGGGAAAGCTGTAACTCTGTGAGATGATTTCACAGAACACAAAGAAGTTTCTCAGAAAGCTTCTTTCGCTTTGTTATCGGAGGATATTTCCTTTGGCCCTATAGTCTTGAACGGGATCCGAACTATCTGTTCTCAGACTCCACAGAAATAAGGCTAGCAAAGAGATCCACGAGATACAGATGTAACTCTGTGATACGAATTAACAGAACACTAAGCAGTTTCTCAGAAAGCTTCCTTCCAGATTTCATCTGAGGATATTTCCTTTTTCACCATAGCCCTCTATGGGCTTCCAAATATCACTTTGCCAATTCCACAAGAACTGTATTAGCGAAAGGCTTCTTGAGGGCAATGCTGTAACTCTGTTAGATGATTTCACAGAACACAAAAATTTTCTCAGAATGCTTCTTTCTCTTTGTTATCACAGGATATTTCCTTTGGCCCTATAGTCTTCAAAGGCATCCGAAATATCTGTTCTCAGATTCCACCGAAAAAAGGCTAGCAAAGGTATCCACGAAATACAGATGTAACTTTGTGAGATGAATTAACTGAACAGTAAGCCGTTTCTCAGAAAGCTTCTTTCCAGATTTCATATGAGGATATTTCCTTTTTCACCATAGCTCTCTATGGGTTTCCAAATATCACTTTGCCAATTCCACAGGAACTGTCTTAGCGAAAGGCTTCTGGAGGGAAAAGCGGAAACTCTGTGAGATGATTTCACAGACCACAGAGAAGTTTCTCAGAATGCTTCTTTCTCTTTGTTATCACAGGATATTTCCTTTGGCCCTATAGTCTTCAAAGGGATCCCAAATATCTGTTCTCAGAGTCCACAGAAATAAGGGTAGCAAAGAGATCCACGAAATACAGATGTAACTCTGTTAGATGAATTAACAGAACACTAAGCAGTTCCTCAGAAAGCTTCTTTCCAGATTTCATCTGAGGATATTTCCTTTTTCACCATAGCCCCCTATGGGCTTCCAAATATCACTTTGCCAATTCCACAGGAACTGTCTTAGCGAAAGGCTTCTGGAGGGAAAGCCGTAACTCTGAGAGAAGATTTCAAAGAACACAAAGATGTTTCTCAGAAAGATTCTTTCTCTTAGTTATCTTAGGATATTTCCTTTGGCCTTATACTCTTCAAAGGCATCTGAAATATCTCTTCTCAGATTCCACAGAAATAAGCCTAGCAAAGAGATCCACGAAATACAGATGTAACTCTGTGTGTGGAAGTCACACATCACAGAGCAGTTTCTCAGAAAACTTCTTTCCAGATTTCATCTGAGGATATTTCCTTTTTCACCATAGCCCTCTATGGCCTTCCAAATATCACTCTGCCAATTCCACAAGAACTGTCTTAGCGGAAGTCTTCTTGAGGGGAAAGCTGTAACTCTGTGAGATGATTTCACAGAATACAAAGAAGTTTCTCAGAAAGGTTCTTCCTCTTTGTTATCGCCGGATATTTCCTTTGCCCTATAGTCTTCAAAGGCATCCGAAATATCTGTTCTCAGATTCCACAGAAATAAGGCTAGCAAAGAGATCCATGAAATACAGATGTAACTCTGTGAGATGAATTAACAGAACACTAAGCAGTTTCTCAGAAAGGTTCTTTCCAGATTTCATCTGAGGATATTTCCTTTTTCACCATAGCCCTCTATGGGCTTCTAAATATCACTTTGCCAATCCTACAGGAACTGTCTTAGCGAAAGGCTTCTGGAGGGGAAAGCTGTAACTCTGTGAGATGATTTCACAGAACACAAAGAATTTTCTCAGAAAGCTTCTTTCTCTTTGTTATCGCAGGATATTTCCTTTTGCCCTATAGTCTTCAAAGGGTTCCGAAATATCTGTTCTCAGATTCCACAAAAATAAGGCTAGCAAAGAGATGCACGAAATGGAGATGTAACTCTGTGAGATGAATTAACAGAACACTAAGCAGTTTCTCAGAAAGCTTCTTTCCAGATTTCATCTGAGGATATTTCCTTTTTCACCATAGCCCTCTATGGGCTTCCAAATATCACTTTGCAATTCCATAAGAACTGTCTTAGCGAAAGGCTTCTTGAGGTGACAGCCTAACTCTGTCAGATGATTTCACAGAACACAAAGACGTTTCTCAGAAAGCTTCTTTCTCTTTGATATCGGAGGATATTTCCTTTGGCCTTATAGTCTTCAAAGGGATCCGAAATATCTGTTCTCAGATTCCACAGAAATATTCTAGCAAAGAGATCCACGAAATACAGATGTAACTCTGTGTGTGGAAGTCACACATCACAGAGCAGTTTCTCAGAAAGCTTCTTTCCAGATTTCATCTGAGGATATTTCCTTTTTCACCATAGACCTCTATGGGCTTCCAAATATCACTTTGCCAATTGCACAAGAACTATCTTGCCGAAAAGCTTCTTCAGGGCAAAGCTGTTACTCTGTGAGATGATTTCACAGAACACAAAGAAGATTCTCAGAAAGCTTCGTTCTCTTTGATATCGGAGGATATTTCCTTTGGCCCTATAGTCTTCCAAAGGATACGAAATATCTGTTCTCAGATTCCACAGAAATAAGGCTAGCAAACAGATCCATGAAATAAAGATGTAACTCTGTGAGATGAATTAAGAGAACACTAAGCAGTTTCTCAGAAGCTTCTTTCCAGATTTCATCTGAGGATATTTCCTTTTTCACCATAGCCCTCTATGGCCTTCCAAATATCACTTTGCCAATTCCACAAGAACTCTCTTAGCGAAAGGCTTCTTGAGGGGAAAGCTGTAACTCTCTGAGATGATTTCACAGAACACAAAGAAGTTTCTCAGAAAGCTTCTTTCTCTTTGTTATCGCAGGATATTTCCATTGGCCCTACCGTCTTCAAAGAGATTCGAAATATCTGTTCTCAGATTCCACCGAAAAAAGGCTAGCAATGGGATCCACGAAATACAGATGTAACTCTGTGAGATGAATTAACAGAACAGTAAGCCGTTTCTCAGAAAGCTTCTTTCCAGATTTCATCTGAGGATATTTCCTTTTTCACCATAGCCCTCTATGGCTTTCCAAATATCACTTTGCCAATTCCACAGGAACTGTCTTAGCGAAAGGCTTCTGGAGGGAAAAGCGGAAACTCTGTGAGATGATTTCACAGAACACAAAGAAATTTCTCAGAAAGCTTCTTTCTCTTGGTTATCGGAGGATATTTCCTTTGGCCCTATAGTCTTCAAAGGGATCCGAAATATCGCTTCTCAGATTACACAGTAATAAGGATAGCAAAGAGATCCACGAAATACAAATATAACTCTGTGTGTGGAAGTCACACATCACACAGCAGTTTCTCAGAAAGCTTCTTTCCAGATTTCATCTGAGGATATTTCCTTTACCACCATAGCCCTCTATGGGCTTCCAAATATCACTTTGCCAATTCCACAAGAACTGTCTTAGCGAAAGGCTTCTTGAGGGCAACTCTGTAACTCTGTGAGATGATTTCAGAGAACACAAAGAAGTTTCTCAGAAAGCTTCTTTCTCTTTGTTATCGGAGGATGTTTCCTTTGGCCCTGTAGTCTTCAAAGGGATCCGAAATGTCTGTTCTCAGATTCCACAGAAAACAGGCTAGCAAAGAGATCCACGAAATACAGATGTAACTCTGTGTGTGGAAGTCACACATCACAGAGCAGTTTCTCAGAAATCTTCTTTCCAGATTTCATCTGAGGATATTTCTTTTTTCACCATAGCCCTCTAGGGGCTTCCAAATATCACTTTACCAATTCCACAAGACTGTCTTAGCGAAAGGCTTCTTGAGGGGAAAGCTGTAACTCTGTGAGATGATTTCACAGAACACAAAGAAGTTTCTCAGAAAGCTTCTTTCTCTTTCTTTTCGGAGGATATTTCCTTTGGCCGTATAGTCTTCAAAGGGATCCGAAATATCTGTTCTCATATTCCACAGAAATAAGCCTAGCAAAGAGATTCACGAAATACAGATGTAACTCTGTGAGATGAATTAACAGAACACTAAGCAGTTTCTCACAAAGCTTCTTTCCAGATTTCATCTGAGGATATTTCCTTTTTCACCATTGCCCTCTATGGGCTTCCAAATATCACTTTTCCAATACCACAAGAACTGTCTTAACGAAAGGCTTCTTGAGGGGAAAGCTGTAACTCGGTGAGATTTTTTCACAGAACACAAAGAAGTTTCTCAGAAAGCTTCTTTCTCTTTGTTATCGGAGGATATTTCCTTTGGCCCTATAGTCTTCAAAGGCATCCGAAATATCTGTTCTCAGATTCCACAGAAAAAACGGTAGCAAAGAGATCCGCGAAATACAGAGGTAACTCTGTGTGTGGAAGTCACATCACAGAGCAGTTTCTCAGAAAGCTTCTTTCCAGATTTCATCTGAGGATATTTCCTTTTTCAACGTAGACCTCTATGGGCTTCCAAATATCACTTTGCCAATTCCACAAGAACTCTCTTAGGGAAAGGCTTCTTGAGGGCAATGCTGAAACTTTGTGAGATGATTTCACAGAACACAAAGAAGTTTCTCAGAAAGCTTCTTTCTGTTTGTTATCGCAGGATACTTCCTTTGGCCAAATAGTCTTCAAAGGGATCCGAAATATCTGTTCTCGGATTGCACAGAAATAAGGTTAGCAAAGAGATCTGCGAAATACAGATGTAACCCTGTGTGTGGAAGTCACACATCGCTAAGCAGTTTATCAGAAAGCTTCTTTCCAGATTTCATCTGAGGATAATTCCTTTTTCACCATAGCCCTCTATGGGCTGCCAAATACCACTCTGCCAATGCCACAAGAACTGTCTTAGCGTAAGGCTTCTTGAGGGCAATGCTGTAACTCTGTGAGATGATTTCACAGAACACAAAGAAGTTTCTCAGAAAGCTTCTTTCTCTTTGTTACCACAGGATATTTCCTTTGGCCCTATAGTCTTCAAAGGCATCCGAAATATCTGTTCTCAGATTCCACCGAAAAAAGGCTAGCAAAGGGATCCACGAAATACAGATGTAACTCTGTGAGATGAATTAACAGAACAGTAAGCCGTTTCTCAGAAAGCTTCTTTCCAGATTTCATCTGAGGATATTTCCTTTTTCACCATAGCCCTCGATGGCTTTCCAAATATCACTTTGCCAATTCCACAGGAACTGTCTTAGCGAAAGGCTTCTGGAGGGAAAAGCGGAAACTCTGTGAGATGATTTCACAGAACACAAAGAAGTTTCTCAGAAAGCTTCTTTCTCTTGGTTATCGGAGGATATTTCCTTTGGCCCTATAGTCTTCAAAGGGATCCGAAATATCGCTTCTCAGATTACACAGTAAAAAGGATAGCAAAGAGATCCACGAAATACAAATATAACTCTGTGTGTGGAAGTCACACATCACACAGCAGTTTCTCAGAAAGCTTCTTTCCAGATTTCATCTGAGGATATTTCCTTTTTCACCATAGCCCTCTATGGGCTTCCAAATATCACTTTGCCAATTCCACAAGAACTCTCTTAGGGAAAGGCTTCTTGAGGGCAATGCTGTAACTTTGTGAGATGATTTCACAGAACACAAAGAAGTTTCTCAGAAAGCTTCTTTCTGTTTGTTATCGCAGGATACTTCCTTTGGCCAAATAGTCTTCAAAGGGATCCGAAATATCTGTTCTCGGATTGCACAGAAATAAGGCTAGCAAAAAGATCTGCGAAATACAGATGTAACCCTGTGTGTGGAAGTCACACATCACTAAGAAGTTTATCAGAAAGCTTCTTTCCAGATTTCATCTGAGGATGTTTCCTTTTTCACCATAGCCCTCTATGGGCTGCCAAATACCACTCTGCCAATGCCACAAGAACTGTCTTAGCGTAAGGCTTCTTGAGGGCAATGCTGTAACTCTGTGAGATGATTTCACAGAACACAAAGAAGTTTCTCAGAAAGCTTCTTTCTCTTTGTTATCACAGGATATTTCCTTTAGCCCTATAGTCTTCAAAGGCATCCGAAATATCTGTTCTCCGATTCCACCGAAAAAAGGCTAGCAAAGGGATCCACGAAATACAGATGTAACTCTGTGAGATGAATTAACAGAACAGTAATCCGTTTCTCAGAAAGCTTCTTTCCAGATTTCATCTGAGGATATTTCCTTTTTCACCATAAGCCTCTATGGGTTTCCAAATATCACTTTGCCAATTCCACAGGAACTGTCTTAGCGAAAGGCTTCTGGAGGGAAAAGCGGAAACTCTGTGAGATGATTTCACAGAACACAAAGAAGTTTCTCAGAAAGCTTCTTTCTCTTGGTTATCGGAGGATATTTCCTTTGGCCCTATAGTCTTCAAAGGGATCCGAAATATCGCTTCTCAGATTACAAAGTAATAAGGATAGCAAAGAGATCCACGAAATACAAATATAACTCTGTGTGTGGAAGTCACACATCACACAGCAGTTTCTCAGAAAGCTTCTTTCCAGATTTCATCTGAGGATATTTCCTTTACCACCATAGCCCTCTATGGGCTTCCAAATATCACTTTGCCAATTCCACAAGAACTGTCTTAGCGAAAGGCTTCTTGAGGGCAACTCTGTAACTCTGTGAGATGGTTTCAGAGAACACAAAGAAGTTTCTCAGAAAGCTTCTTTCTCTTTGTTATCAGAGGATGTTTCCTTTGGCCCTGTAGTCTTCAAAGGGATCCGAAATATCTGTTCTCAGATTCCACAGAAAACAGGCTAGCAAAGAGATCCACGAAATACAGATTTAACTCTGTGTGTGGAAGTCACACATCACAGAGCAGTTTCTCAGAAAGCTTCTTTCCAGATTTCATCTGAGGATAATTATTTTTTCATCATAGCCCTCTAGGGGCTTCCAAATATCACTTTACCAATTCCACAAGACTGTCTTAGCGAAAGGCTTCTTGAGGGGAAAGCTGTAACTCTGTGAGATGATTTCACAGAACACAAAGAAGTTTCTCAGAAAGCTTCTTTCTCTTTCTTTTCGGAGGATATTTCCTTTGGCCGTATAGTCTTCAAAGGGATCCGAAATATCTGTTCTCATATTCCACAGAAATAAGCCAAGCAAAGAGATTCACGAAATACAGATGTAACTCTGTGAGATGAATTAAGAGAACACTAAGCAGTTTCTCACAAAGCTTCTTTCCAGATTTCATCTGAGGATATTTCCTTTTTCACCATTGCCCTCTATGGGCTTCCAAATATCACTTTTCCAATACCACAAGAACTGTCTTAACGAAAGGCTTCTTGAGGGGAAAGCTGTAACTCTGTGAGATTTTTTCACAGAACACAAAGAAGTTTCTCAGAAAGCTTCTTTCTCTTTGTTATCGGAGGATATTTCCTTTGGCCCTATAGTCTTCAAAGGCATCCGAAATATCTGTTCTCAGATTCCACAGAAAAAACGGTAGCAAAGAGATCCGCGAAATACAGAGGTAACTCTGTGTGTGGAAGTCACAGCACAGAGCAGTTTCTCAGAAAGCTTCTTTCAGATTTCATCTGAGGATATTTCCTTTTTCAACGTAGACCTCTATGGGCTTCCAAATATCACTTTGCCAATTCCACAAGAACTGTCTTAGCGAAAGGCTTTTGAGGGGAAAGCTGTAACTCTGTGAGATGATTTCACAGAACACAAAGAAGTTTCTCAGAAAGCTTCTTTCTCTTTGTTATCGCAGGATTTTTCTTTTGACCCTATAGTCTTCAAAGGAATCCGAAATATCTGTTCTCAGATTCCACAGAAATAAGGATAGCAAAGAGATCCATGAAATACAGATGTAACACTGTTTGATGAATTAATAGAACACTAAGCAGTTTATCAGAAAGTTTCTTTCCAGATTTCATCTGAGTATATTTCATTTTTCACCATAGCCCTCTATGAGCTTCCAAATATCACTTTGCCAATTCCACAAGAACTGTCTTAGCGAAAGACTTCTGGAAGGGAAAGCTGTAACTCTGTGAGATGATTTCACAGAACACAAAGAAGTTTCTCAGAAAGCTTCTTTCTCTTTGTTATCGGAGGATATTTCCTTTGGCCCTATACTCTTCAAAGGGATCCGAAATATCTGTTCTCAGATTCCTCAGAAATAAGGCTAGCAAAGAGATCTGCGAAATACAGATGTAACCCTGTGTGTGGAAGTCACACATCACTAAGCAGTTTATCAGAAAGCTTCTTTCCAGATTTCATCTGAGGATATTTCCTTTTTCACCATAGCCCTCTATGGGCTGCCAAATACCACTCTGCCAATGCCACAAGAACTGTCTAAGTAAGGCTTCTTGAGGGGAAAGCTGTAACTCTGTGAGATGATTTCACAGAACACAAAGAAGTTTCTCAGAATGCCTCTTTCTCTCTGTTATCACAGGATATTTCCTTTGGCCCTATAGTCTTCAAAGGCATCCGAAATATCTGTTCTCAGATTCCACAGAAATAAGGCTAGCAAAGAGATCCATCAAATACAGAAGTAACTCTGTGAGATGAATTAACAGAACACTAAGCAGTTTCTCAGAAAGCTTCTTTCCAGATTTCATCTGAGGATACTTCCTTTTTCACCATAGCCCTCTATGGGCTTCCAAATATCACTTTGCCAATTCCACAAGAACTGTCTTAGCGAAAGGCTTCTTGAGGGGAAAGCTGTAACTCTGTGAGATGATTTCACACAACACAAAGAAGTTTCTCAGAAAGTTTCTTTCTCTTTGTAATCGGAGGATATTTCCTTTGTCCCTATAGTCTTCAAAGGGATCCGAAATATCTGTTCTCAGATTCCACAGAAATAAGGCTAGCAAAGAGAGCCACGAAATACAGATGTAACTATGTGAGATGAATTAACAGAACAGTAAGCAGTTTCTCGGAAAGTTTCTTTCCAGATTTCATCTGAGGATAGTTCCTTTTTCACCATAAACCTCTGTGGGCTTCCAAATGTCACTTTGCCAATTCCACAAGAACTATCTTAGCGAAAGGATTCTTGAGGGGAAAGCTGTAACTCTGTGAGATGATTTCACAGAACACAAAGAAGTTTCTCAGAAAGCTTCTTTCTCTTTGTTATCGGAGGATATTTCCTTTGGCCCTATAGTCTTCAAAGGCATCCGAAATATCTGTTCTCAGATTCCACAGAAAAAGGGCTAGCAAAGAGATCCGCGAAATACAGATGTAACTCTGTGTGTGGAAGTCACACATCACAGAGCAGTTTCTTAGAAAGCTTCTTTCCAGATTTCATCTGAGGATATTTCCTTTTTCATCATGGCCCTCTATGAGTTTCCAAATATCACTTTGGAAATTCCACAGGAACTGTCTTAGCGAAAGGCTTCTGAAGGGAAAAGCGGAAACTCTGTGAGGTGATTTCACAGAACACAAAGAAGTTTCTCAGAAAGCTTCTTTCTCTTGGTTATCGGAGGATATTTCCTTTGGCCCTATAGTCTTCAAAGGGATCCGAAATATCGCTTCTCAGATTACACAGTAATAAGCCTAGCAAAGAGATCCACGAAATACAAATATAACTCTCTGTGTGGAAGTCACACATCACAGAGCAGTTTCTCAGAAAGCTTCTTTCCAGATTTCATCTGAGGATATTTCCTTTTCCACCATAGCCCTCTATGGGCTTCCAAATATCACTTTGCCAATTCCACAAGAACTGTCTTAGCGAAAGGCTTCTTGAGGGCAATGCTGTAACTCTGTGAGATGATTTCACAGAACACAAGGAAGTTTCTCAGAAAGCTTCTTTCTCTTTGTTATGGCTGGATACTTCCTTTGGCCTTATACTCTTCAAAGGGATCCGAAATATCTGTTCCATATTCCACAGAAATAAGGCTAGCAAAGAGATCCATCAAATACAGATGTAACTCTGTGAGATGAATTAACAGAACACTAAACAGTTTCTCAGAAAGCTTCTTTCCAGATTTCATCTGAGGATACTTCCTTTTTCACCCTAGCCCTCTATGGGCTTCCAAATATCACTTTGCCGATTCCACATGAACTGTCTTAGCGAAAGGCTTCTTGAGGGGAAAGCTGTAACTCTGTGAGATGATTTCACAGAACACAAAGAAGTTTTTCAGAAAGTTTCTTTCTCTTTGTTATCGGAGGATATTTCCTTTGGCCCCATAGTCTTCAAAGGGATCCTAAATATCTGTTCTCAGATTCCACAGAAATAAGGCTAGCAAAGAGATCCACGAAATACAGATGTAACTATGTTGGATGAGTTAACAGAACAGTAATCAGTTTCTCAGAAAGCTTCTTTCCAGATTTCATCTGAGGATATTTCCTTTTTCACCATAAACCTCTGTGGGCTTCCAAATATCACTTTGCCAATTCCACAAGAACTGTCTTAGCGAAAGGCTTCTTGAGTGGAAAGCTGTAACTCTGTTAGATGATTTCACAGAACACAAAGCAGTTTCTCAGAAAGCTTCTTTCTCTTTGTTATCGGAGGATTTTTCCGTTGGCCCTATAGTCTTCAAAGGGATCCGAAATATCTGTTCTCAGATTCCACAGAAATAAGGCTAGTAAAGAGATTCACGAAATACAGATATAACTCTGTGAGATGAATTAACAGAACACTAAGCAGTTTCTCAGAAAGCTTCTTTCCAGATTTCATAAAAGGATATTTCCTTTTTCACCATAGCCCTCTAAGGGCTTCCAAATATCACTTTGCAAATCCACATGAACTGTCTTAGCGAAAGGCTTCTGGATGGGAAAGCTTTAACTCTGTGAGATGATTTCACAGAAGACAAAGAAGTTTCTCAGAAAGCTTCTTTCTCTTTGTTATCGGAGGATATTTCGTTTGGCCCTGTCGTCTTCAAAGGCATACGAAATAACTGTTCTCAGAATCCACAGAAAAAAGGCTACCAAAGAGATCCACGAAATACAGATGTAACTCTGTGTGTGGAAGTCAAACATCACGGAGCAGTTTCTCAGAAAGCTTCTTTTCAGATTTCATCTGGTGATATTTCCTTTTTCACCATAACCCTCTAGGGGCTTTCAAATATCACTTTGCCATTTCCACAAGAACTGTCTTAGCGAAAGATTTCTTTAGGGAAAGCTGTAACTCTCTGAGATGATTTCACAGAACACAAAGAAGTTTCTCAGAAAGCTTCTTTCTCTTTGTTATCTCAGGATATTTCCATTGGCCCTATAGTCTTCAAAGAGATCCGAAATATCTGTTCTCAGATTCCTCCGAAATAAGGCTAGCAAAGAGATCCACGAAATACAGATGTAACTCTGTGAGATGAATTAACAGATACTAAGCAGTTTCTCAGAAAGCTTCTTTCCACAGTTCATCTGAGGACATTTCCTTTTTCACCATAGCCCTCTATGGGCTTCCAAATACACTTTGCCAATTCCACAAGAACTCTCTTAGCGATAGGCTTCTTGAGGGGAAAGCTGTAACTCTGTGAGATAATTTCACAGAACACAAAGAAATTTCTCAGAAAGCTTCTTTCTCTTTGTTATCCCAGGATATTTCCTTTGGCCATATAGTCTTCAAAGGGATCCGAAATATCTGTTCTCAGATTCCACAGAAATAAGGCTAGCAAAGAGATCCAGGAAATACAGATGTATCTCTGTGAGATGAATTGACAGAACCCTAAGAAGTTTCTCAGAAAGCTTCTTTCCAGATTTCAGCTGAGGATATTTCGTTTTTCACCATAGCCCTCTATTGGCTTCCAAATATCACTTTGCCAATTCCACAAGAACTGTCTTAGCGAAAGGCTTCTTGAAGGGAAAGTGTAACTCTGTAAGATGATTTCACAGTGCACAAAGAAGTTTCTCAGAAAGCTTCTTTCTCTTTGTTATCGGATGATATTTCCATTGGCCCTATAGTCTTCAAAGGGATCCGAAATATCTGTTCTCAGATTACACAGAAATAAGGCTAGCAAAGAGATCCACGAAATACAGATGTAACTGTGTGAGATGAATTAACAGAACACTAAGCAGTTTCTCAGAACGCTTGTTTCCAGATTTCATCTGCGGATATTTCCTTTTTCACCACAGCCCTCAAAGGGCTTCCAAATATCACTTTGCCAATCCACAAGAACTGTCTTAGCGAAAGGCTTCTTGAGGGCAAAGCTGTAACTCTGTGAGATGATTTCACAGAACACAAAGAAGTTTCTCAGAAAGCTTCTTTCTCTCTGTTATCGGTGAATATTTCCTTTGGCCCTAGAGTCTTCAAAGGGATTCGAAATATCTGCTCTCTGATTCCACAGAAATAAGGATAGCAAAGATATCCACGAAATACAGAAGTAACTCTGTGAGGTGAATTAACAGAACACTAAGCAGTTTCTCAGAAAGCTTCTTTCCAGATTTCATCTGAGGATATTTCCTTTTTCACCTTAGCCCTCTATGGGCTTCCAAATATCACTTTGCCAATTCCACAAGAACTGACTTAGCGAAAGGATTCTGGAGGGGAAAGAGGTAACTCTGTGAGATGATTTCACAGAACACAAAGAAGTTTCTCAGAAAGCTTCCTTCTATTTGTTATCGGAGGATATTTCCTTTGGCCCTGTAGTCTTCAAAGGGATCCGAAATATCTATTCTCAGATTCCACAGAAATAAGGCTAGCAAAGAGATCCACGAAATACAGATGTAAATCTGTGAGTGGCAGTCACACAACCCAGAGCAGTTTCTCAGAAAGCTTCTTTCCAGATTTCATCTGAGGATATTTCCTTTTTCACCAAAGCCTTCTATGGGCTTCCAAATATCACTTTGCCAATTCCACAAAAACTGTCTTAGCGAAAGGCTTCTTGAGGGGAAAGTTGTAACTCTGTTAGATGATTTCACAGATCACAAAGAAGTGTCTCAGAAAGCTTCTTTCTCTTTGTTATCAGAGGATAATTCCTTTGGCCCTATAGTCTTCAAAGGCATCCGAAATATCTATTCTCCTATTCCACAGAAATAAGGCTAGCAAGGATATCCACGAAATACAGATGTAACTCTGTGAGATGAACTAACAGAACATTAAGCAGTTTCTCAGAAAGATACTTTCCCGTTTTCATCTGAGGATATTTCCTTTTTCACCATAGCCCTCTATGAACTTCCAAATATCCCTTTGCCAATTCCACAAGAACTGTCTTAGCGAAAGGCTTGTTGAGGGGAAAGCTGTAACTCTGTGAGATGATTTCACAGAACACAAAGACGTTTCTCAGAAAGCTTCTTTCTCTTTGTTATCGCAGGATATTTCCTTTGGCCCTATAGTCTTCATAGGCATCCGAAATATCTGTTCTCAGATTCCACAGAAAAAACGCTAGCAAAAAGATCCGCGAAATACAGAGGTAACTCTGTGTGTGGAAGTCACATCACAGAGCAGTTTCTCAGAAAGCTTCTTTCCAGATTTAATATGAGGATATTTCCTTTTTCACCATAGCCCTCTATGGGCTTCCAAATATCACTTTGCCAATTCCAGAAGAACTGTCTTAGCGAAAGGCTTCTTGAGGCGAAAGCTGTAACTCTGTGAGTTGATTTCACAGAACACAAAGAAGTTTCACAGAAAGCTTCTTTCTCTTTGTTATCGGAGGATATTTCCTTTGGCCCTATAGTCTTCAAAGGGATCCGAAATATCTCTTCTCAGATTCCATAGATATAAGGGTAGCAAAGAGATCCACGAAATACAGATGTAACTCTGTGCGATGAATTAACAGAACACTAAGCAGTTTCTCAGAAAGCTTCTTTCCAGATTTCATCTGAGGATATTTCCTTTTTCACCATAGCCCTCTATGGGTTTCCAAATATCACTTTGCCAATTCCACAAGAACTGTCTTAGCGAACGGCTTCTGGAGGCGAAAGCGGTAACTCTGTGAGATGATTTCACAGAATACAAAGAAGTATCTCAGAAAGCTTCTTTCTCTTTGTTATCGGAGGATATTTCCTTTGGCCCTATAGTCTTCAAAGGGATCCGAAATATCTGTTCTCAGATTCCTCAGAAATAAGGCTAGCAAAGAGATCCACGAAATACAGATGTAACTCTGTGTGTGGAAGTCACACATCGCAGAGCAGTTTCTCAGAAAGCTTTTTTCCCGATTTCATCTGAGGATATTTCCTTTTTCACCATTGCCCTCTAGGGTCTTCCAAATATCACTTTGCGAATTCCACAACAACTGTCTTAGCGAAAGGCTTCTTGAGGGCAATGCTGTAACTCTGTGAGATGATTTCACAGAACACAAAGAAGTCTGTCCGAAAGCTTCTTTCTCTTAGTTATCGCAGGATACTTCCTTTGGCCCTATACTCTTCAAAGGGATCCGAAATATCTGTTCTCAGATACCACAGAAATAAGGCTAGCAAAGAGATCCACGAAATACAGATGTAACACTGTGAGATGAATTAACAGAACACTAAGCAGATTCTCAGAAAGCTTCTTTCCAGATTTCATCTGAGGATATTTCCTTTTTCACCATAGCCCTCTATGGGCTTCCAAATATCACTTTGCCAATTCCACAAGAACTGTCTTAGGGAAAGGCTTCTTGAGGGGAAAGCTGTAACTCTGTGAGATGATTTCACAGAACACAAAGAAGTTTCTCAGAAAGCTTCTTTCTCTTTGTTATCGGAGGATATTTCCTTTGGCCCTATAGTCTTCAAAGGAATCTGAAATATCTGTTCTCAGATTCCACAGAAATAAGGCTAGCAAAGAGATCCACGACATAGAGATGTAACTCTGTGAGATGAATTAACAGAACACTAAGCAGTTTCTCAGAAAGCTTCTTTCCAAATTTCATCTGAGGATATTTCCTTTTTCACCATAGCCCTCTAAGGGTTTCCAAATACCACTTTACCAATTCCACAAGAACTGTCTTAGCGAAAGGCTTCTTGAGGGGAAAGCGGTAACTCTGCGAGATAATTTCACAGAACACAAAGAAGTTTCTCTGAAAGCTTCTTCGTCTTTGTTATCGGAGGATATTTCCTTTGGCCTTATAGTCTTCAAAGGGATCCGAAATATCTGTTCTCAGATTCCACAGAAATAAGGCTAGCAAAGAGATCCACGAAATACAGATGTAACTCTGTGAGGGGAAATGACACATCACAGAGCAGATTCTCAGAAAGCTTCTTTCCAGATTTCATCGGAGGATATTTCCTTTTTCACCATACCCCTCTATGGGCTTCCAAATATCACTTTGCCAGTTCCACAAGAACTGTCTTAGCGAAAGTCTTCTTGAGGGCCAAGCTGTAACTCTGTGAGATGATTTCACAAAACACAAAAAAGTTTCTCAGAAAGCTTCTTTCTGTTTGTTATCAGAGGATATTTCCTTTGGCCCTATAGTCTTCAAAGGGATCCGAAATATCTGTTCTCAGATTCCACAGAAATAAGGCTAGCAAGGAGATTCACGAAATACCGATGTAACTCTGTGAGATGAATTAACAGAACACTAAGCAGTTTCTGAGAAAGCTTCTTTCCAGATTTCATCTGAGGATTTTTCCCTTTTTATCATAGCCCTCTACGGGCTTCCAAATATCACTTTGCCAATTACACAAGAACTGTCTTAGCGAAAGGTTTCTTGAGTGGAAAGCTGTAACTCTGTGAGATGATTTCACAGAACACAAAGAAGTTTTTTTAGATAGCTTCTTTCTCTTTGTTATCGCAGGATATTTCATTTGGACCTATAGTCTTCATAGGTATCCGAAATATCTGTTCTCAGATTCCACAGAAATAAGGCTAGCAAAGAGATCCACGAAATACAGATGTAACTCTGTGAGATGAATTAACAGAACACTAAGCAGTTTCTCAGAAAGCTTCTTTCCTGATTTCATCTGAGGATATTTCCTTTTTCACCATACCCCTCTATGGGTTTCCAAATATCACTTTGCCAATTCCACAAGAACTGTCTTAGCGAACGGCTTCTGGAGGGGAAAGCGGTAACTCTGTGAGATGATTTCACAGAACACAAAGAAGTATCTCAGAAAGCTTCTTTTTCTTTGTTATCGGAGGATATTTCCTTTGGCCCTAGAGTCTTCAAAGGGATCCGAAATATCTGTTCTCAGATTCCACAGAAATAAGGCTAGCAAAGAGATCCACGAAATACAGATGTAACTCTGTGAGATGAATTAACAAAACACTAAGCAGTTTCTGAGAAAGCTTCTTTCCAGATTTCATCTGAGGATTTTTCCTTTTTCACCATAGCCCTCTATGGGCTTCCAAATATCACTTTAACAATTCCACAAGAACTGTCTTAGCGAAAGGTTTCTTGAGGGGAAAGCTGTAACTCTGTGAGATGATTTCACAGAACACAAAGAAGTTTCTCAGAAAGGTTCTTTCTCTTTGTTATCAGAGGATATTTTCTTTGGCCCTAGAGTCTTCAAAGGAATCCGAAATATCTCTTCTCAGATTCCACAGAAATAAGGCGAGCAAAGAGATCCAAGAAATACAGATGTAACTCTGTGTGTGGAAGTCACACATCACAGAACATTTTCTCAGAAAGGTTCTTTCCAAATTTCATCGGAGGATATTTCCTTTTTCACCATACCCCTCTATGGGCTTCCAAATATCACTTTGCCAATTCCACAAGAACTGTCTTAGCGAACGGCTTCTTGAGGGGAAAGCTGTAATTCTGTGAGATGATTTCACAGAACACAAAGAAGTTTCTCACAAAACTTCTTTCTCTTTGTTATCAAAGGATATTTCCTTTGGCCCTACAGTCTTCAAGTGGATCCGAAATATCTGTTCTCAGATACCACAGAAATAAGGCTAGCAAAGAGATCCATGAAATACAGATGTAACACTGTGAGATTAATTAACGGAACACTAAGCAGTTTCTCAAAAAGCTGCTTTCCAGATTTCATCTGAGGATATTTCCTTTTGCACCATAGCCCTCTATGGGATTCCAAATCTCACTTTGCGAATTCCTCAAGAACTGTCTTAACGAAAGGCTTCTTGAGGGGAAAGCTGTAACTCTGTGAGATGATTTCACAGAACACAAAGAAGTTTCTCAGAAAGCTTCTTTCTCTTTGTTATCGGAGGTTATTTCCTTTGGCCCTGTAGTCTTCAAAGGCATCCGAAATATCTGTTCTCAGATTCCACAGAAATAAGCCTAGCAAAGAGATCCACGAAATACAGATGTAACTCTGTGTGTGGAAGTCACATCACAAAGCAGTTTCTCAGAAAGCTGCTTTCCAGATTACATCTGAGGTTATTTCCTTTTTCACCATAGCCCTCTACGGGCTTCCAAATATCATTGCCAATTCCACAAGTACTGTCTTTGGGAGAGGCTTCTTGATGGCAAAGCTGTAACTCCGTGAGATGATTTCACAGAAGACAAAGAAGTTTCTCAGAAAGCTTCTTTCTCTTTTTTATAGCAGTATATTTCCTTTGGCCCTGTAGTCATCAAAGGGATCCGAAATATCTGTTCTCAGATTCCACAGAAATAGGATAGCAAAGAGATAGATGAAATACAGAACTAACCCTGTTGGATGAATTAATAGAACAGTAAGCAGTTTATCAGAAAGTTTCATTCCAGATTTCATCTGAGGATATTTCCTTTTTCACCATAGCCCTCTATGGGCTTCCAAATATCACTTTGCCTATTCCACAAGAACTGACTTAGCGAAACGCTTCTTGAGGTAAAAGCTGTAACTCTGTGAGATGATGTTACAGATCACAAAGAAGTTTCTCATAAAGCTTCTTTCTCTTTTTTATCGCAGGATATTTCCTTTGGCCCTACAGTCTTCAACGGGATCCGAAATATCTGATCTCAGATTCCACAGAAATAAGGCTAGCAAAGAGATCCATGAAAAACAGACATAATTCTGTGAGTGGAAGTCACACATCACAGAGCAGTTTCTCAGAAAGCTTCTTTCCAGATTTCATCTGAGAATATTTCCTTTTTCAACATAGCCCTCTATGGGCTTCCAAATATCACTTTGCCAATTCCACAAGAAGTGTCTTAGCGAAAGTCTTCTAGTAGGGAAAGCAGTAAATCCTTGAGATGATTTCACAGAACACGAAGAAGTTTCTTAGAAAGCTCTTTCTCTTTGTTGACGGGGGATATTTCCTTTGGACCTATAGTCATCAAAGTGATCCGAAATATCTGTTCTCAGATTCCACAGAAATAAGGCTAGCAAAGAGTTCCACGAAATAGAGATGTAACTCTGTGAGTGGAGTCACACATCACAGAGCAGTTTCTCAGAAAGCTTCTTTCCAGATTTCTTCGGAGGATATTTCCTTTTTCACCATAGCCCTCTATGGGCTTCCAAATATCACTTTGCGAATTCCACAAGAACTGTCTTAGCGAAAGGCTTCTTGAGGGGAAAGCTGTAACTCTGTGAGATGATTTCACAAAACACTAAGAAGTTTCTCAGAAAGCTTCTTTCTCTTTGTTATCGGAGGATATTTCCTTTGGCCCTATAGTCTTCAAAGGGATCCGAAATATCTGTTCTCAGATTCCACAGAAATAATTCTAGCAAAGAGATCCACGAAATACAGATGGAACTCTGTGTGTGGAAGTCACACATCAAAGAGAAGTTTCTCAGAAAGCTTCCTTCCAGATTTCATCTGAGGAAATTTCCTTTTTCAACATAGCCCTCTAAGGGCTTCCAAATATCACTTTGCTAATTCAAGATGAACTGTCTTACAAAAAGGCTTCCTTAGGGGAAAGCTGTAACTCTGTGAGATGATTTCACAGAACACAAACAAGTTTCTCAGAAAGCTTCTTTCTCTTTGTTATCGGAGGATGTTTCCTTTGGCCCTATAGACTTCAAAGGGATCCGAAATATCTGTTCTCAGATTCCACAGAAATAAGGCTAGCAAAGAGATCCACGAAATACAGATGTAACACTGTGAGATAAATTAACAGAACACTAAGCAGTTTCTCAGAAAGCTTTTTACAGATTTCATCTGAGGATATTTCCTTTTTCACCATAGCCCTCTTGGGCTTCCAAATATCACTTTGCGAATTCCACAAGAACTGTCTTAGCGAAAGGCTTCTTGAAGGGAAAGCTGTAACTCTGGGAGATGATTTCACAGAACACAAAGAAGATTCTCAGAAAGCTTCTTTCTCTTTGTGATCGCAGGATATTTCCTTTGGCCCTATATTCTTCAAAGGGATCCGAAATATCTGTTCTCAGATTCCACAGAAATAAGGCTAGCAAAGAGATTCACGAAATACAGACGTAACTCTGTGAGACGAAGTAACAGAACACTAAGCAGTTTCTAAGAAAAATTCTTTCCAGATTTCATCTGAGGATATTTACTTTTTCACCATAGCCCTCTATGGGCTTCCAAATATCACATTGCCAATTCCACAAGAACTGTCTTAGCGAAAGGCTTCTTGAGGGGAAAGCTGTAACTCTGTGAGATTATTTCACGGAACACGAATAAGTTTCTCAGAAACCTTCTTTCTCTTTGTTATAGGAGGATATTTCCTTTGGCCCTATATCTTCAAAGGGATCCGAAATATCTGTTCTCAGATTCCGCAGAAATAATTCTAGCAAAGAGATCCACGAAATACAGATGTAACTCTGTGTGTGGAAGTCACACATCCCAGAGCAGTTTCTCAGAAAGCTTCTTTCCAGATTTCATCTGAGGATATTTCCTTTTTCATCGTAGCCCTCTACGGGCTTCCAAATATCACTTTGCCAATTCCACAAGAACTGTCTTAGCGAAAGACTGCTTGAGGGGAAAGCTGTAACTCTGTGAGATGATTTCACAGAACACAAAGAAGTTTCTCAGAAAGCTTCTTTCTCTTTGTTATCGGAGGATATTTCCTTTGGCCCTATCGTCTTCAAAGGGATCCGAAATATCTGTTGTCAGATTCCAGAGAAAAAAGGCTAGCAAAGAGATCCAAGAAAAACAGATGTAACTCTGTGAGTGGAAGTCTCGCATCACAGAGCAGTTTCTCAGAAGGCTTCTTTCCCGAATTCATCTGAGGATATTTCCTTTTTCACCATAGCCCTCTATGGGCTTCCAAATATCACGTTGCCAATTCCACAAGAACTGTCTTAGCGAAAGGCTTCTTGAATGGAAAGCTGTAACTCTGTGAGATGATTTCACAGAACACAAAGAAGTTTCTCAGAAAGCTTCTTTCTCTTTGTTATCGGAGGATATTTCCTTTGGCCCTATAGTCTTCAAAGGGATCCGAAATACCTGTTCTCAGATTCCATAGAAATAAGGCTAGCAAAGAGATCCACGAAATACAGATGTAACTCTATGTGTGGAAGTCACAGGTCACTGAGCAGTTTCTCAGAAAGCTTCTTTCCAGGTTTCATCTGAGGATATTTCCTTTTTCACCATTGCCCACTTTGGGCTTCCAAATATCACTTTGCCAATTCCACAAGAACTGTCTTAGCGAAAGGCTTCTTGAGGGGAAACCTGTAACTATGTGAGATGATTTCACAGAACACAAAGAAGTTTCTCAGAAAGCTTCTTTCTCTTTGTTATCGCAGGATATTTCCTTTGGCCCTATACTCTTCAAAGGGATCCGAAATATCTGTTCTCAGATTCCACAGAAATAAGGCTAGCAAAGAGTTCCACGAAATACAGATGTAACTCTGTGTGTGGAAGTCACACATCTCAGAGCAATTTCTCAGAAGGCTTCTTTCCAGATTTCATCTGACGATATTTCCTTTTTCACCATAGCCCTCTAAGGGCTTCCAAATATCACTTTGCCAATTCCACAAGAACTGTGTTAGCGAAAGGATTCTTCAGGGGAAAGCTGTAACTCTGTGAGATGATTTCACAGAACACAAAGAAGTTTCTCAGAAAGCTTCTTTCTCTTTGTTATCGGAGGATATTTCCTTTGGCCTTATAGTCTTCAAAGGGATCCGAAATACCTGTTCTCAGATTCCACAGAAATAAGGCTAGCAAAGAGATCCACGAAATACAGATGTAACTCTGTGAGATGAATTAACAGAACACTAAGCAGTTTCTCAGAAAGCTTTTTACTGATTTCATCTGAGGATATTTCCTTTTTCACCATAGCCCTCTTAGGGCTTCCAAATATCACTTTGCGAATTCCACAAGAACTGTCTTAGCGAAAGGCTTCTTGAGGGGAAAGCTGTAACTCTGTGAGATGATTTCACAGAACACAAAGAAGTTTCTCAGAAAGCTTCTTTCTCTTTGTTATCGCAGGATATTTCCTTTGGCCCTATAGACTTCAAAGGGATCTGAAATATGTGTTCTCAGATTCCACAGAAATAAGGCTAACAAAGAGATCCACGAAATACAGATGTAACTCTCTGTGTGGAAGTCACACATCACAGAGCAATTTCTCAGAAAGCTTCTTTCCAGATTTCATCTGAGGATATTTCCTTTTTCACCATAGCCCTCTATGGGCTTCCGAATATCACTTTGCCAATTCAAGATGAACTGTCTTATCGAAAGGCTTCCTTAGGGGAAAGCTTTAACTCTATCAGATGATTTCACAGAACACAAAGAAGTTTCTCAGAAAGCTTTTTTCTCTTTGTTATCGGAGGATATTTCCTTTGGCCCTATTGTCTTCAAAGGGATCCGAAATATCTCTTCTCAGATTCCACAGAAAGAAGGCTAGCAAAGAGTTCCACGAAATACAGATGTACCTCAGTGAGGTGAATTAACAGAACACTAAGCAGTTTCTCTGAAAGCTTCTTTCCAGATTTCATCTGAGGATATTTCCTTTTTCACCATAGCCCTCTTTGGGTTTCCAAATATCACTTTGCCAATTCCACAAGAACTGTCTTAGCGAAAGGCTTCTTGAGGGGAAACCTGTAACTATGTGAGATGATTTCACAGAACACAAACAAGTTTCTCAGAAAGCTTCTTTCTCTTTGTTATCGGAGGATATTTCCTTTGGCCCTATAGTCTTCAAAGGGATCCGAAATATCTGTTCTCAGATTCCACAGAAATAAGGCTAGCAAAGAGATCCACGAAATACAGATGTAACTCTGTGAGTGGAAGTCACACATCACAGAGCTGTTTCTCAGAAAGCTTCTTTCCAGATTTCATCTGATGATATTTCCTTTTTTAACCATAGCCCTCTATGAGCTTCCAAATATCACTTTGCCAATTCCACAAGAACTGTCTTAGCGAAAGGCTTCTTGAGAGGAAAGTTGTAACTCTGTGAGATGATTTCACAGAACACAAAAAAGTTTCTCAGAAAGCTTCTTTCTCTTTGTTATCGGAGGATATTTCCTTTGGCCCTATAGTCTTCAAAGGGATCCCAAATATCTTTTCTCAGATTCCACAGAAATAAGGCTAGCAAAGAGATCCACGAAATACAGATGTTACTCTGTGAGTGGAAGTCACACATCACAGAGCATCTTCTCATGAAGCTTCTGTCCAGATTTCATCTGAGGATATTTCCTTTTTCACAATAGACCTCTATGGGCTTCCAAATATCACTTTGCCAATTCCACAAGAACTGTCTTAGTGAAAAGCTTCTTGAGGGGAGAGCTGTAACTCTGTGAGATGATTTCACAGAACACAAAGAAGTTTCTCAGAAAGCTTCTTTCTCTTTGTTATCGGAGGATATTTCCTTTGGCCCTATAGTCTTCAAAGGGATCCGAAATAACTGTTCTCAGATTCCACAGAAATAAGGCTAGCAAAGAGATCCACGAAATACAGATGTAACTCTGTGAGATGAATTAACAGAACACTAAGCAGTTTCTCAGAAAGCTTCTTTCCAGATTTCATCTGAGGATATTTCATTTTTCACCATAGCCCTCTATGGGCTTCCAAATATCACTTTGCCAATTCCAGAAGAACTGTCTTAGCGAAAGGCTTCTTGAGGGGAAAGCTGTAACTCTGTGAGATGATTTCTCAGAACACAAAGAAGTTTCTCAGAAAGCTTCTTTCTGTTTGTTATCGGAGGATATTTCCTTTGGTCCTATAGTCATCAAAGGGATCCGAAATATCTGTTCTCAGATTCCACAGAAATAAGGCTAGCAAAGACATCCACGAAATACAGATGTAACTCCGTGTGTGGAAGTCACACATCACAGAGCAGTTTCTCAGAAAACTTCTTTCCAGATTTCATCTGAGGATATTTCCTTTTTCACCATAGCCCTCTAGGGGTTCCAAATATCACTTTGCCAATTCCACAAGAACTGTCTTAGCGAAAGGCTTCTTGAGGGGAAAGCTGTAATTCTGTGAGATGATTTCACAGAACACAAACAAGTTTCTCAGAAAGCTTCTTTCTCTTTGTTATCAGAGGATATTTCCTTTGGCACTATAGTCTTCAAAGGGATCCGAAATATCTGTTCTCAGATTACACAGAAATAAGGCTAGCGTAGAGATCCACGAAACACAGATGTAACTCTGTGTGTGGAAGTCTCGCATCACAGAGCAGCTTCTCAGAAAGCTTCTTTCCAGATTTCATCTGAGTATATTTCCTTTTTCACCATAGCCCTCTATGCGCCTCCAAATATCACTTTGCCAATTCCAGATGAACTGTCTTGCCGAAAGGCTTCCTTATGGGAAAGCTGTAACTCTGTGAGATGATTTCACAGAACACAAAGAAGTTTCTCAGAAAGCTTCTTTCTCTTTGTTATCGGAGGATATTTCCTTTGGCCCTGTAGTCCTCAAAGGGATCCGAAACATCTGTTCTCAAATTCCACAATAATAAGGCTAGCAAACAGATCCTCGAAACACAGATATAACTCTGTGAGATGAATTAACAGAACACTAAGCAGTTTCTCAGAAAACTTCTTTCCAGATTTCATCTGAGGATATTTCCTTTTTCACCATAGCCCCCTATGGGCTTCCAAATATCACTTTGCCAATTCCACAAGAACTGTCTTAGCGAAAGGCTTCTTGAGGGGAAAGCTGTAACTCTGTGAGATGATTTCACAGAACACAAAGAAGTTTCTCAGAAAGCTTCTTTCTCTTTGTTATCGGAGGATATATCCTTTGGCCCTATACTCTTTAAAGGGATCCGAAATATCTGTTCTCAGATTCCACAGAAATAAGACTAGCAAAGAGATCCACGAAATACAGATGTAAATCTGTGAGATGAATTAACAGAACACTAAGCAGTTTCTCAGAAAGCTTTTTACTGATTTCATTTGAGGATATTTCCTTTTTCACCATAGCCCTCTTAGGGCTTCCAAATATCACTTTGCGAATTCCACAAGAACTGTCTTAGCGAAAGGCTTCTTGAGGGGAAAGCTGTAACTATGTGAGATGATTTCACAGAACACAAAGAAGTTTCTCAGAAAGCTTCTTTCTCTTTGTTATCGCAGGATATTTCCTTTGGCCCTATAGACTTCAAAGGGATCTGAAATATCTGTTCTCATATTCCAGAGAAATAAGGCTAGCAAAGAGATCCACGAAATACAGATGTAACTCTGTGTGTGGAAGTCACACATCACAGAGCAATTTCTCAGAAAGCTTCTGTCCAGATTTCATCTGAGGATATTTCCTTTTTCACCATAGCCCTCTATGGGCTTCCGAATATCACTTTGCCAATTCAAGATGAACTGTCTTATCGAAAGGCTTCCTTAGGGGAAAGCTGTAACTCTATCAGATGATTTCACAGAACACAAACAAGTTTCTCAGAAAGCTTTTTTCTCTTTGTTACGGGGGATATTTCCTTTGGCCCTATTGTCTTCAAAGGGATCCGAAATATCTCTTCTCAGATTCCACAGAAAGAAGGCTAGCAAAGAGTTCCACGAAATACAGATGTACCTCTGTGAGATGAATTAACAGAAGACTAAGCAGTTTCTCTGAAAGCTTCTTTCCAGATTTCATCTGAGGATATTTCCTTTTTCACCATAGCCCTCTTTGGGTTTCCAAATATCACCTTGCCAATTCCACAAGAACTGTCTTAGCGAAAGGCTTCTTGAGGGGAAACCTGTAACTATGTGAGATGATTTCACAGAACACAAACAAGTTTCTCAGAAAGCTTCTTTCTCTTTGTTATCGGAGGATATTTCCTTTGGCCCTATACTCTTCAAAGGGATCCGAAATATCTGTTCTCAGATTCCACAGAAATAAGGCTAGCAAAGAGATCCACGAAATACAGTAGTAACTCTGTGAGATGAATTAACAGAACACTAAGCAGTTTCTCAGAAAGCTTCTTTCCAGATTTCATCTGACGATATTTCCTTTTTCACCAGAGCCCTCTACGGGCTTCCAAATATCACTTTGCCAATTCTACAACAACTGTCTTATCGAAAGGCTTCTTGAGGGGAAAGCTGTAACTCTGTGAGATGATTTCACAGAACTCAAAGAAGTTTCTCAGAAAGCTTCTTTCTCTTTGTTATCGCAGGATATTTCTTTTGGCCCTAAAGTCTTCAAAGGGATCCGAAATATCTGTTCTCAGATTCCACAGTAATAAGGCTTGCAAAGAGATCCACGAAATACAGATGTAACTCTGTGAGATAAATTAAGAGAACACTAAGCAGTTTCTCAGAAAGCTTCTTTCCAGATTTCATCTGAGGATATTTCCTTTTTCAAAGTAGCCCTCTATGTTCTTCCAAATATCACTTTACCAATTCCACAAGAACTGTTTCAGCGAAAGGCTTCTCGAGGCGAAAGCTGCAACTCTGTGAGATGATTTCTCAGAACACAAAGATGCTTCTCAGAAAGCTTCTTTCTCTTTGTTATCGGAGGATATTTCCTTTGGCCCTATCGTCTTCAAAGGGTCCGAAATATCTGATCTCAGATTCCAGAGAAATAAGGCTAGCAAAGAGATCCACGAAATACAGATATAACTCTGTGAGTGGAAGTCTCGCATCACAGAGCAGTTTCTCAGAAGGCTTCTTTCCAGATTTCATCTGAGGATATTTCCTTTTTCACCATAGCCCTCTATGGGCTTCCAACTATCACTTTGCCAATTCCAGATGAACTGTCTTACCGAAAGGCTTCCTTAGGGGAAAGCTGTAACTCTGTGAGATGATTTCCAGAACACAAAGAAGTTTCTGAGAAAGCATCTTTCTCTTTTTTATCGGAGCATATTTAATTTGGCCCTATAGTCTTCAAAGGGATCCGAAATATCTGTTCTCAGATTCCACAGAAATATGGCTAGCAAAGAATTCCACGAAATACAGATGAAATTCTGTGAGATGAATGAACAGAACACTAAGCAGTTTCTCAGAAAGCTTTTATCTCTTTGTTATCGGAGGATATTTCCTTTGGCCCTATTGTCTTCAAAGGGATCCGAAATATCTCTTCTCAGATTCCACAGAAAGAAGGCTAGCAAAGAGTTCCACGAAATACAGATGTACCTCTGTGAGATGAATTAACAGAACACTAAGCAGTTTCTCTGAAAGCTTCTTTCCAGATTTCATCTGAGGATATTTCCTTTTTCACCATAGCCCTCTTTGGGTTTCCAAATATCACCTTGCCAATTCCACAAGAACTGTCTTAGCGAAAGGCTTCTTGAGGGGAAACCTGTAACTATGTGAGATGATTTCACAGAACACAAACAAGTTTCTCAGAAAGCTTCTTTCTCTTTGTTATCGGAGGATATTTCCTTTGGCCCTATACTCTTCAAAGGGATCCGAAATATCTGTTCTCAGATTCCACAGAAATAAGGCTAGCAAAGAGATCCACGAAATACAGATGTAACTCTGTGAGATGAATTAACAGAACACTAAGCAGTTTCTCAGAAAGCTTCTTTCCAGATTTCATCTGACGATATTTCCTTTTTCACCAGAGCCCTCTACGGGCTTCCAAATATCACTTTGCCAATTCTACAACAACTGTCTTATCGAAAGGCTTCTTGAGGGGAAAGCTGTAACTCTGTGAGATGATTTCACAGAACTCAAAGAAGTTTCTCAGAAAGCTTCTTTCTCTTTGTTATCGCAGGATATTTCTTTTGGCCCTAAAGTCTTCAAAGGGATCCGAAATATCTGTTCTCAGATTCCACAGTAATAAGGCTAGCAAAGAGATCCACGAAATACAGATGTAACTCTGTGAGATAAATTAAGAGAACACTAAGCAGTTTCTCAGAAAGCTTCTTTCCAGATTTCATCTGAGGATATTTCCTTTTTCAAAGTAGCCCTCTATGTTCTTCCAAATATCACTTTACCAATTCCACAAGAACTGTTTCAGCGAAAGGCTTCTCGTGGCGAAAGCTGCAACTCTGCGAGATGATTTCTCAGAACACAAAGATGCTTCTCAGAAAGCTTCTTTCTCTTTGTTATCGGAGGATATTTCCTTTGGCCCTATCGTCTTCAAAGGGTCCGAAATATCTGATCTCAGATTCCAGAGAAATAAGGCTAGCAAAGAGATCCACGAAATACAGATATAACTCTGTGAGTGGAAGTCTCGCATCACAGAGCAGTTTCTCAGAAGGCTTCTTTCCAGATTTCATCTGAGGATATTTCCTTTTTCACCATAGCCCTCTATGGGCTTCCAACTATCACTTTGCCAATTCCAGATGAACTGTCTTACCGAAAGGCTTCCTTAGGGGAAAGCTGTAACTCTGTGAGATGATTTCCAGAACACAAAGAAGTTTCTGAGAAAGCATCTTTCTCTTTGTTATCGGAGCATATTTAATTTGGCCCTATAGTCTTCAAAGGGATCCGAAATATCTGTTCTCAGATTCCACAGAAATATGGCTAGCAAAGAATTCCACGAAATACAGATGAAATTCTGTGAGATGAATGAACAGAACACTAAGCAGTTTCTCAGAAAGCTTTCTCCCAGATTTCATCTGAGGATATTTCCTTTTTCACCATAGCCCTCTATGGGCTTCCAAATATCACTTTGCCAATTCCACAATAACTGTCTTAGCGGAAGGCTTCTTGAGGGGAAAGCTGTAACTCTGTGAGATGATCTCACAGAACACAAAGAAGTTTCTCAGAAAGCTTCTTTCTCTTTGATATCGAAGAATAATTCCTATGGCCCTAGAGACTTCTAAGGGATCCGAAATATTTGTTCTCAGATTCCACAAAAATAAGGCTAGCAAAGAGATCCACGAAATACAGATGTAACTCTGAGTGTGGAAGTCTCCCATCACAGAGCAGTTTCTCATAAAACTTCTTTCCAGATTTCATCTGAGGATATTTCCTTTTTCACCATAGCCCTCTATGGGCTTCCAAATATCACTTTGCCAATTCCACATGAACTGTCTTAGCGAAAGGCTTCTTGAGGGGAAAGCTGTAACTCTGTGAGATGATTTCACAGAACACAAAGAAGTTTCTCAGAAAGCTTCTTTCTCTTTGTTATCGGAGGATATTTCCTTTCCCTATAGTCTTCAAAGGGATCTGAAATATCTGTTCTCAGATTCCACAGAAATAAGTCTAGCAAAAAGATCCACGAAATACAGATGTAACTCATTGAGTGGAAGTCACTCATCACAGAGCAGTTTCTCAGAAAGCTTCTTTCTAGATTTCATCTGAGGATATTTCCTTTTTCACCATAGCCCTCTATGGGCTTCCAAATATCACTTTGCCAATTCCACAAGAACTGTCTTAGCGAAAGGCTTCTTGAGGGGAAAGCTGTAACTCTGTGAGATGATTTCACAAAACACAAAGAAGTTTCTCAGAAAGCTTCTTTCTCTTTGTTATCGGAGGATATTTCCTTTGGCCCTATAGTCTTCAAAGGGATCCGAAATATCTGTTCTCAGATTCCACCGAAATAAGGCTAGCAAAGAGATCCACGAAATACAGATGTAACTCTGTGAGATGAATTAACAGAACACTAAGCAGTTTCTCAGAAAGCTTCCTTCCAAATTTCATCTGAGGATATTTCCTTTTTCACCATAGCCCTCGATGGGCTTCCAAATATCACTTTGCCAATTCCTCAAGAATTGTCTTAGCAAAAGGCTTCTTGAAGGAAAAGCTGTAACTCTGTGAGATGATTTCACAGAACACAAAGAAGTTTCTCAGAGAGCTTCTTTCTCTTTGTTATCGGAGGATATTTCCTTTGGCCCTATACTCTTCAAAGGGATCCGAAATATCTGTTCTCAGATTCCACAGAAGTAAGGCTAGCAAAGAGATCCACGAAATACAGATGTAACACTATGAGATGAATTAACAGAACACTAAGCCGTTTCTCAGAAAGCTTCTTTCCAGATTTCATCAGAGGATATTTCCTTTTTCAAAATAGCCCTCTACGGGCTTCCAAATATCCCTTTGCCAATTCCACAATAACTGTCTTAGCTGAAGGCTTCTTGAGGGGAAAGCTGTAACTCTGTGAGATGATTTCACAGAACACAAAGCAGTTTCTCAGAAAGCTTCTTTCTCTTTGTTATCGGAGGATATTTCCTTTGGCCCTATAGTCTTGAAAGGGATCCGAAATATCTGTTCTCAGATTCCACAGAAATAAGGCTAGCAAAGAGATCCAAGAAATACAGATGTAACTCTGTGAGTGGAAGTCTCGCATCACAGAGCAGTTTCTCAGAAAGCTTCTTTCCAGATTTCATCTGAGGATATTTCCTTTTTCACCATAGCCCTCTATGGGCTTCCAAATATCACTTTGCCAATTCCACAAGGACTGTCTTAGCGAAAGGCTTCTTGAAGGGAAAGTTGTAACTCTGAGAGATGATTTCACAGAACACAAAGTAGTTTCTCAGAAAGCTTCTATCTCTTTGTTATCGGAGGATATTTCCTTTGCCCCTATAGTCTTCAAAGGGATCCGAAATATCTGTTCTCAGATTCCACAGAAATAAGGCTAGCAAAGAGATCCACGAAATACAGATGTAACTCTGTGTGTGAAAGTCACACATCACAGAGCAGTTTCTCAGAAAGCTTCTTTCCAGTTTTCATCTGAGGATATTTCCTTTTTTACCTTAGCCCTCTATGGGCTTCCAAATATCACTTTGCCAATTCCACAACAACTGTCTTAGCGAAAGGCTTCTTGAGGGGAAAGCTGTAACTCTGTGAGATGATTTCACAGAACACAAAGAAGTTTCTCAGAAAGCTTCTTTCTCTTTGTTATCGGAGGATATTTACTTTGGCCCTATAGTCTTCAAAGGGATCCGAAATATCTGTTCACAGATTACACAGAAATAAGGCTAGCAAAGAGATCCATGAAATACAGTTGTAACTCTGTGAATGGAAGTCACACATCAAAGAGCAGTTTCTCAGAAAGCTTCTTTCCAGATTTCATCTGACGATATTTCCTTTTTCACCATAGCCCTCTATGGGCTTCCAAATATCACTTTGCCAATTCCAGATGAACTGTCTTACCGAAAGTCTTCTTGAGGGGAAAGCTGTAATTCTCTGAGATGATTTCACAGAACACAAAGAAGTTTCTCGGAAAGCTTCTTTCTCTTTGTTATCGGAGGATATTTCCTTTGGCCCTCTAGTCTTCAAAGGGATCCTAAATATCTGTTCTCAGATTCCACAGAAATAAGGCTAGCAAAGAGATCCACGAAATACAGATGTAACTCTGTGAGATGAATTAACAGAATACTAAGCAGTTTCTCAGAAAGCTTCTTTCCAGATTTCATCTGAGGATATTTGCTTTTTCACCATAGTCCTCTGGGGGCTTCCAAATATCACTTTGCCAATTCCACAAGCACTGTCTTAGCGAAAGGGTTCTTGAGGGGAAAGCTGTAACTCTGTGAGATGATTTCACACAACACAAAGAAGTTTCTCAGAAAGCTTCTTTCTCTTTGTTATCGGAGGATATTTCCTTTGACCCTATAGTCTTCAAAGGGATCCGAAATATCTATTCTCAGATTCCACAGAAATAAGGCTAGCAAAGAGATCCACGAAATACAGATGTAACTCTGTGTGATGAATTAACAGAACACTAAGCGTTTCTCAGAAAGCTTCTTTCCATATTTCATCTGAGGATATTTCCTTTTTCACCATAGCCCTCTATGGGCTTCCAAATATCACTTTGCCAATTCCACAAGGACTGTCTTAGCGAAAGGCTTCTTGAAGGGAAAGTTGTAACTCTGAGAGATGATTTCACAGAACACAAAGTAGTTTCTCAGAAAGCTTCTATCTCTTTGTTATCGGAGGATATTTCCTTTGGCCCTATAGTCTTCAAAGGGATCCGAAATATCTGTTCTCAGATTCCACAGAAATAAGGCTAGCAAAGAGATCCACGAAATACAGATGTAACTCTGTGTGTGAAAGTCACACATCACAGAGCAGTTTCTCAGAAAGCTTCTTTCCAGTTTTCATCAGAGGATATTTCCTTTTTTACCTTAGCCCTCTATGGGCTTCCAAATATCACTTTGCCAATTCCACAACAACTGTCTTAGCGAAAGGCTTCTTGAGGGGAAAGCTGTAACTCTGTGAGATGATTTCACAGAACACAAAGAAGTTTCTCAGAAAGCTTCTTTCTCTTTGTTATCGGAGGATATTTACTTTGGCCCTATAGTCTTCAAAGGGATCCGAAATATCTGTTCACAGATTACACAGAAATAAGGCTAGCAAAGAGATCCATGAAATACAGTTGTAACTCTGTGAATGGAAGTCACACATCAAAGAGCAGTTTCTCAGAAAGCTTCTTTCCAGATTTCATCTGAGTATATTTCCTTTTTCACCATAGCCCTCTATGGGCTTCCAAACATCACTTTTCCAATTCCAGATGAACTGTCTTACCGAAAGTCTTCTTGAGGGGAAAGCTGTAATTCTCTGAGATGATTTCACAGAACACAAAGAAGTTTCTCGGAAAGCTTCTTTCTCTTTGTTGTCGGAGGATATTTCCTTTGGCCCTATACTCTTCAAAGGTATCCGAAATATCTGTTCTCAGATTCCACAGAAATAAGGCTAGCAAAGAGATCCACGAAATACAGATGTAACTCTGTGAGATGAATTAACAGAATACTAAGCAGTTTCTCAGAAAGCTTCTTTCCAGATTTCTTCTGAGGATATTTGCTTTTTCACCATAGTCCTCTGGGGGCTTCCAAATATCACTTTGCCAATTCCACAAGCACTGTCTTAGCGAAAGGCTTCTTGAGGGGAAAGCTGTAACTCTGTGAGATGATTTCACAGAACACAAAGAAGTTTCTCAGAAAGCTTCTTTCTCTTTGTTATCGGAGGATATTTCCTTTGGCCCTAGTGTCTTCAAAGGGATCCGAAATATCTGTTCTCAGATTCCACAGAAATAAGGCTAGCAAAGAGATCCATGAAATACAGATGTAACTCTGTGAGATGAATTAACAGAACACTAAGCAGTTTCTCAGAAAGCTTCTTTCCATATTTCATCTGAGGATAATTCCTTTCTCAAAATAGCCCTCTACGGGCTTCCAAATATCACTTTGCCAATTCCACAAGAACTCTCTTAGCGGAAGGCTTCTTGAGGGGAAAGCTGTAACTCTGTGAGATGATTTCAGAGAACACAAAGAAGTTTCTCAGAAAGCTTCTTTCTCTTTGTTATCGGAGGATATTTCCTTTGGCCCTATAGTCTTCTAAGGGAAACGAAGTATCTGTTCTCAGATTACACAGAAATAAGGCTAGGAAAGTGATCCACGAAATACAGATGAAACTCTGTGAGTGGAAATCACACATCACCGAGCAGTTTCTCAGAAAGCTTCTTTCCAGATTTCATCTGAGGATATTTCCTTTTCCAACATAGCCCTCTATGGGCTTCCAAATATCACTTTGCCAATTCCAGAAGAACTGTCTTCCCGAAAAGCTTCTTGAGAGGAAAGCTGTAACTCTGTGAGATGATTCCACAGAACACAAAGAAGTTTCTCAGAAAGCTTCTTTCTCTTTGTTATCGGAGGATATTTCCTTTGGCCCTATAGTCTTCAAAGGCATCTTTAATATCTGTTCTCAGATTCAACAGAAATAAGGCTAGCAAAGAGATCCACGAAATACCGATGTAACTCTGTGAGATGAATTAACAGAACACTAAGCAGTTTCTCAGAAAGCTTCTTTCCAGATTTCATCTGAGGATATTTTCTTTTTCACCATTGAACTCTATGGGCTTCCAAATATCACTTTGCCAATTCCACAAGAACTGTCTTAGTGAAAGGTTTCTTGAGGGGAAAGCTGTAACTCTGTGAGATGCTTTCACAGAACACAAAGAAGTTTCTCAGAAAGCTTCTTTCTCTTTGTTTTCGGAGGATATTTCTTTGGGCCCTATAGACTTCAAAGGGATCCGAATTATCTGTTCTCAGATACAACAGAAATAAGGTTAGCAAAGAGATCCACAAAATACAGATGTAACTCTGTGAGATGAATTAACAGAACACTAAGCAGTTTCTAAGAAAGCTTCTTTCCAGATTTCATCTGAGGAGATTTCCTTTTTCACCATAGCCCTCTATGGGCTTCCAAATATCACTTTGCCAATTCCAGAAGAACTGTCTTACCGAAAGGCTACTTGAGGGGAAAGCTGTAACTCTGTGAGATGATTCACAGAACACAAAGAAGTTTCTCAGAAAGCTTCTTTCTCTTTGTTATCGGAAGATATTTCCTTTGGACCTATAGTCTTCAAAGGGATCCGAAATATCTGTTTCAGATTCCACAGAAATAAGGCTGCAAAGATATCCACGAAATACAGATGTAACTCTGTGAGTGGAAGTCACACATCCCAGAGCATTTTTTCAGAAAGCTTCTTTCCAGATTTCATCTGAGGATATTTCCTTTTTCACCATAGCCCTCTATTGGCTTCCAAATATCACTTTGCCAATTCCAGAAGAACTGTCTTAACGAAAGGCTTCTTGAGGGGAAAGCTGTAAATCTGTGGGATGATTTCACAAAAAACAAAGAATTTTCTCAGAAAGCTTTTTTCTCTTTGTTATCGGAGGATATTTCCTTTGGACCTACAGTCTTCAAAGGGATCCTAAATATCTGTTCTCAGATTCCACAGAAATAAGGCTAGCAAAGAGATCCACGAAATACAGTTGTATTTCTGTGAGATGAATTAACAGAACACTAAGCAGTTTCTCAGAAAGCTTCTTTCCAGATTTCATCTGAGGATATTTCCTTTTTCACCATAGCCCTCGATGGGCTTCCAAATATCACTTTGCCAATTCCACAAGAACTGTCTTAGCGAAAGGCTTCTTGAGGGGAAAGCTGTAACTCTGTGAGATGATTTCACAGAACATAAAGAAGTTTCTCAAAAGCTTCTTTCTCTTTGTTTTCGGAGGATATTTCTTTTGGCCCTATAGTCTTCAAAGGGATCCGAAATATCTGTCCACAGATTCCACAGAAATAAGGCTAGCAAAGAGATCCACGAAATACAGATGTATCTCTGTGACTGCAAGTCACACATCCCAGATCAGTTTCGCAGAAAGCTTCTTTGCAGATTTCAATGAGGATATTTCCTTTTTCACCATAGCCCTCTATGGGCTTCCAAATATCACTTTGCCAATTCCAGATGAACTGTCTTAGCCAAAGGCTTCTTGAAGGGAAAGCTGTAGCTCTGTGAGATGTATTCACAGAACACAAAGAAGTTTCTCAGAAAGCTTCTTTCTCTTTGTTATCGGAGGATATTTCCTTTGGCCCTACAGGCTTAAAGGGATCCGAAATATCTGTTCTCAGATTCCACAGAAATAAGGCTAGTAAAGAGAACCACGAAATACAGATGTAACTCTGTGACATGAATTAATAGAACACTAAGCAGTTTCTCAGAGAGCTTCTTTCCAGATATCATCTGAGGGTATTTCCCTTTTCACCATAGCACTCTATGCGCTTCCAAATATCGCTTTGTCAATTCCACAAGAACTGTCTTAGCGAAAGGCTTCTTTAGGGGAAAGCTGTAAATCTGTGAGATGATCTCACAGAACACAAAGAAGTTTCTCAAAAAGCTTCTTTATCTTTGTTATCGGAGGATATTTCCTTTGGCCCTATAGTCTTCAAAGGGATCCGAAATATCTGTTCTCAGATTTTACAGAAATAAGGCTAGCAAAGAAATTCACGAAATACGGTGTAACTCTGTGAATGGAAATCACACATCACAGAGCATTTTCTCATAAAGCTTCTTTCCAGATTTCATCTTAGGATATTTCCTTTTTCACCATAGTCCTCTATGGGATTCCAAATATCACTTTGCCAATTCCACAAGAACTGCCTTAGCGAAAGGCTTCTTGAGGGGAAAGCTGTAACTCTGTGAGATGATTTCACAGAACACAAAGAAGTTTCTCAGAAAGCTTCCTTCTCTTTGTTATCGGAGGATATTTCCTATGGCTCTATAGTCATCAAAGGGATCCGAAATATCTGTTCTCAGATTCCACAGAAACAAGGCTGGCATAGAGATCCAAGAAATACAGATGTAACTCTGTGTGTGGAAGTCACACATCACAGAGCAGTTTCTCAGAAAGCTTCTTTCCAGATTTCATATGAGGATATTTCCTTTTTCACCGTAGCCCTCTAGGGGCTTCCAAATATCACTTTGCCAATTCCACAATAACTGTCTTAGCGAAAGGCTTCTTGAGGGGAAAGCTGTAACTCTGTGAGATGATTTCACACAACACAAAGAAGTTTCTCAGAAAGGTTCTTTCTCTTTGTTATCGGAGGATATTTCCTTTGGCCCTGGAGTCTTCAAAGGGATCCGAAATATTTATTCTCAGATTCCACAGAAATAAGGCTTTCAAAGAGATCCACGAAATACAGATATAAGTCTGAGAGATGACTTAAGAGAACACTAAGCACTTTCTCAGAAAGCTTCTTTCCAGATTTCATCTGAGGATATTTCCTTTTTCACCATAGCCCTCTATGGGCTTCCAAATATTACTTTGCGAATTCCACAAGAACTGTCTTAGCGAAAGGCTTCTTGAGGGGAAAGCTGTAACTCTGTGAGATGATTTCACAGAACACAAAGAGGTTTCTCAGAAAGGTTCTTTCTCTTTGTTATCGGAGGATATTTCCTTTGGCCCTATAGTCTTCAAAGGGATCCGAAATATCTGTTCTCAGATTCCACAGAAATAAGGCTAGCAAAGAGATCCACGAAATACAGATGTAACACTGTGTGTGGAAGTCACACCTCACAGAGCAGTTTCTCAAAAAGCTTCTTTCCAGATTTCACCTGAGGATATTTCCTTATTCACCATAGCCCTCTAGGGGCTTCCAAATATCACTTTGCCAATTCCAGAACAACTGTCTTAGCGAAAGTCTTCTTGATGGGAGAGCTGTAACTCTGTGAGATGATTTCACAGAACACAAAGAAGTTTCTCAGAAAGCTTCTTTCTCTTTGTTATCGGAGGATATTTCCTTTGGCCCTATAGTCTTCAAAGGGATCCGAAATATCGGTTCTCAGATTCCACAGAAATAAGGCTAGGAGAGAGATCCACGAAATACAGAATTAACTATGTGAGATGAATTAACAGAACACTAAGCAGTTTCTCAGAAAGCTTCTTTCAAGATTTCATCTGAGGATATTTCCTTTTTCACCATAGCCCTCAAAGGGCTTCCAAATATCACTTTGCCAATTCCACAAGAACTGTCTTAGCGAAAGGCTTCTTCAGGCGAAAGCTGTAAATCTGTGAGATGATTTCACAGAACACAAAGAATTTTCTCAGAAAGCTTCTTTTTCTTTGTTATCGGAGGATATTCCTTTGGCGTATAATCTTCAAAGGGATCCGAAATATCTGTTCTCAGATTCCACAGAAATAAGGCTAGCAAAGAGATGCACGAAATACAGATGCAACACTGTGGGTGGAAATCACACATCACAGAGCAGTTTCTCAGAAAGCTTCTTTGCAGACTTCATCTGAGGATAATTCCTTTTTCACCATAGCCCTCTATGAGCTTCCAAATATCACTTTGCTAATTCCACAAGAAGTGTCTTAGTGAAATGCTTCTTGAAGGGAAAGCTGTAACTCTGTTAGATGATTTCAGAGAACACAAAGAATTTTCTCAGAAAGCTTCTTTCTCGTTCTTATCGTAGGTTATTTCCTTTGGCTCTACAGTCTTCAAAGGGATACGAAATATCCGTTCTCAGAATCCACAGAAATAAGGCTAGCAAATAGATCCACGAAATACAGATGTAACTCTGTGTGTGGAAGTCACACATCACAGAGCAATTTCTCAGAAACCTTCTTTCCAGATTTCATCTGAGGATATTTCCTTTTTCACCATAGCCCTCTAAGGGCTCCCAAATATCACTTTGCCAATTCCACAAGAACTGTCTTAGCCAAAGGCTTCTTTAGGGGAAAGCTGTAACTCCGTGAGATGATTTCACAGAACACAAAGAAGTTTTTCCGAAAGCTTCTTTCTCCTTGTTATCGCAGGATATTTCCTTTGGCCCTATAGTCTTCAAAGGGATCCGAAATATCTGTTCTCAGATTCCACAGAAATAAGGCTAGCAAAGAGATCCACGAAATACAGATGTAACTCTGTGAGATGAATTAACAGAACACTAAGCAGTTTCTCAGAAAGCTTCTTTCCAGATTTCATCTGAGGATATTTCCTTTTTCACCATAGCCCTCTAAGGGCTTCCAAATATCACTTTGCCAATTCCACAAGAACTCTCTTACCGAAAATCTTCTTGAGGGGACAGCGGTAACTCTGTGAGATGATTTCACAGAACACAAAGAAGTTTCTCAGAAACCTTCTTTCTCTTTGTTATCGACGGAAATTTCTTTTGGCCCTATAATCTTCAAAGGGATCCGAAATATCTGTTCTCAGATTCCCCAGAAATAAGGCTAGCAAAGAGATCCACGAAATACAGATGTAACTCTGTGAGATGAATTAACAGAACACTAAGCAGTTTCTCAGAAAGCTTCTTTCCAGATTTCAGCTGAAGTTATTTCCTTTTCCACCATAACACTCTATGGGCTTCCAAATATCACTTTGCCATTTCCACCAGAACTGCCTTAGCGAAAGGCTTCTTGAAGGGAAAGCTGTAAATCTGTGAGATGATTTCACAGAACACAAAGTAGTTTCTCAGAAAGCTTCTTTCTCTTTGTTATCAGAGGATATTTCTTTTGGCCCTATAGTCTTCAAAGGGATCCGAAATATCTGTTCTCAGATTCCACAGAAATAAGGCTAGCAAAGAGACCCACGAAATACAGATGTAACTCTGTGAGATTAATTAACAGAACACTAAGCAGTTTCTCAGAAAGCTTCCTTCCAGATTTCATCTGAGGATATTTCCTTTTTCACCATAGCCCTCTATGGGCTTCCAAATATCACTTTGCAAATTCCACAAGAACGGTCTTAGCGAACGGCTTCTTGAGGCGAAAACTGTAACTCTGTGAGATGATTTCACAGAACACAAAGAAGTTTCTCAGAAAGCTTCTATCTCTTTTTAATCGGAGGATATTTCCTTTGGCCCTATAGTCTTCAAAGGGATCCGAAATATCTGTTCTCAGATTCCACAGTAATAAGGCTAGAAAAGAGATAGACGAAATACAGACGTAACACTGTGAGATGAATTAACAGAACACTGAGCAGTTTCTCAGAAAGCTTCTTTCCAGATTTCATCTGAGGATATTACCTTTTTCACCATAGCCCTCAATGGGCTTACAAATATCACTTTGCCAATTTCACAAGAAATGTCTTAGCGAAAGGCTCCTTGAGGGGAAATCTGTAACTCTGTGAGATGATTTAACAGAACACAAAGAAGTTTCTCAGAAAGCTTCTTTCTCTTTGTTATCGGAGGATATTACCTTTGGCCCTACAGTCTTCAAAGGGATCCGAAATATCTGTTCTCAGATTCCACAGAAATAAAGCTAGCAAAGAGATCCATGAAACACAGTTGTAACTCTGTGAGTGGAAGTCACACATCACAGAACAGTTTCTCAGAAAGCTTCTTTCCAGATTTCATCTGAGGATATTTCCTTTTTCACCATAGCCCTCTATCGGTTTCCAAATATCACTTTGCCAAGTCAAGATGAACTGTGTTAGCAAAAGGCATCTTGAGGGGAAAGCTGTAACTCTGTGAGATGATTTCACAGAACACAAAGAAGTTTCTCACAAAGCTTCTTTCTCTTTGTTATCGCAGGATATTTCCTTTGGCCCTATAGTCTTCAAAGGGATCCGAAATATCTGTTCTCAGATTCCACAGAAATAAGGCTAGCAAAGAGATCCACGAAATACAGATGTAACTCTGTGAGTGGAAGTCACACATCACAGAGTTGTTTCTCAGAAAGCTTCTTTCCAGATTTCATCTGAGTATACTTCCTTTTTCACCATAGCCCTCTATGCGCCTCCAAATATCGCTTTGCCAATTCCACAAGAACTGTATTAGTGAAAGGCTTCTTGAGGGGAAAGCTGTAACTCTGTGAGATGATTTCACAGAACACAAAGAAGTTTCTCAGAAAGCTTCTTTCTCTTTGTTATCGCAGGATATTTCCTTTGGCCCTATAGTCTTCAAAGGGATCCGAAATATCTGTTCTCAGATTCCACAGAAATAAGGCTAGCAAAGAGATCCACGAAATACAGATGTAACTCTGTGTGTGGAAGTCACACATCACAGAGATGTTTCTCAGAAAGCTTCTTTCCATATTTCATCTGAGGATATTTCCTTTTTCACCATAGCCCTCTAGGGGCTTCCAAATATCACTTTGCCAATTCCACAAGAACTGTCTTAGCGAAAGGCTTCTTGAGGGGAAAGCTCTAACTCTGTCAGATGATTTCACAGAACACAAAGAAGTTTCTCAGAAAGCTTCTTTCTCTTTGTTATCGGAGGATATTTCCTTTGGCCCTATAGTCTTCAAAGGGATCCGAAATATCTGTTCTCAGATTCCACAGAAATAAGGCTCGCAAAGAGATCCATGAAATACAGAGGTAGCTCTGTGTGATGAATAACAGAACACTAAGCAGTTTCTCAGAAAGCTTCTTTCTAGATTTCATCTGAGGATATTTCCTTTCTCACCATAGCCCTCTATGGGCTTCCAAATATCACTTTGCCAAATCCACAAGAACTGTTTAAGAGAAAGGCTTCTTGAGGGGCAAGCTGTAACTCTGTGAGATGATTTCACAGAAAACAAAGAAGTTTCTCAGAAAGCTTCTTTCTCTTTGTTATCGGAGGATATTTCCTTTGGCCCTATAGTCTTCAAAGGTATCCGAAATATCGGTTCTCAGATTCCACAGAAATAAGGCTAGCAAAGAGATCCACGAAATACAGTTGTAACTCTGTGAGATGAATTAACAGAACACTAAGCAGTTTCCCAGAAAGCTTCTTTCCAGATTTCATCTGAGGAAATTTCCTTTTTCACCATAGCCCTCTATGGGCTTCCAAATATCACTTTGCCAATTCCAGATGAACTGTCGAACAGAAAGGCTTCTTGAGGGGAAAGCTGTAACTCTGTGAGACGATGACAGAACACAAAGAAGTTTCTCAGAAAGCTTCTTTCTCTTTGTTATCGCAGGATATTTCTTTTGGCCCTATAGTCTTCAAAGGGATCCGAAATATCTCTTCTCAGATTCCACAGAGATAAGGCTAGGAAAGAGATCCACGAAATACAGATGTAACTCCGTGTGTGGAAGTCACACATCACAGAGCAGCTTCTCAGAAAGCTTCTTTCCAGATTTCATCTGAGTATATTTCCTTTTTCACCATAGCCCTCTATGCGCCTCCAAATATCACTTTGCCAATTCCACAAGAACCGTCTTAGTGAAAGGCTTCTTGAGGGGAAAGCTGTAACTCTGTGAGATGATTTCACAGAACACAAAGAAGTTTCTCAGAAAGGTTCTGTCTCTTTGTTATCGCAGGATATTTCCTTTGACCCTATAGTCTTCAAAGGGATCCGAAATATCTGTTCTCAGATTCCACAGAAATAAGGCTAGCAAAGAGATCCACGAAATACAGATGTAACTCTGTGAGTGGAAGTCACACATCACAGAGATGTTTCTCAGAAAGCTTCTTTCCATATTTCATCTGAGGATATTTCCTTTTTCACCATAGCCCTCTAGGGGCTTCCAAATATCACTTTGCCAATTCCACAAGAACTGTCTTAGCGAAAGGCTTCTTGAGGGGAAAGCTCTAACTCTGTCAGATGATTTCACAGAACACAAAGAAGTTTCTCAGAAAGCTTCTTTCTCTTTGTTATCGGAGGATATTTCCTTTGGCCCTATAGTCTTCAAAGGGATCCGAAATATCTGTTCTCAGATTCCACAGAAATAAGGCTAGCAAAGAGATCCATGAAATACAGATGTAGCTCTGTGTGATGAATTAACAGAACACTAAGCAGTTACTCATAAAGCTTCTTTCTAGATTTCATCTGAGGATATTTCCTTTCTCACCATAGCCCTCTATGGGCTTCCAAATATCACTTTGCCAATTCCACAAGAACTGTCTTAGCGAAAGGCTTCTTGAGGGGAAAGCTGTAACTCTGTGAGATTTTTTCACAGAACACGAAGAAGTTTCTCAGAAAGCTTCTTTCTCTTTGTTATCGGAGGATATTTCCTTTGGCCCTATAGTCTTCAAAGGGATCCGAAATATCTGTTCTCAGATTCCACAGAAATAAGGCTAGCAAAGAGAACCACGAAATACAGATGTAACTCTGTGAGAGGACTTAACAGAACACTAAGCAGATTCTCAGAAAGTTTCTTTCCAGATTTCATCTGAGGATATTTCCTTTTTCACCACAGCCCTCTATGAGCTTCCAAATATCACTTTGCCAATTCGACAAGAACTGTCTTAGCGAAAGGCTTCTTGAGGGGAAAGCTGTAACTCTGTGAGATGATTTCTCAGAACACAAAGAAGTTTCTCAGAAAGTTTCTTTCTCTTTGTTATCGGAGGATATTTCCTTTGGCCCTATAGTCTTCAAAGGGATCAGAAATATCTGTTCTTAGATTCCACAGAAATAAGTCTAGCACAGAGATCCACGAAATACAGATGTAACTCTGTGTGTGGAAGTCACACATCGCAGAGCGGTTTCTCAGAAAGCTTCTTTGCAGATTTCATCTGAGGATATTTCCTTTTTCACCATAGCCCTCTATGGGCTTCCAAATATCACTTTGCCAATTCCACAATAACTGACTTTGCGAAAGGCTTCTTGAGGGGAAAGCTATAACTCTGTGAGATGATTTCACAGAACACAAAGAAGTTTCTCAGAAAGCTTCTTCCTCTTTGTTATGGGAGGATGTTTCCTTTGGCCCTATAGTCTTCAAAGGGATCCGAAATATCTGTTCTCAGATTCCACAGAAATAAGGTTAGCAAACAGATCCACGAAATACAGATGTAACTCTGGGAGTGGAAGTCATACATCACAGAGCATTTTCTCATAAAGCTTCTTTCCAGTTTTCATTTGAGGATATTTCCTTTTTCACCATAGCCCTCTAAGGGCTTCCAAATATCACTTTACCAAATCCACAAGAACTGTCTTAGTGAAAGGCTTCTTGAGGGGAAAGCTGTAACTCTGTGAGATGATTCCACAGAACACAAAGAAGTTTCTCAGAAAGCTTCTTTCTCTTTGTTATCGGAGGATATTTCCTTTGGCCCTATAGTATTCAAAGGGATCCGAAATATCTGTTCTCAGATTTCACAGTAATAAGGCTAGCAAAGAGATCCACGAAATACAGATGTAACTCTGTGAGATGACTTAACAGAACACTAAGCAGTTTCTCAGAAAGATTCTTTCCAGATTTCATCTGAGGATATTTCCTTTTTCACCATAGCCCTCTATGGTCTTCCAAATATCACTTTGCCAATTCCACAAGAACTGTCTTAGCGAAATGCTTCTTGAGGGGAAAGCTGTAACTCTGTGAGATGATTTCACAGAACACAAAGAAGTTTCTCAGAAAGCTTCTTTCTCTTTGTTATCGCAGGATATTTCCTTTGGCCCTATAGTCTTCAAAGGGATCCGAAATATCTGTTCTCAGATTCCACAGAAATAAGGCTAGCAAAGAGATCCACGAAATACAGATGTAACTCTGTGAGTGGAAATCACACATCACAGAGATGTTTCTCAGAAAGGTTCTTTCCAGATTTCATCTGAGGATATTTCCTTTTTCACCATAGCCCTCAATGGGCTTCCAAATATCACTTTGCCAATTCCACAAGAACTGTGTTAGTGAAAAGCTTCTTGAGGGGAAAGCTGTAAATCTCTGAGATGATTTCACAGAACACAAAGAAGTTTCTCAGAAACCTTCTTTCTCTTTGTTATCCGAGGATATTTCCTTTGGCCCTATAGTCTTCAAAGGGATCAGAAATAACTGTTCTCAGATTCCACAGAAATAAGGCTAGGAGAGAGATCCACGAAATACAGATGTAACTCTGTGAGATGAATTAACAGAACACTAAGCAGTTTCTAAAGGAACTTCTTTCCATATTTCATCTGAAGTTATTTCCTTTTTCACCATAGCCCTCTAAGGTCTCCCAAATATCACTTTGCCAATTCCACAAGAACTGTCTTAGCCAAAGGCTTCTTGAGGGGAAAGCTGTAACTCTGTGAGATGATTTCACAGAACACAAAGAAGTTTTTCAGAAAGCTTCTTTCTCTTTGTTATCGGAGGATATTTCCTTTGGCCCTATAGTCTTCAAAGGGATCCCAAATATCTGTTCTCAGATTCCACAGAAATAAGGCTAGCCAAGAGATCCACGAAATACAAATGTAACTCTGTGAGATGAATTAACAGAACACTAAGCAGTTTCTCAGAAAGATTCTTTCCAGATTTCATCTGAGGATATTTCCTTTTTCACCATAGCCCTCTAAGGGCTTCCAAATATCACTTTGCCAATTCCACAAGAACTGTCTTACCGAAAAGCTTCTTGAGGGGACAGCGGTAACTCTGTGAGATGATTTCACAGAACACAAAGAAGTTTCTCAGAAACCTTCTTTCTCTTTGTTATCGGAGGAAATTTCTTTTGGCCCTATAGTCTTCAAAGGGATCCGAAATATCTGTTCTCAGATTCCACAGAAATAAGGCTAGGAGAGAGATCCACGAAATACAGATGTAACTCTGTGAGATGAATTAACAGAACACTAAGCAGTTTCTCAGAAAGCTTCTTTCCAGATTTCGTCTGAGTATATTTCTTTTTGACAATAGCCCTCTATGCGCCTCCAAATATCACTTTGCCAATTCCACAAGAACTGTCTTAGCGAAAGGCTTCTTGAGGGGAAATCTGTAACTCTTTGAGATGATTTCACAGAACACAAAGAAGTTTCTCAGAAAGCTTCTTTCTCTTTGTTATCGCAGGATATTTCCTTTGGCCCTATAGTCTTCAAAGGGATCCGAAATATCTGTTCTCAGATTCCACAGAAATAAGGCTAGCAAAGAGATCCACGAAATACAGATGTAACTATGTGTGTGGAAGTCACACATCACACAGCTGTTTCTCAGATATCTTCTTTCCAGATTTCATCTGATGATATTTCCTTTTTCACCATAGCCCTCTATGGGCTTCCAAATATCACTTTGCCAATTCCACAAGAACTGTCTTATCGAAAGGCTTCTTGAGGGGAAAGCTGTAACTCTGTGAGATGATTTCACAGAACACAAAGAAGTTTCTCAGAAAGCTTCTTTCTCTTTGTTATCAGAGGATATTTCCTTTGGCCCTAGAGTCTTCAAAGGAATCCGAAATATCTGTTCTCAGATTCCACAGAAATAAGGCTAGCAAAGAGATCCACGAAATACAGATGTAACTCTGTGAGTGGAAGTCACACATCACAGAGATGTTTCTCAGAAAGCTTCTTTCCATATTTCATCTGAGGATATTTCCTTTTTCACCATAGCCCTCTAGGGGCTTCCAAATATCACTTTGCCAATTCCACAAGAACTGTCTTAGCGAAAGGCTTCTTGAGGGGAAAGCTCTAACTCTGTCAGATGATTTCACAGAACACAAAGAAGTTTCTCAGAAAGCTTCTTTCTCTTTGTTATCGGAGGATATTTCCTTTGGCCCTATAGTCTTCAAAGGGATCCGAAATATCTGTTCTCAGATTCCACAGAAATAAGGCTAGCAAAGAGATCCATGAAATACAGATGTAGCTCTGTGTGATGAATTAACAGAACACTAAGCAGTTACTCATAAAGCTTCTTTCTAGATTTCATCTGAGGATATTTCCTTTCTCACCATAGCCCTCTATGGGCTTCCAAATATCACTTTGCCAATTCCACAAGAACTGTCTTAGCGAAAGGCTTCTTGAGGGGAAAGCTGTAACTCTGTGAGATTTTTTCACAGAACACGAAGAAGTTTCTCAGAAAGCTTCTTTCTCTTTGTTATCGGAGGATATTTCCTTTGGCCCTATAGTCTTCAAAGGGATCCGAAATATCTGTTCTCAGATTCCACAGAAATAAGGCTAGCAAAGAGAACCACGAAATACAGATGTAACTCTGTGAGAGGACTTAACAGAACACTAAGCAGATTCTCAGAAAGTTTCTTTCCAGATTTCATCTGAGGATATTTCCTTTTTCACCACAGCCCTCTATGAGCTTCCAAATATCACTTTGCCAATTCGACAAGAACTGTCTTAGCGAAAGGCTTCTTGAGGGGAAAGCTGTAACTCTGTGAGATGATTTCTCAGAACACAAAGAAGTTTCTCAGAAAGTTTCTTTCTCTTTGTTATCGGAGGATATTTCCTTTGGCCCTATAGTCTTCAAAGGGATCAGAAATATCTGTTCTTAGATTCCACAGAAATAAGTCTAGCACAGAGATCCACGAAATACAGATGTAACTCTGTGTGTGGAAGTCACACATCGCAGAGCGGTTTCTCAGAAAGCTTCTTTGCAGATTTCATCTGAGGATATTTCCTTTTTCACCATAGCCCTCTATGGGCTTCCAAATATCACTTTGCCAATTCCACAATAACTGACTTTGCGAAAGGCTTCTTGAGGGGAAAGCTATAACTCTGTGAGATGATTTCACAGAACACAAAGAAGTTTCTCAGAAAGCTTCTTCCTCTTTGTTATGGGAGGATGTTTCCTTTGGCCCTACAGTCTTCAAAGGGATCCGAAATATCTGTTCTCAGATTCCACAGAAATAAGGTTAGCAAACAGATCCACGAAATACAGATGTAACTCTGGGAGTGGAAGTCATACATCACAGAGCATTTTCTCATAAAGCTTCTTTCCAGTTTTCATTTGAGGATATTTCCTTTTTCACCCTAGCCCTCTAAGGGCTTCCAAATATCACTTTACCAAATCCACAAGAACTGTCTTAGTGAAAGGCTTCTTGAGGGGAAAGCTGTAACTCTGTGAGATGATTCCACAGAACACAAAGAAGTTTCTCAGAAAGCTTCTTTCTCTTTGTTATCGGAGGATATTTCCTTTGGCCCTATAGTATTCAAAGGGATCCGAAATATCTGTTCTCAGATTTCACAGTAAAAAGGCTAGCAAAGAGATCCACGAAATACAGATGTAACTCTGTGAGATGACTTAACAGAACACTAAGCAGTTTCTCAGAAAGATTCTTTCCAGATTTCATCTGAGGATATTTCCTTTTTCACCATAGCCCTCTATGGTCTTCCAAATATCACTTTGCCAATTCCACAAGAACTGTCTTAGCGAAATGCTTCTTGAGGGGAAAGCTGTAACTCTGTGAGATGATTTCACAGAACACAAAGAAGTTTCTCAGAAAGCTTCTTTCTCTTTGTTATCGCAGGATATTTCCTTTGGCCCTATAGTCTTCAAAGGGATCCGAAATATCTGTTCTCAGATTCCACAGAAATAAGGCTAGCAAAGAGATCCACGAAATACAGATGTAACTCTGTGAGTGGAAATCACACATCACAGAGATGTTTCTCAGAAAGGTTCTTTCCAGATTTCATCTGAGGATATTTCCTTTTTCACCATAGCCCTCAATGGGCTTCCAAATATCACTTTGCCAATTCCACAAGAACTGTGTTAGTGAAAAGCTTCTTGAGGGGAAAGCTGTAAATCTCTGAGATGATTTCACAGAACACAAAGAAGTTTCTCAGAAACCTTCTTTCTCTTTGTTATCCGAGGATATTTCCTTTGGCCCTATAGTCTTCAAAGGGATCAGAAATAACTGTTCTCAGATTCCACAGAAATAAGGCTAGGAGAGAGATCCACGAAATACAGATGTAACTCTGTGAGATGAATTAACAGAACACTAAGCAGTTTCTAAAGGAACTTCTTTCCATATTTCATCTGAAGTTATTTCCTTTTTCACCATAGCCCTCTAAGGTCTCCCAAATATCACTTTGCCAATTCCACAAGAACTGTCTTAGCCAAAGGCTTCTTGAGGGGAAAGCTGTAACTCTGTGAGATGATTTCACAGAACACAAAGAAGTTTTTCAGAAAGCTTCTTTCTCTTTGTTATCGGAGGATATTTCCTTTGGCCCTATAGTCTTCAAAGGGATCCGAAATATCTGTTCTCAGATTCCACAGAAATAAGGCTAGCCAAGAGATCCACGAAATACAAATGTAACTCTGTGAGATGAATTAACAGAACACTAAGCAGTTTCTCAGAAAGATTCTTTCCAGATTTCATCTGAGGATATTTCCTTTTTCACCATAGCCCTCTAAGGACTTCCAAATATCACTTTGCCAATTCCACAAGAACTGTCTTACCGAAAAGCTTCTTGAGGGGACAGCGGTAACTCTGTGAGATGATTTCACAGAACACAAAGAAGTTTCTCAGAAACCTTCTTTCTCTTTGTTATCGGAGGAAATTTCTTTTGGCCCTATAGTCTTCAAAGGGATCCGAAATATCTGTTCTCAGATTCCACAGAAATAAGGCTAGGAGAGAGATCCACGAAATACAGATGTAACTCTGTGAGATGAATTAACAGAACACTAAGCAGTTTCTCAGAAAGCTTCTTTCCAGATTTCGTCTGAGTATATTTCTTTTTGACAATAGCCCTCTATGCGCCTCCAAATATCACTTTGCCAATTCCACAAGAACTGTCTTAGCGAAAGGCTTCTTGAGGGGAAATCTGTAACTCTTTGAGATGATTTCACAGAACACAAAGAAGTTTCTCAGAAAGCTTCTTTCTCTTTGTTATCGCAGGATATTTCCTTTGGCCCTATAGTCTTCAAAGGGATCCGAAATATCTGTTCTCAGATTCCACAGAAATAAGGCTAGCAAAGAGATCCACGAAATACAGATGTAACTATGTGTGTGGAAGTCACACATCACACAGCTGTTTCTCAGATATCTTCTTTCCAGATTTCATCTGATGATATTTCCTTTTTCACCATAGCCCTCTATGGGCTTCCAAATATCACTTTGCCAATTCCACAAGAACTGTCTTATCGAAAGGCTTCTTGAGGGGAAAGCTGTAACTCTGTGAGATGATTTCACAGAACACAAAGAAGTTTCTCAGAAAGCTTCTTTCTCTTTGTTATCAGAGGATATTTCCTTTGGCCCTAGAGTCTTCAAAGGAATCCGAAATATCTGTTCTCAGATTCCACAGAAATAAGGCGAGCAAAGAGATCCACGAAATACAGATGTAACACTGTGTGTGAAAGTCACACATCACAGAGCAGTTTCTCAGAAAGCTTCTTTCCAGATTTCATCTGAGGATATTTCCTTTTTCACCATAGCCCTCTATGGGCTTCCAAATAACACTTTGCCAAATCCACAAGAACTGTTTAAGCGAAAGGCTTCTTGAGGGGAAAGCTGTAACTCTGTGAGATGATTTCACAAAACACAAAGTGGTTTCTCAGAAAGCTTCTTTCTCTTTGTTATCGGAGGATATTTCCTTTGGCCCTATAGTCTTCAAAGGGATCCGAAATATCTGTTCTCAGATTCCACAGAAAAAAGGCTAGCAAAGAGATCCACGAAATGCAGATGTAACTATGTGTGTGGAAGTCACACATCACACAGCTGTTTCTCAGATATCTTCTTTCCAGATTTCATCTGATGATATTTCCTTTTTCACCATAGCCCTCTATGGGCTTCCAAATATCACTTTGCCAATTCCACAAGAACTGTCTTATCGAAAGGCTTCTTGAGGGGAAAGCTGTAACTCTGTGAGATGATTTCACAGAACACAAAGAAGTTTCTCAGAAAGCTTCTTTCTCTTTGTTATCAGAGGATATTTCCTTTGGCCCTAGAGTCTTCAAAGGAATCCGAAATATCTGTTCTCAGATTCCACAGAAATAAGGCGAGCAAAGAGATCCACGAAATACAGATGTAACACTGTGTGTGAAAGTCACACATCACAGAGCAGTTTCTCAGAAAGCTTCTTTCCAGATTTCATCTGAGGATATTTCCTTTTTCACCATAGCCCTCTATGGGCTTCCAAATAACACTTTGCCAAATCCACAAGAACTGTTTAAGCGAAAGGCTTCTTGAGGGGAAAGCTGTAACTCTGTGAGATGATTTCACAAAACACAAAGTGGTTTCTCAGAAAGCTTCTTTCTCTTTGTTATCGGAGGATATTTCCTTTGGCCCTATAGTCTTCAAAGGGATCCGAAATATCTGTTCTCAGATTCCACAGAAAAAAGGCTAGCAAAGAGATCCACGAAATGCAGATGTAACTCTGTGAGTGGAAGTCACACATCACAGAGCATCTTCTCATAAAGCTTCTGTCCGATTTCATCTGAGGATATTTCCTTTTTCACCATATCCCTCTATGGGCCTCCAAATATCACTTTGCCAATTCCATAAGAACTGTCTTAGCGAAAGGCTTCTTGAGGGGAAAGCTGTAACTCTGTGAGATTATTTCACAGAACACAAAGAAGTTTCTCAGAAAGTTTCTTTCTCTTTGTTATCGGAGGATATTTCCTTTGGCCCTAAGTGTTAAAAGGGATTGGAAATACCTGTTCTCAGATTCCACATAATTAAGGCTAGCAAAGAGATCCACGAAATACAGATGTAACTCTGTGAGTGGAAGTCACACATCACAGAGCTGTTTCTCAGAAAGCTTCTTTCCAGATTTCATCTGATCATATTTCCTTTTTCACCATAGCCCTCTATGAGCTTCCAAATATCACTTTGCCAATTCCACAAGAAGTGTCTTAGCGAAAGGCTTCTTGAGGGGAAAGTTGTAACTCTGTGAGATGATTTCACAGAACACAAAGAAGTTTCTCAGAAAGCTTCTTTTTCTTTGTTATCGGATAATATTTCCTTTGACCGTATAGTCTTCAAAGGGATCCGAAATATCTGTTCTCAGATTCCACAGAAATAAGGCTAGCAAAGAGATCCAAGAAATACAGATGTAACTCTGTGAGATGAATTAACAGAACACTAAGCAGTTTCTCAGAAAGCTTCTTTCCAGATTTCATCGGAGGATATTTCCTTTTTCACCATAGCCCTCTATGGCCTTAAAAATATCACTTTTCCAATTCCACAAGAACTGTCTTAGCGAAAGGCTTCTTGAGGGGAAAGCTGTAATTCTGTGAGATGATTTCACAGAACACAAACAAGTTTCTCAGAAAGCTTCTTTCTCTTTGTTATCGGAGGATATTTCCTATGGCCCTATAGTCTTCAAAGGGATCCGAAATATCTGTTCTCAGATTACACAGAAATAAGGCTAGCGTAGAGATCCACGAAACACAGATGTAACTCTGTGTGTGGAAGTCTCGCATCACAGAGCATTTTCTCAGAAAGCTTCTGTCCAGATTTCATCCGAGGATATTTCCTTTTTCACAATAGCCCTCTATGGGCTTCCAAATATCACTTTGCCAAATCCACAAGAACTGTTTAAGAGAAAGGCTTCTTGTGGGGCAAGCTGTAACTCTGTGAGATGATTTCACAGAACACAAAGAAGTTTCTCAGAAAGCTTCTTTCTCTTTGTTATCGGTGGATATTTCCTTTGGCCCTATAGTCTTCAAAGGGATCAGAAATATCTGTTCTCAGATTCCACAGAAAAAAGGCTAGCAAAGAGATGCACGAAATACAGATGTAACTCTGTGAGTGGAAGTCACACATCACAGAGCATCTTCTCATAAAGCTTCTGTCCGATTTCATCTGAGGATATTTCCTTTTTCACCATAGCCCTCTATGGGCTTCCAAATATCACTTTGCCAATTCCATAAGAACTGTCTTAGCGAAAGGCTTCTTGAGGGGAAAGCTGTAACTCTGTGAGATGATTTCACAGAACACAAAGAAGTTTCTCAGAAAGTTTCTTTCTCTTTGTTATCGGAGGATATTTCCTTTGGCCCTATAGTGTTAAAAGGGATTAGAAATACCTGTTCTCAGATTCCACATAAATAAGGCTAGCAAAGAGATCCAAGAAATACAGATGTAACTCTGTGTGTGGAAGTCACACATCACAGAGCAGCTTTTCAGAAAGCTTCTTTCCAGAATTCATCTGAGTATATTTCCTTTTTCACCATAGCCCTCTATGCGCCTGCAAATATCACTTTGCCAATTCCACAAGAACTGTCTTAGTGAAAGGCTTCTTGAGGGGAAAGCTGTAACTCTGTGAGATGATTTCACAGAACACAAAGAAGTTTCTCAGAAAGCTTCTTTCCCTTTGTTATCGCTGGATACTTCCTTTAGCCCTATAGTCTTCAAAGGGATCCAAAATATCTGTTCTCAGATTCCACAGAAATAAGGCTAGCAAAGAGATCCACGAAATACAGATGTAACTCTGTGAGTGGAAGTCACACATCACAGAGCTGTTTCTCAGAAAGCTTCTTTCCAGATTTCATCTGATGATATTTCCTTTTTTAACCGTAGCCCTCTATGAGCTTCCAAATATCACTTTGCCAATTCCACAAGAACTGTCTTAGCGAAAGGCTTCTTGAGGGGAAAGTTGTAACTCTGTGAGATGATTTCACAGAACACAAAAAAGTTTCTCAGAAAGCTTCTTTCTCTTTGTTATCGGAGGATATTTCCTTTGGCCCTATAGTCTTCAAAGGGATCCCAAATATCTTTTCTCAGATTCCACAGAAATAAGGCTAGCAAAGAGATCCACGAAATACAGATGTAACTCTGTGAGTGGAAGTCACACATCACAGAGCATCTTCTCATGAAGCTTCTGTCCAAATTTCATCTGAGGATTTTTCCTTTTTCACAATAGCCCTCTATGGGCTTCCAAATATCTCTTTGCCAATTTCACAAGAACTGTCTTAGTGAAAAGCTTCTTGAGGGGAAAGCTGTAACTCTGTGAGATGATTTCACAGAAGACAAAGAAGTTTCTCAGAAAGCTTCTTTCTCTTTGTTATCGGAGGATATTTCCTTTGCCCCTATAATCTTCAAAGGGATCCGAAATATCTGTTCTCAGATTCCACAGAAATAAGGCTAGCAAAGAGATCCACGAAATACAGATGTAACTCTGTGAGTGGAAGTCAAACATCACAGAGATGTTTCTCAGAAAGCTTCTTTCCAGATTTCATCTGAGGATATTTCATTTTTCACCATAGCCCTCAATGGACTTCCAAATATCACTTTGCCAATTCCAGAAGAACTGTCTTAGCGAAAGGCTTCTTGAGGGGAAAGCTGTAACACTGTGAGATGATTTCTCAGAACACAAAGAAGTTTCACAGAAAGCTTCTTTCTCTTTGTTATCGGAGGATATTTCCTTTGGTCCTATAGTCATCAAAGGGATCCGAAATATCTGTTCTCAGATTCCACAGAAATAAGGCTAGCAAAGAGATCCACGAAATACAGATGTAACTCCGTGTGTGGAAGTCACACATCGCAGAGCAGTGCCTCAGAAAACTTCTTTCCAGATTTCATCTGAGGATATTTCCTTTTTCACCGTAGCCCTCTAGAGGTTCCAAATATCACTTTGCCAATTCCACAAGAACTGGCTTAGCGAAAGGCTTCTTTAGGGGAAAGCTGTAATTCTGTGAGATGATTTCACAGAACACAAACAAGTTTCTCAGAAAGCTTCTTCCTCTTTGTTATTGGAGGATATTTCCTTTGGCCCTATAGTCTTCAAAGGGATCCGAAATATCTGTTCTCAGATTACACAGAAATAAGGCTAGCGTAGAGATCCACGAAACACAGATGTAACTCTGTGTGTGGAAGTCTCGCATCACAGAGCATTTTCTCAGAAAGCTTCTGGCCAGATTTCATCCGAGGATATTTCCTTTTTCACAATAGCCCTCTATGGACTTCCAAATATCACTTTGCCAATTCCACAAGAACTGTCTTAGTGAAAGGCTTCTTTAGGGGAAAGCTGTAACTCTGTGAGATGATTTCACAGAACACAGAGAAGTTTCTCAGAAAGCTTCTTTCTGTTTGTTATCGGAGGATATTTCCTTTGGCCCTATAGTCTTCAAAGGCATCCGAAATATCTGCTCTCAGATTCAACAGAAATAAGGCTAGCAAAGAGATCCATGAAATACAGATGCAAACTGTGAGATGAATTAACAGAACACTAAGCAGTTTCACAGAAAGCTTCTTTCCAGATTTCATCTGAGGATATTTCCTTTTTCACCACAGCCCTCTATGGGCTTCCAAATATCACTTTGCCAAATCCACAAGAACTGTTTAAGCGAAAGGCTTCTTGAGGGGAAAGCTGTAACTCTGTGAGATGATTTCACAGAACACAAAGAAGTTTCTCAGAAAGCTTCTTTCTCTTTGTTATCGCAGGATATTTCCTTTGGCCCTATAGTCTTCAAAGGGATCCGAAATATCTGTTCTCAGATTCCACAGAAATAAGGCTAGCAAAGAGATCCACGAAATACAGATGTAACTCTGTGAGTGGAAATCACACATCACAGAGATGTTTCTCAGAAAGGTTCTTTCCAGATTTCATCTGAGGATATTTCCTTTTTCACCATAGCCCTCAATGGGCTTCCAAATATCACTTTGCCAATTCCACAAGAACTGTGTTAGTGAAAAGCTTCTTGAGGGGAAAGCTGTAAATCTCTGAGATGATTTCACAGAACACAAAGAAGTTTCTCAGAAACCTTCTTTCTCTTTGTTATCCGAGGATATTTCCTTTGGCCCTATAGTCTTCAAAGGGATCAGAAATAACTGTTCTCAGATTCCACAGAAATAAGGCTAGGAGAGAGATCCACGAAATACAGATGTAACTCTGTGAGATGAATTAACAGAACACTAAGCAGTTTCTAAAGGAACTTCTTTCCATATTTCATCTGAAGTTATTTCCTTTTTCACCATAGCCCTCTAAGGTCTCCCAAATATCACTTTGCCAATTCCACAAGAACTGTCTTAGCCAAAGGCTTCTTGAGGGGAAAGCTGTAACTCTGTGAGATGATTTCACAGAACACAAAGAAGTTTTTCAGAAAGCTTCTTTCTCTTTGTTATCGGAGGATATTTCCTTTGGCCCTATAGTCTTCAAAGGGATCCGAAATATCTGTTCTCAGATTCCACAGAAATAAGGCTAGCCAAGAGATCCACGAAATACAAATGTAACTCTGTGAGATGAATTAACAGAACACTAAGCAGTTTCTCAGAAAGATTCTTTCCAGATTTCATCTGAGGATATTTCCTTTTTCACCATAGCCCTCTAAGGGCTTCCAAATATCACTTTGCCAATTCCACAAGAACTGTCTTACCGAAAAGCTTCTTGAGGGGACAGCGGTAACTCTGTGAGATGATTTCACAGAACACAAAGAAGTTTCTCAGAAACCTTCTTTCTCTTTGTTATCGGAGGAAATTTCTTTTGGCCCTATAGTCTTCAAAGGGATCCGAAATATCTGTTCTCAGATTCCACAGAAATAAGGCTAGGAGAGAGATCCACGAAATACAGATGTAACTCTGTGAGATGAATTAACAGAACACTAAGCAGTTTCTCAGAAAGCTTCTTTCCAGATTTCGTCTGAGTATATTTCTTTTTGACAATAGCCCTCTATGCGCCTCCAAATATCACTTTGCCAATTCCACAAGAACTGTCTTAGCGAAAGGCTTCTTGAGGGGAAATCTGTAACTCTTTGAGATGATTTCACAGAACACAAAGAAGTTTCTCAGAAAGCTTCTTTCTCTTTGTTATCGCAGGATATTTCCTTTGGCCCTATAGTCTTCAAAGGGATCCGAAATATCTGTTCTCAGATTCCACAGAAATAAGGCTAGCAAAGAGATCCACGAAATACAGATGTAACTATGTGTGTGGAAGTCACACATCACACAGCTGTTTCTCAGATATCTTCTTTCCAGATTTCATCTGATGATATTTCCTTTTTCACCATAGCCCTCTATGGGCTTCCAAATATCACTTTGCCAATTCCACAAGAACTGTCTTATCGAAAGGCTTCTTGAGGGGAAAGCTGTAACTCTGTGAGATGATTTCACAGAACACAAAGAAGTTTCTCAGAAAGCTTCTTTCTCTTTGTTATCAGAGGATATTTCCTTTGGCCCTAGAGTCTTCAAAGGAATCCGAAATATCTGTTCTCAGATTCCACAGAAATAAGGCGAGCAAAGAGATCCACGAAATACAGATGTAACACTGTGTGTGAAAGTCACACATCACAGAGCAGTTTCTCAGAAAGCTTCTTTCCAGATTTCATCTGAGGATATTTCCTTTTTCACCATAGCCCTCTATGGGCTTCCAAATAACACTTTGCCAAATCCACAAGAACTGTTTAAGCGAAAGGCTTCTTGAGGGGAAAGCTGTAGCTCTGTGAGATGATTTCACAAAACACAAAGTGGTTTCTCAGAAAGCTTCTTTCTCTTTGTTATCGGAGGATATTTCCTTTGGCCCTATAGTCTTCAAAGGGATCCGAAATATCTGTTCTCAGATTCCACAGAAAAAAGGCTAGCAAAGAGATCCACGAAATGCAGATGTAACTATGTGTGTGGAAGTCACACATCACACAGCTGTTTCTCAGATATCTTCTTTCCAGATTTCATCTGATGATATTTCCTTTTTCACCATAGCCCTCTATGGGCTTCCAAATATCACTTTGCCAATTCCACAAGAACTGTCTTATCGAAAGGCTTCTTGAGGGGAAAGCTGTAACTCTGTGAGATGATTTCACAGAACACAAAGAAGTTTCTCAGAAAGCTTCTTTCTCTTTGTTATCAGAGGATATTTCCTTTGGCCCTAGAGTCTTCAAAGGAATCCGAAATATCTGTTCTCAGATTCCACAGAAATAAGGCGAGCAAAGAGATCCACGAAATACAGATGTAACACTGTGTGTGAAAGTCACACATCACAGAGCAGTTTCTCAGAAAGCTTCTTTCCAGATTTCATCTGAGGATATTTCCTTTTTCACCATAGCCCTCTATGGGCTTCCAAATAACACTTTGCCAAAACCACAAGAACTGTTTAAGCGAAAGGCTTCTTGAGGGGAAAGCTGTAACTCTGTGAGATGATTTCACAAAACACAAAGTGGTTTCTCAGAAAGCTTCTTTCTCTTTGTTATCGGAGGATATTTCCTTTGGCCCTATAGTCTTCAAAGGGATCCGAAATATCTGTTCTCAGATTCCACAGAAAAAAGGCTAGCAAAGAGATCCACGAAATGCAGATGTAACTCTGTGAGTGGAAGTCACACATCACAGAGCATCTTCTCATAAAGCTTCTGTCCGATTTCATCTGAGGATATTTCCTTTTTCACCATATCCCTCTATGGGCCTCCAAATATCACTTTGCCAATTCCATAAGAACTGTCTTAGCGAAAGGCTTCTTGAGGGGAAAGCTGTAACTCTGTGAGATTATTTCACAGAACACAAAGAAGTTTCTCAGAAAGTTTCTTTCTCTTTGTTATCGGAGGATATTTCCTTTGGCCCTAAGTGTTAAAAGGGATTGGAAATACCTGTTCTCAGATTCCACATAATTAAGGCTAGCAAAGAGATCCACGAAATACAGATGTAACTCTGTGAGTGGAAGTCACACATCACAGAGCTGTTTCTCAGAAAGCTTCTTTCCAGATTTCATCTGATCATATTTCCTTTTTCACCATAGCCCTCTATGAGCTTCCAAATATCACTTTGCCAATTCCACAAGAAGTGTCTTAGCGAAAGGCTTCTTGAGGGGAAAGTTGTAACTCTGTGAGATGATTTCACAGAACACAAAGAAGTTTCTCAGAAAGCTTCTTTTTCTTTGTTATCGGATAATATTTCCTTTGACCGTATAGTCTTCAAAGGGATCCGAAATATCTGTTCTCAGATTCCACAGAAATAAGGCTAGCAAAGAGATCCAAGAAATACAGATGTAACTCTGTGAGATGAATTAACAGAACACTAAGCAGTTTCTCAGAAAGCTTCTTTCCAGATTTCATCGGAGGATATTTCCTTTTTCACCATAGCCCTCTATGGCCTTAAAAATATCACTTTTCCAATTCCACAAGAACTGTCTTAGCGAAAGGCTTCTTGAGGGGAAAGCTGTAATTCTGTGAGATGATTTCACAGAACACAAACAAGTTTCTCAGAAAGCTTCTTTCTCTTTGTTATCGGAGGATATTTCCTATGGCCCTATAGTCTTCAAAGGGATCCGAAATATCTGTTCTCAGATTACACAGAAATAAGGCTAGCGTAGAGATCCACGAAACACAGATGTAACTCTGTGTGTGGAAGTCTCGCATCACAGAGCATTTTCTCAGAAAGCTTCTGTCCAGATTTCATCCGAGAATATTTCCTTTTTCACAATAGCCCTCTATGGGCTTCCAAATATCACTTTGCCAAATCCACAAGAACTGTTTAAGAGAAAGGCTTCTTGTGGGGCAAGCTGTAACTCTGTGAGATGATTTCACAGAACACAAAGAAGTTTCTCAGAAAGCTTCTTTCTCTTTGTTATCGGTGGATATTTCCTTTGGCCCTATAGTCTTCAAAGGGATCAGAAATATCTGTTCTCAGATTCCACAGAAAAAAGGCTAGCAAAGAGATGCACGAAATACAGATGTAACTCTGTGAGTGGAAGTCACACATCACAGAGCATCTTCTCATAAAGCTTCTGTCCGATTTCATCTGAGGATATTTCCTTTTTCACCATAGCCCTCTATGGGCTTCCAAATATCACTTTGCCAATTCCATAAGAACTGTCTTAGCGAAAGGCTTCTTGAGGGGAAAGCTGTAACTCTGTGAGATGATTTCACAGAACACAAAGAAGTTTCTCAGAAAGTTTCTTTCTCTTTGTTATCGGAGGATATTTCCTTTGGCCCTATAGTGTTAAAAGGGATTAGAAATACCTGTTCTCAGATTCCACATAAATAAGGCTAGCAAAGAGATCCAAGAAATACAGATGTAACTCTGTGTGTGGAAGTCACACATCACAGAGCAGCTTTTCAGAAAGCTTCTTTCCAGAATTCATCTGAGTATATTTCCTTTTTCACCATAGCCCTCTATGCGCCTGCAAATATCACTTTGCCAATTCCACAAGAACTGTCTTAGTGAAAGGCTTCTTGAGGGGAAAGCTGTAACTCTGTGAGATGATTTCACAGAACACAAAGAAGTTTCTCAGAAAGCTTCTTTCCCTTTGTTATCGCTGGATACTTCCTTTAGCCCTATAGTCTTCAAAGGGATCCAAAATATCTGTTCTCAGATTCCACAGAAATAAGGCTAGCAAAGAGATCCACGAAATACAGATGTAACTCTGTGAGTGGAAGTCACACATCACAGAGCTGTTTCTCAGAAAGCTTCTTTCCAGATTTCATCTGATGATATTTCCTTTTTTAACCGTAGCCCTCTATGAGCTTCCAAATATCACTTTGCCAATTCCACAAGAACTGTCTTAGCGAAAGGCTTCTTGAGGGGAAAGTTGTAACTCTGTGAGATGATTTCACAGAACACAAAAAAGTTTCTCAGAAAGCTTCTTTCTCTTTGTTATCGGAGGATATTTCCTTTGGCCCTATAGTCTTCAACGGGATCCCAAATATCTTTTCTCAGATTCCACAGAAATAAGGCTAGCAAAGAGATCCACGAAATACAGATGTAACTCTGTGAGTGGAAGTCTCGCATCACAGAGCAGTTTCTCAGAAGGCTTCTTTCCAGATTTCATCTGAGGATATTTCCTTTTTCTCCGTAGCCCTCGATGGGCTTCCAAATATCACTTTGCCAATGCCACAAGAACTGTCTTAGCGAAAGGCTTCTTGAGGGGAAAGATGTAACTCTGTGAGATGATTTCACAGAACACAAAGAAGTTTCTCAAAAGCTTCATTCTCTTTGTTATCGGAGGATATTTCTTTTGGCCCTATAGTCTTCAAAGGGATCCGAAATATCTGTCCTCAGATTCCACAGAAATAAGGCTAGCAAAGAGATCCACGAAATACAGATGTATCTCTGTGACTGGAAGTCAAACATCCCAGAGCAGTTTCGCAGAAAGCTTCTTTGCAGATTTCATCTGAGGATATTTCCTTTTTCAAACAGCCCTCTATGGGCTTCCAAATATCACTTTGCCAATTCCAGATGAACTGTCTTAGCGAAAGACTTCTTGAAGGGAAAGCTGTAACTCTGTGAGATGATTTCACAGAACTCTAAGAAGTTTCTTAGAAAGCTTCTTTCTCTTTGTTATCGGAGGATATTTCCTTTGTCCCTATAGTCTTCCAAGGGATCCGAAATATCTGTTCTCAGATTCCACAGAAATAAGGCTAGCAAAGAGATCCACGAAATACAGATGTAACTCTGTGAGATTAATTAACAGAACACTAAGCAGTTTCTCAGAAAGCTAATTTCCAGATTTCATCTGAGCATATTTCCTTTTTCACCATAGCCCTCTATGGGCTTCCAAATATGACTTTGCAAATTCCACAAGAACGGTCTTAGCGATCGGCTTCATGATGCGAAAGCTGTAACTCTGTGAGATGATTTCACAGAACACAAAGAAGTTTCTCAGAAAGCTTCTATCTCTTTGTAATCAGAGGATATTTCCTTTGGCCCTATAGTCTTCAAAGGGATCCGAAATATCTGTTCTCAGATTCCACAGTAATAAGGCTAGCAAAGAGATAGACGAAATACAGACGTAACTCTGTGAGATGAATTAACAGAACACTGAGCAGTTTCTCAGAAAGCTTCTATCCAGATTTCATCTGAGGATATTACCTTTTTCACCATAGCCCTCTATGGGCTTACAAATATCACTTTGCCAATTCCACAAGAAATGTCTTAGCGAAAGGCTCCTTGAGGGGAAATCTGTAACTCTGTGAGATGATTTCACAGAACACAAAGAAGTTTCTCAGAAAGCTTCTTTCTCTTTGTTATCGGAGGATATTACCTTTGGCCCTACAGTCTTCAAAGGGATCCGAAATATCTGTTCTCAGATTCCACAGAAATAAAGCTAGCAAAGAGATCCATGAAACACAGTTGTAACTCTCTGAGTGGAAATCACACATCACAGAGCAGTTTCTCAGAAAGCTTCTTTCCAGATTTCATCTGAGGATATTTCCTTTTTCACCATAGCCCTCTATGGGCTTCCAAATATCACTTTGCCAAGTCAAGATGAACTGTCTTAGCGAAAGGCATCTTGAGGGGAAAGCTGAGACTCGGTGAGATGATTTCACAGAACACAAAGAAGTTTCTCAGAAAGCTTCTTCCTCTTTGTTATCGGAGGATATTTCCTTTGGCCCTATAGTCTTCAAAGGGATCCGAAATATCTGTTCTCAGTTTCCACAGAAATAAGGCTAGCAAAGAGATCCATGAAATACAGTTGTAGCTCTGTGAGATGAATTAACAGAACACTAAGCAGTTTCCCAGAAAGCTTCTTTCCAGATTTCATCTGAGGAAATTTCCTTTTTCACCATAGCCCTCTATGGGCTTCCAAATATCACTTTGCCAATTCCAGAAGGACTGTCCAACAGAAAGGCTTCTTGAGGGGAAAGCTGTAACTCTGTGAGACGATGACAGAACACAAAGAAGTTTCTCAGAAAGCTTCTTTCTCTTTGTTATCGCAGGATATTTCCTTTGGCCCTATAGTCTTCAAAGGGATCCGAAATATCTGTTCTCAGATTCCACAGAAATAAGGCAAGCAATGAGATCCACGCAATATAGATGTAACTCTGTGTGTGGAAGTCACACATCACAGAGCAGTTTCTCAGAAAGCTTCTTTCCAGATTTCATCTGAGGATTCTTCCTTTTTCACCATAGCCCTCTATGCGCCTCCAAATATCGCTTTGCCAATTCCACAAGACTGTCTTAGTGAAAGGCTTCTTGAGGGGAAAGCTGTAATTCTGTGAGACGATGACAGAACACAAAGAAGTTTCTCAGAAAGCTTCTTTCTCTTTGTTATCGCAGGATATTTCCTTTGGCCCTATAGTCTTCAAAGGGATCCGAAATATCTGTTCTCAGATTCCACAGAAATAAGGCAAGCAAAGAGATCCACGAAATACAGATGTAACTCTGTGAGTGGAAGTCACACATCACAGAGATGTTTCTCAGAAAGCTTCTTTCCAGATTTCATCTGAGGATATTTCATTTTTCACCATAGCCCTCAATGGGCTTCCAAATATCACTTTGCCAATTCCAAAAGAACTGTCTTAGCGAAAGGCTCCTTGAGGGGAAAGCTGTAACTCTGTGAGATGACTTAACAGAACACTAAGCAGTTTCTCAGAAAGCTTCTTTCCAGATTTCATCTGAGGATATTTCCTTTTTTAACATGGTTCTCTATGGGCTTCCAAATATCACTTTGCCAATTACACAAGAACTGTCTTTGCTAACGGCTTCTTGAGGGGAAAGCTGTAACTCTGAAAGATGATTTCACAGAACACAAAGAAGTTTCTCAGAAAGCTTCTTTCTCTTTGTTATCGGAGGATATTTCCTTTGGCCCTATTGTCTTCAAAGGGATCCGAAATATCTGTTCTCAGATTCCACTGAAATAGGGCTCGCAAAGAGATCCACGAAATACAGATGTAACTCTGTGTGTGGAAGTCACACATCACTGAGCAGTTTCTCAGAAAACTTCTTTCCAGATTTCATCTGAGGATATTTCTTTTTCACCTTAGCCCTCTATGGGATCCAAATATCATTGTGCCAGGTCCACAGAAACTGTCTTAGCGAAAGGCTTCTTGAAGTGAAAGCTGTAACTCTGTGAGATGATTTCACAGGATACAAAGAAGTTTCTCAGAAAGCTTCTTTCTCTTTGTTATCGCAGTTTATTTCCATTGGCCCTATAGTCTTCAAAGGGATCCGAAATATCTGTTCTCAGATTCCACAGAAATAAGGCTAGCAAAGAGATCTATGAAATACAGATGTAACTCTGTTAGATGAATTAACAGAACACTAAGCAGTTTCTCAGAAAGCTTCCTTCCAGATTTCATCTGAGGATATTTCCTTTTTCACCATAGCCCTCTATGGGCTTCGAAATATCACTTTGCCAATTCCACAAGAACTGTCTTAGCGAAAGGCTTCTTGAGGGGAAAGCTGCACTCTGTGAGATGATTTCACAGAACACAAAGAAGTTTCTCAGAAAGCTTCTTTCTCTTTGTTATCGCAGGATATTTCCTTTGGCTCTATAGTCTTCAAAGGGATCCAAAATATCTGTTCTCAGATTCCACAGAAATAAGGCTAACAAAGAAATCCACAAAATACAGATGTAACTCTGTGAGATTAAATTACAGAACACTAACCAGTTTCTCAGAGAGCTTCTTTCCAGATTTCATCTGAGGATATTTCCTTTTCACCATAGCGCTCTAGGGGCTTCAAAATATCAATTTGCCAATTCCACAAGAACTGTCTTAGCGAAAGGCTTCTTGAGCGGAAAGCTGTAACTCTGTGAGATGATTTCACAGAACACAAAGAAGTTTCTCAGAAAGCTTCTTTCTCTTTGTTATCAGAGGATATTTCCTTTGGCCCTATAGTCTTCAAAGGGATCCGAAATATCTGTTCTCAGATTCCACAGAAATAAGGCTAGCAAAGAGATCCACGAAATACAGATGTAACTTTGTGTGTGGAAGACACACATCACAGAACAGTTTCTCAGAAAGGTTCTTTCCAGATTTCATCTGAGGATATTTCTTTTTTCACCATAGTCCTCTTTGGGCTTTCAAATATCTCTTTGCCAATTCGACAAGAACTTTCTTAGGGAAAGGCTTCATGAGGGGAAAGCTGTAACTCTCTGAGTTGATTTCCCAGAACACAAAGAAATTCCTCAGAAAGCTTCTTACTCTTTGTTATCGCAGGATATTTTCATTGGCCCCATAGTCTTCAAAGACATCCGAAATATCTGTTCTCAGATTCCACCGAAAAAAGGCTAGCAAAGGGATCCACGAAATACAGATGTAACTCTGTGAGATGAATTAACAGAACATTAAACAGTTTCTCAGAAAGGTTCTTTCCAGATTTCATCTGAGGATATTTCCTTTTTCACAATAGCCCTCTATGGGCTTCCAAATATCACTTTGCCAATTCCATAGGAACTGTCTTAGCAAAAGGCTTCTGGATGGGAAAGCGGGAACTCTGTCAGATGATTTCACCGAACAGAAAGAAGTTTCTCAGAAAGCTTCTTCTCTTTGTTATCGGAGGATATTTCCTTTTGCCCTATAGTCTTCAAAGGAATCCGAAATATCTCTTCTCAGATTCCACAGAAATAAGGCTAGCAAAGAGATCCACGAAATACAGATGTAACTCTGTGTGTGGAAGTCACACATCACAGAGCAATTTCTAGGAAAGCTTCTTTCCAGATTTCATCTGAGGGTATTTCCTTTTTCACCATAGCCCTCTATGGGATTCCAAATATCACTTTGCGAATTCCACAAGAACTGTCTTAGCGAAAGGCTTCTTGAGGGGAAAGCTGTAACTCTGTGAGATGAATTAACAGAACACTAAGCAATTTCTCAGTAAGCTTATTTCCAGATTTCATCTGAGGATATTTCCTTTTGCACCATAGCCCTCTAAGGGATTCCAAATATCACTTTGCAAATTCCACAAGAACTGTCTTAAGGAAAGGCTTCTTGAGGGGAAAGCTGTAACTCTGTGAGATGATTTCACAGAACAGAAAGAAGTTTCTCAGAAAGCTTCTTTCTCTTTGATATCGGAGGTTATTTCCTTTGGCCCTGTAGTCTTCAAAGGCATCCGAAATATCTGTTCTCAGATTCCACAGAAAAAAGTCTAGCAAAGAGATCCACGAAATACAGATGTAACTCTGTGTGAGGAAGTCACATCACAGAGCAGTGTCTCAGAAAGCTTCGTTCCAGATTTCATCTGAGGATATTTCCTTTTTCCCCATAGCCCTCTATTAGCTTCCAAATATCACTGCCAATTCCACAAGAACTGTCTTAGCGAAAGGCTTCTTGATGGGAAAGCTGTAACTCTGTGAGATGATTTCACAGAACACAAAGAAGTTTCTCAGAAAGCTTCTTTCTCTTTGTTATCGGAGGATATTTCCTTTTGCCCTATAGTCTTCAGAGGGAGCCGAAATATCTGTTCTCAGATTCCACAGAAATAAGACTAGCAAAGAGATCCACGGAATGCAGATGTAACTCTGTGGGTGGAAGTCGCACATCACAGAGCAGTTTTTCAGAAAGCTTCTTTCCAGATTTCATCTGAGGATATTTCCTTTTTCACCATAGCCCTCTATGGGCTTCCAAATATAACTTTTCCAATTCCACAAGAACTGTCTTAACGAAAGGCTTCTTGAGGGGAAAGCTGTATCTCTGTGAGATGATTTCACAGAACACAAAGAAGGTTCTCAGAAAGCTTGTTTCTATTTGTTATCGGAGGATATTTCCTTTGGCCCTATAGTCTTCAAAGGGATCCGAAATATATGTTCTCAGATTCCATAGAAATAAGGATACCAAAGAGATCCATGAAATACAGATGTAACTCTGTTGGACGAATTAATAGGACACTAAGCAGTTTATCAGAAAGTTTCTTTCCAGATTTCATCTGAGGATATTTCCTTTTGCACCATAGCCCTCTACGGGCTTCCAAATATCACTTTGCGAATTCCACAAGAACTGTCTTAGCGAAAGGCTTCTTGAGAGGAAAGCTGTAAATCTGTGAGATGATTTCAGAGAACACAAAGAAGTTTCTAAGAAAGCTTCTTTCTCTTTGTTATCGGAGGATATTTCCTTTGGCCCTGTAGTCTTCAAAGTCATCCGAAATATCTGTTCTCAGATTCCCCAGAAAAAAGGCTCGCAAAGAGATCCACGAAATACAGATGTAACTCTGTGAGATGAATTAACAGAACACTAAGCAGTTTCTCAGAAAGCTTCTTTCAAGATTTCATCTGAGGATATTTCCTTTTTCACCATAGCCCTCTAAGGGCTTCCAAATATCCCTTTGCCAATTCCACAAGAACTGTCTTAGCGAAAGGCGTCTTGAGGGGAAATCTGTAACTCTGTGAGATGATTTCACGGAACACAAAGAAGTTTCTCAGAAAGCTTCTTTCTCTTTGTTATCGGAGGATATTTCCTTTGGCCCTACAGTCTTCAAAGGGATCCGAAATATCTCTTCTCAGATTCCACAAAAATAAGGATAGCAAAGAGATCCACGAAATACAGATGTAACTCTGTTGGATGAATTAATAGAACACTAAGCAGTTTATCAGAAAGTTTCTTTCCAGATTTCATCTGAGCATATTTCATTTTTCAATATAGCCCTCTAAGGGCTTCCAAATATCACTTTGATATTTCCACAGGAACTGACTTAGTGAAAGGCTTCTTGAGGGAAAAGCTGTAACTCTGTGAGATGATTTCACAGAACACAAAGAAGTTTCTCAGAAAGCCTCTTTCTCTTTGTTATCGGAGGATATTTCCTTTGGCCCTATAGTCTTCAAAGGGATCCGGAATATCTGTTCTCAGATTCCACAGAAATAAGGCTAGCAAAGAGATCCACGAAATACAGATGTAACTCTGTGAGTGGAAGTCACACATCACCGAGCAGTTTCTCAGATAGCTTCTTTCCGGATTTCATCTGAGGATATTTCCTTTTTCATCGTAGCCCTCTATGGGCTTCCAAATATCACTTTGCCAATTCCACAAGAACTGTCTAAGCGAAAGGGTTCTTGAAGGGAAAGCTGTAACTCTCTGAGATGATTTCACAGAACACAAAGAAGTTTCTCAGAAAGCTTCTTTCTCTTTGTTATCGGAGGATATTTCCTTTGGCCCTATAGTCTTCAAAGGGATCCGGAATATCTGTTCTCAGATTCCACAGAAATAAGGCTAGCAAAGAGATCCACGAAATGCAGAGGTAACTCTCTGAGATGACTTAACAGAACACTAAGCAGTTTCTCAGAAACCTTTTTTCCAGATTTCATCTGAGGATATTTCCTTTTTCACCATAGCTCTCTATGGGCTTCCAAATATCACTTTGCCCATTCCACAAGAACTGTCTTAGCGAAAGGCTTCTTGAGGGGAAAGCTGTAACTCTGTGAGATGGTTTCACAGAACACAAAGAAGTTTCTCAGAAAGCTTCTTTCTCTTTGTTATCGGAGGATATTTCCTTTGGCTTATAGTCTTCAAAGGGATCCGAAATATCTGTTCTCAGATTCCACAGAAATAAGGCTAGCAAAGAGATACAGGGCTTACAGATGTAACTCTGTGAGCTGAATTAACAGACCACTAACCAGTTTCTCAGAAAGCTTCTTTCCAGATTTCATCTGAGGATATTTCCTTTTTCACCATAGCCCTCTAGGGGCTTCCAAATATCACTTTGCCAATTCCACAAGAACTGTCTTAGCGAAAGGCTTCTTGAGGGGAAAGCTGTAACTCTGTGAGATGATTTCACAGAACACGAAGAAGTTTCTCAGAAAGCTTCTTTCTCTTTGTTATCGGAGTATATTTCCTTTGACCCTATAGTCTTCAAAGGGATTGGAAATATGTGTTCTCAGATTCCACGGAAATAAGGCTAGCAAAGAGATCCACGAAATACAGATGTAACTCTGTGAGTGGAAGTCACACATCACATACTAGTTTCTCAGAAATCTTCTTTCCGGATTTCATCTGAGGATATTTCCTTTTTCACCATAGCCCTCTACGGGCTTCCAAATACCACTTTGCCAATTCCACAAGAACTGTCTTAGCGAAAGGCTTCTTGAGGGGAAATCGGTAACTGTGTGATGTGATTTCACAGAACAAAAAGAAGATTCTCAGAAAGCTTCTTTCTCTTTTTTATCGGAGGATATTTCCTTTGGCCCTATAGTCTTCAAAGGGATCCAAAATATCTGTACTCAGTTTCCACAGAAATAAGGCTAGCAAAGAGATCCACAAAATGCAGATTTAACTCTCTGAGATGACTTAACAGAACACTAAGCAGTTTCTAAAAAAGCTTGTCTCCAGATTTCATCTGAGGATATTTCCTTTTTCACCATAGCCCTCTATGGGCTTCCAAATATCACTTTGCCAATTCCACAAGAACTGTCTTAGAGAAAGGCTTCTTGAGGGGAAAGCTGTAACTCTGTGAGATGATTTCACAGAACACAAAGAAGTTTCTCAGAAAGCTTCTTTCTCTTTGTTATCGGAGGATATTTCCTTTGGCCCTGAAGTCTTCAAAGGGATCCGGAATATCTGTTCTCAGATTCCACAGAAATAAGGCTAGCAAAGAGATCCACGAAATGGAGATGTAACCCTGTTTGATGAATTAACAGAAAATAAGCAGTTTCCCAGAAAGCTTCTTTCCAGATTTCACCTGAGGATATTTCCTTTTTCACCATAGCTCTCTACGGGCTTCCAAATATCACTTTGCCCATTCCAAAAGAACTGTCTTAGCGTAAGGCTTCTTGAGGGGAGAGGTGTAACTCTGTGATATGGTTTCACAGAACACAAAGAAGTTTCTCAGAAAGCTTCTTTCTCTTTGTTATCGGAGGATATTTCTTTGGCCCTATAGTCTTCAAAGGGATTGGAAATATCTGTTCTCAGATTCCACAGAAATAAGGCTAGCAAAGAGATCCACGAAATACAGATGTAACTCTGTGACTGGAAGTCACACATAACAGAGCAGTTTCTCAGAAAGCTTCTTTCCGGATTTCATATGAGGATATTTCCTTTTTCACCATACTCCCCTAAGGGCTTCCAAATATCACTTTGCCAATTCCACAAGAACTGTCTTAGCGGAAGGCTTCTTGAGGGGAAAGCTGTAACTCTGTGAGATGATTTCACAGAACACAAAGAAGTTTCTCAGAAAGCTTCTTTCTCTTTATCGGAGGATATTTCCTTTGAGGCTATAGTCTTCAAAGGGATCCGAAATATCTGTTCTCAGTTTCCACAGAAATAAGGCTAGCAAAGAGATCCACGAAAGACAGATGTAACTCTGTGAGTGGAAGTCACACATCACAGAGCTGTTTCTCTGAAAGCTTCTTTCCGGATTTCATGTGAGGATATTTCCTTTTTCACCATAGGCCTCTATGGGTTTCCAAATATCACTTTGGCAATTCCACAAGAACTGTCTTAGCGAAAGGCTTCTTGAGGGGTTATCTGTAACTCTGTGCGGTGATTTCACAGAACAAAAAGAAGATTCTCAGAAAGCTTCTTTCTCTTTGTTATCGGGGGATATTTCCTTTGGCCCTATAGTCTTCAAAGGGATCCGAAATATCTGTTCTCAGATTCCACAGAAATAAGGCTAGCAAAGAGATCCACAAAATGCAGATTTAACTCTCTGAGATGACTTAACAGAACACTAAGCAGTTTCTCAGAAAGCTTGTCTCCAGATTTCATCTGCGGATATTTCCTTTTTCACCATAGCCCTCTATGGGCTTCCAAATATCTCTTTGCCAATTCCACAAGAACTGTCTTAGAGAAAGGCTTCTTGAGGGGAAAGCTGTAACTCTGTGAGATGATTTCACAGAACACAAAGAAGTTTCTCAGAAAGCTTCTTTCTCTTTGTTATCAGAGGATATTTCCTTTGGCCCTATAGTCTTCAAAGTTATCCGAAATATCTGTTCTCAGATTCCACAGAAATAAGTCTAGCAAAGAGATACACGATATACAGATGTCACTCTGTGAGATGAATTAACAGAACACTAAGCAGTTTCTCAGAAAGCTTTTTTCCAGATTTCATTTGAGGATACTTCCTTTTTCACCATAGCCCTCTATGCACTGGCAAATATCACTTTGCCAATTCCAGAAGAACTGTCTTACAAAAAGGCTTCTTGAGGGGAAAGCTGTAACTCTGTGAGATGATTTCACAGAACACAAGGAAGTTTCTCAAGAAGCTTCTTTCTCTTGGTTATTGCAGGATATTTCCTTTGGCCCTATACTCTTCAAAGGGATCCGAAATATCTGTTCTCAGATTCCACAGAAATAAGGCTAGCAAAGAGATACACGACATACAGATGTAACTCTGTGAGATGAATTAACAGAACACTAAGCAGTTTATCAGAAAGCTTCTTTCCAGATTTCATCTGAGGATATTTCCTTTTTCACCATAGGCCTCTATGGGCTTCCAAATATCACTTTGCCAATTCCACAAGAACTGTCTTAGCGAAAGGCTTCTTGAGGGGAAAGCTGTAACTCTGTGAGATGATTTCAGAGAACACAAAGAAGTTTCTCAGAAATCTTCTTTCTCTTTGTTATCGGAGGATATTTCCTTTGGCCCTATAGTCTTCAAAGGGATCTGAAATATCTGTTCTCAGATTCCACAGAAATAAGGCTAGCAAAGAGATCCACGAAATACAGATGTAACTCTGTGACTGGAAGTCACACATCATCGAGTAGTTTCTCAGAAAGCTTCTTTCCGGATTTCATCTGAGGATATTTCCTTTTTCACCATAGCCCTCTATGGGCTTCCAAATATCACTTTGCCAATTCCACAAGAACTGTCTTAGCGAAAGGCTTCTTGAGGGGAAAGCTGTAACTCTGTGAGATGATTTCACAGAACACGAAGAAGTTTCTCAGAAAGCTTCTTTCTCTTTGTTATCGGAGGATATTTCCTTTGGCCCTGAAGTCTTCAAAGGGATCCGGAATATCTGTTCTCAGATTCCACGGAAATAAGGCTAGGAAAGAGATCCACGAAATGGAGATGTAACTCTGTTTGATGAATTAACAGAAAATAAGCAGTTTCTCAGAAAGCTTCTTTCCAGATTTCACCTGAGGATATTTCCTTTTTCACCATAGCTCTCTACGGGCTTCCAAATATCGCTTTGCCCATTCCAAAAGAACTGTCTTAGCGTAAGGCTTCTTGAGGGGAGAGGTGAAACTCTGTGATATGGTAACACAGAACACAAAGAAGTTTCTCAGAAAGCTTCTTTCTCTTTGTTATCGGAGGATATTTCCTTTGGCCCTATAGTCTTCAAAGGGATCCGAAATATGTGTTCTCAGATTCCACAGAAAAAAGGCTAGCAAAGAGATACACGACATACAGATGTAACTCTGTGAGATGAATTAACAGAACACTAAGCAGTTTCTCAGAAAGCTTCTTTCCAGATTTCTTCTGATGATATTTCCTTTTTCACCATAGCCCTCTATGGGCTTCCAAATATCACTTTGCCAATTCCAGAAGAACTGTCTTAGCGAAAGGCTTCTTGAGAAGAAAGCTGTAACTCTGTCAGATGATTTCACAGAACACAAAGAAGTTTCTCAGAAAGCTTCTTTCTCTTTGTTATCGGAGGATATTTCTTTGGCCCTATAGTCTTCAAAGGGATTGGAAATATCTGTTCTCAGATTCCACAGAAATAAGGCTAGCAAAGTGATCCACGAAATACAGATGTAACTCTGTGACTGGAAGTCACACATCACAGAGCAGTTTCTCAGAAAGCTTCTTTCCGGATTTCATATGAGGATATTTCCTTTTTCACCATACTCCCCTAAGGGCTTCCAAATATCACTTTGCCAATTCCACAAGAACTGTCTTAGCGGAAGGCTTCTTGAGGGGAAAGCTGTAACTCTGTGAGATGATTTCACAGAACACAAAGAAGTTTCTCAGAAAGCTTCTTTCTCTTTATCGGAGGATATTTCCTTTGAGGCTATAGTCTTCAAAGGGATCCGAAATATCTGTTCTCAGATTCCACAGAAATAAGGCTGGCAAAGAGATCCACGAAATACAGATGTAACTCTGTGAGTGGAAGTCACACATCACAGAGCAGTTTCTCAGAAAGCTTCTTTCCGGATTTCATGTGAGGATATTTCCTTTTTCACCATAGGCCTCTATGGGCTTCCAAATATCACTTTGGCAATTCCACAAGAACTGTCTTAGCGAAAGGCTCCTTGAGGGGTTATCTGTAACTCTGTGCGGTGATTTCACAGAACAAAAAGAAGATTCTCAGAAAGCTTCTTTCTCTTTGTTATCGGGGGATATTTCCTTTGGCCCTATAGTCTTCAAAGGGATCCGAATTATCTGTTCTCAGATTCCATAGAAATAAGGCTAGCAAAGAGATCCACAAAATGCAGATTAGCTCTCTGAGATGACTTAACAGAACACTAAGCAGTTTCTCAGAAAGCTTGTCTCCAGATTTCATCTGCGGATATTTCCTTTTTCACCATAGCCCTCTATGGGCTTCCAAATATCACTTTGCCAATTCCACAAGAACTGTCTTAGCGAAAGGCTTCTTGAGGGGAAAGCTGTAACTCTATGAGATGATTTCACAGAACACAAAGAAGTTTCTCAGAAAGCTTCTTTCTCTTTGTTATCGGAGGATATTTCCTTTGGCCCTATAGTCATCAAAGGGATCCGGAATATCTGTTCTCAGATTCCACAGAAATAAGGCTAGCAAAGAAATCCACGAAATACAGATGTAACTCTGTGAGTGGAAGTCACACATCACAGAGTAGTTTCTCAGAAAACTTCTTTCCGGATTTCATCTGAGGATATTTCCTTTTTCACCATAGCTCTGAATGTGCTTCCAAATATCTCTTTGCCAATTCCACAAGAACTGTCTTAGCGAAAGGCTTCTTGAGGGGAAAGCTGTAACTCTGTGAGATGATTTCACAGAACACAAAGAAGTTTCTCAGAAAGCTTCTTTCTCTTTGTTATCAGAGGATATTTCCTTTGGCCCTATAGTCTTCAAAGGGATACGAAATATCTGTTCTCAGATTCCACAGAAATAAGTCTAGCAAAGAGATACACGATATACAGATGTGACTCTGTGAGATGAATTAACAGAACACTAAGCAGTTTCTCAGAAAGCTTTTTTCCAGATTTCATTTCAGGATACTTCCTTTTTCACCATAGCCCTCTATGCGCTTGCAAATATCACTTTGCCAATTCCAGAAGAACTGTCTTACAAAAAGGCTTCTTGAGGGGAAAGCTGTAACTCTGTGAGATGATTTCACAGAACACAAGGAAGTTTCTCAAGAAGCTTCTTTCTCTTGGATATTGGAGGATATTTCCTTTGGCCCTATACTCTTCAAAGGGATCCGAAATATCTGTTCTCAGATTCCACAGAAATAAGGCTAGCAAAGAGATACACGACATACAGATGTAACTCTGTGAGATGAATTAACAGAACACTAAGCAGTTTATCAGAAAGCTTCTTTCCAGATTTCATCTGAGGATATTTCCTTTTTCACCATAGGCCTCTATGGGCTTCCAAATATCACTTTGCCAATTCCACAAGAACTGTCTTAGCGAAAGGCTTCTTGAGGGGAAAGCTGTAACTCTGTGAGATGATTTCAGAGAACACAAAGAAGTTTCTCAGAAAGCTTCTTTCTCTTTGTTATCGGAGTATATTTCCTTTGACCCTATAGTCTTCAAAGGGATCCGAAATATCTGTTCTCAGATTCCACAGAAAAAAGGCTAGCAAAGAGATCCACGAAAAACAGATGTAACTGTGTGAGTGGAAGTCACACATCACAGAGCAGTTTCTCTGAAAGCTTCTTTCCGGATTTCATCTGAGGATATTTCCTTTTTCACCATAGCCCTCTATGGGCTTCCAAATAACACTTTGCCAATTCCACAAGAACTGTCTTAGCGAAAGGCTTCTTGAGGGGAAAGCAGTAACTCTGTAAGATGATTTCACAGAACACAAAGAAGTTTCTCAAAAAGCTTCTTTCTCTTGGTTATTGGAGGATATTTCCTTTGTCCCTGTACTCTTCAAAGGGATCCGAAATATCTTTTCTCAGATTCCACAGAAATAAGGCTAGCAAAGGGATCCACGAAATGCAGATGTAACTCTGTGAGATGAATTAACAGAACACTAAGCAGTTTCTCAGAAAGCTTCTTTCCAGATTTCATCTGAGGATATTTCCTTTTTCACCATAGGCCTCTATGGGCTTCCAAATATCACTTTGCCAATTCCACAAGAACTGTCTTAGCGAAAGGCATCTTGAGGGGAAAGCTGTAACTCTGTGAGATGATTTCAGAGAACACAAAGAAGTTTCTCAGAAAGCTTCTTTCTCTTTGTTATCGGAGTATATTTCCTTTGACCCTATAGTCTTCAAAGGGATCCGAAATATCTGTTCTCAGATTCCACAGAAATAAGGCTAGCAAAGAGATCCACGAAATACATATGTAACTCTGTGACTGGAAGTCACACATCACAGAGCAGTTTCTCAGAAAGCTTCTTTCCGGATTTCATCTGAGGATATTTCCTTTTTCACTATAGCCCTCTAAGGGCTTCCAAATATCACTTTGCCAATTCCACAAGAACTGTCTTAACGAAAGGCTTCTTGAGGGGAAAGCTATAACTTTGTGAGATGATTACACAGAACACAAAGAAGTTTCTCAGAAAGATTCTGTCTCTTTGTTATCGGAGTATATTTCCTTTGACCCTACAGTCTTCAAATGGATCCGAAATATCTGTTCTCAGATTCCACAGAAATAAGGCTAGCAAAGAGATCCACGATATACAGATGTAACTCTGTGAGTGGAAGTCACACATCACAGAGCAGTTTCTCAGAAAGCTTCTTTCCGGATTTCATCTGAGGGTATTTCCTTTTTCACCATAGTCCTCTATGGGCTTCCAAATATCACTTTGCCAATTCCACAAGAACTGTCTTAGCGAAAGGCTTCTTGAGGAGAAATCTGTAACTCTGTGCGGTGATTTCACAGAACAAAAAGAAGATTCTCAGAAAGCTTCTTTCTCTTTGTTATCGGACGATATTTCCTTTGGCCCTATAGTCTTCAAAGGGATCCGAAATATCTGTTCTCAGATTCCACCGAAATAAGGCTAGCAAAGAGATGCACGAAATGCAGATGTAACTCTCTGAGCTGACTTAACAGAACACGAAGCAGTTTCTCAGAAAGCTTGTCTCCAGATTTCATCAGAGTATATTTCCTTTTTCACCATAGCCCTCTATGGGCTTCCAAATATCACTTTGCCAATTCCACAAGAACTGTCTTAGCGAAAGGCTTCTTGCGGGGAAAGCTGTAACTCTGTTAGATGATTTCACAGAACAGAAAGAAGTTTCTCAGAAAGCTTCTTTCTCTTTGTTATCAGAGGATATTTCCTTTGTCCCTATACTCTTCAAAGGGATCCGAAATATCTGTTCTCAGATTCCACAGAAATAAGGCTAGAAAAGAGATCCACGAAATACCGATGTAACTCTGTGAGTGGAAGACACACATCACAGAGCAGTTTCTCAGAAAGCTTCTTTCCGGATTTATCTGAGGATATTTCCTTTTTCACCATAGCCCTCTATGTGCTTCCAAATATCACTTTGCCAATTCCACAAGACCTGTTTTAGCTAAAGGCTTCTTGAGGGGAAAGCTGTAACTCTGTGAGATGATTTCACAGAACACAAAGAAGTTTCTCAGAAAGCTTCTTTCTCTTTGTTATCGGAGGATATTTCCTTTCGCCCTATAGTCTTCAAAGGGATCCGAAATATCTGTTCTCAGATTCCACAGAAATAAGGCTAGCAAAGAGATACACGATATACAGATGTCACTCTGTGAGATGAATTAACAGAACACTAAGCAGTTTCTCAGAAAGCTTCTTTCCAGATTTCATTTGAGGATATTTCCTTTTTCACCATTGCCCTCTATGGGCTTGCAAATATCTCTTTGCCAATTCCACAAGAACTGTCTTACAGAAAGGCTTCTTGAGGGGAAAGCTGTAACTCTGTGAGATGATTTCAGAGAACACAAAGAAGTTTCTCTAAAAGCTTCTTTCTCTTGGTTATTGGAGGATATTTCCTTTGGCCCTATAGTCTTCAAAGGGTTCCGAAATATCTGTTCTCAGATTACACAGAAATAAGGCTAGCAAAGAGATCCACGAAATGGAGATGTAACTCTGTTAGATGAATTAACAGAACACTAAGCAGTTTCTCAGAAAGCTTCTTTCCAGATTTCATCTGAGGATATTTCCTTTTTCACCATAGCTCTCTATGGGCTTCCAAATATCACTTTGCCCATTCCACAAGAACTGTCTTAGCGAAAGGCTTCTTGAGGGGAAAGCTGTAACTCTGTGAGATGATTTCACAGAACACAAAGAAGTTTCTCAGAAACCTTCTTTCTCTTTGTTATCGGAGGATATTACCTTTGGCCCTATAGTCTTCAAAGGGATCCGAAATATCTGTTCTCAGATTCCACAGAAATAAGGCTAGCAAAGAGACCCACGAAATACAGATGTAACTCTGTGAGTGGAAGTCACACATCACAGAGCAGTTTCTCAGAAGGCTTCTTTCCGGATTTCATCTGAGGATATTTCCTTTTTCACCATAGTCCTCTATGGGCTTCCAAATATCACTTTGCCAATTCCACAAGAACTGTCTTAGCGAAAGGCTTCTTGAGGGGAAATCTGTAACTCTGTGAGGTGATTTCACAGAACAAAAAGAAGATTCTCAGAAAGCTTCTTTCCCTTGTTATCAGAGGATATTTCCTTTGGCCCTATACTCTTCAAAGGGATCCGAAATATCTGTTCTCAGATTCCACAGAAATAAGGCTAGCAAAGAGATCCACGAAATGCAGATGTAACTCTCTGAGATGACTTAACAGAACACTAAGTAGTTTCTCAGAAAGCTTGTCTCCAGATTTCATCTGAGGATATTTCATTTTTCACCATAGCCCTCTATGGGCTTCCAAATATCACTTTGCCAATTCCACAAGAACTGTCTTAGCGAAAGGCTTCTTGAGGGGAAAGCTGTAACTCTGTGAGATGATTTCACAGAACACAAAGTAGTTTTTCAGAAAGCTTCTTTCTCTTTGTAATCGGAGGATATTTCCTTTCGCCCTATAGTTTTCCATAGGATCCGAAATATCTGTTCTCAGATTCCAGAGAAATAAGGCTAGCAAAGATATCCACGAAATACAGATGTAACTCTGAGAGAAGAATTATCAGAACACTAAGCAGTTTCTCAGAAAGCTTCTTTCCAGATTTCATCTGAGGATATTTCCTTTTTCACCCTAGCCCTCTATGAGCTTACAAATATCACCTTGCCAATTCCAAAAGAACTGTCTGAGCGAAAGGTTTGTAGAGTGGAAAGCTCTAACTCTGTGAGATGATTTCACAGAACACAAAGAAGTTTCTCCGAAAGCTTCTTTCTCTTTGTTATCGGAGGATATTTCCTTTCGCCCTATAGTCATCCAAGGGATCCGAAACATCTGTTCTCAGATTCCACAGAAATAAGGCTAGCAAAGATATCCACGAAATACAGATGTAACCCTGTGAGATGAATTAACAGAACACTAAGCAGTTTCTCAGAAAGCTTCTTTCCAGATTTCATCTGAGGATATTTCCTTTTTCACCTTAGCTCTCTATGGGCTTCCAAATATCACTTTGCCAATTCCACAAGAACTGTCTTAGCGAAAGGCTTCTTGAGGGGAAAGCTGTAACTCTGTGAGATGATTTCACAGAACACAAAGAAGTTTCTCAGAAAGCTTCTTTCTCTTTGTTATCGGAGGATATTTCCTTTGGCCCCAGTGTCCTCAAAGGGATCCGAAATATCTCTTCTCAGATTCCACAGAAACAAGGGTAGCAAAGTGATCCACGAAATACAGATGTTACCCTTTGAGATGAATTAACAGAACACGAAGCAGATTCTCTGAAAGTTTCTTTCCAGATTTCATCTGAGGATATTTCCTTTTTCACCATAGCCTTCTATGTTCTTCCAAATATCACTTCGCAAATTCCACAAGAACTGTCTTAGCGAAAGGCTTCATGAGGGGAAAGCTGTAACTCTGTAAGATGATTTCACAGAACACAAAGAAGTTTCTCAGACAGCTTCTTTCTCCTTGTTATCGGAGGATATTTTCTTTGGCTCTAGTGTCTTCAAAGGGATCCGAAATATCTGTTCTCAGATTCCACAGAAATAAGGCTAGCAAAGAGATCCAAGAAATACAGATGTAACTCTGTGAGATGAATTAACAGAACACTAAGCAGTTTCTCAGAAAGCTTCTTTGCAGATTTCATCTGAGGTTATTTCCTTTTTCACCATAGCCCTCTACGGGCTTCCAAATATCACTTTGCCAATTCCACAAGAACTGTCTTAGGAAAAGGCTTGTTGAGAGGAAAGATGTAACTCTGTGAGAAGATTTCACTGAACACAAAGAAGTTTCTCAGAAAGCTTCTTTCTCTTTGTTATCGCAGGATATTTCCTTTGGCCCTATAGTCTTCAAAGGGATCCGAAATACCTGTTCTCAGATTCCACAGAAATAAGGCTAGCAAAGAGATCCAAGAAATACAGATGTAACTCTGTGAGTGGAAGTCACATATCACTGAGCAGTTTCTCATAAAGCTTCTTTCCAGATTTCATCTGAGGATATTTCCTTTTTCACTATAGCCCTCTGTGGGATTCCAAATATCACTTTGCCAATTCCACAAGAACTGTCTTAGCGAAAGGCTTCTTGAGGGGAAAGCTGTAACTCTGTGAGATGATTTCACAGAACACAAAGAAGTTTCTCAGAAAGCTTCTTTCTCTTTGTTATCTGAGGATATTTCCTTTCGCCCTATAGTCTTCCATGGGATCGGAAATATCTGTTCTCAGATTCCACAGAAATAAGGCTAGCAAAGAGATACACGATATACAGATGTCACTCTGTGAGATGAATTAACAGAACACTAAGCAGTTTCTCAGAAAGCTTCTTTCCAGATTTCATTTGAGGATATTTCCTTTTTCACCATTGCCCTCTATGGGCTTGCAAATATCTCTTTGCCAATTCCACAAGAACTGTCTTACAGAAAGGCTTCTTGAGGGGAAAGCTGTAACTCTGTGAGATGATTTCACAGAACACAAAGAAGTTTCTCAAAAAGCTTCTTTCTCTTGGTTATTTTAGAATATTTCCTTTGGCCCTATAGTCTTCAAAGGGATCCGAAATATCTGTTCTCAGATTCCACAGAAATAAGGCTAGCAAAGAGATCCACGAAATGGAGATGTAACTCTGTTAGATGAATTAACAGAACACTAAGCAGTTTCTCAGAAAGCTTCTTTCCATATTTCATCTGAGGATATTTCCTTTTTCACCATAGCTCTCTATGGGCTTCCAAATATCACTTTGCCCATTCCACAAGAACTGTCTTAGCGAAAGGCTTCTTGAGGGGAAAGCTGTAACTCTGTGAGATGATTTCACAGAACACAAAGAAGTTTCTCAGAAACCTTCTTTCTCTTTGTTATCGGAGGATATTACCTTTGGCCCTATAGTCTTCAAAGGGATCAGAAATATCTGTTCTCAGATTCCACAGAAATAAGGCTAGCAAAGAGACCCACGAAATACAGATGTAACTCTGTGAGTGGAAGTCACACATCACAGAGCAGTTTCTCAGAAGGTTTCTTTCCGGATTTCATCTGAGGATATTTCCTTTTTCTCCATAGTCCTCTATGGGCTTCCAAATATCACTTTGCCAATTCCACAAGAACTGTCTTAGAGAAAGGCTTCTTGAGGGGAAATCTGTAACTCTGTGAGGTGATTTCACAGAACAAAAAGAAGATTCTCAGAAAGCTTCTTTCCCTTGTTATCAGAGGATATTTCCTTTGGCCCTATACTCTTCAAAGGGATCCGAAATATCTGTTCTCAGATTCCACAGAAATAAGGCTAGCAAAGAGATCCACGAAATGCAGATGTAACTCTCTGAGATGACTTAACAGAACACTAAGTAGTTTCTCAGAAAGCTTGTCTCCAGATTTCATCTGAGGATATTTCATTTTTCACCATAGCCCTCTATGGTCTTCCAAATATCACTTGGCCAATTCCACAAGAACTGTCTTAGCGAAAGGCTTCTTGAGGGGAAAGCTGTAACTCTGTGAGATGATTTCACAGAACACAAAGTAGTTTTTCAGAAAGCTTCTTTCTCTTTGTAATCGGAGGATATTTCCTTTCGCCCTATAGTTTTCCATAGGATCCGAAATATCTGTTCTCAGATTCCAGAGAAATAAGGCTAGCAAAGATATCCACGAAATACAGATGTAACTCTGAGAGAAGAATTATCAGAACACTAAGCAGTTTCTCAGAAAGCTTCTTTCCAGATTTCATCTGAGGATATTTCCTTTTTCACCCTAGCCCTCTATGAGCTTACAAATATCACTTTGCCAATTCCAAAAGAACTGTCTGAGCGAAAGGTTTGTAGAGTGGAAAGCTCTAACTCTGTGAGATGATTTCACAGAACACAAAGAAGTTTCTCCGAAAGCTTCTTTCTCTTTGTTATCGAAGGATATTTCCTTTCGCCCTATAGTCATCCAAGGGATCCGAAACATCTGTTCTCAGATTCCACAGAAATAAGGCTAGCAAAGATATCCACGAAATACAGATGTAACCCTGTGAGATGAATTAACAGAACACTAAGCAGTTTCTCAGAAAGCTTCTTTCCAGATTTCATCTGAGGATATTTCCTTTTTCACCTTAGCTCTCTATGGGCTTCCAAATATCACTTTGCCAATTCCACAAGAACTGTCTTAGCGAAAGGCTTCTTGAGGGCAAAGCTGTAACTCTGTGAGATGATTTCACAGAACACAAAGAAGTTTCTCAGAAAGCTTCTTTCTCTTTGTAATCGGAGGATATTTCCTTTGGCCCCAGTGTCCTCAAAGGGATCCGAAATATCTCTTCTCAGATTCCACAGAAATAAGGGTAGCAAAGTGATCCACGAAATACAGATGTTACCCTTTGAGATGAATTAACAGAACACGAAGCAGTTTCTCTGAAAGTTTCTTTCCAGATTTCATCTGAGGATATTTCCTTTTTCACCATAGCCTTCTATGTTCTTCCAAATATCACTTCGCAAATTCCACAAGAACTGTCTTAGCGAAAGGCTTCATGAGGGGAAAGCTGTAACTCTGTAAGATGATTTCACAGAACACAAAGAAGTTTCTCAGACAGCTTCTTTCTCCTTGTTATCGGAGGATATTTTCTTTGGCTCTAGTGTCTTCAAAGGGATCCGAAATATCTGTTCTCAGATTCCACAGAAATAAGGCTAGCAAAGAGATCCAGGAAATACAGATGTAACTCTGTGAGATGAATTAACAGAACACTAAGCAGTTTCTCAGAAAGCTTCTTTGCAGATTTCATCTGAGGTTATTTCCTTTTTCACCATAGCCCTCTACGGGCTTCCAAATATCACTTTGCCAATTCCACAAGAACTGTCTTAGGAAAAGGCTTCTTGAGAGGAAAGATGTAACTCTGTGAGAAGATTTCACTGAACACAAAGAAGTTTCTCGGAAAGCTTCTTTCTCTTTGTTATCGCAGGATATTTCCTTTGGCCCTATAGTCTTCAAAGGGATCCGAAATACCTGTTCTCAGATTCCACAGAAATAAGGCTAGCAAAGACATGCAAGAAATACAGATGTAACTCTGTGAGTGGAAGTCACATATCACTGAGCAGTTTCTCATAAAGCTTCTTTCCAGATTTCATCTGAGGATATTTCCTTTTTCACTATAGCCCTCTGCGGGATTCCAAATATCACTTTGCCAATTCCACAAGAACTGTCTTAGCGAAAGGCTTCTTGAGGGGAAAGCTGTAACTCTGTGAGATGATTTCACAGAACACAAAGAAGTTTCTCAGAAAGCTTCTTTCTCTTTGTTATCTGAGGATATTTCCTTTCGCCCTATAGTCTTCCATGGGATCGGAAATATCTGTTCTCAGATTTCAGAGAAATAAGGCTAGCAAAGAGATCCACGAAATACAGATGTAACTCTGTGAGATGAATTAACACAACACTTAGCAGTTTCTCAGAAAACTTCTTTCCAGATTTCATCTGAGGATATTTCCTTTTTCACCATAGCCCTCTATGGGCTTCCAAATATCACTTTGCTAATTCCACAACAACTGTCTGAGCGAAAGGTTTCTTGAGTGGAAAGCTGTAACTCTGTGAGATGATTTCACAGAACACAAAGAAGTTTCTCAGAAAGCTTCTTTCTCTTTGTTATCGGAGGATATTTCCTTTGGCCCCATAGTCATCCAAGTTATCCGAAATATCTGTTCTCAGATTCCACATAAATAGGGCTAGCAAAGAGATCCACGAAATACAGATGTAACCCTGTGAGATGAATTAGCAGAACACTAAGCAGTTTCTCAGAAAGCTTCTTTCCAGATTTCATCTGAGGATATTTCCTTTTTCACCTTAACCCTCTATGGGCTTCCAAATATCACTTTGCCAATTCCACAAGAACTGTCTTAGCGAAAGACTTCTTGAGAGGAAAGCTGTAACTCTGTGAGATGATTTCACAGAACACCAAGAAGTTTCTCAGAAAGCTTCTTTCTCTTTGTTATCGGAGGATATTTCCTTTGGCCCTAGTGTCTTCAAAAGGATCCGAAGTATCTGTTCTCAGATTCCACAGAAATAATGCTAGCAAAGAGATCCAAGAAATACAGATGTAACTCTGTGAGATGAATTAACAGAACACTAAGCTGTTTCTCAGAAAGCTTCTTTACAGAATGCATCTGAGGATATTTCCTTTTTCACCCTTGCCCTCTACAGGCTTCCAGATATCACTTTGCCAATTCCACAAGAACTGTCTTAGCGAAAGGCTTCTTGAGGGGAAAGCTGTAACTCTGTGAGATGATTTAACAGAACACAAAGAAGTTTCTCAGAAAGCTTCTTTCTCTTTGTTATCGGAGTATATTTCCTTTGGCCCTATAGTCTTCAAAGGGATCCGAAATATCTGTTCTCAGATTCCACAGAAATAAGGCTAGCAAAGAGATCCACGAAATACAGATGGAACTCTGTGAGATGAATTAACAGAACACTAAGCAGATTCTCAGAAAGCTTCTTTACAGAATTCATCTTCGGATATTTCCTTTTTCACCATAGACCTGTACGGGCTTCCAAATATCACTTTGCCAATTCCACAAGAACTGTCTTAGCGAAAGGCTTCTTGAGGGGAAAGCTGTAACTCTGTGACATGATTTCACAGAACACAAAGAAGTTTCTCAGAAAGCTTCTTTCTCGTTTTTATCGGAGGACATTTCCTTTGGCCCTAGAGTCTTAAAAGGATCCGAAATATCTGTTCTCACATTCCACAGAAATAAGGCTAGCAAAGAGATCCACGAAATACAGATGTAACTCTTTGAGATGCATTAACAAAACACTAAGCAGTTTCTCAGAAAGCTTCTTTCCCGATTTCATCTGAGGTTATTTCCTTTTTCACCATAGCCCTCTACGGACTTCCAAATATCACTTTGCCAATTCCACAAGAACTGTCTTAGCGAAAGGCTTCTTGAGGGGAAAGCTGTAACTCTGTGAGATGATTTCACAGAACACAAAGAAGTTTGTCAGACAGCTTCTTTCTCTTTGTTATCGGAGGATATTTCCTTTGGCTCTAGTGTCTTCAAAGGGATTCGAAATATCTGTTCTCAGATTCCACAGAAATAAGGCTAGCATAGAGATCCAAGAAATACAGATGTAACTCTGTTGGATGAATTAACAGAACACTAAGCAGTTTCTCAGAAAGCTTCTTTCCAGATTTCATCTGAGGTTATTTCCTTTTTCACCTTAGCCCTCTATGGGGTTCCAAAAATCACTTTGCCAATTCCACAAGAACTGTCTTAGCGAAAGGCTTCTTGAGGGAAAAGCTGTAACTCTGTGAGATGATTTCACAGAACACAAAGAAGTTTCTCAGAAAGCTTCTTTCTCTTTGTTATCGGAGGATATTTCCTTTGGCCCTATAGTCTTCCAAGGGATCCTAAATATCTCTCTCAGATTCCACAGAAATAAGGCTAGCAAAGAGATCCACGAAATACAGATGTAACTCTATCAGATGAATTAACAGAACACTAAGAAGTTTCTCAGAAAGCTTCTTTCCAGATTTTATCTGAGGATATTTCCTTTTTCACCATAGCCCTCTATGGGATTCCAAATATCACTTTGGAAATATCACAAGAACTGTCTTAGACTAAGGCTTCTTGAGGGGAACGCTGTAACTCTGTGAGATGATTTCACAGAACACAAAGAAGTTTCTCAGATAGCTTCTTTCTCTTAGTTATAGCAGGATATTTCCTTTGGCCCTATACACTTCCAAGGGATCCGAAATATCTGTTCTCAGATTCCACAGAAATAAGGCTAGCAAAGGGATCCACGAAATACAGATGTAACTCTGTGAGATGAATTAACAGATCACTAAGCAGTTTCTCAGAAAGCTTCTTTCCAGATTTCATCTGAGGATATTTCCTTTTTCACCATAGCCCTGTTGGGGCTTCCAAATATCACTTTGCCCATTCCACAAGAACTATCTTAGCGAAAGGCTTCCTGAGGGGAAAGCTGTAACTCTGTGAGATGATTTCACAGAACACAAAGAAGTTTCTCAGAAAGCTTCTTTCTCTTTGTTATCGGAGGATATTTCCTTTGGCCATATAGTCTTCAAAGAGATCCGAAATATCTGTTCTCAGATTCCACAGAAATAAGGCTAGGAAAGAGATCCACGAAATACAGATGTAACTCTGTGAGATGAATTAACAGAGCACTAAGCAGTTTCTCAGAAAGCTTCTTTCCAGATTTCATCTGAGGATATTTCCTTTTTCAACTTAGCCCTCTTTGGGCTTCCAAATGTCACTTTGCCAATTACACAAGAATTGTCTTAGCGAAGGGATTCTTGAGGGGAAAGCTGTAACTCTGTGAGATGATTTCACAGAACACAAAGAAGTTTATCAGAAAGGTCTTTCTCTTTGTTATCGGAGGATGTTTCCTTTGGCCCTATAGTCTTCCAAGGGATCCGAAATATCTGTTCTCAGATTCCACAGAAATAAGGCTAGCAAAGAGATCCACGAAATACAGACGTAACTCTGTGAGTGGAAGTCACACATCACAGAGCAGTTTCTCAGAAAGCTTATTTCCAGATTTCATCTGAGGATATTTCCTTTTTCACCATAGCCCTCTATGGGCTTCGAAATATCACTTTGCCAATTCCCCAAGAACTGTCTTAGCGAAAGGCTTCTTGAGGGGAAAGCTGTAACTCTGTGAGATGAATTAACAGAGCACTAAGCATTTTCTCCGAAAGCGTCTTTCATGGTTTCATCTGAGGATATTTCCTTTTTCTCCATAACCCTTTAGGGGCTTCCAAGTATCACTTTGCCAATTCCAAAAGAACTGTCTTGCTTCTTGAGGGGAAAGCTGTAACTCTGTGCGATGATTTCACAGAACACAAAGAAGTTTCTCAGAAAGCTTATTTCTCTTTGTTATCGGAGGATATTTCCTTTGGCCCTATACTCTTCAAAGGGATCCGAAATATCTATTCTCAGATTCCACAGAAATAAGGCTAGCAAAGAGATGCACGAAATAGATATAACTTTGTGAGATGAAGTAACAGAACACTAAGTAGTTTCTCAGAGAGCTTCCTTCCAGATTTCATCTGAGGATATTTCCTTTTTCAACATTGCCCTCAATGGGCTTTCAAATATCACTTTTCCAATTCCACAAGAACTGTCTAAGTGAAAGGCTTCTTGAGGGGAAAGCTGTAACTCTGTGAGATGATTTCACTGAACACAAAGAAGTTTATCAGAAAGGTCTTTCTCTTTGTTATCGGAGGATGTTTCCTTTGGCCCTATAGTCTTCCAAGGGATCCGAAATATCTGTTCTCAGATTCCACAGAAATAAGGCTAGCAAAGAGATCCACGAAATACAGATGTAACTTTGTGAGACGAATTAACAGAACACTAAGCAGTTTCTCAGAAAGCTTCTTTCCAGATTTCATCAGAGGATATTTCCTTTTTCAACATAGCCCTCTATGGGCTTCCAAATATCACTTTGCCAATTCCACAAGAACCCTCTTAGCGAAAGGCTTCTTGAGGGGAAAGCTGTAACTCTGTGAGATGAATTAACAGAACCCTAAGCATTTTCTCAGAAAGCGTCTTTCAGGATTTCATCTGAGGATATTTCCTTTTTCTCCATAACCCTTTAGGGGCTTCCAAGTATCACTTTGCCAATTCCAAAAGAACTGTCTTGCTTCTTGAGGGGAAAGCTGTAACTCTGTGCGATGATTTCACAGAACACAAAGAAGTTTCTCAGAAAGCTTCTTTCTCTTTGTTATCAGAGGATATTTCCTTTGGCCCTATAGTCTTCAAAGGGATCCGAAATATCTATTCTCAGATTCCACAGAAATAAGGCTAGCAAAGAGATGCACGAAATAGATATAACTTTGTGAGATGAAGTAACAGAACACTAAGTAGTTTCTCAGAGAGCTTCCTTCCAGATTTCATCTGAGGATATTTCGTTTTTCAACATTGCCCTCAATGGGCTTTCGAATATCACTTTTCCAATTCCACAAGAACTGTCTAAGAGAAAGGCTACTTGAGGGGAAAGCTGTAACTCTGTGAGATGATTTCACTGAACACAAAGAAGTTACTCAGAAAGCTTCTTTCTCTTTGTTATCGGAGGATATTTCCTTTGGCCCTATAGTCTTCAAAGGGATCCGAAATATCTGCTCTAGGATTCCACAGAAATAAGCCTAGCATAGAGATCCACGAAATTCAGATGTGACCCTGTGAGATGAATTTACAGAACACTAAGCAGTTTCTCAGAAAGCTTCTTTCCAGATTTCATCTGAGGATATTTCCTTTTTCAACATAGCCCTCTATGGGCTTCCAAATATCACTTTGCCAATTCCACAAGAACCGTCTTAGCGAAAGGCTTCTTGAGGGGAAAGCTGTAACTCGGTGAGATGATTTCACAGAACACAAAGAAGTTTCTCAGAAAGCTTCTTTCTCTTTGTTATCGGAGGATATTTCCTTTGGCCCTATAGTCTTCCAAGGAATCCTAAATATCTCTTCTCAGATTCCACAGAAATAAGGCTAGGAAAGAGATCCACGAAATACAGATGTAACTCTGTGAGATGAATTAACAGAGCACTAAGCAGTTTCTCAGAAAGCTTCTTTCCAGATTTCATCGGAGGATATTTCCTTTTTCACCATAGCCCTCTATGGGCTTCGAAATATCACTTTGCCAATTCCCCAAGAACTGTCTTATCGAAAGGCTTCTTGAGGGGAAAGCTGTAACTCTGTGAGATGATTTCACAGAACACAAAGAAGTTTCTCAGAAAGCTTCTTTCTCTTTGTTACCGGAGGATATTTCCTTTGGCCCTATAGTCTTCAAAGGGATCCGAAATATCTGTTCTCAGATTCCACAGAAATAAGGCTAGCAAAGAGATCCACGAAATACAGATGTAACTTTGTGAGATGAAGTAACAGAACACTAAGCAGTTTCTCAGAAAGCTTCTTTCCAGATTTCATCTGAGGATATTTCCTTTTTCAACATAGCCCTCTATGGGCTTCCAAATATCACTTTGCCAATTCCACAAGAACCGTCTTAGCGAAAGGCTTCTTGAGTGGAAAGCTGTAACTCGGTGAGATTATTTCACAGAACACAAAGAAGTTTCTCAGAAAGGTTCTTTCTCTTTGTTATGGGAGGATATTTCCTTTGGCCCTATAGTCTTCAAAGGGATCCGAAATATCTCTTCTCAGATTCAACAGAAATAAGTCTAGGAAAGAGATCCACGAAATACAGATGTAACTCTGTGAGATGAATTAACAGAGCACTAAGCAGTTTCTCAGAAAGCTTCTTTCCAGATTTCATCTGAGGATATTTCCTTTTTCAACTTAGCCCTCTTTGGGCTTCCAAATGTCACTTTGCCAATTACACAAGAACTGTCTTAGCGAAAGGCTTCTTGAGGGGAAAGCTGTAACTCTGTGAGATGATTTCACAGAACACAAAGAAGTTTCTCAGAAAGCTTCTTTCTCTTTGTTATCGGACGATGTTTCCTTTGGCCCTATAGTCTTCAAAGGGATCCGAAATATCTCTTCTCAGATTCCACAGAAATAAGGCTAGCAAAGAGATCCAAGACATACAGTTGTAACTCCGTGAGATGAATTAACAGAAGACTAAGCATTTTCTCAGAAAGCTTCTTTCCAGATTTCATCTGAGGATATTTCCTTTTTCACCGATGCCCTCTATGGGCTTCCAAATATCACTTTGCCAATTCCACAAGAACTGTCTTAGGGAAAGACTTCTTGAAGGAAAAGCTGTAATTCGGTGTGATGATTTCACAGAACACAAAGAAGTTACTCAGAAAGCTTGTTTCTCTTTGTTATCGGAGGATATTTCCTTTGGCCCTATAGTCTTCAAAGGGATCCGAAATATCTGCTCTCAGATTCCACAGAAATAAGCCTAGCATAGAGATCCACGAAATTCAGATGTCACCCTGTGACATGAATTTACAGAACACTAAGCAGTTTCTCAGAAAGCTTCTTTCACGATTTCATCTGAGGATATTTCCTTTTTCACCATAGCCCTCTACGGGCTTCCAAATATCACTTTGCCAATTCCCCAAGAACTGTCGTAGCGAAAGGCTTCTTGAGGGGAAAGCTTTAACTCTGTGAGATGATTTCACAGAACACAAAGTAGTTTCTCAGAAAGCTTCTTTCTCTTTGTTATCGGAGGATGTTTCCTTTGGGCCTAGTGTCTTCCAAGGGATCCGAAATATCTGTTCTCAGATTCCACCGAAATAAGGCTAGCAAAGATATCAACGAAATACAGATGTAACTCTGTGAGATGAATTAACAGAACACTAAGCATTTTCACAGAAAGCGTCTTTCCAGATTTCATCTGAGGATATTTCCTTTTTCACCATAACCCTTTAGAGGCTTCCAAGTATCACTTTGCCAATTCCAAAAGAACTGTCTTGCTTCTTGAGGGGAAAGCTGTAACTCTGTGCGATGATTTCACAGAACACAAGGAAGTTTCTCAGCAAGCTTCTTTCTCTTTGTTATCGGAGGATATTTCCTTTGGCCCTATAGTCTTCAAAGGGATCCGAAATATCTGCTCTCAGATTCCACAGAAATAAGCCGAGAATAGAGATCCACGAAATTCAGATGTGGCCCTGTGAGATGAATGTACAGAACACTAAGCAGTTTCTCAGAAAGCTGCTTTCACGATTTCATCTGAGGATATTTCCTTTTTCACCGTAGCCCTCTACGGGCTTCCAAATATCACTTTGCCAATTCCCCGAGAACTGTCGTAGCGAAAGGCTTCTTGAGGTTAAAGCTGTAACTCTGTGAGATGATTTCACAGAACACAAAGAAGTTTCTCAGAAAGCTTCTTTCTCTTTGTTATCGGAGGCTGTTTCCTTTGTCCCTAGTGTCTTCCAAGGGATCCGAAATATCTGTTCACAGATTCCACCGAAATAAGGCTAGCAAAGAGATCAACGAAATACAGATGTAACTCTGTGAGATGAATTAACAGAACACTAAGCATTTTCTCAGAAAGCGTCTTTCCAGATTTCATCTGAGGATATTTCCTTTTTCACCATAACCCTTTAGCGGCTTCCAAGTATCACTTTGCCAATTCCAAAAGAACTGTCTTGCTTCTTGAGGGGAAACCTGTAACTCTGTGCGATGATTTCACAGAACACAAAGAAGATTCGCAGAAAGCTTCTTTCTCTTTGTTACCGGAGGATATTTCCTCTGGCCCTATAATCTTCAAAGGGATCCGAAATATCTGTTCTCAGATTCCACAGAAATAAGGCTAGCAAAGAGATCCAAGACATACAGTTGTAACTCCGTGAGATGAATTAACAGAACACTAAGCATTTTCTCAGAAAGCTTCTTTCCCGATTTCATCTGAGGATATTTCCTTTTTCACCATAGCCCTCTATGGGCTTTGAAATATCACTTTGCCAATTCCACAAGAACTGTCTTAGGGAAAGGCTTCTTGAGAGGAAACCTGTAACTCGGTGTGATGATTTCACTGAACACAAAGAAGTATCTCAGAAAGCTTCTTTCTCTTTGTTATCAGAGGATATTTCCTTTGGCCCTATAGTCTTCCAAGGGATCCGAAATATCTGTTCTCAGATTCCACAGAAATAAGGCTAGCAAAGGGATCCACGAAATACAGATGTAACTCTGTGAGATGAATTAACAGATCACTAAGCAGTTTCTCAGAAAGCTTCTTTCCAGATTTCATCTGAGGATATTTCCTTTTTCACCATAGCCCTGTTGGGGCTTCCAAATATCACTTTGCCCATTCCACAAGAACTATCTTAGCGAAAGGCTTCCTGAGGGGAAAGCTGTAACTCTGTGAGATGATTTCACAGAACACAAAGAAGTTTCTCAGAAAGCTTCTTTCTCTTTGTTATCGGAGGATATTTCCTTTGGCCATATAGTCTTCAAAGAGATCCGAAATATCTGTTCTCAGATTCCACAGAAATAAGGCTAGGAAAGAGATCCACGAAATACAGATGTAACTCTGTGAGATGAATTAACAGAGCACTAAGCAGTTTCTCAGAAAGCTTCTTTCCAGATTTCATCTGAGGATATTTCCTTTTTCAACTTAGCCCTCTTTGGGCTTCCAAATGTCACTTTGCCAATTACACAAGAACTGTCTTAGCGAAAGGCTTCTTGAGGGGAAAGCTCTAACTCTGTGAGATGATTTCACAGAACACAAAGAAGTTTATCAGAAAGGTCTTTCTCTTTGTTATCGGAGGATGTTTCCTTTGGCCCTATAGTCTTCCAAGGGATCCGAAATATCTGTTCTCAGATTCCACAGAAATAAGGCTAGCAAAGAGATCCACGAAATACAGATGTAACTCTGTGAGTGGAAGTCACACATCACAGAGCAGTTTCTCAGAAAGCTTATTTCCAGATTTCATCTGAGGATATTTCCTTTTTCACCATAGCCCTCTATGGGCTTCGAAATATCACTTTGCCAATTCCCCAAGAACTGTCTTATCGAAAGGCTTCTTAAAGGGAAAGCTGTAACTCTGTGAGATGATTTCACAGAACACAAAGAAGTTTCTCAGAAAGCTTCTTTCTCTTTGTTACCGGAGGATATTTCCTTTGGCCCTATAGTCTTCAAAGGGATCCGAAATATCTGTTCTCAGATTCCACAGAAATAAGGCTAGCAAAGAGATCCACGAAATACAGATGTAACTTTGTGAGACGAATTAACAGAACACTAAGCAGTTTCTCAGAAATCTTCTTTCCAGATTTCATCAGAGGATATTTCCTTTTTCAACATAGCCCTCTATGGGCTTCCAAATATCACTTTGCCAATTCCACAAGAACCCTCTTAGCGAAAGGCTTCTTGAGGGGAAAGCTGTAACTCTGTGAGATGAATTAACAGAACACTAAGCATTTTCTCAGAAAGCGTCTTTCAGGATTTCATCTGAGGATATTTCCTTTTTCTCCATAACCCTTTAGGGGCTTCCAAGTATCACTTTGCCAATTCCAAAAGAACTGTCTTGCTTCTTGAGGGGAAAGCTGTAACTCTGTGCGATGATTTCACAGAACACAAAGAAGTTTCTCAGGAAGCTTCTTTCTCTTTGTTATCGGAGGATATTTCCTTTGGCCCTATAGTCTTCAAAGGGATCCGAAATATCTATTCTCAGATTCCACAGAAATAAGGCTAGCAAAGAGATGCACGAAATAGATATAACTTTGTGAGATGAAGTAACAGAACACTAAGTAGTTTCTCAGAGAGCTTCCTTCCACATTTCATCTGAGGATATTTCCTTTTTCAACATTGCCCTCAATGGGCTTTCAAATATCACTTTTCCAATTCCACAAGAACTGTCTAAGAGAAAGGCTTCTTGAGGGGAAAGCTGTAACTCTGTGAGATGATTTCACTGAACACAAAGAAGTTACTCAGAAAGCTTCTTTCTCTTTGTTATCGGAGGATATTTCCTTTGGCCCTATAGTCTTCAAAGGGATCCGAAATATCTGCTCTAGGATTCCACAGAAATAAGCCTAGCATAGAGATCCACGAAATTCAGATGTGACCCTGTGAGATGAATTTACAGAACACTAAGCAGTTTCTCAGAAAGCTTCTTTCCAGATTTCATCTGAGGATATTTCCTTTTTCAACATAGCCCTCTATGGGCTTCCAAATATCACTTTGCCAATTCCACAAGAACCGTCTTAGCGAAAGACTTCTTGAGGGGAAAGCTGTAACTCGGTGAGATGATTTCACAGAACACAAAGAAGTTTCTCAGAAAGCTTCTTTCTCTTTGTTATCGGAGGATATTTCCTTTGGCCCTATAGTCTTCCAAGGAATCCTAAATATCTCTTCTCAGATTCCACAGAAATAAGGCTAGGAAAGAGATCCACGAAATACAGATGTAACTCTGTGAGATGAATTAACAGAGCACTAAGAAGTTTCTCAGAAAGCTTCTTTCCAGATTTCATCTGAGGATATTTCCTTTTTCACCATAGCCCTCTATGGGCTTCGAAATATCACTTTGCCAATTCCCCAAGAACTGTCTTATCGAAAGGCTTCTTGAGGGGAAAGCTGTAACTCTGTGAGATGATTTCACAGAACACAAAGAAGTTTCTCAGAAAGCTTCTTTCTCTTTGTTACCGGAGGATATTTCCTTTGGCCCTATAGTCTTCAAAGGGATCCGAAATATCTGTTCTCAGATTCCACAGAAATAAGGCTAGCAAAGTGATCCACGAAATACAGATGTAACTTTGTGAGATGAAGTAACAGAACACTAAGCAGTTTCTCAGAAAGCTTCTTTCCAGATTTCATCTGAGGATATTTCCTTTTTCAACTTAGCCCTCTTTGGGCTTCCAAATGTCACTTTGCCAATTACACAAGAACTGTCTTAGCGAAAGGCTTCTTGAGGGGAAAGCTGTAACTCTGTGAGATGATTTCACAGAACACAAAGAAGTTTCTCAGAAAGCTTCTTTCTCTTTTTTATCGGACCATGTTTCCTTTGGCCCTGTAGTCTTCCAAGGGATCCGAAATATCTGTCCTCAGATTCCACAGAAATAGGGCTAGCAAAGAGATCCACGAAATACAGATGTAACTCTGTGAGTGGAAGTCACACATCATAGAACAGTTTCTCAGAAAGCTTCTTTCCAGACTTCATCTGAGGATATTTCCTTTTTCACCGTAGCCCTCTATGGGCTTCGAAATATCACTTTGCCAATTCTCCAAGAACTGTCGTAGCGAAAGGCTTCTTGAGGGGAAAGCTGTAACTCTGTGAGATGATTTCACAGAACACAAAGAAGTTTCTCAGAAAGCTTCTTTCTCTTTGTTATCGGAGGATGTTTCCTTTGGCCCTAGTGTCTTCCAAGGGATCCGAAATATCTGTTCTCAGATTCCACCGAAATAAGGCTAGCAAAGATATCAACGAAATACAGATGTAACTCTGTGAGATGAATTAACAGAACACTAAGCATTTTCTCAGAAAGCGTCTTTCCAGATTTCATCTGAGGATATTTCCTTTTTCACCATAACCCTTTAGAGGCTTCCAAGTATCACTTTGCCAATTCCAAAAGAACTGTCTTGCTTCTTGAGGGGAAAGCTGTAACTCTGTGCGATGATTTCACAGAACACAAGGAAGTTTCTCAGCAAGCTTCTTTCTCTTTGTTATCGGAGGATATTTCCTTTGGCCCTATAGTCTTCAAAGGGATCCGAAATATCTGCTCTCAGATTCCACAGAAATAAGCCGAGAATAGAGATCCACGAAATTCAGATGTGGCCCTGTGAGATGAATGTACAGAACACTAAGTAGTTTCTCAGAAAGCTTCTTTCCCGATTTCATCTGAGGATATTTCCTTTTTCACCATAGCCCTCTACGGGCTTCCAAATATCACTTTGCCAATTCCCCAAGAACTGTCTTAGCGAAAGGCTTCTTGAGGGTAAAGCTGTAACTCTGTGAGATGATTTCACAGAACACAAAGAAGTTTCTCAGAAAGCTTCTTTCTCTTTGTTATCGGAGGCTGTTTCCTTTGGCCCTAGTGTCTTCCAAGGGATCCGAAATATCTGTTCACAGATTCCACCGAAATAAGGCTAGCAAAGAGATCAACGAAATACAGATGTAACTCTGTGAGATGAATTAACAGAACACTAAGCATTTTCTCAGAAAGCGTCTTTCCAGATTTCATCTGAGGATATTTCCTTTTTCACCATAACCCTTTAGGGGCTTCCAAGTATCACTTTGCCAATTCCAAAAGAACTGTCTTGCTTCTTGAGGGGAAACCTGTAACTCTGTGCGATGATTTCACAGAACACAAAGAAGATTCGCAGAAAGCTTCTTTCTCTTTGTTACCGGAGGATATTTCCTCTGGCCCTATAATCTTCAAAGGGATCCGAAATATCTGTTCTCAGATTCCACAGAAATAAGGCTAGCAAAGAGATCCAAGACATACAGTTGTAACTCCGTGAGATGAATTAACAGAACACTAAGCATTTTCTCAGAAAGCTTCTTTCCCGATTTCATCTGAGGATATTTCCTTTTTCACCATAGCCCTCTATGGGCTTTGAAATATCACTTTGCCAATTCCACAAGAACTGTCTTAGGGAAAGGCTTCTTGAGGGGAAAGCTGTAACTCGGTGTGATGATTTCACTGAACACAAAGAAGTATCTCAGAAAGCTTCTTTCTCTTTGTTATCAGAGGATATTTCCTTTGGCCCTATAGTCTTCAAAGGGATCTGAAATATCTATTCTCAGATTCCACAGAAATAAGGGTAGCAAAGAGATCCACGAAATACAGATGTAACTTTGTGAGATGAAGTAACAGAACACTAAGTAGTTTCTCAGAAAGCTTCTTTCTCTTTGTTATCGGAGGATATTTCCTTTCGCCCTATAGTCTTCCAAGGAATCCGAAATATCTCTTCTCAGTTTCCACAGAAATAAGGCTAGGAAAGAGATCCACGAAATACAGATGTAACTCTGTGAGATGAATTAACAGAGCACTAAGCAGTTTCTCAGAAAGCTTCTTTCCAGATTTCATCTGAGGATATATCCTTTTTCAACTTAGCCCTCTTTGGGCTTCCAAATGTCACTTTGCCAATTACACAAGAACTGTCTTAGCGAAAGGCTTCTTGAGGGGAAAGCTGTAACTTTGTGAGATGATTTCACAGAACACAAAGAAGTTTCTCAGAAAGCTTCTTTCTCTTTGTTATCGGAGGATGTTTCCTTTGGCCCTATACTCTTCCAAGGGATCTGAAATATCTGCTCTCAGATTCCACAGGAATAAGCCTAGCATAGAGATCCACGAAATTCAGATGTGACCCTGTGAGATGAATTAACAGAACACTAAGCAGTTTCTCAGAAAGCTTCTTTCCAGATTTCATCTGAGGATATTTCCTTTTTCAACATAGCCCTCTATGGGCTTCCAAATATCACTTTGCCAATTCCACAAGAACTGTCTTAGTGAAAGACTTCTTGAGTGGAAAGCTGTAACTCTGTGAGTTGATTTCACAGAACAGAAAGAAGTTTCTCAGAAAGCTTCTTTCTCTTTGTTATCGGAGGATATTTTCTTTGGCCCTACAGTCTTACAAGGGATCCTAAATATCTCTTCTCAGATTCCACAGAAATAAGGCTAGCAAAGAGATCCATGAAATACAGATGTAACTGTGTGAGATGATATAACAGAACGCTAAGCAGTTTCTCAGATAGTTTCTTTCCAGATTTCATCTGAGGATATTTCCTTTTTCACCATTGCAATCTTGGGGCTTCCAAATATCACCCTGGAAATTTCACAAGAACAGTCTTAGCGAGAGGCTTCTTGAGGGGAAAGCTGTAACTCTGTGAGATGATTTCACAGAACACAAAGAAGTTTCTCAGAAACCTTCTTTCTCTTTGTTATCGGAGGATATTTCCTTTGGCTCTATAGTCTTCAAAGGGATCCGAAATATCTGTTCTCAGATTCCACAGAAATAAGGCTAGCAAAGAGATCCACGAAATGCAGATGTAACTCTGTGAGATGATGTAACAGAACACTAAGCAGTTTCTCAGAAAGCTTCTTTCCAGATTTCATCTGAGGATATTTCCTTTTTCAACATAGCCCTCTATGGGCTTCCAAATATCACTTTGCCAATTCCACAAGAACCGTCTTAGCGAAAGGGTTATTGAGGGGAAAGCTGTAACTCGGTGAGATGACTTCACAGAACACAAAGAAGTTTCTCAGAAAGCTTCTTTCTCTTTGTTATCGGAGGATATTTCCTTTGGCCCTATAGTCTTCCAAGGAATCCTAAATATCTCTTCTCAGATTCCACAGAAATAAGGCTAGGAAAGAGATCCACGAAATACAGATGTAACTCTGTGAGATGAATTAACAGAGCACTAAGCAGTTTCTCAGAAAGCTTCTATCCAGATTTCATCTGAGGATATTTCCTTTTTCACCATAGCCCTCTATGGGCTTCGAAATATCACTTTGCCAATTCCCCAAGAACTGTCTTTTCGAAAGTCTTCTTGAGGGGAAAGCTGTAACTCTGTGAGATGATTTCACAGAACACAAAGAAGTTTCTCAGAAAGCTTCTTTCTCTTTGTTACCGGAGGATATTTCCTTTGGCCCTATAGTCTTCAAAGGGATCCAAAATATCTGTTCTCAGATTCCACAGAAATAAGGCTAGCAAAGAGATCCACGAAATACAGATGTAACTTTGTGAGATGAAGTAACAGAACACTAAGCAGTTTCTCAGAAAGCTTCTTTCCAGATTTCATCTGAGGATATTTCCTTTTTCAACATAGCCCTCTATGGGCTTCCAAATATCACTTTGCCAATTCCACAAGAACCGTCTTAGCGAAAGGCTTCTTGAGTGGAAAGCTGTAACTCTGTGAGATGATTTCACAGAACACAAAGAAGTTTCTCAGAAAGCTTCTTTCTCTTTGTTATGGGAGGATATTTCCTTTGGCCCTATAGTCTTCAAAGGGATCCGAAATATCTCTTCTCAGATTCAACAGAAATAAGGCTAGGAAAGAGATCCACGAAATACAGATGTAACTCTGTGAGATGAATTAACAGAGCACTAAGCAGTTTCTCAGAAAGCTTCTTTCCAGATTTCATCTGAGGATATTTCCTTTTTCAACTTAGCCCTCTTTGGGCTTCCAAATGTCACTTTGCCAATTCCACAAGAACTGTCTTAGCGAAAGGCTTCTTGAGGGGAAAGCTGTAACTCTGTGAGATGATTTCACAGAACACAAAGAAGTTTCTCAGAAAGCTTCTTTCTCTTTGTTATCGGACGATGTTTCCTTTGGCCCTGTAGTCTTCCAAGGGATCCGAAATATCTGTTCTCAGATTCCACAGAAATAAGGCTAGCAAAGAGATCCACGAAATACAGATGTAACTCTGTGAGTGGAAGTCACACATCACAGAACAGTTTCTCAGAAAGCTTCTTTCCAGACTTCATCTGAGGATATTTCCTTTTTCACCGTAGCCCTCTATGGGCTTCGAAATATCACTTTGCCAATTCCCCAAGAACTGTCGTAGCGAAAGGCTTCTTGAGGGGAAAGCTGTAACTCTGTGAGATGATTTCACAGAACACAAAGAAGATTCGCAGAAAGCTTCTTTCTCTTTGTTATCGGAGGATGTTTCCTTTGGCCCTATAGTCTTCAAAGGGATCCGAAATATCTCTTCTGAGATTCCACAGAAATAAGGCTAGCAAAGAGATCCAGGACATACAGTTGTAACTCCGTGAGATGAATTAACAGAACACTAAGCATTTTCTCAGAAAGCTTCTTTCCAGATTTCATCTGAGGATATTTCCTTTTTCACCAATGCCCTCTATGGGCTTCCAAATATCACTTTGTCAATTCCACAAGAACTGTCTTAGGGAAAGACTTCTTGAAGGGAAAGCTGTAATTCGGTGTGATGATTTCACAGAACACAAAGAAGTTACTCAGAAAGCTTGTTTCTCTTTGTTATCGGAGGATATTTTCTTTGGCCCTATAGTCTTCAAAGGGATCCGAAATATCTGCTCTCAGAAACCACAGAAATAAGCCTAGCATAGAGATCCACGAAATTCAGATGTCACCCTGTGAGATGAATTTACAGAACACTAAGCAGTTTCTCAGAAAGCTGCTTTCACGATTTCATCTGAGGATATTTCCTTTTTCACCATAGCCCTCTACGGGCTTCCAAATATCACTTTGCCAATTACCCAAGAACTGTCGTAGCGAAAGGCTTCTTGAGGGGAAAGCTGTAACTCTGTGAGATGATTTCACAGAACACAAAGAAGTTTCTCAGAAAGCTTCTTTCTCTTTGTTATCGGAGGATGTTTCCTTTGGCCCTAGTGTCTTCCAAGGGATCCGAAATATCTGTTCTCAGATTCCACCGAAATAAGGCTAGCAAAGATATCAACGAAATACAGATGTAACTCTGTGAGATGAATTAACAGAACACTAAGCATTGTCTCAGAAAGCGTCTTTCCAGATTTCATCTGAGGATATTTCCTTTTTCACCATAACCCTTTAGAGGCTTCCAAGTATCACTTTGCCAATTCCAAAAGAACTGTCTTGCTTCTTGAGGGGAAAGCTGTAACTCTGTGCGTTGATTTCACAGAACACAAGGAAGTTTCTCAGCAAGCTTCTTTCTCTTTGTTATCGGAGGATATTTCCTTTGGCCCTATAGTCTTCAAAGGGATCCGAAATATCTGCTCTCAGATTCCACAGAAATAAGCCGAGAATAGAGATCCACGAAATTCAGATGTGGCCCTGTGAGATGAATGTACAGAACACTAAGCAGTTTCTCAGAAAGCTTCTTTCCCGATTTCATCTGAGGATATTTCCTTTTTCACCATAGCCCTCTACGGGCTTCCAAATATCACTTAGCCAATTCCCCAAGAACTGTCTTAGCGAAAGGCTTCTTGAGGGTAAAGCTGTAACTCTGTGAGATGATTTCACAGAACACAAAGAAGTTTCTCAGAAAGCTTCTTTCTCTTTGTTATCGGAGGCTGTTTCCTTTGGCCCTAGTGTCTTCCAAGGGATCCGAAATATCTGTTCACAGATTCCACCGAAATAAGGCTAGCAAAGAGATCAACGAAATACAGATGTAACTCTGTGAGATGAATTAACAGAACACTAAGCATTTTCTCAGAAAGCGTCTTTCCAGATTTCATCTGAGGATATTTCCTTTTTCACCATAACCCTTTAGCGGCTTCCAAGTATCACTTTGCCAATTCCAAAAGAACTGTCTTGCTTCTTGAGGGGAAACCTGTAACTCTGTGCGATGATTTCACAGAACACAAAGAAGATTCGCAGAAAGCTTCTTTCTCTTTGTTACCGGAGGATATTTCCTCTGGCCCTATAATCTTCAAAGGGATCCGAAATATCTGTTCTCAGATTCCACAGAAATAAGGCTAGCAAAGAGATCCAAGACATACAGTTGTAACTCCGTGAGATGAATTAACAGAACACTAAGCATTTTCTCAGAAAGCTTCTTTCCCGATTTCATCTGAGGATATTTCCTTTTTCACCATAGCCCTCTATGGGCTTTGAAATATCACTTTGCCAATTCCACAAGAACTGTCTTAGGGAAAGGCTTCTTGAGGGGAAAGCTGTAACTCGGTGTGATGATTTCACTGAACACAAAGAAGTATCTCAGAAAGCTTCTTTCTCTTTGTTATCAGAGGATATTTCCTTTGGCCCTATAGTCTTCAAAGGGATCTGAAATATCTATTCTCAGATTCCACAGAAATAAGGGTAGCAAAGAGATCCACGAAATACAGATGTAACTTTGTGAGATGAAGTAACAGAACACTAAGTAGTTTCTCAGAAAGCTTCTTTCTCTTTGTTATCGGAGGATATTTCCTTTCGCCCTATAGTCTTCCAAGGAATCCGAAATATCTCTTCTCAGTTTCCACAGAAATAAGGCTAGGAAAGAGATCCACGAAATACACATGTAACTCTGTGAGATGAATTAACAGAGCACTAAGCAGTTTCTCAGAAAGCTTCTTTCCAGATTTCATCTGAGCATATATCCTTTTTCAACTTAGCCCTCTTTGGGCTTCCAAATGTCACTTTGCCAATTACACAAGAACTGTCTTAGCGAAAGGCTTCTTGAGGGGAAAGCTGTAACTTTGTGAGATGATTTCACAGAACACAAAGAAGTTTCTCAGAAACCTTCTTTCTCTTTGTTATCGGAGGATATTTCCTTTGGCTCTATAGTCTTCAAAGGGATCCGAAATATCTGTTCTCAGATTCCACAGAAATAAGGCTAGCAAAGAGATCCACGAAATGCAGATGTAACTGTGTGAGATGATGTAACAGAACACTAAGCAGTTTCTCAGAAAGCTTCTTTCCAGATTTCATCTGAGGATATTTCCTTTTTCACCATAGCCCTCTAGGGGCTTTCAAATATCACTTTGCCAATTCCACAAAAACTGTCTCAGCGAAAGGCTTCTTGAGGGGAAAGCTGTAACTCTGTGAGATGATTTCACAGAACACAAAGAAGTTTCTCAGAAAGCTTCTTTCTCGTTGTTATCGGAGGATGTTTCCTTTGGCCCTATAGTCTGCCAAGGGATCCGAAATATCTGTTCTCAGATTCCAGAGAAATAAGGCTACCAAAGAGATCCAAGAAATACAGATGTATCTCTGTGAGATGAATTAACAGAACACTAAGCAGTTTCTCAGAAAGCTTCTTTCCCGATTTCATCTGAGGATATTTCCTTTTTCACCAAAGCCCTCTACGGGCTTCCAAATATCACTTTGCCAATTCCACAAGAACTGTCTTAGCGAAAGGCTTCTTGAGGGGAAAGATGTAACTCTGTGAGATGATTTCACAGAACACAAAGCAGTTTCTCAGAAAGCTTCTTTCTCTTTGTTATCGGAGGATATTTCCTTTGGCCCTATAGTACAGAACACTAAGCATTTTCTCAGAAAGCGTCTTTCCAGATTTCATCTGAGGATATTTCCTTTTTCACCATAACCCTTTAGGGGCTTCCAAGTATCACTTTGCCAATTCCACAAGTACTGTCTTGCTTTTTGAGGGGAAAGCTGTAACTCTGTGCGATGATTTCACAGAACACAAAGCAGTTTCTCAGAAAGCTTCTTTCTCTTTGTTATCGGAGGATATTTCCTTTGGCCCTATAGTCTTCCAAGGGATCCGAAATATCTGTTCTCAGATTCCACAGAAATAAGGCTAGCAAAGAGATCCACGAAATACAGATGTAACTTTGTGAGATGAAGTAACAGAACACTAAGCAGTTTCTCAGAAAGCTTCTTTCAGATTTCATCTGAGGATATTTCGTTTTTCAACATAGCCCTCTACGGGCTTCCAAATATCACTTTGCCAATTCCCCAAGAACTGTCGTAGCGAAAGGCTTCTTGAGGGGAAAGCTGTAACTCTGTGAGACGATTTCACAGAACACAAAGAAGTTTCTCAGAAAGCTTCTTTCTCTTTGTTATCGGAGGATGTTTCCTTTGGCCCTAGTGTCTTCCAAGGGATCCGAAATATCTGTTCTCAGATTCCACCGAAATAAGGCTAGCAAAGATATCAACGAAATACAGATGTAACTCTGTGAGATGAATTAACAGAACACTAAGCATTTTCTCAGAAAGCGTCTTTCCAGATTTCATCTGAGGATATTTCCTTTTTCACCATAACCCTTTAGAGGCTTCCAAGTATCACTTTGCCAATTCCAAAAGAACTGTCTTGCTTCTTGAGGGGAAAGCTGTAACTCTGTGCGATGATTTCACAGAACACAAGGAAGTTTCTCAGCAAGCTTCTTTCTCTTTGTTATCGGAGGATATTTCCTTTGGCCCTATAGTCTTCAAAGGGATCCGAAATATCTGCTCTCAGATTCCACAGAAGTAAGCCGAGAATAGAGATCCACGAAATTCAGATGTGGCCCTGTGAGATGAATGTACAGAACACTAAGCAGTTTCTCAGAAAGCTTCTTTCCCGATTTCATCTGAGGATATTTCCTTTTTCACCGTAGCCCTCTACGGGCTTCCAAATATCACTTTGCCAATTCCCCAAGAACTGTCTTAGCGAAAGGCTTCTTGAGGGTAAAGCTGTAACTCTGTGAGATGATTTCACAGAACACAAAGAAGTTTCTCAGAAAGCTTCTTTCTCTTTATTATCGGAGGCTGTTTCCTTTGGCCCTAGTGTCTTCCAAGGGATCCGAAATATCTGTTCACAGATTCCACCGAAATAAGGCTAGCAAAGAGATCAACGAAATACAGATGTAACTCTGTGAGATGAATTAACAGAACACTAAGCATTTTCTCAGAAAGCGTCTTTCCAGATTTCATCTGAGGATATCTCCTTTTTCACCATAACCCTTTAGGGGCTTCCAAGTATCACTTTGCCAATTCCAAAAGAACTGTCTTGCTTCTTGAGGGGAAACCTGTAACTCTGTGCGATGATTTCACAGAACACAAAGAAGATTCGCAGAAAGCTTCTTTCTCTTTGTTACCGGAGGATATTTCCTCTGGCCCTATAATCTTCAAAGGGATCCGAAATATCTGTTCTCAGATTCCACAGAAATAAGGCTAGCAAAGAGATCCAAGACATAGAGTTGTAACTCCGTGAGATGAATTAACAGAACACTAAGCATTTTCTCAGAAAGCTTCTTTCCCGATTTCATCTGAGGATATTTCCTTTTTCACCATAGCCCTCTATGGGCTTTGAAATATCACTTTGCCAATTCCACAAGAACTGTCTTAGGGAAAGGCTTCTTGAGGGGAAAGCTGTAACTCGGTGTGATGATTTCACTGAACACAAAGAAGTATCTCAGAAAGCTTCTTTCTCTTTGTTATCAGAGGATATTTCCTTTGGCCCTATAGTCTTCAAAGGGATCTGAAATATCTATTCTCAGATTCCACAGAAATAAGGGTAGCAAAGAGATCCACGAAATACAGATGTAACTTTGTGAGATGAAGTAACAGAACACTAAGTAGTTTCTCAGAAAGCTTCTTTCTCTTTGTTATCGGAGGATATTTCCTTTCGCCCTATAGTCTTCCAAGGAATCCGAAATATCTCTTCTCAGTTTCCACAGAAATAAGGCTAGGAAAGCTATCCACGAAATACAGATGTAACTCTGTGAGATGAATTAACAGAGCACTAAGCAGTTTCTCAGAAAGCTTCTTTCCAGATTTCATCTGAGGATATATCCTTTTTCAACTTAGCCCTCTTTGGGCTTCCAAATGTCACTTTGCCAATTACACAAGAACTGTCTTAGCGAAAGGCTTCTTGAGGGGAAAGCTGTAACTTTGTGAGATGATTTCACAGAACACAAAGAAGTTTCTCAGAAAGCTTCTTTCTCTTTGTTATCGGAGGATGTTTCCTTTGGCCCTATACTCTTCCAAGGGATCTGAAATATCTGCTCTCAGATTCCACAGGAATAAGCCTAGCATAGAGATCCACGAAATTCAGATGTGACCCTGTGAGATGAATTAACAGAACACTAAGCAGTTTCTCAGAAAGCTTCTTTCCAGATTTCATCTGAGGATATTTCCTTTTTCAACATAGCCCTCTATGGGCTTCCAAATATCACTTTGCCAATTCCACAAGAACTGTCTTAGTGAAAGACTTCTTGAGTGGAAAGCTGTAACTCTGTGAGTTGATTTCACAGAACAGAAAGAAGTTTCTCAGAAAGCTTCTTTCTCTTTGTTATCGGAGGATATTTTCTTTGGCCCTATAGTCTTACAAGGGATCCTAAATATCTCTTCTCAGATTCCACAGAAATAAGGCTAGCAAAGAGATCCATGAAATACAGATGTAACTGTGTGAGATGATATAACAGAACGCTAAACAGTTTCTCAGATAATTTCTTTCCAGATTTCATCTGAGGATATTTCCTTTTTCACCATTGCAATCTTGGGGCTTCCAAATATCACCCTGGAAATTTCACAAGAACAGTCTTAGCGAGAGGCTTCTTGAGGGGAAAGCTGTAACTCTGTGAGATGATTTCACAGAACACAAAGAAGTTTCTCAGAAACCTTCTTTCTCTTTGTTACCGGAGGATATTTCCTTTGGCCCTATAGTCTTCAAAGGGATCCGAAATATCTCTTCTCAGATTCAACAGAAATAAGGCTAGGAAAGAGATCCACGAAATACAGATGTAACTCTGTGAGATGAATTAACAGAGCACTAAGCAGTTTCTCAGAAAGCTTCTTTCCAGATTTCATCTGAGGATATTTCCTTTTTCAACTTAGCCCTCTTTGGGCTTCCAATTGTCACTTTGCCAATTACACAAGAACTGTCTTAGCAAAAGGCTTCTTGAGGGGAAAGCTGTAACTCTGTGAGATGATTTCACAGAACACAAAGAAGTTTCTCAGAAAGCTTCTTTCTCTTTGTTATCGGAGGATGTTTCCTTTGGCCCTATAGTCTTCCAAGGGATCTGATATATCTGTTCTCAGATTCCACAGAAATAAGGCTAGCAAAGAGATTCACGAAATACAGATGTAACTCTGTGAGTGGAAGTCACACATCACACAGCAGTTTCTCAGAAAGCTTCTTTCCAGATTTCATCTGAGGATATTTCCTTTTTCACTATAGCCCTCTTTGGGCTTCGAAATATCACTTTGCCAATTCCTCAAGAACTGTCTTATCGAAAGGCTTCTTGAGGGGAAAGCTGTAACTCTGTGAGATGATTTCACAGAACACAAAGAAGTTTCTCAGAAAGCTTCTTTCTCTTTGTTACCGGAGGATATTTCCTTTGGCCCTATAGTCTTCCAAGGGATCCGAAATATCTGTTCTCAGATTCCACAGAAATAAGGCTAGCAGAGAGATCCAAGACATACAGTTGTAACTCCGTGAGATGAATTAACAGAACACTAAGCATTTTCTCAGAAAGCTTCTTTCCAGATTTCATCTGAGGATATTTCCTTTTTCACCATAGCCCGCTTGGGGCTTTGAAATATCATTTTGCCAATTCCACAAGGACTGTCTTAGGGAAAGGCTTCTTGAGGGAAAATCTGTAACTCTGTGAGATGATTTCACAGAACACAAGGAAGTTACTCAGAAAGCTTCTTTCTCTTTGTTATCGGAGGATATTTCCTTTGGCCCTATAGTCTTCAAAGGGATCCGAAATATCTGCTTTCAGATTCCACAGAAATAAGCCTAGCATAGTGATCCACGAAATTCAGATGTGACCCTGTGAGATGAATTAACAGAACACTAAGCAGTTTCTCAGAAAGCTTCTTTCCAGATTTCATCTGAGGATATTTCCTTTTTCAACATAGCCCTCTATGGGCTTCCAAATATCACTTTGCCAATTCCTCAAGAACTGTCTTAGCGAAAGGCATCTTGAGTGGAAAGCTGTAACTCTGTGAGTTGATTTCACAGAACAGAAAGAAGTTTCTCAGAAAGCTTCTTTCTCTTTGGTATCAGAGGATGTTTCCTTTGGCCCTATAGTCTTCCAAGGGATTCGAAATATCTGTTCTCAGATTCCAGAGAAATAAGGCCAGCAAAGAGATCCACGAAATACAGATGTAACATTGTGAGATGAATTAACAGAACACTAAGCATTTTCTCAGAAAGCTTCTTTCCAGATTTCGTCAGAGGATATTTCCTTTTTCACCATAGCCCTCTATGGGCTTCCAAATATCACTTTGCCAATTCCACAAGAACTGTCTTAGGGAAAGGCTTCTTGAAGGGAAAGCTGTAACTCCGTGTGATGATTTCACTGAACACAAAGAAGTATCTCAGAAAGCTTCTTTCTCTTTGTTATCAGAGGATATTTCCTTTGGCCCTATAGTCTTCAAAGGGATCCGAAATATCTATTCTCAGATTCCACAGAAATAAGGCTAGCAAAGAGATCCACGAAATACAGATATAACCTTGTGAGATGGAGTAAGAGAACACTATGTAGTTTCTCAGAAAGCTTCTTTCCAGATTTCATCTGAGGATATTTCCTTTTTCAACATAGCCCTCTGTGGGCTTCCAAATATCACTTTTCCAATTCCACAAGAACTGTCTAAGCGAAAGGCTTCTTGAGGGGAAAGCTGTAACTCTGTGAGATGATTTCACAGAACACAAAGAAGTTACTCAGAAAGCTTCTTTCTCTTTGTTATCGGAGGATATTTCCTTTGGCCCTATAGTCTTCAAAGGGATCCGAAATATCTGCTCTCAGATTCCACAGAAATAAGCCTAGCATAGAGATCCACGAAATTCAGATGTGACCCTGTGAGATGAATTTACAGAACACTAAGCAGTTTCTCAGAAAGCTTCTTTCCCGATTTCATCTGAGGATATTTCCTTTTTCACCATAGCCCTCTACGGGCTTCCAAATATCAGTTTGCCAATTCCTCAAGAACTGTCTTAGCGAAAGGCTTCTTGAGTGGAAAGCTGTAACTCTGTGAGATGATTTCACAGAACACAAAGAAGTTTCTCAGAAAGCTTCTTTCTCTTTGTTATCGGAGGATGTTTCTTTTGGCCCTAGTATCTTCCAAGGGATCCGAAATATCTGTTCTCAGATTCCACCGAAATAAGGCTAGCAAAGAGATCAACGAAATACAGATGTAACTCTGTGAGATGAATTAACAGAACACTAAGCATTTTCTCAGAAAGCGTCAATCCAGATTTCATCTGAGAATATTTCCTTTTTCAACATAACCCTTTAGGGGCTTCCAAGTATCAGTTTGCCAGTTCCAAAAGAAGTGTCTTGCTTCTTGAGGGGAAACCTGTAAGTCTGTGCGATGATTTCACAGAACACAAAGAAGTTTCTCAGAAAGATTCTTTCTCTTTGTTATCGGAGGATATTACCTTTGGCCCTATAGTCTTCAAAGGGATCCGAAGTATCTGTTCTCAGATTCCACAGAAATAAGGCTAGCAAAGAGATCCACGAAATACAGATGTAACTTTTTGAGATGAAGTAACAGAACACTAAGCAGTTTCTCAGAAAGCTTCTTTCCCGATTTCATCTGAGGATATTTCCTTTATCAACAAAGCCCTCTATGGGCTTCCAAATATCACTTTGCCAATTCCACAAGAACTGTCTGAGCGAAAGGCTTCTTGAGGGGAAAGCTGTAACTCTGTGAGATGATTTCACAGAACACAAAGAAGTTTCTCAGAAAGCTTCTTTCTCTTTGTTAACGGAGGATATTTCCTTTGGCCCCAGTGTCGTCAAAGGGATTCTAAATATCTGTTCTCAGATTCCACAGAAATAAGGCCAGCAAAGAGATCCAGGAAATACAGATGTAACTCTGTGAGATGAATTTACAGAACACTAAACAGTTTCTCAGAAAGCTTCTTTCCAGATTTCATCTGAGGATATTTCCATTATCACCATAGTCCTCTTGGGGCTTCCAAATATCACTTTGCCCATTCCACAAGAACTGTCTTAGCGAAAGGCTTCTTGAGGGGAAAGCTGTAACTCTGTGAGATGATTTCACAGAACACAAAGAAGTTTCTCAGAAAGCTTCTTTCTCTTTGTTATCGGAGGATATTTTCTTTTGCCCCACAGTCTTCAAAGTGATCCGAAATATCTGTTCTCAGATTTCACAGAAATAATGTTAGCAAAGAGATCCACGAAATACAGATGTATCTCTTTCAGATGAATTAACAGAACACTAAACAGTTTCTCAGAGAACTTCTTTCCAGATTTCATCTGAGGATATTTCCTTTTTCACCAAAGCCGTCTATGGGCTTCCAAATATCACTTTGCAATTCCACAAGAACTGTCTTAGCGAAAGGCTTCCTGAAGGGAAAGCTGTAACTCTCTGAGCTGATTTCACAGAACTCAAAGAAGTTTCTCAGAAAGCTTCTTTCTCTTTGTTACCGGAGGATATTTCCTTTGGCCCTATAGTCTTCAAAGGGATCCGAAATATCTGTTCTCAGATGCCACAGAAAAAAGGCTAGCAAAGAGATCCACGAAATACAGATGTAACTCTGTGAGATAAATTACCAGACCACTAAGAAGTTTCTCTGAAAGCTTCTTTCCAGATTTCTTCAGAGGATATTTCCTTTTTCACCATAGCCCTCTATGGGCTTCCAAATATCACTTTGCCAATTCCACAAGAACTGTCTGAGCGAAAGGCTTCTTGAGGGGAAAGCTGTAACTCTGTGAGATGATTTCACAGAACACAAAGAAGTTTCTCAGAAAGCTTCTTTCTCTTTGTTAACGGAGACTATTTCCTTTGGCCCTATAGTCTACAAAGGGATCCGAAATATCTGTTCTCAGATTCCACAGAAATAAGGCCAGCAAAGAGATCCACGAAATACAGATGTAACTCTGTGAGATGATATAACAGAACGCTAAGCAGTTTCGCAGAAAGCTTCTTTCCAGATTTCATGTGAGGATATTTCCTTTTTCACCATAGCCCTCTTGGGGCTTCCAAATATCACTTTGGAAATTTCACAAGAACTTTCTTAGCGAGAGGCTTCTTGAGGGAAAACTGTAAATCTGTTAGATGATTTCACAGAACACAAAGAAGTTTCTCAGAAAGCTTCTTTCTCTTTGTTACCGGAGGATATTTCCTTTGGCCCTATAGTCGTCAAAGGGATCCGAAATATCTGTTCTCAGATTCCACAGAAATAAGGCTAGCAAAGAGTTCCACGAAATGCAGAAGTAACTCTGTGAGATGAAGTAACAGAACACTAAGCAGTTTCTCAGAAAGCTTCTTTCCAGATTTCACCTGAGGGTATTTCCTTTTTCACCATAGCCCTCTTGGGGCTTCCAAATATCACTTTGCCCATTCCACAAAAACTGTCTTGGCGAAAGGCTTCTTGAGGGGAAAGCTGTAACTCTGTGAGATGATTTCACAAAACAAAGAAGTTTCTCAGAAAGCTTCTTTCTCTTTGTTATCGAAGGATGTTTACTTTGGCCCTAGTGTCTTCAAAGGGATCCCAAATATCTACTCTCAGATTCCACAGAAATAAGCCTAGCAAAGAGATCCAAGAAATACAGATGTAACTCTGTGAGATGAATTAACAGAACTCTAAGCACTTTCTCAGAAAGCTTCTTTCCCGATTTCATCTGAGGATATTTCCTTTCTCACCATAGCCCTCTATGGGCTTCCAAACATCACTTTGCCCATTCCACAAGAACTATCTTAGCGAAAGGCTTCTTGAGGGGAAAGCTGTAACTCTGTGAGATGATTTCACCAAACAAAGAAGTTTCTCAGAAAGCTTCTTTCTCTTTGTTATCGGAGGATGTTTCCTTTGGCCCTAGTGTCTTCCAAGGGATCCGAATTATCTGTTCTCAGTTTCCACCGAAATAAGGCTAGCAAAGAGATCAACGAAATACAGATGTAACACTGTGAGATGAATTAACAGAACACTAAGCATTTTCTCAGAAAGCGTCTTTCCAGATTTCATCTGAGGATATTTCCTTTTTCACCATAACCCTTTAGGGGCTTCCAAGTATCACTTTCCCAATTCCAAAAGAACTGTCTTGCTTCTTGAGGGGAAAGCTGTAACTCTGTGCGATTATTTCACAGAACACAAAGAAGTTTCTCAGAAAGCTTCTTTCTCTTTGTTATCGGAGGATATTTCCTTTGCCCCTATAGTCTTCAAAGGGATCCGAAATATCTGTTCTCAGATTCAACAGAAATAAGGCTAGCAAAGAGATCCACGAAATGCAGATGTGACTCTGTGAGATGAAGTAACAGAACACTAAGCAGTTTCTCAGAAAGCTTCTTTCCAGATTTCATCTGAGGATATTTCCTTTTTCACCATAGCCCTCTAGGGGCTTTCAAATATCACTTTGCCAATTCCACAAGAACTGTCTTAGCGAAAGGCTTCTTGAGGGGAAAACTGTAACTCTGTGTGATGATTTCACAGAACACAAAGAAGTTTCTCAGAAAGCTTCTTTCTCTTTGTTATCAGAGGATGTTTCCTTTGGCCCTATAGTCTTCCAAGGGATCCGAAATATCTGTTCTCAGATTCCAGAGAAATAAGGCCAGCAAAGAGATCCACGAAATACAGATGTAACATTGTGAGATGAATTAACAGAACAATAAGCATTTTCTCAGAAAGCTTCTTTCCAGATTTCATCTGAGGATATTTCCTTTTTCACCATAGCCCTCTATGGGCTTCCAAATATCACTTTGCCAATTCCACAAGAACTGTCTAAGCGAAAGGCTTCTTGAGGGGAAAGCTGTATCTCTGTGAGATGATTTCACAGAACACAAAGAAGTTACTCAGAAAGCTTCTTTCTCTTTGTTATCGGAGGATATTTCCTTTGGCCCTATAGTCTTCAAAGGGATCCGAAATATCTGCTCTCAGATTCCACAGAAATAAGCCTAGCATAGAGATCCACGAAATTCAGATGTGACACTGTGAGATGAATTTACAGAACAGTACGCAGTTTCTCAGACAGCTTCTTTCCCGATTTCATCTGAGGATATTTCATTTTTCACCAGAGCCCTCTACGGGCTTCCAAATATCACTTTGCCAATTCCCCAAGAACTGTCTTAGTGAAAGGCTTCTTGAGGGTAAAGCTGTAACTCTGTGAGATGATTTCACAGAACACAAAGAAGTTTCTCAGAAAGCTTCTTTCTCTTTATTATCGGAGGATGTTTCCTTTGGCCCTAGTGTCTTCCAAGGGATCCGAAATATCTGTTCTCAGATTCCACCGAAATAAGGCTAGCAAAGAGATCAACGAAATACAGATGTAACTCTGTGAGATGAATTAACAGAACACTAAGCATTTTCTCAGAAAGCGTCTTTCCAGATTTCATCTGAGGATATTTCCTTTTTCACCATAACCCTTTAGGGGCTTCCAAGTATCACTTTCCCAATTCCAAAAGAACTGTCTTGCTTCTTGACGGGAAAGCTGTAAGTCTGTGCGATGATTTCACAGAACACAAAGAAGTTTCTCAGAAAGCTTCTTTCTCTTTGTTATCGGAGGATATTTCCTTTCGCCCTATTGTCTTCAAAGGGATCCGAAATATCTGTTCTCAGATTCCACAGAAATAAGGCTAGCAAAGAGATCCACGAAATACAGATGTAACTTTGTGAGATGAAGTAACAGAACACTAAGTAGTTTCTCAGAAAGCTTCTTTCCAGATTTCATCTGAGGATATTTCCTTTTTCAACATAGCCCTCTATGGGCTTCCAAATATCACTTTTCCAATTCCACAAGAACTGTCTAAGCGAAAGGCTTCTTGAGGGGAAAGCTGTAACTCTGTGAGATGATTTCACAGAACACAAAGAAGTTACTCAGAAAGCTTCTTTCTCTTTGTTATAGGAGGATATTTCCTTTGGCCCTATAGTCTTCAAAGGGATCCGAAATATCTGCTCTCAGATTCCACAGAAATAAGCCTAGCATAGAGATCCACGAAATTCAGATGTGACCCTGTGAGATGAATTAACAGAACACTAAGCAGTTTCTCAGAAAGCTTCTTTCCAGATTTCATCTGAGGATATTTCCTTTTTCAACATAGCCCTCTATGGGCTTCCAAATATCACTTTGCCAATTCCACAAGAACTGTCTTAGCGAAAGGCATCTTGAGTGGAAAGCTGTAACTCTGTGAGTTTATTTCACAAAACAGAAAGAAGTTTCTCAGAAATCTTCTTTCTCTTTGTTATCGGAGGATATTTTCTTTGGCCGTATTGTCTTCCAAGGGATCCTAAATATCTCTTCTCAGATTCCACAGAAATAAGGCTAGCAAAGAGATGCATGAAATACAGATGTAACTCTGTGAGATGATGTAACAGAACGCTAAGCAGTTTCTCAGAAAGTTTCTTTCCAGATATCATCTGAGGATATTTCCTTTTTCACCATTGCAATCTTGGGGCTTCCAAATATCACCCTGGAAATTTCACAAGAACTATCTTAGCGAGAGGCTTCTTGAGGGCAAACTGTAATTCTGTTAGATGATTTCACAGAACACAAAGAAGTTTCTCAGAAAGCTTCTTTCTCTTTGTTATCGGAGGATGTTTCCTTTCTCCCTATAGTCTTCCAAGGGATTCGAAATATCTGTTCTCAGATTCCAGAGAAATAAGGCTAGCAAAGAGATCCACGAAATACAGATGTAACTCTGTGAGATGAATTAACAGATCACTAAGCAGTTCCTCAGAAAGCTTCTTTCCAGATTTCATCTGAGGATATTTCCTTTTTCACCATAGCCCTCTTGGGGCTTCCAAATATCACTTTGCCCATTCCACAAGAACTGTCTTAGTGAAAGGCTTCTTGCAGGGAAAGCTGTGACTCTGTGAAATGATTTCACAGAACACAAAGAAGTTTATCAGAAAGCTTCTTTCTCTTTGTTATCGGAGGATATTTCCTTTGGTCCTATAGTCTTCAAAGGGATCCGAAATATCTGTTCTCGGATTCCACAGAAATAAGGCCAGCAAAGAGATCCACGAAATACAGATGTAACCCTGTGAGATGAATTAACAGAACACTAAGCAGTTTCTCAGAAAGCTTCTTTCCAGATTTCATCTGAGGATATTTCCTTTTTCACCTTAGCCCTCAATGGGCTTCCAAATATCACTTTGCCAATTCCACAAGAACTGTCTTAGCGAAAGGCTTCTTGAGGGGAAAGCTGTAACTCTGTGAGATGATTTCACAGAACACAAAGAAGTTTCTCAGAAAGCTTCTTTCTCTTTGTTATCGGAGGATGTTTCCTTTGGCCCTAGTGTCTTCCAAGGGATCCGAAATATCTGTTCTCAGATTCCACCGAAATAAGGCTAGCAAAGAGATCCACGAAATACAGATGTAACTCTGTGAGATGAATTTACAGAACACTAAGCATTTTCTCAGAAAGCGTCTTTCCAGATTTCATCTGAGGATATTTCCTTTTTCACCATAACCCTTTAGGGTCTTCAACATATCACTTTGCCAATTCCACAAGAACTGTCTTAGTGAAAGGCTTCTTGAGGGGAAAGCTGTAACTCTGTGAGATGATTTCACAGAACACAAAGAAGTTTCTCAGCAAGCTTCTTTCTCTTTGTTATCGGAGGATATTTCCTTTGGCCCTATAGTCTTCAAAGGGATCCGAAATATCTGTTCTCAGATTCTACAGAAATAAAGCTAGCAAACAGATCCACGAAATACAGATGTAACCCTGTGAGATGAATTAACAGAACACTAAGCACTTTCTCAGAAAGCTTCTTTCCAGATTTCATCTGAGGATATTTCCTTTTTCACCTCAGCCCTCTATGGGTTTCCAAATATCACTTTGCCAATTCAACAAGAACTGTCTTAGCGAAAGGCTTCTTCAGGGGAAAGCTGTAACTCTGTGAGATGATTTCACAGAACACAAAGAAGTTTCTCAGAAATCTTCTTTCTCTTTGTTATCGGAGGATATTTCCTTTGGCCCTACAGTCTTCCAAGGGATCCGAAATATCTGTTCTCAGATTCCACAGAAATAAGGCTAGCAAAGAGATCCAAGAAATACAGATGTAACCCTGTGAGAAGAATTACCAGACCACTAAGCAGTTTCTCAGAAAGTTTCTTTCCAGATTTCATCTGAGGATATTTCCTTTTTCACCATAGCCCTCTAAGAGCTTCCAAATATCACTTTGCCATTGCACAAGAACTGTCTGAGTGAAAGGCTTCTTGAGGGGAAAGCTGTAACTCTGTGAGATGATTTCACAGAACACAAATAAGTTTCTCGGAAAACTTCTTTCAATTTGATATCGGTGGATATTTCCTTTGGCCCTATAAACTTCAAAGGGAACCGAAATATCTGGTCTCAGATTAAACAGAAATAAGGCTAGCAAAGAGATTCACGAAATACAGATGTAACTCTGTGAGTGGAAATCACACATCACAGAGCAGTTTCTCAGAAAGCTTCTTTCCAGATTTCATCTGAGGATATTTCCTTTTTCACCATAGCCCTCTCCGCCTTCCAAATATCACTTTGCCAATTCCACAAGAACTGTCTTAGCGAAAGGTTTCTTGAGGGGAAAGCTGTAACTCTGTGAGATGATTTCACAGAACTCAAAAAAGTTTCTCAGAAAGCTTCTTTCTGTTTGTTATCGGAGGATGTTTCCTTTTGCCCTATAGTCTTCAAAGGGATCCGAAATATCTGTTCTCAAATTCCACAGAAATAAGCCTAGCAAAGAGATCCACGAATTATCGATGTAACTCTTTTAGATGAATTAACAGAACACTAAGCAGTTTCTCAGAAAGCTTCTTTCCAGATTTCATCTGAGGATATTTCCTTTTTCAACATAGCCCTTTTAGGGCTTCCAAATATCACTTTGCCAATTCCACAAGAACTGTCTGAGCGAAAGGCTTCTTCAGGGGAAAGCTGTAACTCTGTGAGATGATTTCACAGAACACAAAGAAGTTTCTCAGAAAGCTTCCTTCTCTTTGTTAACGGAGGATGTTTCCTTTGGCCCTTGTGTCTTCAAATGGATCCGAAATATCTGTTCACAGATTCCACAGAAATAAGAGTAGCAAAGAGATCCACGAAATACAGATGTAACTTTTTGAGATGAATTAACAGACCACTAAGCAGTTTCTCAGAAAGCTTCTTTCCAGATTTCATCTGAGGATATTTCCTTTTTCACCACACCCCTCTATGGGATTCTAAATATCACTTTGCCAATTCCACAAGAACTGTCTTAGCGAAAGGCTTCTTGAAGGGAAAGCTGTAACTCTGTGAGATGATTTCACAGAACACAAAGAAGTTTCTCAGAAAGCATCTTTCTCTTTGTTATCGGAGGATATTTCCTTTGGCCCTATAGTCTTCCAAGGGATTCGAAATATCTGTTCTCAGATTCCACAGAAATAAGGGTAGCAAAGAGATCCACGAAATACAGATGTAACTATGTGAGATGAATTAACAGAACACTAAGCAGTTTCTCAGAAAGTTTCTTTCCAGATTTCATCGGAGGATATTTCCTTTTTCACCAGAGCCCTCTTGGGGCCTCCAAATATCACTTTGCCAATTGCACAAGAACTATGTTAGCGAAAGGCTTCTTTAGAGGAAAGCTGTAACTCTGTTAGATGATTTCACAGAACACAAAGATGTTTCTCAGAAAGATTTTTTCTCTTTGTTATCAGAGGATATTTCCTTTGGCCCTACAGTCTTCCAAGGGATCCGAAATATCTGTTCTCAGAATCCACAGAAATAAGGTTAGCAAAGAGATCCATGAAATACATATGTAATTCTGTGAGATGAATCAACAGAACACTAAGCAGTTTCTCAGAAAGCTTCTTTCCACATTTCATCAGAGTATATTTCCTTTTTCACCATAGCCCTCAATGGGCTTCCAAATATCACTTTGCAAATTCCACAAGAACTGCCTTAGCGAAAGGCTCCTTGAGGGGAAAGCTCTAACTCTGTGAGATGATTTCACAGAACAGAAAGAAGTATATCAGGAAGCTTCTTTCTCTTTGTTATCGGAGGATATTTCCTTTGGCCCTATAGTCTTCAAAGGGATCCGAAATATCTGTTCACACATTCCACAGAAATAAGGCTAGCAAAGAGATCCACGAAGTACAGATGTAATTCCGTGAGTGGAAGTCACACATCACAGACCAGTTTCTCAGAAAGCTTCTTTCCAGATTTCATCTGAGGATATTTCCTTTTTCACCATAGACCTCTATGGGCTTCCAAATATCACTTTGCCAATTCCACAAGAACTGTCTTATCGAAAGTCTTATTAAGGGGAAAGCTGTAACTCTGTGAGATGATTTCACAGAACACAAAGAAGTTTCTCAGAAAGCTTCTTTCTCTTTGTTAACCGAGGATATTTCCTTTGGCCCCAGTGTCTTCAAAGGGATCCGAAATATCTGTTCTCAGATTCCACAGAAATAAGGCTAGCAAAGAGATCCACGAAATACAGATGTAACTCTGTGAGATGAATTATTAGACCACTAAGCAGTTTCTCAGAAAGCTTCTTTCCAGATTTCATCTGAGGATATTTCCTTTTTCACCATAGCCCTATAAGAGCTTCCAAATATCACTTTGCCAATTCCACAAGAACTGTCTGAGTGAAAGGCTTCTTGAGGGAAAAGCTGTAACTCTGTGAGGTGATTTCACAGAACAAAAAGAAGTTTCTCAGAAAGCTTCTTTCTCTTTGTTATCGGAGGATATTTCCTTTGGCCCTATAGTCTTCAAATGGATCCCAAATATCTGTTCTCAGATTCCACAGAAATAAGGCTCGCAAAGAGATCCACGAAATACTGATGTAACTCTGTGAGTGGAAGTCAAACATAAGAGCAGTTTCTCAGAAAGCTTCTTTCCAGATTTCATCTGAGGATATTTCCTTTTTCACCGTAGCCCTCTATGGGCTTCCCAATATCACTTTGCCAATTCCACAAGAACTGTATTTGCGAAAGGCTGCCTGAGGGGAAGGCTGTAACTCTGTGAGATTATTTCAGAGAACGCAAAGATGTTTCTCAGAAAGCTTCATTCTCTTTGTTATCGGAGGATATTTCCTTGGGCCCTATAGTCTTCAAAGGGATGCGAAATATCTGTTCTCAGATTCCAGAGAAATAACGCTAGCAAAGAGTTCCACGAAATACACATGTAACTCTGTGAGATGAAACAACAGAACAGTAAGCAGTTTCTTAGAAAGCTTCTTTCCAGATTTCATCTGAGGATATTTCCTTTATCACCGTGGCCCTCTATGGGCTTCCAAATATCACTTTGCCAATTCCACAAGAACTGTCTTAGCGAAAGGCTTCCGAAGCGGAAAGGTGTAACTTTGTGTGATGATTTCACAGAGCACAAAGAAGTTTCTCAGAAAGCTTTTTTCTCTTTGTTATCGGAGGATATTTCCTTTGGACATATAGTCTTCAAACGAATCCGTAATATCTGTTCTCAGATTCCACAGAAATAAGGCTAGCAAAGAGATCCACGAAATACAGATGTAACTCTGTGAGTGGAGGTCACACATAAGAGCAGTTTCTCAGAAAGCTTCTTTCCAGATTTCATCTGAGGATATTTCCTTTTTCACCCTAGCCCTCTATGAGCTTACAGATGTCACTTTGACAATTCCACAAGAACTGTCTTAGCGAAAGGCTTCCTGAGGGGAAAGCTGTAACTCTGTGTGATGATTTCACAGAACAGAAAGAAGTTTCTCAGAAAGCTTCTTTCTCTTTGTTATCGGAGGATATTTCCTTTGGCCTATATTCTTCAAAGGAATCCGAAATATCTGTTCTCAGATTCCACAGAAATAAGGCTACCAAAGTGATCCACGAAATACAGATGTAACTCTGTGAGATGAATTAACAGAACACTAAGTAGTTTGTCAGAAAGCTTCTTTCCAGATTTCATCTGAGGATATTTCCTTTTTCAAGATAGCCCTCTATGGGCTTTCAAATATCACTTTGCCAATTCCACAAGAACTGTCTTAGCGAAAGGCTTCTTGAGGGGAAAGCTGTAATTCTGTGAGATGATTTCACAGAACACAAAGAATTTCCTCAGAAAGCTTCTTTCTCTTTGTTATCGGAGGATATTTCCTTTGGCCCTATAGTCTTCAAAGGGATCCGCAATATTTCTTCTCAGATCCCATAGAAATAAGGCTAACAAGGAGATCCACGAAATACGGAAGTAACTATGTGAGTGGAAGTCACACATCACAAAGCAGTTTCTCAGAAAGCTTCTTTTCAGTTTTTCCCTGAGGATATTTTCTTTTTCACCATAGCCCTCTAAGGGCTTCCAAATATCAATTTGTGTATTCCACAAGAACAGCCTTAGCGAGAGGCCTCTTGAGGAGAAAACTGTAACCCTGTGAGATGAATTAACAGAACACTAAGCAGTTTCTCAGAAAGCTTCATTCCAGATTTCATCTGAGGTAATTTCCTTTTCACCATAGCCCTCTATGGGCTTCGAAATATCACCTTGCAAATTCCACAAGAACTGTCTTAGAGAAAGGCTTCTTGAGGGGTAAGCAGTAACTCTATGAGATGATTCCACAGAACAGAAAGAAGTTTCACATAAAGCTTCTTTTTCTTTGTTATCGCAGGATATTTCCTTAGGCCCTATAGTCTTCAAAGGGATCCGAAATATGTGTTCTCAGATTCCACAGAAATAAGGCTAGCAAAGAGATCCACGAAATACAGATGTAACTCTGTGAATGGAAGTCACACCTCACAAAGCAGTTTCTCAGAAAGTTTCTTTTCAGTTTTTCTCTGAGGATATTTTCCTTTTCACCATAGCCCACTATGGGCTTCCAAATATCACTTTGCGAAATCCACAAGAGCAGGCTTAGCGAGGGGCTTCCTGAGGGGAAAGCTGTAACTCTGTGAGATGAATTGACAAAACACTAAGCAGTTTCTCAGAAATCTTCTTTCCAGATTTCATCTGAGGATATTTCCTTTTTAACCATAGCCCTCTATGGGCTTCCAAGTATCACTTTGCGAAATCCATAAGAACTGTCTTAGCGAAAGGCTTCTTGAGGGGAAAGCTGAAACTCAGTGAGATGATTTCATAGAACACAAAGAAGTTTCTCAGAAACCTTCTTTCTCTTTGTTATCGGAGGATATTTCCTTTGGCCCTATAGTCTTCAAAGGGATCCGAAATATCTGTTCTCAGATTCCAAAGAAATAAGGCTACAAAAGATATCCTAGAAATACAGACGTAACTCTGTGAATGGAAGTGAAACATCACAAAGCAGTTTCCCAGAAAGCTTTTTTCCAGTTTTTCTCTCAGGAAAATTTCTTTTTCACCAGAGCCCTCTATGGGCTTCCAAATATCACTTTGCGAATTCCACAAGAACAGGCTTAGCGAGCGGCCTCTTGAGGGGAAAGCTGTAACTCTGTGAGATGAATTAACAGAACACTAAGTAGTTTCTCAGAAAGCTTCTTTCTCTTTGTTATCGTAGGATATTTCCTTTGGCCCTAGAGTCTTCAAAGGGATCCGAAATATCTGTTCTCAGATTCCTCAGAAATAAGGCTAGCAAAGAGATCCAAGAAATACAGATGTAACTTTGTGAGATGAATTAACAGAACACTAAGCAGTTTCCCAGAAAGCTTCCTTCCAGATTTCATCTGAGGATATTTCCTTTTTCACCATAGCCTTCTATGGGCTTCCAAATATCACTTTGCCAATTCCACAAGAAATGTCTTAGTGAAAGGCTTCTAGAGGGAAATCTGTATCTCTGTCAGATGATTTCACAGAACACAAAGAAGTTTCTCAGAAAGCTTCTTTCTCTTTGTTATCGGAGGATATTTCCTTTGGCCCTATAGTCTTAATTGGGATCTGTAATATCTGTTATCAGATTCCATAGAAATAGGGCTAGCAAAGAGATCCAAGAAACACGGATGTAACTCTGTGAGTGGAAGTCACACATCACAAAGTTGTTTCTCAGAAAGCTTCATTCCACTTTTTCTGTGAGGATATTTTCTTCTTCACCCTAGCCCGCTATGGGCTTCCAAATATCACTTTGCCCATTCCACAAGAACTATCTTAGCGAAAGGCTTCTTGAGGGGAAAGCTGTAACTCGGTGAGATGATTTCACAGAACACAAAGAAGTTTCTCAGAAAGCTTCTTTCTCTTTGTTATCGGAGGATATTTCCTTTGGCCCTAAAGTCTTCAATGGGATGCGAAATATCTGTTCTAAGATCCGGAGAAATAACGCTAGCAAAGAGATCCACGAAATACAGATGGAACTCAGTGAGATGAATTAACAGAAGACTCAGCAGTTTCTTAGAAAGTTTCTTTCCAGATTTCATCTGAGCATATTTCCTTTTTCACTCTAGCCGGCTATGGGCTTCCAAATATCACGTTGCCAATTCCACAAGAACTGTCTTAGCGAAAGGCGTCTTGAGTGGAAAGCTGTAACTCTGTGAGATTATTTCAGAGAACCCGAAGAAATTTCTCAGAAAGCTTATTTCTGTTTGTTATCGGAGGATATTTCCTTTGGCCCTATAGTCTTCCAAGGGATCCGAAATATCTGTTCTTAGATTCCACAGAAATAAGGCTAGCAAAGAGATCCACGAAATATAGATGTAACACTGTCAGTGTTAGTCAAACTTAAGAGCAGTTTCTCAGAAAGCTTCTTTCCAGATTTCGTCTGAGGACATTTCCTTTTTCACCGTAGCCCTCTATGGGCTTCCAAATATCACTTTGCCAATTCCACAAGAACTATCTTAGCGAAAGGCTTCTTTGAAGGAAAGCTGTAACTCTGTGAGATGATTTCACAGAACATAAATAAGTTTCTCAGAAAGCTTCTTTCTCTTTGTTATCGGAGGATATTTCCTTTGCCCCTATAGTCTTCAAAGGGATCCGAAATATCTGTTCTCAGATTCCACAGCAATAAGGCTAGCAAAGAAATCCACGATATTCAGATGTAACTCTGTGATGGAAGTCACACATCACAGAGCAGTTTCTCAGAAAGCTTATTTCCAGATTTCATCTGAGGATAATTCCTTTTTCACCATAGCCCTCTATGGGCTTCCAAATATCACTTTGCCAATTCCACAAGAACTGTCTTAAGGAAAGGGTACTTGAGGGGAAAGCTGTAACTCTGTGAAATGATTTCACAGAACACAAAGAAGTTTCTCAGAAAGCTTCTTTCTCTTTGTTATCGGAGGATATTTCCTTTGGCCCTATAGTCTTCAAAGGGATCCGAAATATCTGTTCTCAGATTCCACAGAAATAAGGCTAGCAAAGAGATCACCGAAATACAGATGTAACTCTGTGAGATGAATTAACAGAACACTAAGCAGTTTATCAGAAAGCTTCTTTCCAGATTTCATCTGAGGATATTTCCTTTTTCACCATAGCCCTCTATGGGCTTCCAAATATCACTTTGCCCATTCCACAAGAACTGTCTTAGCGAAAGGCTTCTTGAGGGGAAAGCTGCAACTCTGTGAGATGATTTCACAGAACACAAAGAAGTTTCTCAGAAAGCTTCTTTCTCTTTGTTATCGGAGGATATTTCATTTCACCCTATAGTCTTCAAAGGGTTCCGAAATATATGTTCTCAGATTCCACAGAAATAAGGCTAGCAAAGAGATCCACGAAATACAGATGTAACTCTGTGAGATGACTTAACAGAACACTAAGCAGTTTCTCACAAAGCTTCTTTCCAGATTTCAACTGATTATATTTCCTTTTTCACCATAACCCTCTATTGGCTTCCAAATATCACTTTGCCAATTCCACAAGAACTGTCTTTGCGAAAGGCTTCCCGAGGGGATAGCTGTAACTCTGCATGATGATTTCACAGAACACAAAGAAGTTTCTCAGAAAGCTTTTTTCTCTTTGTTATCGGAGGATATTTCCTTTGACCCTATAGTCTTCCAAGGGATACGTAATATCTGTTCTCAGATTCCAAAGAAATAAGGCCAGCAAAGAGATCCAAGCAATACAGATGTAACTGTGTGAGATGAATTAAGAGAACACTAAGCAGTTTCTCAGACAGCTTCTTTCCAGATTTCATCTGAGGATATTTCCTTTTTCACCATAGCCCTCTATGGGCTTCCAAATATCACTAGCGAATTCCACAAGAACAGGCTTAGCGAGCGGCCTCTTGAGGGGAAATCTGTAACTCTGTGAGATGAATTAACAGAACCGTAAGTAGTTTTTCAGAAACCTTCTCTCCAATTTTTCTCTGAGGATATTGTCTTTTTCACCGAACATCTCTATGGGCTTTCAAATATCACTTTGCAAATTCCACAAGAACTGTCTTAGCGAAAGGCTTCTTGAGGGAAAGCTGTAATTCTGTGAGATTGTTTCACAGAACACAAAGAAGTTTCTCAGAAAGCTTCTTTCTCTTTGTCATCTGAGGATATTTCCTTTAGCCTATAGTCTTCAAAGGGATGCGAAATATCTGTTCTCAGATTCCACAGAAATAAGGCTAGCAAAGAGATCCATGAAATACAGACGTAACTCTGGGAGTGGAAATCAAACATCACAAAGCAGTTTCTCAGAAAGCTTCTTTGCAGTTTTTCTCTGAGGATATTTTCTTTGTCACCATAGCCTTCTAAGGACTTGCAAATATCACTTTGCGAATTCCACAAGAATAGGCTTAGCGAGTGGCCTCTTCAGGGGAAAGCTGTAACTCTGTGAGATGAATTATCAGAACACTAAGCATTTTCTCAGAAAGCTTCTTTACAGTTTTCATCTGAGGACACTTAGTTTTTCACCATAGCCCTCTAGGGGCTTCCAAATATCACTTTGCAAATTCCACAAGAACTGTCTTAGCGTACGGCTTCTTGAGGGGAGAGCTGTAATTCTGTGAGGTGATTTCAGAGAACACAAAGAAGTTTCTCAGAAAGCTTCTTTCTCTTTGTTATCGGAAGATATTTACTTTGGCCCTATAATCTTCTAAGGAATCCGAAATATCTGTTCTCACATTCCACAGAAATAAGGCTAGCAAAGAGATCCACGAAATACAGACGTAACTCTGTGAGTAAAAATCAAACATCACAAAGCAGTTTCTCAGAAAGATTCTTTCCAGTTTTTCTCTGAGGATAATTTCTTTTTCACCATAGCCCTCTATGGGCTTGCAAATATCACTTTGCGAATTCCACAAGAATAGGCTTAGCGAGTGGCCTCTTCAGGTAAAAGCTGTAACTCTGTGAGATGAATTATCAGAACACTAAGCAGTTTCTCAGAAAGCTTCTTTCCAGTTTTCATCCGAGGACATTTAGTTTTTCACCATGGCCCTCTAGGGGCTTCCAAATATCACTTTGCAAATTCCACAAGAACTGTCTTAGCGAAAGGCTTCTTGAGGGGAAAGCTGTAATTCTGTGAGATGATTTCACAGAACACAAAGAAGTTTCTCAGAAAGCTTCTTTCTCTTTGTGATCGGAAGATATTTACTTTGGCCCTATAATCTTCAAAGGGATCCGAAATATCTCTTCTCAGATTCCACAGAAATAAGGCTAGCAAAGAGATCCACGAAATACAGCTGTAACTCTGTGAGTGGAAGTCACAAATCACAAAGCAGTTTCTCAGAAAGATTCTTTCCTGTTGCTGTCTGAGGATATTTTCTTTTTCACCATAGCCCTCTATGGGCTTCCAAATATCACTCTGCGAACTCCACAAGAACAGGCTTAGCGAGCGGCCGTTTGAGGGGAAAGCTGTAACTCTGTGAGATGAATTAACAGAACTCTAAGCTGTTTCTCAGAAAGCTTCTTTCCAGGTTTCATCTGATGATATTTCCTTTTTTACCATAGCCTTCTATGGGCTTCCAAATATCACTTTGCAAATACCGCAAGAACTGTCTTAGCGAAAGGCTTCTTGAAGGGAAAGCTGTATCTCTGTGAGATGATTTCACAGAACACAAAGAAGTTTCTCAGAAAGCTTCTTTCTCTTTGTTATCTGAGGATGTTTCCTTTGGCCCTATATTCTTCAAAGGGATCCGAAAAATCTGTTCTCAGTTTCCAGAGAAATAAGGCTAGCAAACACATCCACGAAATACAGATGTAATTCTGTGAGTGGAAGTCACACATCACAAAGCAGTTTCGCAGAAAGCTTCTTTCCAGTTTTTCTCCCAGGATATTTTCGTTTTCACCATAGCCCTCTATGGGCTTCCAAATATCACTTTTCGAATTCCACAACAACAGGCTTAGCGAGCGGTCTCTTGAGGGGAAAACTGTAACTCTGTGAGATGAATAAACACATCACTAAGCAGTTTCTCAGAAAACTTCTTTCCAGATTTCATCTGACGATATTTCCTTTTTCACCATAGCCCTCTAAGGGCTTCCAAATATCACTTTGCAAATTCCATAAGAACTGTCTTAGCGAAAGGCTTCTTGAGGGGAAAGCTGTAACTCTGTGAGACGATTTCAGAGAACACAAAGAAATTTCTCAGAAAGCTTATTTCTCTTTGTTATTGGAGGATATTTCCTTTGGCCCTAGAGTCTTCAATTGAATCCGATATATGTGTTCTCTGATTCCACAGAAATAAGGCTATCAAAGAGGTCCACGAAATACAGATGTAACTCTGTGAGTGGAAGTCACACATCACAAAGCAGTTTCTCAGAAAGCTTCTTTCCAGTTTTTCTCTGAGGATATTTTCTTTTTCACCCTAGCCCTCTATGGGCTTCCAAATACACTTTGCGAATTCCACAAGAACAGGCTTAGCGAGTGGTCTCTTCAGGGGAAAGCTGTAACTCTGTGAGATGAATTAACAGAACACTAAGCAGTGTCTCAGAAAGCTTCTTCCAGTTTTCATCTGAGGACATTTAATTTTTCACCATAGCCCTCTAGGGGCTTCCAAATATCACTTTGCGAATTCCACAAGAACACTTAGCGAGCGGCCTCTTGAGGAGAAAGCTGTAACTCTGTGAGATGAATTAACAGAACACTAAGCAGTTTCTCAGAAAGCTTCTTTCCAGATTTCATCGGAAGATATTTCCTTTTTCACCATAGCCCTCTGAGGGCTTCCAAATATCACTTTGCAAATTCCACAAGAAACGTATTAGCAAAAGGCTTCTTGAGGGGAAAGCTGTAACTCTGCGAGATGATTTCACAGAACACAAGAAGTTTTTCAGAAAGCTAGTTTCTCTTTGTTATCAGAGGATATTTCCTTTGGCCCTATAGCCTTCAAAGGGATCCGAAATATCTGTTCTCAGATTCCACAGAAATAAGGCTAGAAACGGGATCCACGAAATACAGACGTAATTTTGTGAGTGGAAGTCACACATCACAAAGCAGTTTCTCAGAAAGCTTCTTTCCAGTTTTCCTCTGAGGATATTTTGTTTTTCACCATAGACCTCTATGGGCTTCCAAATATCACTTTGCGAATTCCACCAGAACAGGCTTAGCGAGGGGCCTCTGGAGGGGAAAGCTGTAACTCTGTGAGATGATTTAACAGAACACTAAGCAGTTTCTCAGAAATCTTCTTTCCAGATTTCATTCTGAAGATATTTCCTTTTTCAACATAGCCCTCTATGGGCTTATAAATATAACTTTGCAAATTCCACAAAAACTGTCTTAGCGAAAGGTTTCTTGAGGGAAAAGCTGTAACTCTGTGAGTTGATTTCCCAGAACACCAAGAAGTTTCTCAGAAAGCTTCTTTCTCTTTGTTATCCAAGGATATTACCTTTGGCCCTATAGTCTCCAAAGGGATCCGAAATATCTGTACTCAGATTCCCTTGAAATAAGGCTAGCAAAGATATCCACAAAATACAGTTGTAACTCCTGTGAGTGGAAGTCACACATCACAAAGCAGTTTCTCAGAAAGCTTCTTTCCAATTTTTCTCTGAGGATGTTTTCTTTTTCACCATAACCCTCTAAGGGCTTCCAAATATCACTTTGCAAATTCCACAAGAACTCTCTTAGCAAAAGGCTTCTTAAGGGGAAAGGTGTAACTCTGTGAGATGATTTCACAGAACACAAGGAAGTTTCTCAGAAAGCTTCTTTCTCTTTGTTATCGGAGGATATTTCCTTTGGCCTTTTAGTCTTCTGAGGGATCCATAATATCTGTTCTCAGATTCCACAGAAATAAGGCTACCAAAGAGATTCACGAAATACAGATGTAACTCTGTGAGTGGAAGTCACACATCACAAAGCAGTTTCTCAGAAAGCTTCTTTCCAGGTTTTCTCTGAGGATATATTCTTTTTCACCATAGCCCTCTATGGACTTCCAAATATCACTTTGCGAGTTCCACACGAAGAGGCTTAGCGAGCGGCCTCTTGATTGGAAAGCTGTAACTCTGTCAGATGAATTAATAGAACAATAAGCAGTTTCTCAGAAAGCTTCTTTCCAGATTTCATTTGAGGATATTTCCTTTTTCATCATAGCCCTCTTGGGGCTTCCAAATATCACTTTGCAAATTCCAGAAGAACTGTCTTAGGGAAAGGCTTCTTGCGGGGAAAGCTGTAACTCTGTGAGATGATTTCACAGAACATCTAGCAGTTTCTCAGAAAGTTTCTTTCCAGATTTCATCCCATGATATTTAATTTTTCACCGTATCCCTCTATGGGCATCGAAATATCACTTTGCAAATTCCAGAAGAACAGGCTTAGCGAAAGGCCTCTTGAGGAGAAATCTGTAACTCTGTGAGATGATTTCAGAGAAGACAAAGACGTTTCTCAGAGCCTGGCGCAGTGGCTCACGTCTATAATACCAGCACTTTGGGAGGCTGAGAAGGGCGGATCACGAGGTCAGGAGATCGAGACCATGCTGGCTAACAAGGTGAAACCCCGTCTCTACTAAAAAATACAAAAACTTGCCGGGCGTGGTGGCGCTGTCTGTATTTCCAGCTACTCGGGAGGCTGAGGCAGGAGAATGGCGTGAACCCGGGAGGCGGAGCTTCCAGTGAGCTGAGATCCGGCCACCGCACTCCAGCCTGGGCGGCAGAGCAAGACTCGTAAAAAAAAAAAAATAAAATAAAATAAAATAAAATAAAAAGAAGTTTCTCAGAAAGCTTCTTTCTCTTTGTTATCGGAGGATATTTCCTTTGGCTCTATAGTCTTCAAAGGGATCTGAAATATCAGGTCTCAGATTCCACAGAAATAAGGCTAGCAAACAGATCCACGAAATACCGATGTAAATCGGTGAGTGGAAGTCACACATAACAAAGCAGTTTCTCAGAAGGCTTCTTACCAGTTATTCTCTGAGGGTATTTTCTTTTTCACCGTAGCCCTCTATGGGCTTCCAAATATCATTTTGTAAATTCCACAGGAACACGCTTAGCGAACGGCTTCTTGAGGAGAAACCTGTAAGAGGGGAAAGCTGTAACTCTGTGAGATGATTTCACAGAACACTAAGCAGTTTCTCAGAAAGTTTCTTTCCAGATTTCATCCTAGGATATTTCCTTTTTCACCGTATCCCTCTATGGGCATCAAAATATCACTTTGCAAATTCCACAAGAAAAGGCTTAGCGAAAGGCTTCTTGAGGGGAAAGCTGTAACTCTGTGAGATGATTTCACAGAACACTAAGCAGTTTCTCAGAAAGCTTCTTTCCAGATTTCATCTGAGGATATTTCCTTTTTCACCGTAGTCCTCTATGGGCATCGAAACATCACTTTGCAAATTCCACAAGAACAGGATTAGCGAAAGGCTTCTTGCGGGGAAAGCTGTAGCTCTGTGAGATGATTTCACAGAACACAGAGAAGTTTCTCAGAAAGCTTCTTTCTCTTTGTTATCGGAGGATATTTTCTTTGGCCCTACAGTCTTCAAAGGGATCCGAAATATCAGTTCTCATTTCACAGAAATAACGCTAGCAAAGAGATCCACGAAATACAGATATAACTCTGTGAGTGGAAGTGACACATCACAAAGCAGTTTCTCAGAAAGCTTCTTTCCAGTTTTTCTCTGAGGATATTTTCTTTTTCACCATTACCCTCTATGGGCTTTCAAATATGACTTTGCGAATTCCACAAGAATAGGCTTAGTGAGCGGCCTCTTGAGGGGAAAGCTGTAACTCTGTGAGATGATTATCAGAACACTAAGCAGTTTCTCAGAAAGCTTCTTTCCAGTTTTTATCTGAGGATATTTTCTTTGTCACCGTAGCCTTCTATGGGCATCGAAAGATCACTTTGCAAATTCCACAAGAACAGGTTTAGCAAAAGGCTTCTTGAGGGTAAATCTGTAACTCTGTGAGATGATTTCACAGAACACAAAGAAGTTTCTCACAAAGCTTCTTTATCTTTGTTATTGGAGGATATTTCCTTTGGCCCTATAGCCTTCAAAGGGATCTGAAATATCAGTTCTTATATTCCACAGAAATAAGGCAAGCAAACAGATCCACAAAATACAGATGTAACTCTGTGAGTGGAATTCACACATCACAAAGCAGTTTCCCAGAAAGCTTCTTTGCAGTTTTTCTCTGAGGATATTTTCTTTTTCACCATAGCCCTCTATGGGCTTCCAAATATCACTTTGCAAATTCCACAAGAACAGGCTTAGCGAATGGCTTCTTGAGGGGAATGCTGTAACTCTGTGAGATGATTTCACAGAACACAAAGAAGTTTCTCAGAAAGCTTCTTTCTATTTGTTATCGGTGGATATTTCCTTTGGCACTACATTCTTCAAAGGGATCCGAAATATTCGTTCTCATTCCACAGAAATAAGGCTACCAAACAGATCCATGAAATACAGATGTATCTCTGTGAGTGGAAGTTCACCCATCACAAAGAAGTTTCTCAGAAGGCTTCTTTCCGGTTTTTCCCAGAGGATATTTTCTTTTTCACCGTTGCCCTCTATTGCCTTCCAAATATCACTTTGCAAATTCCTCAAGAACAGTATTAGCGAGCGGCTTCTTGAGGGGACAGCTGTAACTCTGTGACATGTGTTAACAGAACACTAAGCAGTTTCTCAGAAAGCTTCTTTCCGGTTTTTATATGAGGATATTTTCTTTTTCTCCGTAGCCCTCTATGGGCATCGAAATTTCACTTTCCAAATTCCACAAGAACAGGCTTCACGAAAGGGTTCTTGAGGGGAAAGCTGTAATTCTGTGAGATGATTTCACAGAACACAAAGAAGTTTCTCAGAAAGCTTCTTTCTCATTGTTATCGGAGGATATTTCTTTTGGCACTATAGTCTTCAAAGGGATCCGAAATATCGTTTCTCAGATTCCACAGAAATAAGGCTAGCAAACAGATCCACGAAATACAGATATAACTCAGTGAGTGGAAGTCTCACATCACAAAGCAGTTTCTCAAAAGGCTTCCTTCCAGTTTTTCTCTGAGGATATTTTCTTTTTCAAAGTAGCCCTCTGTGGCCTTCCAAATATCACTTTGCAAATTCCACAAGAACAGGCTTAGCGAACGGTTTCTTGAGGAGAAAGCTCTAACTCTGTGAGATGAATCAACAGAACACTAAGCAGTTTCTCAGAAAGCTTCTTTCCAGATTTTCTCTGAGGATAATTCCTTTTTCACCGTACACCTCTCTGGGCATCGAAATATAACTTTGCAAATTCCACAAGAACAGGCTTAGCTAAAGTCTTCTTGAGAGGAAAGCTGTAACTCTGTGAGATGAGTTCACAGAACACAAAGAAGTTTCTCAGAAAGCTTCTTTCTCTATGTAATCAGAGGATATTTCCTTTGGCCCTATACTCTTCAAAGGGACCCGAAATATCACTTCTCAAATTCCACAGAAATAACGCTAGCAAACAGATCCATGAAACAAAGATGTGACACTCTGAGTGGAAGTCACACATTACAAAGCAGTTTCTCAATAACTTCTTTCCAGTTTTTCTCTCAGAATACTTTCTTTTTCAAGATAACCCTCTATGGGATTCCAAATATCACTTTGCAATTTCCACAAGAACAGGCTTAGCGAACGGCGTCTTGAGGGGAAAGCTGTAAGTCTGTGAGAAGAATGAACAGAACACTAAGCAGTTTCACAGAAAGCTTCTTTCCAGATTTCATCTGAGGATATTTCCTTTTTAATAGTAGCCCCCTCTGGGCATCGAAATATCACTTTGCAAATTCCACAAGAACAGGCTTAGCGAAAGGCTTCTTGAGGGGAAAGCTGTAACTCTGTGAGATGATTTCACAGAACACCAATAAGTTTCTCAGAAAGCTTCTTTCTCTTTGTTATCGGAGGATATTTCCTTTGGCCCTATATTCCTCAAAGGGATCCGAAATATCAGTTCTGAGATTCCATAGAAATAAGGCTAGAAAAACAGATCCACGAAATACAGATGTAACTCTGTGAGTGGAAGTCACACATCACAAAGCAGATTTTCAGAAAGTTTCTTTCCAGTTATCTCTGAGGATATTTTCTTTTTCACCGTAGCCCTCTATGGGCTTCTAATATCACTTTGCATATTCCACAAAACAGGCTTAGCGAACGGCTTCTTGAGGGGAAAGCTGTAATAGGGGAAAGATGTAACTCTGTGAGATGATTTCACGGAACACTAAGCTGTTTCTCAGATACTTTCTTTCCAGATTTCCTCTGAGGATATTTCCTTTTTCACCGTAGCCCTCTATGGGCATCGAAATATCACTTTGCAAATTCCACTAGAACAGGCTTAGCGAAAGACTTCTTGAGGCGAAAGCTGTAACTCTGTGAAATGATTTTACAGAACACAAAGATGTTTCTCAGAAAGCTTCTTTCTCTTTGTTTTCGGAGGATAATTCCTTCGGCTCTATAGTCTTCAAAGGGATCCGAAATATCAGTTTTCTTTCCACAGAAATGAGGCTTGCAAACAGATCCACGAAACACAGATGTAACTCTGTGAGTGGCAGTCACACATCACAAAGCAGTTCCTCAGAAAACTTCTTTTCCGTTATTCTCTGAGGATACTTTCTTTTTCACCATAGCCCTCTATGGGTTTCCAAATATCACATTGCAAATTCCCCAAGAACAGGCTTAGTGAATGCCTTCTTGAGGGGAAAGCCGTAACTCTGTGAGATGAATAAAGAGAACACTAAGCAGTTTCTCAAGAAGCTGCTTTCCAGATTCAATCTGAGGATATTTCCTTTTTCACCATAGCCCTCTATGGGAATCGAAATATCACTTTGCAAATTCCACAGGAACCGGCTTAGTGAAAGTCTTCTTGAGGGGAAAGCTGTAACTCTGTGAAATGATTTCACAGAACACAAAGAAGTTTCTCAGAAAGCTTCTTTCTCTTTGTTATAGGAGGATACTTCCTTTGGCCCTACAGTCTTCAAAGGGATGCGAAATATCAGTTCTCATTCCACAGAAATAACGCTAGCAAACAGTCCCAAGAAATACAGATGTAACTCTGTGAGTGGAAGTCACACATCACAAAGCAGTTTCTCAGAGAGCTTCTTTCCAGTTTTTCTCTGAGGATATTTACTTTTTCACCATAGCCCTCTATGGGCTTCCAAATATCACTTTGCAATTTCCACAAGAACAGGCTTAGCGAACGGCTTCTTGAGGGGGAAGCTGTAATTCTGTGAGATGAATTATCAGAACACTAAGCAGTTTCTCAGAAAGCTTCTTTCCAGATTTCATCTGAGGATATTTCCTTTTTCACCATCGCCCTTTATGGGCATCGAAATATCACTTTGCAAATTCCACAAGAACAGGCTTAGCGAAATGCTTCTTGAGGGGCAAGCTGTAACACTGTGAGATGATTTCGGAGAACACAAAGAAGTTTCTCAGAAAGCTTCTTTCTCTTTGTTATCGGAGGATATTTCTTTTGGCCCTAGAGTCTTCAAAGGGATCCGAAATATCACTTCTCAGATTCCATAGAAATAAGGCTAGCAAACAGATCCACGAAATACAGATGTAACTCTGTGAGTGGAAGTCACCCATCACAAAGCAGTTTCACCGAAAGCTTCTTTCCAGTTTTTCTCTGAGGATATTTTCTTTTTCAACGTAGCCCTCTATGGCCTTCCAAATATCACTTTGCAAATTCCACAAGAACAGGCTTAGCGAGCGGCTTTTTGAGGGGAAAGTTGTAAATCTCTGAGATGATTTCACAGAACACTAAGCAGTTTCTCAGAAAACTTCTTTCTCTTTGTTATCAGAGGATATTTCCTTTGGCCCTATAGTCCTTAAAGGGATCCGAAATCTCAGTTCTCAGATTCCACAGAAATAAAGCTAGCTAACAGATCCACGAAATACAGATTTAACTCTGTGAGTGGAAGTCACACATCACAAAGCAATTTCTCAGAAAGCTTCTTTCCAGTTTTTCTCTGAGGATATTTTCTTTTTCACCCTAGACCTCAATGGGCTTCCAAATATCACCTTGTAAATTCCACAAGAACAGGCTTAGCGAACGGCTTCTTGAGGGGAAAGCTGTAAGTCTGTGAGAAGATTTCACAGAACACTAAGCAGTTTCTCAGAAAGCTTCTTTCCAGATTTCATCTGAGGATATTTCCTTTTTCAACGTAGCCCTCTATGGTCATCGAAATATCACTTTGCAAATTCCACAAGCACAGGCTTAGCGAAAGGCTTCTTGAGGGGAGAGCTGTAACTCTGTGATTTGATTTCACACTACACAAAGAAGTTTGTCAGAAAGCTTCTTTCTCTTTGTTATCGGAGGATATTTCCCCTGGCCTATAGTCTTCAAAGGGATCTGAAATATCTGTTCTCAGATTTCACAGAAATAATGTTAGCAAACGGATCCACGAACTACAGATTTAACTCGGTCAGTGGAAGTCACACATCACAAAGCAGTTTCTCAGAAGGCTTCTTTCCAGTTATTCTCTGAGGATATTTTCTTTTTCACCATAGCCCTCTATGGGCTTCCAAATATCACTTTGTAAATTCCATAAGAACAGGCCTAGCGAACGGCTTCTTGAGGGGAAAGCTGTAACTCTAGGAGATGAATGAACAGAACACTAAGCAGTTTGTCAGAAAGCTTCTTTCCAGATTTCATCTGAGGATATTTCCTTTTTCACTGGAGCCCTCTATGGGCATCGAAATATCACTTTGAAAATTCCACAAGAACAGGCTTAGCGAAAGGCTTCTTGAGCGGAAAGCTGTAACTCAGTGAGATGATTTCACAGAACACAAAGAAGTTTCTCAGAAAGCTTCTTTCTCTTTGTTATCGCAGGATATTTCCTTTGACCCTAGAGTCTTCAAAGGGATACGAAATATCAGTTCTCAGATTCCACAGAAATAAGGCTAGCAAACAGATCCACGACATACAGATGTAACTCTGTGAGTGGAAGTCACACTTCATAAAGCAGATTTTCAGAAAGCTTCTTTCCAGTTATTCTCTGAGATTATTTTCTTTTTCGTCATAACCCTCTATGGGCTTCCAAATATCACTTTGCAAATTCCACAAGAACAGGCTTAGCGAACGGCTTCTTCAGGGGAAAGCTGTAACTCTGTGAGATGAATGAAGAGAACACTAAGCAGTTTCTCGGAAAGCTTCTTTCCATATTTCATCTGAGGACATTTCCTTTTTCACCGTAGCCCTCTATGGGCATCGAAATATCACTTTGAAAATTCTACAGGAACAGGCTTAGCGAATGGCCTCTTGAGGTGAAAGCTGTAACTCTGTGAGAAGATTTCACAGAACAAAAAGAAGTTTCTCAGAAAGCCTCTTTCTCTTTGTTATCAGAGGATATTTCCTTTGGCCCTATAGTCTTCAAAGGGATCCGAAATATCAGTTCTCAGATTCCACAGAAATAAGGCTACCCATCAGATCCACGAATTACAGATGTATCTCTGTGAGTGGAAGTCACCCATCACAAAGCAGTTTCTCAGAAAGCTTCGTTCCAGTTTGCTCTGAGGATATTTTCTTTTTCACCATAGCCCCCTATGGGCTTCCAAATATGACTTTGCAAATTCCACAAGAACAGGCTTAGCAAATGGCTTCTTGAGGAGAAAGCTGTAATCTGTGAGGTAAATGCACAGAACACTAAGAAATTTCTCAGAAAGCTTCTTTCCAGATTTCATCTGAGGATATTTCCTTTTTCACCGTCGCCCTTTATGGGAATCGAAATATCACTTTGCAAATTCCACATGAACAGGCTTAGCGAAAAGCTTCTTAAGGGGGAACGCTATAACTCTGTCAGATGTTTTCAGAGAACACAAAGGAGTTTCTCAGAAAGCTTCTTTCTCTTTGTTATCGGAGGATATTTCCTTTGGCCCTATAGTCTTCAAAAGGATGCGAAATATCAGTTCTCAGATTCCACAGAAATAAGGCTAGCAAACAGATCCACGAAATACAGATATAACTGTATGAGTGGAAGTCACATATCACAAAGCAGTTTCTCAGAAGGCTTCTTTCCAGTTTTTCTCTGAGGATATTTTCTTTTTCACCATAGTCCTCTAAGTGTTTCCAAATATCACTTTGCAAATTTCACAAGAACAGGCTTAGGGAGCGTCTTCTTGAGGGGAAAGCTGTAACTCTGTGAGAAGAATTAACAGAACACTAAGCAGTTTCTCATAAAGCTTCTTTCCAGATTTCATCTGAGGATATTTCCTTTTTCACCGTAGTCCCCTATGGGCATCGAAATATGACTTTGCAAATTCCACAAGTACAGGCTTAGCGAAAGGCTTCTTGAGGGGCAAGCTGTAACTCTGTGAGATGAATTCACAGAAGACTAAGCAGTTTCTCAAAAAGCTTCTTTCCAGATTTCATCTGAGGATAATTCCTTTTTCAACGCAACCCTCTATGGGCATCGAAATGTCACTTTGCAAATTCCACAAGAACGGGCTTAGTGAACGGCTTCTTGAGGGGAAAGCTGTAACTCTGTGAGATGGTTTCACAGAACACTAAGAAGTTTCTCAAAAAGCTTCTTTGTGTTTGTTATCGGAGGATATTTCCTTTGGCCCTAGAGTCTTCCAATAGATCCGAAATATCAGTTCTCAGATTCTACAGAAATAAGACTAGCAAACAGTTCCACGAAATACAGTTGTAATACTGTGAGTGGAAGTCACACATCACAAAGCGGATTCTCAGAAAGCATCTTTCCAGTTTTTCTCTAAGGATATTTTCTTTATCACCATAACCCTCTAAGGGCTTCCAAATATCACTTTGCAAATTCCACAAGAACAGACTTAGCGAACGGCTTCTTCAGGGGAAAGCTGTAACTCTGTGAGATGATTTCACAGAACACCAGGAAGTTTCTCAAAAAGTTTCTTTCTTTTTGTTATTGGAGGCTATTTCCTTTGGCCCTATACTGTTCCAAGGGATCCGAAACGTCAGTTCTCAGATTCCACAGAAATAAGGGTAGCAAATAGATCCACGAAATACAGATGTAACTCTGTGAGTGGAAGTCACACATCACAAAGCAGTTTCTCAGAGAGCTTCTTTCCAGTTTTTCTCTGAGGATATTTACTTTTTCAACATAGCCCTCTATGGGCTTCCAAATATCACTTTGCAAATTCCACAAGAACAGGCTTAGCGAACGGCTTCTTGAGGGGAAACCTGTAATTCTGTGAGATGAATTAACAGAACACTAAGCAGTTTCTCTGAAAGCTTCTTTCCAGATTTCATCTGAGGATATTTCCTTTTTCACCGTAGACCTCTATGGGCATCGAAATATCACTTTGCAAATTCCACAACAACAGGCTTAGCGAACGGCTTCTTGAGGGGAAAGTTGTAAATCTGTGTGATGATTTCACAGAACACTAAACAGTTTCTCAGAAAGCTTCTTTGCAGATTTCAACTGAGGATATTTCCTTTTTCACCGTAGCCCTCTATGGGCATCGTAATATCACTTTGCAAGTTCCACAAGCACAGGCTTAGCGAAAGGCTTCTTGAGGGGAAAGCTGTAACTCTGTGATTTGATTTCACACAACACAAAGAAGTTTCTCGGAAAGCTTCTTTCTCTTTGTTAACGGAGGATATTTCCCTTGGCCCTATAGTCTTCAAAGGGATCCGAAATATCTGTCCTCAGATTCCACAGAAATAAGTTTAGGAAACGGATCCACGAAATACAGATGTAACTCTGTGAGTGGAAGTCACACATCACAAAGCAGTTTCTCAGAAGGCTTCTTTCCAGTTTTTCTCTGAGGATATTTTCTTTTTCACCATAGCCATCTATGGACTTCCAAATATCACTTTGTAAATTCCACAAGAACAGGCTTAGCGAACGGGTTCTTGAGGGGAAAGCTGTAACTCTGTGATATGAATGAAGAGACCACTAAGCAGTTTCTCGGAAAGCTTCTTTCCAGATTTCATCTGAGGACATTTCCTTTTTCACCGTAGCCCTCTATGGGCATCGAAATATCACTTTGCAAATTCCACAAGAACAGGCTTAGGGAGGGACTTCTTGAGGGGGAAGCTGTAACTCTGTGAGATGAAATAACAGAACACTAAGCAGTTTCTCAGAAAGCTTCTTTCCAGATTTCATCTGAGGGTATTTCCTTTTTCACAGTAACCCTCTACGGGCATCGAAATATCACTTTGCAAATTCCACAAGAAGAGGCTTAGCAAAAGGCTTCTTGAGGTGAAAGCTGTAACTCTGTGAGATTATTCCACAGAACACAAAAAAGTTTCTCAGAAAGCTTCTTTCTCTTAGTTATCGGAGAATATTTCCTTTGGCCCTATAGTCTTCAAAGGGATCTGAAAACTCAGTTCTCATGTCCACAAAAATAACGCTACTAAACAGATCCACGAAATATAGATGTAACTCTGTGAATGCAAGTCACACATCACAAAGCAGTTTCTCAGGAAGTTTCATTCCAGTTTTTCTCTGAGGATATTTTCTTTATCACAATAGCCCTCTATGGGCTTCCAAATAGCACTTTGCAAATTCCACAAGAACAGGCTTAGCAAACGGCTTCTGGAGGAGAAAGCTGTAAGTCTGTGAGATGAATGCACAGAACAATAAGAAGTTTCTCAGAAAGCTTCTTTGCAGATTTCATCTGAGGATATTTCCTTTTTCACCATCGCGGTTTATGGGCATCGAAATATCACTTTGAAAATTCCACAAGAATAGGCTTACCGAAAGGCTTCTTGAGAGGAAAGTTGTAACTCTGTGAGATGATTTCACAGAACACAAAGAAGTTTCTCAGAAAGCTTCTTTCTCTTTGTTATCGGAGAATATTTCCTTTGGCCCTATAGCCTTCAAAGGGATACGAAATATCAGTTCTCAGATTCCACAGAAATAAGGCTAGCAAACAGATCCACGACATACAGATGTAACTCTGTGAGTGGAAGTCACACTTCATAAAGCAGATTTTCAGAAAGCTTCTTTCCAGTTATTCTCTGAGATTATTTTCTTTTTCGTCATAACCCTCTATGGGCTTCCAAATATCACTTTGCAAATTCCACAAGAACAGGCTTAGCGAACGGCTTCTTCAGGGGAAAGCTGTAACTCTGTGAGATGAATGAAGAGAACACTAAGCAGTTTCTCGAAAAGCTTCTTTCCATATTTCCTCTGAGGATATTTCCTTTTTCACCGTGGCCCTCTATGGGCATCGAAATATCACTTTGAAAATTCTACAAGAACAGGCTTAGCGAAGGGGCTCTTGAGGTGAAAGCAGTAACTCTGTGAGAAGATTTCACAGAACAAAAAGAAGTTTCTCAGAAAGCTTCGTTCTCTTTGTTATCGGAGGATATTTCCTTTGGCCCTATAGTCTTCAAAGGGATCCGAAATATCAGCTCTCAGATTCCACAGAAATAAGGTTACCAATCAGATCCACGAAATACAGATGTGTCTCTGTGAGTGGAAGTCACCCATCACAAAGCAGTTTCTCAGAAAGCTTCGTTCCAGTTTTGCTCTGAGGATATTTTCTTTTACACCATAGCCCTCTATGGGCTTCCAAATATGACTTTGCAAATTCCACAAGAACAGGCTTAGCAAATGGCTTCTTGAGGAGAAAGCTGTAATTCTGTGAGTTGAATTCACAGAACACTAAGAAGTTTCTCAGAAAGCTTCTTTCCAGATTTCATCTGAGGATATTTCCTTTTTCACCGTCGCCCTTTATGGGAATCGAAATACGACTTTGCAAATTCCACATGAACAGGCTTAGCGAAAAGCTTCTTAAGGGGAACGCTATAACTCTGTGAGATGATTTCAGAGAACACAAAGAAATTTCTCAGAAAGCATCTTTCTCTTTGTTGTCGGAGGATATTTCCTTTGGCCCTATAGTCTTCAAAAGGATGCGAAATATCAGTTCTAAGATTCCACAGAAATAAGGCTAGCAAACAGATCCACGAAATACAGATAAAACTGTATGAGTGGAAGTCACATATCACAAAGCAGTTGATATTTTCTTTTTCACCATAGCCCTCTAAGGGTTTCCAAATATCATTTTGCAAATTCCACAAGAACAGGCTTAGGGAGCGTCTTCTTGAGGGGAAAGCTGTAACTCTGTGAGAAGAATTAACAGAACACTAAGAAGTTTCTCAGAAAGCTTCTTTCCAGATTTCATCTGAGGTTATTCCTTTTTCACCGTAGCCCCCTATGGGCATCGAAATATGACTTTGCAAATTCCACAAGAACAGGCTTAGCGAAAGGCTTCTTGAGGGGCAAGCTGTAACTCTGTGAGATGAATTCACAGAAGACTAAGCAGTTTCTCAAAAAGCTTCTTTCCAGATTTCATCTGAGGATAATTCCTTTTTCAACGCAACCCTCTATGGGCATCGAAATGTCACTTTGCAAATTCCACAAGAACGGGCTTAGTGAACGGCTTCCTGAGGGGAAAGCTGTAACTCTGTGAGATGGTTTCACAGAACACTAAGAAGTTTCTCAAAAAGCTTCTTTGTGTTTTGTTATCGGAGGATATTTCCTTTGGCCCTAGAGTCTTCCAATGGAACCGAAATATCAGTTCTCAGATTCTACAGAAATAAGACTAGCAAACAGTTCCACGAAATACAGATGTAACTCTGTGAGTGGAAGTCACACATCACAAAGCGGATTCTCAGAAAGCATCTTTCCAGTTTTTCTCTAAGGATATTTTCTTTATCACCATAACCCTCTATGGGCTTCCAAATATCACTTTGCAAATTCCACAAGAACAGGCTTACCCAACGGCTTTTTGAGGGGAAAGCTGTAACTCTGTGAGATGATTTCACAGAACCCCAGGAAGTTTCTCAAAAAGCTTCATTCTCTTTGTTATTGGAGGCTATTTCCTTTGGCCCTATACCCTTCCAAGGGATCCGAAACGTCAGTTCTCAGATTCCACAGAAATAAGGGTAGCAAATAGATCCACGAAATACAGATGTAACTCTGTGAGTGGAAGTCACACATCACAAAGCAGTTTCTCAGAGAGCTTCTTTCCAGTTTTTCTCTGAGGATATTTACTTTTTCACCATAGCCCTCTATGGGCTTCCAAATATCACTTTGCAATTTCCACAAGAACAGGCTTAGCGAACGGTTTCTTGAGGGGGAAGCTGTAATTCTGTGAGATGAATTATCAGAACACTAAGCAGTTTCTCAGAAAGCTTCTTTCCAGATTTCATCTGAGGATATTTCTTTTTCACCGTAGACCTCTATGGGCATCGAAATATCACTTTGCAATTTCCACAAGAACAGGCTTAGCAAATGGCTTCTTGAGGAGAAAGCTGTAATCTGTGAGGTAAATGCACAGAACACTAAGAAATTTCTCAGAAAGCTTCTTTCCAGATTTCATCTGAGGATATTTCCTTTTTCACCGTCGCCCTTTATGGGAATCGAAATATCACTTTGCAAATTCCACATGAACAGGCTTAGCGAAAAGCTTCTTAAGGGGAACGCTATAACTCTGTCAGATGATTTCAGAGAACACAAAGGAGTTTCTCAGAAAGCTTCTTTCTCTTTGTTATCAGAGGATATTTCCTTTGGCCCTATAGTCTTCAAAAGGATGCGAAATATCAGTTCTCAGATTCCACAGAAATAAGGCTAGCAAACAGATCCACGAAATACAGATATAACTGTATGAGTGGAAGTCACATATCACAAAGCAGTTTCTCAGAAGGCTTCTTTCCAGTTTTTCTCTGAGGATATTTTCTTTTTCACCATAGTCCTCTAAGTGTTTCCAAATATCACTTTGCAAATTTCACAAGAACAGGCTTAGGGAGCGTCTTCTTGAGGGGAAAGCTGTAACTCTGTGAGAAGAATTAACAGAACACTAAGCAGTTTCTCATAAAGCTTCTTTCCAGATTTCATCTGAGGATATTTCCTTTTTCACCGTAGCCCCCTATGGGCATCGAAATATGACTTTGCAAATTCCACAAGTACAGGCTTAGCGAAAGGCTTCTTGAGGGGCAAGCTGTAACTCTGTGAGATGAATTCACAGAAGACTAAGCAGTTTCTCAAAAAGCTTCTTTCCAGATTTCATCTGAGGATAATTCCTTTTTCAACGCAACCCTCTATGGGCATCGAAATGTCACTTTGCAAATTCCACAAGAACGGGCTTAGTGAACGACTTCTTGAGAGGAAAGCTGTAACTCTGTGAGATGGTTTCACAGAACACTAAGAAGTTTCTCAAAAAGCTTCTTTGTGTTTGTTATCGGAGGATATTTCCTTTGGCCCTAGAGTCTTCCAATAGATCCGAAATATCAGTTCTCAGATTCTACAGAAATAAGACTAGCAAACAGTTCCACGAAATACAGTTGTAATACTGTGAGTGGAAGTCACACATCACAAAGCGGATTCTCAGAAAGCATCTTTCCAGTTTTTCTCTAAGGATATTTTCTTTATCACCATAACCCTCTAAGGGCTTCCAAATATCACTTTGCAAATTCCACAAGAACAGACTTAGCGAACGGCTTCTTCAGGGGAAAGCTGTAACTCTGTGAGATGATTTCACAGAACACCAGGAAGTTTCTCAAAAAGTTTCTTTCTTTTTGTTATTGGAGGCTATTTCCTTTGGCCCTATACTGTTCCAAGGGATCCGAAACGTCAGTTCTCAGATTCCACAGAAATAAGGGTAGCAAATAGATCCACGAAATACAGATGTAACTCTGTGAGTGGAAGTCACACATCACAAAGCAGTTTCTCAGAGAGCTTCTTTCCAGTTTTTCTCTGAGGATATTTACTTTTTCACCATAGCCCTCTATGGGCTTCCAAATATCACTTTGCAAATTCCACAAGAACAGGCTTAGCGAACGGCTTCTTGAGGGGAAACCTGTAATTCTGTGAGATGAATTAACAGAACACTAAGCAGTTTCTCTGAAAGCTTCTTTCCAGATTTCATCTGAGGATATTTCCTTTTTCACCGTAGACCTCTATGGGCATCGAAATATCACTTTGCAAATTCCACAACAACAGGCTTAGCGAACGGCTTCTTGAGGGGAAAGTTGTAAATCTGTGTGATGATTTCACAGAACACTAAACAGTTTCTCAGAAAGCTTCTTTGCAGATTTCAACTGAGGATATTTCCTTTTTCACCGTAGCCCTCTATGGGCATCGTAATATCACTTTGCAAGTTCCACAAGCACAGGCTTAGCGAAAGGCTTCTTGAGGGGAAAGCTGTAACTCTGTGATTTGATTTCACACAACACAAAGAAGTTTCTCAGAAGGCTTCTTTCTCTTTGTTAACGGAGGATATTTCCCTTGGCCCTATAGTCTTCAAAGGGATCCGAAATATCTGTCCTCAGATTCCACAGAAATAAGTTTAGGAAACGGATCCACGAAATACAGATGTAACTCTGTGAGTGGAAGTCACACATCACAAAGCAGTTTCTCAGAAGGCTTCTTTCCAGTTTTTCTCTGAGGATATTTTCTTTTTCACCATAGCCATCTATGGACTTCCAAATATCACTTTGTAAATTCCACAAGAACAGGCTTAGCGAACGGGTTCTTGAGGGGAAAGCTGTAACTCTGTGATATGAATGAAGAGACCACTAAGCAGTTTCTCAGAAAGCTTCTTTCCAGATTTCATCTGAGGACATTTCCTTTTTCACCGTAGCCCTCTATGGGCATCGAAATATCACTTTGCAAATTCCACAAGAACAGGCTTAGGGAGGGACTTCTTGAGGGGGAAGCTGTAACTCTGTGAGATGAAATAACAGAACACTAAGCAGTTTCTCAGAAAGCTTCTTTCCAGATTTCATCTGAGGGTATTTCCTTTTTCACAGTAACCCTCTACGGGCATCGAAATATCACTTTGCAAATTCCACAAGAAGAGGCTTAGCAAAAGGCTTCTTGAGGTGAAAGCTGTAACTCTGTGAGATTATTCCACAGAACACAAAAAAGTTTCTCAGAAAGCTTCTTTCTCTTAGTTATCGGAGAATATTTCCTTTGGCCCTATAGTCTTCAAAGGGATCTGAAAACTCAGTTCTCATGTCCACAAAAATAACGCTACTAAACAGATCCACGAAATATGGATGTAACTCTGTGAATGCAAGTCACACATCACAAAGCAGTTTCTCAGGAAGTTTATTTCCAGTTTTTCTCAGAGGATATTTTCTTTATCACAATAGCCCTCTATGGGCTTCCAAATAGCACTTTGCAAATTCCACAAGAACAGGCTTAGCAAACGGCTTCTTGAGGAGAAAGCTGTAAGTCTGTGAGATGAATGCACAGAACACTAAGAAGTTTCTCAGAAAGCTTCTCTGCAGATTTCATCTGAGGATATTTCCTTTTTCACCGTCACGGTTTATGGGCATCGAAATATCACTTTGAAAATTCCACAAGAATAGGCTTACCGAAAGGCTTCTTGCGGGGAAAGTTGTAACTCTGTGAGATGATTTCACAGAACACAAAGAAGTTTCTTAGAAAGCTTCTTTCTCTTTGTTATCGGAGGATATTTCCTTTGGCCCTATAGCCTTCAAAGGGATACGAAATATCAGTTCTCAGATTCCACAGAAATAAGGCTAGCAAACAGATCCACGACATACAGATGTAACTCTGTGAGTGGAAGTCACACATCACAAAGCAGATTTCCAGAAAGCTTCTTTCCAGTTATTCTCTGAAGATATTTTCTTTTTCGTCATAACCCTCTATGGGCTTCCAAATATCACTTTGCAAATTCCACAAGAACAGGCTTAGCGAACGGCTTCTTCAGGGGAAAGCTGTAACTCTGTGAGATGAATGAAGAGAACACTAAGCAGTTTCTCGAAAAGCTTCTTTCCATATTTCCTCTGAGGATATTTCCTTTTTCACCGTGGCCCTCTATGGGCATCGAAATATCACTTTGAAAATTCTACAAGAACAGGCTTAGCGAAGGGGCTCTTGAGGTGAAAGCAGTAACTCTGTGAGAAGATTTCACAGAACAAAAAGAAGTTTCTCAGAAAGCTTCGTTCTCTTTGTTATCGGAGGATATTTCCTTTGGCCCTATAGTCTTCAAAGGGATCCGAAATATCAGCTCTCAGATTCCACAGAAATAAGGTTACCAATCAGATCCACGAAATACAGATGTGTCTCTGTGAGTGGAAGTCACCCATCACAAAGCAGTTTCTCAGAAAGCTTCGTTCCAGTTTTGCTCTGAGGATATTTTCTTTTACACCATAGCCCTCTATGGGCTTCCAAATATGACTTTGCAAATTCCACAAGAACAGGCTTAGCAAATGGCTTCTTGAGGAGAAAGCTGTAATTCTGTGAGATGAATTCACAGAACACTAAGAAGTTTCTCAGAAAGCTTCTTTCCAGATTTCATCTGAGGATATTTCCTTTTTCACCGTCGCCCTTTATGGGAATCGAAATACGACTTTGCAAATTCCACATGAACAGGCTTAGCGAAAAGCTTCTTAAGGGGAACGCTATAACTCTGTGAGATGATTTCAGAGAACACAAAGAAATTTCTCAGAAAGCATCTTTCTCTTTGTTGTCGGAGGATATTTCCTTTGGCCCTATAGTCTTCAAAAGGATGCGAAATATCAGTTCTAAGATTCCACAGAAATAAGGCTAGCAAACAGATCCACGAAATACAGATAAAACTGTATGAGTGGAAGTCACATATCACAAAGCAGTTGATATTTTCTTTTTCACCATAGCCCTCTAAGGGTTTCCAAATATCATTTTGCAAATTCCACAAGAACAGGCTTAGGGAGCGTCTTCTTGAGGGGAAAGCTGTAACTCTGTGAGAAGAATTAACAGAACACTAAGAAGTTTCTCAGAAAGCTTCTTTCCAGATTTCATCTGAGGTTATTCCTTTTTCACCGTAGCCCCCTATGGGCATCGAAATATGACTTTGCAAATTCCACAAGAACAGGCTTAGCGAAAGGCTTCTTGAGGGGCAAGCTGTAACTCTGTGAGATGAATTCACAGAAGACTAAGCAGTTTCTCAAAAAGCTTCTTTCCAGATTTCATCTGAGGATAATTCCTTTTTCAACGCAACCCTCTATGGGCATCGAAATGTCACTTTGCAAATTCCACAAGAACGGGCTTAGTGAACGGCTTCCTGAGGGGAAAGCTGTAACTCTCTGAGACGGTTTCACAGAACACTAAGAAGTTTCTCAAAAAGCTTCTTTGTGTTTTGTTATCGGAGGATATTTCCTTTGGCCCTAGAGTCTTCCAATGGAACCGAAATATCAGTTCTCAGATTCTACAGAAATAAGACTAGCAAACAGTTCCACGAAATACAGATGTAACTCTGTGAGTGGAAGTCACACATCACAAAGCGGATTCTCAGAAAGCATCTTTCCAGTTTTTCTCTAAGGATATTTTCTTTATCACCATAACCCTCTATGGGCTTCCAAATATCACTTTGCAAATTCCACAAGAACAGGCTTACCCAACGGCTTTTTGAGGGGAAAGCTGTAACTCTGTGAGATGATTTCACAGAACCCCAGGAAGTTTCTCAAAAAGCTTCATTCTCTTTGTTATTGGAGGCTATTTCCTTTGGCCCTATACCCTTCCAAGGGATCCGAAACGTCAGTTCTCAGATTCCACAGAAATAAGGGTAGCAAATAGATCCACGAAATACAGATGTAACTCTGTGAGTGGAAGTCACACATCACAAAGCAGTTTCTCAGAGAGCTTCTTTCCAGTTTTTCTCTGAGGATATTTACTTTTTCACCATAGCCCTCTATGGGCTTCCAAATATCACTTTGCAATTTCCACAAGAACAGGCTTAGCGAACGGCTTCTTGAGGGGGAAGCTGTAATTCTGTGAGATGAATTATCAGAACACTAAGCAGTTTCTCAGAAAGCTTCTTTCCAGATTTCATCTGAGGATATTTCTTTTTCACCGTAGACCTCTATGGGCATCGAAATATCACTTTGCAATTTCCACAAGAACAGGCTTAGCGAAAGGCTTCTTGAGTAGAAAGCTGTAACTCTGTGAGATGATTTCACAGAAGACAAAGAAGTTTCTCAGAAAGCTTCTTTCTCTTTGTTAGTGTAGGATATTTCCTTTGGCCCTATAGTCTTCAAAGGGATCCGAAATATCATTTCACAGATTCCAAGAAATAACGCTAGCAAATAGATCCACAAAATAGAGATGTAACTCTGTAATTGCAAGTCACACGTGACAAAGCAGTTTCTCAGAAAGCTTCTTTCCCGTTAGTCTCTGAGGATACTTTGTTTTTCACCATAGCACTGCATGGGCTTCCAAATATCACTTTGCAAATTCCACAAGAACAGGATTAGCGAACGCCTTCTTGAGGGGAATGCTGTAACTCTGTGAGATGAATGAAGAGAACACTAAGCAGTTTCTCGGAAAGCTTCTTTCCAGATTTCATCTGAGGACATTTCCTTTTTCACCGTAGCCCTCTATGGGCATCGAAATATCACTTTGCAAATTCCACAAGAACAGGCTTAGGGAGGGACTTCTTGAGGGGAAAGCTGTAACTCTGTGAGATGAAATAACAGAACACTAAGCCGTTTCTCAGAAAGCTTCTTTCCAGATTTCATCTGAGGATATTTCCTTTTTCACAGTAACCCTCTACGGGCATCGAAATATCACTTTGCAAATTCCACAAGAAGAGGCTTAGCAAAAGGCTTCCTGAGGGGAAAGCTGTAACGCTTTGAGATGATTCCACAGAACCCAAAAAAGTTTCTGAGAAAGCTTCTTTCTCTTAGTTATCGGAGAATATTTCCTTTGGCCCTATAGTCTTCAAAGGGATCTGAAAACTCAGTTCTCATGTCCACAAAAATAACGCTACTAAACAGATCCACGAAATATAGATGTAACTCTGTGAATGCAAGTCACACATCACAAAGCAGTTTCTCAGGAAGTTTCATTCCAGTTTTTCTCTGAGGATATTTTCTTTATCACAATAGCCCTCTATGGGCTTCCAAATAGCACTTTGCAAATTCCACAAGAACAGGCTTAGCAAACGGCTTCTGGAGGAGAAAGCTGTAAGTCTGTGAGATGAATGCACAGAACACTAAGAAGTTTCTCAGAAAGCTTCTTTGCAGATTTCATCTGAGGATATTTCCTTTTTCACCATCGCGGTTTATGGGCATCGAAATATCACTTTGAAAATTCCACAAGAATAGGCTTACCGAAAGGCTTCTTGAGAGGAAAGTTGTAACTCTGTGAGATGATTTCACAGAACACAAAGAAGTTTCTCAGAAAGCTTCTTTCTCTTTGTTATCGGAGGATATTTCCTTTGGCCCTATAGCCTTCAAAGGGATACGAAATATCAGTTCTCAGATTCCACAGAAATAAGGCTAGCAAACAGATCCACGACATACAGATGTAACTCTGTGAGTGGAAGTCACACTTCATAAAGCAGATTTTCAGAAAGCTTCTTTCCAGTTATTCTCTGAGATTATTTTCTTTTTCGTCATAACCCTCTATGGGCTTCCAAATATCACTTTGCAAATTCCACAAGAACAGGCTTAGCGAACGGCTTCTTCAGGGGAAAGCTGTAACTCTGTGAGATGAATGAAGAGAACACTAAGCAGTTTCTCGGAAAGCTTCTTTCCATATTTCATCTGAGGACATTTCCTTTTTCACCGTAGCCCTCTATGGGCATCGAAATATCACTTTGAAAATTCTACAGGAACAGGCTTAGCGAATGGCCTCTTGAGGTGAAAGCTGTAACTCTGTGAGAAGATTTCACAGAACAAAAAGAAGTTTCTCAGAAAGCCTCTTTCTCTTTGTTATCGGAGGATATTTCCTTTGGCCCTATAGTCTTCAAAGGGATCCGAAATATCAGTTCTCAGATTCCACAGAAATAAGACTACCCATCAGATCCACGAATTACAGATGTATCTCTGTGAGTGGAAGTCACCCATCACAAAGCAGTTTCTCAGAAAGCTTCGTTCCAGTTTTGCTCTGAGTATATTTTCTTTTTCACCATAGCCCCCTATGGGCTTCCAAATATGACTTTGCAAATTCCACAAGAACAGGCTTAGCAAATGGCTTCTTGAGGAGAAAGCTGTAATCTGTGAGGTAAATGCACAGAACACTAAGAAATTTCTCAGAAAGCTTCTTTCCAGATTTCATCTGAGGATATTTCCTTTTTCACCGTCGCCCTTTATGGGAATCGAAATATCACTTTGCAAATTCCACATGAACAGGCTTAGCGAAAAGCTTCTTAAGGGGGAACGCTATAACTCTGTCAGATGATTTCAGAGAACACAAAGGAGTTTCTCAGAAAGCTTCTTTCTCTTTGTTATCGGAGGATATTTCCTTTGGCCCTATAGTCTTCAAAAGGATGCGAAATATCAGTTCTCAGATTCCACAGAAATAAGGCTAGCAAACAGATCCACGAAATACAGATATAACTGTATGAGTGGAAGTCACATATCACAAAGCAGTTTCTCAGAAGGCTTCTTTCCAGTTTTTCTCTGAGGATATTTTCTTTTTCACCATAGTCCTCTAAGTGTTTCCAAATATCACTTTGCAAATTTCACAAGAACAGGCTTAGGGAGCGTCTTCTTGAGGGGAAAGCTGTAACTCTGTGAGAAGAATTAACAGAACACTAAGCAGTTTCTCAGAAAGCTTCTTTCCAGATTTCATCTGAGGATATTTCCTTTTTCACCGTAGCCCCCTATGGGCATCGAAATATGACTTTGCAAATTCCACAAGTACAGGCTTAGCGAAAGGCTTCTTGAGGGGCAAGCTGTAACTCTGTGAGATGAATTCACAGAAGACTAAGCAGTTTCTCAAAAAGCTTCTTTCCAGATTTCATCTGAGGATAATTCCTTTTTCAACGCAACCCTCTATGGGCATCGAAATGTCACTTTGCAAATTCCACAAGAACGGGCTTAGTGAACGGCTTCTTGAGGGGAAAGCTGTAACTCTGTGAGATGGTTTCACAGAACACTAAGAAGTTTCTCAAAAAGCTTCTTTGTGTTTGTTATCGGCGGATATTTCCTTTGGCCCTAGAGTCTTCCAATAGATCCGAAATATCAGTTCTCAGATTCTACAGAAATAAGACTAGCAAACAGTTCCACGAAATACAGTTGTAATACTGTGAGTGGAAGTCACACATCACAAAGCGGATTCTCAGAAAGCATCTTTCCAGTTTTTCTCTAAGGATATTTTCTTTATCACCATAACCCTCTATGGGCTTCCAAATATCACTTTGCAAATTCCACAAGAACAGACTTAGCGAACGGCTTCTTCAGGGGAAAGCTGTAACTCTGTGAGATGATTTCACAGAACACCAGGAAGTTTCTCAAAAAGTTTCTTTCTTTTTGTTATTGGAGGCTATTTCCTTTGGCCCTATACTGTTCCAAGGGATCCGAAACGTCAGTTCTCAGATACCACAGAAATAAGGGTAGCAAATAGATCCACGAAATACAGATGTAACTCTGTGAGTGGAAGTCACACATCACAAAGCAGTTTCTCAGAGAGCTTCTTTCCAGTTTTTCTCTGAGGATATTTACTTTTTCAACATAGCCCTCTATGGGCTTCCAAATATCACTTTGCAAATTCCACAAGAACAGGCTTAGCGAACGGCTTCTTGAGGGGAAACCTGTAATTCTGTGAGATGAATTAACAGAACACTAAGCAGTTTCTCAGAAAGCTTCTTTCCAGATTTCATCTGAGGATATTTCCTTTTTCACCGTAGACCTCTATGGGCATCGAAATATCACTTTGCAAATTCCACAACAACAGGCTTAGCGAACGGCTTCTTGAGGGGAAAGTTGTAAATCTGTGAGATGATTTCACAGAACACTAAACAGTTTCTCAGAAAGCTTCTTTGCAGATTTCAACTGAGGATATTTCCTTTTTCACCGTAGCCCTCTATGGGCATCGTAATATCACTTTGCAAGTTCCACAAGCACAGGCTTAGCGAAAGGCTTCTTGAGGGGAAAGCTGTAACTCTGTGATTTGATTTCACACAACACAAAGAAGTTTCTCAGAAAGCTTCTTTCTCTTTGTTAATGGAGGATATTTCCCTTGGCCCTATAGTCTTCAAAGGGATCCGAAATATCTGTCCTCAGATTCCACAGAAATAAGTTTAGGAAACGGATCCACGAAATACAGATGTAACTCTGTGAGTGGAAGTCACACATCACAAAGCAGTTTCTCAGAAGGCTTCTTTCCAGTTTTTCTCTGAGGATATTTTCTTTTTCACCATAGCCCTCTATGGACTTCCAAATATCACTTTGTAAATTCCACAAGAACAGGCTTAGCGAACGGGTTCTTGAGGGGAAAGCTGTAACTCTGTGATATGAATGAAGAGACCACTAAGCAGTTTCTCGGAAAGCTTCTTTCCAGATTTCATCTGAGGACATTTCCTTTTTCACCGTAGCCCTCTATGGGCATCGAAATATCACTTTGCAAATTCCACAAGAACAGGCTTAGGGAGGGACTTCTTGAGGGGGAAGCTGTAACTCTGTGAGATGAAATAACAGAACACTAAGCAGTTTCTCAGAAAGCTTCTTTCCAGATTTCATCTGAGGGTATTTCCTTTTTCACAGTAACCCTCTACGGGCATCGAAATATCACTTTGCAAATTCCACAAGAAGAGGCTTAGCAAAAGGCTTCTTGAGGTGAAAGCTGTAACTCTGTGAGATTATTCCACAGAACACAAAAAAGTTTCTCAGAAAGCTTCTTTCTCTTAGTTATCGGAGAATATTTCCTTTGGCCCTATAGTCTTCAAAGGGATCTGAAAACTCAGTTCTCATGTCCACAAAAATAACGCTACTAAACAGATCCACGAAATATGGATGTAACTCTGTGAATGCAAGTCACACATCAAAAAGCAGTTTCTCAGGAAGTTTATTTCCAGTTTTTCTCTGAGGATATTTTCTTTATCACAATAGCCCTCTATGGGCTTCCAAATAGCACTTTGCAAATTCCACAAGAACAGGCTTAGCAAACGGCTTCTTGAGGAGAAAGCTGTAAGTCTGTGAGATGAATGCACAGAACACTAAGAAGTTTCTCAGAAAGCTTCTTTGCAGATTTCATCTGAGGATATTTCCTTTTTCACCGTCGCGGTTTATGGGCATCGAAATATCACTTTGAAAATTCCACAAGAATAGGCTTACCGAAAGGCTTCTTGCGGGGAAAGTTGTAACTCTGTGAGATGATTTCACAGAACACAAAGAAGTTTCTCAGAAAGCTTCTTTCTCTTTGTTATCGGAGGATATTTCCTTTGGCCCTATAGCCTTCAAAGGGATACGAAATATCAGTTCTCAGATTCCACAGAAATAAGGCTAGCAAACAGATCCACGACATACAGATGTAACTCTGTGAGTGGAAGTCACACATCACAAAGCAGATTTCCAGAAAGCTTCTTTCCAGTTATTCTCTGAAGATATTTTCTTTTTCGTCATAACCCTCTATGGGCTTCCAAATGTCACTTTGCAAATTCCACAAGAACAGGCTTAGCGAACGGCTTCTTCAGGGGAAAGCTGTAACTCTGTGAGATGAATGAAGAGAACACTAAGCAGTTTCTCGAAAAGCTTCTTTCCATATTTCCTCTGAGGATATTTCCTTTTTCACCGTGGCCCTCTATGGGCATCGAAATATCACTTTGAAAATTCTACAAGAACAGGCTTAGCGAAGGGGCTCTTGAGGTGAAAGCAGTAACTCTGTGAGAAGATTTCACAGAACAAAAAGAAGTTTCTCAGAAAGCTTCGTTCTCTTTGTTATCGGAGGATATTTCCTTTGGCCCTATAGTCTTCAAAGGGATCCGAAATATCAGCTCTCAGATTCCACAGAAATAAGGTTACCAATCAGATCCACGAAATACAGATGTATCTCTGTGAGTGGAAGTCACCCATCACAAAGCAGTTTCTCAGAAAGCTTCGTTCCAGTTTTGCTCTGAGGATATTTTCTTTTACACCATAGCCCTCTATGGGCTTCCAAATATGACTTTGCAAATTCCACAAGAACAGGCTTAGCAAATGGCTTCTTGAGGAGAAAGCTGTAATTCTGTGAGATGAATTCACAGAACACTAAGAAGTTTCTCAGAAAGCTTCTTTCCAGATTTCATCTGAGGATATTTCCTTTTTCACCGTCGCCCTTTATGGGAATCGAAATACGACTTTGCAAATTCCACATGAATAGGCTTAGCGAAAAGCTTCTTAAGGGGAACGCTATAACTCTGTGAGATGATTTCAGAGAACACAAAGAAATTTCTCAGAAAGCATCTATCTCTTTGTTATCGGAGGATATTTCCTTTGGCCCTATAGTCTTCAAAAGGATGCGAAATATCAGTTCTAAGATTCCACAGAAATAAGGCTAGCAAACAGATCCACGAAATACAGATAAAACTGTATGAGTGGAAGTCACATATCACAAAGCAGTTGATATTTTCTTTTTCACCATAGCCCTCTAAGGGTTTCCAAATATCATTTTGCAAATTCCACAAGAACAGGCTTAGGGAGCGTCTTCTTGAGGGGAAAGCTGTAACTCTGTGAGAAGAATTAACAGAACACTAAGAAGTTTCTCAGAAAGCTTCTTTCCAGATTTCATCTGAGGTTATTCCTTTTTCACCGTAGCCCCCTATGGGCATCGAAATATGACTTTGCAAATTCCACAAGAACAGGCTTAGCGAAAGGCTTTTTGAGGGGCAAGCTGTAACTCTGTGAGATGAATTCACAGAAGACTAAGCAGTTTCTCAAAAAGCTTCTTTCCAGATTTCATCTGAGGATAATTCCTTTTTCAACGCAACCCTCTATGGGCATCGAAATGTCACTTTGCAAATTCCACAAGAACGGGCTTAGTGAACGGCTTCCTGAGGGGAAAGCTGTAACTCTCTGAGACGGTTTCACAGAACACTAAGAAGTTTCTCAAAAAGCTTCTTTGTGTTTTGTTATCGGAGGATATTTCCTTTGGCCCTAGAGTCTTCCAATGGAACCGAAATATCAGTTCTCAGATTCTACAGAAATAAGACTAGCAAACAGTTCCACGAAATACAGATGTAACTCTGTGAGTGGAAGTCACACATCACAAAGCGGATTCTCAGAAAGCATCTTTCCAGTTTTTCTCTAAGGATATTTTCTTTATCACCATAACCCTCTATGGGCTTCCAAATATTACTTTCAAAATTCCACAAGAACAGACTTAGCGAACGGCTTCTTCAGGGGAAAGCTGTAACTCTGTGAGATGATTTCACAGAACCCCAGGAAGTTTCTCAAAAAGCTTCATTCTCTTTGTTATTGGAGGCTATTTCCTTTGGCCCTATACTGTTCCAAGGGATCCGAAACGTCAGTTCTCAGATTCCACAGAAATAAGGTTAGCAAATGGATCCACGAAATACAGATGTAACTCTGTGAGTGGAAGTCACACACCACAAAGCAGTTTCTCAGAGAGCTTCTTTCCAGTTTTTCTCTGAGGATATTTACTTTTTCACCATAGCCCTCTATGGGCTTCCAAATATCACTTTGCAAATTCCACAAGAACAGGCTTAGTGAACGGCTTCTTGAGGGGAAACCTGTAATTCTGTGAGAGGAATTAACAGAACACTAAGCAGTTTCTCAGAAAGCTTCTTTCCAGATTTCATCTGAGGATATTTCCTTTTTCACCGTAGCCCTCTATGGGCATCGAAATATGACTTTGCAAATTCCACAAGAACAGGCTTAGCGAAAGGCTTCTTGAGTAGAAAGCTGTAACTCTGTGAGATGATTTCACAGAACACAAAGAAGTTTCTCAGAAAGCCTCTTTCTCTTTGTTAGTGTAGGATATTTCCTTTGGCCCTATAGTCTTCAAAGGGATCCGAAATATCATTTCACAGATTCCAAGAAATAACGCTAGCAAATAGATCCACGAAATAGAGATGTAACTCTGTAAGTGCAAGTCACACATGACAAAGCAGTTTCTTAGAAAGCTTCTTTCCCGTTATTCTCTGAGGATACTTTCTTTTTCACCATAGCACTGCATGGGATTCCAAATATCACTTTGCAAATTCCACAAGAACAGGATTAGTGAACGCCTTCTTGAGGGGAATGCTGTAACTCTGTGAGATGATTTCACAGAACACAAAGAAGTTTCTCAGAAAGCTTCTTTCTCTTTGTTATCGGAGGATATTTACTTTGGCCCTATACTCTTGAAAGGGATCCGAAATCTCAGTTCTCAGATTCCACAGATATAAGGCTAGCAAACAGATCCACGAAATACAGATGTAACTCTGTGAGTGGAAGTCACACATCACAAAGCAGTTTCTCAGAAAGCTTCTTTCTAGTTTTTCTCTGAGGACATTTTCTTTTTCACCATAGCCTTCTATGGGCTTCCAAATATCACTTTGCAAATTCCACAAGAACAGGCTTACCCAACGGCTTTTTGAGGGGAAAGCTGTAACTCTGTGAGATGATTTCACAGAACACCAGGAAGTTTCTCAAAAAGCTTCTTTCTCTTTGTTATTGGAGGCTATTTCCTTTGGCCCTATACCCTTCCAAGGGATCCGAAACGTCAGTTCTCAGATTCCACAGAAATAAGGGTAGCAAATAGATCCACGAAATACAGATGTAACTCTGTGAGTGGAAGTCACACATCACAAAGCAGTTTCTCAGAGAGCTTCTTTCCAGTTTTTCTCTGAGGATATTTACTTTTTCACCATAGCCCTCTATGGGCTTCCAAATATCACTTTGCAATTTCCACAAGAACAGGCTTAGCGAACGGCTTCTTGAGGCGGAAGCTGTAATTCTGTGAGATGAATTATGAGAACACTAAACAGTTTCTCAGAAAGCTTCTTTCCAGATTTCATCTGAGGATATTTCTTTTTCACCGTAGACCTCTATGGGCATCGAAATATCACTTTGCAATTTCCACAAGAACAGGCTTAGCGAAAGGCTTCTTGAGTAGAAAGCTGTAACTCTGTGAGATGATTTCACAGAACACAAAGAAGTTTCTCAGAATACTTCTTTCTCTTTGTTATCAGAAGATTTTTCCTTTGGCCTTATAGTCTTCAAAGGTATCCAATATATCAGTTCTCACATTCAGCAGAAATAAGGCTAGCAAACAGATCCACGAAATACAGATGTAACTCTGTGAATGGAAGTCACACATCACAAAGCAGACTCTAAGAAAGCTTCTTTCCAGTTATTCTCTGGATATATTTTCTTTTTCACCCTAGCCCTCTATGGGCTTCGAAATATCACTTTGCAATTCCACAAGAACAGGCTTAGCCAACGCCTTCTTGAGGGGAAAGCTGTAACTCTGTGAGATGAATGAACAGAACACTGAGCAGTTTCTCAGAAAGCTTCTTTACAGATTTCCTCTGAGGATATTTCCTTTTTCACCGTAGCCCTCTAAGGGCATCGAAATATCACCTTGCAAATTGCAGAAAACAGGCTTAGCGAAAGGCCTCTTGAAGGGAAAGCTGTAACTCTGTGAGATGATTTCACAGAACACCAGGAAGTTTCTCAAAAAGCTTCTTTCTCTTTGTTATCGGTGGATATTTCCTTTGGCCCTATAGTCTTCCAAGGGATCCGAAATGTCATTTCTCAGATTCCACAGAAATAAGGCTAGCAAACAGATCCACGAAGTACAGATGTAACTCTGTGAGTGGAAGTCACACATCACAAAGCAGATTCTCAGAAAGCATCTTTCCAGTTACTCTCTGAGGAAATTTTCTTTTTCACCATAACCCTCTATTGGCTTCCAAATATCACTTTGCAAATTCCACAAGAACAGGCTTAGCGAACTGCTTATTGAGGGGAAACCTGTAACTCTGTGAGATGAATGAACACAACACTAAGAAGTATCTCAGAAATCTTCTTTCCAGATTACATGTGAGGATATTTCCTTTTTCACCATCGCCCTTTATGGGCATCGAAACGTCACTTTGCAAATTCCACAAGAAAAGACTTAACGAAAGGCTTCTTGAGCGGAAAGCTGTAACTCTCTGAGGTGAATGCCCAGAACACTAAGAAGTTTCTCAGAAAACTTCTTTCCAGTTTTCATCTGAGGATATTTCCTTTTTCACCATCGCCCTTAATGGGCAGCGAAATATCACTTTGCAAATTCCACAAGAACAGGCCTAGCGAAAGGCTTCTTAAAGGAAAAGCTGTAACTCTGTGAGATGATTTCACAGAAGACAAAGAAATTTCTCAGAAAGCTTCTTTCTCTTTGTTTTTGGAGGATACTTCCTTTAACACTATAATCTTCCAAGGGATCCGAAATATTAGTTCTCAGATTGCACAGAAATAAGGCTAGCAAACAGATCCACGAAATACAGATGTAACTCTGTGAGTGGAAGTCACACATCACAATGCAGTTTCTCAGAGGGCTTCTTCCCAGTTTTTCTCTGAGGATATTTCCTTTTTCACCGTAGCCCTCTATGGGCATCGAAATATCACTTTGAAAATTCCACAAGAACAGGCTTAGCGAAAGGCTTCTTAAGGGGAAAGCTGTAAATCTGTGAGATGATTTCACAGAAAACAAAGAAGTTTCTCAGAAAGGTCCTTTCTCTTTGTTACCGGAGGATATTTCCTTTGGCCCTATAGTCTTCCAAGGGATCCGAAATATCAGTTCTCAGATTCCACAGAAATAAGGCTAGCAAACAAATCCACGAAATACAGATGTAACGTTGTGAGTGGAAGTCACACATCACAAAGCAGTTTCTCAGAAGGCTTCTTTCCAGTTTATCTCTGAGGATATTTTCTTTTTCACCATAGCCCTCTAAGGGCTTCGAAATATGACTTTGCAAATTCCACAAGAACAGGCTTAGCGAACAGCTTCTTGAGGGGAAAGCTGTAACTCTGTGAGATGAAAGACAAGAACACTAAGCAGTTTCTCAGAAAGCTACTTTCCAGATTTCATCTGAGGATATTTCTTTTTTAAGGTAGACATCTGTGAACATCGAAATATCACTTTGTAAATTCCACAAGAACAGGCTTAGCGAAAGTCTTCTTGAGAGGGAAAGCTTTAATTCTGTGATATGATGTCACAGAACACAAAGAAGTTTCTCAGAAAGCTTCTTTATCTTTGTTATCGGAGGATATTTACTTTGGCCCTGTTATCGGAGTCTATTTACTTTGGACCTATAGTCTCCAAAGCGATCCGAAATCCGAGTTCTCAGAATCCACTGAAATAAGGCTAGGAAACAGATCCAAGAAATACAGATGTAACTCTGTGTGTGGAAGTGAAACATCACAAAGCAGTTTCTCAGAAAGTTTCTTTCCAGTTTTTCTCTGAGGATATTTTCTTTTTCACAGTAGCCCTCTATGGGCTTCCAAATATCACTCGCAAATTCCACAAGAACAGGCTTAGCGAAAGGCTTCTTGAGGGGAATGCTGTAACTCTGTGAGATGATTTCACAGAACACAAGTTTCTCAGAAAGCTTCTTTCTCTTTGTTATCGGAGGATATTTCCTTTGGCCCCATAGTCTTGAAAGGGATGCGAAATATCAGTTCTCATATTCCACAGAAATAACGCTAGCAAACAGATCCACGAAATACAGATGAAACTCTGTGAGTGGAAGTCACACATCACAAAGCAGTTTCTCAGAAAGCTTCTTTCCACTTTTTCTCTGAGGATATTTTCTTTTTCAGCATAGTCCTCTAAGGGCTTCCAAATACCACTTTGCAAGTTCCACAATTAGAGGCTTAGTGAACGGCTTCTTGAGCAGAAAGCTGTATATCTGTGAGATGATTTCACAGAACACAAAGAAGTTTCTCAGAAAACTTCTTTCTCTTTGTTATCTGAGGATATTTCCTTTGGCCCTATAGTCTTGAAAGGGATCCGAAATCTCATTTCTCAGATTCTGCAGAAATAAGGCTAGCAAAAAGATCCACGAAATACAGATGTAACTCTTTGAGTGCAAGTCACACATCACAAAGCAGTTTCTCAGAAGGTTTCTTTCCAGTTTTTCTCTGAAGATATTTTCTTTTTCACCATAGCCCTCTAAGGGCTTCCAAATATCACTTTGTAAATTCCAGAAGAACTGGCTTAGCGAACGGCTTCTTGAGGGGAAAGCTGTAACTCTGTGAGATGATTTCACAGAACACAAAGAAGTTTCTCAAAAAGGTTCTTTCTCTTTGTTATCGGAGGATATTTCCTTTGGCCCTAGAGTGTTCCAAGGGATCCGAAATATCAGTTCTCAAATTCTACAGAAATAAGACTAGCAAACAGATCCACGAAATACAGATGTAACTCGGTGAGTGGAAGTCAGACATCACAAAGCAGATTCTCAGAAAGCATCTTTCCAGTTTTTCTCTGAGGATATTTTCTTTATCACCATAACCCTCTAGGGGCTTCCAAATATCACTTTGCAAATTCTACAAACACAGGCTTAGCAAGCGGCCTCTTGAGGGGAAAGCTGTAACTCTGTGAGATGAATTAACAGAACACTAGGCAGTTTCTCAGAAAGCTTCTTTCAAGGTTTCCTCTGAGGATATTTCCTTTTTCACCGTAGCCCTCTAAGGGCATCGAAATATCACTTTGCAAATTCCACAAGAACAGGCTTAGCGACAGGCTTCTTGAGGGGAAAACTGTAACTCTGTGAGATGATTTCACAGAACACAAAGAAGTTTCTCAGAAAGCTTCTTTCTCTTTGTTATCGGAGTACATTTCCTTTGGCCCTATAGTCTTCCAAGGGATCTGAAATCTCAGGTCTCAGATTTCACAGAAATAAGCCTAGCAAACATATCCACGAAATACAGATGTAACTCTGTGAGTGGAAGTCACACATCACAAAGCAGATTCTCAGAAAGCTTCTTTCCAGTTTTTCTGTGACGATATTTTTTTTTCACCATAGCCCTCAATGTGCTTCCAAATATCAATTTGCAAATTACAGAAGAACAGGTAAGCGAACGACTTCTTGAGGGCAAAGCTCTAACTCTGTGAGATGATTTCACAGAACACTAAGCAGTTTCTCAGAAAGCTTCTTTCCAGATTTCATCTGAGGATATTCCCTTTTTCACCATAGCCCTCTATGGGCATCGAAATATCAGTTTGCAAATTCCACAAGAACAGGCTTAGCGAAAGGCTTCTTGAGAGGAAAGCTGTAACTCTGTTATGATATCACAGAACTCAAAGAAGTTTCTCAGAAAGCTTCTTTCTCTTTGTTATCGGAGGATATTTCCTTTTGCCCTGTTATCAGAGAATATTTCCCTTGGCCCTATAGTCTTCAAAGGGATCAGAAATCTCAGTTCTCAGATTCCACAGAAATAAGGCTAGCAAACAGATCCATGAAATACCGATGTAACTCTGTGAGTGGATGTGACACATCAGAAAGCAGTTTCTCAGAAAGCTTCTTTGATGTTTTTCTCTGAGGATATTTTCTTTTTCACCATAGCCCACTATGGGCTTCCAAATATCACTTTACAATTCCCCAAGGACAGGCCTAGCGAACGGTTTCTTGAGCGGAAAGCTGTAACTCTGGGAGATGAATGCACAGAATACTAAGAAGTTTCTTAGAGAGCTTCCTTCCATATTTCCTCTGAGGATATTTCCTTTTTCACCATAGCCCTCTACGGGCATCGAAATATCACTTTGCAAATTCCACAAAAACAGCCTTAGCGAAAGAATTCTTGAGGGGAAAGCGGTAACTCTGTGAGAAGATTTCACAGAACACAGATAAGTTTCTCAAGAAGCTTCTTTCTCTTTGTTATCAGAGGATATTTCCTTTGGCCCTATAGTCATCAGAGGGACCCGAAATCTCAGTTCTCATATTCCACAGAAATAAGGCTAGCAAACAGATCCACTAAATACAGATATAACTCTGTGAGTGGAAGTCACACATCACAAAGCATTTTCTCAGAAAGTTTCTTTCCACTTTTTTTCAGAGGATATTTTCTTTTTCACCTTAGCCCTCTAAGATCTTCCAAATATCACTTGGCAAATTCCAAAAGAACAGGCTAAGCAAACGGCTTCTTGAGAGGAAAGCTGTAACTCTGTTAAATGATTTCACAGACCATTAATCACTTTCTCAGAAAACTTCTTTCCAGATTTCTTCTGAGGACATTTCCTTTTTCACCATAGCCCTCTATGGGCTTTCAAATATCACTTGGCAAATTCCACAAGAACAGGCTTAGCGAAAGGCCTCTTGAGGTAAAAGCTGTAACTCTGTGAGATGATTTCATAGAACACTAAGCAGTTTCTCAGAAAGCTTCTTTTTTTTTTTTTTTTTTTTATATTTTTTTTAATTTATTTATTATTATTATACTTTAAGTTGTAGGGTACATGTGCATAACGTGCAGGTTTGTTACATATGTATACTTGTGCCATGTTGCTGTACTGCACCCATCAACTCGTTATTTACATCAGGTATAACTCCCAATGCAATCCCTCCCCCCTCCCCCCTCCCCATGATAGGCCCCCGTGTGTGATGTTCCCCTTCCTGAGTCCGAGTGATCTCACTGTTCAGTTCCCACCTATGAGTGAGAACATGCGGTGTTTGGTTTTCTGTTCTTGCGATAGTTTGCTAAGAATGATGGATTCCAGCTGCATCCAAGTCCCTACAAAGGACTCAAACTCATCCTTTTTTATGGCTGCATAGTATTCCATGGTGTATATGTGCCACATTTTCTTAATCCAATCTGTCACTGATGGACATTTGGGTTGATTCCAAGTCTTTGCTATTGTGAATAGTGCTGCAATAAACATACGTGTGCATGTGTCTTTATAGCAGCATAATTTATAATCCTTTGGGTATATACCCAGTAATGGGATGGCTGGGTCATATGGTACATCTAGTTCTAGATCCTTGAGGAATCGCCATACTGTTTTCCATAATGGTTGAACTAGTTTACAATCCCACCAACAGTGTAAAAGTGTTCCTATTTCTCCACATCCTCTCCAGCACCTGTTGTTTCCTGACTTTTTAATGATTGCCATTCTAACTGGTGTGAGATGGTATCTCATTGTGGTTTTGATTTGCATTTCTCTGATGGCCAGTGATGATGAGCATTTTTTCATGTGTCTGTTGGCTGTATGAATGTCTTCTTTTGAGAAATGTCTGTTCATGTCCTTTGCCCACTTTTTGATGGGGTTGTTTGTTTTTTTCTTGTAAATTTGTTTGAGTTCTTTGTAGGTTCTGGATATTAGCCCTTTGTCAGATGAGTAGATTGCAAAAATTTTTTCCCATTCTGTAGATTGCCTGTTCACTCTGATGGTAGTGTCTTTTGCTGTGCAGAAGCTCTTTAGTTTAATGAGATCCCATTTGTCAATTTTGGCTTTTGCTGCCGTTGCTTTTGGTGTTTTAGACATGAAATCTTTGCCCATGCCTATGTCCTGAATGGTACTACCTAGGTTTTCCTCTAGGATTTTTATGGTATTAGGTCTAACATTTAAGTCTCTAATCCATCTTGAATTAATTTTCGTATAAGGAGTAAGGAAAGGATACAGTTTCAGCTTTCTACTTATGGCTAGCCAATTTTCCCAGCACCATTTATTAAATAGGGAATCCTTTCCCCATTTCTTGTTTCTCTCAGGTTTGTCAAAGATCAAATGGCTGTAGATGTGTGGTATTATTTCTGAGGACTCTGTTCTGTTCCATTGGTCTATATCTCTGTTTTGGTACCAGTACCATGCTGTTTTGGTTACTGTAGCCTTGTAGTATAGTTTGAAGTCAGGTAGCGTGATGCCTCCAGCTTTGTTCTTTTGACTTAGGATTGTCTTGGAGATGCGGGCTCTTTTTTGGTTCCATATGAACTTTAAAGCAGTTTTTTCCAATTCTGTGAAGAAACTCATTGGTAGCTTGACGGGGATGGCATTGAATCTATAAATAACCTTGGGCAGTATGGCCATTTTCACGATATTGATTCTTCCTATCCATGAGCATGGTATGTTCTTCCATTTGTTTGTGTCCTCTTTTATTTCACTGAGCAGTGGTTTGTAGTTCTCCTTGAAGAGGTCCTTTACATCCCTTGTAAGTTGGATTCCTAGGTATTTGATTCTCTTTGAAGCAATTGTGAATGGAAGTTCATTCATGATTTGGCTCTCTGTTTGTCTGTTACTGGTGTATAAGAATGCTTGTGATTTTTGCACATTAATTTTGTATCCTGAGACTTTGCTGAAGTTGCTTATCAGCTTAAGGAGATTTTGGGCTGAGACAATGGGGTTTTCTAAATATACAATCATGTCATCTGCAAACAGGGACAATTTAACTTCTTCTTTTCCTAACTGAATACCCTTGATTTCTTTCTCTTGCCTGATTGCCCTAGCCAGAACTTCCAACACTATGTTGAATAGGAGTGGTGAGAGAGGGCATCCCTGTCTTGTGCCAGTTTTCAAAGGGAATTTTTCCAGTTTTTGCCCATTCAGTATGATATTGGCTGTGGGTTTGTCATAAATAGCTCTTATTATTTTGAGGTATGTTCCATCAATACCGAATTTATTGAGCGTTTTTAGCATGAAGGGCTGTTGAATTTTGTCAAAAGCCTTTTCTGCATCAATTGAGATAATCATGTGGTTCTTGTCTTTGGTTCTGTTTATATGCTGGATTATGTTTATTGATTTGCGAATGTTGAACCAGCCTTGCATCCCAGGGATGAAGCCCACTTGATCATGGTGGATAAGCTTTTTGATGTGTCGCTGAATCCGGTTTGCCAGTATTTTATTGAGGATTTTTGCATCGATGTTCATCAGGGATATTGGTCTAAAATTCTCTTTTTTTGTTGTGTCTCTGCCAGGCTTTGGTATCAGGATGATGTTGGCCTCATAAAATGAGTTAGGGAGGATTCCCTCTTTTTCTATTGCTTGGAATAGTTTCAGAAGGAATGGTACCAACTCCTCCTTGTACCTCTGGTAGAATTCAGCTGTGAATCCATCTGGTCCTGGACTTTTTTTGGTTGGTAGGCTATTAATTGTTGCCTCAATTTCAGAGCCTGCTATTGGTCTATTCAGGGATTCAACTTCTTCCTGGTTTAGTCTTGGAAGAGTGTAAGTGTCCAGGAAATTATCCATTTCTTCTAGATTTTCCAGTTTATTTGCGTAGAGGTGTTTATAGTATTCTCTGATGGTAGTTTGTATTTCTGTGGGGTCGGTGGTGATATCCCCTTGATCATTTTTAATTGCGTCGATTTGATTCTTCTCTCTTTTCTTCTTTATTAGTCTGGCTAGTGGTCTGTCAATTTTGTTGATCTTTTCAAAAAACCAACTCCTGGATTCATTGATTTTTTGGAGGGTTTTTTGTGTCTCTATCTCCTTCAGTTCTGCTCTGATCTTAGTTATTTCTTGCCTTCTGCTAGCTTTCGAATGTGTTTGCTCTTGCTTCTCTAGTTCTTTTAATTGCGATGTTAGAGTGTCAATTTTACATCTTTCCTGCTTTCTCTTGTGGGCATTTAGTGCTATAAATTTCCCTCTACACACTGCTTTAAATGTGTCCCAGAGATTCTGGTATGTTGTATCTTTGTTCTCATTGGTTTCAAAGAACATCTTTATTTCTGCCTTCATTTCATTATGTACCCAGTAGTCATTCAGGAGCAGGTTGTTCAGTTTCCATGTAGTTGAGCGGTTTTGAGTGAGTTTCTTAGTCCTGAGTTCTAGTTTGATTGCACTGTGGTCTGAGAGACAGTTTGTTATAATTTCTGTTCTTGTACATTTGCTGAGGAGTGCTTTACTTCCAATTACGTGGTCAATTTTGGAGTAAGTATGATGTGGTGCTGAGAAGAATGTATATTCTGTTGATTTGGGGTGGAGAGTTCTATAGATGTCTATTAGGTCTGCTTGCTGCAGAGATGAGTTCAATTCCTGGATATCCTTTTTAACTTTCTGTCTCGTTGATCTGTCTAATGTTGACAGTGGAGTGTTGAAGTCTCCCATTATTATTGTATGGGAGTCTAAGTCTCTTTGTAAGTCTCTAAGGACTTGCTTGATGAATCTGGGTGCTCCTGTATTGGGTGCATATATATTTAGGATAGTTAGCTCTTCCTGTTGAATTGATCCCTTTACCATTATGTAATGGCCTTCTTTGTCTCTTTTGATCTTTGATGGTTTAAAGTCTGTTTTATCAGAGACTAGTATTGCAACCCCTGCTTTTTTTTGTTCTCCATTTGCTTGGTAAATCTTCCTCCATCCCTTTATTTTGAGCCTATGTATGTCTCTGCGTGTGAGATGGGTCTCCTGAATACAGCAGACTGATGGGTCTTGACTCTTTATCCAGTTTGCCAGTCTGTGTCTTTTAATTGGAGCATTTAGTCCATTTACATTTAAGGTTAATATTGTTATGTGTGAACTTGATCCTGCCATTATGATATTAACTGGTTATTTTGCTCATTAGTTGATGCAGTTTCTTCCTAGCCTCAATGGTCTTTACATTTTGGCATGTTTTTGCAATGGCTGGTACCGGTTGTTCCTTTCCATGTTGAGTGCTTCCTTCAGGGTCTCTTGTAAGGCAGGCCTAGTGGTGACAAAATCTCTAAGCATTTGCTTATCTGTAAAGGATTTTATTTCTCCTTCACTTATGAAACTTAGTTTGGCTGGATATGAAATTCTGGGTTTAAAATTCTTTTCTTTAAGAATGTTGAATATTGGCCCCCACTCTCTTCTGGCTTGTAGAGTTTCTGCTGAGAGATCTGCTGTTAGTCTGATGGGCTTCCCTTTGTGGGTAACCCGACCTTTCTCTCTGGCTGCCCTTAAGATTTTTTCCTTCATTTCAACTTTGGTGAATCTGGCAATTATGTGTCTTGGAGTTGCTCTTCTTGAGGAGTATCTTTGTGGCGTTCTCTGTATTTCCTGGATTTGAATGTTGGCCTGCCCTACTAGGTTGGGGAAGTTCTCCTGGATGATATCCTGAAGAGTGTTTTCCAACTTGGTTCCATTTTCCCCCTCACTTTCAGGCACCCCAATCAGACGTAGATTTGGTCTTTTTACATAATCCCATACTTCTTGCAGGCTTTGTTCATTTCTTTTTCTTCTTTTTTCTTTTGGTTTCTCTTCTCGCTTCATTTCATTCATTTGATCCTCAATCGCTGATACTCTTTCTTCCAGTTGATCGAGTCGGTTACTGAAGCTTGTGCATTTGTCACGTATTTCTCGTGTCATGGTTTTCATCTCTTTCATTTCGTTTAGGACCTTCTCTGCATTAATTACTCTAGCCATCAATTCTTCCACTTTTTTTTCAAGATTTTTAGTTTCTTTGCGCTGGGTACGTAATTCCTCCTTTAGCTCTGAGAAATTTGATGGACTGAAGCCTTCTTCTCTCATCTCGTCAAAGTCATTCTCCGTCCAGCTTTGATCCGTTGCTGGCGATGAGCTGCGCTCCTTTGCCGGGGGAGATGCGCTCTTATTTTTTGAATTTCCAGCTTTTCTGCCCTGCTTTTTCCCCATCTTTGTGGTTTTATCTGCCTCTGGTCTTTGATGATGGTGATGTACTGATGGGGTTTTGGTGTAGTAGGTGTCCTTCCTGTTTGATAGTTTTCCTTCTAACAGTCAGGACCCTCAGCTGTAGGTCTGTTGGAGATTGCTTGAGGTCCACTCCAGACCCTGTTTGCCTGGGTATCAGCAGCAGAGGCTGCAGAAGATAGAATATTTCTGAACAGCGAGTGTACCTGTCTGATTCTTGCTTTGGAAGCTTCCTCTCAGGGGTGTACTCCTCCCTGTGAGGTGTGGGGTGTAAGACTGCCCCTAGTGGGGGATGTCTCCCAGTTAGGCTACTCAGGGGTCAGGGACCCGCTTGAGCAGGGAGTCTGTCCCTTCTCAGATCTCAACCTCCGTGTTGGGAGATCCACTGCTCTCTTCAAAGCTGTCAGACAGAGTCGTTTGCGTCTGTGCAGAGGTGTCTGTGTGTCTTAGTTTACTGTGCCCTGTCCCCAGAGGTGGAGTCTACAGAGACAGGCAGGTTTCCTTGAGCTGCTGTGAGCTCCACCCAGTTCGAGCTTCCCAGCAGCTTTGTTTACCTACTTAAGCCTCAGCAATGGCGGGCGCCCCTCCCCCAGCCTCGCTGCTGCCTTGCCGGTAGATCACAGACTGCTGCGCTAGCAACCAGGGAGGCTCCGTGGGTGTGGGACCCTCCCGGCCAGGTGTGGGATATGATCTCCTGGTGTGCCTGTTTCCTAAAGCGCAGTATTGGGGTGGGAGTTACCCGATTTTCCAGGTGTTGTGTGTCTCAGTTCCCCTGGCTAGGAAAAGGGATTCCCTTCCCCCTTGCGCTTCCCAGGTGAGGCAATGCCTCGCCCTGCTTCAGCTCTCGCTGGTCGGGCTGCAGCAGCTGACCAGCTCCGATCGTCCGGCACTCCCCAGTGAGATGAACCCAGTACCTCAGTTGAAAATCCAGAAATCACCGGTGTTCTGTGTCGCTCGCGCTGGGAGTTGGAGACTGGAGCTGCTCCTATTCGGCCATCTTGCTCCGCCCCCCGGATTATGTATATTTCAGAAAGCTTCTTTATCTTTGTTATCGGAGGATATTTCCTTTGTCCCTCTAGTCTTCAAAGATATCCGAAATATCAGTTCTCAGATTCCACAGGAATAAGGCTAGCAAACAGATACACGAAATACAGATGTAACTCTGTGAGTGGAAGTCACTAATCACAAAGCAGTTTCTCAGAAAGCTTCTTTCCAGTTTTTCTCTGAGGAGATTTTCTTTTTCACCGTAGCCCTCTATGGGCTTCCAAATATTACTTTGCAAATTACATAAGAACAGGCTTAGTTAACGGCTTCTTGATGGGAAAGCTGTAACCCTGTGAGATGATTTCACAGAACAGTAAGCAGTTTCTTAGAAAGCTTCTTTCCAGATTTCATCTGAGGATATTTCCTTTTTCACCCTAGCCCTCCATGGGCTTCGAAATATCACTTTGCAAATTCCACAAGAACAGGCTTAGCGAAAGGCTTCTAGAGGGGGAAGCTGTAACTCTGTGAGATGATTTCACAGAACACAAAGAAGTTTCTCAGAAAGCTTCTTTCTCTTTGTTATCGGAGGATATTTCCTTTGGCCATAGAGTTTTCCAAGGGATACGAAATATCATTTTTCAGATTTCACAGAAATAAGGCTAGCAAACATATCCACGAAATGCAGACTTAAATATCTGAGTGGAATTCACACATTACAAAACAGTTTCTCAGAAGGCTTCTTTCCAGTGTTTCTCTGAGGATATTTTCTTTTTCTCCATAGCCCTCTATGGGCTTCCAAATATCACTTTCTAAATTTGACAAGAACAGGCTTAGCTAACGGCTTCTTGAGAGGAAAGCTGTAACTCTGTGAGATGATTTCACAGAACACTAAGCAGTTTCCCAGAAAGCTTCTTTCCAGATTTCATCGGAGGATATTTCCTTTTTCACGGTAGCCCTCTATGGGCATCGAAATATCACTTTTCAAATTCCACATGAACAGGATTAGCGAACGGCTTCATGAGGGGAAAGCTGTAACTCTGTGAGGTGATTTCACAGAACACAAAGAAGTTTCTCAGAAAGCTTCTTTCTCTTTGTTATCCGAGAATATTTACTTTGGCCCTATAGTCTTCAAAGGGATCCGAAATATCAGTTCTCAGATTCCACAGAAATATGCCTAGCAAACAGACCCAGGAAATACAGATGTAACTCTGTGAGTGGAAGTGAAACATCACAAAGCAGTTTCTCAGAAAGCCACTTTCCAGTTTTTCTCTGAGGATACTTTCTTTTTCATCATAGCCCTCTATGCTCATCGAAATATCACTTTGCAAATTCCACAAGAACAGGCTTAGCGAACGGCTTCTTGAGGGTAAAGCTGTAACTCTGTGAGATGATTTCAAGAAAACAAAGAAGTTTCTCTGAAAGCTTCTTTCTCTTTGTTATCGGATTATATTGCCTTTGGTCCTATAGCCTTCAAAGGGATACGAAATATCAGTTCTCAGATTCCACAGAAATAAGGCTAGCAAACAGATTCACAAAATACAGATGGAATTCTGTGAGTGGAAGTCACGCGTCACAAAGCAATTTCTCCGAAAGCTTCTTTCCAGTTTTTCTCTGAGGATATTTTCTTTTTCTACATAATCCTCTTTGGGATTTCAAATATCACTTTGCAAATTCCACAAGAAGAGGCTTGGCGAACGTCTACTTGAGGGGAAAGCTGTAACTCTGTCAGATGAATTAACAGAACACAAAGCAGTGTCTCAGCAATCTTCTTTCCAGATTTCATCTGAGGATATTTCCTTTTTCATCGTAGCCCACTATGGTCATCGAAATATCTCTTTGCAAATTCCACAAGAACTGGCTTAGCGAAAGGCTTCTTGTGGGGAAAGCTGTAACTCTGTGAGATGATTTCACAGAACACTAAGCAGTTTCTCAGAAAGCTTCTTTCTCTTTGTTATCGGAGGATATTTCCTTTGGCCCTATAGTCTTCCAAGGGATCCGAAATATCAGTTCTCAGATTCCACAGAAATAAGGCTAGCAAACAGATCCACGAAATAGAGATGTAACTCTGTGAGAGGAAGTCACACATCAAAAAGCAGTTTCTCAGAAAGCTTCCCTCCAGTTATTCTCCGAGGATATTTTCTTTTTCACCATAACCCTCTAGGGGCTTCCAAATATCACTTTGTAAATTCCACAAGAACAGGCTTAGCGAAAGGATTCTTGAGGGGAAAGCTGAAACTCTGTGAGATGATTTCACAGAACACAAAAAGTTTCTCAAAAAGCTTCTTTCTCTTTGTTATCGGAGGATATTTCGTTTGGCTCTCTAGTCTTCAAAAGGAACTGAAATATTAGTTCACATATTCCACAGAAATAACGCTAGCAAACAGAACCACAAAATACAGATGTAATTCTGTGAGTGCAAGTCACACATCACAAAGCAGTTTCTCAGGAAGCTCTTTCCCTATGTTCTCTGAGGAAACTTTCTTTTTCACCATAGTCCTCTATGGGCTTCAAAATATCACTTTACAAATTCCACAAGTACAGGCTTAGCGAACGGCTCCTTGAGGGGAAAGCTGTAACTCTGTGAGATGATTTTACAGAACACAAAGAAGTTTCTCAGAAAACTTCTTTCTCTTTGTTATCGGAGGATATTTCCTTTGGCCCTAGAGTCTTCCAAGGGATCCGAAATATCAGTTCTCATATTCCACAGAAATAAGGCTAGCAAACAGATCCACGAAGTACACATGAAATTCTGTGAGTGGAAGTCACACATCACAAAACAGATTCTCAGAAGACTTCTTTAAATTTTTTCTCTGAGAATATTTTCTTTTTCACCATAGCCCTCTAAGGGCCTCCAAATATCACTTTGCAAATTCCACAATAACAGGCTTAGCGAACGGCTTCTTGAGGGAAAAGCCGTAACTCTGTGAGATGAATTAACAGAACACTAAGCAGTTTCTCAGAAAGCTTCTTTCCCGATTTCATCTGAGGATATTTCCATTTTTACCGTAGCCCTCTATGTGCATCGAAATATCACTTTGCAAATTCTACAAGAACAGGCTTAGCGAAAGGATTCTTGAGGGGAAAGCTGAAACTCTGTGAGATGATTTCACAGAACACAAAAAGGTTCTCAGAAAGCTTCTTTCTCTTTGTTAGCGGAGGATATTTCCTTTGGACCTATAGTCCTCCAAGGGATACGAATTATCAGTTCTCAGATTCCACAGAAATAAGGCCAGCAAACAGATCCAGGAAGTACACATATAAATCTGTGAGTGGAGGTCACACATCCCAAAGCAGATTCTCAGAAGGCTTCTCTCCAGTTATTCTCTGAGGATATTTTCTTTTTCACCATAACCCTCTATGGGCTTCAAAATATCACTTTGCAAATTCCCAGTAACAGGCTTAGCGAACGGCTTATTGAGGGGAAAGCTGTAACTCTGTGAGATGAATTAACAGAACACTAAGCAGGTTCTTAGAAAGCTTTTTTCCAGATTTCGTCTGAGGATATTTCCTTTTTCACCATAGCCCTCTATGGGCATCGAAATATCACTTTGCAAATTGCACAAGAAAAGGGTTAGCGAAAGGCTTCTTGAGGGGAAAGCTGTAACTCTGTGAGATGATTTCACAGAACACTAAGCAGTTTCTCAGAATGCTTCTTTCCAGATTTCATCTGCAGATATTTCCTTTTTCACCGTAGCCCTCTATGGGCATCGAAATATCACTTGCAAATTCCACAAGAACCGGATTAAGAAAAGGCTTCTTGATGGGAAAGCTGTAACTCTGTGAGATAATTTCACAGAACACAAAGAAGTTTCTCAGAAAGCTTCTTTCTCTTTGTTATCATATAATATTTCCTTTGCCCCTATAGTCTTAAAAGGGATCCGAAATATCTGTTCTCAGATTCCACAGAAATAAGGCTGGTAAACAGATCCACGAAATACAGATGTAACACTGTGAGAGGAAGTCACACATGACAAAGCAGATTCTCAGAAAGCTTCTTTCCAGTTATTCTCTGAGGACATTTTTTTTTTTTCACCATAACCCTCTATGGGCTTCCAAATATCACTTTGCAAATTCCCCAAGAACAGGCTTATCGAACGGCTTTTTGGGGGAAAAGCTGTAACTTGTGAGATGATTTCACAGAACACAAAGAAGTTTCTCAGAAAGCTTCTTTCTCTTTGTTATCGGAGGATATTTCCTTTGGCCCTATAGTCTTCCAAGGGGTCCGAAATATCAGTTCTCAGATTCCACAGAAATAAGGCTAGCAAACAGATCCACGAAATACACATGTAACTCTGTGAGAGGAAGTCAGACATCAAAAGCAGATTCACAGAAAGCTTCTTTCCTGTTATTCTCTGAGGATACTTTCTTTTTCACCATAACCCTCTAGGGGCTTCCAAATATCACTTTGCAAATTCCACAAGAACAGGTTTAGCTAACGGTTTCTTGAGGGGAAAGCTGTAATTCTGTGAGATGAATTAACAGTACCCTAAGCAGTTTCTCAGTAAGCTTCTTTCCAGATTTCCTCTGAGGATATTTCCTTTTTTACCATAGTCCTTTAAGGGCATCGAAATATCACTTTGCGAATTCCACAAGAACAAGCTTAGCGAAAGGATTCTTGAGTGGAAAGCTGTAACTCTGTGAGAAGATTTCACAGAACACAAAGAAGTTTCTCAAAAAGCTTCTTTCTCTTTGTTATCGGAGGATATTTCCTTTCGCCCTCCAGTCTTCAAAAGGGTTCAAAATCAGTTCACACATTATACAAAAATAACGCTAGAATACAGAACCTGGAAATACAGATGTAACAATGTGAGTGCAAGTCTCACATCACAAAGCAGATTCTAAGAAAGCTTCTTTTCAGTTATTCTCTGAGGATATTTTGTTTTTCACCGTATCCCTCTATGAGCTTCCAAATATCACCCTGCCAATTCCACAAGAACAGGATTAGCGAGTGGCTTCATGTGGGGAAAGCTGTACGTCTGTGAGATGATTTCACAGAATACAAAGAAGTTTCACAGAAATCTTCTTTCTCTTTGTTATCGGAGGATATTTCCTTTGGCCCTATAGTCTTCAAAGGGATCGAAATATCAGTTCTCACATTCTCAGAAATAAGGCTTGGAAACAGATCCACGAAATACAGATGTAACTCTGAGAGTGGAAGTCACACATCACAAAGCAGTTTCTCAGAAAGCTTCTTTGCAGTTTTTCTCTGAGGATATATTCTTTTTCACCATAGCCCTTTATGGGCTTCCAAATACCACTTTGCGAATTCCAGAAGAACAGGCTTAGCGAACGGTTTCCTGAAGGGAAAGCTCTAACTCTGCGAGATGAATTAAGAGAACACTTAGCAGTTTCTCAGAAAGCTTCTTTCCAGATTTCATCTGAGGATATTTCCTTTTTCACCAACGCCGTCCATGGGCTTCCTAGTATCCCTTTGTAAATTCCACAATAACCGTCTTAGCGAATGTCTTCTTGAGGGGAAAGGTGTAACTCTGTGAGATGATTTCAAAGAACACAAAGAAGTTTCTCAGAAAGCTTCTTTCCCTTTGTTATCGGAGGATATTTCCATTGGTCCTATAGTCTTCAAAGGGATCCGAATTTTCAGTTCTCAGATTAAACAGACATAAGGCCAGCAAACAGATCAACGAAATACAGATGTAACTCTGTGAGTGGAAGTCACACATCACAAAGCAGTTTCTCAGAAAGCTTCTTTGCAGTTTTTTTCTGAGGATATTTTCTTTTTCACCATAGGCCTCTAGGGGATTCCAAATACCACTTTGTGAATTCCACAAGATCAGGCTTAGCGAACGGCTTCCTTAAGGGAAAGCAGTAACTCTGTGAGATCAATTAGGAGAACACTTAGCAGTTTCTCAGAAAGCTTCTTTCCATATTTCATCTGTGGATATTTCATTTTTCACCATCGCCCTCCATGGGCTTCCAAATATCACTTTGCAAATTCCACAAGAACAGTCTTAGCGAAATTCTTCTTGAGGAGAAAGCTGTAACTCTGTGAGACGATTTCACGAAACACAAAGAAGTTTCTCAGAAAGCTTCTTTCTCTTTGTTATCGGAGGATATTTCCTTTGGCCCCATAGTTTTCAAAGGGATCCTAAATATCCGTTCCCAGAATCCACAGAAATAAGGCTAGCAAACAGATCCAGGAAATACAGAGGTATCTCTGTGAGTAGAAGTAACACATCACAAAGCAGTTTCTCAGAAAGCTTCTTTGCAGTTTTTCTCTGAGGATATTTTCTTTATCGCCATAGCCCTCTATGGGCTTCCAAATATCACTTTGCAAATTCCACAACAACAGGTTTAGCGAACGGCTTCTTGAGGGGAAAGCTGTAACTCTGTGAGGTGAATTAACAGAACACTAAGCAGTTCCTCAGAAAACTTCTTTCCAGATTTCATCTGAGGATATTTCCTTTTTCACCATAGCCCTCTATCGGCTTCCAAATATCACTTTGCAAATTCCACAAGAACAGGCTTAGCGAAAGGCTTCTTGAGGGGAAAGCTGTAAATCTGTGAGATGATTTCACAGAACACAAGGAAGTTTCTCAGAAAGCTTCTTTCTCTGTGTTATCGAAGGATATTTCCTTTGGGTCTATAGTCTTCAAGGGGATCTGAAATATCAGTTCTCAGATTCCTCAGAAATAAGGCTAGCAAACAGATCCACGAAATTCAGATGTAACTCTGTGAGTGGAAGTCACACACCCCAAACTAGTTTCTCAGAAAACTTCTTTCCATTTTTTCTGAGAGAATATTTTCTTTTTCATCAACTACCTTTATGATCTTCCAAATATCACTTTGCAAATTCCACCAGAGCAGTCTTAGCCAACGGCTTCTTGAGGGGAAAGCTGTAACTCTGTGAGATGAATTAACAGAATACTAAGCAGTTTCTCAGAAAGGTTCTTTCTAGTTTTCTGCTGAGGATATTTCCTTTTTCACCATAGCCCTCCATTGACTTCCAAATATCACTTTGAAAATTTCACAAGAACAGTCTTAGCGAAAGGCTTCTTGAGGCGAAAGCTGTAACTCTGTGAGATGATTTCACAGAACACAAAGAAGGTTCTCAGAAAACTTCTTTCTATTTGTTATCAGAGGATATTTCCTTAGGCCCTATAGTGTCCAAGGGATCCGAAATATCAGTTTTCATATTCCACAGAAATAAGGCTAGCAAGCAGATCCACGAAACACAGCTTTAACTCTGTGAGTGGAAGTCACACATCACAAAGCAGTTTCTCAAAACGCTTCTTTGCTGGTATGCTCTGAGGATATTTTCTTTTTCACCATAGCCCTCTAAGGGCTTCCAAATATCATTTTGTGTATTCCACAACAACAGGTTTATCGAATGGCTACTTAACGGGCAAGTTGTACCTCTGTGAGATGAATTAAGACAACACTAAGCAGTTTCTCACAAAGCTTCCTTCCAGATTTCTGTGAGGATATTTCCTTTTTCACCGTAGCTCTCCATGTTCTTCCAAATATGACTTTGCAAATTCCACAAGAACTGTCTTAGGGAAAGGCTTCTTGAGAGGAAAGCTGTAACTCTGTGAGATGATTTCACAGAACCCAAAGAAGTTTCTCAGAAAGCTTCTTTCTCTGTGTTATCGAAGGATATTTCCTTTGGCCCTATAGCCTTCAAAGGGATCTGAAATATCATTTCTCAAATTCCATAGAAATAAGCCTAGCAAACAGAAACAGAAAAACAGCTGTAACTCTGTGAGTGGAAGTCACACATCACAAAGCAGTTTCTCAGAAAGCTTCTTTCCAGTTTTTCTCTAAGGATATTTTCTTTTTCACCTTTGCGCTGTATGGGCTTCCAAATACCACTTGGTGTATTCCACAAGAACAGGCTTAGCGAACGGCTACTTGAGGAGAAGCTGTAACTCTGTGAGATGAATTGACAGAACACTAAGAAGTTTCTCAAAAATCTTCTTTAAAGTTTTCATCTGAGGATATTTCCTTTTTCACCATAGCCCTCCATGGGCGTCGAAATATCTCTTTGCAAATTCCACAAGACTGTCTTAGCGAAAGGCTTCTTGAAGGGAAAGCTGTAACTCTGTGAGATGATTTCACAGAACACAAAGAAGTTTCTCAGAAAGCTTCTTTCTCTTTGTTATCGGAGGATATTTCCTTTGGCATTATAGTCTTCAAAGGTATCCGAAATATCATTTCTCAGATACCACACAAATAAGGCTATCAAACACATCCACGAAACACAGCTGTAACTCTGTGAGTGGAAGTTACACATCACAAAGCAGTTTCTCTGAAAGCTTCTTTCCAGTTTTTCTCTGAGGATATTTTCTTTTTCACCATAGCCCTTTATGGGCTTTCAAATACCACTTTGCGAATTCCACAAGAACTGTCTTAGCGAAAGGCTTCTTGAAGGGAAAGCTGTAACTCTGTGAGATGAGTTAATAGATCACTTCGCAGTTTCTCAGAAAGCTTCTTTCTAGTTTTCATCTGAGGATATTTCCTTTTTCACCATAGTCCTCCATGTTCTTCGAAATATCACTTTGAAAAGTTCACAAGAACAGTCTTAGCGAAAGGCTTCTTGAGGAGAAAGATGTAACTCTGTGACATGATTTCACAGAACACAGAGTAGGTTCTCAGAAAGCTTCTTTCTCTTTGTTATCGGAGGATATTTCCTTTGGCCCTATAGTCTTCAAAGGGATCCGAAATATCAGTTCTCAGATTCCACAGAAATAAGGCTAGGAAACAGATCCACAAAACACAGCTTTAACTCTGTGAGTGGAAGTCACACATCACAAAGCAGTTTCTCAAAAAGCTTCTTTGCCGGTTTTCTCTGATGATGTTTTCTTTTTCAACATAGCCCTCTATGGGCTTAAAGTATCACTTTGTGTATTCCACAACAACAGGTTTATCTAACGGCTACTTGAGGGGAAAGCTCTAACTCTGTCAGATGAATTAAGAGAACACTGAGCAGTTTCTCAGAAAGCTTCTTTCCAGTTTTCATCTGAGCATATTTCCTTTTTCACCATAGCCCTCCATGGGCTCCCAAATAACACTTTGCAAATTTCACAAGAACTGTCTTAGCGAAAGGCTTCTTGAGGGGGAAGCTGTAACTCTGTTAGATGATTTCGTAGAACACAAAAAAGTTTCTCAGAAAGCTTCTTTCTCTGTGTTATCGAAGTATATTTCCTTTGGCTCTATAGTCTTCAAAGGGATCTGAAATATCAGTTCTCAAATTCCAGAGAAATAAGGCTAGCAAAGAGATCCACAAAATACAGCTGTAACTCTGTGAGTGGAACTTACACATCACAAAGCAGTTTCTCAGAAAGCTTCTTTCCAGTTTTTCTCTGAGGATATTTTTTTTTCACCATAGCCCTCTATGGGCTGCGAAATATCACTTTGTGTATTCCAAAACAACAGGCTGATCGAACGGCTACTTGAGGAGAAAGCTGTAACTCTGTGAAATGAATTAACAGAACACTAAGCAGTTTCTCAGAAAGCTTCTTTCCAGATTTCATCTGAGGATATTTCTTTTTTCACCGTAGTCCTCCATGGGCCTCCAAATATCACTTTGCAAATACCACAGTAACTGTCTTAGCGAAAGGCTTCGTGAGGGGAAAGTTGTAACTCTGTGAGATGATTTCACAGAACACAAAGAAGTTTCTCTGAAAGCTTCTTTCTCTGTGTTATCGAAGGATATTACCTTTGGCCCTAGCGTATTCAATGGGATCCGAAATATCAGTTCTCAAATTCCACAGAAATAAGCCTAGCAAACAGATCCACGAAATACAGCTGTAACTCTGTGAGTGGAAATCACACATCACAAAGCAGTTTCTCAGAAAGCTACTTTGCAGTTTTTCTCTAAGGATATTTTCTTTTTCACCATAGCCCTCTAGGGGCTTCCAAATACCACTTTGTGTATTCCACAACAACAGGCTTAGCGAACGGCTTCTTTACGGGAAAGCTGTACATCTGTGATATGAATTAACAAAACACTAAGCAGTTTCTCAGAAAGCTACTTTCCAGTTTTCATCTGAGGATATTTCCTTTTTCACCATAGCCCTCCATGGGCTTCCAAATATCTCCATGCAAATTCCATAAGAACTGTCTTAGCGAAAGGCTTCTTGAGGGGAAAGCTGTAACTCTGTGAGATGATTTTACAGAACACAAAGAAGTTTCTCAGAAAGTTTCTTTTTCTTTGTTATCGGAGGATATTGCCTTTGGCCCTTTAGTCTTCAAAGGGATACGAAATATCACTTCTCAGATTCCACAGAAAAAAAGCTAGCAAACAGATCCACGAAACACAGCTTTAACTCTGTGAGTGGAAGTCACACATCACAAAGCAGTTTCTCAAAAAGCTTCTTTGCCGCTTTTCTCCGAGGTTGTTTTCTTTTTCACCATAGCACTCTATGGGCTTAAAATATCACTTTGTGTATTCCACAACAACAGGTTTATCGAACGGCTGCTTGAGGGGATAGCTCTAACTCTGTGAGACGAATTAAAAGAACACTCAGCAGTTTCTCAGAAAGCTTCTTTCCAGATTTCATGTGAGGATATTTCGTTTTTCACCGTAGCCCTCCAAGGGCTTCCAAATATCATTTTGCAAATTCCACAAGAACTGTCTTAGCGAAAGGCTTCTTGAGGGGAAAGCTGTAACTCTGTGAGATGATTTCACAGAACACAAAGAAGTTTCTCAGAAAGCTTCTTTCTTTTTGTTATCGGAGAATATTTCCTTTGGCCCTATAGTCTTCAAAGGGATCTGAAATATCCGTTCTAAGACTCCAGAGGAATAAGGCTAGCAAACAGCTCCACGAAATACAGCTGTAGCTCTGTGGGTGGAAGTCCTACATCACAAAGCAGTTTCTCAGAAAGGTTCTTTACAGTTTTTCTCTGAGGATAATTTTTTTCCATCATAGCCCTCTATGGGCTTCCAAATATCACATTGTAAATTCCACAAGAACAACCTTAACGAACGGCTTTTTGAGGGGAAAGCTGTAACTCTCTGCGCTGAATTAACAGAACACTAAGCGGTTTCTCAGAAATCTTCTTTCCATTTTTCATCAGAATATATTTCCTTTTTAAACATAACCCTCCATGGGCTTCCAAATATCACTTTGCAAATTCCACAAGAACAGTCTTAGCGAAAGGCTTCTTGAGGGGTAAGCTGTAACTCTGTGAGATGAATTCACAGAACACAAAGAAGTTTCTCAGAAAGCTTCTTTCTCATTTTTATCGGAGGATATTTCCTTTGGCCCTATAGTCCTCAAAGGAACCGAAGTATCCGTTCTCAGATTCCACAGAAATAAAACTAGCAAATAACTCCACGAAATACCCTTCTAACTCAGTGTGTGGAAGTCACACATCACAAAGCAGTTTCTCAGAAAGCTTCTTTCCAGTTTCTCTCTGAGGATATTTTCTTTTCCACGGTAGCCCTCTATGGGCTTCCAAATATCACTTTGCGAATTCCACAAGAACTGGCTTAACGCAAGGCTTCTTGAGGGGAAAGCTGTAACTCTGTGAGATGAATTAACAGAACTCTAAGCAGTTTCTCAGAAAGTTTCTTTCCAGTTTTCATCTGAGGACATTTTCTTTTTCACCATAGCCCTTATTGGGCTTCCAAATATCACTTTGCAATTTCCATAAGAACAGTCTTAGCGAGAGGCTTCTTGAAGGGAATGCTGTAACTCTGTAGGATGATTTCACCGAACAGAAAGAAGTTTCTCAAAAGGCTTTTTTCATTTTGTTTTCCATGGAAATTTCCTTCGGCCCTATAGTCTTGAAAGGGATCCACTATATCCGTTCTCAGATTCCACAGAAATAAGGCTAGCAAACAGTTCCATGAAATACAGCTGTACCTCTGTGAGTGCAAGTCACAAATCAAAAAGCAGTTTCTCAGAAAGCTTCTTTCAAGTTTTTATCTGAGGATATTTTCTTTTTCACCATAGCCCTCTATGGACTTCTAAATCTCACTTTGTAAATTCATCAGAACAGGATCAGCGAACGGCATCCTGAGGGGAAAGCTGTAACTCTGCGAGATGAATTAACAGAACACTAAATAGTTTCTCAGAAAGTTTCTTTCCTGTTTTCATCTTAGGATATTTTCTTTTTCACCATAGCCCTCATTGGGCTTCCAAATATCACTTTGCAAATTCCACAAGAACAGTCTTAACGAAAGGCTTCTTGAAGGGAAAGCTGTAACTCTGTGAGATGATTTCACCGAACACAAAGAAGTTTCTCAGAAAGCTTCTTTCACTTTGTTTTCAAAGGATATTTCCTTTGGCCCTATAGTCTTCAAAGGGATCTGAAATATTAGTTCTCAGATTCCACAGAAATCAGGCTAGCAAAGAGCTCCACGAAACACAGCTGTACCTCTGTGAGTGGAAGTCACATATTACAAAGGAGTTTCTCAGAAACCTTCTTTCCAGTTTTTCTCTGAGGATCTTTTCTCTTAAATCATAGCTCTCTATGGGCTTCCAAATATCACTGTGCAAATTCCACAAGAACAGTCTCAGCTAAAGGCTTCTTGAGGGGAAAGCTGTAGCTCTGTGAAATGAATTAGGAGAACACTAAGCAGTTTCTCATAAAACTTCTTTCCAGTTTTCATCTGAGGATATTTCCTTTTTCAAATAGCCCTCCATGGGCTTCCAAATATCACTTTGCAAATTCCACAAGAGCAGGCTTAGCGAACGGCTTATTGAGGGGAAAGCTGTAACTCTGGGAGATGAATTAACAGAACACTAAACAATTTCTCAGAACGTTTCTTTCCCGTTTAAATCTGAGGATATTTTCTTTTTCACCATAGCCCTCATTGGGCTTCCAAATATCACCTGGCAAATTCCACAAGGACAGTCTTAGCGAAAGGCTTCTTGAAGGGAAAGCTGTAACTCTGTGAAACGATTTCACCGAACACAAAGAGTTTCTCAGAAAGCTTCTTTCACTTTGTTTTCAAAGGATATTTCCTTTGGCCTTATAGACTTCAAAGGGATCTGAAATATTAGTTCTCAGATTCCACAGAAATCAGGCTAGCAAACAGCTCCACGAAACACTGCTGTACCTCTGTGAGTGGAAGTCACACATTACAAAGCAGTTTCTCAGAAACCTTCTTTCCAGTTTTTCTCTGAGGATATTTTCTCTTTCATCATAGCCCCCTTTGGGCTTCGAAATATCACTTTGCAAATTCCACAAGAACAGTCTTAGCTAAAGGCTTCTTGACTGGAAACCTGTAACTCTGTGAGCTGGTTTCACAGAACACAAAGAAGTTTCTCAGAAAGCTTCTTTCTCTTTGTTATCGGAGGATATTTACTTTGGCCCTGTAGATTTCATAGGGATCCGAAAGATGAGTTCTTAGATTCCACAGAAATAAGGCTAGCAAACAGATCCTCGACATAGAGATGTAACACTGTGAGTGGAAGACACACATCACAAAGCAGTTTCTCACAAAGCTTCTTTCGATTTTTTTTTTTGAGGGTATTTTCTTTTTCACCCTAGCCCGCTATGGGTTTTCAAATATCACTTTGCAAATTTCACAAGAACAGGCTTAGTGAACGGCTTCCTGAGGGGAAAGCTGTAGCTCTGTGAAATGAATTAGGAGAACACTAAGCAGTTTCTCATAAAACTTCTTTCCAGTTTTCATCTGAGGATATTTCCTTTTTCAAATAGCCCTCCATGGGCTTCCAAATATCACTTTGCAAATTCCACAAGAGCAGGCTTAGCGAACGGCTTATTGAGGGGAAATCTGTAACTCTATGAGATGAATTAACAGAACAGTAAACAGTTTCTCAGAAAGCTTCTTTCCAGTTTTCTTCTGAGAATATTTACTCTTCACCGTAGCCCTCCAGGGACTGCCTAATATCACTTTGCAAATTCCACAAGAACAGTCTTAGCAAAAGGCTTCTTGAGGGGTAACTGTAACTCTGTGAGATGATTTCTCAGAACACAAAGAAGGTTCTCAGCAAGCTTCTTTGTCTTTGATATGGGAGGATATTTCCTTTGGACCTATAGTCTTCTAAGGGATCTGACATGTAAGTTCTCAGATTCCACAGAAACAAGGGTAGCGAACAGTCCACGAAATACAGCTGTAACTCTGTGAGATGAATTAAAAGAACACTAGGCAGTTACTCAGGAAGCTACTTTCCAGTTTTCATCTGAGGATATTTAATTTTTCATCAGAGCAATCCATGGGCTTCCAAGTATCACTTTGCAAATTCCACAAGAACAGTCTAAGCGAAAGGCTTCTTGAGGGGTAAGCTGTAACTCTGTGAGATGATTACACAGAACAAAAAGAAGTTTCTCAGAAAGCTGCATCCCAATTTTCATCTGAGGATGTTTCCTTTTTCACCGTAGCCCTCCATGGGCTTCCAAATATCACTTTGCAAATTCCACAACAACAGTCTTAGCGAAAGGCCTCTTGAGAGGAAGGCTGTAACTCTGTGAGGTAATTTCACAGAACACAAAGAATTTTCTCAGAAAGATTCTTTCACTTTGTTTTCGGAGGATATTTCCTTTGGCCCTATAGTCTTCAAAGGGATCCGAAATATCAGTTCTCAGATTCCACAGAAATAAGGCTAGCAAACAGATCCACGAAATACAGCTTTAACCCTGAGTGGAAGAACATATCATAAAGCAGTTTCTCAGAAAGCTTCTTTCCAGTTTTTATCAGAGGATATTTTCTTTTTCACCACAGCCCTCTATGGGCTTCCAAATATCAGTTTGCAAATTCAACAAGAACAGGCTTAGCGAATGGATTCTTCATGGGAAAGCTGTAACTCTGTGAGATGAATTAGGAGAACACCAAGCAGTTTCTCAGAAATCTTCTTTCCAGTTTTCATCTGAGGATATATCCTTTTTCACCATAGCCCTCCATGGCCTTCCAAATATCACTTTGCAAATTCCTCAAGAATAGTCTTAGCGAAAGGCTGCTGGAAGGGAAAGCTGTAACTCTGTAAGTTGATTTCACAGAGTACAAAGAAGTTTCTCAGAAAGCTTCTTTCTCTTTGTTATCGGAGGATATTTCCTTTGGCCCTAAAGTCTTCAAGGGGATCCGAAATATCAGTTCTCAGATTCCACAGAAATAAGGCTAGCAAACAGATCCATGAAATACAGCCATAATCTGTGTGTGAAATTCACACATCACAAACCAGTTTCTCAGAAAGCTTCTTTCCAGTTTTTCCCTGAGGAAATTTTCTTTTTCACCATAGCCCTCTATGGGCTTCCAAATTTCAATTTGCAAATTCCACAAGAACATTCTTAGCGAATGGCTACTTTAAGGGAAATCTCTAACTCAGTGAGATAGTTTCACAGAACACAAATAAGTTTCTCGGAAAGCTTCTTTCTCTATCTTATCGGAGGATATTTCATTTGGCCCTATAAACTTCAAAGGGATCCGAAATATCAGTTCTCAGATTTCACAGAAATAAAGCTAGCAAACAGATCCACGAAATACAGCTTTAACCCTGAGTGGAAGAACATATCATAAAGCAGTTTCTCAGAAAGCTTCTTTCCAGTTTTTCTCTGAGGATATTTTCTTTTTCACCATAGCCCATTATGGGCTTCCAAATATCGCTTTGCAAATTCCAGAAGAACAGGCTCAGGGAACAGCTTCTTGAGGGGAAAGCTGTAACTCTGTAAGATGAATTAACAGAACACTAAGCAGTTTCTCAGAAAGCTTCTTTCCTGTTTTCTTCTGAGGATATTTTCTTTTTCACCTTAGCCCTCCACGGGCTTCCAAGTGTCACATTGGAAATTCCACAAGAACAGTCATAGCGATAGGCTTCTTGAAGGGAAAGCTGTAACTCTGTGAGATGATTTCACAGAATACAAAGAAGTTTCTCAGAACGCTTCTTTCTCTTTGTAATCGGAGGATATTTCCTTTGGCCCTGTAGTCTTCAAAGGGGTCCGAAGTATCAGTTCTCAGATTCCACAGACAGAAGGCTAGCAAAGAGATCCACGAAATACAGATGTAACTCTGTGAGTGGAAGTCACACATCACAAAGCAGTTTCTCAGAAAGCTTCCTTCCAGTTTTTCTCTGAGGATATTTTCTTTTTCACCCTATCCCTCTATTTGCTCCTAAATATCACTTTGCAAATTCCACAAGAATAGGCTTAGCGAACGGCTTCTTGAGGGGAAAGCTGTAATTCTGTGAGATGAATTAACAGAACACTAAGCAGTTTCTCAGAAAGCTTTTTTCCAGATTTCATCTGAGGATATTTCCTTTTCCAGCATAGACCTCCATGGGCTTCCTTATAGCACTTTGCAAATTCCACAGCAACAGTCTTAGCGAAAGGCTTCCTGAGGGGAAACCTGTAACTCTGTGAGATTATTTCACAGAACACAAAGAAGTTACTCACAAAGCTGCTGTCTTTTTGTTATGGGAGCTTTCCCCTCAAGAAGCTGTTCACTAAGCCTGTTCTTGTGGAATTGGCAAAGTGATATTTGGAAGCCCATAGAGGGCTATGGTGAAAAAGAAAGTATCCTCAGAGAAAAACTGGAAAGAAGCTTTCTGAGAAACTGCTTTGTGATGTGTGACTTCCACTCACAGAGACATCTGTATTTCGTGGATCTGTTTGCTATTCTTATTTCTGTGGAATCTGAGAACAGATATTTCGGATCCCTTTGTAGACTACAGGGCCAAAGGAAATATCCATCGATAACAAAGAGAAAGAAGCTTTCTGAGAAACTTCTTTGTGTTCTGTGAAATCATCTCACAGAGTTACAGCTTTCGCCTCAAGCAGCCTTTCGCTCAGCCTGTTCTTGTGGAATTTGCAAAGTGATATTTCGATGCCCATAGAGGGCTACCGTGAAAAAGGAAATATCCTCAGATGAAATCTGGAAAGAAGCTTTCTGAGAAACTGCTTAGTGTTCTGTTAATTCATCTCACAGAGTTACAGCTTTCCCCTCAAGAAGCCGTTCGCTAAGCCTGTTCTTGTGGGATTTGCAAAGTGATATTCGGAAGCACATAGAGGGCTATGGTGAAAAAGAAAGTATCCTCAGAGAAAAACTGGAAAGAAGATTTCTGAGAAACTGCTTTGTGATGTGTGACTTGCACTCACAGAGTTACATCTGTATTTCGTGGATCTGTTTGCTAGCCTTATTTCTGTGGAATGAGAACTGATATTTCGGATCCCATTGTAGACTCTAGGGCCAAAGGAAATATCCTCCGATAACAAAGAGAAAGAAGCTTTCTGAGAAGCTTCTTTGTGTTCTGGGAAATCATCTTACAGAGTTACAGCTTTCCCCTCAAGAAGCCTTTCGCTCAGCCTGTTCTTGTGGAATTTGTAAAGTGATATTTCGATGCTCATAGAGGGCTACGGTGAAAAAGGATATATCCTCAGATAAAATCTGGAAAGAAGATTTCTGAGAAACTGCTTAGTGTTCTGTTAATTCATCTCACAGAGTTTCAGCTTTCCCCTCAATAAGCCGTTCGCTAAGCCTGTTATTGTAGAATTTGCAAAGCGATATTTGGAAGCCTCCTATAATGGCGAATACAGCCCCTATTGATAAAACATAGTGGAAGTGGGCGACAACGTAGTATGTGTCATGTAGTTCGATATCTAGGGAAGAGTTTGCCAAGATAATGCCGGTTAGACCCCCTACAGTAAATAGGAAGATAAAGCCCAGGGCTCAAAGTATTGCTGGAGATCATTTAATGTTGCCTCCATGAAGTGTAGCAATTCAGCTAAAAACTTTCACACCGGTGGGGATTTCAATGATTATAGTGGCGGAAGTGAAATAGGCTCGTGTATCTACCTCTATGCCAACTGTAAATATGTGATGGGCCCATGCAATGAAACCTAAAAACCCAATTGATATTATGGCTTAAACTATACCCATATACCCAAACAGTTCTTTTTTTCCAGAGTAGTAAGTTACAATGTGGGAGACTATTCCAAAACCGGGAAGAATGAGGATGTAGACTTCGGGATGACCAAAGAATCAAAATAGGTGTTGATACAGGATAGGGTCTCCTCCTCCAACAGGATCAAAGAAAGTAGTGTTGAGGTTGCGATCTGTTAGCAGTATGGTAATGCCAGAGGCTAAGACTGGTAGAGAGAGGAGTAGAAGGACTGCTGTGATTAAGATTGATCAGACAAATAAGGGGGTTTGGTATTGGGATATTGCGGGGGGTTTTATGTTGATGATGGTAGTAATAAAGTTGATGGACCCTAAGATAGAGGAAATACCTGCTAGGTGGAGGGAGAAGATGATTAAATCTACGGAAGCTCCTGGGTGGGAGAAGTTTCCTGCCAAAGGGGGATACACTGTTCAACCTGTTCCGGCGCCAGCTTCTACTATGGCTGACGCCATTAGTAGCAGGAAAGAAGGAGGGAGGAGTCAGAAGCTTATATTATTTAGATGGGGAAATGCTATGTCGGGTGCGCCGATTATTAAGGGCACTAGTCAGTTCCCGAAGCCTCCAATTATAATAGGTATGACTATAAAGAAAATTATAATGAATGCATGGGCCGTTACAATAACGTTGTAGATGTGGTCGTTACCTAGTAGATTGCCAGGTTGACCTAGTTCAGCTCGAATGAGAAGGCTTAGGGCTGTACCTATGACCCCAGCTCATGCACCAAATAGTAAATATAGGGTTCCAATGTCTTTATGGTTTGTTGAAAATAGTCAACGGTTGATGAGCATAAGTGGGATGGAAAAAGTGGTAAAATGGCTGAGTAAGTATTAGGCTGTAAACCTAAAGATGGGGGTCTAGTCCTCCTTTTACCAGCCCCGAGGTGATTTTCTTGTTGAATTGCAAATTCAAAGGAGCAGCTTCAGAGTTTCTGCCGGGGCTTCTCCCGCCTTTTTTTCCTGCGGCGGGAGAAGTGGATCAAAGCCAGTCGATTAGGGTGTTTAGCTGTTAACTAAGTTTTTGTGGGTTTGAATCCCATTGATCTAGTAAGGGCTTAGCTTAATTAAAGTAGTTGATTTGCGTTCAATTGATGCAGAGTAGGTGTTTGCAGTCCTTATGTGTTTCAGAAATTAAGTATTTTTACTTACTAAGGGCTTTGAAGGCTCTTGGTCTTGTTTAACCTAAATTTCTAGTGGGTAGTTAAGATTAGGGGAGAGATCGGTAGTAAAAGAGTAGAGGTGATGATGAGCGGGGGGATAAGGGGTGTGGGTTTTGTATTTTCGACTTGTCACGTTATTTTTGTGTTGTTGGATGTGGGGAATAGTGTTAGGGAGGTGGTGTAGATTAGGCGTATGTAGAAGTATAGGTTAAGTAGAGTTATGGTAATTATGATAGAGGGGATAAGGAAGTTGTTTTTCATTGTGAGTTCTTGAATAATAATTCATTTGGGTAGGAAGCCAGTTAGAGGGGGTAAGCCTCCTAGGGATATGAGAATGGGTGCTGTTAGTGGTGCTAGGTGGGTTGGTTTGTTTCAGGTGCGGGATAGTATGAGAGTTGTGGTGCTTGAGCTTAGGTTAAGGGTCAGGAATATGGTAGTTGTTAGGATAATATATATAGTTAAATAAAGAGTTGTAATAGTTGGGTTGTATACCAGTGTTATTATTATTCAACCCGTGTGTGTGATTGAAGTGTATCCTAGGATTTTGCATAATTGTGTTTGGTTAAGACCCCCTCAACTGCCCACTACAATGGACAGGGTAGAGAGGGTTAGGAGGATGTGGGTATTGATTGATGGGTTAATTTGGTATATGATTGAGATGGGGGCTAGTTTTTGCCATGTAAGGAGGAGTAGGCCGGAAGTTAGGGATGTTCCTTGGGTGACTTCTGGGACTCAGAAGTGAAAGGGGGATATTCCCAGTTTTATGGCAAGGGCGGTTGTTATTATTAGGGATGGGGGTTGGTTAATGTGACTTGTTGTTGTTCAGCATCCTGATGATAGGTTGTTAGAGATAATTGCTATTGTGAGAATTATAGATGTGGTGGACTGTATTAGGAAGTATTTGGTAGCAGCTTCCATAGAGCGGGGGTTTGTTTTTTTTATTAGAATTGGGACGAAGGCTAGTATGTTTATTTCTAGGCCTGCTCAGGCGAGAAATCAGTGTGAGCTTAGTGTTGTGATAAGTGTGCCTGTAATTATTGTGGTGTAGATAATGAGTTGGGCTAGTGGGTTAATTAGTACGGGGAGGATATGACCAACATTTTCGGGGTATGGGCCCGATAGCTTGTTTAGCTGACCTTACTTTAGGATAAGGTGTATGAGGTAGCACGGAGAAGTTTGGATTCTCAGGGGTAGGTTCAATACCTACAATCCTAGAAATAAGAGGGTTGAGGCCTCTATTGTTTACTCTATCAAAGTAACTCTTTTGTCAGACATATTTCTAGGTTTGAGGGGGAATGCTGGAGATTGCGATGGGTATTGAGGTGCATCATATGAGTAGTGCCAGTGTGAGTGGGAGGAAGCTTTTTCATAGTAGGTGTATGAGTTGGTCATAACGGAATCTGGGGTATGCTGCTCGGATTCATAGGAATAGGGAAGTTAGGAAGAGTGTTTTGGTGGTGAAGCATGTTGTGAATAGCTCTGGTGAATGGATGGGGTAGAATGTGCCTAGGAAAATTGTGGTTGTTAGGGCGTTCATTATGATGATGTTTATGTATTCGGCTATGAAGAACAGGGCGAATGGACCTGCAGCGTATTCAATGTTAAAGCCTGATACTAATTCTGATTCGCCCTCTATGAGATCAAAGGGGGTTCGATTTGTTTCTGCTAACGTAGAGGTAAATCATATTATGGCTAAGGGTCATGATGGTAGGAGAAGTCATAGGTGTTCTTGCGTTGTAATGAGTGTATTGAGGTTAAATGAACCACTTATTAGTAGGACTGATAGTAGGATAATAGCGAGGGTGACTTCGTATGAAATTGTTTGAGCGACGGCTCGTAGGGCTCCGATTAGGGCATAGTTTGAGTTTGATGCTCATCCTGATCATAGGATGGAGTAGACGATTAGGCTAGACATGGCTAGGATGAACAGGAGTCCTAGATTGAAGTTGATTAGAGCATTGGGTATGGGGAGGGGAGTTCATAGGAGAAGGGCAATGAAGAAGGCTAGAGCGGGTGCGATAATATAGAGGGTAGTGGTAGTTGTTGAGGGTTTTAGAGGTTCTTTAGTGAAAAGTTTTATTGCATCGGCAAAGGGTTGTAATAGTCCATATGGACCTACAACATTGGGTCCCTTTCGTAGTTGTATATAGCCTAGTAACTTTCGTTCAACGAGTGTGAGGAATGCCATGGCAGCTAATGTAGGTATAACTAGAAGTAAAAGGTTTATTGTGGTCATGATGTTAAGAAGAGGAGTTGAACCTCTGGTTATAAAGTTTTAAGTTTTATGCAATTACCGGGCTCTGCCATCTTAACAAACCCTGTTTTTGGGTGAGATGTGTGATACTTTGCTAAATTGAGACTAGGTCATTTATGTAATGAAGGCGCTTTATGAAGTGGGCCTTATTTCTCTTGTCCTTTCGTACAGGGAGAAATGTACAATAGATAGAAACCGACCTGGATTGCTCCAGTCTGAACTCAGATCACGTAGGACTTTAATCATTGAACAAACGAACCCTTGATAGCTGCTGCACCATTAGGATGTCCTGATCCAACATCGAGGTCGTAAGCTCTATTGTCGATATGGACTCTAGAATAGAATTGCGCTGTTATCCCTAGGGTAACTTGTTCCGTTGATCAAATTATTGGATCAATTATGAATGTTAGCTCGCTTTGACTTGTGTGGTCTTAGCATGTGTTGTTCGGAGGTTTCGTTGTGCTCCGAGGTCACCCCAACCAAAATTTTTAATGCAGGTGTAGTAGTTTAAAGGTCCGTGGGTTTGTATGGTTTTTGATTGCATTAATAAATTAAAGCTCCATAGGGTCTTCTCGTCTTATTATCTTATGTCCGTCTCTTCACGGACAGGTCAATTTCACTGGTTAAAAGTAAGAGACAGTTAAACCCTCGTGGTGCCATTCATGCGAGTCCCTATTTAAAGAACAAGTGATTATGCTACCTTTGCACGGTCAGGGTACCGCGGCCGTTAAACGTGTGTCACTGGGCAGGCAGTGCCTCTAATACTAGTAATGCTAGAGGTGATGTTTTTGGTAAACAGGCGGGGTTTGAGTTTGCCGAGTTCCTTTTACTTTTTTTAACCTTTCCTTAGGGCATGCCTGTGTTGGATTAACAGTGAAGGTGGCATGGGCTTGTTTGTGCTTGCTATGCCTGGCTGTTAAGTATCGGTGAGGCTTTCGGTCCGATTTAGGCTTATGCAGTGGAGAAAATATTCATGTTACTTATACTAGCATTATTGCTTCTATAGGGTGATAGATTAATCCAATGTGGTGTGAGGAGTTCAGTTATGTGTTTGGTATTTTTGAAGTGGTTGATGTTGAGCTTGAACGCTTTCTTAATTGATGGCTGCTTTTAGGCCAACTATGGTAATTGGGGGTTTTACTCTCTCCGTAAGGCTTTTTCCTAGTGTCTGAAGAGCTGTCCCTCTTTAGACTAGCAATTAAGCTTACAGGGGGATTAGGTAGTTCTGCAGGTAAGCTTAAGGTCGAACTAAGATTCTGTCTTGGATAACCAGCTATCACCAGGCTCGGTAGGCTTGTCACCTCTACCCAGAAATCTTCCCACTATTTTGCCACATAGATGGGTGCACTCTTTTAGCTGTTTTTGGGTAGCTCGTCTGGTTTCGGGGAATTTGGCTTGTAGTTCTCTTTGTGAAATTGTTTCTAGCTAATCCATTATGCGAAAGGTACAGGAGTTAGTCCTTGCTATTTTGTGCTTGGGTGGTTTTCTATATTTCCCTTACGGTACTATATCTATAGCACCAGATTAAAATTTCTATCACCTATACTTTGTGTAGGTGAATGGTTTAATGTGTGATGGCTTGGTATTAGTGTTGGCTATGCTTAGGGCTAGTATTGGCTCAAGGCAATCAAGTGGTATTGAGATTTTCTGGGTGTAAGCCAGATGCTTTATATTAAGCTATGCCTTGATTTATCCAAGTGCACCTTCCAGTACACTTAGCGTGTTACGACTTATCCCCTCTATATAAATATTAGGGCGTTTAGTTAAGATGTTCCTTAAATATATTTGAGGGGAGTGACGGGCCGTGTGTGCACGCTTTATGGCCTGGTTCAATTAAGCACTCTATTCTTAATTTACTGCTAAATCCTCCTTGGACTCTTAGGTTTCATAAGAGTTTTCGTGGTATTTTCTAAGATAGAAAATGTAGCCCATTTTTTTTACCGTCTCATGGGCTACACCTTGACCTAACGTTTTTGCGGTGGGGGCATTTGCGCTCACTTTGTAACCTTTATCAGGGTTTGCTGAAGATGGCGGTATATAGGCTAAGCAAGAGAGGGTGGGGTGGATCGGGGTTTATCGATTATGGAACAGGCTCCTCTAGGGGGATGTAAAGCACCGTCAAGTCCTTTGAGTTTCAAGCTGTTGCTTGTAGTATTCTGGCGAGTAGTTTTGTTATTTAACTATTGAGGTTTAGGGCCAAGCATAGTGGGGTGTCTAATCCCAGTCTGGGTCCTGGGTATTGTGTGTTCAGAAGCTCTAAAGCCACTTTCGTAGTTTATTTTACATCAGCTAGAGTTTTACAGTTTAGATGGAGTTTAGCTTTATTATGTCAGATCTTAAACACCCTCTACGCCGATCTCTATTAGCTAGGGTTAATCGTGTGACCGCGGTGGCTGGCACGAAATTAACCAACCCTAAATATAGCATAGCTTAGTTAAACTTTCGTTTATTGCTAAATATTTGTCACTGCAGTCTCCCGTGGGGGTGTGGCCAGGCAAAGCGTTTTGAGCTGCGTGTGCGTGCTTGATGCTTGCTCCTCTTGGTCATGATGATTTATAGGGCATCTTCACCGGGAAGGGGATGCTTGCATGTGTAATCTTGCTAAGAGCCAATAGAAAGGCCAGGACAAAGCCTATTTGTTTATGGGGTGTGCAAACCCATCTAGGCATTTTCAGTGTCGTGCTTTGGGCGGGTTTAACCTACATAAACGGAGATGTGAGTATAATTGTGGGGTAGTTTCTTTCAGGTTGTGGGGGAGGAGCCTGTTATGGGTTGGTGTTAAGAGTGTTTAGTGAAGTAAATACTTATTAATTGAGGGAATGGCAGTTGGAGTCGTGCACACCTAAAAGATGAAAATACAAGCTCTGATCGGACATATTAAGACTTTTGTTTTTGGGGTTTGGCAAGAGTGGGTTTTGGATGAAGGTCGGAGATGGGGGTGGGGGGGTTTGGTGAAATTTTATTGTGGTTTGTGGTGTGGTGGGAGTGGTGTTGCGGAACTGGTTATTGGTATGTCCTACAAGCATGAATTAAATAACACCTTGATAGGGTTTTGTGTGGAGCTAGAATATTGAACGTAGGTGCAATCAACAACTGCATGTACTAGGAATCAAAGACAGGCGCATACAGGACGGGATGTGGTGGGAGTCAGCATTCTGCGATGAGGTTGCGTGCGGACCAGAGATAAAAGATACCAAATGCATGGAGAGCTCCCATGACTGGTTAATAGGGTGATAGACCCGTGATCCATTGAGATGTCTTATTTAAGGGGAACGTGTGGGCGATCTTGATTGCTAGGGCCCTGAGGTAAGAACCAGATGCCTGCTACAGCTCAAGTATAGCTACCCCCACGAGCTATGGGCCCGGAGCGAGGAGAGTAGTACTCTTGTGCGGGATATTGTTTTCACGGAGGATGGTGAACAAGGGATTCCTAAGTGAGGGGGGGCATCCGTGGTGAAGAGGATTATTTAATAGATATGTACTATGTCCGATGAACGACTTAACGTACTATGGACGATTTACATGGATTGGTCTAGTTGATATCCGTGGGGAGGATGAGTTGGATTTGGAGGAGTCATATTATGTACTACTGTTTGATGATTCCACAGAACAAAAAGAAGTTTCTCAGAAAGCTTCTGACTCTTTGTTATCGGAGGATATTTCCTTTGGCCCTATAGTCTTCAAAGGGGTCCGAAATATCAGTTCTCAGATTCCAGAGAAATAAGGCTAGCAAACAGATCCACGAAATACAGATGTAACTCTGTGAGTGGAAGTCACACATCACAAAGCAGTTTCTCAGAAAGCTTCCTTCCAGTTTTTCTCTGAGGATATTTTCTTTTTCACCCTATGCCTCTATGGGCTTCTAAATATCACTTTGCAAATTCCACAAGAACAGGCTTAGCGAACGGATTCTTGAAGGGAAAGCTGTAATACTGTGAGATGAATTAACAGAACACTAAGCAGTTTCTCAGAGAGCTTCTTTCCAGTTTTCATCTGAGGATATTTCCTTTTCCAGCATAGACCTCCATGGGATTCCATAAATCACTTTGCAAATTCCACAAGAAAAGTCTGAGCGAAAGGCGTCTTGAGGGGAAAGCTGTAACTCTGTGAATGATTTCACAGAACACAAAGAAGTTACTCAGAAAGCTGCTGTCTTTTTGTTATGGGAGTTTCCCCTCAAGAAGACGTTCACTAAGTCTGTTCTTGTGGAATTTGCATAGTGATATTTGGAAGACCTTAGAGGGATATGGTGAAAGAGAAAATATCCTCAGAGAAAAACTGGAAAGAAGCTTTCTGAGAAACTGCTTTGTGGTGAGTGACTTCCACTCACAGAGTTACAGCTGTATTTCGTGGATCTGTTTGCTAGCCTGATTCATGTGGAATCTGAGAACTGATATTTCGGATCCCTTCGATGACAATAGGACCAAAGGAAATATCCTCTGATAACAAAGAGAAAGAAGCTTTCTGAAAAATTTCTTTGTGTTCTGTGAAACCATCTCAGAGAGTTACAGCTTTTCCCTCAAGAAGCCTTTCGCTCAGCCTGTTCTTGTGGAATTTGCAAAGTGATATTTCGATGCCCATAGAGGCCTACGGTGGAAAGGAAATATCCTCAGATGAAATCTGGAAAGAAGCTTTCTGAGAAACTGCTTAGTGTTCTGTTAATTCATCTCACAGAGTTACAGCTTTCCCCTCAAGAAGCCGCTCGCTAAGCCTGTTCTTGTGGAATTTGCAAAGTGATATTTGAAAGCCCATAGAGGGTTATGGTGAAAAAGAAAATATCCTCAGAGAAAAACTGCAAAGAAGCTTTCTGAGAAACTGCTTTGTGGTGTGTGACTTCCACTCACAGAGTTACATCTGTATTTCGTAGATCTGTTTGCTAGCCTAATTTCTGTGGAATCTGAGAACTGATATTTCGGATCCCTTTGTAGACTATAGGGCCAAAGGAAACAACCTCCGATAACAAAGAGAAAGAATCTTTCTGAGAAGCTTCTTTGTGTTCTGTGAAATCATCTCAGAGTTACAGCATTCACCTCAAGAAGCCTTTCGCTCAGGCTGTTCTTCTAGAATTTGCAATGTGATATTTCGATGCCCATAGAGGGCTACGGTGAAAAAGGAAATATCCTCAGGTGAAATCTGGAAAGAAGCTTTCTGAGAAACTGCTTAGTGTTCTGTTAATTCATCTTACAAAGTTACAGCTTTTCCTTCAAGAAGCCGTTCGCCTAGCCTATTCTGGTGGTATGGGCAAAGTGATATTTGGAAGCCCATAGAGGGCTATGGTGAAAAAGAAATTATTTTCAGAGAAAAACTGGAAAGAAGCTTTCTGAGAAACTGTTTTGTGATGTGACTTCCACTCACCGGGTTACACCTCTATTTCGTGGATCTGTTTGCTAGCCTTATTTCTGTTGGATCTGAGAACTGATATTTCGGATTCCTTTGAAGACTACAGGGCCAAAGGAAATATCCTCCGATAACAAAGAGAAAGAAGCTTTCTGAGAAACTTCTTTGTGTTCTGTGAAATCATCTCACAGAGTTTCAGCTTTCGCCTCAATAAGCCTTTCGATCAGCCTGTTCTTGTGGAATTTGCAAAGTGATATTTCGATGCTCATAGAGGGCTACCGTGAAAAAGGAAATATCCTCATATGAAATCTGGAAAGAAGCTTTCTGAGAAACGGCTTAGTGTTCTCCTAATTCATCTCCCAGAGTTACAGCTTTCCACTCAAGAAGTCGTTGGCTAAGCCTGTTCTTGTGGAATTGGCAAAGTGATATTTGGAAGCCCATAGAGGGCTGTGGTGAAAAAGAAAATATCCTCAGAGAAAAAGTGGAAAGAAGCTTTCTGAGAAACTGCTTTGTGATGTGTGACTTCCACTCACAGAGTTACATCTGTATTTCGTGGATCTGTTTGCTAGTCTAATTTCTGTGGAATCTGAGAACTGATATTTCGGATCCCTTTGAAGACCATAGGGCAAAAGGAAATATCCTCCGATAACAAAGAGAAAGAAGCTTTCTGACAAACTTCTATGTATTTTGTGAAATATTCTCACAGAGTTATAGCTTTCCCCTAAAGAAGCCTTTGGCTCAGCCTGTTCTTGTGGAATTTGCAAGTGATATTTCGATGCCCATAGAGGGCTACGGTGAAAAAGGAAGTATCCTCAGATGAAATCTCGAAAGAAGCTTTGTGAGAAATTGCTTAGTGTTCTGAGAAATCATCTCACAGAGTTACAGCTTTCCCCTCAAGAAGCCGTTCAATAAGCCTGTTCTTGTGGAATTTGCAAAGGGATATTTGGAAGCCCATAGAGGGTTAAGGTGAAAAAGAAAAAATCCTCAGAGAAAAACAGGAAAGAAGCTTTCTGAGAAACTGCTATGTGGTGTGTGACTTCCACTCACGGAGTTATATCTATATTTCGTGGATCAGTTTGCTGGCTTTATTTCTGTGGAATCTGAGAACTGAAATTTCGAATCCCTTTGAAGACCATAGGGCCAAAGGAAATATCCGCCGACAACAAAGAGAAAGAAGCTTTCTGAGAAACTTCTTTGTGTTCTGTGAAATCATCTCACAGAGTTACAGCTTTCCCCTCAAGAAGCCTTTCGCTAAGCCTGTTCTTGTGGAATTTGCAAACTGATATTTCGATGCCCATAGAGGTCTACAGTGAAAAAGGAAATATCCTCAGATGAAATTTGGAAAGAAGCTTTCTGAGAAACTGCTTAGTGTTCTCTGAAATCATCTCACAGACTTACAGCTTTCCACTCAAGAAGCCGTTCGCTAAGCCTGTTCTTGTGGAATTTCCAAAGTGATATTTGGAAGCCAATAGAGGGCAATGATGAAAAAGAAAATATCCTCAGAGAAAAATTGGAAAGAAGCTTTCTGAGAAACTGCTTTGTGATGTGTCACTTCCACTCACAGAGTTACATCTCTATTTGGTGGATCTGTTTGCTTGCCTTATTTCTGTGGAAACTGAGAACTGATATTTCGGATCCCTTTGAAGACTATAGGGCCAAAGCAAATATCCTCCGATAACAAAGAGAAAGAAGCTTTCTGAGAAACTTGTTTGTGTTCAGTGAAATCATCTCACAGAGTTACAGGTTTCCCCTGAAGAAGCCTTTCGCTAAGCCTGTTCTTGTGGAATTTGCAAAGTGATATTTCGATGCCAATAGAGGTCTACGGTGCAAAAGGAAATATCCTCAGATGAAATCTGGTAAGAAGATTTCTGAGAAACTACTTAGTGTTCTGTTCATTCATCTCACAGAGTTACAGGTTTCCCCTCAAGATGCCGTTTGCTAAGCCGGTTCTTGTAGAATTTACAAAGTGATATTTGGAAACTCATAGAGGGCAATGGTGAAAAAGAAAATATCCTCAGAGAAAAACAGGAAAGAAGCCTTCAGAGAAACTGCTTTGTGATGTGTGACCTCCACTCACAGAATTACATCTGTATTTCGTGAATCTGTTTGCTAGCCTTATTTCTGTGGAATCTGAGAACTGATGTTTCGGATACCTTTGAAGACTACAGGGCCAAAGGAAATATCCGATAACAAAGAGAACGAAGCTTTCTGAGAAACTGCTTTGTGATATGTGGCTTCGACTCACAGTTACATCTGTGTTTCATGGATCTGATTGCTAGCCTTATTTCTGTGGAATCTGAGAACTGAGATTTCGGATCCCTTTGAAGAATATATCGCCAAAAGAAATATCCTCCGTTAACAAAGAGATAGAAGCTTTCTGAGAAACTTCTTTGTGTTCTGTGAAATCATCTTACAGAGTTACAGCTTTCCCCTTAAGAAGCCTTTCGCTCAGCCTATTCTTGTGGAATTTGCAAAGTGATATTTCGATGCCCATAGAGGACTACGGTGAAAAAGGAAATATCCTCAGATGTAATCTGGAAAGAAGCTTTCTGAGAAACTGCTTAGTGTTCTGATAATTCATCTCACAGATTTACAGCTTTCCCCTCAAGAATCCGTTCGCTAAGCCTGTTCTTGTGGAATTTGCAAAGTGATATTTGGAAGCCCATAGAGGGCTATGGTGAAAACGAAAATATCCTCAGGAAAAACTGGAAAGAAGATTTCTGAGAAACTGGTTTGTGATGTGTGACTTCCACTAACAGAGTAACATCGCTTTTTCGTGGATCTGTTTGCTAGGCTTATTACAATGGAATCTGAGAACTGACATTTTGGATTCTTTTGAAGACTGCAGGGCCAAAGGAAATATCCTCCGATAACAAAGAGAAAGAAGATTTGTGAGAAACTTCTTTGTTTTCTGTGAAATCAACTCACATAGTTACAGCTTTCCTCTCAAGAAGCCATTTGCTCAGCCTGTTTTGTGGAATTTGCAAAGTGATATTTCGATGCCCATAGAGGGCTACGGTGAAAAAGGAAATATCCTCAGATGAAATATGGAAAGAAGCTTTCTGATAAACAGCTCAGTGTTCTATTAATTCAACTCACAGAGTTATAGATTTCCCCTCAAGAAGCCGTTGCTAAGCCTGTCCTTGTGGAATTTGAAAAGTGATATTTGCAAGCCCATAGAGGGCTATGGTGAAAAAGAAAATATCCTCAGACAAAAACTGGAAAGAAGATTTCTGAGAAACGGCTTTTTATGTGTGACTTCCACTCAGAGAGTTACATCTGTATTTCATGGATCTGTTTACTAGCCTTATTTCTGTGGAATCTGTGAACTAATATTTCGGATCCCACTGAAGACTATAGTGACAAAGGAAATATCCTCCGAAAACAAAGACAAAGAAGCTTTCTGTGAAACTTCTTTGTGTTCTGTGAAATCATCTCACAGAGTTAAAGCTTTCCCCTCAAGAAGCCTTTCGCTCAGCCTGTTCTTGTGGAATTTGCAAAGTGATATTTAGAAGCCCATAGGGGGCTATGGTGAAAAAGAAAATATCCTCAGAGAAAAACTGGAGGCAGCTTTCTGAGAAACAGCTTTGTGATGTGTGACTTCCACTCACAGAGTTACATCTGTATTTCGTGGATCGGTTTGCTAGCCTTATTTCTGTGGAATCTAAGAACTGAGATTTCGGATCCCTTTGAAGAGTATAGGGCCAAAGGAAATATCCTCCGATAACAAAGAGAAAGAAGCTTTCAGAGAAACTTCTTTGTGTTCTGTGAAATCATCTCACCGAGTTACAGCTTTCCTCTCAAGAAGCCGTTCGCTCAGCCTGTTTTGTGGAATTTGCTAAGTGATATTTCTATGCCCATAGAGGGCTAAGGTGAAAAAGGAAATATCCTCAGGTGAAATCTGGAAAGAAGCTTTCTGAGAACCTGCTTAGTGCTCTGTTCATTCTTCGCACAGAATTACAGAATTCCCCAGAAGAAGACGTTCACTAAGCCTGTTCTTGTGGAATTCGCAAAGTGACATTTGGAAGCCCTTAGAGGCTATGGTGAAAAAGAAAATATCTTCAGATAAAAACTTGAAAGAAGCCTTCTGAGAAACTTCTTTGTGATAAGTGACTTCCACCACAGAGTTATATCTGTATTTCGTGGATCTGTTTGCTGGCCTTATTTCTGTTTGATCTGAGAACTGAAATTTCCGATCCCTTTAAAGACTTTAGGGCCAAAGGAAATATCCTCCGATAACAAAGAGAAAGAAGCTTTTGAGAAACTTCTTTGTGTTCTGTGAAATCATCTCACAGAGTTACAGCTTTCCACTCAAAAAGCCTTTCACTCAGAATGTTCTTGTGGAATTTGCAAAGTGATATTTCGATGCCCATATAGGTCTACGGTGAAAAAGGAAATATCCTCAGATGAAATCTGGAAAGAAGCTTTCTGAGAAACGGCTTAGTGTTCTCCTAATTCATCTCCCAGAGTTACAGCTTTCCACTCAAGAAGTCGTTGGCTAAGCCTGTTCTTGTGGAATTGGCAAAGTGATATTTGGAAGCCCATAGAGGGCTGTGGTGAAAAAGAAAATATCCTCAGAGAAAAAGTGGAAAGAAGCTTTCTGAGAAACTGCTTTGTGATGTGTGACTTCCACTCACAGAGTTACATCTGTATTTCGTGGATCTGTTTGCTAGTCTAATTTCTGTGGAATCTGAGAACTGATATTTCGGATCCCTTTGAAGACCATAGGGCAAAAGGAAATATCCTCCGATAACAAAGAGAAAGAAGCTTTCTGACAAACTTCTATGTATTTTGTGAAATATTCTCACAGAGTTATAGCTTTCCCCTAAAGAAGCCTTTGGCTCAGCCTGTTCTTGTGGAATTTGCAAGTGATATTTCGATGCCCATAGAGGGCTACGGTGAAAAAGGAAGTATCCTCAGATGAAATCTCGAAAGAAGCTTTGTGAGAAATTGCTTAGTGTTCTGAGAAATCATCTCACAGAGTTACAGCTTTCCCCTCAAGAAGCCGTTCAATAAGCCTGTTCTTGTGGAATTTGCAAAGGGATATTTGGAAGCCCATAGAGGGTTAAGGTGAAAAAGAAAAAATCCTCAGAGAAAAACAGGAAAGAAGCTTTCTGAGAAACTGCTATGTGGTGTGTGACTTCCACTCACGGAGTTATATCTATATTTCGTGGATCAGTTTGCTGGCTTTATTTCTGTGGAATCTGAGAACTGAAATTTCGAATCCCTTTGAAGACCATAGGGCCAAAGGAAATATCCGCCGACAACAAAGAGAAAGAAGCTTTCTGAGAAACTTCTTTGTGTTCTGTGAAATCATCTCACAGAGTTACAGCTTTCCCCTCAAGAAGCCTTTCGCTAAGCCTGTTCTTGTGGAATTTGCAAACTGATATTTCGATGCCCATAGAGGTCTACAGTGAAAAAGGAAATATCCTCAGATGAAATTTGGAAAGAAGCTTTCTGAGAAACTGCTTAGTGTTCTCTGAAATCATCTCACAGACTTACAGCTTTCCACTCAAGAAGCCGTTCGCTAAGCCTGTTCTTGTGGAATTTCCAAAGTGATATTTGGAAGCCAATAGAGGGCAATGATGAAAAAGAAAATATCCTCAGAGAAAAATTGGAAAGAAGCTTTCTGAGAAACTGCTTTGTGATGTGTCACTTCCACTCACAGAGTTACATCTCTATTTGGTGGATCTGTTTGCTTGCCTTATTTCTGTGGAAACTGAGAACTGATATTTCGGATCCCTTTGAAGACTATAGGGCCAAAGCAAATATCCTCCGATAACAAAGAGAAAGAAGCTTTCTGAGAAACTTGTTTGTGTTCAGTGAAATCATCTCACAGAGTTACAGGTTTCCCCTGAAGAAGCCTTTCGCTAAGCCTGTTCTTGTGGAATTTGCAAAGTGATATTTCGATGCCAATAGAGGTCTACGGTGCAAAAGGAAATATCCTCAGATGAAATCTGGTAAGAAGATTTCTGAGAAACTACTTAGTGTTCTGTTCATTCATCTCACAGAGTTACAGGTTTCCCCTCAAGATGCCGTTTGCTAAGCCGGTTCTTGTAGAATTTACAAAGTGATATTTGGAAACTCATAGAGGGCAATGGTGAAAAAGAAAATATCCTCAGAGAAAAACAGGAAAGAAGCCTTCAGAGAAACTGCTTTGTGATGTGTGACCTCCACTCACAGAGTTACATCTGTATTTCGTGAATCTGTTTGCTAGCCTTATTTCTGTGGAATCTGAGAACTGATGTTTCGGATACCTTTGAAGACTACAGGGCCAAAGGAAATATCCGATAACAAAGAGAACGAAGCTTTCTGAGAAACTGCTTTGTGATATGTGGCTTCGACTCACAGTTACATCTGTGTTTCATGGATCTGATTGCTAGCCTTATTTCTGTGGAATCTGAGAACTGAGATTTCGGATCCCTTTGAAGAATATATCGCCAAAAGAAATATCCTCCGTTAACAAAGAGATAGAAGCTTTCTGAGAAACTTCTTTGTGTTCTGTGAAATCATCTTACAGAGTTACAGCTTTCCCCTTAAGAAGCCTTTCGCTCAGCCTATTCTTGTGGAATTTGCAAAGTGATATTTCGATGCCCATAGAGGACTACGGTGAAAAAGGAAATATCCTCAGATGTAATCTGGAAAGAAGCTTTCTGAGAAACTGCTTAGTGTTCTGATAATTCATCTCACAGATTTACAGCTTTCCCCTCAAGAATCCGTTCGCTAAGCCTGTTCTTGTGGAATTTGCAAAGTGATATTTGGAAGCCCATAGAGGGCTATGGTGAAAACGAAAATATCCTCAGGAAAAACTGGAAAGAAGATTTCTGAGAAACTGCTTTGTGATGTGTGACTTCCACTAACAGAGTAACATCGCTTTTTCGTGGATCTGTTTGCTAGGCTTATTACAATGGAATCTGAGAACTGACATTTTGGATTCTTTTGAAGACTGCAGGGCCAAAGGAAATATCCTCCGATAACAAAGAGAAAGAAGATTTGTGAGAAACTTCTTTGTTTTCTGTGAAATCAACTCACATAGTTACAGCTTTCCTCTCAAGAAGCCATTTGCTCAGCCTGTTTTGTGGAATTTGCAAAGTGATATTTCGATGCCCATAGAGGGCTACGGTGAAAAAGGAAATATCCTCAGATGAAATATGGAAAGAAGCTTTCTGATAAACAGCTCAGTGTTCTATTAATTCAACTCACAGAGTTATAGATTTCCCCTCAAGAAGCCGTTGCTAAGCCTGTCCTTGTGGAATTTGAAAAGTGATATTTGCAAGCCCATAGAGGGCTATGGTGAAAAAGAAAATATCCTCAGACAAAAACTGGAAAGAAGATTTCTGAGAAACGGCTTTTTATGTGTGACTTCCACTCAGAGAGTTACATCTGTATTTCATGGATCTGTTTACTAGCCTTATTTCTGTGGAATCTGTGAACTAATATTTCGGATCCCACTGAAGACTATAGTGACAAAGGAAATATCCTCCGAAAACAAAGACAAAGAAGCTTTCTGTGAAACTTCTTTGTGTTCTGTGAAATCATCTCACAGAGTTAAAGCTTTCCCCTCAAGAAGCCTTTCGCTCAGCCTGTTCTTGTGGAATTTGCAAAGTGATATTTAGAAGCCCATAGGGGGCTATGGTGAAAAAGAAAATATCCTCAGAGAAAAACTGGAGGCAGCTTTCTGAGAAACAGCTTTGTGATGTGTGACTTCCACTCACAGAGTTACATCTGTATTTCGTGGATCGGTTTGCTAGCCTTATTTCTGTGGAATCTAAGAACTGAGATTTCGGATCCCTTTGAAGAGTATAGGGCCAAAGGAAATATCCTCCGATAACAAAGAGAAAGAAGCTTTCAGAGAAACTTCTTTGTGTTCTGTGAAATCATCTCACCGAGTTACAGCTTTCCTCTCAAGAAGCCGTTCGCTCAGCCTGTTTTGTGGAATTTGCTAAGTGATATTTCTATGCCCATAGAGGGCTAAGGTGAAAAAGGAAATATCCTCAGGTGAAATCTGGAAAGAAGCTTTCTGAGAACCTGCTTAGTGCTCTGTTCATTCTTCGCACAGAATTACAGAATTCCCCAGAAGAAGACGTTCACTAAGCCTGTTCTTGTGGAATTCGCAAAGTGACATTTGGAAGCCCTTAGAGGCTATGGTGAAAAAGAAAATATCTTCAGATAAAAACTTGAAAGAAGCCTTCTGAGAAACTTCTTTGTGATAAGTGACTTCCACCACAGAGTTATATCTGTATTTCGTGGATCTGTTTGCTGGCCTTATTTCTGTTTGATCTGAGAACTGAAATTTCCGATCCCTTTAAAGACTTTAGGGCCAAAGGAAATATCCTCCGATAACAAAGAGAAAGAAGCTTTTGAGAAACTTCTTTGTGTTCTGTGAAATCATCTCACAGAGTTACAGCTTTCCACTCAAAAAGCCTTTCACTCAGAATGTTCTTGTGGAATTTGCAAAGTGATATTTCGATGCCCATATAGGTCTACGGTGAAAAAGGAAATATCCTCAGATGAAATCTGGAAAGAAGCTTTCTGAGAAACTGCTTAGTGTTTTGTTCATTCATCTCACAGAGTTACAGCTTTCCCCTCAAGAAGCCGTTCGCTAAGCCTGTTCTTGTGGAATTTACAAAGTGATATTTGGAAGTCCATAGAGTGCTATGGTGAAAAAGAAAATATGCTCAGAGAAAAACTGGAAAGAAACCTTTGAGAAACTTCTTTGTGATATCTGACTTCCACCACAGAGTTACATCTGTATTTCGTGGATCTGTTTGCTAGCCTTATTTCTGTGGAATCTGAGAACTCATATTTCGGATCCATCTGAAGACAATAGATCCAAAGGAAATATCCTCCGATCACAAAGAGAAAGAAGCTCCTGAGAAACTTCCTGTGTTCTGTGAAATCGTTTCACAGAGTTACAGCATTCCCCTCAAGAAGCCTTTCACTCAGCCTGTTCATGTAGATTTGGAAAGTGATATTTCGATGCCCATAGATGGCTACAGTGAAAAAGGAAATATCCTCAGATGAAATCTGGAAAGAAGCTTTCTGAGAAACTGCTTTGTGAAGTGTGACTTCCACTCACAGAGTTACATCTTTGTTTCATGTATCTGATTGCTAGCGTTATTTCTGTGGAATCTGAGAACTGAGATTTCGGATCCCTTAGAAGACTATAGGGCCAAAGGAAATATCCTCCGATAACAAAGAGAAAGAAGCTTTCTGAGAAACTTCTTTGTGTTATCTGAAATCATGTCACAGAGTTACAGCTTTCACCTCAAGAGGCCTTTCGCTCAGCCTGTTCTTGTGGAATTTGCAAAGTGATATTTCGATGCCCATAGAGGGCTACCGTGAAAAAGGAAATATCCTCAGATGAAATATGGAAAGAAGCTTTCTGAGAAACGGCTTAGTGTTCTGTTAATTCATCTCACAGAGTTACAGCTTTCCCCTCAAGAAGCCGTTCGCTAAGCCTGTTCTTGTGGAATTTGCAAAGATATATTTTTTAAGCCCTTAGGGGGCTATGGTGAAAAAGAAAATATCCTCAGAGAAAAACTGGAAAGAAGCCTTCTGAGAAAATGCTGTGTGATGTGTGACTTCCACTTACAGAGTTACATCTGTATTTCGTTGATCGGTTTGCAAGCCTTATTTCTGTGGAATCTGAGAACTGAGATTTCGGATCCCTTTGAACAATATAGGGCCAAAGGAAATATCCTCCGTTAACAAAGAGATAGAAGATTTCTGAGAAACTTCTTTGTGTTCTGTGAAATCATGTCACAGAGTTTCAGCTTTCCCCTTAAGAAGCCTATCGCTCAGCCTATTCTTGTGGAATTTGCAAAGTGATATTTCGATGCCCATAGAGGGCTACGTTGAAAAAGGAAATATCCTCAGATGTAATCTGGAAAGAAGATTTCTGAGAAACTGGTTAGTGTTCTGTTAATTCATCTCACAGAGTTACAGCTTTCCCCTCAAGAATCTGTTCGCTCAGCCTGTTCTTGTGGAATTTGCAAAGTGATATTTGGAAGCCCATAGAGGGCTATGGTGAAAACGAAAATATCCTCAGAGAAAAACTGTAAGGAAGCCTACTGAGAAACTGCGTTGTGATGTGTGACTTTCAGTCAGAGAGTTACATCTGTATTTCCTGGATCTGTTTGCTAGCCTTATTTCTGTGGAATCTGAGAACTGAGATTTCGGATCCCTTTGAAGACGATAGGGCCAAAGGTAATATCCTCCGAAAACAAAGAGAAGGAAGCTTTGTGAGAAACTTCTTTGTGTTCTGTGAAATCATGTCACAGAGTTACAGCTTTCGTCTCAAGAAGCCTTTCGTTCAGTCTGTTCTTGTGGAATTTGCAAAGTGATATTTCGATGCCCTTAGAGGGCTACGGTGAAAAAGGAAATATCCTCAGATGAAATCTGGAAAGAAGCTTTCTGAGAAACTACTTAGTGTTCTGTTAATTCATCTCACAATGTTACAGCTTTCCCCTCAAGAATCCGTTCGCTGAGCCTGTTCTTGTGGAATTCGCAAAGAGATATTTGGAAGCCCATAGAGGCCTATGGTGAAAAAGGAAATATCCTCAGAGAAAATCTGGAAAGAAGCCTTCTGAGAAAATGCTTTGTGATGTGTGACTTCCACTCACAGAGTTACATCGATATTTCGTGGATCTCTTTGCTAGCCTTATTTCTATGGAATCTGAGAACTGATGTTTCGGATCCCTTTGAAGACTATAAGGCCAAAGGAAATATCCTCTGATAACGAAGAGACAGAAGTTTTTTGAGACACTGCTTTGTGATGTGTGACTTCCACTCACAGAGTTAAATGTGTGTTTCATGGATCATATTGCTAGCCTTATTCCTGTAGAATCTGAGAACTGATATTTCGGATCCCTTTGATGACTATAGAGCCAAAGGAAATAACCTCCGATAACAATGAGAAAGAAGCTTTCTGAGAAACTTCTTTGTGTTCTGTGAAATTATCTCACAAAGTTACAGCTTTCCCCTCAAAAAGCCTTTCACTAAGCCTGTTCTTGTGGAATTTGCAATGTGATATATCGATGCCCATAGAGGGCTACGGTTAAAAAGGAAATATCCTCAGATGAAATCTGGAAAGAAGGTTTCTGAGAAACTGCTCAGTGTTTTGTAAATTCATCTCACAAAGTTACAGCTTTCCCTTTGATAAGCCGTTCGCTAAGCCTGTTCTTGTGGAATTTGCAAATTGATATTTGGAAGCCCATAGAGGGCTATGGTAAAAAGAAAGTATCCTCAGAGAATAACAGGAAAGAAGATTTCTGAGAAACTGCTTTGTGATGTGTGACTTCCACTCAAAGAGTTACATCTGTATTTCGTGGATCGGTTTGCTAGTCTTATTTCTGTGTAATATGAGAACTGAGATTTCGGATCCCTTGAAGACTATAGGGCCAAAGGAAATATCCTCCGATAGCAAAGAGAAAGAAGCTTTCTGCGAAACTACTTTGTGTTCTGTGAAATCATCTCACAGAGTTACAGCTTTCCTCTCAAGAAACCTTTCGCTCAGGCTGTTTTGTGGAGTTTGCAAAGTGATATTTCGATGCCCATAGAAGGCTACGGTGAAAAAGGAAATATCCTCAGATGAAATCTGGAAAGAAGCTTTCTGAGAAACTGCTTCGTATTCTGGTAATTCATCTCATAGAGTTACAGATTTCCCCTCAAGAAGCCGTTAGCTAAGCCTGTCCTTGTGGAATTTGCAAACTGATATTTGGAAGCCCAAGGAGGGCTATGGTGAAAACGAAAATATCCTCAGAGAAAAACTGGAAAGAAGATTTCTGACAAACTGCTTTGAGATGTGTGACTTCCACTCACAGAGTTACATCTGTATTTCGGGGATCTCTTTGCTAGCCTTATTTCTGTGGAATCTGAGATCTGATACTTCGGATCCCTTTGAAGACTATAGGGCCAAAGGAAATACCCTCTGATATCAAAGAGAAAGAAGCTTTCTGAGACAACTTCTTTGTGTTTTGTGAAATCATCTCAAAGAATTACAGCTTTCCCCACAAGAAGCCTTTCGCTCAGCCTGTTCTTGTGGAATTTGCAAAGAGATATTTCGATGCCCATAGAGGGCTACGGTGAAAAAGGAAATATCCTCAGATGAAATCTGGAAAGAAGCTTTCTGAGAAAGTGCTTAGTGTTCTGTTCATTCATCTCACAGAGTTACAGCTTTCCCCACAAGAAGCCGTTGGCTAAGCCTGTTCTTGTGGAATTTGCAAAGTGATATATTTAAGCCCATAGAAGTCTATGATGAAAAAGAAAGTATCCTCAGAGGAAAACTGGAAAGAAGCTTTCTGATAAACTGCTTTGTGATGTGTGACTTCCACTCACAGAGTTACGTCTGTGTTTCATGGATCTGATTGCTAGCCTTATTTCTGTGGAATCTGAGAACTGATATTTCGGATCCCTTTGAAGACTATAGGGCCAAAGGAAATATCCTCCAATATCAAAGAGAAAGAAGCTTTCTTAGAAACTTCTTTGTGTTCTCTGAAATCATCTTACAGAGTTACAGCTTTCCCCTCAAGAAGCCTTTCTCTAAGCCTGTTTTTGTGGAATTTACAAAGTGATATATTGATGTCCATAGAGGGCTACGGTGAAAAAGTAAATATCATCAGAATAAATCTGGATAGAAGCTTTCTGAGAAACTGCTTTGTGTTTTGTAAATTCATCTCACAAAGTTACAGCTTTCCCCTCAAGAAGCCATTCGCTAAGCCTGTTCTTGCGGAATTTGCAAAGTGATATTTGGAACCCCTAGAGGGCTACGGTGAAAAATATATTATCCTCAGAGTATAACTGGAAGAAGCTTTCTGAGAAACTGCTTTGTGATGTGCGACTGCCACTCACAGATTTACATCTGTATTTCGTGGATCGGTTTGCTAGCCTTATTTCTGTGGAATCTGAGAACTGAGATTTCGGATCCCTTTGAGGAATATAGGGCCAAAGGAAATATCCTCCGATAACAAAGAGAAAGAAGCTTTCTAAGAAACTTCTTAGTATTCTCTGAAATCATATCAGAGTTACAGCTTTCCCCTCAAGAAGCCTTTCGCTCAACCTGTTCTGGTGGTACATGCAAAGTGATATTTCGATGCGCATAGAGGGATACGGTGAAAAAGGAAATATCCTCAGATGAAATCTAGAAAGAAGCTTTCTGAGAAACTGCTTATTGTTCTGTTCTTTCATCTCACAGAGTTACAGCTTTCCCCTTAAGAAGCCGTTCGCTAAGCCTGTTCTTGTAGAATTTGCAAAGTGATATTTGGAAGCCCATAGTAGGCTATGGTGAAAAAGAATATATCCTCAGAGAAAAATTGAAAAAAAAATTTGTGAGAAACTGCTCTGTGATGTGTGACTTCCACTCAGAGAGTTACATGTCTGTTTCATGGATCTGATTGCTAGCGTTATTTCTATGGAATCTGAGAACTGATATTTCGGATCCCTTTGAAGACTATAGGTCCTAAGGAAATATTCTCCGATAACAAAGAGAAAGAAACATTCTGAGAATATTCTTTGTGTTCTGTGAAATCATCTCACAGAGTTACAGCTTTCCCCTCAAGGACCCTTTCGCTAAGCCTGTTCTTGTGGAGTTTGCAAAGTGATATTTCGATGCCCATAGAGGTCTTCAGTGAAAAAGGAAATATCCTTAGATGTAATCTGGAAAGAAGGTTTCTGAGTAACTGCTTAGTGTTCTGTTAATTCATCTCACAGAGTTACAGCTTTCCCCTCAAGAAGCCGTTCGCTAAGCCTGTTCTTGTGGAATTTGAAAAGTGGTATTTGGAAGCCCATAGAGGGCTATGGTGAAAAAGAAAATATCCTCAGAGAAAAACTGAAAAGAAGTCTTCTGAGAAAATGCTTTGTGATGTGTGACTTCCACTCACAGAGTAACATCGGTATTTAGTGGATCTGATTTCCAGCCTTATTTCTATGGAATCTGAGAACTGATATTTCGTATCCTTTTGAAGACTATAGGGCCAAAGGAAATATCCTCCGATAACAAAGAGAAAGAAGATTTGTGAGAAACATCTTTGTGTTCTGTGAAATCGTCTCACAGAGTTTCAGCTTTCCTCTCAAGAAGCCGTTCGCTCAGCCTGTTTTGTGGAATTTGTAAAGTGATATTTCGATGCCCATAGAGGACTACGGTGAAGAAGGAAATATCCTCAGATGAAATCTGGAAAGAAGCTTTCTGAGTAACTGCTTAGTGTTCTGTTAATTCATCACACAGAGTTACAGCTTTCCCCTCAAGAAGCCGTTTGCTAAGGCTGTTCTTGGGGAATTTGCAAAATGATATTTGGAAGCCCACAGAGGACTATGGTGAAAAAGAAAATATCTTCAGAGAAAAACGGGAAAGAATCCTTCTGAGATCCTACGTTATGATGTGTGACTTCCACTCACAGAGTTACATCTGTATTTCGTGGATCTGTTTCCTAGCGTTATTTCTGTGAAATGTGAGAACTGAGATTTCGGATCCCTTTGAAGACTATAGGGCCAAAGGAAACATCCTCCGATAACAAAGAAAAAGAAGCTTTCTGAGAAACTTCTTTGTGTTCTGTGAAATCATCTCACAGAGTTACAGCTTTCCCCTCAAGAAGCCTTTCGCTAAGCCTGTTCTTGTGGAATTTGCAAATAGATATTTCGGTGCTCATAGATGGCTTCAGTGAAAAAGAAAATATCCTCAGATGAAATCTGGAAAGAAGATTTCTGAGAAACTCCTTAGTGTTCTATTAATTCATCACACAGAGTTACAGCTTTTCCCTCAAGAAGCCGTTTGCTAAGCCTGTTCTTGTGGAATTTGCAAAGTGATATCTGGAAGCCCATAGAGGACTATGGTGAAAATGAAAATATCTTCAGAGAAAAACTGGAAACAAGATTTCTTAGAAACTGCTTTGTGATGTGTGAGTTCCACTCACCGAGTTACATCTGTATTTCGTGGATTGGTTTGCTAGCGTTATTTCTGTTGAATCTGAGAACTGAGATTTCAGATCTCTTTCAGGAAAATAGGGCGAAAAGAATTATCCTCCGATAACAAAGAGAAAGAAGCTTTCTCAGAAACCTCTTTGTGTTCTGTGAAATCATCTCACAGAGTTACAGCTTTCCCCTCAAGGACCCTTTCGCTAACCCTGTTCTTGTGGAGTTTGCAAAGTGATATTTCGATGCCCATAGAGGTCTTCAGTGAAAAAGCAAATATCCTTAGATGTAATCTGGAAAGAAGCTTTCTGAGTAACTGCTTAGTGTTCTGTTAATTCATCTCACAGAGTTACAGCTTTCCCCTCAAGAAGCCGTTCGCTAAGCCTGTTCTTGTGGAATTTGAAAAGTGGTATTTGGAAGCCCATAGAGGGCTATGGTGAAAAAGAAAATATCCTCAGAGAAAAACTGAAAAGAAGCCTTCTGAGAAAATGCTTTGTGATGTGTGACTTCCACTCACAGAGTAACATTGGTATTTAGTGGATCTGATTTCCAGCCTTATTTCTATGGAATCTGAGAACTGATATTTCGTATCCTTTTGAAGACTATAGGGCCAAAGGAAATATCCTCTGATAACAAAGAGAAAGAAGATTTGTGAGAAACCTCTTTGTGTTCTGTGAAATCGTCTCACAGAGTTTCAGCTTTCCTCTCAAGAAGCCGTTCGCTCAGCCTGTTTTGTGGAATTTGTAAAGTGATATTTCGATGCCCATAGAGGACTACGGTGAAAAAGGAAATATCCTCAGATGAAATCTGGAAAGAAGCTTTCTGAAAAACCGCTTAGTGTTCTGTTAATTCGTCTCACAGGGTTACAGATTTCCCCTCAAGAAGCCCTTCGCTAAGCCTGTCCTTGTGGAATTTGAAAAGTGATATATGCAAGCCCATAGTGGGCTATGGTGAAAAGAAAATATCCTCAGAGAAAAACTGGAAAGAAGATTTCTTAGAAACTGCTTTCTGATGTGTGACTTCCACTCACAGAGTTACATCTGTATTTCGTGGATCTCTTTACTAGCCTTATTTCTGTTTAATCTGAGAACAGATAATTCAGATCCCTTTGAAGACTATAGGGAAAAAGGAAATATCCTCCGATAACAAAGAGAAAGAAGCTTTCTGAGAAACTTCTTTCTGTTCTGTGAAATCATCTCACAGAGTTACAGGTTTCCCCTCAAGAAGCCTTTCCCTCAGCCTTGTCTTGTGGAATTTGCAAAGTGATATTTCGATGCCCATAGAGGGCTACGGTGAAAAAGGAAATATCCTCAGAGGAAATCTGGAAAGAAGCTTTCTGCGACACTGCTTAGTGTTCTGTTAATTCTTCTCACAGACTTACAGATTTCCCCTCAAGAATCCGTTCGCCAAGCCTGTTGTTGTGGAATTTGCAAAGGGATATTTGGAAGCACATACAGGGATATGGTGAAAAAGAAAATATCCTCAGAAAAAACTTGAAAGAAGCTTTCTGAGAAACTGCTTTGTGATGTGTGACTTCCACTCACAGAGTTACATCTGTATTTCGTGGATCAGTTTGCTAGCCTTTTTTCTGTGGAATCTCAGAACTGATATTTCGGATCCCTTGGAAGACTATAGGGCCAAAGGAAATATCCTCTGATATCAAAGAGAAAGAAGCTTTCTGAGAAACTTCTTTGTGTTCTGTGAAATCATCTCACAGAGTTACAGCTTTCCCCTCAAGAAGCCTTTCGGTCAGCCTTTTCTTGTGGAATTTGCAAAGTGATATTTCGATGCCCATAGAGGGCTTCAGTGAAAAAGGAAATATCCTCAGATGAAATCTGGAAAGAAGCTTTCTTCGAAACTGCTTAGTGTTCTGTGAATTCATCTCACAGAGTTACAGCTTTCCCCTCAAGAAGCCATTCGCTAAGCCTGTTCTTGTGGAATTTACAAAATGATATTTCAAAGCCCATAGAAGGCTATGGTGAAAAAGAAAATATCCTCAGAGAAAAATTGGAAAGAAGAATTCTGAGAAAATGCTTTGTGATGTGTGACTTCCACTCACAGAGTTACATCGGTATTTCGTGGATCTGTTTGCTAGCCTTATTTCTATGGAATCTGAGAACTGATATTACGGATCCCTTTGAAGACTATAGGGCCAAAGGAAATATCCTCCGATAACAAAGAGAAAGAAGCTTTCTGAGAAACTTCTTCTTGTTCTATGAAATCATCTTACAGAGTAACAGCATTCCCCTCAAGAAGCCTTTCGCTCAGCCTGTTCTTCTTGAATTTGCAAAGTGATATTTCGATGCCCACAGAGGGCTACAGTGAAAAAGGAAATATCCTCAGATGAAATCTAGAAAGAAAATTTGTGAGAAACTGCTTAGTGTTCTGTTAATGCATCTCACAGAGTTACAGCTTTCCTCTCAAGAAGCGTTTCGTGAAGCCTGTTCTTGTGGAATTTGCAAAGTGATATTTCGATGCGCATAGAAGGCTACGGTGAAAAAAGAAATATCCTCAGATGAAATCTGGAAAGAAGCTTTTTGAGAAACTGTTTAGTGTTCTATTAATTCATCTCACAGTGTTACAGCTTTCCCCTCAAGAATTCGTTCGCTAAGCCTGTTCTTGCGGAATTTGCAAACAGATATTTGGAAGCACATTGAGGGCTGCGTTGAGAAAGAAAATATCCTCAGAGAAAAACTGGAAAGAAGCCTTCTGAGAAACAGCGCTGTGATATGTGACTTCCACTCACAGAGTTACATCTGTAATTCGTGGATCTGTTTACTAACCTTATTTCTGTGGAATCTGAGAACTGAGATTTCGCATCCCTTTGAAGACTATGGGGCCAAAGGAAATACCCTCCGATAACAAAGAGAAAGAACCTTTCTGAGACACTTCTCTGTGTTCTGTGAAATCATCTCACAGAGTCACAGCTTTCCCCTCAAGAAGCCTTTCGCTCAGCCTGTTCTTGTGGAATTTGCAAGGTGATATTTGGAAGCCCATAGAGGGATATGGTGAAAAAGAAATTATCCTCAGAGAATAACTGAAAAAAACCTTCTGAGAAACTGATTTGTGATGTGTGACTTCCACTCACAGATTTATTTCTGTATTTCCTGTATCGGTTTGATAGCCTTATTTCTGTGGAATCTGAGAACTGAGATTACGGATCCCTTTGAAGAATATAGGGCCAAAGGAAATATCCTCCGATAAGAAAGAGAAAGAAGCTTTCTGAAAAAGTTCTTTGTGTTCTGTGAAATCATCTCACAGAGTTACAGCTTTCCCCTCAACAAGCCTTTCGCTCAGCCTGTTCTTGTGGAATTTGCAAGGTCATATTTCGATGCCCATAGAGGTCTTCAGTTAAAAAGGAAATATCCTCAGATGAAATCTGGAAAGAAGCTTTCTGAGAAACTGGTTAATGTTCTGTTAATTCATGTCACAGACCTACAGCTTTCCCCTCAAGATGCCGTTCGCTAAGCCTGTTGTTGTGGAATTTGCAAAATGATATTTGGAAGCCCCTAGAGGGCTATGGTGAAAAAGTATATATCCACAGAGAAAAACTGGAAAGAAGCCTTCTGAGAAAATGCTTTGTGATGAGTGACTTCCACTCACAGAGTTACATCGGTATTTCGTGGATCTGTTTGCTAGCGTTATTTCTGTGGAATCTGAGAACTGATATTTCGGATCCCTTGGAAGACTATGGGGCCACGGAAATATCCTCCGATAACAAAGAGAAAGAAGCATTCTGAGAAACTTCTTTGTGTTCTGTGAAATCATCTCACAGAGTTACATCTTTCCCCTCAAGAAGCCTTTCGCTACGCCTGCTTTTGTGGAATTTGCAAAGTGTTATTTCGATGCCCTTAAAGGTCAACGGTGAAAAAAAAAAAATCCTCAGATGAAATATGGAAAGAAGCTTTGTGAGAAACTGCATAGTGTTTTGTTAATTCATCTCACAAAGTTACAGCTTTCCCCTTCAGAAGCCGTTCGCTAAGCCTGTTCTTGTGGAATTTGCAATGTGATATTTTGAAGCCCATAGAGGGCTATGGTGAAAAAGGAAATATCCTCAGATGAAATCTGGAAAGAAGCTTTCTGAGAAACTGCTTTGTGAAGTGTGACTTCCACTCACAGAGTTACATCTTTGTTTCATGTATCTGATTGCTAGCGTTATTTCTGTGGAATCTGAGAACTGAGATTTCGGATCCCTTTGAAGACTATAGGGCCAAAGGAAATATGCTCCGATAACAAAGAGAAAGAAGCTTTCTGAGAAACTTCTTTTGTGTTCTTTGAAATCATGTCACAGAGTTACAGCTTTCACCTCAAGAGGCCTTTTGCTCAGCCTGTTCTTGTGGAATTTGCAAAGTGATATTTCGATGCCCATAGTGGGGTACGGTGAAAAAGTAAATATTCTTAGATGAAATCTGGATAGAAGCTTTCAGAGAAAATGCTCAGTGTTCTATTAATTCATCTCACAGAGTTACAGCTTTCCCCTCAAAAATCCGTTCGCTAAGCTTGTTCTTGCGGAATTTACAAAGTGATATTTGGAAGCCCCTAGAGGGCTATCATGAAAAAAAAAAATATCCTTAGAGAAAAACTGGAAAGAGGCCTTCTGAGAAACTGCGCTGTGATGTGTGACTTCCACTCACAGAGTTACGTCTGTCTTTCGTGGGTCTGTTTGCAAGCCTTATTTCTGTGGAATCTGAGAACTGATATTTCGGATCCCTTGGAAGACTATAGAGCCAAAGGAAATATCCTCTGATATCATAGAGAAAGAAGCTTTCTGAGAAACTTCTTTTTGTTCTGTGAAGTCATCTCACAGAGTTACAGCTTTCCCCTCAAGAAGCCTTTCGGTCAGCCTTTTCTTGTGGAATTTGCAAAGTGATATTTCGATGCCCATAGAGGGCTTCAGTGAAAAAGGAAATATCCTCAGATGAAATCTGGAAAGAAGCTTTCTGCGAAATTGCTTAGTGTTCTGTGAATTCATCTCACAGAGTTACAGCTTTCCCCTCAAGAAGCCATTCGCTAAGCCTGTTCTTGTGCAATTTACAAAATGATATTTGAAAGCCCATAGAAGGCTATGGTGAAAAAGAAAATATCCTCAGAGAAAAACTGGAAAGAAGAATTCTGAGAAAATGCTTTGTGATGTGTGACTTCCACTCACAGAGTTACATCGGTATTTCGTGGATCTGTTTGCTAGCCTTATTTCTATGGAATCTGAGAACTGATATTACGGATCCCTTTGAAGACTATAAGGCCAAAGGAAATATCCTCCAATAACAAAGTGAAAGAAGTTTTCTGAGAAACTTCTTTGTATTCTATGAAATCATATCAGAGTTACAGCTTTCCCCTCAAGAAGTCTTTCGCTCAACCTGTTCTGGTGGTATATGCAAAGTGATATTTCGATGCACATAGAGGGATACGGTGAAAAAGGAAATATCCTCAGATGAAATCTAGAAAGAAGCTTTCTGAGAAACTGCTTATTGTTCTGTTCTTTCATCTCACAGAGTTACAGCTTTCCCCTCAAGAAGCCGTTCACTAAGCCTGTTCTTGTAGAATTTGCAAAGTGATATTTGGAAGCCCATAGAAGGCTGTGGTGAAAAAGAAAATATCCTCAGAGAAAAACTGGAAAGAAGAATTCTGAGAAAATGCTTTGTGATGTGTGACTTCCACTCAGAGAGTTACATGTCTGTTTCATGGCTCTGACTGCTAGCGTTATTTCTGTGGAATCTGAGAACTGATGTTTCGGATCCCTTTGAAGACTATAGGTCCTAAGGAAATATCTTCCGATAACAAAGAGAAAGAAACATTCTGAGAATCTTCTTTGTGTTCTGTGAAATCATCTCACAGAGTTACAGCTTTCCCCTCAAGAAGCTTTTCGCTCAGCCTGTTCTTGTGGAATTTGCAAAGTGATATTTCGATGCCCATAGAGGGCTACGGTGAAAAAGGAAATATCCTCAGAGGAAATGTGGAAAGAAGCTTTCTGAGAAACTGTTAAGTGTTCTGTTCATTCATCTCACAGAGTTACAGCTTTCCCCTCAAGAAGCCGTTCGCTAAGCCTGTTCTTGTGGAATTTGAAAAGTGGTATTTGGAAGCCCATAGAGGGCTATGAGGAAAAAGAAAATATCCTCAGAGAAAAACTGGAAAGAAGCTTTCTGAAAAACTGCTTTGTGATGTGTGACTTCCACTCACAGTGTTACATCAGTGTTTCATGGATCTGATTGCTAGCCTTATTTCTGTGGAATCTGAGAACTCATATTTTGGATCCCTTTGAAGATTATAGGGCCAAAAGAAATATCCTCCGATAACAAAGAGAAAAAGCTTTCTGAGAAACTTCTTTGTGTTCTGTGCAATCATCTCACAGAGTTACCGCTTTCCCCTCAAGAAACCTTTCGCTCAGCCTGTTCTTGTGGATTTTGCAAAGTGATATTTCGATGCCCATAGAGGGCTACGGTGAAAAAGGAAATATCCTCAGATGAAATCTTGAAAGAAGCTTTCTGAGAAACTGCTTAGTGTTCTATTAATTCATCACACAGAGTTACAGCTTTCCCCTCAAGAAGCCGTTTGCTAAGGCTGTTCTTGTGGAATTTGCAAAATGATATTTGGAAGCCCACAGAGGACTATGGTGAAAAAGAAAATATCTTCAGAGAAAAACTGGAAAGAAACCTTCTGAGATCCTACGTTATGATGTGTGACTTCCACTCACAGAGTTACATCTGTATTTCGTGGATCTGTTTCCTAGCGTTATTTCTGTGAAATGTGAGAACTCAGATTTCGGATCCCTTTGAAGACTATAGGGCCAAAGGAAACATCCTCCGATAACAAAGACAAAGAAGCTTTCTGAGAAACTTCTTTGTGTTCTGTGAAATCATCTCACAGAGTTACAGCTTTCCCTTCAAGAAGCCTTTCGCTAAGCCTGTTCTTGTGGAATTTGCAAATAGATATTTCGGTGCCCATAGATGGCTTCAGTGAAAAAGAAAATATCCTCAGATGAAATCTGGAAAGAAGATTTCTGAGAAACTCCTTAGTGTTCTATTAATTCATCACACAGAGAAACAGCTTTTCCCTCAAGAAGCCGTTTGCTAAGCCTGTTCTTGTGGAATTTGCAAAGTGATATTTGGAAGCCCATAGAGGACTATGGTGAAAATGAAAATATCTTCAGAGAAAAACTGGAAACAAGATTTCTTAGAAACTGCTTTGTGATGTGTGAGTTCCACTCACTGAGTTACATCTGTATTTCGTGGATTGGTTTGCTAGCGTTATTTCTGTTGAATCTGAGAACTGAGATTTCAGATCTCTTTCAGGAAAATAGGGCGAAAAGAAATATCCTCCGATAACAAAGAGAAAGAAGCTTTCTCAGAAACCTCTTTGTGTTCTGTGAAATCATCTCACAGAGTTACAGCTTTCCCCTCAAGGACCCTTTCGCTAAGCCTGTTCTTGTGGACTTTGCAAAGTGATATTTCGATGCCCATAGAGGTTTTCAGTGAAAAAGGAAATATCCTTAGATGTAATCTGGAAAGTAGCTTTCTGAGTAACTGCTTAGTGTTCTGTTAATTCATCTCACAGAGTTACAGCTTTCCCCTCAAGAAGCCGTTCGCTAAGCCTGTTCTTGTGGAATTTGCAAAATGATATTTGGAAGCCCATAGAGGGCTATGGTGAAAAAGAAAATATCCTCAGAGAAAAACTGAAAAGAAGCCTTCTGAGAAAATGCTTTGTGATGTGTGACTTCCACTCACAGAGTAACATCGGTATTTAGTGGATCTGATTTCCAGCCTTATTTCTATGGAATCTGAGAACTGATATTTCGCATCCTTTTGAAGACTATAGGGCCAAAGGAAATATCCTCTGATAACAAAGAGAAAGAAGCTTTCTGAGAAACTTCTTTGTGTTCTGTGAAATCATCTCACAGAGATACAGCTTTCCCCTCAAGGAGCCTTTCGCTAAGCCTTTTCTTGTGGAATTTGCAAAGTGATATTTCGATTCCCCTAGAGGGCTACGGTGAAAAAGGAAATATCCTCAGATGAAATCTGGAAAGAAGCTTTCTAAGAAACTGCTTAGGGTTCTGTGAAATCAACTCACAGAGTTACAGCTTTCCCCTTAAGAAGCCGTTCGCTAAGCCTGTTCTTGTGGAATTTGCAAAGTGATACTTCGATGCCCATAGAGGTCTACGGTGAAAAAGGAAATATCCTCAGATGAAATCTGGAAAGAAGCTTTCTGAGAAACTGCTTAGTGTTCTGTGAAATCTTCTCGCAGAGTTACAGCTTTCCCCTCAAGAAGCCATTCACTAAGCCTGTTCTTGTGGAATTTACAAAGTGATATTAGGAAGAACATAGAGGCTACTGTGAAAAAGGAAATGTCTTCAGATGAAATCTGTAAAGAAGCTTTCTGAGAAACTGCTAAGTGTTCTGTTCATTCATCGCACAGAGTTACAGCTTTCCACTCAAGAAGCCGTTCCCTAAGCCTGTTCTTGTGGAATTTGCAAAGTGATATTTGGAAGCCTTTAGCGGGCTATGGTGAAAAAGAAAATATCCTCAGAGAATAACTGGAAAGAAGCTTTCTGAGAAACTGCTTTGTGATGTGTGACTTCCACTCACAGAGTTACATCTGTATTTCGTGGATCTGTTTCCTAGCGTTATTTCTGTTGGATCTGAGAAATCATATTTAGGTTCCCTTTGAAGACTATAGGGCCAAAGGAATTATCCTCCGATAACAAAGAGAAAGAAGCTTTCTGAGAAACTTCTTTGTGTTCTGTGAAATCATCTCACAGAGTTAGAGCTTTCCCCTCAAGAAGTCTTTCGCTAAGCCTGTTCTTGTGGAATTTGCAAAGTGATATTTCGATGCCCATAGAGGGCTATGGTGAAGAAGGAAATATATTCAGATGATATCTGGAAAGAAGCTTTCTGAGAAACTGCTTAGTGTTCTGTCATTCATCTCAAAGAGTTACAGCTTTCCCCTCAAGAAGCCGTTCGCTAAGGCTATTCTTGTGGAATTTGCAAAGTGATATTTGGAAGCCCATAGAGGGCTATGGTGAAAAAGAAAGTATCCTCAGAGAATAACTGGAAAGAAGCTTTTTGAGAAACTGCTTTATGATGTGTGACTTGCACTCACAGAGTTACATCTGTATTTCGTGGATCTGTTTGCTAGCCTTTTTTCTGTGAAATCTGAGAACTGATATTTCAGATCCCTTTGAAGGCTATAGGGCCAAAAGAAACATCCTCCGATAACAAAAAGAAAGAAGCTTTCTGAGAAACTGCTTAGTGTTCTGTTCATTCTTCCCACAGAATTACAGCTTTCCCCTCAAGAAGCCGTTCTCGAAGCCTGTTCTTGTGGAATTTGCAAAGAGATATTGGGAAACCCATAGAAGGCTATGGTGAAAAAGAAAATATCCTCAGAGAAAAACTGGAAACAAGATTTCTGAGAAACTGCTTTGTGATGTGTGATCTCCACCCACAGAGTTACAGCTGTATTTCATGGATTTGTTTGCTAGCCTTATTTCTGTGGATTCTGAGAACTGATATTTCTGATCCCTTTGGAGACTATGGGGCCAAAAGAAATATCCTCTGATAACCAAGAGAAAGAAGCTTTCTGAGAAACTTCTTTCGGTTCTGCGAAATCATCTCACAGAGTTACAGCTTTCCCCTCAAGAAGCCTTTCGCTAAGCCTGTTCTTGTGGAATTTGGAAAGTGATATTTCGATGCCCATAGAGGGCTACGGTGAAAAAGGAAATATCCTCAGATGAAATCTGGAAAGAAGCTTTCTGAGAAACTTCTTACTGTTCTGTTCATTCATCTCACAGTGTTACAGCTTTCCCCTCAAGAAGCCGTTTGCTAAGCCTGTTCTTGTGGAATTTGCACAGTGATATGTGGAAGCCCTTAGAGGGCTATGGTGAAAAAGACAATATCCTCAGAGAAAAACTGGAAAGAAGCCTTTTGAGAAACTGCTTTGTGATGTGTCACTTCCACTCATAGAGTTACATCTGTGTTTCATGGATCTGTTTGCTAGCCTTAGTTCTGGGGAATCTGAGAACAGATATTTTGGATCCCTTTGAAGACTATATAGCCAAAGGAAATATCCTCTGATAAAAAAGAGAAAGAAGCTTTCCGAGAAACTTCTTTGTGTTCTGTGAAATCATCTCACAGAATTACAAGTTTCCCCTCAGGAAGCCGTTCGCGAAGCCTGTTCTTGTGGAATTTGCAAAGAGATATTTGGAAGCTCATAGAGGGCTATGGTGAAAAAGAAAATATCCTCAGAGAAAAACTGGAAAGAAGCTTTCTGAGAAACTGCTTTGTGATGTGTGACTTCCACTGACAGAGTTACGTCTATATTTCCTGGATCTCTTTGCTAGCCTTATTTCTGTGCAATCTGAGAACTGATATTTCGGATCCCTTTGAAGACTATAGGGCCAAAGGAAATATCCCCTGATAACAAAGAGAAATAAGCTTTCTGAGAAATTTCTTTTTGTTCTGTGAAATCATCTCACAGAGTTACAGCTTTCCCCTCAAGAAGCCTTTTGCTTAGCCTGTTGTTGTGGAATTTGCAAAGTGATATTTCGATCCCCTTAGAGGGCTATGGTGAAAAAGGAAATATCCTCAGATGAAATCTGGAAAGAAGCTTTCTGAGAAACTGCTTAGTGTTCTCTTCACTCATCTCACAGTGTTACAGCTTTCCCCTCAAGAAGCCGTTTGCTAAGCCTGTTCTTGTGGAATTTGCAAAGTGATATGTGGAAGCCCTTAGAGGGCTATGGTGAAAAGACAATATCCTCAGAGAAAAACTGGAAAGAAGCTTTTTGAGAAACTGCTTTGTGATGTGTCACTTCCACTCATAGAGTTACATCTGTGTTTCATGGATCTGTTTGCTAGCCTTATTTCTGGGGAATCTGAGAACTGATATTTTGGATCCCTTTGAAGACTATAGGGCCAAAGGAAATATCCTCTGATAGAAAAGAGAAAGAAGCTTTCCGAGAAACTTCTTTGTGTTCTGTGAAATCATCTCACAGAATTACAGGTTTTCCCTCAAGAAGCCGTTCGCGAAGCCTGTTCTTGTGGAATTTGCAAAGAGATATTTGGAAGCCCATAGAGGGCTATGGTGAAAAAGAAAATATCCTCAGAGAAAAACTGGAAAGAAGTTTTCTGAGAAACTGCTTTGTGATGTGTGACTTCCACTCACAGAGTTACAGCTGTATTTCGTGGATCTGTTTGCTAGCCTTATTCCTGTGGAATCTGAGAACTGATATTTCGGATCCCTTTGAAGACTATAGGGCCAAAGGAAATATCCCCAGATAACAAAGAGAAATAAGCTTTCTGAGAAATTTCTTAGTGTTCTGTGAAATCATCTCACAGAGTTACAGCTTTCCCCTCAAGAAGCCTTTCGCTTAGCCTGTTGTTGTGGAAATTGCAAAGTGATATTTCTTTCCCCTTAAAGGGCTATGGTGAAAAAGGAAATATCCTCAGATGAAATCTGGAAATAAGCTTTCTGAGAAACTGTTTAGTGTTCTCTTCACTCATCTCAGAGTGTTACAGCTTTCCCCTCAAGAAGCCGTTTGCTACGCCTGTTCTTGAGTAATTTGCAAAGTGATATGTGGAAGCCCATCGAGGGCATTGGTGAAAAAGAAAATATCCTCAGAGAAACACTGGAAAGAAGACTTCTGAGAAACTGCTTTGTGATGCGTGACTTCCACTCACCGAGTTACATGTGTATTTCGTGAATCTGTTTCCTAGCGTTATTTCTGTGGAATCTGAAAACTGATATTTCGGATCCCTTTGAACAATATAGGGCCAAAGGAAATATCCTCCGATAACAAAGAGAAAGAAGCTTTCTGAGAAACTTCTTTGTGTTCTGTAAAATCATCTCACAGAGTTACAGCTTTCCCCTCAAAAAGCCTTTTACTAAGGCTGTTCTTGTGGAATTTGCAAAGTGATATTTCGATGCCCATAGAGGGCTACGGTGAAAAAGGAAATATCCTCAGATGAAATCTGGAAAGAAGCTTTCTGAGAAATTGCTTAGTGTTCTGTTAATTCATCTCACAGAGTTACAGCTTTTCCCTCAAGAAGCCGTATGCTAAGCCTGTTCTTGTGGAATTTGCAAAGTGGTATTTGGAAGCCCTTAGAGGGCTACGGTGAAAAAGAAAGTATTCTCAGAGAATAACTGGAAAGAAATTTTCTGAGAAACTGCTACGTGATGTGTGACTTCCACTCATAGAGTTACATCTGTTTTGCATGGATTTGTTTGCTAGCCTTATTTCTGTGGAATCAGAGAACTGATATTTTGGATCCCTTTGAAGACTATAGGGCCAAAGGAAATATCCTACGATAACAAACAGAAAGAACAGCTCTGAGAAACTTCTTTGTGTTCTGTGAAATCATCTCACAGAGTTACAGCTTTCCCCTAAAGAAGCCGTTCGCGAAGCCTATTCTTGTGGAAATTCCAAGGTGATATTTGGAAGCCCATAGAGGGCTATGGTGAAAAAGAAAGTATCCTCAGAGAATAACTGAAAAGAAGCTTTCTGAGAAACTGCTTTGTGATGTGTGACTTCCACTCACAGAGTTACAGCTGTATTTCGTGGATCTGTTTGCTAGTGTGATTTCTGTGTAACCTGAGAACTGATATTTCGGATCCCTTGAATACTATAGGGTCAAAGGAAATATCCTCTGATAACAAAGAGAAAGAAGGTTTCCGAAAAACCTCTTTGTGTTCTGTGGAAACATCTTCCGGAGTTACAGCTTTCCCATCAAAAAGCCGTTCATTAAGCCTGTTCTTGTGGAATTTGCCAGGTGATATTGGGAAGCCAATAGAGGACAATGGTGAAAAAGAAAGTATCCTCAGAGAATAACTGAAAAGAATCTTTCTGACAAAATGCTTGGTGATGTGTGACTTCCATTCACAGTGTTACATCTGTGTTTCATGGATCTGTTTGCTAGCTTTATTTCTGTGGAATATGAGAACAGATATTTCGGACCCTTTTGAAGACTATAAGGCCAAAGGAAATATCCTCCGATAACAAAGAGAAAGAAGCTTTCTGAGAAACTTCTTTGTGTTCTGTGAAATCATCTCACAGAGTTACAGCTTTCCCCTCAAAAAGCCTTTTACTAAGGCTGTTCTTGTGGAATTTGTAAAGTGATATTTCGATGCCCATAGAGGGCTACGGTGAAAAAGGAAATATCCTCAGATGAAATCTGGAAAGAAGCTTTCTGAGAAATTGCTTAGTGTTCTGTTAATTCATCTCACAGAGTTACAGCTTTCCCCTCAAGAAGCCATATGCTAAGCCTGTTCTTGTGGAATTTGCAAAGTGGTATTTGGAAGCCCTTAGAGGGCTACGGTGAAAAAGAAAGTATTCTAAGAGAATAACTGGAAAGAAATTTTCTGAGAAACTGCTTTATGATGTGTGACTTGCACTCACAGAGTTACATCTGTATTTCGTGGATCTGTTTGCTAGCCTTTTTTCTGTGAAACCTGAGAACTGATATTTCAGATCCCTTTGAAGACTATAGGGCCAAAAGAAACATCCTCCGATAACAAAAAGAAAGAAGCTTTCTGAGAAACTGCTTAGTGTTCTGTTCATTCTTCTCACAGAGTTACAGCTTTCCCCTCAAGAAGCCGTTCTCGAAGCCTGTTCATGTGGAATTTGCAAAGAGATGTTTGGAAGCCCATAGGAGGCTATGGTGAAAAAGGAAAATATCCTCAGAGAAAAACTGGAAACAAGATTTCTGAGAAACTGCTTTGTGATGTGTGACTTCCACCCACAGAGTTACAGCTGTATTTCATGGATTTGTTTGCTAGCCTTATTTCTGTGGATTCTGAGAACTGATATTTCTGATCCCTTTGGAGACGATGGGGCCAAAGGAAATATCCTCTGATAACCAAGAGAAAGAAGCTTTCTGAGACACTTCTTTCGGTTCTGCGAAATCATCTCACAGAGTTACAGCTTTCCCCTCAAGAAGCCTTTCGCTAAGCCTGTTCCTGTGGAATTTGGAAAGTGATATTTCGATGCCCATAGAGGGCTACGGTGAAAAACGAAATATCCTCAGATGAAATCTGGAAAGAAGCTTTCTGAGAAACTGCTTACTATTCTGTTCATTCATCTCACAGTGTTACAGGTTTCCCCTCAAGAAGCCGTTCACGAAGCCTGTTCTTGTGGAATTTGCAAAGAGATATTTGGAAGCCCATAGAGGGCTATGGTGAAAAAGAAAATATCTTCGAGAAAAACTGGAAAGAAGCTTTCTGAGAAACTGCTTTATGATGTGTGACTTCCACTCACAGAGTTACAGCTGTATTTCGTGGATCTGTTTGCTAGCCTTATTTCTATGGAATCTGAGAACTGATATTTCGGATCCCTTTGAAGACTATAGGGCCAAAGGAAATATCCCCTGATAACAAAGAGAAATAAGCTTTCTGAGAAATTTCTTTTTGTTCTGTGAAATCATCTCACAGAGTTACAGCTTTCCCCTCAAGAAGCCTTTCGCTTAGCCTGTTGTTGTGGAAATTGCAAAGTGATATTTCGATCCCCTTAGATGGCTATGGTGAAAAAGGAAATATCCTCAGATGAAATCTGGAAAGAAGCTTTCTGAGAAACTGCTTAGTGTTCTCTTCACTCATCTCACAGTGTTACAGCTTTCCCCTCAAGAAGCCGTTTGCTACGCCTGTTCTTGAGTAATTTGCAAAGTGATATGTGGAAGCCCATAGAGGGCATTGGTGAAAAAGAAAATATCCTCAGAGAAACACTGGAAAGAAGCCTTCTGAGAAACAGCTTTGTGATGTGTGACTTCCACTCACCGAGTTACATGTGTATTTCGTGAATCTGTTTCCTAGCGTTATTTCTGTGGAATCTGAAAACTGATATTTCGGATCCCTTTGAAGACTATAGGGCCAAGGGAAATATCCTCCGATAACAAAGAGAAAGAAGCTTTCTGAGAAACTTCTTTGTGGTCTGTGAAACCATCTCACAGAGTTACAGCTTTCCCCTCAAAAAGCCTTTTACTAAGGCTGTTCTTGTGGAATTTGCAATGTGATATTTCGATGCCCATAGAGGGCTACGGTGAAAAAGGAAATATCCTCAGATGAAATCTGGAATGAAGGTTTCTGAGAAATTGCTTAGTGTTCTGTTAATTCATCTCACAGAGTTACAACTTTCCCCTCAAGAAGCCGTATGCTAAGCCTGTTCTTGTGGAATTTGCAAAGTGGTATTTGGAAGCCCTTAGAGGGCTACGGTGAAAAAGAAAGTATTCTCAGAGAATAACTGGAAGGAAATTTTCTGAGAAACTGCTACGTGATGTGTGACTTCCACTCATAGAGTTACATCTGTGTTGCATGGATTTGTTTGCTAGCCTTATTTCTGTGGAATCTGAGGACTGATATTTTGGATCCCTTTGAAGACTATAGGGCCAAAGGAAATATCCTACGATAACAAAGAGAAAGAACAGCTCTGAGAAACTTCTTTGTGTTCTGTGAAATCATCTCACAGAGTTACAGCTTTCCCCTAAAGAAGCCGTTCGCGAAGCCTATTCTTGTGGAATTTCCAAGGTGATATTTGGAAGCCCATAGAGGGCTATGGTGAAAAAGAAAGTATCCTCAGAGAATAACTGAAAAGAAGCTTTCTGAGAAACTGCTTTGTGATGTGTGACTTCCACTCACAGAGTTACAGCTGTATTTCGTGGATCTGTTTGCTAGTGTGATTTCTGTGTAACCTGAGAACTGATATTTCGGATCCCTTGAATACTATAGGGCCAAAGGAAATATCCTCTGATAACAAAGAGAAAGAAGGTTTCCGAAAAACCTCTTTGTGTTCTGTGGAAACATCTTCCGGAATTACAGCTTTCCCATCAAAAAGCCGTTTGCTAAGCCTGTTCTTGTGGAATTTGCCAGTTGATATTGGGAAGCCCTTAGAGGACTATGGTGAAAAAGAAAGTATCCTCAGAGAATAACTGAAAAGAATGTTTCTGAGAAACTGCTTTGTGATGTGTGACTTCCACTCACAGAGTTACATCTGTGTTTCATGGATCTGTTTGCTAGCCTTAGTTCTGGGGAATCTGAGAACTTATATTTTGGATCCCTTTGAAGACTATAGGGCCAAAGGAAATATCCTCTTATAAAAAAGAGAAAGAAGCCTTCTGAGAAACTTCTTTGTGTTCTGTGAAATCATCTCACAGAGTTACAGCTTTCCCCTCAAGAAGCCGTTCGCAAAGCCTGTTCTTGTGATATTTGCAAAGTGATATTTCGTTGCAAATAGCGGGCTACGGTATAAAAGGAAATATCCTCAGATGAAATCTGGAAAGAAGCTTTCTGAGAAACGACTTAGTGTTCTGTTCATTCATCTCACAGAGTTACAGCTTTCCCCTCAAGAAGCCGTTTGCTAAGCCTGTTTTTGTGGAATTTGCAAAGTGATATTTGGAAGCCCTTAGAGGGCTATGGTGAAAAATAAAGTATCCCCAGAGAATAACTGGAAAGAAGCTTTCTGAGAAACTGCTTTGTTATGTGTGACTTCCACTCACAGAATTACATCTGTATTTCGTGGATGTGTTTGATAGCCTTATTTTTGTGCAATCTGAGAACTGGTATTTCGGATCCCTTGAATACTATAGGGCCAAAGGAAATATCCTCCGAAAACAAAGAGAAAGAAGGTTTCCGAAAAACCTCTTTGTGTTCTGTGAAAACATCTCCCGTAGTTACAGCTTTCCCATCAAAAAGCCGTTCGCTAAGCCTGTTCTTGTGGAATTGGCAAAGTGATATTTTGAAGCCCATAGAGGACTATGGTGAAAAAGAAATATCCTCAGAGAATAACTGAAAAGAATCTTTCTGAGAAACTGCTTTGTGATGTGTGACTTCCACTCACAGAGTTACATCTGTGTTTCATGGATCTGTTTGCTAGCGTTATTTCTGTGGAATATGAGAACTGATATTTCGGATCCTTTTGAAGACTATAAGGCCAAAGGAAATATCCTCCGATAACAAAGAGAAAGAAGCTTTCTGAGAAACTTCTTTGTGTTCTGTGAAATAATCTCACAGAGTTAGAGCTTTCCCCTCAAGAAGCCTTTCGCTAAGCCTGTTCTTGTGGAATATGCAAAGTGATATTTCGACGCCCATAAAGGGCTACGGTGAGAAAGGAAATATCCTCAGATGATATCTGGAAAGAAGCTTTCCGAGAAACTGCTTAGTGTTCTGTCATTCATCTCACAGAGTTACAGCTTTCCCCTCAAGAAGCCGTTCGCTAAGCCTGTTCTTGTGGAATTTGCAAAGTGATATTTGGAAGCCCATAGAAAGCTACGGTGAAAAAGAAAGTATCCTCAGAGAATAACTGGAGAGAAGCTTTCTGAGAAACTGCTTGGTGATGTGTGACTTGCACTCTCAGAGTTACATCTGTATTTCGTGGATCTGTTTGCTAGCATTATTTCTGTGAAATCTGAGAACTGATATTTCGAATCCCTTTGAAGACTATAGGGCCAAGGGAAATATGCTCCGATAACAAATAGAAAGAAGCTTTCTGAGAAATTTTTTTGCTTTCTGTGAAATCAACACAAAGAGTTACAGCTTTCCCCTCAAGAAGCCCTTCCCGAAGCCTGTTCTTGTGGAATTTGCAAAGTGATATTTGGAAGCCCATAGAGTGATACGGTGAAGAAGGAAATATCCTCAGAGAAAAACTGGAAAGAAGCTTTCTGAGAAAATGCTTTGTGATGTGTGACTTCCACTCACAGAGTTACAGCTGTGTTTCATGGGTCTGTTTGCTAGCCTTATTTCTGAGGAATCTGAGAACTGATATTTCGGATCCCTTTGACGACTATAGGGCAAAGGAAATGTCTCCCGATAACAAAGAGAAAGAAGCTTTCTGAGAAACTTCTTTGTGTTTTGTGAAATCATCTCACAGAGTTACAGCTTTCCCCTTAAGAAGCCTTTCGCTAAGCCTGTTGTTGTGGAATTTGCAGAGTGATATTTCGATGCCCATAGAGGGCTACCGTGAAAAAGGAAATATCTTCAGATGAAATCTGGAAAGAAGCTTTCTGAGAAACTGCTTAATGTTCTGTTCATTCATCTCACAGAGTTACAGCTTTCCCCTCAAGAAGCCGTTCACCAAGCCTGTTCCTGTGGAATTTGCAAATTGAAATTTGGAAGCCCATAGTGGGCTTTGGAGAAAAAGAAAGTATCCTCAGAGAATAACTGGAAAAAAGCTTTCTGAGAAACTGCTTTGTAATGTGTGGCTTGCACTCACAGAGTTACATCTGTATTTCGTGGATCTGTTTGCTAGCATTATTTCTCTGGAATCTGAGACTGATATTTTGGATCCCTTTGAAGACTATAGGGCCAAAGGAAATATCCTCCGATAACAAAGAGAAATAAGCTTTCTGAGAAACTTCTTTGTGTTCGGCGAAATCATCTCACACAGTTACAGCTTTCCCCTCAAGAAGCCTTTCGTTAAGACAGTTCTTGTGGAATTGGCCAAGTGATATTTGGAAGCCCATAGAGGGCTATGGTGAAAAAGGAAATATCCTCCGATGAAATCTGGAAAGAAGCATTCTGAGTAACTGCTTAGTTTTCTGTTAATTCATCTCACAGTGTTACATCTGTATTTCATGGATCTCTTTGCTAGACTTATTTCTGTGGAATCTGAGAACAGATATTTCGGATCCCTTTGAAGACTATAGGGCCAAAGGAAATATCCTCCGATAACAAAGAGAAAGAAGCTTTCTGAGAAACTTCTTTGTGTTCTGTGAAATCATCTAACAGAGTTACAGCTTTCCCCTCAAGAAGCCTTTCACTAAGACAGTTCTTGTGGAATTGGCAAAGTGATATTTGGAAGCCCTTAGAGGGCTATGGTTAAAAAGGAAATATCCTCAGATGAAATCTGGAAAGAAGCTTTCCGAGAAACTGCTTAGTGTTCTGTCATTCATCTCACAGATTTAGAGCTTTCCCCTCAAGAAGCCGTTCCCTAAGTCTGTTCTTGTGGAATTTGCAAAGTGATATTTCGATGCCCATAGAAGGCTACTGTGAAAAAGGAAATATCCTCAGATGAAATCTGGAAAGAAGCTTTCTGAGAAACTGCTTAGTGTTCTGTTCATTCATCTCACAGAGTTACAGCTTTCCCCTCAAGAAGCCGTTCGAGAAGCCTGTTCCTGTGGAATTTGTAAAGTGATATTTGGAAGCCCATAGAGGGCTTTGGTGAAAAAGAAAGTATCCTCAGAGAATAACTGGAAAGAAGCTTTCTGAGAAACTGCTTTGTGATGCTTGAATTCCACTCACAGATTTACAGCTGTATTTCCTGTATCTGTTTGCTAACCTTATTTCTGTGGAATCTGAGAACTGATATTTCGGATCCCTTGGAAGACTATAGGACCAAAGGAAATATGCTCTGATAACCAAGAGAAAGAAGCTTTCTGAGAAACTTGTTTGTGTTCCTTGAAATCATATCACAGAGTTACACCTTCCCTTCAAGGAGCCTTTCGCTAAGCCTCTTCTTGTGGAATTTGCAAAGTGATATTTCGATGCCCATAGAGGCTACGGTGAAAAAGGAAATATCTTGAGAAGATATCTGGAAAGAAGCTTTATGAGAAAGTGCTTAGTGGTCTGTTAATTCATCACACAGAGTTACAGCGTTCCCCTCAAGAAGCCGTTCGCTAAGCCTGTTCTTGTGGAATTTGCAAAGTGATATTTCGATTCCCCTAGAGGGCTACGGTGAAAAAGGAAGTATCCTCAGATGAAAACTGGAAGGAAGCTTTCTAAGAAACTGCTTAGGTTTCTGTGAAATCATCTCAGAGAGTTACAGCTTTCCCCTCAAGAAGCCGTTCGGTAAGCCTGTTCTTGTGGAATTTGCAAAGTGATATTTCGATGCCCATAGAGGTCTACGGTGAAAAAGGAAATATCCTCAGATGAAATCTGGAAAGAAGCTTTCTGAGAAACTAGTTAGTGTTCTGTGAAATCATCTCGCAGAGTTACAGCTTTCCCCTCAAGAAGTCGTTCGCTAAGCCTGTTCTTGTGGAATTTGCAAAGTGATATTTCGATGCCCATAGCGGGCTACGGTGAATAAGGAAATATCCTCATATGAAATCTGGAAAGAACCTTTCTGAGAAACTTCTTTGTGTTCTGTGAAATCATCTCACAGAGTTACAGCTTTCCCCTCAAGAAGCCTTTCACTCAGACAGTTCTTGTGGAATTGGCAAAGTGATATTTGGAAGCCCTTAGAGGGCTATGGTGAAAAAGGCAATATCCTCAGATGAAATCTGGAAAGAAGCTTTCTGAGAAACTAGTTAGTTTTCTGTTAATTCGTCTCACAGAGTTACATCTGTATTTCATGGATCTCTTTGCTAGCCTAATTCTGTGGAATCTGAGAACTGATATTTCGGATCCCCTAGAAGAGTATAGGGCGAAAGAAAATATCCTCCGATAACAAAGAGAAAGAAGCTTTCTGAGAAACTTCTTTTTGTTCTGTGAAATGATCTTACCGAGTTACAGCTTCCCCCTCAAGAAGCCATTCACTAAGCCTGTTCTTGTGGAATTTACAAAGTGATATTAGGAAGCCCATAGAGGCTATGGTGAAAAAGGAAATATCTTCAGATGAAATCTGTAAAGAAGCTTTCTGAGAAACTGCTTAGTGTTCTGTGAAATCATCTCACAGTGTTACAGATTTCCCCTCAAGAAGCCATTCGCTAAGCCTGTTCGTGTGGTATTTGCAAAGTGATATTTGGAAGCCCATAGAGGGCTGAGGTGAAAATGAAAGTAACCTCATAGAATAACTGGAAAGAAGTTTCTGAGAAACTGCATTGTGATGTGTGACTTGCACACACAGAGTTTCATGTGTATTTCGTCGATCTGTTTGCTGGCGTTAATTCTGTCGATTCTGAGAACTGATATTTCAGATCCCTTTGAAGACTACAGGGCCAAAGGAAATATCCTCCGATAACAAAGAGAAGGAAGCTGTCTGAGAAATTACTTTGTGTTCTGTGAAATCATCCCACAGAGTTACAGCTTTCCCCTCAAGAAGCCTTTCGCTAAGCCTGTTCTTGTGCAATTTGCAAAGTGATATTTCGATGCCCATAGAGGCTACGGTGAAAAAGGAAATATCTTCAGATGAAATCTTGAAAGAAGCTTTCTGAGAAACTGCTTAGTGTACTTTTCATTCATCTCACAGAGTTACAGCTTTCCCCTCAAGAAGCCGCTCGCTAATCCTGTTCTTGGGGAATTTGCAAAGTGATATTTGGAAGCCCATAGAGGACTACGGTGAAAAAGAAATATCCTCAGAGAAAAACTGGAAAGAAGCTTTCTGAGAAACTGCTTTGCGATGTGTGACTTCCACTCACAGGGTTACATCTGTATTTCCTCGATCTGTTTGCTAGCCTTCTTTCTGTGGAATCTGAGAACTCATATTTCGGATCCCTTTGAAGACCAAAAGGCCAAAGGAAATATCCTCCGATAACAAAGAGAAAGAAGCTTTCTGAGAAACTTCTTTGGGGTCTGTGAAATCATGTCACAGAGTTACAGCTTTCTCCTCAAGAAGCCTTTCGCTAAGCTTGTTCTTGTCGAATTTGCAAAGTGATATTTCGATGCCCATAGAGGGCTACGGTGAAAAAGGAAATATCCTCAGATGAAATCTGGAAAGAAGCTTTTTGAGAAACTGCGTAGTGTTCTGTTCATTCATCTCACAGAGTTACAGCTTTCCCCTCAAGAAGCTGTTTGCTAAGCCTGTTCTTTTGGAATTTGCAAAGTGATATTTGGAAGCCCTTAGAGGGCCATGGTGAAAAAGAAAATATCCTCAGAGAAAAACTGGAAAGAAGCTTTCTGAGAAACTGCTTTGTGAAGTGTGACTTCCACTTACAGAGTTACAGCCGTATTTCGTAGATCTCTTTGCTCGCCTTTTTTCTGGGGAATCTGAGAACTGATATTTCGGTTCCCTTTGAAGACTAAAGGGCCAAAGAAAATATCCTCTGATAACAAAGAGAAAGAAGCTTTCTGAGAAACTTCTTTGTGTTCTGTGAAATCTGGTCACAGAGTTACAGCTTTCCCTTCAAGAAGCCTTTCGCTAAGCCAGTTCTTGTGGAAATTGCAAAGTGATTTTTCGATGCCCATAGAGGGCTACGGTGAAAAAGGAAATATCCTCAAATGAAATCTGGAAAGAAGCTTTTTGAGAAACGGCTTAGTGTTCTGTTCACTCATCTCACAGTGTACAGCTTTCCCCTCAAGAAGCCGTTTGCTAAGGCTGTTCTTGTGGAATTTGCAAAGTGATATTTAGAAGCCCATAGAGGGCTATGGTGAAAAAGAAAATATCCTCAGAGAAAAACTGGAAAGAAACCTTCTGAGAAACTGCATTGTGATGTGTGACTTGCACTATCAGAGTTACATCTGTATTTCGTGGGTCTGTTTGCTAGCGTTATTTCTGTGGAATCTGAGAACTGATATTTGGGATCCCTTTGAAGACTATAGGGCCAAAGGAAATATCCTCCGATAACAAAGAGAAAGAAGCTTTCTGAGAAACTTCTTTGTGTTCTGTGAAATCATCTCACAGAGTTACAGCTTTCCCTTCAAGAAGCCTTTCGCTAGTTCTGTTCTTGTGGAATTTGCAAAGTGATATTTCGATGCCCATAGCGGGCTACGGTGAAAAAGGAAATATCCTGAGCTGAAATCTGTAAAGACGCTTTCTGAGAAACTTCTTAGTGTTCTGTTCATTCATCTCACAGAATGACAGCTTTCCACTCCAGAAGCCGTTCGCTAAGACTGTTCTTGTGGAATTTGCAAAGACATATTTGGAAACCCAGAGAGGCCTATGGTGAAAAAGAAATTATCCTCAGATGTAAACTGGAAAGAAGATTTCTGAGCAACTGCTTTGTGATGTGTGACTCCACTCACTGAGTTACAGCTGTATATCATGGAGCTGTTTGGTAGCCTTATTTATGTGGAATCTAAGAGCTGATATTTCGGATCCCTTTGAAGTCTATAGGGCCAAAGGAAATATCCTCCGATCAAAATGAGATAGAAGCTTTCAGAGAAATTTCTTTGTTCTCTGTGAATTCATCTCACAAAGTTACAGCTTTCCCCTCAAGAAGCCTTTCGCTAAGAGTTTTCTTGTGGAATTTGCAAAGTGATATTTGGAAAGCATTGGTTGGCTATGGTGAAATGGGAAATATCCTCAGATAAAAACTGGAAAGACGCTTTCTGAGAAACTACTCTCTGTTCTGTGAATTCATCTCACGGACTTACAGCTTTCCCCTCCAGAAGTCGTTCGCTAAGTCTGTTCTTGTGGAATTTGCAAAGGGATATTTTGAAGCCCATAGAGGTCTATGGTGAAAAAGAAAATATCGTCAGTTGAAAACTAGAGAGAAGATATCTGAGCAACTGCTTTGTAATGTGTGACTTCCACTCACTGAGTTACAGCTGTATTTCGTGGAGCTGTTTGCTCGCCTTATTTCTGTTTAATCTGAGAACTGAGATTTTGGATCCCTTTGTAGACAATAGGGCCAAACGAAATATCCTCCGATCAAAACGAGAAAGAAGCTTTCTGAGAAACTTCTTTGTGATCTGTGAATTCATGTCACAGAGTTACAGTTTTCCCCTCCAGAAGCCGTTTGCTAAGACTGTTCTTGTGGAATTTGCAAAAGGATATATATAAGCCCATGGAGGCGTATGTTTAAAAAGGGAATATCTTCAGATTAAAATTGGAAAGAAACTTTCCAAGCAAGTACTTTGTGATGTGTGACATCCACTCACTGAGTTACAGCTGTATTTCGTGCAGTTGTTTGCTAGCCTTTTTTCTGAGGAATCTGAGAACTGATAATTAGGATCCCTTTGAGGACTATTGGGCCAAAGGAAATATCCTCCAATCAAAATGAGGAAGAAGCTGTCTGAGAAATTTCTTTGTGATCTGTGAATTCATCTCACGGAGGTACAGCTTTCCCCACAAGAAGCCTTTCGCTGAGACTGTTCTTGTGGAATTGGCAAAGTGATATTTGGAAGCCCATGGAGGTCTATGGTGAAAAGTGAAATATCCTCAGATAAATACAGGAAAGAAGCTTTTTGAGCAACTGTTCTGTGTTCTGTGAATTCATCTCAAAGAGTTACAGCTTTCCCCTACAGAAGCCGTTCACTAAGACTGCTCTTGTGGAATTTGAAAAGGGATATTTGGTAGCCCATAGAGGCCTATGGTGAAAAAGAAAATATCCTCAGAAGAAAACTTTTAAAGAAGCTTTCTGAGCAACTGCTTTGTGATGTGCGACTTCCACTCACTGAGTTACAGCTGTATTTCATGGAGCTGTTCGCTAGCCTTATTTCTGTGGAATCTGAGAACTGATATTTCGGATCCCTTTGAAGACTACAGGGCCAAAGGAAATATCCTCCGATCAAAATAAGAAAAAAGCTTTCTGAGAAACTTCTTTGTGATCTGTGACTTCATCTCACAGAGTTACAGCTTTCCCCTCAAGAAGCCTTTCGCTAAGATGGTTCTTGTGGAATTGGCAAAGTGATATTTGGGAGCCCATGGAGGGCTATGGTGAAAAGGGAAATATCCTCAGATAAAAACATGAAAGAAGCTTTCTGAGAAACTGCTCTGTGTTCTGCGAATTCATCTCACAGAGTTACAGCTTTCCCCTGCAGATTTTGTACGCTAAGACTGTTCTTGTGGAATTTGCAAAGGGATATTTGGAAGCCCATAGAGGCCTATGGTGAAAAAGAGAATATCCTCAGATGAAAACTGGAAGTAAGCTTTCTGATCAACTGCTTTTTGATGTGCGACTTCCACCCACTGAGTTACAGCTGTATTTCATGGAGCTGTTTGCTAGCCTTATTTCTGTGGAATCTGAGAAGTGATATTTCGGATCCCTTTGAAGACTACAGGGCCAAAGGAAATATCCTCCGATAAAAATGAGAAAGAAGCTTTCTGAGAAACTTCTTTGTGATCTGTGAATTTATCTCACAGAGTTACAGTTTTCCCCTCAGGAAACCTTTCGCTAAGACTGTTCTTGTGGAATTTGCAAAGTGATATTTGGAAACCATTGGAGGGCTACCGTGAAATGGGAAATATCCTCAGATAAAAACTGGAAAGAAGCTTTCTGAGAAACTACTCTGTATTCTCTGAATTCATCTCACAGAGTTACAGCTTTCCTCCAGAAGCCGTTCGCTAAGTCCGTTCTTGTGGAATTTGCAAAGGGATATTTGGAAGCCCATAGAGGCCTATGGTGAAAAAGAAAATATCGTCAGATGAAAACTGGAGAGAAGATATCTGAGCAACTGCTTTGTGATGTGTGACTTCCACTCACTGAGTTACAGCTGTATTTCATGGAGCTGCTTGCTCGCCTTATTTCTGTGGAATCTGAGAACTGAGATTTCGGATCCCTTTGTAGACAATAGGGCCAAACGAAATATCCTCCGATCAAAATGAGAAAGAAGCTTTCTGAGAAACTTCTTTGTGATCTGTGAATTCATGTAATAGAGTTACAGCTTTCCTCTCAAGAAGCCTTTCGCTAAGAATGTTCTTGTGGAATTGGCAAGGTGATATTTGGAAGCCCCTGGAGGGCTATGTTGAAAAGGAAATATCCTCAGATAAAAACTGGAAAGAAGCTTTCTGAGAAACTGCTCTGTGTTTTGTGGATTCATCCCACAGAGTTACAGTTTTCCCCTCCAGAAGCCGTTTGCTAAGACTGTTCTTGTGGAATTTGCAAAAGGATAGATATCAGCCCATGGAGGCGTATGGTTAAAAAGGGAATATCTTCAGATTAAAATTGGAAAGAAGCTTTCTGAGGAAGTGCTTTGTGATGTGCGACATCCACTCACTGTGTTACAGCTGTATTTTGTGCAGCTGTTTGCTAGCATTTTTTCTGAGGAATCTGAGAACTGATAATTCGGATCCCTTTGAAGACTATAGGGCCAAAGGAAATATCCTCCAATCAAAATGAGGAAGAAGCTTTCTGAAAATTTCTTTGTGATCTGTGAATTCATCTCACAGAGTTTCAGCTTTCACTTCAAGAAGCCTTTGGCTAAGACTGTTCTTGTGGAATTGGCAAAGTGATATTTGGAAACACATGGAGGGCTATGGTGAAAAGGGAAATATCCTCAGATAAAAACTGGAAATAAGCTTTCAGACAAACTGCTCTGTGTTCTGTGAATTCATCTGACAGACTTACCGTTTTCCCCTCCAGAAGTCGTTCGCTAAGACTGTTCTTGTGGAATTTGCAAAGGGATATTTGGAAGCCCAAAGAGGCCTATGGTGAAGAAGAGAATATCCTCAGATGAAAACTGGGAGGAAGCTTTCTGAGCAACTGCTTTGTGATGTGTGACTTCGACTCACTGAGTTACCTCTGTATTTCGTGGAGCTGTTTGCTAGCCTTACTTCTGTGGAATCTGAGAACTGATATTTCAGATTCCTTTGAAGACTATATGGCCAAAGGAAATATCCTCCAATCAAAATGAGGAAGAAGCTTTCTGAGAAATTTCTTTGTGATCTGTGAATTCATCTCACAGAGTTTCAGCTTTCACTTCAAGAAGCCTTTGGCTAAGACTGTTCTTGTGGAATTGGCAAAATGATATTTGGAAGCCCATGGAGGGCTATAGTGAAAAGGGAAATATCCTCAGATAAAAACTGGAAATAAGCTTTCAGACAAACTGCTCTGTGTTCTGTGAATTCATCTGACAGACTTACCGTTTTCCCCTCCAGAAGTCGTTCGCTAAGACTGCTGTTGTGGAATTTGCAATGTGATATTTGGAAGCCCATAGAGGCCTATGGTGAAAAAGAGAATATCCTCAGATGAAAACTGGAAAGGAGCTTTCTGAGCAACTGCTTTGTGATGTGTGACTTCCAGTCACTGAGTTACAGCTGTATTTCGGGGAGCTGTTTGCTAGCCTTATTTCTGTGAAATCTGAGAACTGATATTTCGGATCACTTTGAAGACTATAGGGCCAATGGAAATATCCTCTAATCAAAACGAGAAAGAAGCTTTCTGGGAAACTTCTTTGTGATCTGTGAATTCATCTCACAGAGTTACAGCTTTCCCCTCAAGAAGACTTTCGCTAAGACTGTTCTTGTTGAATTTGCAAGGTGATATTTGGAAACCAATGGATGGCTATGTCGAAAAGGGAAATATCCTGATATAAAAACTGGAAAGATGCTTTCTGAGAAACTGCTCTGTATTCTGTGAATTCAACTCACAGAGTTACAGCTTTCCCCGTCAGAATCCATTCGCTAAGACTATTCTTGTGGAATTTGCAAAGAGATATATATTGAAGCACATAGAGGCCTATGGTGAAAAAGAGAATATCCTCAGATGAAAACTGGAAAGAAGCTTTCTGAGGAACTGCTTTGTGATGTGTGACTTCCTGTCACTGAGTTTCAGCTGTATTTCCGGGACCTGTTTGCTAGCCTTATTTCTGTGGAATCTGAAAACTGATATTTCGGATCCCTTTGAAGACTATAGGGCCAATGGAAATATCCTCCGAGCAAAATGAGAAAGAAGCCTTCTGGGAAACTTCTTTGTGATCTGTGAATTCATCGCACAGAGTAACAACTTTTCCCTCAAGAAACCTTTCGCTAAGACTGTTCTTTTGGAATTGGCAAAGTGATATTTGGAAGCCCATGAGGGCTATGGGTAAAAGGGAAATATCCTCAGATAAAAACTGTAAAGAAGCTTTCTGAGAAACTGTTATGTTTTCTGTGAATTCAACTCACAGAATTACAGCTTTCCCCTCAAGAAGCCGTTCGCTAAGCCTGTTCTTGTGGAAATTGCAAAGTGATATTTGGAAGCCCATGAAGGGCTAAGGTGAAAAGGGAAATATCCTCAGATAAAAACTGGAAAGAAGATTTCTGAGAAACTGCTCTGTGTTCTGTGAATTCATCCCACAGAGATACAGCTTTCCCCTCAAGAAGCTGTTCGCTAAGACTGTTCTTGTGGAATTTGCAAAGTGATATTTGGAAGCCCTTAGAGGCCGAAGGTGTTAAAGAAAATATTCTCAGATGAAAACTGGAAAGAAGCTTTCTTTGAAACTGCTTTGTGATGTGTGACTTCCACTCACATAATTACAGCTGTATTTCGTGGAGCTGTTTGCTAGTCTTATTTCTGTGGAATCTGAGAACTGATATTTCGGATCCCTTTGAAGACTATAGGGCCAAAGGAAATATCCTCCGATCCAAATGAGAAAGAAGCTTTCTGAGAAACTTCTTTGTGATCTATATATTCATCTCACAGATTTACAGCTTTCTCCTCAAGAAGCCTTTCGCAAAGACGGTTCTTGTGGAATTTGCAAAGTGATATTTGGAAGCCCATGGAGGGCTACGGTGAAAAGGGAAATATCCTCAGAGAAAAACTGGAAAGAAGCTTTCGGAGAAACTGCTCTGTGTTCTGTGAATTCGTCTCACAGAGTTACATCTTTCCCCTGCATAGTCCGTTCACTAAGACTATTCTTGTAGAATCTCCAAAGTGATATTTGGAAGCCCATAGAGGCCTAGGGTGAAAAAGAAATTATCGTCAGATGATAACTGGAAAGAAGCTTTCTGAGAAAGTGCTCTGTGTTCGGTGAATTCATCTCAGAGAGTTACAGCTTTCCCCTCAAGAAGCCTTTCGCTAAGACAGTTCTTGTGGAATTTGCAAAGGGATATTTGGAAGCCCATAGATGCCTTTGGTGAAAAAGAAAATATCCTCTGATGAAAACTGGAAAGAAGTTGTCTGAGCAACTGCTTTGTGATGTGTGACTTCCACTCACTGAGTTATAGCTGTATTTCGTGGAGCTGTTTGCTAGCCTTATTTCTGTGGAATCTGAGAACTGATATTTCGGATCCCTTTGAAGACTATTGGGTCAAAGGAAATATCCTCCGACCAAAATGAGAAAGTAGCTTTCTGAGAAACTTCTTTGTGATCTGTGAATTCATCTCCCAGAGTTACAGCTTTCTCCTCAAGAATCCTTTCGCTAAGACTGTTCTTGTGGATTTGGCTAAGTGGTATTTGGAAGCCCTTGGAGGGCAATGGTGAAAAGGGGAATAACCTCAGGTAAAAATTAGAAAGAAGCTTCCTGAGAAACTGCTTAGTGTTCTGTGAATTCATCTGACAGAGTTACAGCTTTCCCCTGCGGAAGCCGTTCACTAAGACTGTTCTTGGGGAATTTGCAAAGGGATATTTGGAAGCCCATGGAGGCCCTTGGTGAAAAAGAAAATATCCTCAGTTAAGAATAGCAAAGAAGCTTTCTGAGCAACTGCATTGTGATGTGTGACTGCCACTCAGTGAGTTACAGCTGTATTTCGTGGAGCTGTTTGCTAGCCTTATTTCCGTGGAATCTGATAACTTATATTTTGGATCCCATTGAAGACTATAGGGCCAAAGGAAATATCCTCCGATCAAAATGAGAAACAAGATTTCTGAGAAACTTCCTGGTGATCTGTGAATTCATCTCACAGAGTTACAGCTTTCCCCTCAAGAAGCCTTTCGCTAAGACTGTTCTTGTGGAATTTGCAAATTGATGTTTGGAAGCCCATGGAGGGCTATGGTGAAAAGGGAAATATAATCAGATAAAAACTGGAAGTAAGCTTTCTGAGAAACTGTTTTTGTTCTGTGAATTCATCTCACAGAGTTACAGCTTTCCCCTCCAGAAACCGTTCGCTAAGACTGTTCTTGTGGATATTGCAAAGGGATATTTAGAAGCCCATAGAGGCCTACGGTGAAAACGAGAATATCCTCAGATGGAAACTGGAAAGAAACTTTCGGAGCAACTGCTTTGTGATGTTTGACTTCCACTCAATGAGTTACAGCTGTATTTCGTGGAGCTGTTTGGTAGCCTTATTAGTGTGGAATCTGAGAACTGATATTGCGGATCCCTTTGAAGACTATAGGGCCAAAGGAAATATCCTCTGATCAAAATACCAAAGAAGCTTTCTGAGAAAGATCTTTGTGACCTGTGAATTCATCTCAGAGAGTTACAGCTTTCCCCTCAAGAAGCCTTTCGCTAAGACTGTTCTTATGGAATTTGCAAAGTGTTATTTGGAAGCCCATGGAGGGCTTTGGTGAAAGGGGAAATATCCTCAGAAAAAAACTAGAAAGAAGCTTTCTGAGAAACTGCTCTGTGTTCTGTGAATTCATCTCACAGAGTTACAGCTTTTCCCCAAAAAGCCGTTGGCTAAGACTGTTCTTGTGGAATTTGCAAAGGGATAATTGGAAGCCCATGGAGGGCTATGATGAAAAGGGAAATATCCTCAGATAAAAACTGCAAAGAAGCTTTCTGAGAAACTGTTCTGTGTTCTGTGAATTCATCACAGCGTATTACAGCTTTCCCCTCAAGAAGCCGTTCGCTAAGACTGTTCTTGTGGAATTTGCAAAGGGATATTTGGAAGCCCATGGAGTTCTATGGTGAAAAGGGAAATATCCTCAGAGAAAAAATGGAAAGAAGCTTTCTGAGAAACTGCTCTGTGTTCTGTGAATTTGTCTCACAGAGTTACAGCTTTCCCCTCCAGAAGCCGTTCGCTAAGACGGTTCTTGTGGAATTTGCCAAGGGATATTTGGAAGCCCATAGAGGCCTAAGGTGAAAAAGAAAATATCGTCAGATAAAAACTGGAAAGAAGCTTTCTGAGCAACTGCTTTGTGATGTGTGACTTCCAGTCTCTGAGGCACAGACGTATTTCATGGACCTTTTTGCTAGCCTTATTTCTGTGTAATCTGAGAACTGATATTTCGGTTCACTTTGAAGACTCTAGGGCCAAAGGAAATATCCTCCGATCAAAATGAGAAAGAAGCTTTCTAAGAAAATTCTTTGTGAAATCTGAATTCATCTCTCAGAGTTACAGCTTTCCCCTCCAGAAGCCGTTCGCTAGGACTGTTCTTCTGGAATTTGCAAAGTGATATTTGGAAGCCCATGGAGGGCTATTGTGAAAAGGGAAATATCCTCAGACAAAAACTGGAAACAAGCTTTCTGAGAAAGTGCTGTGTGTTCTGTGAATTCATCTCTGAGAGTTACAGCTTTCCCCTCCAGAAGCCGATCGCCAAGACTGTTCTTGTTGAATTTGCAAAGGGATATTTTGAAGCCCATGGAGGGCTATGATGAAAAGGGAAATATCCTCAGAGAATAACGGGAAAGAAGCTTTCTGAGAAACTGCTCTATGTTCTGTGAATTCATCTCACAGAGTTACAGCTTTCCCCTCCAGAAGCCGTTCGCTAAGACTGTTCTAGTGGAATTTGCAAAGTGATATTTGGAAGCCCATAGAGGCCTATGGTGAAAAAGAAAATATCCTCTGATGAAAAATGGAAAGAAGCTTTCTGAGCAACTGCTTTGTGATGTGTGACTTCCACTCACATAATTACAGCTGTATTTCGTGGAGCTCTTTGCTAGCCTAATTTCTGTGGAATGTGAGAACTGATATTTCGGATCACTTTGAAGACTATAGGGCCAAAGGATTTATCCTCCGATCAAAATGAGAAAGTAGCTTTCTGAGAAACTTCTTTGTGATCTGTGAATTCATCTCCCAGAGTTATAGCTTTCCCCTCAAGAAGCCTTTCGCTAAGACTGTTCCTCTGGAATTTGCAAAGTGATATTTGGAAGCCCATGGAGGGCTATGTTGAAAAGGGAAATATCCTCAGAGAAAGCTGGAAAGAAGCTTTATGAGAAACTGCTCTGTGTTCTGTGAATTCGTCTCACAGAGTTACAGCTTTCCGCTACAGAAGCCGTTCGATAAGACTGTTCTTGTGGAATTTGCAAAGGGATATTTGGAAGTCCATAGAGGCCTAAGGTGAAAAAGAAAATATCGTCAGATGAAAACTGGAAAGAAGCTTTCTGAGCAACTGCTTTGTGATGTGTGACTTCCAGTCTCTGAGGCACAGCTGTATTTCGTGAAGCTGTTTGCTAGCCTTATTTCTGTGGAATTTGAGAACAGATATTTCGGATCCCTTTGAAGACAATAGGGCCAAAGGAAATATGCTCTGATCAAAATGAGAAAGAAGCATTCTGTGAAACTTCTTTGTGATCTGTGAATTCATCTCACAGAGTTACAGCATTCCCCTAAAGAAGCCTTTTGCTAAGACTGTTCTTGTGGAATTTGCAAAGTGATATTTGGAAGCCCATGGAGGCCTACGGTGAAACGGGAAATATCCCCATATAAACACTGGAAACAAGCTTTCTGAGAAAGTGTTCTGTTCTGTGAATTCATCTCTGAGAGTTACAGCTTTCCCCTCCAGAAGCTGTTCGCTAAGACTGTTCTTGTTGAATTTGTAAAGGGATATTTGGAAGCCCATAGAGGGCTATGGTGAAAAAGAAAATAACGTTAGATGAAAACTGGAAAGAAGCTTTCCGAGCAACTGCTTTGTGATGTGTGACTTCCACTCCCTGAGTTACAGCAGAATTTCGTGGAGCTGTTTGCTAGCCTTATTTCTGTGGAATCTGAGAACTGATATTTCGGATCCCTTTGAAGACTATAGGGCCAAAGAAAATATCCTCCGATAACAAAGAGACAGAAGCTTTCTGAGAAACTACTTTCTGATTTTTGAATTCATCATACGGAGTTACATCTTTCCCCTCAAGAAGCCTTTCAGTAAGACTGTTCTTGTGGAATTGGCAAAGTGATATTTGGAAGCCCATGGACGGCTATGGTAAAAAGGGAAATATCCTCAGATAAAAACATGAAAGAAGCTTTCTGAGAAACTGTTCTGTGTTCTGTGAATTCATCGCAAAGAGTTAGAGCTTTCCCCTCCAGAAGCCGTTTACTAAGACTGTTCTTGAGGAATATCCAAAGGGATATTTGGAAGCCCATAGAGGCCTATGGTGAAAAAGAGAATATCGTCAGATGTAAACTGGAAAGAAGGTTTCTGAGCAACTGCTTTGTGTTTGTGTGACTGCCAGTCAGTGAGTTACAGCTTATTTCGTGGAGATGTTTGCTAGCCTCATTTCTGTGGAATCTGAGAACTGATATTTCGGAACCCTTTAAAGACTGTAGGGCCAAGGGAAATTTCCTCTGATCAAAATGAGAAAGAAGCTTTCTGAGAAAGTTCTTTGGATCTGTGAATTCATCTCACACAGTTACAGCTTTCCCCTAAAGAAGCCTTTCGCTAAGACTGTTCTTGTTTAATTGCCAAAGTGATATTAGGAAGCCCATGGAGGGATTTGTTGAAAAGGGAAATATCCTCAGATAAATACTGGAAAGAAGCTTTCTGAGAAACTGCTCTGTGTTCTGTGAATTCATCTCATATTGTTACAGCTTTCCCCTCCAGAAGCCGTTCGCTAAGACTGTTCTTCTGGAATTTGCAAAAGGATATTTGGAAGCCCATAGAGGCCTATGGTGAAAAAGAAAATATCGTCAGATGAAAACTGCAAAGAAGCTTTTTGAGCAACTGCTTTGTGATGTGTGACTTCCACTCACTGAGTTACAGCTGTATTTCGTGGAGCTGTTTGCTAGCCTTATTTCTGTGGAATCTGAGAAGTGATATTTCGGATCCCTTTGAAGTCTGCTGGACCAGAGGAAATATCCTCCCATCAAAATGAGACAGAAACGTTTTGAGAAACTTCTTTGTGATTTATAAATTCGTCTCACAGAGTTACAGCTTTCCCCTCCACAAGCCGTTCGCTAAGACTGTTCTTGTGGAATTTGCAAAGTGATATTTGGAAGCCCATGGAGGGCTATGGTGAAAAGGGAAATATCCTCAGATGAAAACTGGAAAGACGCTTTCTGAGAAACTGCTCTTTGTTCTGTGAATTCATCTCACAGAGTTACAGCTTTCCCCTCCAGAGGCCGTTCGCTAAGACTGTTCTTCTGGAATTTGCAAAGGGACATTTGGAAGCCCATAGAGGCCTACGGTGAAAAAGAAAATATCCTCTGCTAAAAACGGGAAAGAAGCTTTCTGAGCAACTGCTTTGTGATGTGTGACTTCCACTCACTGAGTTACAGCTGTATTTCGTGGAGCTGTTTGCTAGCCTTATTTCTGTGGAATCTGAGAACTGATATTTCGGATCCCTTTGAAGACTATAGGGCCAAAGGAAATATCCTCCGATGAAAATGAGAAAGAAGCTCTCTGAGAAACTTCCTTGTGATCTGTGAATTCATCTCACAGAGTTACAGCTTTCCCCTCCAGAAGCCGTTCGCTAAGACTGTCCTTCTGTAATTTGCACAGTGATATTTGGAAGCCCATGGAGGGCTATGGTGAAAAGGGAAATATCCTTAGATGAAAACTGCAAAGAAGCTTTCTGAGAAACTGCTGTGTGTTCTGTGAATTCATCTTCCAAAGTTACAGCTCTCCCCTCCAGAACCCGTTGGCTGAGACTGTTTTTGTGGAATTTACAAAGGGATAATTGGAAGCCCATGGAGGGCTATTATGAAAAGGGAAATATCCACAGATAAAAAGGAGAAAGAAGCTTTCTGAGAAAGTGCTCTGTGTTCTGTGAATTCATCTCACAGTGTTACAGCTTTCCACTCAAGAAGCCGTTTGCTAAGACTGTTCTAGTGGAATTTGCAAAGTGATATTTGGAAGCCCTTAGAGGCCTAAGGTGAAAAAGGAAATATCCTCAAATGAAAATTGGAAAGAAGCTTTCTAAGGAACTGCTTTGTGATGTGTGACTTACACTCACTGAATTACACCTGTATTTCATGGAGCTGTTTGCTAGTCTTATTTCTGTGGAATCTGAGAACTGATATTTCAGATCCCTTTGAAGACTCTAGGGCCAAATGAAATATCCTCCGATCAAAATGAGAAAGAAGATTTCTGAGAAACTTCTTTGTGATCTCTGAATTCATCTCACAGAGTTACAGCTTTCCCCTCAAGAAGCCTTTCGATAAGACTGTTCTTTTGAAATTTGCAAAGCGATATTTGGAAGCCCATGGAGGTCTATGGTGAAAAGGGAAATATCCTCAGATTAAAACTGGAAACCAGCTTTCTGAGAAAGTGCTCTGTGTTCTGTGAATTCATCTCTTTGAGATACAGCTTTCCTCTCCAGAAGCCGTTCGCTAAGAGTGTTCTTGTTGAATTTGCAAAGGGAAATTTGGAAGCCCATAGAGGACTATGGTGAAAAGAAAATATCGTTAGATGAAAACTGGAAAGAAGCTTTCTGAGCAACTGCTTTGTGATGTGTGACTTCCACTCACTGAATTACAGCTGTATTTCATGGAGCTGTTTCCTAGTCTTATTTCTGTGGAATCTGAGAACTGATATTTGGGATCCCTTTGAAGACTCTAGGGCCAAATGAAATATCCTCCGATCAAAATGAGAAAGAAGCTTTCTGAGAAACTTTTTTGTGATCTGTGAATTCATCTCACAGAGTTGCAGCTTTCCCCTCAAGAAGTCTTTCGCTAAGACTGTTCTTGCGGAATTTGCTAAGGGATATTTGGAAGCACATGAAGGGCTATGGTGAAACGGGAAATATAATCAGGCAAAAACTGTAAATAAGCTTTCTGAGAAACTTTTTTGTGATCTGTGAATTCATCTCACAGAGTTGCAGCTTTCCCCTCCAGAAGCCATTCACTAAGACTGTTCTTGTGGAATTTGCAAAGGGATATTTGGAAGCCCATAGAGGCCCATGTTGAAAAAGAAAATGTCCTCAGATGAAAACTGAAAAGAAGCTTTCTGAGCACATGCTTTGAGATGTGTGACTTTCAGTCTATGAGGCACAGCTGTATTTCGTGGAGCTGTTTGCTAGCCTTATTTCTGTGGAATTTTAGAACAGATATTTCGGATCCCTTTGAAGACAATAGGGCCAAAGGAAATATCCTCCGATAACAAAGAGAAAGAAGCTTTCTGAGAAACTTCTTTGTGTTCTGTGAAATCATCTCACAGACTTACAGCTTTCCATTCAAGAAGCCTTTCGATAAGACAGTTCTTGTGGAATTGGCAAAGTGATATTTGGAAGCCCATAGAGGGCTATGGTGAAAAAGGAAATATCCTCAGATGAAATCTGGAAAGAAGCTTTCTGAGAAACTGCTCTGTGATGTGTGACTTCCACTCACAGAGTTACATCTGTATTTCCTGGATCTCTTTGCTAGCCTTATTTCTGTGGAATCTGAGAACTGATATTTCGGATCCCTTTGAAGACTCCAGGGCCAAATGAAATATCCTCCGATAAGAAAGAGAAAGAAGCTTTCTGAGAAACTTCTTTGTGATCTGTGAATTCATCTCACAGAGTTGCAGCTTTCCCCTCAAGAAGTCTTTCGCTAAGACTTTTCTTGCGGAATTTGCTAAGGGATATTTGGAAGCACATGAAGGGCTATGGTGAAACGGGAAATATAATCAGACAAAAACTGTAAATCAGCTTTCTGAGAAACTGCTCTGTGTTCTGTGAATTCATCTCACAGAGTTACAGCTTTCCCCGCCAGAAGCTGTTCACCAAGACTGTTCTTGTGGAATTTGCAAAGGGATATTTGGAAGCCCATAGAGGTCCATGTTGAAAAAGAAAATGTCCTCAGATGAAAACTGAAAAGAAGCTTTCTGAGCACATGCTTTGAGATGTGTGACTTTCAGTCTATGAGGCACAGCTGTATTTCGTGGAGCTGTTTGCTAGCCTTATTTCTGTGGAATTTTAGAACAGATATTTCGGATCCCTTTGAAGACAATAGGGCCAAAGGAAATATGCTCTGATCAAAGTGAGAAAGACGCATTCTGGGAAACTTCTTTGTGATCTGTGAATTCATCCCACAGAGTTACAGCTCAAGAAGCCTTTTGCTAAGACTGTTCTTGTGAAATTGCAAAGTGATATTTGGAAGCCCATGGAGGGCTATGGTGACAAGGGAAATATCCTCAGATAAAAACTCTAAACAAGCTTTTTGAGAACGTGCTCTGTGTTCTCTGAATTCATCTCTCAGAGTTACAGCTTTCCCCTCCAGAAGCCATTCGCTAAGACTGTTCTTGTGGAATTTGCAAAGTGATATTTGGAAGCCCATGGAGGGCTTTGGTGGAAAGGGATATATCCTCAGATGAAAACTACAAGAGGATTTCTCAGAAACTGCTCTGTGTTCTGTGAATTCATCTCACAGAGTTATAGCTTTCCCCTTCAGAAGCCGTTCGCTAAGACTGTTCTTGTGGAATTTGCAAAGGGATATTTGGAAGCCCATAGAGGCCGAAGGTGAAAAAGAAAATAGTCTCTGATGAAAACTGGAAAGAAGCTTTCTGAGCAACTGCTCTGTGATGTGTGAATTCCACTCACGGAGTTACAGCTGAATGTCGTGGAGCTGTTTGCTAGCCTTATTTATGTGGAATCTGAGAACTGATATTTCGGATCCCTTTGAAGTCTATAGGCCCAAAGGAAATATCCTCCGATCAAAATGAGAAAGAAGCTTTCTGAGAAACTTCTTTGTGATCTGTGAATTCATCTCACAGAGGTACAGCTTTTCCCTTAAGAAGCCTTTCGCTAAGACTGTTCTTGTGGAATTGGCAAAGTGATATTTGGAAGCCCATGGAGGGCTGTGGTTAAAAGGGAAATATCCTCAGATAAAAACTGGAAAGAAGCTTTCTGAGAAACTGCTGTGTGTTCTGTGAATTCATCTCACAGAGTTACAGCTTTCCACAACAGAAGCCGTTCGCTAAGACTGTTCTTGTGGAATTTGCAAAGTGATATTTGGAAGCCCAATGAGGACTATGGTGAAATAGAGAATATCCTGAGATGAATACGGGAAAGAAGCTTTCAGAGCAACTGCTTTGTGATGTGTGACTTCCACTCACTGAGTTACAGCTGTATTTCGTGGAGCTCTTTGCTAGCTTTATTTCTGTGGAACCTGAGAACTGAGATTTCGGATCCCTTTCAAGACTATAGGGCCAAAGTATATATCCTCCGATCAAAATGAGAAAGCAGCTTTCTGAAAAACTTCTTTGTGATCTGTGAATTCATCTCACAGAGTTACAGCTTTCCCCTGAAGATGCCTTTCGCTAAGACTGTTCTTGTGGAACTTGCAAAGTGATATTTGGAAGCCCATGAAGGGTTATGGTGAAAAAGAAAATATCCTCAGATTAAAACTGGAAAGAAGGTTTCTGAGCAACTGCTTTGTGATGTGTGACTTCCACTCACTGAGTTACATCTGCATTTCGTGGATCTGTTTGCTAGCCTTATTTCTGTGGAATCTGAGAACTGATATTTTGGATCCCTTTGAAGACTATAGGGCCAAAGGAAATATCCTCCGATCAAAATGAGAAAGAGGCCTTCTGATAAACTTCTTTGTGGTCTGTGAATTCATTTCACAGTTACAGCTTGCCAATCAAGAAGTCTTTCCCTAAGACTGTTCTTGTTGAATTTGCCAAGTTAGATTTTTTAAGCCCATGGAAGGCTATGTTGAAAAGGGAAATATCCTCAGATAAAAGCTGAAAAGAAGCTTTCGGAGATACTGTTCTGTGTTCTGTGAATTCATCTCACAGAGTTACAGCTTTCCCCTCCAGAAGCCGTTCGCTAAGACTGTTCTTTTGGAATTTGCAAAGGGATATTTGGAAGCCCATAGAGGACTATGGTGAAAAAGAAAATACACTCAGATTAAAACTGGAAAGAAGCTTTCAGAGCAACTGCTTTGTGATGTGTGAATTCCAGTCACTGATGCACAGCTGTATTTCGTGGAGCTGTGTGCTAGCCTTATTTCTGTGGAATCTGAGAACTGATATTTCGGATCCCTTTGAAGACTATAGGGCCAAAGGAAATATCCTCCGATCAAAATGAGAAAAAAGCTTTCTGAGCAACTTCTTTGTGATCTGTGAATTCATCTCACAGAGTTACAGCTTTCCCCTGAAGATGCCTTTCGCTAAGACTGTTCTTGTGGAACTTGCAAAGTGATATTTGGAAGCCCATGAAGGGTTATGGTGAAAAAGGTAAATATCCTCAGATGAAAACTGGAAAGAAGCTTTCTGAGCAACAGCTTTGTGATGTGTGATTGCCACTGACTGAGTTTCAGCTGTTTTTCGTGGAGCTCTTGGTAGCCTTATTTAAGTGGAACCTCAGAACTGATATTTCGGATCCCTTTGAAGACTATACGGCCAAAGGAAATATACTGCAATCAAAATGAGAAAGAAGCTTTCGGAGAAAGTTCTTTGTGACCTGTGAATTCATCTCACACGGATACAACTTTCCCCTCAAAAAGCCTTTCGCTAAGACTGTTCTTGTGGAATTGGCAAAGTGATATTTGGAAGCCCTTGGAGGGCAATGGTGAAAAGGGAAATATCCTCAGATAAAAACTGAAAAGAAGCTTTCTGAGTAACTGCTCTGTGTTCTGTGAATTCATCTCACAGAATTACAGCTTTCCCCTCAAGAAGCCGTTCGCTAAGACTGTTCTTGTGGAATTTGAAAAGGGATATTTGGAAGCCCATGGAGGGCTATGTTGAAAAGGGAAATATCCTCAGATAAAAACTGGAAAGAAGCTTTCTGAGAAAGTACTCTGTGATCTGTGAATTCATCTCCGAGTATTACAGCCTTCCCCTGAGTTACAGCTGTATTTCGAAGAGCTGTTTACTAGCCTTATTTCTCTGGAATCTGAGAACTGATATTTCGGATCCCTTTGAAGATTATAGGGCCAAAGGAAATATCCTCTGATAACAAAGGGAAAGAAGCTTTCTGAGAAACTTCTTTGTGTTCTGTGAATTCATGTCACAGAGTTACTGCATTGCCCTCCAGAAGCCGTTCTCTAAGACTGTTCTTGTGGAATTTGCAAAGAGATACTTGGAAGCCGTTAGAGGGCTAGGGAGAAAAAGAAAATATCCCCAGAAGAAAACTGGAAAGAAGCTTTCTGAGCAACTGCTTTGTGATGTGTGACTTCCACTCAATGAGTTACATCTGTATTTCGTGGATCTTTTTGCTAGAATTATTTCTGTCTAATCTGAGAACTGATATTTCTGATCCCGTTCAAAACTATAGGGTCAAAGGAAATATCCTCTGATCAAAATGAGAAAGAAGCTTTCTGAGAAACTTCTTTGTGTTCTGTGAATTCATCTCACAGAGGTACAATTTCCCCTCAAGACACCTTTCGCTAAGACTGTTCTTGTGGAATTTGCAAAGTGATATTTGGAAACCATTGGAGGGCTATGGTGAAATGGGAAATATCCTCATATAAAAACTGGAAAGAAGCTTTCTGAGAAACTACTCTGTGTTCTGTGAATTCATCTCACAGAGTTACAGCTTTCGCCTCCAGAAGCCATTCGCTAAGACTGTTAATGGGGAATTTGCAAAGGGATATTTGGAAGCCCATAGAGACCTATGGTGAAATAGAAAATATCCTCAGATGAAAATTGGAAAGAAGATTTCTGAGCAACTGTTTTGTGATGTGTGACTTCCACTCACTGAGTTACAGCTGTATTTCGTGGAGCTGTTTCCTAGCCATATTTATGTGGAATCTGAGAACTGAGATTTCGGATCCCTTTGAAGACTATAGGGCAAAGGGAAATATCCTCCGATCAAAATGAGAAAGAAGCATTCTGAGAAACTTTTTTGTGATCTCTGAAGTCATCTCACAGAGTTACAGCTTTCCTCTCAAGAAGCCTTTCGCTAAGAATGTTCTTGTGGAATTGGCAATGTGATGTTTGGAAGCCCATGGAGGGCTATGGTGAAAAGGGAAATATCCTCAGATAAAAACTGGAAAGAAGCTTTCTGAGAAACTACTCTGTGTTCTGTGAATTCATCTCACAGAGTTACAGCTTTCGCCTCCAGAAGCCGTTCGCTAAGACTTTTCTTGGGGAATTTGCAAAGGGATATTTGGAAGCCCATAGAGACCTATGGTGAAAAAGAAAATATCCTCAGATGAAAATTGGAAAGAAGATTTCTGAGCAACTGTTTTGTGATGTGTGACTTCCACTCACTGAGTTACAGCTGTATTTCGTGGAGCTGTTTCCTAGCCATATTTATGTGGAATCTGAGAACTGATTTATCGGATGCCTTTGAAGACTATAGGGCAAAGGGAAATATCCTCCAATCAAAATGAGAAAGAAGCATTCTGAGAAACTTCTTTGTGATCTCTGAAGTCATCTCACAGAGTTACAGCTTTCCCCTCAAGAAACCTTTCGCTAAGACTGTTCTTGTGGAATTGGCAAAGTGATGTTTGGAAGCCCATCGAGGGCTATGGTTAAAAGGGAAATATCCTCAGATAAAAACTGGATAGAAGCTTTCTGAGAAACTGCTCTGTGTTCTGTGAATTCATCTCACAGAGTTACAGCTTTCCCCTACAGAAGCCATTCGAAAAGACTGTTCTTTTGAAATTTGCCAAGGGATATACGGAAGCCCATAGAGGCCTATAGTTAAAAAGGGAATATCTTCAGATGAAAACTGGAAAGAAGCTTTCAGAGCAACTGCTTTGTGATGTGTGACTTCCACTTACTGAGTTATAGCTGTATTTCATGTAGCTGTTTGCTAGCCTTTTTTCTGAGGAATATAATAACTGACATTTTGGATCCCTTTGAAGACTATATGGCCAAAGAAAACATCCTCCGATCAAAATGAGAAAGAAGCTTTCTGAGAAACTTCTTTGTGATCTGTGAAATCATCTCACAAGGTTACAGCTTTCCCCTCAAGAAGCCTTTCGCTAAGATTGTTCTTGTGGAATTGGCAAAGTGATATTTGGGAGCCCATGGAGGGCTACGGTGAAAAGGGAAATATCATCAGATGAAATCTGGAAAGAAGCTTTCTGAGAAACTGCTTAGTGTTTTGTTAATTCATCTCACAGAGATACAGCTTTCCCTTCAAGAAGCGACTCGCAAAGCCTGTTCTTGTGGAATGCGCAAAGTGATATTTGGAAGCCCATAGAGGGCTATGGTGAAAAAGAAAATATCCTCAGACAAAAACTGGAAAGAAGGTTTTTGAGAAACTTCTTTGTGTTCTGTGAAATCATCTCACAGAGTTACAGCTTTCCCCTCAAGAAGTCTTTTGCTAAGAGTGTTCTTGTGGAATTTGCAAAGCGATATTTGGAAACCCATAGAGGGCTATGGAGAATAAGAAAATATCCTCAGAGAAAAACTGGAAACAAGCTTTCTGAGAAACTGCTATGTGATGTGTGACTTCCTCATACAGAGTTACAGCTGTATTTCGTGGAGCTGAGTGCTTGACTTATTTCTATGAAATGTTAGAACGGATAGTTCGGATCCCTTTTTAAGACTATAGGGCCAAAGGAAATATCCTCCGATAACAAAGAGAAAGAATCTTTCTGAGAAACTTCTTTGTGTTCTGTGAAATCAGCCAACAGAGTTACAGCTTTCCCCTCAAGAAGCCTTTCACTAAGACTGTTCTTGTGTGATTTCAAAGTGATATTTGGAAGCCCATGGAGGTCTGTGGTGAAAAAGGAAATATCCTCAGATGAAATCTGGAATAAGCTTTCAGAGAAACTGTTAGGGTTCTGTTAATTCATCACACAGTGTTACAGCTTTCATCTCAATAAGCCGTTCTCTAAGCCTGTTCTTGTGGAATTTGCAAAGTGATGTTTGGAAGCCCATATTGGGTTATGGTGAAAAAGAAAATATCCTCAGAGAAAAACTGGATAGAAGCTTTCTGAGAAAATTCTTAATATTCTCTTAATTCATCTCACAGAGTTAGAGCTTTCTCCTCAAGAAGCCGTTCGCTAAGCCTATTCTTATGGAATTTGCAAAGTGATATTTGGAAGCCCATAGAGCGCTATTGTGAAAAAGAAAATATCCTCAGAGAAACACTGGAAAGAAGCTTTCTCAGAAACTTCTTTGTGTTCTGTGAAATCATCTCACACAGTTACAGCTTTCTCCTCAAGAAGCCGTTCGCTAAGCCTGTTCTTGTGGAATTTGGAAAGTGATATTTGGAAGCCCATAGAGGGCTATGGTGAAAAAGAAAATATCCTCAGAGAATAACCTGAAAGAAGCTTTCTGAGAAACTGCTTTGGGATGCGTGACTTCCACTCAAAGGGTGACAGCTGTGTTTCATGGAGTTGTTTGCTAGTCTTACTTCTGTGGAATCTGAGAAGGGATAATTCGGATCTCTTTGAAGCCTATAGGGCCAAAGGAAATATCCTCCGATAACAAAGAGAAAGAAGCTTTCAGAGAAACTTCCTTGGGTTCTGTGAAACCATCTCTCAGAATTTCAGATTTCCCCTCAAGAAACCTTTCGCTAAGCCTGTTCTTGTTTAATTTTCAAAGTGATATTTGGAAACCCATAGAGGGCTATGGTGAAGAAGAAAATAAACTCAGAGAAAAACTGGAAAGAAGCTTTCTGAGAAACTGCTTTGTGATGTGTGAGTTCCACTCACAACGTTACAGATATATTTCGTGGATATGTTTGTTAGCCTTATTTCTGTGGAATCTGAGAACGCATATTTCGGTTTCCATTGAAGACTATAGGGCCAAAGGAAATAACCTCCGATAACAAAGAGAAAGAAGCCTTCTGAGAGACTTCTTTGTGTTCTGTGAAATCATCTCACAGAGTTACAGCTTTCTCCTCAAGATGCCTTTCGCTCAGCCTGTACTTGTGGAGTTTCCAAAGTGATATTTGGAAGACCATGGAGGGCTATGGTGAAAAAGGAAATATCCTCGGATGAAAACTGGAAAGAAGCTTTCTGAGAAACCGTTTACTGTTCTGTTAATTCATCTCACACAATTACAGCTTTCCTCTCAAGAAGCCGTTCGCTAAACCTGTTCTTGTGGAATTTGCAAAGTGATATTTGGAAGCCCATAGAGGGCTTTGGGGAATAAGAAAATATCCTCAGAGAAAAACTGGAAAGAAGCTTTCTGAGAAACTGCTATGTGATTTGTGACTTCCACATAGAGAGTTACAGCTGTATTTCGTAGAGCTGTTTGGAAGCCTCATTTCTGTGAAATCTTAGAACGGATACTTCGGATCCCTTTTTAAGACTATAGGGCGAAAGGAAATATACTCCGATAACAAAGAGAAAGAAGGTTTCTGAGTAACTTCTTTGTGTTCTGTGAAATCATCTCACAGAGTTACAGCTTTCCCCTCAAGAAGCCTTTAGCTAAGACTGTTCTTGTGGATTTTGCAAAGTGATATATGGAAGCCCATGGAGGGCTATGGTGAAAATGGAAATATCCTCAGATGAAAATCGGAAAGAAGCTTTCTGAGAAACTTTTTTGAGATCTGTGATATCATCTCACAGAGTTACAGCTTTCCCCTCAAGAAGCCGATTGCTAAGCCTCTTCTTGTGGAATTGGCAAAGTGATATTTGGAAGCCCTTAGTGGTCTACGGTGAAAAAGAAAATATCCTCAGAGAAACACTGGAAAGAAGCTATTTGAGAAACTGCTTTGTGATGTGTGACTTCCACTCACAGAGTTACAGCTGTATTTCGTGGAGCTGTTTGCTAGCCTTATTTCTGTGGAATCTGAGAATGGATATTTCGGATCCCTTTGAAGACTATAGGGCCAAAGGAAATATCCTCTGATAACAAAGAGAAAGAAGCTTTCTGAGAAACTGTTTAGTGTTTTGTTAATTCATCTAACAGAGTTACAGCTTTCCCCTCAAAAAGCCTTTCGCTAAGACTGTTCCTGTGGAATTTGCAAATTGATATTTGGAATCCCATGGAGGCCTATGGGGAAAAAGGAAATATCCTAAGATGAGAACTGGAAAGAAGCTTTCTGAGAAATTGCTTAGTGTTCTGTTAATTCATCTCACAGATTTACAGCTTTCCCCTCAAGAAGCCGTTCACTAAGCCTGTTCTTGTGGAATTTGCAAAGTGATATTTGGAAGTGCATAGAGGGCTCTGGTGAAAAAGAAAATATCCTCAGAGAAAACCTGGAAAGAAGCTTTGTGAAAAACTGCTTTGTGATGTGTGACTTCCACTCACAGAGTTACAAATGCATTTCGTGGAGCTGTTTGCTAGCCTTATTTCTGTGGAATCTGAGAACTGATATTTCGGATCCCCTTGAAAATTATAGGGCCAAAGGAAGTATCCTCTGATAACAAAGGGAAAGAAGCTTTCTGAGAAACTTCTTTGTGTTCTGTGAAATCATCTCCCACCATTACAGCTTTCCTTTCAAGAAGCCGTTCACTAAGCCTGTTCTTGTGGAATTTGCAAAGTGATATTTGGAAGCCCTTAGAGGGCTAGGGAGAAAAAGAAAATATCCTCAGAGTAAATCTGGAAAGAAGTTTTCTAAGAAACTGCTTTGTGATGTGTGACTTCCACTCATAGAGTTACAGCTGTATTTCGTGGAACTCTTTGGTAGCTTTTTTCTGTGGAACCTGAGAATTGATATTTCGGATCCCTTTGAAGACTATAGGGTCAAAGGAAATATCTTCCGATAACAAAGAGAAAGAAGCCTTCTGAGAAACTGCTATGTGATGTGTGACTTCCACATACAGAGTTACAGCTGTATTTCGTGGAAATGTTTGCTAGCCTTATTTCTATGAAATCTTAGAATGCATAGTTCGGATCCCTTTTTAAGACTATAGGGCCAAAGGAAATATCCTCCGATAACAAAGAGAAAGAAGCTTTCTGAGAAACTTCTTTGTGTTCTGTGAAATCATCTTACAGAGTTAGAGCTTTCCCCTCAAGAATCCTTTCGCTAAGACTGTTCTTGTGTAATTTGCAAAGTGATAGTTAGAAGCCCATGGAGGGCTACGGTGAGAAAGAAAATATCCTCAGATGAAAACTGAAAAGAAGCTTTCTGAGAAACTGCTTAGTGTTCTGATAATTCATCTCACAGAGTTACAGCTATCCCCTCAAGAAGCCGTTCGCTAAGCCTGTTCTTGTGGAATTTCCAAAGTCATATTTGGAAGCCCATAGAGCGCTATGGTGAAAAAGAAAATATCCTCAGAATAAAACTGGAAAGAAGCTTTCTCAGAAACTTCTTTGTGTTCTGTGAAATCATCTCACTCAGTTACAGCTTTCTCCTCAAGAAGCCGTTCGCTAAACCTGTTCTTGTGGAATTTTTTAAAGTGATATTTGGAAGCCCATAGTGGGCTATGGTGAAAAAGAAAATATCCTCAGAGAATAACCTGAAAGAAGCTTTCTGAGAAACTGCTTTGTGATGTGTGCCTTCCACTCAAAGGGTTACAGCTGTGTTTCCTGGAGTTGTTTGCTAGTCTTATTTCTGTGGAATCTGAGAACGGATAATTCTGATCCCTTTGAAGCCTATAGGGCCAACGGAAATATCCTCCAATAACAAAGAAAAAGAAGCTTTCTGAGAAACCGCTTTGTGATGTGTGACTTCCACTCACAGAGTTACAGCAGTGTTTCGTGGATCTGTCTGCTAGCCTTATTTCTGTGGAATCTGAGAACAGATATTTCTGATCTGTTTGAAGAATATAGGGCCAAAGGAAATATCCTCCCATAACAAAGAGAAAGAAGATTTCTGAGAATCTTCTTTGTGTTCTGTGAAATGATCTCACAGAATTACAGTTTTCCCCTCAAGAAGCCTTTCGCTAAGATTGTTCTTGTGGAATTTGAAAGTGATATTTAGAAGCCCATGGGGGGCTATGTTGAAAAAGGAAATACCCTCAGATGAAAACTGGAAAGAAGCTTTCTGAAAAACTGCTTAGTGTTCTGATAATTCATCTCACAGTGTTACAGCTTTCCCCTCAAGAACGCGTTCGCTAAGCCTATTCTTGTGGAATTTGCAAAGTGAAATTTGGAAGCCCATAGAGGGCTATGGTGAAAAAGAAAATATCCTCACAAAAAACTGGAAAGTAGCTTTCTGAGATAATGCTTTGTGATGTGTGACTTCCACTCACAGAGATACAGCTTTACTTTGTGGAGATGTTTGCTAGCCTTATTTCTGTGGAATCTGAGAATGGATACCTCGAATCCCTTTGAAGACTATAGAGCCAAAGGAAATATCCTCCCTTTAACAAGGAGAAAGAAGCTTTCTGAGAAACTTCTTTGTGTTCTGTGAAATCATCTCAAAAAGTTACTGCTTTCACCTCATGAAGTCTTTCGCTAAGACAGTTGTTGTGGAATTAGCAAAGTGATATTTGGAAGCCCATGGAGGACTACGGTGAAAAAGGAAATATCCTTCGATGAAATCTGGAAAGAAGCTTTCTGAGAAACTGCTTAGTGTTCTTTTAATTCATCTCACATAACTACAGCTTTCCCCTCAAGAAGCCGTTCGCTAGACCTGTTCTTGTGGAATTCGCAAAGTGATATTTGGAAGCCCATAGAGGGCTATGGTGTAAAGGAAAATATTTTCAGAGAAAAAATGGACAGAAGCTCTGTGAGAAACTGCTTTGTGATATGAGACTTGCACTCATAGATTTACAGCTGTATTTCGTGGATCTGTTTGCTAGCCTTATTTCTGTGGAATCTGAGAACTGATATTTCGGATCCCTTAGAAGAATATAAGGCCAAAGGAAATATCCTCGGATAACAAAGAGAAATAAGCTTTCTGAGAAACTCCTTTGTGTTCTGTGAAATCATCTCACAGAATTACAGCTTTCCTCTCAAGAAGCCTTTCTCTAAGACTGTTCTTGTGGAATTTGCAAAGTGATATTTGGAAGCCCATAGAGGGCTATGGTGAAAAAGAAAATATCCTCAGAGAAAAACTGGAAAGAAGGTTCTGAGAAAATGCTTTGTGATGTGTGAATTACACTCACAGAGTTACAGGTGTATTTCGTGGATCTGTTTGCTAGCCTTATTTCTGTGGAATCTGAGAACGGATACTTCGGATCCCTTTGAAGACTATAGGGCCAAAGAATATACCCTCCGATAACAAAGAGAAAGAAGCTTTCTAAGAAACTTCTTTGTGTTCTGTGAAATCATCTCACAGAGTTACAGCTTTTCCTTCAAAAAGCCTTTCACTAAGACTGTTCTTGCGGAATTTCCAAACTGATATTTGGAAGCCCATGGAGGGCTACGTTGAAAAAAGAAATATCCTCAGATGAAAACTGGAAAGAAGCTTTCTGAGAAACTGCTTAGTGTTCTTGTAATTCATCTCTCAGTGTTACAGCTTTCACGTTAAGAAGTCGTTCCCTAAGCCGGTTCTTGTGGAATTTGCAAAGTGATATTTGGAAGTCATAGAGGGCTTGTGAAAAAGAAAATATCCTCAGAGAAAAACTGAAAAGAAGCTTTCTGAGAAACTGCTTTGCCATGTGTGACTTCCACTCCCAGAGTGACAGCATTTTTTCGTGTATCTGTTTTCGCGCCTTATTTCTGTGGAATCTGCGAACTGATATTTCGGGTCCCTGTGAAGACTATAGGTCCAAAGGAAATATCCTCCAATTACAAAGAGAAAGAAGCTTTCTGAGAAACTTCTTTGTGTTCTGTGAAATCATCTCACAGAGTTACAGCTTTCCCCTAAAAATACTTTCGCTAAGACTGTTCCTGTGGAATTTGCAAATTGATATTTGGAAGTCCATGGAGGGCTATGATGAAAAAGGAAATATCCGCAGATGAAAACCGGAAAGAAGCTTTCTGAGAAACTGCTTAGTGTTCTGTTAATTCATCCCAAAGAGATACAGCTTTCCCTTCAAGAAGCCGTTCGCTAAGCCTGTTCTTGTGGAATTTGCAAACTGATATTTGGAAGCCCATAGAGGGCAATGGTGAAAAAGAAAATATCCTCAGAGAAAAACTGGAAAGAAACTTTCTGAGAAACAGCTTTGTGATGTGTGACTTCCACTCACAAAGTTACAGCTGTATTTCGTGGTGCTGTTTGCTAGCCTTATTTCTGTGGAATATGAGAACTGATATTTCGGATCCCTTTGAAGACTATAGGGCCAAAGGAAATATCCTCTGATAACAAAGAGAAAGAAGCTTTCTGAGAAAGTTCTTTGTATTCTCTGAAAACATCTCACAGAGTTATAGCTTTCCCCTCAAGAAGCCTTTCGCTAAGACTGTTCTTGTGGAATTTGCAAAGTGATATTTGGAACCCCATGGAGGGCTATGGTGAAAAAGGAAACATCCTCAGATGAATACTGGAAAGAAGCTCTCTGAAAAAATTCCTAGTGTTCTGTGAAAGCATCTCACAGAGTTACATCTTTCCCCTCAAAAAGACTTTCGTTAAGACTGTGGTTGTGGAATTTGCAAAGTCATATTTGGAAGCCCTTAGAGAGCTATGGTGAAAAAGGAAATATCCTCAGATGAAAACTGGAAAGAAGCTTTCTGAGAAACTGCGTAGTGTTCTGTTAATTCATCTCACAGAGTTACAGCTTCCCCATCAAGAAGTCGTTCGCTAAGCCTCTTCTTGGGAAAGTTGCAAAGTGATATTTGGAAGCCCTTAGAGTCTACAGAGCCAAAGAAAATATCATCAGAGAAAAACTGGAAAGAAGTTTTCTGAAAAACTGCTTTGAGATGTTTGACTTTCATTCACAGAGTTACAGCTGTATTTCGTGGAGCTTTTTTCTCGTTTTTTTTCTGTGGAATCTGAGAACTGATATTTCAGATCCTTTTGAGGACTATAGTGCCAAAGGAAATATCCTCCGATAACAAAGAGAAAGAAGCTCTCTGGGAAACTTCTTTGTATTCTGTGAAATCATCTCACAGAGTTACAGCTTTACCCTCAAGAAGCCTTTCGCTAAGACTGTTCTTGTGGAATTTGAAAAGTGATATTTGGAAGCCCATGGAGGGCTATGGTGAAAAAGAAATACCCTCAAATGAAAACCGGAAAGAAGCTTTCTGAGAAACTGCTTAGTGTTCTGTTAATTCCTCTCACAGAGTTACAGCTTTCCCCTCAAGAAGCCGTTCGCTAAGCCTGTTGTTGTGGAATTTATAAAGTGATATTTGGAAGCCCATAGGGGGTTACGGTGAAAAAGAAAATATCCTCAGAGAAAAACTGGAAAGAAGCTTTCTCAGAAACTGCTTTGTTTTGTGGGAATTCCACTCATAGAGTTACAGCTGAATTGCGAGGAGCTGTTTGCTAGCCTTTTTTCTGTGGATCTGAGGACTGAAATTTCGGATACCTTCGAAGACAACAGTTCCAAAAGAAATATCCTCCTATAACAAAGAGAAAGAAGCTTTCTGAGAATCTTCTTTGTGTTCTGTGAAATCATCTCAAAGAGTTACAGCTTTCCCTTCAAGAAGCCGTTAGCTAAGACTGTTCTTCTAGAATTTGCAAAGTGATATTTGGAACCCCTGGGAGGGCTACGGTAAAAAAGGAAATATCCTCAGATGAAAACTGAAAATAAGCTCTCTGAGAAACTTCTTTGTGTCCTTTGAAATCATCTCACAGAGTTACAGATTTACCCTTAAGAAGCCTTTCGCTAAGACTGTTCTTAGGGAATTTGCAAAGTGATATTTGAAAGCCCATGGAGGGCTATGGTGAGAAAGGAAATATCCGCAGATGAAAACTGGAAAGAAGATTTCTGAAAAACTGCTTTGTGATATGTGACTTCCACTCACAAAGTTACAGCTGTATTTCGTGGAGCTGTTTGCTAGCCTTATTTCTGTGGAATCTGAAAACTGATATTTCTTATCCATTTGAAGATGACAGGGCCAAAGGAAATATCCTCCGATAACAAAGAGAAAGAAGCTTTCTGAGAAACTCCTTTGTGTTCTTTGAAATCACCTCACAGAGTTACACATTTCCCAAAAGAAGCCTTTCGCTAAGCCTGTTTTCGTGGAATTTGCAAAGTGACATTTGGAAGCCCATAGAGGGCTATGGTGAAACAGAAAATATCCTCAGAGAAAAACTGAAAAGAAGCTTTCTGAGTATCTGCTTTGTTATGTGGAACTTCCACTCACAGAGTTACAGCAGTATTTCATAGATCTATTTGCTAGACTTATTACTGTGGAATCCGAGAACTGATATTTCGGATCCCTTTGAAGATTATAGGGCCAAAGGAAATATCCTTCCATAAGAAAGAAAAAGAAGCTTACGGAGAAACTTCTTTGTGATCTGTGATATCAACTCACAGAGTTACAGCTTTCCGCTCAAGAAGCCTTTCGCTAAGACTGTTCTTGTGGATTTTGCAAATTGATATTTGGAAGCCCATGGAGGGCTAAGGTCAAAAATGAAATATCCTCAGATGAAAACCGGAAAGAAGCTTTCTGAGAAACTTCTTTGAGATCTGTGATATCATCTCACAGAGTTACAGCTTTCCCCTCAAGAAGCCGATTGCTAAGCCTCTTCTTGTGGAATTTGCAAAGTGATATTTGGAAGCCCTTAGAGGTCTATGGGGAAAAAGAAATTATCCTCAGAGAAACACTGGAAAGAAGCTTTCTCAGAAACTGCTTTGTAATGTGTGACTTCCACTCACAGAGTTACAGCTGTATTTCGTGAAGTTGTTTTCTAGCCTTATTTCTGTGGAATCTGAGAACGGAGATTTCGGATCCCTTAGAAGAGCATAGTTCCAAAGGAAATATCCTCCGATAACAAAGAGAAAGAAGCTTTCTGAGAAACTCCTTAGTGTTCTGTTAACTCATCTCACAGACTTATAGCTTTCCCCTAAAGAAGCCGTTCGCTAAGCCTGTACTTGTGGAAATTGCATAGTGATATTCAGAAATCCCATAGAGGGCTATGGTGAAAAGAAAATATCCTCAAGGAAAACTGGAAAGCACTTTTCTGATTAACTACTTTGTGATGTGTGACTTCACTCACAGAGTTACAGCTGTATTTCGTAGAGCTGTTTGCTAGCCTTATTTCTGTGGAATCTGAGAATGGATATTTCGGATCCCTTTGAAGACTATAGGGCCAAAGGAAATATCCTCTGATAACAAAGAGAAAGAAGCTTTCTGAGAAACTGTTTAGTGTTTTGTTAATTCATCTAACAGAGTTACAGCTTTCCCCTCAAAAAGCCTTTCGCTAAGACTGTTCCTGTGGAATTTGCAAATTGATATCTGGAATCCCATGGAGGGCTATGGTGAAAAAGGAAATATCCTAAGATGAGAACTGGAAAGAAGCTTTCTGAGAAACTGCTTAGTGTTCTGTTAATTCATCTCACAGATTTACAGCTTTCCCCTCAAGAAGCCGTTCACTAAGCCTGTTTTTGTGGAATTTGCCAAGTGATATTTGGAAGCGCATAGAGGGCTATGGTGAAAAAGAAAATATCCTCAGAGAAAACCTGGAAAGAAGCTTTGTGAAAAACTGCTTTGTGATGTGTGACTTCCACTCACAGAGTTACAGCTTCATTTAGTGGAACTGTTTGCTAGCCTTATTTCTTTGGAATCTGAGAACTGATATTTCGGATCCCTTTGAAGACGATAGGGCCAAAGGAAATATCCTCTGATAACAAAGGGAAAGAAGCTTTCTGAGAAACTTCTTTGTGTTCTGTGAAATCATCTCCCACCGTTACAGCTTTCCTTCAAAAAGCCGTTCGCTATGGCTGTTCTTGTGGAATTTGTAAAGTGATATTTGGAAGCCCTTACAGGCCTAGGGAGATAAAGAAAATATCCTCAGAGTAAATCTGGAAAGAGGATTTCTGAGAAACTGTTTTGTGATGTGTTACTTCCATTCACAGAGTTACAGCTGTATTTGGTGGATCACTTTGCTAGCCTTATTTCTGTGGAATCTTAGAACTGATATTTCGGATCCCTTTGAAGACTATAGGGCCAAAGGAAATATCCTCGGATACCAAAGAGAAAGAAGCTTTCTGAGAAACTTCTTTGTGTTCTGTGAAATCAGGTCATAGAGTTACAACTCTCCCGTCAAGAAGCCTTTCGCTAAGACTGTTCTTGTGGAATTTGCAAATTGATATTTGGAAGCCCATTGTGGGATATGGTGAAAAAGGAATTATCCGCAGATGAAAACTGCAAAGAAGCTTTCTGAGAAACTGCTTAGACTTCTCTTAATTCATCTCACATAGTTACAGCTTTCCCCTCAAGAAGCCGTTCGCTAAGCCTGTTCTTGTGGAATTTACAAAGTGATATGTGGAAGCCCATGGAGGGCTACGGTGAAAAAGAAAACATCCTCAGAGAAAACCTGGAAAGAAGCTTTCTGAGAAACTGCTTTGTGATGTGTGACTTCCACTCACTGAGTTACAGCTGTATTTCATGGAGCTGTTTGCTGGCCTTATTTCTGAGGAATCTGAGAAGTGATATTTCGGTTCCCTTTGAAGACTATAGGGCCAAAGGAAATATCCTCCGATAACAAAGAGAAAGAAGCTTTCTGAGAAAGTTCTTTGTATTCTGTGAAAACATCTCACAGAGTTACAGCTTTCCCCTCAAGAAGCCTTTCGCTAAGACTGTTCTTGTGTAATTTGCAAAGTGATATTGGGAAGCCCATGGAGGGATATGGTGAAAAAGGAAATACTCTCAGATGAAAACTGGAAAGAAACTTTCTGTGAAAGTTCTTTGTGTTCTGTGTAATTATCTCACAAAGTTACAGCTTTCCCCTCAAGAAGCCTTTCACGAAGACTGTTCTTGTGGAATTTGCAAAGTGATATTTTGAAGCCCATGGGGGACTTTGGTGAAAAAGGAAATACCCTCAGATGAAAACTGGAAAGAAGCTTTCTGAGAAACTGCTTAGTGTTCTCCTAATTCATCTCACAGAGTTACAGCTTTTCCCTCAAGAAGCCGTTCGCTTAGCCTGTTCTTGTGGAATTTGCATAGTGATGTTTGGGAGCCCTTAGAGAGCTATGGTGAAAAAGAAAATAACCTCAGAGAAAAACTAGAAAGAAGTTTTGTGACAAACAGTTTGTGATGTGTGACTGCCACTCACAGAGTTAAAGCTGTATTTCGTGGATCACTTTGCTAGCCTTATTTCTGTGGAATCTGAGAACTGATATTTCGAATCACTTTGAAGACTAAGGGCCAAGGATATGTCTTCCAATAGCAAAGAGAAAGAAGGTTTCTGAGAAATTTCTTTGTGTTCTATGAAATGATCTCACAGAGTTTCAGGTTTCCCCTCAGAAGCCTTTCATAAGACTGTTCTTCTGGAATTTGCAAAGTGATATTTTCAAGCCCCCTGGGGGCTATAGTGAAAAAGGAAATATCCTCAGATGAAAACTGTAAAGAAGCTTTCTGAGAAACTGCTTAGTGTTCTGTTAATTCATCTCACAGAGTTACAGCTTTCCCCTCAAGAAGATGTTTGCTAAGCCTGTTCTTGTGGAATTTGCAAAGTGATATTTGGAAGCCCATGGAGGGCTATGGTGAAAAAGAAAATATCCTCAGAGAAAACAGGGAAAGAAGATTTCTGAGAAACGGCTTTGTAATGTGTGGCTTCCACTCACAGAGTTACAGCTGTATTTCATGGAGTTGATTGCTAGCCTTATTTCTGTGGAATCTGAGAACTGATATTTCGGATCCCTTAGAAGACTCTAGGGCCAAAGGAACTCTCCTCCGATAAGAAAGAGAAAGAAGCCTCCTGAGAAACTTCTTTGTGTTCTCTTAAATCATCTTATAGAGTTAAAACATTCCCCTAAGAAGCCTTTCGCTAAGACTGTTCTTGTGGAATTTGCAAAGGGATATTTGGAGGTCCATGGAGGGCTACGGTGAAAAACGTAATATCCTCAGATAAAACCTGGAAAGAAGCTTTGTGTGAAACTGCTTATTGTTCTTTTAATTCATCTCACAGAGTTACAGCTTTCCCCTCAAGAAGCCGTTCGCTAAGCCTGTTCTTGTGGAATTTGAAAAGTGATATTTGGAAACCCATAGAGGGCTATGGTGATAAAGAAAATATCCTCAGAGAAAAACTGGAAGAAGCTTTTTGAGAAACTGCTTTGTCATGTATGACTTCCAGTCACAGAGTTACAGCTGTATTTCGTGGAGCTGTTTGCTAGCCTTATTTCTGTGGAATCTGAGAACTGATATTTCTGTCCCCTTTGAAGAGTATAGGGCAAAAGGAAAAATCCTCCGAAAACAAACTGAAAGAAACTTTCTGAGAAACTACTTTGTGTTGTGTGAAATCATCTCAGACAGTTACAGGTTTCCCTGAAGAAGCCTTTCTCTAAGGATGTTCTTTTGGAATTTGCAAAATGATATTTGGAAGCCAATAGAGGGCTGTGGTGCAAAAGGAAATATCCTCAGATGAAAACTGGAAAGAAGCTTTCTGAGAAACTCCTTAGTGTTCTGTTAACTCATCTCACAGACTTATAGCTTTCCCCTAAAGAAGCCGTTCGCTAAGCCTGTTCTTGTGGAATTTGCAAAGTGATATTTGGAAGCCCTTTGAGGGCTAGGGAGAAAAAAAAATATCCTCAGAGTAAATCGGGAAAGAAGCTTTCTGAGAAACTGCTTAGTATTCTCCTAATTCATCTCACAGAGTTACAGCTTTCCCCTCAAGAAGCCGTTCACTAAGCCTGTTCTTGTGGAATTTGCATAGTTATATTTGGAAGCCTATAGAGAGCTATAGTGAAAAAGAAAATAACCTCACAGAAAAACTAGAAAGAAGCTTTGTGAGAAACTGTTTGTGATGTGTGACTTCCAGTCACAGAGTTACAGCTGTATTTTGTGGATCTCTTTGCTAGACTTATTTCTGTGGAATCTGAGAACTGATATTTCGGATCCCTCTGAAGACTATAGGGCCAAAGGAAATGTCCTCCAATCACAAAGAGTAAGAATATTTCTGAAAAACTTCTTTATCTTCTGTGAAATCATCTAACTGAGTTTCAGCTTTCCCCTCAAGAAGCCTTTTGCTAAGACTGTTCTTGTGGAATTGGCAAATTGATATTCGGAAGCCCATGGAGGGCTATGGTGAAAAAGGAAATATCCTCAGATGAAAACTGGAAAGAAGCTTTCTGAGAAACTGCTTATTGTTCTGTTAATTTATCTCACAGAGTTAAACTTTCCCCTCAAGAAGCCGTTCGCTAAGCCTGTTCTTGTGGAATTTGCAAAGTGATATTTGGAAGACCATAGAGGGCTATGGTGAAAAAGAAAACATCCTCAGAGAAAATCTGGAAAGAAGCTTTTGGGAGAAACTGCTTTGTGATGTGTGACTTCCACTCACAGAGTTACAGATGTATTTCGTAGAGCTGTTTGCTAGCCTGATTTCTGTGGAATCTGAGAACTGATATTTCGATTCCCCTGCGGAGTATAGGGCCAAAGGAAATATCCTCCGATAACAAAGAGAAAGAAGCTTTCTGAGAATCTTCTTTGTATTCTGTGAAAACATCTCACAGAGTTACAGCTTTCCCCTCAAGAAGCCTTTTGCTAAGACTGTCCTTGTGGAATTTGCAAAGTGATATTTGGAAGCCCATGGAGGGATATGGTGAAAAAGGAAATATCCTCAGATGAAAACTGGAAAGAAGCGTTCTGTGAAAGTTCTTTGTGTTCTGTGAAATCATCTCAGAGTGTTACATTTTTCGCCTCAAGAAACCTTTCGCTAAGACTGTTCTTGTGGAATTTGCAAAGTGATATTTTGAAGCCAATGGGGGGCTATTGTGAAAAAAGAAATACCCTCAGATGAAAACTGGAAAGAAGCTTTCTGAGAAACTGCTTAGTGTTCTCCTAATTCATCTCACAGAGTTACAGCTTTCCCCTCAAGAAGCCGTTCGCTAAGCCTGTTCTTGTGGAATTTGCATAGTGAGATGTGGAAGCCCATAGAGAGCTATGGTGAAAAATTAAATAACCTCAGAGAAGAACTAGAAAGAAGGTTTGTGAGAAACTGTTTGTTAGGTGTGATATCCACTCACAGAGTCACAGCTGTATTTTGTGGATCTCTTTGCTAGACTTATTTCTCCTGAATCTGAGAACTGATATTTCGGATCCCTTTGAAGACTATAGGGCCAAAGGACATGTCCTCCAATAACAAAGAGAAAGAAGCTTTCTGAGAAATTTCTTTGTGTTCTGTGAAATCATTTCACAGAGTTTCAGCATTCCCCTCAAGAAGCCTTTCGCTAAGACTGTTCTTGTGGAAATTGCAAAGTGATACTTTGTAGCCCATGGGGGGCTATGGTGAAAAAGGAAATACCCTCAGATGAAAACTGGAAAGAAGCTTTCTGAGAAACTGCTTAGTGTTCTCCTAATTCATCTCACAGAGGTACAGCTTTCCCCTCAAGAAGCCGTTCGCTAAGCCTGTTCTTGTGGAATTTGCAAAGTGATATTTGGAAGCCCATAGAGGGCTACGGTGAAAAAGAACATATCCTCAGAGAAAACCGGGAAAGAAGCCTTCTGAAAAACTGCTTTGTGATGTGTGACTTCCACTCACACAGTTACATCTGTATTTCGTGGATGTGTTTGCTAGCCTGATTTCTGTGGAAACTGAGAAATGGTATATCTGATCCCTTTGAAATCTATAGGGCCAAAGGAAATATCCTCCGAAAAGAAAGAGAAAAAATCTTTCTGAGAAACTTCTTCGTGTTTTGTGAAATCATCTCACAGAGTTACAGCTTTCCCCTCAAGGAGCCTTTTGCTTAGACTGCTTTTGTAGAATTTGCAAAGTGATATTTGAAAATCCATGGGGTGCTATGGTGAAAAAGGAAATATCCTCAAATGAAATCTGGAAAGAAGCTTTCTGAGAAAGTTCTTTGGGTTCTGTGAAATCATCTCACAGATTTACAGCTTTCCCTGAAGAAGCATTTCGCTAAGGCTGTTCTTTTGGAATTTGCAAAGTGATATTTGGAAGCCAATAGAGGGCTATCATGAAAAAGGAAATATCCTCAGATGAAAACTGGAAAGAAGCTTTCTGAGAAACTGCTTAGTGTTCTCCTAATTCATCTCACAGTGTTACAGCTTTCCCCTGAAGAAGCCGTTAGCTAAGCCTGTTCTTGTGGAATTTGCAAAGTGATAATTGGAAGCCCATAGAGGGCTATGGTGAAAAAGAAAATAACCTCAGAGAAAAACTGGAAAGAAGCTTTGTGAGAAACTGTTTGTGATGTGTGACTTCCACTCACAGAGTTACGCTGTAATCCGTGGATCACTTTGCTAGACTTATTTCTGTGGAATCAGAGAACTGATATTTCGGATCCCTTTGAAATCTATAGGGCCAAAGGAAATATCCTCCGATAACAAAGAGAAAGAAGGTTTCTGAGAAACTTCTTTGTGTTCTATGAAATCATGTCACAGAGTTAAAGCTTTCCCCTCAAGAAGCCTTTCGCTAAGACTGTTCTTGTGGAATTTGCAGATTGATATTTGGAAGCCAATGGAGGGCTACGGTGAAAAAGGAAATATCCTCAGATGAAAATTGGAAAGAAGCTTTCTGAGAAACTGCTTAGTGTTCTGTTAATTCATCTCACAGAGTTACAGCTTTCCCCTTCAAGAAGCCGTTCGCTAAGCCTGTTCTTGTGGAATTGGCAAAGTGATATTTGGAAGCCCTTAGAGGGCTAGGGAGAAGAAGAAAATATCCTCAGAGTAAATCTGGAAAGAAGCTTTCTGAGAAACTGCTTTGTGATGTGTGACTTCCACTCACAGAGTTATAGCTGTATTTCGTGGATCTATTTGCTAGCCTTTTTTCCGTGGAACCTGAGAACTGCTATTTCGGATCCCTTTGAAGACTATAGGGCCAAAGGAAATATACTCCGATAACAAAGAGAAAGATGCTTTCTGAGAAACTTCTTTGTGTTCTGTGAAATCATGTCACAGAGTTACAGCTTTCCCCTCAAGAAGCCTTTCACTAAGACTGCTCTTGTGGAATTTGCAAAGTTATATTTGGAAGCCCATGGAGGGATACGGTGAAAAAGGAAATACCCTCAGATGAAAACTGGAAAGAAGCTTTCAGGGAAAGTTCTTTGTGTTCTGTGAAATCATCTCACAGAGTTAAAACTTTCCCCTCAAGAAGCCGTTCGCTAAGCCTGTTCTTGTGGAATTTGCAAAGTGATATTTGGAAGCCCCTAGAGGGCTTTGGTGAAAAAGAAAACATCCTCGGAGAAAACCTGGAAAGAAGCTTTCAGAGAAACTGCTTTGTGATGTGTGACTTCCACTCACAGAGTTACAGCTGTATTTCGTGGTTCTGTTTGCTAGCCTTATTTCTGTGGAATCTGAGAACTGATATTTCGATTCCCTTTGAGGACTATAGGGCCAAAGGAAATATACTCCAATAAGAAAGAGAAAGAAGCTTTCTGAGAAAGTTCTTTGTATTCTGTGAAAACATCTCACAGAGTTACAGCTTTCCCCTAAAGAAGCGTTTCGCTAAGACTGTTCTTGTGGAATTTGCAAGGTGATATTTTGAAGCTTAGTGGGGGCTATGGTGATAAGGGAAATACCCTCAGATGAAAACTGGAAAGAAGCTTTCTGAGAAACTGCTTAGTGTTCTCCTAATTCATCTCACAGAGTTACAGCTTTCCCCTCAGGAAACCTTTCGCTAAGCCTGTTCTTGTGGAATTTGCATAGTGATATTTTGAAGCCCATAGAGAGCTATGGTGAAAAAGAAACTAACCTCAGAGAAAAACTAGATAGAAGGTTTGCGAGAAACTGTTTGTGATGTGAACTTCCACTCACAGAGTCACAGCTGTATTTCGTGGATCTCTTTGCTAGAATTATTACTGTGGAATCTGAGAACGGATATTTCGGATCCCTTTGAAGACTATAGGGCCAAAGGACTTGTCCTCCAATAACAAAGAGGAAGAAGGTTTCTGAGAAATTTCTTTGTGTTCTGTGAAATCATTTCACAGAGTTTCAGCTTTCCCCTCAAGAAGCCTTTCGCTAAGACTGTTCTTGTGGAATTTGCAAAGTGATATTTGGAAGCCCATGGGGGGCTATGGTGAAAAAGGAAATACCCTCAGATGAAAACTGGAAAGAAGCTTTCTGAGAAACTGCTTAGTGTTCTCCTAATTCATCTCACAGAGTTACAGCTTTCCACTCAAGAAGCCGTTCGCTAAGCCTGTTCTTGTGGAATTTCCAAGGTGATATTTGGAAGCCCATAGAGGGCTATGGTGAAAAAGAAAATATCCTCAGAGAAAACTGCAAAGCAGCTTTCAGAGAAGATGTTTTGTGATGTGTGACTTCCACTCACAGAGTTACAGCTGTATTTCGTGGATCTGTTTGCTAGCGTTATTTCTGTGGAATCTGAGAACTGATATTTCGATTCCCCTTGAAGACTATAGGGCCAAAGGAAATATCCTCCGTTAACAAAAAGAAAAAAGCTTTTGGAGAAATTTCCTCGTGTCTGTGAAATCATCTCACAGAATTACAGCTTTCCCCTCAAGAAGTCTTTCACTAAGACTGTTCTTGAGTAATTTGCAAAGTGATATTTGGAAGCCCAAGGAGGGCTATGGTGAAAAAGGAAATATCCGCAGATGAAATCTGGAAAAAGCTTTCTGAGAAACTGCTTTGTGATGTGTGACTTCCACTCACAGAGTTACATCTGTATTTCGTGTAACTGTTTGCTAGCCTTATTCCTGTGGAATCTGAGAACTGATAATTCGGATCCCTTTGAAGACTGTAGTGCCAAAGGAAATCTCCTCCGATAAGAAAGAGAAAGAAACTTTCTGAGAAACTTCTTTGTGTTCTGTGAAATCATCTCAGAGAGTTACTGCTTTGCCTTCAAGAAGCCTTTGGCTGAGACTGTTCTTGTGTAATTTGCAAGCTGATATTTGGAAGCCCATGGAAGGCTATGGTGAAAAAGGAAATATCCTCTGATGAAAACTGGAAAGAAGCTTTCTGAGAAATTGTTTTGTATTCTCCTAATTCATCTCACAGTGTTACAGCTTTCCCCTTAAGAAGCCATTTGCTAAGCCTGTTCTTGTGGAATTTGAAAGGTGATATTTGGAAACAATTAGACGTCTATGGTGGAAAAGAAAATATCCTCAGAGAAAAACTGCAAAGCAGCTTTCTGAGAAGATGCTTTGTGATGTGTGACTGCCACTCACAGAGTTACAGCTGTATTTCGTGGATCTGTTTACTAGCGTTATTTCTGTGGAATCTGAGAACTGATATTTCGAATCCCTTTGAAGACTATAGGGTGAAAGGAAATATCCTCCAATAAAAAAGAGAAAGAAGTTTTCGGAGAAATTTCTTCGTGTCTGTGAAATCATCTCTCAGAGTTACAGCTTTCCCCTCAATAAGCCTTTCGCTAAGACTGTTCTTGAGGAATTTGCATAGTGATGTTTGGAAGCCCATGGAAGGCTATGGTGAAAAAGGAAATATCCGCAGATGAAATCTGGAAAAAGCTTTCTGAGAAACTGCTTTGTGTTCTGTTAATTCATCTCACAGAGTTACAGCATTCCCCTCAAGAATCCATTCGCTAAGCTTGTTCTTGTGGAATTTGCAAAGTGATATTTGGAAGCCGATAGAGGGCTATGGTGAAAAAGAAAGTTTCCTCAGAGGAAAACTGGAAAGACGCTTTTTGAGAAACTTCTTTGTGTTCTCCTAATTCATCTCACAGAGTCACAGCTTTCGTCTCAAGAAGCCTTTCGCTAAGCCTGTTCTTGTGGAATTTGCAAAGTGATAATTGGAAGCCCATAGAGGGCTATGGTGAATAAGAAAATATATTCAGAGAAAAACTGGAAAGAAGCTTTGTGAGAAACTGCTTTTTTTATGTGTGACTTCCAATCGCAGAGTTACAGCTGTATTTCGTGGATCTGTTTGCTAGCCTGATTTCTCTGGAATCTGAGAACCGATATTTCGGATCCCTTTCCAGTCTATAGGGCCAAAGGAACTATCCTCCGATAACAAAGAGAAATAATCTTTCTGAGAAAGTTCTTTTTGTTCTGTGAAATCATCTCACAGAGTTACAGCTTTCCCCTCAAGAAGCCTTTTGCTAAGAATGTTCTTGGAGAATTTGCAAAGTGAGATTTGGAACCCCATGGAGGGCTACGGTGAAAAAGGAAATATCCTCAGATGAAAACTGGAAAGAAACTTTCTGAGAAACTGCTTAGTGTTCTCCTAATTCATTTCACAGAGTTACAGCTTTCCCCGGAAGAAGCCATTCCCCAAGCCTGTTCTTGTGGAACTTGCATAGTGATAATTGGAACCCCTAGAGGGCGACGGTGAAAATAAAATAACCTCAGAGAAAAACTGGAAAGAAGCTTTGTGAGATACTGTGTTTGATGTCTGATTTCCACTCACAGAGTTACAGCTGTATTTCGTGAATCTCTTTGCTAGACTTATTTTCTGTGGTATCTGAGAACTGATATTTCGGAACCCTTTGAAGACTATAGGGCCAGAAGAAATGTCCTCCGATAACAAATAGCAAGAAGCTTTCTGAGAAACTTCTTTGTATTCTGTGAAATCATCTCACGGAGTCACAGCTTTCTCCTCAAGAAGCCTTTGGTTAAGACTGTTCTTGTGGAATTTGCATTGCGATATTTGGAAGCCCTTGGAGGGCTATGGTGATTAAGGAAATATTCTCAGATGAACCCTGGAAAGAAGCTTTATGAGCAACTACTTAGTGTTCTCCTAATTCATCCCAGACTGTTACAGCTTTCCCCCCAAGAAGCCTTTAGCTAAGACTGTTCTTGTGGAATTTGCAAACTGGTATTTTTAAGCCCATGTAGGGCTATGGTGAAAAAGGAAATATTCTCAGATGAACCCTGGAAAGAAGCTTTATGAGAAACTACTTAGTGTTCTCCTAATTCATCCCAGACTGTTACAACTTTCACCCTAAGAAGCCGTTCGCAAAGCCTCTTCATGTGGAATTTGCCAAGTGATATTTGGAAGCACATAGAATTCTATGGTGAAAAAGAAAATATACTCAGGGAAAAACTGGGAAGCAGCTTTCTGAGAAACTGCTTTGTGATGTTTGACTTCCAATCACATAGTTACAGCTGTATTTCATGGATCTGTTAGCTATCCTTATTTCTCTGGAATCTGAGAACTGATATTTCGGATTCCTTTGAAGACTGTAGGGCAGAAGGAAATATCCTCCAATAACAAAGAGAAAGAATAATTTCTGAGAAACTTCTCTGTGTTCTGTGAAATCATCTCACACAGTTACAGCGTTCCCCTCAAGAAGCCTTTCGCTAAGACTGTTCTTGTAGAATTTGCAAAGTGATATTTGGAACCCCATGGAGGGATATGGTGAAAAAAAAAATTCGCAGATGAAAAATGGAAAGAAGCTTTCTGAGAAACTGTTTAGTGTTCTGTTAATTCATCTCACAGAGTTACAGCTTTCCCCTCAAGATGCCATTCGCTAAGCCTATTCTTGTAGAATTTGCAAAATGATATTTCGAAGCCCATAGAGGGATATGGTGAAAAAGAAAATATCCTCAGAGAAAAACTGGAAATAAGCTCTCTGAGAAACTGCTTTGTGATGTTTGACTTGCACTCACAGCGTTACAGCTGTATTTCGTGGAGCTGTTTGCTGGCCTTATTTCTGAGGAATCTGAGAACTGATATTTCGGACCCCTTTGAAGACTATAGGGCCAAAGGAAACATCCTTCCATAACAAAGAGAAAGAAGCTTTCGGAGAAAGTTCTTGGTGTTCTGTGAAATCCTCTCACAGAGTTACATCTTTCCCCTCAAGAAGCCTTTTGCCAATACTGTTATTGTGGAATTTTCATAGTGATATTTGGAAGCCCATGGAGGGCTATGGTGAAAAAGGACATATCCTCAGATGAAAACTGGAAAGAAGCTTCCTGAGAAACTGCTTAGTGTTCTCTTAATTCATCTCACAGTGTTAGACCTTTCCCCTCAAGAAGCCGTACGCTAAGCCTGTTCTTGCTTAATTTGCAACGTGATATTTGGAAGCCCGTAGAGGACTATGGTGAAAAAGAAAATATCCTCAGAGAGAAACTGGAAATAAGCTTCCTGAGAAAATGCTTTGTGAAGTGTGAATTCCACTCACAGAGTTACAGCTATATTTCGTGGATCTGTTTGCTTGCCTGATTTCTGTGGAATCTGAGAACGGATATTTTGGATCCCTTTGAAGACTATAGGGCCAAAGAAAATATCCTCCAATAACAAAAAGAAAGAAGCTTTCTGCGAAACTGCTTTGTGTTCTGTGAAATCATCTCACAGAGTTACAGCTTTCCCCTCAAGAAGCCTTTCGCTAAGACTGCTCTTGTAGAAATTGCAAAGTGATATTTGGAACCCCATGGAGGGCTATGGTGAAAAGGAAATATCTTCTGATGAAAACTGGAAAGAAGTTTTCAGAGAAACTTCTTTGTGTTCTCTGAAATCATCTCTCAGAGTTACAGCTTTCCCATCAATAAGCCGTTCATTAAGCCTGTTCTTGTGTAATTTGCAAATTTATATTTGGAAGCCTATAGAGGGCTATGGTGAAAAAGAAAATATCCTGAGAGAAAAACTGGAAAGAAGCTTTCTGAGAAACTTCTTCGTGTTATGAGAAATCATCTCACAGAGTTGCAGGTTTCCCCGCAAGAAGCCTTTCGTTAAGACTCTTCTTGTGGAATTTGCAAAGTGATATTTTGAAGCCCATGGGAGGCTATGGTGAAAAGGGAAATACCCTCAGATGAAAACTGGAAAGAAGCTTTCTGAGAAACTCCTTAGTGTTCTCCTAATTCATCTCCTAGAGTTACAGCTTTCCCCTCAAGAAGCCTTTCACTAAGCCTGTTCTTGTGGAATTTGCAAAGTGATATTTTGAAGCCCTTGGGGGGCTATGGTGAAAAAGGAAATATCCTCAAATGAAATCTGGAAAGAAACTTTCTCAGAAAGTTCTTTGTGTTCTGTGAAATCATCTCACAGCGTTACAGCTTTCCCTGAAGAAGCATTTCGCTAAGAATGTTTTTTTGGAATTTGCAAAGTGATATTTGGAAGCCAATAGAGGGCTGTGGTGCAAAAGGCAATATCCTCAGATGAAAACTGGAAAGAAGCTTTGTGAGAAACTGCTTACTGTTCTGTTAACTCGTCTCACAGACTTATAGCTTTCTCCTAAGGAAGCCGTTCGCTAAGCCTGTTCTTGTGGAATTGGCAAACCGATATTTGGAAGCCCTTAGAGGGCTAGGTAGAAAAAGGAAATATCCTCAGAGTAAATCTGGAAAGAAGCTTTCTGAGAAACTGCTTTGTGATGTGTAACTTCCACTCACAGAGTTTCAGCTGTATTTTGTGGAACCCTTTGCTAGCCTTATTTCTGTGGAATCTTAGAACTGATATTTCGGATCCCTTTGAAGACTATAGGGCCAAAGGAAATATCCTCCAATAACAAAGAGAAAGAAGCTTTCTGAGGAACTTCTTTGTGTTCTGTGAAATCATGTCACAGAGTTACAGCTTTAATCTCAACAAGCCTTTCGCTAAGCCTGTTCTTGTGGAATTTGCAAATTGATATTTGGAAGCCCATGGAGGGTTATGGTGAAAAGGGAAATATCCTCAGATGAAAAGTGGAAAGAAGCTTTCTGAGAAGCTGCTTAGTGTTCTGTTAATTCATTTAATAGAGTTACAGCTTTCCCCTCAAGGAGCCGTTCTCTACGCCTGTTCTTGTGGAATTTGCTCAGTGATATGTGGAAGCCCAGGGAGGGCTATGGTGAAAAAGGAAATATCCGCAGATGAAAACTGTAAAGACGCTTTCTGAGAAACTTGTTTTTATTCTGTGAAATCATCTCACAGAGTTGCAGCTTTCCCCTGAAGAAGCTGTTCGTTAAGCCTGTTCTTGTGGAATTTGCAAAGAGATAATTGGAGGCCCCTAGAGGGCTATGGTGAAAAAGAAAATATCCTCAGAGAAAAACTGGAAAGAAGCTTTTTGAGAAACTGCTTTGTGATGTGTGAATTCCACTCACAGAGTTACAACTGTATTTCGTGGATCAGTTTGCTAGCCTGATTTCTGTGGAATCTGAGAACAGATATTTCGGATCCCTTTGAAGACTATAGGGCCAAAGTAAATATCCTCCCATAACAAAAAGGAAGAAGCTTTCTGAGAAAGTTCTTTTTGTTCTGTGAAATCATCTCACAGAGTTACCGCTTTCCCCTCAAGAAGCCTTTCGCTAAGACTGTTCTTGTAGAATTTGCAAAGTGATATTTGGAAGCCCAATGGAGGGCTATGGCCCTATAGTGTTCAGGGGGATCCGGAATAACAGTTCTCAGATTCCACAGAAATAAGGCTAGCAAATAGCTCCACGAAATACTGCTGTAACTCAGTGAGTGGAAGTCACATATCACAAAGCATTTTCTCAGAATGCTTCTTTCAGTTTTTAACTGTGGATATTTTCTTTTTCAACATAGCCCTCTAGGGGCTTCCATATATCATTTTGCAAATTCCCCAAGAACAGTCTTAGCGAAAGGCTTCTTGAGGGGAAAGCTCTAACTCTGCGAGATGATTTCACAGAACACAAAGCATTTTCTCTGAAAAGTTCTCTCCAGTTTTTATCTGAGGATATTTTCTTTTTCAACATAGCCCTCTATTGGCTTCCAAATATCTCTTTACAAATTCCACAAGAACAGTCTTAGCGATCGGCTTCTTCAGGGGAAAGCTGTAACTCTGTAAGATGAATTCAGAGAACACAAAGCAGTTTCACAGAAAGCTTCCTTGCAGTTTTTATCTGAGGATATTTTCTTTTTCTAAATAGCCCTCCATGGGCTTCAAAATATCACATTGCAAATTCCACAAATCAGTCTTAGCGAAAGGCTTATTGAGGTGCAAGCTGTAACTCTGTGAGATGAATTCACAGATTACAAAGAAGTTTCCCAGAAAGCTTCTTTCTCATTTTTCTCGGTGGATATTTCCTTTGGCCCCATAGTCTTCAAAGGGATCCGGAGTATCAGTTCTCAGAATCCACAAAAATAAGGCCAGCAAACAGCTCCACGAAATACTGCTGTAACTCAGTGAGTGGAGGTCACACGTCACAAAGCAGTTTATCAGAAAGGTTCTTTTCAGATTTATCTGAGGATATTTTCTTTTTCACCATAGCCCATTATGGGCTTCCAAATACCACTTTCCAAATTCCACATGAAATGTCTTAGCGAATGGCTTCTTAAGGGGAAAGGTGTAACTCAGTAAGATGAATTCACAGACCACAAAGACGTTTCTCAGAAAGCTTCTTTCCAGTTTTTATCTGAGGATATTTCTTTTTCACCATAACCCTCCAGGGGCTTCCAAATATCACATTGCAAATTCCACAAGAACAGTCCTAGCAAAAGGTTTCTTGAGGGGATAGCTGTAAATCTGTGAGATGAATTCACAGAACACAAAGCATTTTCTCAGAAAGCTTCTTTCCAGTTTTTCTCTGAGGATATTTTCTTTTTCATTATAGCCCTCTATGGACTTCGAAATATCACTTTGCAAATTCCTCAAGAACAGTCTTTGCGAAAAACTTCTTGAGGGGAAAGCTGTAACTCTGTGAGATGAATTAAGAGAACACAAAGCAGTTTCAGAGAAAGCTTCCCTCCAATTTTTATCTGAGGATATTTTCTTTTTCTAAATAGCCCTCCATTGGCTTCCAAATATCACATTGCAAATTCCGCAAGAACAGTCTTAGCGAATGGCACCTTTTTAGGGGAAAGATGTAACTCTGTTAAATGAATTCACAGAACACAAAGAAGTTTCTCTGAAAGCTTCATTCTCATTTTTCACAGAGTATATTTCCTTTGGCCCTATAGTCTTCAAAGGGATCAGAAATATCAGTTCTCAGATTCCACAGAAATAAGGCCAGGAAACAGCTGCATGAAATACTGCTGTAACTCAGTGAGTGAAAGTTACATATCACAAAGCAGTTTCTCAGAAACGTTCTTTTCAGATTTATCTGAGGATATGTTCTTTTTCACCATAGCCCATTATGGGCTTCCAAATATCACTTTGCAAATTCCACAAGAACAGTCTTAGCGAATGGCTTCTTCAGGAGAAAGGTGTAAATCTGTAAGATGAATTTACAGGCCACAAAGCAGTTCCTCAGAAAGCTTCTTTCCAGTTTTTCTCTGAGGATATTTTCTTTTTCACCATAGACCTCTAGTGGCTTCCAAATATCACTTTGCAAATTCCACAAGATCAGCCAACGGCTTCTTCAGGGGAAAGCTGTAACTCTGTGAGATGAATAAACAGAACACTTAGCAGTTTCTCAGAAAGCTTCTTTTCAGCTTTTATCTGAGGATATTTTCTTTTTCACCTTAGCCCTCCATGGGCTTCCAAATATCACTTTGCAAATTCCACAAGTACTGTCTTAGAGAAAGGGTTCTTGACAGCAATGTTTTAACTCTGTGAGATGATTTCACAGAAAACAAAGAAGTTTCTCAGAAAGCTTCTTTCACTTTTTTATCGGAATATATTTCCCTTGGCCCTATAGTCTTCAAAGGGATCCGAAATATAGTTCTCAGATACCACAGAAATAATGCTAGCAAACAATTCCACAAGATACAGCTGTAATTCTGTGAGTGGAAGTGACACATCACAAAGCAGTTTCTCAGAAAGCTTCTTTCCAGTTTCTCTCGGAGGATACTTTCTTTTTCACCATAGCCCTCTGTGGGCTTCCAGATATCACTTTGCCAATTCCACAAGAACAGTCTTAGAGAAAGACTACTTGAGGGGAAAGCTGTATCTCCGTGAGACGAATTAACAGAACATAAGCAGTTTCTCAGAAAGCTTCTTTCTCTTTTCTATCGGAGGATATTTCCTTTGGCCACATAGTCTTCAAAGGGATGCGAAATATCAGTTCTCAGTTTAAACAGAAGTAAGGATAACAAACAGCTCCACGAAATACAGCTGTAACTCTTTGAATGGAAGTCACACATCACAAAACAGTTTCTCAGAAAGCTTCTTTCCAGTTTTTCTCTGAGGATATTTACTTTTTCAGCATAGCCCTCCATAGGCTTCCAAATATCACTTTGCAAATTACACAAGAACAGTCATAAGGAACAGATACTTGAAGGGAAAGCTGTAACTCTGTGAGATTAATTAACAGAACACAAAGCAGTTTCTCAGAAAGCTTCTTTCCAGTTTCTATCTGAGGTATTTTTCTTTTTCTCCATAGCCATGCATGGGCTTCCAAATATCACTTTGCAAATTCTACAAGAACAGTCTTAGCGAAGGGCTTCTTGAGTGGAAAGCTGTAACTCTGTGAGATGATTTCACAGAAAACAAAGAAGTTTCACAGAAAGCTTCTTTCTCTTTTTTATTGGACGATATTTCCTTTGGCCTTATAGTCTTCAAAGGGAAACGAAATATCATTTCTCATATTCCACAGAAAGAAGGCTAGCAAGCAGCTCCACGAAATACAGCTGTATCTCTGAGAGTGGAAGTTACACATTACAAAGCAGTTTCTCAGAAAGTTTCTTTCCAGTTTCTCTCTGAGGATATTTTCTTTTTCACCACAGCCCTCAATGGGCTTCCAAATATCACTTTGCCATTTCCACAAGCACAGTCTTAGCGTACAGCTTCTTGAGGTTAAAGCTGTAACTCTGTGGGATGAATTAACAGAACACTAAACAGTTTCTCAGAAACCTTTTTTCCTGTTTTTATCCGAGGATATTTTCTTTTTCACCATAGCTCTCCATGGGCTTCCAAATATCACTTTGTAAATTCCAGAAGAAGAGACTTAGTGAAAGGTTTCTTGAGGGGAAAGCTGTAACTCTGTGAGATGATTTCACAGAACACAAAGAAGTTTCTCAGAAAGCTTCTTTCTCTTTTTTTATCAGAGGATATTTCCTTTGGTCATATAGTCTTCAAAGGGATCCGAAATATCAGTTCTCAGTTTACACAGAAATAAGGCTAGCAAACAGCTCCCCGAAATACAGCTGTAACTCTGTGAGTAGAAGTCAAACATCACAAAGCAATTTCTCAGAAAATTTATTACCAGTTTTACTCTGAGGATATTTTCTTTTTCACCGTAGCCCTCGAAGGACTTCCAAATAACACTTTGCAAATTCCACAAAAACAGTCGTAGTGAACGGCTTCTTTATTGGAAAGCTGTAACTCTGTGAGATGAATTAACAGAACACTAAGCAGTTTCTCAGAAAGCTTCTTTCCAGTTTCAATCTGAGGATACTTTCATTTTCACCATAGCCCTCCGTGGGATTCCAAATATCATTTTGCAAATCACACACACAGTCTTAGCGAAAGGCTTCTTGAGGTTAAAGCTGTAACTCTGTGAGATGAATTAATAGAACACTCAGCAGTTTCTCAGAAAGCTTCTTTCCAGTTTTTATCTGAGGATATTTTCTTTTTCACCGTAGTCCTCCGTGGGCTTCCAAAAAAAACTTTGAAAATTACACAAGAACAGTCTTAACGAACAGATTTTTGAAGGGAAAGCTGTAACTCTGTGAGATGAATTAACAGAACACTAAGCAGTTTCTCAGAAACCTTCCTTCCAGTTTTTATATGAGGATATTTCCTATTTCACCATAGCTCTCCATGTGCTTCCAAATATCAATTTGCAAATTCCACAAGAACAGTCTTAGCCAACAGATTCTTTAAGGGAAATCTGTAACTCTGTGAGATAAATGAACAGAACACTAAGCAATTTCTCAGAAAGCTTCTTTCCAGTTTTTATGTGTGGTATTTTTCTTTTTCACCATAGCCCTTCATGGACTTCCAACTATCACTTCGCAAATTCCACAAGAACAGACTTAGCGAAAGGCTTCTTGAGGGGAAAGCTGTAACTCTGTGAGATGATTTCACAGAACACAAAGAAGTTTCTAGGAAAGTTTCTTTCTCTTTTCTATCGGAGGATATTTCCTTTTGCCGTATAGTGTTCAAAGCGATCCGAAATATCCATACTCAGATTTCACAGAAATAAGGCGAGCAAACAGCTCCATGATATACAGCTGTAATACTGTGAATAGAAGTCACACATCACAGAGCACTTTCTCAGAAAGCTTCCTGCCATTTGTTTTCTGAAGATATTTTCTTTTTCACCATAGCCCTCTAGGGCCTTCCAAATATCACTTTGCCAATTCCACAAGAACAGTCTTAGCGAACGGCTTCTTGAGGGGAAATCTGTAACTCGGTGAAATGAATTAACAGAACACTAAGAAGTTTGTCAGAAAGCTTCTTTCCAGTTTTTCTCTGAGAATATTTCCTTTTTCACCCTAGCCCCCCATGGGCATCCAAATATTACTTTGCAAATTCTACAATAACTCTCTTAGCATACAGCTTCTTGAGGATAAAGCTGTAGCTCTGTGAGATGTATTAACAGAACACTAAGCAGTTTCTCAGAAAGCTTCCTTCCACTTTTTATCTCAGAATATTTTCTTTTTCACCATAGCCCTCCATGGGTTTCCAAATATCACTTTGTAAATTACATAAGAGCATTCTTAGCGAACAGATTCTTGAAGGGAAAGCTGTAACTCTGTGAGATGAATTAACAGAACACTACGCAGTTTCTCAGAAAGCTTCTTTCCAGTTTTTATCTGAGGTATTTTTCTTTTTCACCGTAGCCCTCCATGGGCTTCCAAATATCACTTTGCAAATTCCACAAGAACAGTCTTATCGAAAGGCTTCTTGAGGTGAAAGTTCTATGTCTGTGAGATGATTTCACTAAAAACAAAGAAGTTTCTCAGAAAGCTTCTTTCTCTTTTTTATCAGAGGATATGTCCTTTGGCCCTGTAGTCTTCAAAGGGATCCGAAATATCAGTTCTCAGATTCAACAAAAAGAAGGCTGGCAAACAGCTCCACGAAATACAGCTGTAACTCTGTGAGTAGAAGTGACACATCACAAAGCAGTTACTCAGAAAGCTACATTCCAGTTATTGTCTGAGGATAATTTCTTTTTCACCATAGCCCCGTACGGGGTTCCAAATATCACATTGCAAATTCCACAAGAACAGTCTTAGCGAACGGCTTCTTGAGGGGAAAGCTGTAACTATGTGAGATGAATTAACAGAACACTTAGCAGTTTCTCAGAAAGCTTATTTCCAGTTTCCATCTGAGGATATATTCCTTTTTCACCATAGCCCTCCATGGGCTTCCAAATATCACTTTGCAAATTCCACAAGAACAGTCTTAGCAAAAGGCTTCTTCAGGGGAAACCTATAACTCTGTGAGATGATTTCACAGAACAAAAAGAAGTTTCTCAGAAATCTTCTTTCTCTTTTTTATCGTAGGATATTTCCTTTGACCCTGTAGTCTTCAAAGGGATCCGAAATCTCAGTTCTCAGATTCCACAGAAATAAGGCTAGCAAACAGCTCCATGAAATACAGCTGTAACTCTCTGAGTAGAAGTGTCCCATCACAAAGCAGTTTCTCCGAAAGCTACATTCCAGTTATTGTCTGAGGATAATTTCTTTTTCACCATAGCCCCGTACGGGGTTCCAAATATCACATTGCAAATTCCACAAGAACAGTCTTAGCGAACGGCTTCTTGAGGGGAAAACTGTAACTATGTGAGATGAATTAACAGAACACTTAGCAGTTTCTCAAAAAGCTTATTTCCAGTTTCCATCTGAGGATATATTCCTTTTTCACCATAGCCCTCCATGGGCTTCCAAATATCACTTTGCAAATTCCACAAGAACAGTCTTAGCCAAAGGCTTCTTCAGGGGAAACCTGTAACTCTGTGAGATGATTTCACAGAACAAAAAGAAGTTTCTCAGAAAGCTTCTTTCTCTTTTTTATCGTAGGATATTTCCTTCGGCCCTGTAGTCTTCAAAGGGATCCAAAATCTCAGTTCTCACATTCCACAGAAATAAGGCTAGCAAACAGCTGCACGAAATACAGCTATAATTCTGTGAGTGGAAGTCACACATCACAGAGCAGTTTCCCAGAAATCTTCTTTCCAGTTTTTTTCTGGGGACACTTTCCATATCAGCATAGCCCTCTATGGGCTTCCAAATATCACTTTGCAAATTCCACAAGAACATTCTTAGCGAACGGCTTCTTGAGAGGAAAGCTGTATCTCTGTGAGATGAATTAACAGAACACTAGGCAGTTTCTCTGAAAGCTTCTTTCCAGTTTCTATCTGAGGATATTTTCTTTTTCACCGTAGGTCTCCATGGGCTTCCAAATATCAATTTCGAAATTCCAAAAGAACACTCTTAGCAAATGGCTTCCTGAGGTTAAAGCTGTAGCTCTGTGAGATGAATCAGTAGATCATTAAGCAGTTTCTCAGAAAGTCTTTCCAGTTTTTTTCAGAGGATATTTTCTTTTCACCATAGCCTTCCATGGGCTTCCAAATATCACTTTGCAAATTCCACAAGAACATTCTTAGTGAAAGGCTTCTGGAGAGGAAACCCGTTACTTTGTGTGATGATTTCACAGAATACAAAGAAGTTTCTCAGAAATCTTCTTTCTCTTTTATATCGGTGGATATTTCCTTTGGGCCAATAGTCTTCAAAGGGATCCGAAATATCAGTTCTCAGATTCCACAGAAAGCAGGTAGCACAGATCCACGAAATACAGCTGTAACTCTGTGAGTATAAGCCACACATGACAGCAGTTGCTCAGAAAGCTTCTTTCCAGTTTTTCTCTGAATATATTTTCTTTTTCACCATAGCCCTCTATGGGCTTCCATATATCACTTTGCCAATTCACACAAGAACAGTCTTAGCGAACGGCGTCTTGAGGAGAAAGCTGTAACTCTGTGGGATGAATTAACAGAACACTAAGCAGTTTCTCAGAAGCTTCTTTCCTGTTTTTATCTGAGGATATTTTCTTTTTCACCATAGCCCTCCATGGGCTTCCAAATATCACTTTGCAAATTCCACAAGAACAATCTTATGGAAAGGCTTCTTGAGGGGAAAGCTGTAACTCTGTGAGATGATTTCACAGAACACAAAGAAGTTTCTCAGAAAGTTTCTTTCTCTTTTCTATCGAAGGATATTTCCTTTGGCCCTATAGTCTTCAAAGGGATCCGAAATATCAGTTCTCAGCTTACACAGAAATAGTTCTAGCAAACAACTCCACAAAATACAGCTGTAACTCTGTGAGTGGAAGTCACACATCACAAAGCAGTTTCTCAGAAATCTTCTTTCCAGTTTTTCTCTGAGGATATTTTCTTTTTCAGCATAGCTCTCTATGGGCTTCCAAATATCACTTTGCCAATTCCACAAGAACAGTCTTAGCGAATGGCTTCCTGAGAGGAAAGCTGTAACTCTGTGAGATGAATTAACAGAACACTAAGCAGTTTCTCAGAAAGCTTCTTTCCAATTTTTCTCTGAGGATATTTTCTTTTTCACCATAGACCAACAGGGACTTCGAAATATCACTTTGCATATTCCACAAGAACAGCCTTAGCGAAAGGCTTCTTAAGCGGAAAGCTGTAACTCTGTGAGATGATTTCACAGAACACAAAGAAGTTTCTCAGAAAGCTTCTTTCTCTTTTTTATCGGAGGATACTTCATATTTCCCTATATTCTTCAATGGGATCCGAAATATCAGTTCTCAGATTCCACAGAAATAAGGCTAGCAAACAGGTGCAGGAAATACAGCTGTAATTCTGAGAGTAGAAGTCACACATCACAAAGCAGTTTCTCAGAAACCTTCTTTACAGTTTTTCTCTAAAGATATTTTCTTTTTCAACATGGCTCTCTATGGGCCTCCAAATATCGCTTTGCAAATTCCACAAGAACAGTAGTAGCGAACAGCTTCTTGAAGGCAAAGCTGTAACTCTGTGAAATGAATTATCAGAACACTGAAGAGTTTCTCAGAAAGCTTCTTTCCATTTTTTAACTGAGGATAACTTCTTTTTCACCATAGCCCTCCTTTGGCTTCCAAATATTACTTTGCAAATTTCAGAAGAACAATCTCAGGGAAAGGCTTCTTGAGTTGAAAGCTGTAACTCTGTGAGATGATTTCACAGAACAGAAATAAGTTTCTCAAAAACCTTCTTTCTCTTTTTTATCAGAGGATATTTCCTTTGGCCCTACAGTCTTCAAAGGGATCTGAAATATCAGCTCTCAGATTCCACAGAAATAAGGCTAGCAAATAACTCCACGAAATAGAGCTGTAACTCTGTGAGTGGAAGTCACACATCACAAAGCAGTTTTTCAGAAAGCTTCTTTCCAGTTTTTATCTGAGGATATTTTCTTTTTCACCATAGTCCTCCATGGGCTTCGAAATATCACTTTGCAAATTCCACAAGAACAGTCTTAACAAAAGCTTCTGGAGGCGAAAGCTGTAACTCGGTGAGATGAATTCAGAGATCACAAAGAGGTTTCTCAGAAAGCGTCTTTCTCATTTTTCTCGGAGGATATTTCGTTTGGCCCTACAGTCTTCAAAGGGATCCGAAATATCCGTTCTCAGATTCTACAGAAATAAGGCTAGATAACAGCTCCACGAAATACAGCTGTAACTCCATGAGTGGAAGTACCACATCACAAAGCAGTTTCTCATAAAGCTTCTTTCCAGTTTTTCTCTGAGGATATTTTCTTTTTCACCATAGCCCTCTATGGGCTTGAAAATATCACTTTTTAAATTACACAAAAACTGTCTTAGTGAACGTCCTCTTGAGGGGAAACCTGTAACTCTGTGAGACGATCTCAAAGAACAGAAAGCAGTTTCTCAGAAAGCTTCTTTCCAGTTTTTCTCTGAGGATATTTTCTTTTTCTAAACACTCTCCATGGGCTTTCTAAAATAACTTTCGAAATTCCACAAGAAGGGTCTAAGCGAAAGGCTTCTTGAGGGGAAAGTTGTAACTCTGTGAGATGAATTCACAGATCAGAGAAAAGTATATCAGAAAGCTTCTCTCTCTTTTTTCTCAGAGGTTATTTCCATTGTCCCTATAGTCTTTAAAGGGATCCAAATATCAGTTCTCAGATCCAACAGAAATAACACGGGCAAACAGCTCCAAGAAACCCTGCTGTAACTCAGTGAGTGGAAGTCACACATCAAAAAGCAGTTTCTCAGAAAACTTCTTTCCAGTTTTTATCTGAGGATATTTTCTTTTTCTCCATAGCCCTCCATGGGCTTCCAAATGTCACTTTTTAAAGTCCACAAGAACAGTCTTAGCAATCGGCTTCTTGAGGAGAAAGCTGTAACTGTGTGAGATGAATTAACAGGAAACACAGCAGTTTCTCATATAGCTTCTTTCCAATTTTTATCTGATGATATTTTCTTTTTCACCATAGCAATCCATGGGCTTCCAAATATCACTTTGCAAATTCCACCTGAATAGTCTTAGCGAAAGACTTTTTGAGGCGAAAGCTGTAACTCTGTGAGACGAATAGACAGAACACAAAACAGTTTCTCAGAAAGCTTCTTTAAAATTTTATCTGAGGATAATTTCTTTTACACTGTAGCCCTCTAGGGCTGCCCTATAACTCTTCGCAAATTAAACAAGAACGGTCTTAGCGAACGGCTTCTTGAGGGTAAAGCTGTGACACTGTGAGATGAATTAACAGAACACAAAGCAGTTTCTCAGAAAGTTTCTTTCCAGTTTCTATCTGTGGTTATTTCCTTTTTCTCCATAGTCATCTATGGGCATCCAAATATCACATTGCCAATTCCAAAAGAACCGTCGTAGCAATGGGCTTCTGGAGGGAAAAGCTGTAACTCTGTGAGATGATTTCACTGAACACAAAGAAGTTTCTCAGAAAGCTTCTTTCTCTTTTCTATCGGAGGATATTTCCTTTGGCCCTCTAGTCTTCAAAGGGATCCGAAATATCAGTTTTCAGATTCCACAGAAATAAGGCCAGCAAACACCTCCACGAAATACTGCTGTTACTCAGTGAGTGAAAGTCATACATCAAAAAGAAGTTTCTCAGAAAGGTTCTTTCCAGTTTTTCTCTGAGGATATTTTCTTTTTCACCTTAGCCCTCTATGGGCCTCCAAATATAACTTTGCAAATTAAACAAGAACACTCTTACCGAAGAGCCTCTTGAGGGGAAAGCTGTAACTCTGTGAGATGATTTCACCGAACACAAAGAAGTTTCTCAGAAAGCTTCTTTCTCTTTTCTATAGGAGGATATTTCCTTTGGCCCTATAGTCTTTAAAGGGTTCCGAAATATCAGTTCTCAGATTCCACAGAAATAAGGCTAGCAAAGTGTTCCACGAAATACAGCTGTAACTCTGTGAGTGGAAGTCTCACATGACAAAGCAGTTTTTCAGCAATCTTCTTTCCAGTTTTTCTCTGAGGATATTTTCTTTCTCACCATAGCCAACTATGGGTTTCCAAATATCACTTTGCAAATTCCACAAGAACAGTCTTAGTGAAAGGCTTCTGGATCAGAAAGCTGTAACTCTGTTATATGAATTAACAGAAAACAAAGCAGTTTCTCAGAAAGCTTCTTTCCAGTTTTAATCCGAGGACATTTTCTTTTTCACTGTAGCCCTCCATGGGCTTCCAAATATCACTTTGCAAATACCACAAGAACAGTCTTAGCGAAAGACTTCTTGAGGGTAAAGGTGTAACTCTGTGATATGATTTCACACAAAACAAACAAGTTTCTCAGAAAGCTTCTTTCCCTTTTTATCGGAGGATATTTTCTTTTTCACCATAGACGTCCATGGGCTTCCAAATATAACTTTGCAAATTCCACAAGAACAGTCTTAGCGAAAGGCTTCTTGAGGGGAAAGCTGCAACACTTTGAGATGATTTCACGAAACACAAAGCAGTTTCTCAGAAAGCTTCTCTCTTTTCTATAGTAAGATATTTTTCTTGACCCTGTAGTGTTCTAAGGGATCCGAAATATCAATTCTCAGATTCCACAGAAATAAGGCTAGCAAAGAGCTCCTCGAAATACAGCTGTAAATCTGTGAGTGGAAGTCACACATCACAAAACAGTTTCTCAGAAAGATTTTTTCCAGTTTTTCTCTGACGATATTTTCTTTTTAACCATAGCCCTCTATGGGCTTCCAAATATCACTTCGCCAAATCCACAAGAACAGTCTTAGTGAACGGTTTCTTGAGGGGAAAGCAGTAACTCTGTGAGATGAATTAACAGAACACTAAGCACTTTCTCAGAAAGCTTCTTTCCAGTTTTTAACTGAGGATATTTTCTTTTTTACCGCAGCCAACAATGGGCGTCCAAATATCACTTTCCAAATTCCACAAGAACAGTCTTAGCGAAAGGCTTCCTGAGGGGAAAGCTGTAATTCTGTGAGATGATATCACAGAACACAAATAAATTACTCAGAAAGCTTCTTTCCCTTTACTGTCGGAGGATATTTCCTTTGGCCCTATACTTTTGAAGGGATTCCGAAATATCAGTTTTCATATTCCAAACAAGTAAGGCTAGCAAGCAGCTAAACGAAATACAGCTGTAACTCTGTGAGTGGAAGTCACACATCACAAAGTGGTTTCTCAGAAAGCTTCTTTCCAGTTTTTCTCTGAGGATATTTTCCTCTTCACCATAGCTTTCTATGGGTTTCCAAATATCACTTTGCAAATTCCACAGGAACAATCTTAGATAACGGCTTCTTTAGGGGAAAGCTGTAACTCTGCGAGATCAATTAAGAGAACACGAGGCAGTTTTTCACAAAGCTTCTTTGAGTTTTTCTCTGAGAATATTTTAATTTTCATCATAGCCCTCTAGGGGCTTCCAAATATCACTTTGCAAATTTCACAAGAACAGTCTTTGCGAACGGCTGCTTGAGGGGAAAGCTGTAACTCTGTGAGATGAGTTCACAGAACACAAAGAAGTTTCTCAGAAATCTTCTTTCTCTTTTCTATCGCAGGATATTTCCTTTGGCCCTATAATCTTAAATGAATCCGAAATATCAGTTCTCAGATTCCACAGAAATAAGGCTAGCAAACAGCTCCTTGAAATACAGCTGTAACTCAGTGAGTGGAAGTCACACATTACCAAGCAGTTTCTAAGAAAACTTCTTTCCAGTTTTTCTCTGAGGATATTTTCTTTTTGACCATAGCCCTCTATGGGCTTCCAAATATCACTTTGCAAATTCCACAGGAACAGTCTTAATGAACGGCTTCCTGAGGATAAAGCTCTAACACTGTAAATGAATTAACAGATCACTAAACAGTTTCTCAGAAAGCTTCTTTCCAGTTTTTTTTCTGAGGATATTTTCGTTTTCACCATAGCCATCCATGGTCTTCCAAATATCACTTTGGAAATTCCACAAGAAAAGTTTTAGCTAAAGGCTTCTTGAGGGGAAAGGTGTAACTCTGTGAGATGATTTAACAAAACACAAAGAAGTTTCTCAGAAAGCTTCTTTCTCTTTTCTATCTGAGGATATTTCCTTTGGCCCTGTAGTCTTCAGAGGGAAACGAAACATGAGTTCTCAGTTTCCACAGATATAAGGCTATCAAAAGCTCCACGAAATACAGCTGTAACTCTGTAAGTGGAAGTCACATATCATAAAGCAGTTACTCAGAAAGCTTCTTTTCAGTTTTTCTCTGAGGATATTTTCCTCTTCACCATAGCCCTCTAAGGGTTTCCAGACATCACTTTGCAAATTCCACAAGAACAGGCTTAGCCAACGGCTTCTTGACGGGAAAGCTGTAACTCTGTGTAATGAATTAAAAGAACATGAAGCAGTTTCTCAGAAAGCTTCTTTCCAGTTTTTCTCTGAGGATATTTTCTTTTTCTCCACAGCCCTCCATGGGCTTCCAAATATCACATTGCAAGTTCCAGAACAACAATCTTAGCGAAAGCTTCTTCAGTGGAAAGCTGTTATTCTGTGAAATGATTTCACAGAACACGAAGAAGTTTCTCAGAAAGCTTCTTCTTATTATTTACCAGAGGATATTTTCTTTGGCCCTATAGTCTTCAAAGGGATTGGAAATATGAGTTCTCAGATTCCACAGAAATAAGGCAAGCAAACAGCTCCACGAAATTCAGCAGTAACTCTTTGATTGGAAGTCACACATCACAAACCAGTTTCTCAGAAACCTTCCTTCCAGTTTTTAACTGAGGATATTTTCTTTTTCACCGTAGCCCTCCATGGGCGTCCAAATATCACTTTCCAAATTTCACAAGAACAGTCTTATTGAAAGGCTTCCTGAGGGGAAAGTGTGTGTCTGCGAGATGATTTCACAGAACACAAAGAAATTTCTGAGAAAGCTTCTTTCCCTTTTCTGTCGGAGGATATTTCCCTTGGCCCTATAGTCTTGAAAGGGTTCCGAAATATCAGTTCTCATATTCCACACAATTAAGGCTAGCAAGCGGTTCCACGAAATACAGCTGAAACTCTGTGAGTGGAAGTCACAAATCGTGAAGCGATTTCTCAGAAAGCTTCTTTCCAGTTTTTCTCTGAGGATATTTTCCTCTTCACCATAGCCCTCAATGGGTTTCCAAATATCAGTTTGCTAATTCCACAGGAACATTCTTAGAGAACGGCTTCTTGAGGGGAAAGCTGTAAGTCTGTCAGATGAATTAACAGAACACTAAGCAGTTTCTCACAAAGTTTCTTTCCAGTTTTTCCTCTGCGAATATTTTCTTTTTCATCACAGCCCTCTAGGGGCTTCCAAATATCACTTTGCATATTCCACAAGAACAGTCTTTGCGAACGGCTGCTTGAGGGGAAAGCTGTAACTGTGTGAGATGATTTCACAGAACACAGAGAACTTTCTCACAAAGTTTCTTTCCAGTTTTTATCTGAGGATATTTCCTTTTTCACCATAGCCCTCCATGGGCTTCCAAATATCACACTGCAAATTCCACAAGAACAGTCTTAGCGAAAGGCTTCTTCATGGGAAAGCTGTAACTCTGTGAGATGATTTCACAGAACACAAAGAAGTTTCTCAGAAAGCTTCTTTCTCTTTTTTATTGGAGGATATTTCCTTTGGCCTTATAGTCTTCCAAGGGATCCGAAATATCAGTTCTCAGATTCCAGAGAAATAAGGCCAACAAACAGCTCCGCGAAATACAGCTGTAACTCCATGAGTGGAAGTCCCACATCACAAAGCAATTTCTCAGAGAGCTTCTTTCCATTTTTTATCTAAGGATAATTTCTTTTTCACCATAGCCCTCCATGGGCTTCCAAATATCACTTTGCAAATTCCACAAAAACAGTCTTAGCGAAAGGCTTCTTGAGCGGAAATCTGTAACTCTCTGAGATGATTTCAGAGAACACAGAGAAGTTTCTCAGAAAGCTTCTTTCTCTTTTCTATCGGAGAATATTTCCTTTGGCCCTATAGTCTTTAAAGGCATACGAAATTACAGTTCTCAAATTCCACAGAAATAAGGGTACCAAACAGCTCCACGAAATACAGCTGTAACTCTGTGAGTGGAAGTCACACATCACAATGTAGTTTCTCAGAAAGCTTCTTTCCAGTTTTTCTCTGAGTATATTTTCTTTTTCACCATAGCCGTCTATGGGCTTCCAAATATCAGATTGCCAATTAAACAAGAACAGTCCTAGCTAACGACTTCTTGAGTTACAAGCTGTAATTCTGTGAGATGAATTAACACAACTATAGAAGATTCTCAGAAAGCTTCTTTTCAGTTTTTCTCTGATGATATTTTCTTTTTCTCCATAGACCTACATGGGCTTCCAGAAATCAATTTGCATATTCCACAATAACAGTCTTAGCGAAAGGCTTCTTCATGGGAAAGCTGTAACTCTGTGAGATGATTTCACAGAACACAAAGAAGTCTCTCAGAAGCTTCTTTCCGTATTTATCTGAAGATATTTTCTTTTTCTCCTTAGCCCTCCATGGGCTTCCAAATATCACACTGCAAATTCCACAAGAACAGTCTTAGCGACAGGTTTCTCGAGGGGAAAGCTGTAACTCTGTGAGATGATTTCACAGAACACAAAGAAGTTTTCAGAAAGCTTCTTTCTCTTTTTTATCGGAGGATATTTCCTTTGGCCCTATAGTCTTCCAAGGGATCCGAAATATCAGTTCTCAGATTCCACAGTAATAAGGCTAGCAAACAGCTCCATGAAATACAGCTGTAACTCCATGAGTTGAAGTCCCACATCACAAAGCAGTTTCTCAGAAAGCTTCTTTCCATTTTTTTATCTGAGGATAATTTCTTTTTCACCATAGCCCTCCATGGGCTTCCAAATATGACTTTGCAAATTGCACAAGAAGAGTCTTAACGAAAGGCTTCTTGAGCAGAAATCTGTAACTCTCTGAGATGATTTCACAGAACACAGAGAAGTTTCTCAGAAAGCTTCTTTCTCTTTTCTATCGGAGAATATTTCCTTTGGCCTTATAGTCTTCAAAGGGATACGAAATATCAGTTCTCAAATTCCAAAGAAATAAGGGTAGCAAACAGCTCCACGAAATACAGCTAAAACCCTGTTAGTGGAAGTCACACATCACAAAGTAGTTTCTCAGAAATCTTCTTTCCAGTTTTTCTCTGCGGATATTTTCTTTTTCACCATAGCCGTCTATGGGCTTCCAAATATCAGATTGCCAATTAAACAAGAACAGTCCTAGCCTACGACTTCTTGAGGGACAAACTGTAATTCTGTGAGATGAATTCACACAACACTAAGAAGATTCTCAGAAAGCTTCTTTTCAGTTTTTCTCTGATGATATTTTCTTTTTCTCCATAGCCCTACATGGGCTTCCAGATATCACTTTGCATATTCCACAATAACAGTCTTAGCGAACGGCTTCTTCATGGGAAAGCTGTAACTCTGTGAGATGATTTCACAGAACACAAAGAAGTCTCTCAGAAAGCTTCTTTCCGTATTTCTCTGAACATATTTTCTTTTTCTCCATAGCCCTCCATGGGTTTCCAAATATCACACTGCAAATTCCACAAGAACAGTCTTAGCGAACGGCTTCTTGAGGGGAAAGCTGTAACTCAGTGAGATGAATTAACCGAACACTCAGCAGTTTCTCAGAAGCTTCTTTCCAGTTTTTATCTGAGGATAGTTTCTTTTTCACCACAGTCCTCCATGGGTTTCCAAATATCACTTGCAAATTCCACAAGAACAGTCTTAGCGAATGGCATCTTCAGGGGAAAGCTGGAACTCTGTGAGATGATTTCACAGAACACAAAGAAGTTTCTCAGAAAGCTTCTTTCTCTTTTTTATTGGAGGATATTTCCTTTGGCACTGTAGTCTTCAAAGGGATCCGAAATATCAGTTCTCAGATTCCTCAGAAATAAGGCTAGCAAACAGCTCCACGAAATACACCTGTAACTCAGTGAGTGGAAGTCACACATTACAAAGCAGTTTCTCAGAAAGCTTCTTTCCAATTTTTCTCTGAAGATATTTTCTGTTTCACCACAGCCCTCCATGGGCTCCCAAATATCACTTTGCAAATTCCACAAGAACAGACTTAGCGAACGGCTACTTAAGGGGAAAGCTCTAACTCAGTGAGATGAATTAACAGAACACTAAGTAGTTTCTCAGAAAGCTTCGTTCCAATTTTTCTCTGAGGATATTTTCTTTTTCACCATAGCCCTCTATATGCTTCCAAATATCACTTTGCAAATTCCACAGGAACAGGCTTAGCGAAAGGCTTCTTGATGGGAATTATGGAACACTGTGAGATGATTTCAAGGAACACAAAGAAGTTTCTCAGAAAGCTTCTTTCTCTTTCCTATCGAAGGATATTTCCTTTGGCCCTATATCTTCAAAGGGTTCCGAAATATCAGTTCTCGCATTCCACAGAAATAAGGGTGACAAACAACTCCACGAATTACAGCTGTAACTCTGTGAGTGGAAGTCACACATCACAAAGCGGTTTCTCATAAAGTTTCTTTGCAGTTTTTCTCTGAGGATATTTTCTTTTTCACCATAGCCCTGTATGGGCTTCCAAATATCACTTTGGGAATTCCACAAGAACAGTCCGAGCAAAAGCCTTCCTGAGGGCAAAGCTGAAACTCTTAGAGATGAATTAACCGAACACTAAGCAGTTTCTCAGAATCTTTCCAGTTTATATCTGAGTATATTTTCTTTTTCACCATAGCCCTCCATGGGCTTCCAAATATCACCATGCAAATTCCACAAGAACAGTGTTAGCGAAAGGTATCTTGAAAGGAAAGCTGTAATTCTGTGAGATGATTTCACAGAACACAAAGAAGTTTCTCAGAAAGCTTCTTTCTCTCTTCTATCGGAGGATATTCCCTTTGGCCCTAGAGTCTTCAAAGGGATCCAAAATATCCGTTCTCAGAATCCACAGAAATAAGGCTAGCAACAGCTCCACGAAATACAGCTGTAACTCTGTGAGTGGAAATCACCTATCATAAAGTAGTTTCTCAGAAAGCTTGTTTAGACTTTTTCTCTGAGGATAATTTCTTTTTCACCATAGCCCTCAATGGGCTTCCAAAAAATCACTTTGCCAATTCCACAAGAACAGTCTTAGCGAACGGCTTTTTGAGGAAAAAGCTGTAACTCTTAGAGATGAATTAACAGAACACTGAGCAGTTTCTCAGAAGCTTGTTTCCAGTTTTTATCTGAGGATATTTTCTTTTTCACTGTAGCCCTCCATGGGCCTCCAAATATCACTTTGCAAATTTCACAACAACAGTCTTAGCGAAAGGCTTCTTGATAGGAAAGCTATAGCTCTGTGAGATGATTTCACAGATCACAAAGAAGTTTCTAAGAAAGCTTCTTTCCAGTATTTCTCAGAGCATATTTTCTTTTTCACAGTAGCCCTCCATGGGCTTCCAAATATCACATTGCAAATTCCACAAGAACAGTCTTAGTGAAAGGCTACCGCAGGGAAGAGCTGTAACTCTGTGAGATGATTTCACAGAACACAAAGAAGTTTCTCAGAATGCTTTTTTCTCGTTTCCATTGGAGGATATTTCCCTAGGCTCTACAGTCTTCAAAGGGATCCGAATTATCAGTTCTCAGATTTCACAGAGATAAGGCTGACAATCAGCTCCTGAAATACAGCTGTAACTCTTTGAGTGAAAGTCACACATCACCAAGCGGTTTCTCAGTAAGCTTCTTACCAGTTTTTCTCTGAGAATATTTTGTTTTTCATCATAGCACTCTCGGGGCTTCCAAATATCACTTTGCAAATTCCACAAGAACAGGCTTAGCGAACGACTTCTTTAGGGGAAAGCTGTAGCTCTGAGAGATGAATTTACAGAACACTAAGCAGTTTATCAGACAGCTCCTTTCCAGTTTTTATCTGAGGATAATTCCTTTTTCAGCATAGCCCTCATGGGCTTCCAAATATCACCTTTCAAATTCCACAAAACAGTCTTAGAAAAGGCTTCTTGAGGGGAAAGCTGTAACTCGGTGAGACGACTTCACAGGACTCAAAGAAGTTTCTCAGAAAGCTTCTTACTCTTTTTATCGGAGGATAATTCCTTTGGCCTTATAGTCTTCAAAGGGATCCGATACATCAGTTATCAGATTCCACAGAAATAAGGCTAACAAACAGCTCCATGAAATACAGCTGTAACTCTGTGAGTGGAAGTTACACATCACAAAGAAGTTTCTCAGAAATCTTCCTTCCAGTTTTTCTCTGAGGATATTATCTTTTTCACCATAGCCTTCCATGGGTTTCCAAATATCTCTTTGCAAATTCTACAAGAACAGTCTTAGCGAAAGGCTTCTTGAGGGGAAAGCTGTAACTCTGGAAAATGATTTCCCAGAACATAAAGAAGTTTTTCAGTAAGCTTCTTTCTCTTTTCTATCGGAGGATATTTCCTGTGGCCCTATAGACTTCAAAGGGATCCGAAATATCAGTTCTCAGATTCCATAGATATAAGGGTAGCAAACAGCTCTATGAAATACAGCTGTAACTCTGTGAGTGGAAGTCACACATCATAATGCAGTTTCTCAGGAAGCTTTTTTTCCAATTTTTCTCTGAGGATATTTTCTTTTTCACCATTGCCGTCTATAGACTTCCAAATATCACTTTGCCAATTCCACAAGAACACTCTTAACGAACAGAATCTTGAGGGGAAAGCTGGAACTCAGTGAGATGAAGTAACAGAACACTAAGGAGTTTCTCAGAAGATTCTTTCCAGTTTTTATCTGAAGATAATCCCTTTTTCACCATGGCCCTCCATGAGCTTCCAAGTATCACTTTGCAAATTCCACAAGAACAGTCTTAGCGAAAGGCTTCTTGAGGGGAAAGCTGTAACTCTGGAAAATGATTTCCCAGAACATAAAGTTTTTCAGTAAGCTTCTTTCTCTTTTCTATCGGAGGATATTTCCTTTGGCCCTATAGACTTCAAAGGGATCCAAAATATCAGTTCTCAGATTCCATAGATATAAGGCTAGAAAACAGCTCCATGAAATACAGCTGTAACTCTGTGAGTGGAAGTCACACATCATAATGCAGTTTCTCAGGAAGCTTTTTTTCCAATTTTTCTCTGAGGATATTTTCTTTTTCACCTTTGCCGTCTAAGGGCTTCCAAATATCACTTTGCCAATTCCACAGGAACACTCTTAGCGAACGGAATCTTCAGGGGAAAGCTGTAACTCAGTGAGATGAAGTAACAGAACACTAAGGAGTTTCTCAGAAGATTCTTTCCAGTTTTTATCTGAGGATAATCCCTTTTTCACCATGGCCCTCCATGGGCTTCCAAGTATCACTTTGCAAATTCCACAAGAACAGTCTTAGCGAAAGGCTTCTTCAGGGGAAAGCTGTAACTCTGTGAGATGATTTCACAGAACCCAAAGAAGTTAATCAGAAAGCTTCTTTCTCTTTTCTACCACAGGATATTTCTTTGGCCCTAGAGTCTTCAAAGGGATCCGAAATATCTGTTCTCAGATTCCACAGAAATAAGGCTAGCAAACAGCTTCACGAAATACAGCTGTAACTCTGTGAGTGGGAGTCACTCATCATAAATCAGTTTCTCAGAAAGCTTCTTTCCAGTTTTTCTCTGAGGATATTTTCTTTTTCACCATAGCCGTCTGTGGGCTTCCAAATATGACTGCCAATTCCACAAGAACAGTCTTAGTGAACGGCTTCTTCAGGGGAAAGCTGTATCTCTGTTAGATGAATTAACAGAACACTAAGCAGTTTCTCAGACAGCTCCTATCCAGTTTTTATCTGAGGATAATTCCTTTTTCACCATAACCCTCCATGGGCTTCCAAATATCACCTTGCAAATTCCACAAGAACAGTCTCAGTGAAAGGCTTCTTGATGGGAAAGCTGTAACTCTGTGAGATGATTTCACAGAACACAAAAAGTTTCTCATAAAGCTTCCTTTTCTTTTCTATTGGAGGATATTTCCTTTGGCCTTAGAGTGTTCAATGGGATCCGAAATATCAGTTCTCAGATTCCACAGAAATAAGGATAGCAAACAGCTCCATGAAATACAGCTGTAAGTCTGTGAGTGGAAGTCACATATCACAAAGCAGTTTCTCAGAAAGCTTCTTTCCAGTTTTTCTCTGATGATATTTTCTTTTTCACCATACCCCTCTAAGGGCTTCCAAATATCACTTTGCAAATTACACAAGAACAGTCTTAGCGAAGAGATTCTTGTGGGGAAAGCTGTAACTCTGTGAGATGAATGAACAAAACACTAAACAGTTTCTCAGAAAACTTCTTTACAGTTTTTATCTGAAGATATTTTCTTCTTCATCGTAGCCCCAGATGGGCGTCCAAATATCACTTTCCGAATTCCCCAAGAACAGTCTAAGCGAATGGCTTCTTGAGGGAAAAGTTGTAACTCTGTGAGATGATTTCACAGAACACAAAGAAGTTTCCCAGAAAGCTTCTTACTGTTTGTTATTGGAGGATATTTCCTTCGGCCCTATAGTCTTCAAAGGGATCCGAAATACCAGTTCTCAGATTCCATAGAAATAAGGCTAAGAAACATCTCCATGAAATACAGCTTTAACTCTGTGAGTGGAAGTCACACATTAAAAAGCAATTTCACAGAAACTTCTTTCCAATTTTTCTCTGAGTATATTTTCTTTTTCACCATAGCCGTCTATGCACTTCCAAATATCACTTTGCCAATTCCACAAGAACAGTCTTAACGAACGGCTTCTTGAGGGGAAAGCTGTAACTCTGTGAGATGAATTAACAGAACACTAAGCAGTTTCTCAGAAGCTTCTTTCCAGGTTTTATGTCACAACATTTTCTTTTTCACCCTAGCCCTCCATGGGTTTCCAAATATCACTTTTCAATTTCCACAAGAACAGTCTTAGCGAAAGGCTTCTTGCAAAGAAAGCTGTAACTCTGTGAGATGATTTCACAGAACACAAAGAAGTTTCTCAGAAAGCTTCTTTCTCTTTTCTATTGGAGGATATTTCCTTTGGCCCTATAGTTTTAAAAGGGATCCGAAAAATCAGTTTTCAGAATCCACAGAAATAAGGACAGAAGACAGCTCCACGAAATACAGCTGTAACTCTGTGAGTGTAAGTCACACATCACAAAGAAGCTTCTCAGAAAGGTTCTTTCCAGTTTTTCTCTGAGGATATTTTCCTTTTCACCATAGTCCTCTACGGGCTTCCGAATATCGCTTTGCCAGTTCCACAAAAAGAGTCTTAACGAACGACTTCTTCAAAGTAAAGCTGTAACTCTTTGAGATGAATTAACAGAACACTAATCAGTTTCTCACGAAGCTTCTTTACAGTTTTTGTCTGAGTATAATTTCTTTTTCACCATAGTCCTCCAAGGTCTTCCAAATATCACTTTGCAATTTCCACAAGAACAGTCTTAGCGGACGTCTTCTTGAGGGGCAAGCTGTAACTCTGTGAGATGATTTCACACAACACAACGAAGTTTCTCAGAAACTTTCTTTCTTTTTTATCGGAATATATTTCCTTTGGCTCTATAGTCTTCAAAGGGATCTGAAAGGTCAGTTCTCACATTCCACAGAAGTAAGGCGAGCAAGCAGCTCCACGAAATACAGCTGTAACTCTGTGAGTGGAAGTAACACACACAAAGGACTTTCTCAGAAAACTTCTTTCCGGTTTTTCTCTGAGGATATTTTCTTTTTCACCCTAGCCGTCTAAGGGCTTACAAATATCACATTGCCAATTAAACAAGAACAGTTTTAGCTAACGACTTCTTGAGGGAAAAGCTGTAACTCTGTGAGATGAATTAACACAACACTAAGAAGATTCTCTGAAAGCTTCTTTCCAGTTTTTATCTGACGATATTTTCTTTTTCTCCATAGCCCTCCTTGGGCTTCCAGATATCACTTTGCAAATTCCACAATAAGAGTCTTAACGAAAGGGTTCTTCATGGGAAAGCTGTAACTCTGTGACATGATATCACAGAACATGAAGAAGTTTCTCAGAAAGCTTCTTTCTCGTATTTATCGAAGGATATTTCCTTTGGCCCTATAGTCTTCAAAGGGATCCGAAATATCAGTTCTCAGATTCCACTAAATAAGGCTAGCAAACAGCTCCTCGAAATACAGCTGTAAATCTGTGAGTGGAAGTCACACATCACAAAACAGTTTCTCAGAAAGATTCTTTCCAGTTTTTCTCTGAGGATATTTTCTTTTTCACCATAGCCCTCTATGGGCTTCCAAATATCACTTTCCAATTCCACAAGAACAGTCTTAGCAAACGGTTTCTTGAGGGGAAAGCAGTAAGTCTGTGAGATGAATTAACAGAACACTAAGCAGTTTCTCAGAAACCTTCTTACCAGTTTTTCTCTGAGGATATTTTCTGTTTCACCATAGCCGTCTATGGGCTTCCAAATATCAGATTGCCAATTAAACAAGAACAGTCCTAGCTAACGACTTCTTGAGGGACAAGCTGTAGCTCTGTGAGATGAATTAACACAACACTAAGAAGATTCTCAGAAAGCTTCTTTTCATTTTTTCTCTGATGATATTTTCTTTTTCTTCATAGCCCTCCATGGGCTTCCAGATATCACTTGGCAAATTCCACAATAACAGTCTTAGTGAAAGGCTTCTTCATGGGAAAGCTGTAACTCTGTGAGATGATTTCACAGAACACAAAGAAATTTCTCAGAAAGCTTCTTTCCCTTTTCTGTCAGAGGATATTTCCTTTGGCCCTATACATTTGAAGGGGTTCTGAAATATCAGTTCTCATATTCCACACAAGTAAGGCTAGCCAGCAGCTCCGCGAAATGCAGCTATAATTCTGTGAGTGGAAGTCACACATCACAAAGGGGTTTCTCAGAAAGCTTCTTTCCAGTTTTTCTGTCAGGATATTTTCTTTTTCACCATAGCCCTCTATGGGCTTCCAAATATCACTTTGCCAATTCCACAAGAACAGTTTTAGCGAACAGCTTCTTGAGGGGAAAGCTGTAACTCAGTGAGATGAATTAACAAAACACTAAGCAGTTTCTCGGAAAGCTTCTTTCCAGTTTTATCTGATGTTATTTTGTTTTTCACCATAGCCCTCTATGGGCTTCCAAATATCACTTTGCAAATTTAACAAGAACAGTCTTAGCGAAAGGCTTCTTGAGGGGAAAGCTGGAACTCTGTGAGATGATATCACAGATCACAAAGAAGTTTCTCCGAAAATTTCTTTTTTTATGTTATGGGAGGATATTTCCTTTGGCCCTATAGTCTTCAAAGGGATCCGAAATATCCGTTCTCAGATTCCACAGAAATAAGGGTAACAAACAGCTCCATGAAATACAGCTGTAACTCTGTGAGTGGATGTCACACATCACAAAGCGGTTTTTCAGAAAACTTCTTACGAGTTTTTCTCTGAGGATATTTTCTTTTTCAACATCGCCCTGTATGGGCTTCCAAATATCACTATGGGAATTCCACAAGAACAGTCTGAGAGAATAGCTTCTTGAGGGGAAAGCTGTAACTCTTAGAGATGAATTAACCGAACACTAAGTAGTTTCTCAGAATCTTCTTTCCAGTTTATATCAGAGGATATTTTCTTTTTCACCATTGCCCTCCATGGGCTTGCAAATATCACTGTGAAAATTCCAGAGGAACAGTCTTAGCGAAAGGCATCTTGAAAGGAAAGCTGTAACTCTGTGAGATGATTTCACGGAACACAAAGAAGTTTCTCAGAAAGCTTCTTTTTCTCTTCTATCGGAGGATATTCCCTTTGGCCCTATAGTCTTCAAAGGGATCCAAAATATCAGTTCTCAGAATCCACAGTAATAAGACTAGCAAACAGCTCCACGATATACAGCTGTAACTCTGTGAGTGGAAGTCACACATCACAAAGAAGTTTCTCAGAAAACTTCTTTCAAGTTTTTCTCTGAGGATATTGTCTTTTTCACCATAGCCCTCTATGAGCTTCGAAATATCACTTTGCAAATTCCACAGGAACAGTCTTAACGAACGGCTTCTTGAGGATAAAGCTTTAAATCTGTAAATGAATTAACAGAACACTAAACAGTTTCTCAGAAAGCTTCTTTCCAGTTTTTATCTGAGGATATTTTCGTTTTCACCGTAGCCATCCATGGGCTTCCAAATATCACTTTGGAAATTCCACAAGAAAAGTCTTAGCGAAAGGCTTCTTGAGGGGAAAGGTGTAACTCTGTGAGATGATTTCACAAAACACAAAGAAGTTTCTCAGAAAGCTTCTTTCTCTTTTCTATCGGAAGATATTTCCTTTGGCTCTATAGCCTTCAAAAGGATCCAAAATATCAGTTCTCAGATTCCACAGAAATTAGACTAGCAAACAGCTCCACGAAATACAGCTGTAACTCTGTGAGTGGAAGTCACATATCATAAAGCAGTTTCTCAGAAAGCTTGTTTAGAGTATTTCTCTGGGGATATTTTCATTTTCACCATAGCCTTCTATGGGCTTCCAAATATCACTTTACAAATTCCACAAGAACAGTCTTAGCGAACGGCTTCTTGAGGGGAAAGCTATAACTCTGTGAAATGAATTAACAGAACACTAAGCAGTTTCTCAGAAAGCTTCTTTCCAGTTTTTATCTGAGGATATTTTCTTTTTCATCGTAGCCTTCCATGGGCTTTCAAATATCACTTTGCAATTTCCACAAGAACAGACTTAGCGAATTCCTTCTTGATGGGAAAGCTGTAACTATGTGAGATGCTTTCACCGAACACAAAGAAGTCTCTCAGAGATCTTCTTTCCCTTTTCAGCCGGAGGATATTTCCTTTGGCCCTATTCTCTTGAAAGGGTTCCAAAATATCACTTCTCATATTCCACACAAGAAAGTCTACCAAGCAGCTCCACGAAATACAGCTGTAACTCTGTGAGTGGAAGTCACACATCACAAAGCGGTTTCTCAGAAAGCTTCTTTCCAGTTTTTCTCTGAGGATATTTTCCACTTCACCATAACCCTATATGGGCTTTCAAATATCACTTTGCAAATTCCACGGGAACAGTCTTAGAGAACAGCTTCTTGAGGGGAAAGCTGTAATTCTGTGAGATGAATTAACAGAACACTAAGCAGTTTCTCAGAAAGCTTCTTTCCAGTTTTTCTCTGAGGATATTTTCTTTTTCACCATAGCCTTCTATGGGCTTCCAAATATCAGATTGCCAATTAAACAAGAACTGTCCTAGCTAACGTCTTCTTGAGGGACAAGCTGTAACTCTGTGAGATGAATTAACACAACACTAAGAAGATTCTCAGAAAGCTTCTTTCAGTTTTTCTCTGATGATATTTTCTTTTTCTCCATAGCCCTCCATGGGTTTCCAGATATCACTTTGCAAATACAACAATAAAGTCTTAGCGAAAGGCTTCTTCATGGGAAAGCTGTAACTCTGTGAGATGAATTAACAGAACACAAAGAAGCCTCTCAGAAAGCTTCTTTCCCGTATTTCTCTGAGGATATTTTCTTTTTCTCCATAGCCCTCCATGGGCGTCCAAATATCACACTGCAAATTCCACAAGAACAGTCTTCGCGAAAGGCCTCTTGAGGGGAAAGCTGTAACTCTGTGAAATGATTTCACAGAACACAAAGAAGTTTTTCAGAAAGCTTCTTTCTCTTTTTTATCGGAGAATATTTCCTTTGGCCCCATAGTCTTCCAAGGGATTCGAAATCTCAGTTCTCAGATTCCACAGATATAAGTCTAGCAAACAGCTCCACGAAATACAGCTGTAACTCCATGAGTGGAAGTCCCACATCACAAAGCAGTTTCTCAGAAAGCTTCTTTCCATTTTTTATCTGAGGATAAATTCTTTTTCACCATAGCCCTCCAAGGGCTTCCAAATATCACTTTGCAAATTCCACAAGAAGAGTCATAGTGAAAGGCTTCTTGAGCGGAAAGTGGTAACTCTGTGAGATGATTTCACAGAACACAGAGAAGTTTCTCAGAAAGCTTCTTTCACTTTTCTATCGGAGAATATTTCCTTTGGCCCTATAGTCTTCAAAGGGATACGAAATATCAGTTCTCAAATTCCACAGAAATAAGGGTAGCAAACAGCTCCACGAAATACAGCTGTATCTCTGTGAGTGGAAGTCACACATCACAAAGTAGTTTCTCAGAAAGCTTCTTTCCAGTTTTTCTCTGAGGATATTTTCTTTTTCACCATAGCCGTCTAAGGGCTTCCAAATATCGATTGAAAATTAGACAAGAACAGTCCTAGCTAACGACTTCTTGAGGGACAAGCTGTAACTCTGTGAGATGAATTAACACAACACTAAGAAGATTCTCAGAAAGCTTCTTTTCATTTTTTCTCTGATGATATTTTCTTTTTCTTCATAGCCCTCCATGGGCTTCCAGATATCACTTGGCAAATTCCACAATAACAGTCTTAGCAAAAGGCTTCCTGAGGGGAAAGCTGTAACTCTGTGAGATGGTTTCACAGAACACAAAGAAATTTCTCAGAAAGCTTCTTTCCCTTTTCTGTTGGAGGATATTTCCTTTGGCCTTATACATTTGAAGGGGTTCCGAAATATCAGTTCTCATATTCCACACAAGTCAGTCTAGCAAGCAGCTGCACGAAATACAGCTCTAACTCTGTGAGTGGAAGTCACACATCACAAAGCGGATTCTCAGTAAGCTTCTTTCCAGTTTTTCTCTCAGGATATTTTCTTTTTCACTATAGCCCACTATGCGCTTCAAATATCACTTTGCCAATTCCACAAGAACAGTCTAAGCAAACGGCTTCTTGAGGGGAAAGCTGTAACTCAGTGAGATCAATTAACAAAACACTAAGCAGTTTCTCGGAAAGATTCTTTCCAGTTTTTATCTGATGTTATTTTGTTTTTCACCATAGCCCTCTATCGGATTCCAAATATCACTTTGCAAATTCCACAAGAACAGTCTTAGCGAAGGCTTCTTGAGGGGAAAGCTGGAACTCTGTGAGATGATTTCAAAGAACACAAAGAAGTTTCTCAGAAGGCCTCTTTCTCTTTTCTATCGAAGTATATTTCCTTTCGCCCTATAGTCTTCAAAGGGATCCGAAATATTGGTTCTCAGATTCCACAGAAATAAGGGTAACAAACAGCTCCACGAAATACAGCTGTAACTCTGTGAGTGGATGTCACACATTACAAAGTGATTTCTCAGAAAACTTCTTACCATTTTTTCTCTGAGGATATTTTCTTTTTCAACATCGCCCTGTATGGGCTTCCAAATATCACTATGGGAATTCCACAAGAACAGTCTGAGTGAATGGCTTCTTGAGGGGAAAGCTGTAACTCTTAGAGATGAATTAACCGAACACTTAGCAGTTTCTCAGAATCTTCTTTCCAGTTTATATCAGAGGATAATTTCTTTTTCACCATAGCCCTCCATGGGCTTCCAAATATCACTGTGAAAATTCCACAAGAACAGTCTTAGCGAAAGGCATCTTGAAAGGAAAGCTGTAACTCTGTGAGATGATTTCACATAACACAAAGAAGTTTCTCAAAAAGCTTCTTTTTCTCTTCTATCGGAGGATATTCCCTTTGGCTCTATAGTTTTCAAAGGGATCCAAAATATCAGTTCTCAGAATCGACAGAAATAAGACTAGCAAACACATCCACGAAATACAGCTATAACTCTGTGCATGGAAGTCACACATCACAAAGCAGTTTCTCAGAAAGCTTCTTTCTAGTTTTTCTCTGAGGATATTGTCTTTTTCACCATAGCCGTCTATGACTTTCGAAATATCTCTTTGCAAATTCCACAGGAACAGTCTTAACGAACGGCTTCTTGAGGATAAAGCTCTAACTCTGTAAATGAATTAACAGAACACTAAACAGTTTCTCAGAAAGCTTCTTTCCAGTTTTTATCTGAGGATATTTTCGTTTTCACCGTAGCCATCCATGGGCTTCCAAATATCACTTTGGAAATTCCACAAGAAAAGTCTTAGCGAAAGGCTTCTTGAGGGGAAAGGTGTAACACTGTGAGATGATTTCACAAAACACGAAGAAGTTTCTCAGAAAGCTTCTTTCTCTTTTCTATCGGAGGATATTACCTTTGTCCCTATAGTGTTCAAAGGGTTCCGAAATATCAGCTCTCAGATTCCACAGAAATAAGGCTAGCAAACAGCTCCAAGAAATACAGCTGTAACTCTGTGAGTGGAAGTCACATATCATAAAGCAGTTTCTCAGAAAGCTTGTTTAGAGTATTTCTCTGAGGATATTTTCATTTTCACCATAGCCTTCTATGGGCTTCCAAATATCACTTTACATATTCCACAAGAACAGTCTTAGCGAACGGCTTCTTCAGGGGAAAGCTATAACTCTGTGAAATGAATTAACAGAACAGTAAGCAGTTTCTCAGAAAGCTTCTTTCCAGTTTTTATCTGAGGATATTTTCTTTTATATCGTAGCCCTCCATGGGCTTTCAAATATCACTTTGCAATTTCCACAAGAACAGTCTTAGCGAATGCCTTCTTGATGGGAAAGCTGTAACTATGTGAGATGATTTCACAGAACACAAACCAGTTTCTCAGAAAGCTTCTTTCTGTTTTTTGTCCGAGGATTTTTCCCTTTGCCCTTTAGTCTTTAAAGGGATCTGAAATATCAGTTCTCAGATTCCACAGAAATAAGGCTAGCAAACAGCTCCATGAAATACAGCTGTAACTCTGTGATTGGAAGTCACACATCACAAAGCAGTTTCTCAGAAAGCTTCTTTCCTGTATTTGTATGAAGATATTTTCTTTTTTACCAAGCCCTCTATGGGTTTCCAAATATCACTTTGAAAATTACACAAGAACAGACTTAGCGAACGGCTTCTGAGGGGAAAGCTGTATCTCTGTGAGTTGAATTAACAGAACACAAAGTAGTTTCTCAGAAATCTTCTTTCAGTTTTTCTCTGATGATATTTTCTTTTTCTCCATAGCCTACCAAGCGTTTCCATATATCACTTTGCAAATTCCATAATAACACTATTAGCGAAAGGCTTCTTCATGGGAAAGCTGTAACTCTGTGAGATGTCCAAATATCACTTTGCAAATTCCACAAGAACAGTCTTAGAGAACGGCTTCTTGAGGGGAAAGCTGTAACTCAGTGAGATGAATTAACAGAACACTAAGCAGTTTCTCAGAAAGCTTCTTTCCAGTTTTTCTTTGAGGATATTGTCTTTTTCATCATAGCCCTCTAGGGGCTTCCAAATATCACTTTGCACATTCCACAAGAACAGTCTTTGCGAACGGCTTCTTCAGGGGAAAGCTGTAACTCTGTGAGATGATTTCACAGAACACAAAGAAGTTTCTCAGAAAGCCTCTTTCTCTTTTCTATTGGAGGATATTTCCTTTGGCCCTATAGTCTTCAAAGGAATCCGAAATATCAGTTCTCAGATTCCACAGAAATAAAGCTAGCAAACAGCTCCACGAAATACAGCTGTAATTCTTTGATTGGAAGTCACACATCACAATGCAGATTCTTAGAAAGCTTCTTTCCAGGTTTTCTCTGAGGATATTTTGTTTTTCACTGTAGCCCTCTATGGGCTTCCAAATATCACTTTGCAAATTCCACAAGAACAGGCTTAGTGAATGGCTTTTTGAGGGGAAAGCTGTACTCTTAGAGATGAATTAACCGAACACTAAGCAGTTTCTCAGAATCTTCTTTCCAGTTTATATCTGAGGATGTTTTCTTTTTCACGGTAGCACTCCTTGGGCTTCCAAATATCACTTGCAAATTCCACAATAACAGTCTTAGTGAAAGGCATCTTGAAAGGAAAGCTGTAAGTCTATGAGATGACTTCAAGGAACGCAAAGAAGTTTCTCAGAAAGCTTCTTTCTCTCTTCTATCGGAGGATATTCCCTTTGGCCCTATAGTCTTCAAAAGAATCCAAAATATCAGTTCTCAGTATCCACAGAAATAAGGCTAGCAAACAGCTCCACGAAATTCAGCTGTAACTCTGTGAGTGGGAGTCCCATATTATAAAGGAGTTTCTCAGAAAGCTTGTTTAGAGTTTTTCTTTGAGGATATTTTCTTTTTCACCGTAGCCCTCTATGGGCTTCCAAATATCACATTGCAAATTCCATAAGAACTGTCTTAGCGAAAGGCTTCTTGACGGGAAAGCTGTAACACTGTGAGATGATTTCACAGAACACAAACAAGTTTCTCAGAAAGCTTCTTTCTTTTTTTTGTCCGAGGATATTTCCCTTAGCCTTTTGTCTTCAAAGGGAAACGAAATATCAGTTCTCAAATTCCACAGAAATAAGGCTAGCAAACAGCTCCATGAAATACAGCTGTAAATCTGTTAGTTGAAGTCACACATCACAAGGTAGTTTCACAGAAAGCTTCTTTCAAGTTTTTGTCTGAGGTTATATTCTTTTTCACCATAGTCCTCTATGGGCTTGTAAATATCACTTTGCAAGTTCCACAAGAACAGTCTTAGCGAACGGCTTCTTGAGGGGAAAGTTGTAACTCAGTGAGATGAATTAACAGAACAGTAAGCAGTTTCTGAGAAAGCTTCTTTCCAGCTTTTCCCTGAGGATATTTTCTCTTTCCCCGTAGCACTCTTTAGGCTTCCAAACAACACTTTGCAAACTACACAAGAACAGTCTTAGCGAAAGGCTTCTTGAGGGAAAAGCTGTAACGCTGTGAGATGATTTCAAGAGAACACAAAGAAGTTTCTCCAAAAGCTTCCTTCTCTTTTCTGTTGGAGGATATTTCCTTTGGCCCTATAGTCTTCAAAGGGATCCGAAATATCAGTTCTCATATTCCATAGAAATAAGGCTAGCAAACAGCTCCACAAAATACAGCTGTAACTCTGTGAGTGGAAGACATACATCACAAAGCAGTTTCTCAGAAAGCTGATATTTTCTTTTTCACCGAAATCCTCTATGGGCTTTCAAATATCACTTTGCCAATTCCACAAGAACAGTCTTAGCAAACGGCTTCTTGAGGGGAGAGCTGTAGGTCTGTGAGATGAATTAACAGAACACTAAGCAGTTTCTCAGAAAGCTCCTTTCCAGTTTTTATCTGAGGATAATTTCTTTTTCTCCATAGCCGTCCATGGGGTTCCAAATATCACCTTGCAAATTTCACAAGAACAGCCTTAGAGAAAGTCTTATTGAGGGGAAAGCTGTAACTCTGTGAGATGATTTCAAAGGACACAAAGATGTTTCTCAGAAAGATTCTTTCTCTTTTTTTTCGGAGGATATTTCCTTTGGCCCTATAGTCTTCAAAGGGATCCGAAATATCGGTTCTCAGATTCCACAGAAATAAGGGTAACAAACAGCTCCATGAGATACAGCTGTAACTCTGTGAGTGGAAGTCACACATCACAAAGCAGTTTCTCGGAAAGCTTCTTTACAGATTTTCTCTGAGGATATTTTCTTTTTCGCCGTAGCCCTCTATGGGCTTCCAAATATCACTTTGCAAATTCCACGAGAACAGTCTTAGCGAACCGTTTCTTGAGGGGAAGTCAGTAACTCTGTGAAATGAATTAACGGAACACTAAGCATATTCTCAGAAAGCTTCTTTCCAGTTTTTAACTGAGGATATTTTATTTTTCCTGTAGCCCTCCATGGGCTTCCAATTATCACTTTCCAAATTCCACAAGAACGGATTTTGCAAAAGGTTTCTTGAGGGGAAAGCTCTAACTCTGTGAGATGATTTCACCAAACACAAAGAAGTTTCTCAAAAGGCTTCTTTCTCTTTTCTGTCGGAGGATATATTTCCTTTGGCCCCATAGTCTTGAAAGGGTTCCGAAATATCAGTTCTCGTATTCCACACAAGTAAGGCTAGCAAACAGCTCCATGAAATACAGCTATAACTCTGTGAGTGGAGGTCACACATCACAAAGCGATTTATCAGAAAGCTTCTTTCCATTTTTTCTCAGAGGATATTTTCTTCTTCACCATAGCCCTCTGTGGGTTTCAAATATCACTTTGCAAATTCCACAGGAACAGTCTTAGAGAATGGCTTCTTGAGGGGAAAGCTATAACTCTGTGAGATGATTTCAAAGGACACAAAGCAGTTTCTCAGAAAGCTTCTTTCCAATTTTTAACTGAGGATATTTCCGTTGACCCTATAGTCTTGAAAGGGATCCGAAATATCAGTTCTCAGATTCCACAAAAATAAGGCTAGCAAACAGATCCACGCAATACAGCTGTATTTCTGTTAGTGGAAATCACACATCACAAAGCAGTTTCTCAGAAAGCTTCTTTCCAGTTTTTCTCTGCGGTTATTTTCTTTTTCACCATAGCCCTCTATGGGCTTCCAAATATCACTTTGCAAATTCCACAAGAGCAGTCTTAGCAAACGGTTTCTTGAGGGGAAAGCAGTAACTCTGTGAAATGAATTAACAGACACTAAGCAGTTTCTCAGAAAGCTTCTTTCCAGTTTTTAACTGAGGATATTTCCTTTTTCACCATAGCCCTCCATGGGTTTCCAAGTATCACTTTTGAAATTCCACAAGAACGGACTTAGCGAAAGGCTTCTAGAGGGGAAAGGTCTAACTCTGTGAGATGATTTCACCGAACACAAAGAAGTTTCTCAGAAAGCTTCTTTCTCTTTACTGTCGGAGGATATATTTCCTTTGGCTCCATAGTCTTGAAAGGGTTCCGAAATATCAGTTCTCATATTCCACACAAGTAAGGCTACCAAGTAGCTACACGAAATACAGTTATAACTCTGTGAGTGGAGGTCAATCATCACAAAGCGGTTTCTCAGAAAGCTTCTTTCCAGTTTTTCTCAGAGGGTATTTTCTTCTTCATGATAGCCCTCTGTGGGTTTCCAAATATCACTTTGCAAATTCCACAGGAACAGTCTTAGAGAACGGCTTCTTGAGAGGAAAGCTGTAACTCTGTGACATGAATTAACAGAACACTAAGCAGTTTCTCAGAAAGCTTCTTTCCAGTTTATGTCTGAGGATATTGTCTTTTTCACCATAGCTCTCTATGGGATTCCAAATCACTTTGCAAATTCCACAAGAAGAGTCTTAGCGAATGGCTTCCTGGAGAAAAGCTGTAACTCTGTGAGACGATTTCACAGAACACAAAGAAGTTCTCAGAATGCTTCTTTCTCTCTTCTACGGGAGGATATTTCCTTTGGTCTTATGGTCTTCAAAGGTATCCGAAATATCAGTTCTCAGATTCCAAAGAAATAAGGCTAGCAAACAACTCCACGAAATACAGCTGTAACTCTGTGAGTTTAAGTCACACATTACAAAACAGTTTCTCAGAAAGCTTCTTTCCAGTTTTGCTCTGAGGATATTTTCTTATTCATCATAGCCCTCTATGGGCTTCCAAATATCCCTTTGCAAATTTCACAAGAACAGTCTTAGCGAACGGCTTCTTGAGGGGAAACCTGTAACTCTGTGAGAAGAATTAACAGAACGCTAAGCAGTTTCTCAGAAAGCTTCTTTCCAGTTTTTACCTGAGGATATTTTCTTTTTCACCATAGAGCACCATGGGCTTCCAAATATCACTTTGAAAATTCGACAAGAACAGTCTTAGCAAATGGCTTCTTGAGGGGAAAGCGTAAATCTGTGAGATGAATTAACAGAAGACTAACCAGTTTCTCAGAATGTTCTTTCCAATTTTTATCTGAGGATAATTTCTTTTTCACCGTAGCCCTCTAAGGGCTTCCAAATATCACTTTGCAAATTGCACAAGAAAAGTCTTAGCGAACGGGTTCTTGAGCGGAAAGCTGTAACCCTGTGAGATGAATTAGCAGAACACTAAGCAGTTTCTCAGAAAGCTTCTTCCTCTTTTTTATCGGATGATATTTCCTTGGCCTTATAGTTTTCAAAGGGATCAGAAATATCAGTTCTCAGATTCCACGGAAACAAGACTAGCAAACAGCTCCACGAAATACAGCTGTAATTCTGTGAGTGGAAGTCACACATAACAAAGCATTTCGTTTTCTCAGAAAGCTTCTTTCCAGTTTTTCTCTGAGGATATTTTCTTTTTCACCATAGACCTCTATGGGCGTCCAAATATTACTTTGCAAATTCCACAAGATCAGTCTCAGGAAACGGCTTCTTGATTGGGAAGCTGTAACTCTGTGAGTTGAATTAACAGAACACTAAGCAGTTTCTCAGAAGCTTCTTTCCAGTTTTTATCTGAGGATAGCTTGTTTTTCATCAAAGCCCTCCGTGGGCTTCCCAATATCACTTTGCAAATTCCACAAAAACAGCCTTAGCTAAAGTCTTCTTGAGGGGAAAGCCGTAACTCTGTGAGATGATTTCACAGAACACAAAGATGTTTCTCAGAAATCTTCTTTCTCTTTTCTATCGGAAGTTATTTCCTTTGGCCCTATAGACTTCAAAGGGATCCGAAATATCACTTCTAAGATTCCACAGAAATAAGGCTAGCAAAGAGATCCACGAAATACAGCTTTAACTCTTTGAGTGGAAGTCACACATCACAAAGCAGTTTCTGAGAAAGCTTCTTTCCAGTTTTTCTCTGAGGATATTTTGTTTTTCACCATAGCCATCTATGTGTTTCCAAATATCACTTTGCCAATTCCACGAGAATAGTTTTACCGAACGGCTCCTTGAGGGAAAAGCTGTAACTCTGTGAGATGAATTAAGGGAACACTGAGCAGTTTCTCAGAAACTTCTTTCCAGTTTTTCTCTGAAGATATTTTCTTTTTCACCAAACCCCTCTATGGGCTTTCAAATATCACTTTGCAAATTCCACAAAAACAGTCTTATCGAATGGCTTCTTAACGGGAAAGCTGTAACTCAGTGAGATGAATTAACAGAACACTAAGCAGTTTCTCAGAAAGCTTCTTTCCAGGTTTTCTCTGAGGATATTTTCTTTTTCAATATAGCCCTCTGTGGTCTTCCAAATATCACATTGCAAATTCCACAAGAATAGTCTTAGCGAAAGGCTTCCACAGAGAATAGCTGTAACTCTGTGAGATCATTTCAGAGAACACAAGGAAGTTTCTCAGAAGGCTTTTTTCTCTTTTCCATTGAGGATATTTCCTTAGGCTCTACAGCCTTCAAAGGGAACCGAATTATCAGTTCTCAGATTTCACAGAAATAAGGCTAACAAACAGCTCCACGTAATACAGCTGTAACTCTGTGAGTGGAAGTCACACATCACAAAGCAGTTTCTCAGAAAGCTTCTTTCCAGTTTTTCTCAGAGGATATTTTCCCTTTCACCATAGCTCTCTAAGGGCTTCCAAATATCACTTTGCCAATTCCACAAGAACTGTCTTAGCGAACCATTTCTGGAGGGGAAAGCTGTAACTCTATGAGATGAATTAAAATAACACTAAGCAGTTTCTCAGAAAGCTTCTTTCCAGTTTTTATCTGAGGATAGCTTGTTTTTCATCTAAGCCCTCCATGGCCTTCCAAATATCACTTTGCAAATGCCACAAGAACAGTCTTAGCAAAAGCCTTCTTGATTGGAAAGCTGTAACTCTGCGTGATTATTTCACAGAACACAAAGAAGTTTCTCATAAAGCTTCTTTCTCTTTTTTGTCGGAGGATATTTCCTTTGGCCCTACAGTCTTCAAAGGGATCCGAAATATCACTTCTAAGCTTCCACAGAAATAAGGCTAGCATAGAGCTCCATGAAATACGGCTGTAACTCTCTGAGTGGAAGTCACACATCACAAAGCAGTTTCTCAGAAAGCTTCTTTCCAGTTTTTCTCTGAGGATATTTTCTTCTTCACCATAGCCCTCTATGGGTTTCAAATATCACTTTGCAGATTCCACAGGAACAGTCTTAGAGAACGGCTTCTTGAGGGGAAAGCTGTAACTCCGTGAGATGAATTAACAGAATACTAAGCAGTTTCTCAGAAAGCTTCTTTCCAGTTTTTATCTGAGGATACTTTCTTTTTCACCATAGCCCTCTAGGGGCTTCCAAATATCACTTTGAAAACTTCACAAGAACAGTCTTTGGGAACGGCTTCTTGAGGGGAAAGCTGTAACTCAGTGAGATGATTTCACGGAACACAAAGGAGTTTCTCAGAAAGCTTCTTTTTTTTTTTGTCGGAGGATATTTCCTTTGACCCTGTAGTCTTCAAAGAGATCCGAAATATCATTTTTCAGATGCCACAGAAATTATGTTAACAAACACCTTCATGAAATACAGCTGTAACTCTGTCAGCGGAAATCACACATAACAAAGCAGTTTCTCAGAGAGCTTCTTTCCAGTTTGTCTCTGAAGATATTTTCTTTTTCACCATAGCCCTGTGTGGGCTTCCAAATAAACGTTGGAAATTACACAAGAACAGTCGTAGCGAGCGGCTTCTTGAGGGGAAAGCTATTACTCAGTGACATGAATTAACAGATCACTAAGCAGTTTCTCAAAAAGCTTCTTTCCGTTTTCCTCTGAGGACATTTTCTTTTTCACCATACCCCTCCATGGGCATCCAAATATCACTTTGCAAATTCCACTAGAACAGTCTTAGCGAACGGCTTTTTGAGGGGAAAGCTGTAGCTCTGTGAGATGATTTCACAGAACACAAAGAAGTTTCTCAGAAAGCTTCTTCCTCTTTTCTACCGGAGGATACTTCCTTTGGCCCTATAGTCTTCAAAGGGATCCGAAATATCAGTTCTCAGAGTCCACAGAAATAAGGATAGCAAAGAGCTCCTCGAAATACAGCTGTAACTCTGTGAGTGGAAGTCACACATCATAAAGCAGTTTCTCGGAAAGCTTCTTTACACTTTTTCTCTGAGGATATTTTCTTTTTCACCATAGCCATTATGGGCTTCCAAATATCACTTTGAAAATTCCACAAGAACAGTCTTAGCGAACGGCTTCTTGAGGGACAAGCTGTAACTCTGTGAGATGAATTCACAGAACACTAAGAACTTTCTCAGAAGCTTCTTTGCAGTTGTTATCTGAGGATAGATTCTTTTTCACCATAGCTCTCCAAGGCCTTCCAAATATCACTTTGCAAATTCCACAAGAACAATCTTAGTGAAAGGTTTCTTGAGTGGAAAGCTGTAACTCTGTGAGATGATTTCACAGAACACAAAGAAGTTTCTAAAAATGCTTATTTCTCTTTTCTATCGGAGGATATTTCCTTTGACCCTATATTCTTCAAAGTTATCCAAAATATCGGTTCTCATCTTCCACAGAAATAAGGCTAGCAAACAGCTCCACGAAATACAGCTGTAACTCAGTTAGTGGAAGTCAAACATCATAAAACAGTTTCTCAGAAAGCTTCTTTACACTTTTTCTCTGAGGATATTTTCTTTTTCACCATAGGTCTCTATGGGCTTCCAAATATCACTTTGCCAATTCCACAAGAACAGTCTTAGCAAACGGCTTCTTGAGGGAAAAGCTGTAACTCTGTGAGATGAATCAACAGAACACTGAGCAGTTTCTCAGAAGCTTCTTTCCAATTTTTATCTGAGGATAATTTCTTTTTCACCGTAGCCCTCCATGGGCCTCCAAATATCACTTTGCAAATTCCACAAGAACAGTCTTAGCGAAAGGCTTCTTGATTGGAAATCTGTAAATCTGTGAGATGATTTCACAGAACACAAAGAAGTTTCTGAGAAAGCTTCTTTCCAGTATTTCTCGGAGCATATTCTCTTTTTCACCATAGCCCTCTTATGGCTTCAAAATATCACTTTTCAAATTCCACAAGAACAGTCTTAGCAAACGGCTTCTTGAGGGGAAAGCTGTAACCCTGTGAGATGATTTCACAGAACACGAAGAAGTTTCTCAGAAAGCTTCTTTCTCTTTTCTATTGGAGGATAATTGCTTTGAACCTAGAGTCCTCAAAGGGATCCGAAATATCAGTTCTCAGATTCCACATAAATAAGGCTGGCAAACAGCGCCGCGAAATACAGTTGTAACTCTGTGAGTGGAAGTCACACATCACAAAGCAGTTGCTCAGAAAACTTCTTTCCAGTGGTTCTCTTAGAATATTTTCTTTTTCATCATAGACCTCTGGGGGCTTACAAATATCACTTTGCAAATTCCCCAAGATCTGTCTTTCGAATGGCTTCTTGAGGGGAAAGCTGTAACTCAGTGACACGATTTCACAGAACACAAAGAAATTTCTCAGAAAGTTTCTTTCTCTTTTTTATCGGAGGATATTTCCTTTGACCCTATAGTCTTCAATGGGATCTGAAATATCAGTCCACAGATTCCACAGAAATAAGGCTAGCAAACAGTTCCACGAAATACAGCTGTAACTCTGTGAGGGTAAGTCACACATCACAAAGCAGTTTCTCAGAGAGCTTCTTTCCAGTTTTGCTCTGAGGATATTTTCTTGTTCACCAAACCCCACTATGGGCTTTCAAATATCACTTGGCCAATTCCAAAAGAACACTCTTAGCGAAGGGCTTCTTGAGGCGAAAGCTGTAACTCAGTGAGATGAATTAACAGAACACTAAGCAGTTTCTCAGAAAGCTTCTTTCCAGTTTTTATCTGAGGATATTTTCTTTTTCAATATAGCCCTCCATGGCCTTCCAAATATCACTTTGCAAATTCCACAAGAACAGGCTTACTGAAAGGCTTCCGCAGGGAATAGCTGTAACTCTGTGAGATGATTTCACAGAGCACAAAGAAGTTTCTCAGAAAGCTTCTTTCTCTTTGTTATCGGAGGATATTTCCTTTGGCACTATAGTCTTCAAGGGATCTGAAATATCAGTTCTCAGATACCACAGAAATAAGGCTAGCAAACAGATCCAGGAAATACAGCTGTAACTCAGTGAGTGGAAGTCACACGTCACAAAGCAGTTTCTCAGAAATCTTCTTTGCAGTTTTTCTCTGAGGATATTCTCTTTTTCACCATCGCTGTCTATGGGCTTCCAAATATCACTTTGCAAATTCCACAAGAACAGGCTTACTGAAAGGCTTCCGCAGGGAATAGCTGTAACTCTGTGAGATGATTTCACAGAGCACAAAGAAGTTTCTCAGAAAGCTTCTTTCTCTTTGTTATCAGAGGATATTTCCTTTGGCACTATAGTCTTCAAGGGATCTGAAATATCAGTTCTCAGATACCACAGAAATAAGGCTAGCAAACAGATCCAGGAAATACAGCTGTAACTCAGTGAGTGGAAGTCACACGTCACAAAGCAGTTTCTCAGAAATCTTCTTTGCAGTTTTTCTCTGAGGATATTCTCTTTTTCACCATCGCTGTCTATGGGCTTCCAAATATCACTTTGCAAATTCCAGAAGAACAGGCTTAGCGAACGACTTCTTGAGGGGAAAGCTGTAACGCTGTGAGATGAATTAACAGAACACTAAGCAGTTTCTCAGAAAGTTTCTTTCCAGTGTTCATCTGAGGATATTTCCTTTTTCACGATAGCCCTCCATGGGCTTCCAAATATCACTTTGCAAATTCCACAAGAACAGGCTTAGCGAACGGCTTCTTGAGGGAAAAGCTGTGAATCTGTGAGATGATTTCACAGAACACAAAGAAGTTTCTCAGAAAGCTTCTTTTTTTTTTTTTTTTTTTTTTTGAGACGGAGTGTCACGCTGTTGTCCAGGCTGGAGTGCAGTGTCGCGATCTCGGCTCACTGCAAGCTCCGCCTCCCGGGTTCCCGCCATTCTCCTGCCTCAGCCTCCTGAGTAGCTGGGACTACAGGCACTCGCCACTGCGCCCGGCTAATTTTTTGTATTTTTAGTAGAGACGGGGTTTCACTGTGGTCTCGATCACCTGACCTTGTGATCCGCCCACCTCGGCCTCCCAAAGTGCTGGGATTACAGGCTTGAGCCGCTGCGCCCGGCCTAGAAAGCTTCTTTCTCCTTTTTATCCGAGGATATTTCCTTTGGCCCTCTAGTCTTCAAAGGGATCCGAAATATCAGTTCTCAGATTCCACAGAAATAAGGCTAGCGAAGAGCTCCACGAAACTCAGTGAGTGGAAGTAACACATCACAAAGCAGTTTCTGAGAAAGCTTCTTTCCTGTTTTTATCTGAGGTGTTTTCTTTTTCAACATAGCCCCTTATGAGCTTCCCAATATCAATTTTTAAACTCCACAAGAACAGTTTTAGCGAATGGCTTCTTGAGGGGAAAGCTGTACAGAACACAAAGTACTTTCTCAGAAAGCTTCTTGCAAGTTTTTCTCTGAGGATATTTTCTTTTTCACCGTAGAGCTTCATGGGCTTCCAAATTTCACTTTTTAAATTCCACAAGAACAGTCATAGGGAACGACTTCTTGAGGGGAAAGCAGTAACTCTGTGGGATGAATTCAGAGATCACAAAGAAGTTTCTCAGAAAGCTTCTTTCTCATTTTTCTCGGGGGATATTTCCTTTGGCCCTGTAGCCTTCAAAGGGATCCGAAATATCAGTTCTCAGATCCACAGAATTAAGACTAGCAAACAGCTCCCCGAAATACTGCTGTAACTCAGTGAGTGGAAGTCACACATCGCAAAGCAGTTTCTCAGAAAGCTTCTTTCTAGTTTTAATCTGAAGATATTTTCTTTTTCACCATAGCCCTCTATGGTTTTCCAAATATCACTTTGTAAATTCCAGAAGAACAGTCCTAGCGAATGGCTTCTTGAGGGGAAAGCTGTAACTCTGTGAGATGAATTAACAGAACACAAAGAAGTTTCTCAGAAAGCTTCTTTCCAATTTTTATCTTAGGACATTTTCTTTTTTGCTTAGCCCTCCTTTGGCTTCCAAATATAACTTTGCAAATTCCACAAGAACAGTCTTAGCCAAAGGCTCCTTGAGGGGTAACCTGCAACTCTCTGAAATGAATTCACAGATCACAGTGAAGTTTCTCAGAAAGCTTCTGTCTCATTTTTCTAGGAGGATTCTTTCTTTGGCCCTAGATTCTTCAAAGGGATCCGAAATATTAGTTTCTGAGATTCCAAAGACATAAGGCTAGCAAACCGCTCCACGAAACACTGCTGTAACTCAGTGAGTGGAAATCACCCATCACAAAGCATTTTCTCAGAAAACTTCTTTCCAGTTTTATCTGAGGATATTTTCTTTTTCACCATATCCCTCTAGTGGCATCCAAATATATCTTTCCATATTCCACAACAACAGTCTTAGTGAACGGCTTCTTGAGGGGAAAGCTGTTACTCTGTGAGAGGAATTCACAGATCACAAAGAAGTTTCTCAGAGTGTTTCTTTCTCCTTTTTCTCAGAGGATATTTCCTTTGGCCCTATAGTCTTCAAAGGCATTCGAGATATCAGTTCTCAGATTCCACAGAAATGAGGCTATCAATCAGCTCCACGAAATATAGCTGTAACTCAGTGAGTGGAAATCACACATCACAAAGCAGTTTCTCAGAAAGCTTCTTTTCTGTTTTTATCTGAGGTATTTTCTTTATCCTCATAGGCCTCTACGGGCTTCCAAATATCACTTTGCAAATTACACAAGAACGGTCTTAGCGAACGACTTCTTGAGGGGAAAGTTGTAACTTTATTAGATGAATTCACAGAACACAAAAAAGGTTCTCAGAAAACTTCTTTCCTTTTTTTATCTGAGGATATTTTCTTTTTGACCATAGCCCTCTATCGGCTTCCTTATATCTCTTTGCATATTCCACAAGAACAGTCTTAGTGAATGGCTTCTTGAGGGGAAAGCTGTAACTCTCTGAGATGAATTCACAGAACACAAAGCAGTTTCTCAGAAAACTTCTTTCCAGTTTTTATCTGAGGATATTTTCTTTTTCACCAGAGCCCCCTAAGGGTTTCCAAATATCACTTTTTAAATTCCACAATATCAGTCTTAGCGATCGCCTTGTTGAGGGAAAAGCTGTAACTCTGTGAGATGAATTCACAGATCATAAATAAGTTTCTCAGAAAGCTTCTTTCTCATTTTTCTTGGAGAACATTTCCTTTGGCCCTGTAGTCTTCAAAGGGATCCGAAATATCAGTTCTCAGATTCCACAGAAATAAGGCTAGCAAACAGCTCCACGAAACACAGCTGTAACTCAGTGAGTGGAAGTCACACATCACAAGGCAGTTTCTCAGAAAGCTTCTTTCCAGTTTTTATCTGAGGATATTTTCTTTTTCACCATAGTCTTCTATGAGCTTCCAAATATCACTTTGCAAATTCCACAAGAACAGTCTTAGCGAATGTTGTCTTGAGGGGAAAGCTATAACTCTGTGAGATGAATCCACAGAACACAAATCAGTTTCTCAGAAAGCTTCTTTCCAGTTTTTATCTGAGGATATTTTCTTTTTCTCTATAGAACTGCATGGGCTTCCAAATATCACTTTGCAAATTCCACAAGAACAGTCTTATCGAAAGGCTTCTTGAGGGTTAAAGCTGTAACTCTGTGAGATGAATTTACAGATCACAAAGAAGTTTTTCAGAAAATATCTTTCTCATTTTTCCCTAAGGATATTTCCTTTGGCACTAGAGTCTTCAATGGGATCCAGAATATCAGTTCTCAGATTCCACAGAAATAAGACTAGCCAACAGCTCCACGAAATACTGCTGTAACTTAGTGAGTGGATGTCACACATCACAAAGTAGTTTCTCAGAAAGCTTCTTTCCAGTTTTCATCTGAGGATATTTTCTTTTTCACCATAGCCCTTCATGGGCTTCTAAATATCACATTGCAAATTCCACAAGAACAGTCTTAGGGAATGTCTTCTTGAGGGAAAGCTGTAACTCTGTGAGATCAATTCACAGATCGCAAAGAAGTTTCTCAGAAAGCTTCTTTCTCATTTTTCAGAGGATATTTCCTTCAGCCCTAGAGTCTTCAAAAGGATCCGAAATATCAGTTCTCAGTTTCCATAGAAATAAGACTAGCAAACAGCTCCAAGAAACACTGCTGTAACTCCGTGAGTGGAAGTCACACATCAAAAAGCAATTTCTCAGAAAGTTTCTTTCCAGTTTTTATCTGAGGATATTTTCTTTTACACCATAGCCCTCTATGGGCTACCAAATATCAGTTTTTAAATTCCACAAGAGGAGTCTTAGCGATCGGCTTCTTGAGGGGAAAGATGTAACACTCTGTGATGAATTTACAGAAAACAAAGCAGTTTCCCAGAAAGGTTCTTTCAAGTTTTTATCTGAGGATATTTTCTTTTTCACCGTAGCCCTTCAAGGGATTTCAAATATCACATTGCAAATTCCACAAAAACAATCTTATCGAAAGGCTTCTTGAGGCGAAAGCTGTAACTCTGTGAGATGAATTGACAGATCACATAGAAGGTTCTCAGAAATCTTCTTTCCAGTTTTTATTTGAGGATATTTTCTTTTTCACCATAGCCCTCTATGGGCTTCCAAATATCTCTTTGCAAATTCTACAAGAACAGTCTTAGCGAAAGGCTTCTTGAAGGGTAAGCTGTAACTCTGTGAGATGAATTCACAGAGCACAAAGTAGTTTCTCAGAAAGCTTCTTTCCAGGTTTTATCGGAGGATATTTTCTTTTTCTCAATAGCTCTCCATGGTTCCAAATATCACTTTGCAAATTCCACAAGAACAGTCTTAGCGAAAGGCTTCTTGAGGGGAAATCTGTAACTCTGTGAGATGATTTCAAAGATCACCAAAAAGTTTCGCAGAAAGTTTCTGTCTCATTTTTCCCGGAGGATATTTCCTTTGGCCCAAGAGTCCTCAAAGGGATCCGAAATATCACTTCTCAGATTCCACAGAAAGAAGGCCAGCAAACAGCTCCAGGAAATACAGCTGTAACTCAGAGAGTGGAAGTCACACATCACAAAGCAGTTTCTCAGAAACCTTCTTTCCAGTTTTTATCTGAGGATATTTTCTTTTTCACCATATCCCTCTATGGGCTTCCAAATATCTCTTTGCAAATTCCACAAGAACATTCTTAGCGAATGGCTTCTTCAGGGGAAAGCTGTAACTCTGTGAGATGAATTCACTGAACACAATGCAGTGTCTCAGAAAGCTTCTTTCCAGTTTTTACCTGAGGATATATTTTTTTTTTCACCGTAGCCCTCTATGGGCTTCTAAATATCTCTTTGAAATTCAACAAGAAAAGTATTAGTCAACGGCTTCTTGAAGGGAAAGCTGTAACTTTGTGAGATGAATTCACTGAACACAAAGCAGTTTCTCCGAAAACTTCTTTGAAGTTTTTATCTGAGGATATTTCCTTTTTCACCAGAGCCCTCCATGGGCTTCCAAATATCACTCTGCAAATTCCACAAGAACAGTCTTCTTGAAAGGCTTCTTGAAGGGAAAGCTGTAACTCTGTGAGATGAATTGAAAGATCACAAAGAAGTTTCTCAGAATGCTTCTGTCTCATTTTTCTCTGAGGATATTTCCTTTGGCCCTACAGTCTTCAAAGGGATCTGAACTATCAGTTCTCAGATTCCACAGAAATAAGGCTAGCAAACAGCTCCACGAAATACAGCTGTAACTCATTGAGTGGAAGTCACACATCACAAAGCAGTTTCTCAGATAGCTCCTTTTCAGTTTTAATCTGAGGAAATTTTCTTTTTCACCATAGCCCTCTATGAGCTTCCAAATATCACTTTGTAAATTCCACTAGAACAGTCTTAGCGAATGGCTCCTTGAGAGGAAAGCTGTAACTCTGTGAGATGACGTCACAGAACACAAAGCAGTTTCTCAGAACGCTTCTTTCCATTTTTTCTCCGAGGATATTTTCTTTTTCTCCATAGACCTCCATGGCTTTCCAAATATCACTTTGCAAATTCCGCAAGAACAGTCTTAGCGAAAGGCTTCTTCAGGGGAAAGCTGTAACGCTGTGAGATGAATTCACAGAACACAAAGAAGTTTCTCAGAAAGCTTCTTTCCAGTTTTTATCTGAGGATATTTTCTTTTTCTCCATAGACCTCCATGGTCTTCCAAATATCACCTTGCAAATTACACAAGAACAGTCTTAGCGAAAAGCTTCTTGACTGGAAAGCTGTAACTCTGTGAAATGAATTCACAGAACATAAAGAAGTTTCTCAGAAAGCTGCTTTCTCATTTTTCTTGGAGGAGATTTCCTTTGGCCCCAGAGTCTTCAAAGGGATCTGAAATATCAGTTCTCAGATTCCATAGAAATAAGGCTAGCAAACAGCTCCAAGAAACACTGCTGTAACTCATTGAGTGGGAGTCACACGTCAAAAAGCAATTTCGCAGAAAGCTTCTATCCAGTTTTTATCTGAGGATATTTTCTTTTACACCATAGCCCTCTATGGGCTACAAAATATCAGCTTTTAAATTCCACAAGAACAGTCTTAGCGATCGGCTTCTTGAGGAAAAAGTTGTAACACTCTGTGATGAATTAACAGAAAACAAAGCCGTTTCTAAGAAAGCTTCTTTCCAGTTTTTATCTGAGGATATTTTCTTATTCACCATAGCCCTTCATGGGTTTCCAAATATCACATTGCAAATTCCACAAGAACAGTCTTAGCGAAAGGCTACTTGAGGCGAAATCTGTAACTCTGTGAGCTGAATTCATGGATCACATAGAATGTTCTCAGAAAGCTTCTTTGCAGTTTTTATCTGAGGATATTTTCTTTTTCACCATAGCCCTCTCTGGGCTTCCAAGTTTTTCTTTGCAAATTCCACAAGAACAGTCTTAACGAACGGCTTTTTGAGTGGAAAGCTGTAACTCTGTGAGATAAATTCAAACTCAAAGCAGTTTCTCAGAAAGCTTCCTTCCAGTTTTTAATCTGAGGATATTTTCTTTTTCTCCATAGCCCTCCATTGGCTTCCAAAAATCACTTTGCAAATTACACAACAACAGTCTTGGTGAAAGGCTTCTTGAGGGGAAAGCTGTAACTCTGTGAGATGAATTCACAGATCACAAAGAAGTTTCTCCGAAAGCTTCCTTTTCATTTTTCTCGGAGGATATTTTCTTTGGCCCTATAGTCATCAAAGAGACCAGAAATATCAGTTCTCAGATTCCACAGAAATAAGGTCAGCAAACAGCTCCATGAAATACAGCTGTAACTCAGTGAGTGGAAGCCACATATCACAAAGCAGTTTCTCAGTAGGCTTCTTTCCATTTTTTATCTGAGGATATTTTCTTTTTCACCATATCCCTACATGGGCTTTCAAATATCACTTTGCAAATTCCACAAGAACAGTCTTGACGAAAGGCTTCTTGAGGGGAAACCTGTAACTCTATGATATGAATTCACAGATCACAAAGAAGTTTCTCCAAAAGCTTCATTCTCATTTTTCTCTTAGGATATTTCCTTTTTCACTATAGTCTTCAAAGTGATCTGAAATATTAGTTCTCAGATTCCACAGAATTAAGTCTAGCAAACAACTCCACGAAATACAGCTGTAACTCAGTGAGTGGGAGTCACAGATCACAAAAAAGTTTCTCAGAAAGCTTCTTTTCTGTTTTTATCTGAGGATATTTTCTTTTTCACCATAGCCCTCCATGGGTTTCCTAATATCACCTTGCAAATTCCACAAGAACAGTCTTATCGAATGGCTTCTTGAAAGGAAAGCTGGAACACTGTGAATTGAATTCACAGAACACAAAGCAGTTTTTGTGAGATGAATTCACAGTACACAATGCAGTTTCTCAGAAAGTTTCTTTCCAGTTTTTCTCGGAGGATATTTTCTTTTTCACCGTAGCCCTCCATAGGCTTTCAAATATCACTTTGCAAATTCCACAAGAACAGTTTGATGAAAGGCTTTTTGAGGGGAGACCTGTAACTCTATGATATGAATTCACAGCTCACAAAGAAGTTTCTCCAAAATCTTCTTTCTCATTTTTCTCTTAGGATATTTCCTTTGGCCGTATAGTCTTCAAAGGGATCTGAAATATTAGTTCTCAGATTCCACAGAAATAAGGCTAGTAAACAGCTCCACGAAACACTGCTGTAACTCAGTGAGTGTAAGTCACCCATCACAAAGCATTTTCTCAGAATGCTTCTTTCCAGTTTTTATCTGAGGTTATTTTCTTTTTCACCATAGCCATCCATGGGCTTCCAAATATCACTTTTTAAATTCCACAAGAACCGTCTTAGCGATCGGCTTCTGGAGGGGAAAGCTGTAAATCTGGGAAATGAATTCATAAATCACAAAGAAGTTTCTCAGAAAGCTTCTTTTTTCTCTGAGGATATTTTCTTTTTCACCATAGACCTCCATGTGATTCCAAATATCACTTTGCAAATTCCACAAGAACAGTCTTAGCGAACGGCTTCTTGAAGGGAAAGGTGTAACTCTGTGTGATGTATTCACAGAACAGAAAGAAGTTTTTCCGAAAGCTTGTTTCCAGTTTTTATCTGAGGGTAATTTCTTTTTCAGCATAGCCCTCCTTGGCCTCCCAAATATCACTTTGCAAATTCCACAAGAACGGTATTAGTGAAAGGCTTCTGGAGGAGAAAGCTGTAACTCTGTGAGATAAATTCACAGATCACAAAGGAGTTTCTCAGAAAGCTTCTATGTCATTTTTCTCGGAGGATATTTCCTTTGGACCTATAGTCTTCAAAGGGATACGAAATATCAGTTCTCAGATTCCACAGAAATAAGGCTAGCAAAGAGATCCACGAAATACAGATGTAACTCTGTGAGTGGAAGTCACACATCACAAAGCAGTTTCTCAGAAAGCTTCTTTCCAGTTTTTCTCTGAGGATATTTTCTTTTTCACCATAGCCCTCTATGGGCTTCCAAATATCACTATGCGAATTCCACAAGAACAGGTTTAGCCAGCGGCTTTCTGAGGGGAAAGCTGTAACTCTGTGAGATGAATTCACAGATCACAAAGAAGTTTCTCAGAAAGCTTCTTTCTCATTTTGATCGGAGGGTATTTCCATTGGCCCTATACTCTTCAAAGGGATCCGAAATATCATTTCTCGAATTCCACAGAAATAAGGCTAGCAAACAGCTCCACAAAATTCAGCTGTAACTCACTGAGTGGACGTCACAGATCACAAAACATTTTCTCAGGAAGCTTCTTTCCAGTTTTTATCTGAGTATATTTTCTTTTTCACAATAGCCCTCTATGGGCTTCCAAATATCACCTTACTAATTCCACCAGAACAGGCTTAGCGAACGGCTTCTTGAATGGAAAGCTGTAACTCTGTGAGACGAATTAACAGAATACAAAGCAGTTTCTTGGAAAGCTTCTTTCCAGTTTTTGTCTGAGGATATTTTGTTTTTCACCATAGCCTTCCAAGGGCTTCCAAATATCACTTTGCAAATTCCACAAGAACAGTCTTAGCGAAAGACTTCTTGAGGGGAAAGCTTAAATCTTTGAGATGAATTCACAGATCACAAAGAAGTTTCTCAGAAAGCTTCTTTCTCATTTTTATCGGGGGATATTTCCTTTGACCCTGTAATCTTCAAAGGGATCCGAAACATCAGTTCTCTGATTCCACAGAAATAAAGCTAGCAAACAGCTCCAAGAAATACAGCTGTAACTCAGTGAGTGGAAATCGCACACCACAAAACAGTTTCTCAGAAAGCTTCTTTACAGTTTTTATCTGAGGATAATTTCTTTTTTTTTATTTATTTTTTATTATTATTATACTTTAAGTTCTAAGGTACACGTGCATAACATGCAGGTTTGTTACATATGTATACTTGTGCCATGTTGCTGTGCTGCACCCATCAACTCGTCAGCACCCATCCACTCATCATTTACATCAGGTATAACTCCCAATGCAATCCCTCCCCCCTCCCCCCTCCCCATGATAGGCCCCGGTGTGTGATGACCCCCTTCCCGAGTCCAAGTGATCTCGTTTTTCAGTGCCCACCTGTGAGTGAAAATATGCAGTGTTTTTGTTTTTCTCTTCTTGTGATAGTTTGCTAAAAATGATGGTTTCCCGCTGCATCCACGTCCCTACAATGGACACAGACCCATCCTTTTTTATGGTTGCATAGTATTCCATGGTGTATACGTGCCACATTTTCTTAATCCAGTCTGTCACTGATGGACATTTGGGTTGGTTCCAAGTCTTTGCTATTGTGAATAGTGCCGCAATATACATACATGTGCATGTATCTTTATAGCAGCATGATTTATAATCCTTTGGGTATATACCCAGTAATGGGATGGCTGGGTCATATGGTGCGTCTAGTTCTAGATCCTTGAGGAATCGCCATACTGTTTTCCATAATGGTTGAACTAGTTTACAATCCCAACAACAGTGTAAAAGTGTTCCTATTTCTCCACATCCTCTCCAGCACCTGCTGTTTCCTGACTTTTTGATGATCGCCATTCTAACTGTTGTGAGATGGTATCTCATTGTGGTTTTGATTTTCATTTCTCTGATGGCCAGTGATGATGGGCATTTTTTCATGTGTCAGTTGGCTGAATGAATGTCTTCTTTTGAGAACTGTCTGTTCATATCCTTTGCCCACTTTTTGATGGGGTTGTTTGTTTTTTTCTTGTAAATTTGTTTGAGTTCTTTGTAGGTTCTGGATATTAGCCCTTTGTCAGATGAGTAGTCTCTGCACCACATCGCACTTATTCAAAAATTGACCACATAATTGGAAGTAAAGCACTCCTCAGCAAATGTACAAGAACAGAAATTGTAACAAACTGTCTCTCAGACCACAGTGCAATCAAACTAGAACTCAGGCCTAAGAAACTCAATCAAAACCGCTCAGCTACATGGAAACTGAACATCCTGCTCCTGAATGACTACTGGGTACATAATGAAATGAAGGCAGAAATAAAGATGTTCTTTGAAACCAATGAGAACAAAGATACAACATACCAGAATCTCTGGGACACATTTAAAGCAGTGTGTAAGGGAAATTTATAGCAATATTTTCTTTTTCACCATAGCCCTCTAGGAGCTTCCAAATATCACTTTGCTAATTCCAGAAGAACAGGCTTAGCGAACGGCTTCTTGAAGGGAAAGCTGTAACTGGGTGAGATGAATTAACAGAACACTAAACAGTTTCTCAGAAAGCTTCTTTCCGGTTTTTACCTGAGGATATTTCCTTTTTCACCATAGCCCTCCATGGACTTCCAAATATCACTTTGCAAATTGCACAACAACAGTCATAGTGAAAGGCTTCTTGAAGAGAAAGCTATAACTCTGTGAGATGAATTCACAGATCACAAAGAAGATTCTCAGAAGGCTTCTTTCTCAATTTTTTTGGAGGATATTTCCTTTCCCCTTATAGTCTTCAAAGGGATCCGAAATATTAGTTCTCAGATTCTAGAGAAATAAGGCTAGCAAACAGCTCGACAAAATACAGCTGTATCTCTGTGAGTGGAAGTCGCCTATCATAAAGCAGTTTCTCAGAAAGCTTCTTTCCAGTTTTTATCTGAGGATATTTTCCTTTTCACCATAGTCCTCTAGGGGCTTCCATATATCACTTTGTAAATTCCACAAGAACAGTCTCAGTGAACTACTTCTTAAGGGGAAAGCTGAAACTCTGTGAGATGAATTAAAGGAACACAAAGTAGTTTCTCAGAAAGCTTCTTTCCTGTATTTACTGAGGATATTTTCTTTTTCACCTTAGCCCTCCATGGGCTTCCAAATATCAATTTGCACATTCCACAAGAACAGTCTTAGCGAAAGGCTTCTTGAGGGGAAAGCTGTAACTCTGTGAGATGAATTCACAGATCACAAAGAAGTTTCTCAGAAAGCTTCATACTCATTTTTCTCAGAGGATACTTCCTTTGGCCCTATAGTCTTCAAAAGCATCAGAAATAACAGTTCTCAGATTGCACAGAAATAAAGCCAGCAAAGAGCTTTATGAAATACAGCAGTAACTCAGTGAGTGGAAGTCACACATCACAAAGCAGTTTCTCAGAATGCTTCTTTCCAGTTTTTATCTGAGGATACTTTCTTTTTCACCATAGCCCTCTATGGGCTTCCAAATATCACTTTGCAAATTCCACAAGAACAGTATTAGCGAATGATTTCTTAAGGAGAAAGCTGTAACTCGTGTCAGATGAATTAACAGAACACAAAGCAGTTTCTCAGAAACCTGCTTTCCAGTTTTTATCTGAGAATACTTTCTTATTCAGCATAGCCCTCCGTGGGATTCCAAATATCACTTTGCAAATGCCACAAAAACAGTCTTAGTGAAAGGCTTCTTGAGAGGAAAATTGTAACTCTGTGAGATGAATTCACAGATCACAAAGAAGTTTCTCAGAATGTTTCTTTCTCATTTTAATCGGAGGATATTTCCATTGGCCCTATAGTCTTCAAAGGGATCCGAGTTATCAGTTCTCAGATTCCACAGAAATAAGGCTGGCAAACAGATCCAGGAAAATGTAGCTGTAAGTCTGTGAGTGGAAGTCACACATCACAAAGCAGTTTCTCAGAAAGCTTCTTTCCATTTTTTATGTGAGAATATTTTCTTTTTCACCATAGCCCTCTATGGGCTTCCTAATATCACCTTGTAAATTCCACAAGAACAGTCTTAGCAAATAGCTTCTTTAGGGGAAAGCTGTAACTCTGTGAGATTAATTCACAGAACACTAAGCAGTTTCTCAGAAAGCTTCCTTCCAGTTTTTATGTGAGGATATCTTCTTTTTCACCATAGCCTTCCATGGGCTAAAAAATATCACTTTGTATATTCCATAAGAACAGTCTTAGCGAACGGCTTCTAGAGGGGAAAGCTATAACTCAGTGAGATGAATTAACAGAAGACAAAGCAGTTCTCCAAAAGTTTGTTTCCAGTTATAATCTGAGGATATTTTTTTTTTCACCATAGCCCTCCTTGGGCTTCTAAATATCACTTTGAAAATTCCACAAGAACAGTCTTAGCGAAAGGCTTCTTGAGGGGAAAGCTGTAACTCTGTGGGATGAATTCACACATCACAAAGAAGTTTCTCAGAAAGCTTCTTTCTCATTTTTCTCGGGGAATATTTCCATTGGCCCTATAGTCTTCAAAGGGATCCGAATTATCAGTTCTCAGATTCCACAGAAAGAAGGCTAGCAAACAGCTCCTCGAAATACAGCTGTAACTCAGTGAGTGGTAGTCACACATCACAAAGCAGTTTCTCAGAAAACTTCTTTCCAGGTTTTATCTGAGGATATTTTCTTTTTCACCATTGCCCTCTATGGGTGTCCAAATATCACTTTGCAAATTCCACAAGAAATGCCTTAGCGAACGACTTCTTGAGGGGAAAGTTGTAATTCTGTGACATGAATTAACAGAACACAAAGCAGCTTCTCAGAAAGCTTCCTTCCAGTATTTATCTGAGGATATTTTCTTTTTCACCATAGCCCTCCATGGAATTCCAAATATCACTTTCCAAATTCCACAAGAACAGACTTAGCGAAAGGATCCTTGAGAGGAAAGCTGTAACTCTGTGAGATGAATTCACAGATCAGAAAGAAGTTTCTCAGAGAGCTTCTTCTCCTTTTTTTCGGAGGATATTTCCTTTTGCCCTGTAGTCTTCAAAGGGATCCGAATGATCAGTTCTAAGATTCCACAGAAATAAGGCTAGAAAACAGCTCCAAGAAATAATGCTGTAATTAAGTGAGTGGAAGTCCCACATCACACAGCAGTTTCTCAGGAAGCTTCTTTCCAGTTTTTATCTGAGGATATTTTCTTTTTCACCATAGCCCTCTATGGGCTTCCAAATATCACTTTGCAAATGACACAAGAACAGTCTTAGCGAACGGCATCTTGAGGGGAAAGATGTAACTCTGGAAGATGAATTAACAGAACACAAAGCTGTTTGTCAGAAATGTTCCTTCCACTTTTTATCTGAGGATATTTTCTTTTTCACCATAGCCCACCATGGACTTCCAAATATCATTTGCAATTTCCATAAAGTGGAATCAGTGAAAGGCTTCTTGAGGGGAAAACTGTAACTCTTTGAGATGAATTAACACATCACAAAGAATTTTCTCAGGAAGCTTCTTTCTCTTTTTTCTCTGAGGCTATTCCCTTTGTCCCTAAAAATTTCAAAGGGATCCGAAATATCAGTTGTCTGATTCCACAGAAATAATGTTAGCAAACAGCTTCATGAAATACAGCTGTAACTCAGTGAGTGGAACTCACACATCACAAAGCAGTTTCTCAAAAAGCCTCTTTCCAGTTTTTATCTGAGGATATATTCTTTTTCAACATAGCCTTCCATGGCCTTCCAAATATCACTTTGCAAATTCCACAAGAACAGTCTTAGTGAAAGGCTTCTTGAAGGGAAAGCTGTAACACTGTGCGAAGAATTCTCAGATCACAAAGAAGTTTCTCAGATAGCTTCTTTCTCATTTTTATCGAAGTATGTTTCCTTTGGCCCTATGGTATTCAAAGGGATCCGAAATATCAGTTCTCAGATTCCGCAGAAATAAGGCTAGCAAACAGATCCATGAAATACAGCTGTAACTCAGTGAGTGGAAGTCACAAATAACAAAGTATTTTCTCAGAAAGCTTCTTTAAAATTTTAATCTGAGGATATTTTCTTTTTCACCATAGCCCTCTATGGGCATCCAAGTATCACTTTGCAAATTCCACAAGAACAGTCTTAGCGAACGGCTTCTTGAGGGGAAAACTGGAAATCCATGAGGTGAATTAAGAGAACACAAAGCAGTTTCTCAGAAAGTTTCTTTCCAGTTTTTATCTGAGTATATTTTCTTTTTCTCCATAGCCCAACATGGGCTTCTAAATATCACTTTGCAAATTCCACAAGAACAGTCTTAGCAAACGGCTTCTTGAAGGGAAAGCTGTAACTCTGTGAGATGAATTCACAGATCACAAAGAAGGTTCTCAGAAAACGCCTTTCTCTTTTTTATCAGAGGATATTTCCTTATTCAATATAGTCTTCATTGGTATCTGAATTATCTGTTCTCAGATTCCACAGGAATAAGGCTAGCAAACAGCTCCACGAAATTCAGCTGTAACTCAGTGAGTGGAAGTCACACATCAGTAAGTAGTTTTTCAGAAAGCTTCTTTCCAGTTTTTCTCTGGGGATATTTTCTTTTTCACCATAGCCCTCTATGGCTTCCAAATATCACTTTGCAAATTGCACAAGAACAGTCTTAGCCAACGACTTCTTGAGGGGAAAGCTGTAACTCTGTGAGATGAATTAACAGAATACAAAGCAGTTCCTTAGAAAGCTTCTTTCAACTTTTTATCTGAGGATATTTTCTTTTTCGCCATAGCCCTCTTTGGGCTTCCAAATATCACATTGAAAATTGCACAAGAACAGTCTTAGCGAACGATTTCTTGAGGGGAAAGATGAAACTCTGTGAGACTAATTAACAGAACACAAAGTAGTTTCTCAGAAATCTTCTTTCCAGTTTTTATCTGAGGATATTATCTTTTTCACCATAGCGCTCCATGGGCTTCCAAATGCCACTTTCCAAATTCCACAAGAACAGTCTCAGCGAAAGGCTTCTTGAGGGGAAAGCTGGAACTCTGTGAGATGAATTCACAGATCACAAGGAAGTGTCTCAAAAGGCTTCTTTCTCATTTTTATCGGAAGGTATTTCCTTTGGCCCTATAGTCTTTAAATGGAACCGAAATATCAGTTCTCAGATTGCACAGAAATAAGGCTAGCAAACAGTTCCACGAAATAAAGCTGTAACTCAATGTGTGGAAGTCATACATCACAAAGCAGTTTCTCATAAATCTTCTTTCCAGTTTTTTTCTGAGGATATTTTCTTTTTCACCAAAGCCCTCTATGGGCTTCCTAGTATCACTGTGAAATTCCACAAGAACAGTCTTAGTGAAAGGCTTTTGAGGGGAAAGCTGTCACTCTGTGTGATTAATTCACAGATCACATGGAAGTTTCTCAGGAAGCTTCTTTCTCATTTTTAGCAGAGGATGTTTCCTATGCCCCTGTAGTCTTCAAAGGGATCCGAAATATCAGTTCTCAGATTCCACAGAAATAAGGCTAGCAAACAGCCCCACGAAATTAAACTGTAACTCAGTGAGTGGAAGTCACACATTACAAAGCAGTTTCTCAGAAAGCTTCTTTCCAGTTGTTATCTGAGTACATTTTCTTTTTCACGATAGCCCTCTGTTAGCTTCCAAATTTCACTTTTCAAATTCCACAAGAACCGCCTTAGTGAACGGCTTCTTGAGGGGAAAGCAGTAACACTGTGAGATGAATTAACATAACACAAACTAGTTTCTCAGAAAACTTCTTTCCAGTTTTTATCTGAGGATATTTTGTTTTTCACCATAGCCCTCCATGGGCTTCTAAATATCACTTTGCAAATTCCACAGGAAGAGTTTTAGCGAAAGGCTTCTTGAGGTGAAAGCTGTAACTCTGTGAAAAGCTTCTTTCTCATTTTTATTGGAGCATATTTCCTTTGGCCCTATACTCTTCAATGGGATCCGAAATATCAGTTCTTAGATTCCACAAAATAAGGCTAGCCAACAGCTGCACGAAATACTCTTGTAATCAGTGAGTGGAAGTCATACATCACAAAGCAGTTTTTGGGAAAGCTTCTTTCCAGTTTTTACCAGAGGATATTTTCTTTTTCAACATAGCCCACCATGGGCTTCCAAATATCTCTTTGCAAATTCCAGAAGAACAGTCTTAGCAAAAGGCTTTTTGAGGGGTAAGCTGTAATTCTGGGAGATGAATTCACAGATCACAGACAAGTTTCTCAGAATGCTTATTTCCAGTTTTTATCTGAGGATATTTTCTTTTTTACCACAGCCCTCGATGGGCTTCCAAATATCACTTTGCAAATTCCACAAAGTGAAATTAGCGAAAGCCTTCTTGAGGGGGAAACTGTCACTATTTGAGATGAATTCACACATCACAAAGAAGTTTCTCAGAGAGCTTCTTTCTCTTTTTTATCGGAGGATATCTCCTTTGTCCCTAAAAATTTCAAAGAGATCGGAAATATCAGTTCCCAGATTCCACAGAAATAATATAGCAAACAGCACCACGAAATACAGCTGTAACTCAGTGAGTGGAATTCACACATCACAAAGCAGTTTCTCAGAAAGCGTCTTTCCAGTTTTTATCAGAGTATATATTTTTTTTCACCATAGCCTTCTATGGGCTTCCAAATATCACTTTGCAAAATCCTCAAGAACAGTCTTAGCGAAACACTTCATGAGGGGAAATCTGTAACTCTGTGAGATGAATTAACAGACACAAAGATGTTTCTCAGTAAATTTCTTTCTCATTTTTAGCAGAGAATGTTTCCTTTGGCCCTATAGTCTTCAAAGGTATCCGAAATATCAGTTCTTAGATTGCACAGAAATAATGCTAACAAACAGCTCCACGAAATACAGCTGTAAATCAGTGAGTGGAAGCCACATATCACAAAGCAGTTTCTCAGAAATCTTCTTTCCATTTTATATCTGAGGATAATTTCTTTTTCACAGTAGTCCTCTATTGGCTTCTAAATATCACTTTGTAAATTCCACAAGAACATTCTTAGCGAACGGCTTCTTGAGTGGAAAGCTGTAACTCTGTGAGACGAATTAATAGAGCACAAAGTAGTTTCTCAGAAAACTTGTTTCCAGTTTTTATCTGATGATATTTTCTGTTTCACCATAGCCCTCCATGGGCTTCCAAATATCACTTTGCAAATTCCACAAGAACATTCTTAGCGAACGGCTTCTTGGGGGGAAAGCTGTAAATCTGTGAGACGAATTAATATATCTCAAAGTAGTTTCTCAGAAAACTTGTTTCCAGTTTTTATCTGATGATATTTTCTTTTTCAAAATTGCCCACCTTGGCCTTCCAAGTATCACTAGGAAAATTCTACAAGAACAGTCTTACCGAACGGCTTCTTGAGGGGAAAACTGTAACTCCATGAGATCAATTTATAGAACACAAAGCAGTTTCTCAGAAAGCTTCTTTCCAATTTTAATCTGAGGATTTTTTCTTTTTCACCCTAGCTCTCCATGAGCTTCGAAGTCTCACTTTGCAAATGCCACAAGAACAGTCTTAGTGAAAGGCTTCCTGAATGGAAAGCTGTAACTCTGTGAGATGAATTAACAGAAAACAAAACAGTTTATTAGAAAGCTTCTTTCCAGTTTTTATCCAAGGATATTTTCTTTTTCAACGTAGCCCACCATGGATTTCCAAATATCATTTGCAATTTCCATAAAGTGGAATCAGTGAAAGGCTTCTTGAGGGGAAAACTGTAACTCTTTGAGATGAATTAACACAACACAAAGAAGTTTCTCAGAAAGCTTCTTTCTCTTTTTTCTCTGAGGCTAATCCCTTTGGCCCTAAAAATTTCAAAGGGATCCGAAATATCAGTTCTCTGATTCCACAGAAATAATGTTGGCAAACAGCTCCATGAAATACAGCTGTAACTCAGTGAGTGGAACTCACACATCACAAAGCAGTTTCTCAAGAATCCTCTTTCCAGTTTTTATCTGAGGATATATTCTTTTTCTCCATAGCCTTCTATGGGCTTCCAAATATCACTTTGCAAATTCCACAAGAACAGTCTTAGTGAAAGGCTTCTTGAGGGGAAAGCTGTAACTCTGTGTGATGAATTCTCAGATCACAAAGAAGTTTCTCAGGTAACTACTTTCTCATTTTTATCGAAGGATATTTCCTTTGGCCATATAGTGTTCAAAAGGATCCGAAATATCAGTTCTCAGATTCCGCAGAAATAAGGCTAGCAAACAGTTCCATGAAATACAGCTGTAACTCAGTGAGTGGAAGTCACAAATAACAAAGTATTTTCTCAGAAAGCTTCTTTAAAGTTTTAATCTGATGATATTTTCTTTTTCACCATAGCCCTCTATGGGCATCCAAGTATCACTTTGCAAATTCCACAAGAACAGTCTTAGCGAACGATTTCTTGAGGGGAAAGCTGGAACTCCATGAGGTGAATTAACAGAACACAAAGCAGTTTCTCAGAAAGCTTCTTTCCAGTTTTTATCTGAGCATATTTTCTTTTTCTCCATAGCCCAACATGGGCTTCTAAATATCACTTAGCAAATTCCACAAGAACAGTCTTAGTGAACGGCTTCTTGAAGGGAAAGCTGTAACTCTGTGAGATGAATTCACAGATCACAAAGAAGTTTCTCAGAAAGCGCCTTTCTCTTTTTTATTGGAGGATATTTCCTTTGGCCCTATAGTCTTCAAAGGGATCCGAAATATCTGTTCTCAGATTCCACAGAAATAAGGCTAGCAAACAGCTCCACGAAATACAGCTGTAACTCAGTGAGTGGAAGTCACACATCAGTAAGTAGTTTTTCAGAAAGCTTCTTTCCAGTTTTTATCCGAGGATATTTTCTTTTTCACCATAGCCCTCTATGGGCTTCCAAATATCACTTTGCAAATTGCACAAGAACAGTCTTAGCCAACGACTTCTTGAGGGGAAAGCTGTAACTCTGTGAGATGAATTAACAGAATACAAAGCAGTTCCTTAGAAAGCTTCTTTCAACTTTTTATCTGAGGATATTTTCTTTTTTGCCATAGCCCTCTTTGGGCTTCCAAATATCATATTGCAAATTCCACAAGAACAGTCTTAGCGAACGACTTCTTGAGGGGAAAGATGCAACTCTGTGAGATGAATTAACAGAACACAAGCAGTTTCTCAGATAGCTTCTTTCCAGTTTTTATCTGAGGATATTATCTTTTTCACCATAGCGCTCCATGGGCTTCCAAATACCACTTTCCAAATTCCACAAGAACAGTCTCATCGACAGGCTTCTTGAGGGGAAAGCTGTAACTCTCTGTGATGTATTCACAGATCACAAGGAAGTTTCTCAAAAGGCTTCTTTCTCATTTTTATCAGAGGGTATTTCCTTTGGCACTATAGTCTTCAAATGGAACCGAAATATCAGTTCTCAGATTCCACAGAAATAAGGCTAGCAAACAGGTCTATGAAATACAGCTGTTACTCAGTGAGTGGAAGTCACACATCACAAAGCAGTTTCTCAGAAAGCTTCTTTCTAGTTTTTCTCTGAGAATATTTTCTTTTCCACCATCGCCCTCAATGGGCTTCCATGTATCACTTTGCAAATTCCTCAAGAGCAGTCTTAGCGAACGGCTTCTTAAGGGGAAGCTGTAACTCTGAGATGAATTCACAGATCACAAAGAAGTTTCTCTGAAAGCTTCTTTCTCATTTTTTTTCGAAGATATTTCCCTTGGCCCTGTAGTCTTCAAGGGATCTGAAATATTAGCTCTCAGATTTCACAGATGTAAGGCTAGCAAACAGATGCAAGAAATACATCTGTAATTCAGTGAGAAGCAGTAACACATCAGATAGCAGTTTCTCAGAAAGCTTCCTTCCAGTTTTCATCTGAGGATATATTTTTTTTCACCATAACCCTCCATGGGCTTCGAAATATCACTTTGCACATTCTACTAGAACAGTCTTAAAGATCGGCTTCTAGGGTGAAAGCTGTATCTCTGTGAGATGAATTCACAGATCACAAAGAAGTTTCTCAGTAACCTTCTTTCTCATTTTTATCGAAGGATATTTCCTTTGGCCCTATAGTCTTCTAAGGAATTCTTAATATCAGTTCCCATATTCCAAGGTAATAAGGCTAGCAAACAGCTCCACGAAATATATCTGTAACTCAGTGTGTGGACGTCACACATGACAAAGCAGTTTCTCAAGAAAGTTCTTTCCAGTTTTTCTCTGAGGATATTTTCTTTTTCACCATAGCCGTCCATGGGCTTCCAAATATCATTATGAAAATTCAACAAGAACAATCTCAGCGAACGGCTTCCTGAGGGGAAAACTGTAACTCTGCGTTATGAATTCACCAATCACAAAGAAGTTTCTCAGAAAGCTTCTTTCTCATTTTTATCGGAGGATATTTCCTTTGGCCTTATAGTATTCAAGAATGTGAAATATCAGTTTTCAGACACCTCAGAAACAGAGCTAGCAAACATATCCACGAAATACACGTGTAACTCAGTGAGTGGAAGCCACACATCACAAAGCACTTTCTCAGAAAGCTTCTTTCCAGTTTTTATCTGAAGATATTTTCTTTTTCACCATAGCCATCCATGGGCTTCCAAATATCACTTTGCAAATTCCACAAGAACAGTCTTAGCGAAAGGCTTCTTGAGGGGAAAGCTATAACTCTGTGAGATGTTTTCACAGAATACAAAGAACTTTCTCAGAAAGCTTCTTTCTCTTTGTTATCGGAGGATATTTCCTTTGGCGCTGTAGCCTTCAAAGGGTTCCAAAATATCTGTTCTCAGTTTCCACAGAGATAAGGCTAGCAAAGAGATCCACGAAATACAGATGTAACTCTGTGAGTGGAAGTGACACATCACAAAGCAGTGTTTCAGAAAGCTTCTTTTCAGTTTTTCTCTGGGGATATTTCCTTTTTCACCATAGCCCTCTAAGGCTTGCAAATATCACTTTGTGAATTCCATAAGAACATTCTTATAAAACGGCTTCTTGAGGGGAAAGCTGTAACTCTGTGTGATGAATTCATAGATCACAAAGAAGTTTCTCATAAAGTTTCTTTCTCATTTCATCGGAGGATATTTTCTTTGTACCTATACTCTTCAAGGGATCCAAAATATCAGTTCTCAGAATCTACAGAAACAGGGCTAGCAAACGGCTCTAGGAAATACAGCAGTAACTCAGTGAGTGGAAGTCACACATCACAAAGCAGTTTCTCAGAAAGCTTTTTTCCAGTTTTTCTCTGAGGATATTTTCTTTTTCACCATAACCCTCCATGGGCTTCCAAATATCATATTGCAAATTGCACAAGAACAGGCTTAGCGAAAAGCTTCTTGAGGGGAAAGCTGCAACTCTGTGAGATGAATTCTCATATCACAAACATATTTCTCAGAAAGGTTCCTTCACTTTTTATTGGAAGATATTTCCTTTGGTCCTGTACTATACAAAGGAATCCGAAATTTTAGTTCTGAGATTCCACAGAAACAGGGCTAGCAAACGGGTCCACGAAATACAGCTGTAACTCAGTGAGTGGAAGTCATACACTGGAGAATGGTTTCTCAGACAGCTTCCTTCCAGTTTTTATCTGAGGATATTTTCTTTTTCACCAAAGCCCTACATGGGCTTCTAAATATCACTTTGCAAATTCCACAAGAACAGTCTTAGCAATCGGTTCTTTAGGGGAAAGCTGTAACTCTGTGTGATGAATTCACATATCACAAAGAAGTTTCTTAGAAAACTTGTTTCTCATTTCTATCGGAAGATATGTGCTATGGCCCTATAGTCTTCCAAGGGATCCGAAATATCAGTTCTCAGATTCCACAGAAACAGGGCTAGCAACAGTTTCCATGAAATACAGCTGTAACTCAGTGAGTGGAAGTCACACATCACAAAGCAGTTTGAAAATTCCAGAAGAACACTCTTAGCAAACGGCTTCTTGAGGGGAAAGCTGTAACTCTGTGTGATGAATTCATGGATCACAAAGAAGTTTCTCAGAAACGTTTTTTCTCGTTTTCATTGGAGGATATTTCCTTTGTCCCTATGCTCTTCAAGGGATCCGAAATATCAGTTCTCAGATTCCACAGAAACAGCACTAGCAAACATCTCCACGAAATTCAGCTGTAACTAGGTGAGTGGAAATCACACATCACAAAGCAGTTTCTCAGAAAACTTCTTTCCAATTTTTATCTGAGGATATTTTCTTTTTCACCCTAGGCCTCCATAGACTTCTAAATATCACTTTGCAAATTCCACAGGAAAAGTCTTAGCGAACGCCTTCTTGAGAGGAAAGCGGTAACTCTGTGTGATGAATTCACAGTTCTCAAAGAAGTTTCTCAGAAAGCTTCCTTCACTTTTTTATCGGAGGATATTTCCGTTGCTCCTATGCTCTTCAATGGAATCCGAAATATCAGTTCTGAGCTTTCATAGAAACAGGACTCTTCTTGAAGAGAAAGCTGTAACTCTGTGAGATGAATTCACAGACCACAAAGAAGATTCTCAGAAGGCTTCTTTCTCTTTTTTATCGGAGAATATTTCCTTTGGCCCTATAGTCTTCCAAGGGATCTGAAATATCAGTTCTCAGATTCCAGAGAAATAAGGCTAGCAAACAGCTCCACGAAATACAGCTGGAACTCAGTGAGTGGAAGTCAAATATCGCAAAGCAATTTCCATTTTTTATCTGAGGATATTTTCTTTTTCACCATAGCCTTCCATGGGCTTAAAAATACCACTTTGCAAATTCCACATGAACTGACTTAGGGAACAGCTTCTTGAGGGGAAAGCTGTAACTCTGTGTGATGAATTCACAGATCACAAAGAAGTTTCTCAGAAAACTTCCTTCTCTTTTTTTCGGAGGATATTTCTTTTGGCCCTATAGTCTTCAAAGGGATCCGGAATATCAGTTCTCATATTCCACAGAAACAGAGCTAGCAAACAGCTCTACGAAATATAGCTGTAACTCAGTGAGTGGAAGTCACACATCACAAAGCAGTTTCTCAGAAAGCTTCATTCCAGTTTTTATCTGACGATTTTTTCTTTTTCACGATATCCCTCCATGGGCTTCCAAACATCACTTTGGAAATTCCACAGGAACAGTCTTAGTGCACGGCTGCTTGAGAGGAAAGCTGTATCTCTGTGAGATGAATTCACATTTTACAGAGATGTTTCTCAGAAAGCTTCTTTCTCATTTTTATCAGAGGATATTTCTTTGACCCTATAGACTTCAAAGGAAACCAAAATATCAGTTCTCAGATTCCACAGCAGCAGGGCTAGCAAATGGCTCCATGAAATACAGTGTAACGCAGTGAGTGGAAGTCATATTCACAAAACTGTTTCTCCGAAAGCTTCTTTCCAGTTTTTATCTATTTATTTTCTTATTCACCAATGCCCTCCATTGTCTTCCAAATATCACTTTGAAAATTCCACAAGAACAGTCTTAGCAAACGGCTCCTTGAGCAGAATGCTGAATTCCACAAGAACAGTCTTACCAAAAGACTTCTTTAGGGGAAAGATGTAACTCTGTGAGATGAATTCATAGATCACAAAGAAGTATCTCAGAAGGCTTCTTTACATTTTTATCAGAGGATATTTCCTATGGCCCTGTAGTCTTCAAAGGGATCCGAAATATCAGTTCTGAGATTCCACAGAAACATGTCTAGGAAACGGCTCCATGAAATACAGCTGTAACTCAGTGAGTGGAAGTCACACATCCCAAAGCAGGTTCTCACAAATCTTCTTCACCGTTTTTATCTGAGTATATTTAGTTTTTCACTATAGCCCTCAATGAGCTCCCAAATATCAATTTTCATAATCCCCAAATCACTGTTAGCAAACTGCTTCGAGAAGACAAAGTTGTAACTCGGTGAGATGAATTCACATATCACAAAGATGTTTCTCACAAAGCTCTTTCTTGTTTTTATTTGAGGATATTTCCTTTGTCACCGTAAGCTTCATTGCGCTATGAAATATCCGAATGCAGATTTCATGAACACAGTGTTAGCTAACGGATCAATGAAAAGGAAAGTGTAACTCTATGAGTTGCAATCACAGGTCACAGTATAGTTTCTCAGAACGCTTCTTTCAAGTTTTTATCTGAGGATATTTTCCTTTTCACCATAGCCCTCCATGGGCTTCCAAATATCACTTTGTAAATTCCACAAAAACAGTCTTAGCGAACGGCTTCTTGAGTGGAAAGCTGTAACTCTGCAAGATGAATTCACAGATCACAAAGAAGTTTCTAAGAAAGCTTCTTTCTCATATTGATTGGAGGATATTTCCTTGGACCCTATAGTTTTCAAAGGGATCCTAAATATCAGTTCTCAGATTCCACAGAAACAGGGCTAGCAAAAGGCTCCAGAAAAACATCTGTAAATCTGTGAGTGGAAGTCACACGTCACAAAGCAGTTTCTTCGAAAGCTTCTTTCCCGTTTTTATCTGAGTATATTTTCTTTTTCACCATAGGCCTCGTTGGGCTTCCACATATCACTTTGCAAATTCCACAAAAACAGTATTAGCAATTGGCTTCCTGAAGGGAAAGATGTATCTCAGTGAGATGAATTCACAGATCACAAAGAAGTTTCTCAGAAAGATTTTTTCTCATTTTTATTCAGAGGATATTTCCTTTCACCCTATGGTCTTCAAAGGGATCTGAAATATCAGTTCTCAGATTCCACAGAAACAGGGCTAGCAAACGACTCCATGAAATACAGTTGTAAATCTGTGAGTGGAAGTCACACATCTCAAAGCAGTTTCTCAGAAATCTTCCTTCCAGTTTTTATGTGAGGATATTTTCTTTTTCATCATAGCCCTCCATGGGCTTCCAAATATCACTTTGCAAATTCCATAAAAACAGTCGTAGCGCATGGCTTCTTGAGGGGAAAGCTGTATCTCTGTGAGATGAGTTCACAGATCACAAAGATGTTTCTCAGAAAGCTTCTTTCTCATTTATATTGGAGGATATTTCCTTTGGCCTTATAGACTTCAAAGGGATCTGAACTATCAGTTTTCAGATTCCACAGAAACAGGGCTAGCAAACAGCTCCAGGAAATACAGCTGTAACTCAGTGAGTAGAAGTCACACATCACGAAGCAGTTTCTCAGAAAGCCTATTTCCAGTTTTTATCTGAGGATAATTTCTTTTTCAGAATAGCCCTTTATTGGCTCCCAAATATCGCTTTGCAAAGTCTATAAGAACAATCTTAGCGAAAGGCTTCTTGAGGGGAAATATGTAACTCTCTGAGATGAATTCACAGATCACAAAGAAGTTTCTCAGAAAACTTCTTTCTCATATTTATCAGAGGATATTTCCTTTGGCCCTATAGTCTTCAAAGAGATCTGAAATATCAGTTCTCAGATTCCCCAGAAACAGGACTAGCAAACAACTCCACGAAATACAGCTGTAACTCAGGGAGTTGAATTCACACATCGCAAAGCAGTTTCTCAGAAAGCTTTTTTCTACTTTTTACCTGAAGATATTTTCCTTGTCACCGAAAGCTTTTTTGGGCAAGGAAATATCACAGTACAGATTTGAAGATAACTGTGTTAGCAAACTGATGAATGAACAGAAAAGTGTAACTCTGTGGGTTGCATTCACCCCTTACAATGTAGTTTCTCAGAATGCCTCTTTTCAGTTTTTATCTGAAGATATTTCCTTTTTCACTGTAGCCATCAAAGGACATCCAATAGCTGATTCCACGAGAAGTGTGTGAGCAAAGAGCTATATGAACATAAAGGTGGAACTCTGTGAGATGAACTCAGAGATGAGAAAGACATTTCTCAGAAATCTTCTTTCTCGTTTTTATCTGGCGATATTTCCTTTGGCTGTATACTCCGCCAAGCGATCAGAAATATCGGTTCTCAGATTCAACAAAAACTAGTCTAACAAACAGCTCCATGAAATACAGCTGTAACTCAGTGCGTTGAATTCACACATCACAAAGCAGTTTCTCAGAAAGCTTCTTTCTACTTTTTATCTGAAGATATTTTCTTTATCACTGTAAGCTTCATTGGGCGAAGATATATCCCACTGCATATTTCAAGAAAACTGTGTTAGCAAACTGATCAATGAACAGAAAATGGTACCTCTGTGACTTACATTCACAGGTATCAATTCTGTTTCTCAGAACGCTTCTTTTCAGTTTTTTCTGAAGATATATCTTTTTTCACTGCAGCCGTCAATGTGCTCAAAATATCACTTAGCAGACTCTACCAGAAGAGTGTTAGCAAACAGCTACATGAACAGAAACATGGACTTTTGTGAAATGAACTCAGAGATCAGAAAGGCATTTCTCAGAAATTTTCATTCTCGTTTTTATCTGGGGATATTTCTTTTGGCTGTATACTCCTCCAAGCGATCCGAAATATCGGTTTTCAGATTCAACAAAAACTGTTCTAGCAATCAGCTCCATGAAATACAGCTGTAACTTAGTGAGTTGAATTCACACTTCATAAAGCAGTTTCTCAGAAAGCCTCTTTCTAGTGTGTACCTGAAGATATTTCCTTTGTCACCATAAGCTTCATAGGGCAAGGAAATATCCTACTGCAGATTTCAAGAAAACTGTGTTAGCAAACTGATCAATTAACAGAATAGTGTAACTCTATGAGTTGCCTTCACACGTCACAATGTAGTTTCTCAGAATGCTTCTTTTCAGTTTTTATCTGAAGATATTTCCTTTTTCACTGTAGCCCTCAATACACTCCCAAATTTCACTTAGCAGATTCCACGAGGAGAGTGTTAGCAAACAGCTATGTGAACAGAAATGTTGAACTCCGTGAGGTGAACTCAGAGTTCAGAGAGTCATTTCTCAGATATCTTCTTTCTTGTTTTGATCTGGTGACATTTCCTTTGGCTGTATACTCCTCCAAGCAATCCGAAATATCCATTCTCAGATTCATCAAAACCTGGACTACGAGACAGCTCCACGTAACACAGCTGTAACACAGTGAGTTGAATTCACACATCAAAAAGCAGTTTCTCAGAAAGCTTCTTTGTACTTTTTATCTGAAGATATTTCCTTTGTCACCGTTAGCTTCATTGGGCAAAGAAATATCCTGCTGCAGATTTCAAGGAAACTGTGTTAGCAAACTGATCAATGAACGGAAAATTGCAACTCTGTGTGTTGCATTCACATGTCACAATGCAGTTTCTCCGAACGCTTCTTTTCAGTTTTTATCTGAAGATATTACCTTTTTCACTGTAGGGGTCAATGCACTCCCAAATATCACTTAGCAGATTCCAAGAGAAGACTGCGAGCAAAGAGCTACATGAACAGAAAGGTGGAACTCTGTGAGATGAACTGAGAGATCAGAAAGTAATTTCTCAGAAATCTTCTTTTTCGTTTTTATCTGGTGATATTTCCTTTGGCTGTATACTCCTCCAAGTGATCCGAAATATTGGTTTTTGGATTCAACAAAAACCGGACTAGCAAACACCTCCAGGAAATACAGCTTTAACCCAGTGAGTTGAATTCACACATCAGAAAGCAGTTTCTCAAAAAGCCTCTATGTACATTTTACTGAAGATATTTCCTTCTTCACTGTAAGATATTTCCTTCTTCACTGTAAGATATTCCCTTCTTCATTGGGCAAAGAAATATCCCAAAGCAGATTTCAAGAAAACTGTGTTAGCAAACTGATGAATGAAAAGAAATGTGTAACTCTGGAAGTTGCATTCACATGTCACATTGCAGTTTCTCAGAATGCTTCTTTTCAGTTTTTATCTGAAGATATTTCCTTTTTCACTGTAGCCCTCAATGCGCTCCCAAATATCACTTAGCAGATACAACGTGAAAAGTGTTAGCAAACAGCTACACAGACAGAAAGGTGGAACTCTGTGAGATGAATTCACAAGTCACACAGAAGTTTCTCAGAATGCTTCTTTTCAGTTTTTATCTTAAGATATTTCCTTTTTCTCTGTAACCCTCAATGCGGTCCCAAATATCACTTTGCAGATTCCACGAGAAGAGTGTTAGCAAACAGCTACAAGAACTGAAAACTGGAACTCTGTGAGATGAACTCAGAGATCAGAAAGTCATTTCTCAGAAATCTTCTTTCTCGTTTTTATCTGGGGATTTTTCCTTTGGCTGTATACTCCTCCTAGCGATCCGAAATATCAGTTCTCAGATTCAACAAAGACTGGACTAGGCAGGACCAGATAAAATACAGCTGTAACTCAGTGAGTTGAATTCACACATCACAAAGCAGTTTCTTAGAAAGCTTCTTTCTACTTTTTATCTGAAGATATTTCCCTTGTCACCATAATCTTCAAGAAAACTGTGTTAGCAAAGTGATCAATGAACAGAAAACTGTAACTCTGTGAGTTGCATTCACACGTCATAATGCAGTTTCTCAGAACGCTTCTTTTCACTTTTTATCTGAAGATATTTCCTTTTTCACTGTAGCCATCAATGTGCTCCCAAATATTACTTAGCAGATTCCACGAGAAGAGTGTTATTAAACAGCTATGTGAACAGAAAGGTGAAAATCTGTGAGATGAACTCAGAGATCAGAAAGACATTTCTCAGAAATCTTCTTTCTCGTTTTTATCTGGGGATATTTCCTTTGGCTGTATACTCCTCCTAGCGATCCGAAATATCAGTTCTCAGATTCAACAAAAACTGGACTAGCAAACATCTCCATGAAATACAGCTGTAACTCAGTGAGTTGAATTCACACATCACAAAGCAGTTTCTCAGAAAGCTTCTTTCTACTTTTCATCTGAAGATATTTCCTTTGTCACTGTAAGCTTCATTGGGCAAAGAAATATCCCAAAGCAGATTTCAAGAAAACTGTATTAGTAAACTGATCAATGAACAGAAAAGTGTAACACTGGATGTTGCATTCACACGTCACAACGAAGTTTCTCAGAACGCTTCTTTTCAGTTTTTATCTGAGGATATTTCCTTTTTTACTGAAGCCCTCAATGCACTCCCCAATATCACTTAGCAGATAACACGAGAAGAGTGTTAGCAAACAGCTACATGAACAGAAAGGTGGAACTCTGTGAGATGAATGCACAGGTCACATAGAAGTTTCTCAGGATGCCTCCTTTCAGTTTTTATCTGAAGATATTTCCTTTTTCACTGTAAACCTCATTGCGTCCCAAAATATCACTTAGCAGATTCTACGAGAACAGTGTTAGCAAACAGCTACATGAACAGAAAGGTGGAACTCTGTGAGATGATCCTAGAGGTCAGAAAGGCATTTCTTACAAATCTTCTTTCTCGTTTTTATCTGGGGATATTTCCTTTGCCTCTATACTCCTCCAAGCGATCCGAAATATCGTTTCTCAGATTCAACAAAAACTGGACTAGCAAACAGCTCAATGAAATATATCTGTAACTCACATAGTTGAATTCACACATCACAAAGCAGTTTCTCAGAAAGCTTCTTTCTACTTTTTATCTGAAGATATTTCCTTTGTCACTGTAAGTTTCATTGGGCAAAGTAATATCCCACTGCAGATTTCAAGAAAACTGTGTTAGCAAACGATCAATGAACAGAAAAGTGTAACTGTGGAAGATGCATTCACACTTCACAATGGTGTTTCTCAGAAAGCTTCTTTTCACTTTTTATCTGAAGATATTTCCATTTTCACTGTAGCCATCAATGAGCACCCAAATATCACTTAGCAGATTCCATGAGAAGAATGTTAGCAAACAGCTACATGAACAGAAATGTGGAACTTTGTGAGATAAATGCGCAGGTCCCATAGAAGTTTCTCAAAATGCTTCCTTTCAGTTTTTATCTGAAGATATTTCCTTTTTCACTATAACCCTAAATGCTCTCCAAAATATCACGTTGCATATTCTACGAGAAGACTGTTAGCAAACAGCTACATGAACCCAAAGGTGGAATTCTGTGGGATGAACTCAAAGATCAGAAAGTCATTTATCAGAGGTCTTCTTTCTCATTGTTATCTGGGGATATTTCCTTTGTCTGTGTACTCCTCCAAGCGATCCGATATATCGGTTCTCAGATTCAACAAACAGTGAACTAGCAAACAGCTCCATGAAATACAGCTGTAACTCAGTGAGATTAATTCACACATCACAAAGCAGTTTCTCAGAAAGATTCTTTCTACTTTTTATCTGAAGATATTTCCTTTGTCACTGTAAGCTTCATTGGGCAAAGAAATATCCCACTGCAGATTTCAAGAAAACCTAGTTTGCAAACTGATCAATGAACCGAAAAGTGTAACACATGAGTGTGGCATTCACATGTCACATTGCAGTTTCTCAGAATGCTCCTTTTCACTTTTTATCTGAAGATATTTCCTTTTTCACTGTAGCCCTCTATGTGCTCCCAAATATCACTTAGCAGATACCACGAGAAAAGTGTTAGCAATCAGCTATATGTACAGAAAGGTGGAACTCTGTGAGATGAATGCACAGGTCACATAGAAGTTTCTCAGAATGCTTCCTTTCACTTTTTATCTGAAGATATTTCCTTTTTCTCTGTAACCCTCAAACCGTCGAAATATCACTTTGCAGATTCCACGAGAAGAGTGTTAGCAAACAGCTACATGAACAGAAAGGTGGAACTCTGTGAGATGAATTCAGAGATCAGAAAGTGATTTCTCAGAAATCTCCTTTCTCGTTTTTATCTGGGGATATTTCCTTTGGCTGTATACTCCTCCAACTGATCTGAAATATCGGTTCTCAGATTCAACAAAAATTGGACTAGCAAACAGCTCCAAGATATACAGCTGTAACTCAGTGAGTTGAATTCTCACTTCACAAAGCAGTTTCTCAGAAAGTTTCTTTCTACTTTCTATCTAAAGATATTTCCTTTGTCACCATAAGCTTCACTGGGCAAAGAAATATCCCACTGCAGATTTCAAGAAACCTGTGTTAGCAAACTGATCAATGAACAGAAAAGTGTGACTCTGGAAGTGGCATTCACACGTCATAATGCAGTTTCTCAGAATGCTTCTTTTCACTTTTTATCTGAAGTTATTTCCTTTTTCACTGTAGCCCTCTATGTGCTACCAAATATCAGTGAGCAAATACCACGAGAAAAGTGTTAGCACATAGTTACATGAACAGAAAGGTGGAACTCTGTGAGATGAATGCACATGTCACATAGAAGTTTGTCAGAATGCTTCCTTACAGTTCTTTTCTGAAGATATTTCCTTTTTCACTGTAGCCCTCAATGCATTCCCAAATATCACTTTACAGATTCCACGAGAAGAGTGTTAGCAAACAGCTACATGACAGATAGGTGGAACTCTGTGAGATAAACTCAGAGATCAGAAAGACATTTCTCAGAAATCTTCTTTCTCGTTTTTATCTGGCGATATTTCCTTTGGCTGTATACTCCTCCAAGTGATCCGAAATATCGGTTTTCAGATTCAACAAAAACTGGAATAGCAAACAGCTCCATGAAATACAGCTATAACTCAGTGAGTTGAATTCACACATCACAAAGCAGTTTCTCAGAAATCCTCTTTCTACTTTTTATATGAAGATATTTCCTTTGTCACTGTAAGCTTCATTGGGCAAAGAAATATCGCACTGCAGATTTCAAAAAAACTGTGTTAGCAAACTGATCAATGAACAGAAAAGGGCAACTCTGTGAGGTGCATTCACATGTCACAAATCAGTTTTTCAGAACGCTTCTTTTCTGTTTTTATCTGAAGATATTTCCTTTTTCACTGTATCCCTCAGTACGCTCCCAAATATCACTTAGTAGATTCCACGAGAAGAGTGTTACCAAACAGCTACATGAGCAGAAAGGTGGAAGTCTGTAATATGAATGCACAGGTCACATAGAAGTTTCTCAGAATGCTTCCTTTCACATTTTATCTGAAGATATTTCCTTTTTCTCTGTAACCCTCCATGTGGTCCCAAATATCACTTTGCAGATTCCACGAGAAGAGTGTTCGCAAACAGCTACGTGAACAGAAAGGTGGAACTCTGTGAGATGAATTCAGAGATCAGAAAGATATTTGTCACAAATCTACTTTCTCGTTTTTATCTGGGGATATTTCCTTTGGCTGTATACTCCTCCAAGCGATCTGAAATATTGGTTCTCAGATTCAACAAAAAGTGGACTAGCAAACAGCTCCATGAAATACTGCTGTACTCAGTGAGTTGAATTCACACATCACTAAGCAGTTTCTCAGAAAGCTTCTTTCTACTTTTTATCTGAAGATATTTCCTTTGTCACCATTAGCTTCATTGGGCAAAGTAATATCCCACTGAAGATTTCAAAAGAACTGTGTTAGCAAACTAATCAATGAACAGAAAAGCACAACTCTCTGAGTTGCATTCACACGTCACAATGCAGTTTCTCAGAATGCTTCTTTTCACTTTTTATCTGAAGATATTTCCGTTTTCACTGTAGCCGTCAATGCGCTCCCAAATATCACTTAGCAGATTCCACGAGAAGAGTTTAGCAAACAGCTACATGAACAGAAAGGTGGAACTCTGTGAAATGAATGTACAGGTCATATAGACGTTTCTCAGAACACTTCCTTTCAGTTTTTATCTAAAGATATTTCCATTTTCACTGTATCCTTCAAAGTGCTCCCAAATATCACTTTGCAGATTCCACTAGAAAAGTGTTAGCAAATAGCTACATGAAAAAAAAAAAGGTAGAAATCTGTGAGATGAACTCAGAGATCAAAAAGACATTTTCTCAGAAATTTTCTTTCTCGTTTTTATCTGGGGATATTTCCTTTGCCTCTATACTCCTCCAGGCTATCCGAAATATCGGTTCTCAGATTCAACAAACACTGGACTAGAAAAAACAGCTCCATGAAATACTACTGTAACTCAGTGAGTTGAATTCACACATCACAAAGCAGTTTCTCAGAAAGCTTCTTTCTACTTTTTCTCTGAAGATAATTCCTTTGACACCGTTAGCTTCATTTGGCAAAGAAATATCCCAAAGCAGATCAAGAAAACTGTGTTAGTAAACTGATCAATGAACAGAAAATTGCAACTCTGTGTGTTGTATTCACATGTCACAATGCAGTTTCTCAGAACGCTTGTTTCCAGTTTTTATCTGCAGATATTTCCTTTTTCACTGCAGCCGTCAATGCGCTCCCAAATATCACTTAGCAGATTCCACGATAAGAGTTTTATGAAACAGCCACATGAACAGACAGGTGGAACTCTGTGAGATGAATGATCAGGTCACATAGAAGTTTCTCAGAATGCTTCCTTTCAGTTTTTTTCTGAAGATATTTCCTTTTTCACTGTATCCCTCAATGCGCTCCCAAATATCACTTTGCAGATTCCACGAGAAGAGTGTTAACAAACAGCTATATGAACAGAAAGATGGAACTCTGTGAGATGAACTCAGAGATCAGAAAGACATTTCTCAGAAATCTTCTTTCTCGTTTTTTACTGGGGATATTTCCTCTGGCTGTATACTCCTCCAAGCGATCTGAAATATCGGTTCTCAGATTCAACAAAAACTGGACTAGCAAACAGCTCCAGGAAATACAGCTGTAACTCAGTGAGTTGAATTCACACATCACAAAGCAGTTTCTCAGAGAGCTTCTTTCTACTTTTTATCTGAGGATATTTCCTTTGTCACCATAAGCTTCATTGGGCAAAGAAATATCCCAAAGCAGATTTCAAGAAAACTGTGTAACAAACTGATCAATGAAGAGAAAAGTGCAACTTTGTGTGTTACATTCACTTGTCACAATGCAGTTTCTCAGAATGCTTCTTTCCAGTTTTTATCTGAATATATTTAATTTTTCACTATAGCCATCAATGCGCTCCCAAATATCACTTAGCAGATTCCACGTGAAGAGTGTTATCAAACAGCTACATGAACAGAAAGGTGGAACTCTGTGAGATGAATGCACAGGTCACATAGAAGTTTCTCAGAACGCTTCCTTTCATTTTTTATCTAAAGATATTTTCTTTTTCACTGCATCCCTCAATGCGCTCCCAAATATCACTTTGCAGATTCCACGAGAAGAGTGGGTTTTTTTTGTTTGTTTTTTTGTTTTTTTGTGAGATGGAGTGTTGTTCTGTCACCCAGGCTGGAGTGCAGTGGCACGAATCAGCTCACTGCAAGCTCCACTTCCCGTGTTCCTGCCATTCTCCTTCCTCAGTCTCCCGAGTAGCTGGGACTACAGGCTCCCCCCACCTCGCCCGGCTAATTTTTTGTATTTTTAGTAGAGACGGGGTTTCACTGCATTACCTAGTATGGTCTCGATCTCCTGACCTTGTGATCCGCCCACCTCGGCCTCCCAAAGTGCTGGGATTACAGGCTTGAGCCACCGTGCCCGGCTGAGAAGAATGTTAACAAACACCTACACGAACAGAAAGGTGGATCTCTGTGAGATGAATGCACAGGTCACAGAGAAGTTTCTCTCAACCCTTCCTTTCAGTTTTTAACTGAAGATATTTCCTTTTTCACTGTAGCCCTCAATGTGCTCAAAAATATCACTTAGCAGATACCACGAGAAAACTTTTAGTGAACAGCTACATGAATCGAAAGTTGGAACTCTGTGAGATGAATGCAGAGGTCACATAGAATTTTTTCAGAATGCTTCCTATCAGTTTTTATCTGAAGATATTTCCTTTTTCACTGTCACCCTCAACGTGCTCCCAAATATCACTTTGTCGATTCCACAAGAAGACTGTTAGCAAACAAGTACATGAACCGAAATGTGGAACTCTGTGAGATGAACTCAGAGATCAGAAAGTAATTTCTCAGAAATCTTCTTTCTCATTTTTTTCTGGGGATATGTCCTTTGGCTGTATTCTCCTCTAAGTCATCTGAAATATCAGTTCTCAGATTCAACAAACAGTGGACTAGCAATCAGCTCCATGAAATACAGCTGTAACTCAGTGAGTTGAATTCACACATCACAAAGCAGTTTCTCAGAAAGCTTCTTTCTACTTTTTATCTGAAGATATTTCCTTTGTCACCGTAAGCTTCATTGGGCAAAGAAATATCCCACTGCAGATTTCAAGAAAACTGTGTTAGCAAATTGATCAATGAACCAAAAGGTGTAACTCTGTGATTTGCATTCACACGTCACAATGCATTTTCTCAGAACGCTCCTTTTCAGTTTTTATGTGAGATAATTCCTTTTTCACTGTAGTTGTCGATGCGCTCCCGAATATCACTTAGCAGATTCCATGAGAAGAGTGTTAGCAAACAGCTACATGAACAGAAAGGTGGAACACTGTGAGACGAATGCACAGGTCATTTAGAAGTTTCTCAGAACACTTCCTTTCAGTTTTTATCTGAAGATTATTTCCTTTTTCATTGTATCCCTCAATGCACTCCCAAATATCACTTTGCAAATTCCACGGGAAGAGTTTTAGCAAACCGCTACATGAACAGAAAAGTGAAACTCTGTGCGATGAACTCAGAGATCAGAAAGACATTTCTCAGAAATCTTCTTTCTCGTTTTTTTCTGGGGATAACTTCTTCGGCTGTATAGTCCTCCAAGCGATCTGAAATATCGACTCTCAGATTCAAGAAAAACTGGACTAGCAAATAGCTCCTGAAATACAGCTGTAACTCAGTGAGTTAAATTCACACATCACAAAGCAGTTTCTCAGAAAGGTTTTTTTCTACTTTTTATCTGAAGATATTTCCTTTGTCACCGTAAGCTTCATTGCTCTAAGAAATATCCCACTGCAGATTTCAAGAAAACTGTGTTAGCAAAATGATCAATGAACAGAAAAGTGTAACTCTGTGTGTTGCAATCACACGTCACAATGCAGTTTCTCAGAAAGCTTCCTTTCAGTTGTTATCTGAATATATTTCCTTTTTCACTGTAACCGTCAATGCACTCCCAAATATCACTTAGCGGATTCCTCGAGAAGAGTGTTAGCAAATAGCTACATGAACAGAAAGGTGGAACTCTGTGAGTTGAACTCAGAGATCAGAAAGACATTTCTCAGAAATCTTCTTTCTCGTTTTTTTCTGAGGATATTTCCTTTTGCTGTATACTCCTCCAAGCGATCCAAAATATCAGCTCTCAGATTCAAAAAAAAAAAAAAACTGGACTAGCAAACATCTCTATGAAATACAGCTATAACTCAGTGAATTGAATTCACACATCAAAAAGCAGTTTCTCAGAAAGCTTCTTTCTACTTTTTATCTGAAGATATATCCATTGTCACCATAAGTTTCACGGGGCAAAGAAATATCCCACTGCAGATTTCAAGTAAACTGTGTTAGCAAACTGATCAGTGAACAGAAAAGTGTAACTCTGGAAGTTGCATTCACACGTCACAATGCAGCTTCTCAGAATGCTTCTTTTCAATGTTTATCTGAAGATATTTCCTTTTTCACTGTAGCCGTCAATGCGCTCCCAAATATCACTTAGCAGATTCTACGAGAAGAGTGTCAGCAAACAGAGCAAACAGCTACATTTACAGAAACGTGGAACTCTGTGAGATGAATGCACAGGTCACAGAGAAGTTTCTCTGAACCCTTCCTTTCAGTTTTTATCTGAAGATATTTCCTTTTTCACTGTATCCCTCAATGAGCTCCCATATATCACTTTGCAGATTCCATGAGAAGAGCGTCAGCAAACAGCTACATGAACAGAAAAATGGAACTCTGTGAGATGAACTCAGAGATCAGAAAGACATTTCTCAGAAATCTTCTTTCTTGTTTTTATCTGGGGATATTTCCTTTGGCTGTATACTCCTCCAAACAATCCGAAATATCGGTTCTCAGATTCAACAAAAACTGGACTATTAAACAGCTCCATGAAATACAGCTGTAACTCAGTGAGTTGAATTCACACATCACAAAGCAGTTTCTCAGAAAGCTTCTTTCTACTTTTTATCTGAAGATATTTCGTTTGTCTCCGTAGGCTTCATTAATCAGTTTGTTAACACAGTTTTCTTGAAATCTGCCGTCGGATACTTCTTAATGCAATGAAGCTTAGGGTGCAAAGGTAATATCCTCAGAGAAAAACTAGAAAGAAGCTTTCTGAGAAACTGCTTTGTGATGTGTGATTTCAATTCACTGAGATACACCTGTATTTCATGGAACCATTTGCTAGCTGTTTTTGTGTGTGTCTGAGAACTGATTTTTCGATACGCTTTGAAGAATATAAGGGACAAAGGAAATATCTTCAGATAAAAAGGTGAAAGAAGCTTTCTGAGAAACTTCTTTGTGATATATTAATTCATCTCACAGAGTTACAACTTATTTTTCATGAAGTAGTTTGCTCACACTGTTCTCATGGGATCTGCAAGGTGATATTTGGGAGCACGTTGAGGCCTATGATGAAATAGGAAGTGTCTTCAGATAATAACTGCTAAGGAGCTTTCTGAGAACTTGCTTTCTGATGTGTGAATTCATCACACAGAGATTCACCTTTCTCTTCTTGTAGAAGTGTGCTAGCACTGTTTTCGTGAAATCTGTAAAGTGGTATATAGGAGCGCATTGAGGCCTCTGGTTAAAAAACAAATATCCACAGATATAAACTGGAAAAAAGCGTTCTGAGAAACTACATTTGATGTGTGAATGCAACTCACAGAGGTACACTTTCCTCTTCCTTGATCACTTTGCTATCAATGTTTTCTTGAAATCTGCCATCGGATACTTCTTAGTGCAACGAAGCCTATGGTGACAAAGGAAAGATCCTCAGATAAAAAGAAGAAAGAAGCTGTGTGATAAACTGCTTTGTGATGTGTGAATTCAGCTCACTGAATTACACCAGTATTTTGTAGAGCCATTTGCTAACAATCTTTTTGTGAAATCTGAGAACTGATATTTCGGATAACTCTGAAGAGTATACAGCCATAGGAAATATCCTCAGATAAAATCGAGAAGGAAGCTTTCTAAGAAACTTCTTTGTGATGTGTGAATACATCTCACACAGTTACACCTTCCTCTTCATGAAGCCTTTTGCTAACACTGTTCTCATGGAATCTGTAAAGTGATATTTGGGAGTGTATTGAGGCCTACAGTGAAAAAGGAAATATCCACAGATAAAAACTGGAAAGAAGCCTTCTGAGAAACTGCATTGTGATGTGTGAATGCAACTCACAGAGATACATTTTCCTCTTCATTGATCAGTTTGCTAACACAGTTTTCTTGAAATCTGCCATCGGATACTTCTTAGTGCAATGAAGCTTTGAGGGGCAAAGGAAGTATCCTCAGAGAAAAAGTAGAAAGAAAGTTTCTGAGAAACTGCTTTGTGATGTGTGAATTCAACTCAGTGACTTACACCTGTATTTGGTGGAGCCGTTTGCTAGTCTTGTATTTGTGGTGTCTGAGAACTGATAGTTCGGATATCATTGAAGAGTGTAAGGACAAAGGAAATATCCTCAGATAAAAACGTGAAAGAAGCTTTCTGAGAAACTTCTTTGTGATATATGAATTCATCTCACTGAGTTACAACTTATTCTTCATTAAACATTATGCTCTCATTGTTCTCATGAAATCTGCAAAGTAATATTTGGGAGCGCGTTGAGGCCTATGGTGAAAATGGAAGTATCCTCAGATAATGGCTACAAAGAAGCTTTCTGAGAACTTGCTTTCTGATGTGTGAATTCATCACACAGAGATTCACCTTTCCCTTCTTGTAGCAGTGTGCTAGCACTGTTTCCGTTGAGTCTGTAAAGTGATATATAGGAGCGCATTGAGGCCTCTGGTGAAAAAGGAAATATCCACAGATAAAAACTGGAAAGAAGCATTCTGAGAAAGTACATTGTGATGTGTGAATGCAACTCACAGAGATGCACTTTTCTCTTCATTGATCAGTTTGCTAACATTTCTTGAAATCTGCCATTGGATACTTGTTAGCGCAATGAAGCCTATGGTGACAAATGAAAGATCCCCAGATGAAAACAAGAAAGAAGCTGTCTGATAAACTGCTTTGTGATGTGTGAATTCAGCTCACTGAATTATACCAGTATTTTGTAGAGCCGTTTGCTAGCAATGTTTTTGTGGAATCTGATAACTGACATTTCAGAACGCTTTGAAGAGTATACGGCCATAGGAAATATCCTCAGATAAAAGTGAGAAAGAAGCTTTCTAAGAAACTTCTTTGTGATGTGTGAATTCATCTCACACAGTTACATTTTCCTCTTCATGAACCCTTTTGCTAACACTGTTCTCGTGGAATCTGTAAAGTGATATTTAGGAGTGCATTGAGGCCTATGGTGAAAAAGGAAATATACACAGATAAAAAAATGAAAGAAGTGTTCTGAGAAACTGCATTGTGATGTGTGAATGCAACTCACAGAGATATATTTTCCTCTTCATTGATTAGTTGGCTAACGCAGTTTTTTTGAAATCTGTAATCAGACCCTTCTTAGTGCAATGAAGCTTAAGGTGACAAAAGAAATATCCTCAGATAAAAATTAGAAAGAAGCTTTCTGAGAAAATGCTTTGTGATGTGTGATTTCAATTCACTGAGTTACACCTGTATTTCATGGAGCCGTTTGCTAGCCGTTTTTCTGTAGTATCTGAGAACTGATTTTTCAGATCGCTTTCAAGAATATAAGGACAAAGGAAATATCCAGATAAAAACGTGAAAGAAGCTTTCTGAGAAACTTCTTTGTGATTAGTGAATTCATCTCACAGAGTTCCAACTTAGTCTTCATGAAGTAGTTTGCTACCTGTTTTCGTGGAATCTGCAAAGTGATATTTGGGAGCGCATTGAGGCCTATGGTAAAAAAAAGAAGTATCCTCAGATTACAACTAGAAAGAAGCTTTCTGAGAACTTGTTTTCAGATGTGTGAATTCATCACACAGAGATTCTCCTTTCCCTTCTCTTAGCAGTTTGCCAACACTCTTTTTGTGGAATCTGTAAGTGATATTTGGGAGCTCATTGAGGAAATATCCACAGATAAAAACTGAAAAGATGCATTTTGGGAAACTGCATTGTGATGTGTGAAGGCAACTAACAGAGATACACTTTCCTCTTCATTGATCAGTTTGCTGATAGACTTTTCTTGAAATCTGCCATCAGATACATCTTAGTGCAATGAAGCCTACGGTTACAAAGGAAAGATCCTCAGATAAAAAAAAGAAAGAAGCTCTCTGAGAAACTGCTTTGTGATGTGTGACTTCAGCTCACTGAATTACACGTGCATTTCGTGGAGCCATTTGCTAGCAATGTTTTTGTGGAATCTGAGAACTGATATTTCAGATCGCCTTGAGGAGTAAACAACCATAGGAAATATCCTCAGATAAAAACGAGAAAGAAGCTTACTATGAAACTTCTTTGTGTTGTGTGAATTCATCTCACGTAGTTACACCTTTCTCTTCATGAAGACTTTTGCTAACACTATTCTCGTGGAATCTGTAAAGTGATATTTGGGAGCGCATTGAGACCTACGGTGAAAAAAGAAGTATTCTCAGATTAGAACTAGAAAAAAGCTTTCTGAGAACTGATTTTTGGATGTGTGAATTTATCACACAGAGATTCTCCTTTGACTTCTTTTAGCAGTTTGCCAACACTCTTTTCGTGGAATCTGTAAGTGATATTTGGGAGCTCATTGAGGCCTCTGGTGAAAAAGGAAATATCCACAGATAAAAACTTAAAAGATGTGTTCTGGGAAACTGCGTTGTGATGTGTGAAGGCAACTAACAGAGATACACTTTCCTCTTCATTGATCAGTTTGCTAATATAGTTTTCTTGAAATCTGACATCAGATACTTCTTAGTGCAATGAAGCCTATGTTGACAAAGGAAAGATCCTCAGATGAAAACAAGAAAGAAACTCTCTGAGAAACTGCTATGTGATGTGTGAATTCAGTTCACTGAATTACACCTGTATTTCGTAGAGCCATTTGCCAGCAATGTTTTTGTGGAATCTCAGAACTGATAATTCGGATTGCTTTGAGGAGTACATGGCCATAGGAAATATCCTCAGAGAAAAATGAGAAAGAAGGTTTCTAAGAAACTTCTTTGTGATGTGTGAATTCATCTCACACAGTTACACCTTTCTGTTCATGAAGCCTTTTGCTAACACTGTTCTCGTGGAATCTGTAAAGTGATATTTGGGAGCACATTGAGGCCCATGGCGAAAAAGGAAATATACACAGGTAAAAACTGGAAAGAAGCGTTCTGAGAAACTGCACTGTGATGTGTGAATGCAACTCACAGAGATACACTTTCCTCTTCATTGATTAGTTTGCTAACACAGTTTTCTTGAAATCTGCCATCGGATACTTCTTAGCGCAATGAAGCTTAGGGTGACAAAGGAAATATCCTCAGAAAAAAAGTAGAAAGAAGGTTTCTGAGAAATGGCTTTGTAATGTGTGAATTCAACTCACTGAGTTACACCTGTATTTCGTGGAGCCGTTTGCTAGCTTTGTATTTGTGATGTCTGAGAACTGATAGTTCGGATCACTTTGAAGAGTATAAGGACAAAGGAAATATTCTCAGATAAAAACGTGAAAGAAGCTTTCTGAGAACCTTCTTTGTGATATATGAATTCATCTCACAGAGTTACAACTTATTCTTCATAAAGCAGTTTGCTCACACTGTTCTCATGGAATCTGCAAAGTGATATTTGGGAACGGGTTGAGGCCTATGGTTAAAAAGGAAGTATCCTCAGATAATGACTACAAAGAACCTTTCTGAGAACTTGCTTTCTGATGTGTGAATTCATCACACAGAGATTCACCTTTCCCTTCTTGTAGCAGTGTGCTAACACTGTTTTCGTGGAATCTGTAAAGTGATATATGGGAGCGCATTGAGGCTTCTGGTGAAAAAGGAAATATCCACAGATAAAAACTGGAAAGAAGCGTTCTGAGAAACTACATTGTGATGTGTGAATTCAACTCACTGATTTACAACTGTATATCGGGGAGCTGTTTCCTAGCCTTGTATTTGTGGTGTCTGAGAACTGATAGTTCGGATCGCTTTGAGGAGTATAAGGACAAAGGAAATATCCTCAGACAAAAACGTGAAAGAAGCCTTCTGGGAAACTTCTTTGTGATATTTGAATCTATGAAGTGATATATGGGAGCGCCTTGAGGTCTCTGTTGAAAAACGACATATCCACAGATAAAAACTGGAAAGAAGCGTTCTGAGAAACTACATCATGATGTGTGAATTCAACTCACTGAGTTACACCTGTATTTCGTGGAGCCGTTTGCTAGCCTTCTATTTGTGGTGTCTGAGAACTGATAGTTTGGATCGCTTTGAAGAGTATAAGGACAAAGGAAATATCCTCAGTTAAATTTCGTAAAGAGCTTCATGAACTGAAAGGTGGAACTCTGTGAGATTGTTTCAGAGAACACAAAGAAACTTATCAGAAAACTTCTTTCTCCTTTTTATCTGAGGATATTTCCTTTTTCACCTTATCCCTCAATGTACTCCCAAATATCACTTTGCGGTTTCCACCTGAACAGTGTTTGCAAAGGGCACCAAGAACAGAAAGGTGGAACTCTGTGAAATGAATTCACAGATCACAGAGAAGTTACTCAGACTGCTTCTTTCTCATTTTTATCTTATTATATTTCGTTTTCTTCCATAGCCCTCAATGTGCTCCCAAATATCACTTTGCAGTTTCCACTAGGACAGTGGTAGCAAAGAGCTTCATGATCCCAAAGGAGCAATTCTGTGAGATAATTTTACAGAACACAAAGAAACGTCTCAGAAAACTTCTTTCTCGTTTTTATCTGAGGATATTTCCTTTTTCCGTATCATCTTCAAAGCCACCCCAAATATCAGTGCTCAGATTCCACAGAAACAGATCTGGCAAACAGCTCCATGAAATACAGGGGAAACTAAGTGAGTTCAATTCACACATCACAAAGCAGTTTCTCTGTAAGCTTCTTCCTACTTTTTATCTGAGGATATTTCCTTTGTCACCGTAAGTCTCCATGCACTAAGAAATATCCCTTTGCAGATTTCCAGAAAACTGTGTTAGCCAACAGATCAATGAAAAGGAAAGTGTAACTCTGTAAGTTGCATTCACACGTCATGAAGTAGTTTCTGAAAACGCTTCTTTCCAGTTTTCATCTGAGAAAATTTCCTTTTTCAACATAGCCCACAATGAGCTCCCAAATATCACTTTGCAGATTCCACGAGAACTTTGTTAGCAAACGGCTTCATGAACAGAAAAGTGGAAATCTGTGAGATAAATTCACAGATCACAAAGAAGTTTCTCAGACTGCTTCTTTCTCGTTTTTATCTTATTATATTTCGTTTTCCTTCATAGCCCTCAATGAGCTCCCAGATATCACTTTTCAGATTCTTCTAAACAGTTTTAGCAAGGAGCTTCATGAATCGAAAGGTGGAACTATGTGAGATGAATTCACAGAACACAAAGAAATTTCTCAGAAAACTTCTTTCTCGTTTTTATCTGAGGATATTTCATTTTTTCATATCGTCCTCTAAGCGATCCGAAATATCAGTTCTCAGAATCCATAATAACAGGCTAGCAAACGGCTCCATGAAATAAAGTTGGAATTCAGTGAGTTGAAATCACACATCACAAAGCAGTTTCCCAGAAAGATTCTTTCTACTTTTTATCTGAGGCTATTTCCTTTGTCACTGTAAACTTCATTGCGCTAAGAAATATTCCATTGTAGGTTTCAAGAAAACAGAGTTAGGAAGCTGATCAATGAAAAGAAAAGTGTAACTCTGTGAGTTGCATTCACACGTCATGAAGCAGTTTCTCAGAACGCTTCTTTCCAGTTTTTATCTGAGGATATTTCCTTTTTCACCATAGCCCTCAATGAGCTCCCAAGTATCACTTTGCAGATTCCACAAGAACTTTGTTAAGAAACGGCTTCATGAACAGAAAGGTGGAACTCTATGAGATAAATTCACAGATCACAAAGAAGTTTCTCAGAAAGATTCTTTCTCGTTTTTATCTGATTGTATTTCCTCTTCCACCGTAGCTGTCAATGCGCTCCAAGTACCTCTATGCAGATTCCATGAGAACAGTATTACCAAACAGCTTCATGAAGAGAAAGGTGGAACTGTGTGAGATGAATTCACAGAACAGAAAGAAATTTATCAGAAAACTTCTTTCTAGTGTTTATCTGAGGATATTTCCTTTTTCCGTATTGTCTTCAAAGCGATCCGAAATATCAGTTTTCAGATTCCACAAAAACAGGCTAGCAAACGGCTCCAGGAAATACACTTGTAACTCAGTGAGTTGAAATCACACATCACAAAGCAGTTTCTCAGAAAGCTTCTTTCTACTTTTTATCTGAGGATATTTCCTTTGTCACTGTAAGCTTCATTGCCCTAAGAAATATGCCACTGTGGATTTCAAGAAAACAGAGTTAGCCAACTGATCAATGAAAGAAAAATGTAACTCTGTGAGTTGCATTCACCGGTCATGAAGCAGTTTTTCAGAATGCTTCTTTCCAGTTTTTATCTGAGGATATTTCCTTTTTCTCCATAGCCCTCAATGCACTCCCAAATATCACTTTGCAGTTTTCATGACAAGAGTCTTAGCAAACGGCTTCAAGAAGAGAAAGGTTGCAGTCTGTGAGATGAATTCACAGATCACAGAGAAGTTTCTCAGAAAGCTAACTTCTCGTTTTTATGTGAGAATATTTTTTTTTCCTCCATAGCCCTCAATGCGCTCCCAAATGTCACTTTTCAATTTCACTAGAACGGCGTTAGTTAAGAGCTTCATGAACTGTAAGGTGGTACTCGCTGAGATGAATTCACAGAACACAAAGAAATTTCTCAGAAAACTTCTTTCTCGTTTTTATCTGAGGATATTTCCTTTTTCCGTATCGTCTTCAAAGCCATCCCAAATATCAGTGCTCAGATTCCACAGAAACAGGTCTGGCAAACGGCTCCATGAAATACAGGTGTAACTCTGTGAGTTGAATTCACACATCACAAAGCAGTTGCTCTGAAAGCTTCTTCCTACTTTTTATCTGAGGATATTTCCTTTGTCACCTTAAGCTTCCATGGGCTAAGAAATATCCCTTTGCAGATTTCCAGAAAACTGTGTTAGCAAGCTGATCAATGAAAAGGAAAGTGTAACTCTGTCAGTTGCATTTACACATCACGAAGCAGTTTCTGAGAACATTTCCTTCCAGCTTTTATCTGAGGATATTTCCTTTTTCACCCTAGCCCTCAATGCGATCCCAAATATCACTTTGCAGATTCCACGAGAAATTTGTTAGCAAATGGCTTCAAGAAGAGGAAGGTGGAACTCTGTGAGATAAATTCACAGATCGCAAAGAAGTTTCTCAGACCGCTTCTTTCTCGTTTTTACCTTATTATATTTCATTTTCCTCCATAGCCCTCAATGCACTCCCAAATATCACTTTGCAGATTCCCTTGAATAGTTTTAGCAAAGAGCTTCATGAACCGAAAGGTGGAACTCTGGGAGATGAATTCACAGAACACAAAGAAATTTCTCAGAAAACTTCTTTCTAGCTTTTATCTGAGGATATTTCATTTTTTCGTATCGTCGTCTAAGCGATCCAAAATATCAGTTCTCAAAATTCACAATAACAGGCTAGCAAACGGCTCCATGAAATAAAGTTGTAATTCAGTGAGTTGAAATCACACATCACAAAGCAGTTTCTCAGAAAGATTCTTTCTACTTTTTATCTGAGGATATTTCCTTTGTCACTGTAAGCTTCATTGCGCTAAGAAATATTCCATTGCAGATTTCAAGAAAATAGTTAGGAAGCTGATCAATGAAAAGAAAAGTGTAACTCTGTGAGTTGCATTCACACATCATGAAGCAGTTTCTCACAATGATTCTTTCCAGTTTTCATCTGAAGATATTTCCTTTTTCACCCTAGCCCTCAGTGCGCTCCCAAATATACTTTGCAGATTCCATGAGAACTTTGTTAAGAAATGGCTTCATGAACAGAAAGGTGGAACTCTGTGAGATAAATTCACAGATCACAAAGAAGTTTCTCAGAAAGATTCTTTCTCGTTTTTATCTGATTGTATTTCCTTTTCCAACGTTGCCCTCAATGCGCTCCAAGTATCTCTATGCAGATTCCACGAGAACAGTATTAGCAAACAGCTTCATGTACCGAAAGGTGGAAATCTGTGAGATGATTTCACAGAACACAAAGAAATTTCTCAGAAAACTTCTTTCTAGTGTTTACCTGAGGATATTTACTTTTTCCGTATAGTAATCAAAGTGATCAGAAATATCAGTTCTCAGATTCCACCAAACAGGACTAGCAAACGGCTTCACGAAATACAGTTGTAACTCAGTGAGCTGAATTCACACATCACAAATCAGGTTCTCAGAAAGTTTCTTTCTTTTTATCTGAGGATATTTCCTTTGTCATCATTAGCTTCACTACGCTAAGAAATATGACATTGCAGATTTCAAAAAAACAGATTTAGCAAACTGATCAATGAAAAGAAAAGTGTAACTCTCTGATTTGCATTCACACATCACGAAGCCGTTTCTCAGAACGCTTCCTTCCAGTTTTTACCTCAGGATATTTTCTTTTTCACCATAGCCCTCAATACGCGCCAAACTATCACTTTGCAGTTTTCACGAGAAGAGTGTCAGAAAATGGCTTCAAGAAGAGAAAGGTTGAACTCTATATAATCAATTCACAGATCACAAAAAAGTTTCTCAGAAAGCTAATTTCTCCTTTTTATGTGAGGATATTTTCTTTTCCTCCATAGCCCTCAATGTGCTTCCAAATACCACTTTTCAGATTTCACTGGAACAGTGTTAGCAAAGAGCTTCATGAACCAAAAGGTGGAACTCTGTGAGATGAATTCACAGAATAGAAAGAAATTTCTCAGAAAACTACTTTCTAGTGTTTATCTGAGGATATTTCCTTTTTCCGTATAGTATTCAAAGCGATCCAAAATATCAGTGCTCAGATTCCACAAAAACAGGACTGGCAAACGTCTCCACGAAATACAGGTGTAACTCAGTGAGTTGAATTCACACATCACAAAGCAGTTTCTCAGAAAGCTTCTTTCTACTTTTTATATGAGGATATTTCCTCCGTCACCATTAGCTTCGCTGTGCTAAGAAATATGAAATTGCAGATTACAAGAAAAGAGATTTAGCAAACTGATCAATGAAAAGAAATGTGTAACTCTCTGATTTACATTCACACGTCATGAAGCAGTTTCTTAGAACGCTTCTTTCTAGTTTTTATCTGAGGATATTTCCTTTTTCACCATACCCCTCAATGTGCTCCGAAATATCACTTTGTGGATTCAACTAGAGCAGTGTTAGAAAAAGACTCCAAGAACAGAAAGGTGGAACTCTGTGAGATGAATTCACAGACCAAAAAAAGTTACTCTGACAGCTTCTTTCTCTTTTTTATCTTATTATATTTCATTTTCCTCCATAGCCCTCAATGCACTCCCAAATATCACTTTGCAGTTTCCACTAGGACAGTGGTAGCAAAGAGCTACAGGGACCAAAAGGTGGAACTCTGTGAGATGATTTCAGAGAACACAAAGAAACTTCTCAGAAAACTTCTTTCTCATTTTTATCTGAGGATATTTCCTTTTTCCGCATCATCTTCAAAGCAATCCGAAATATCAGTTTTCAGATTCCACAAAACCAGGCTAGCAAACAGCTCCAGGAAATACACTTGTAACTCAGTGAGTTCAAATCACACATCACAAAGCAGTTTCTCAGAAAGCTTCTTTCTACTTTTTATCTGAGAATATTTCCTTTGTCACTGTAAGCTTCATTGCCCTAAGTAATATGCCACTGTGGATTTCAAGAAAATAGAGTTAGCAAACTGATCAATGAAAGAGATGTGTAACTATGTGAGTTGCATTCACAGGTCATGAAGCGGTATCTCAGAACGCTTCTTTCCAGTTTTTATCTGAGGAAATTTTCTTTTTCACCATAGGCCTCAATCGCTCCCAAATATCACTTTGCAGTTTTCATGAGAAGAGTGTCAACAAACGGCTTTAAGAAGAGAAAGGTGGAACTCTGTGAGATGAATTCACAGATCACAAAGAAGTTTCTCAGAAAGCTAATTTCTCCTTTTTATGTGAGGATAATTTCTTTTCCTCCATAGCCCTCAATGTGCTCCCTAATATCACTTTTCAGATTTCACTAGGACCGTGTTTGCAAAGAGCTTCATGAACCGAACGGTGGTACTCTCTGAGGTGAATTCACAGAACACAAAGAAATTTGTCAGAAAACTTCTTTCTCGTTTTTATCTGAGGATATTCTATTTTTCTGTATCATCTTCACAGCGATCTGAAATATCAGTGCTCAGATTCCACAAAAACAGTTCTGGCAAAAGGCTCCATGAAATACAGGTGTAACCCAGTGAGTTGAATTCACACATCACAATGCAGTTTCTCTGAAAGCTTCTTCCTACTTTTTATCTGAGGATATTTCCTTTGTCACCGTAAGCTTCTATGCACTAAGAAATATCCCTTTGCAGATTTCCAGAAAACTGTGTTAAACTGATCAATGAAAAGGAAAGTGTAACTCTGTAAGTTGCATTAACACATCACAAAGCAGTTTCTGAGAACGCTTCCTTCCAGTTTTTATCTGAGGATATTTCCTTTTTCACCCTAGCCCTCAATGCACTCCCAAATATCACTTTGCAGATTCCACGAGAACTTTGTTAGCAAACGGTTTCATGAGCAGAAAGGTGGAACTCTGTGAGATAAATTAACACATCACAAAGAAGTTTCTCAGACCGCTTCTTTCTCACTTTTCTCTTATTATATTTCGTTTTCCTCCATAGCCCTCAATGCGCTCCCAAATATCACTTTGCAGATTCCACTAGAACAGTTTTAGCAAAGAGCTTCATGAACCGAAAGGTGGAACTCTGGGAGTTGATTTCACAGAACACAAAGAAATTTCTCAGAAAACTTCTTTCTAGTTTTTATCTGAGGATATTCCATTTTTTTGTATCGTCGTCTAAGCGATCTGAAATATCAGTTCTCAGAATCCACAATAACAGGCTAGCAAATGGCTCCACGAAATGAAGTTGTAATTCAGTGAGTTGAAATCACACATCTCAAAGCAGTTTCTCAGAAAGATCCTTTCTACTTTTTATCTGAGGCTCTTTCCTTTGTCACTGTAAGCTTCATTGCACTAGGAAATATTCCTTTGCAGATTTCAAGAAAACAGAGTTAGCATGCTGATCAATGAAATGAAAAGTGTAATTTTGTGTGTTGCATTCACACGTCATGAAGCAGTTTTTCAGAATGCTTCTTTCCAGTTTTTCTCTGAGGATATTTCCTTTTTCACCATAGCCCTCAAAGCGCTCCCAAATATCACTTTCAAGATTCCACGAGAACTTTGTTAAGAAACAGCTTCATGAACAGAAAGGTGGAACTCTGTGAGATAATTTCACAGATCACAAAGAAGTTTCTCAGAAAGATTCTTTCTCGTTTTTATCTGATTGTATTTCCTTTTCCAACGTTGCCCTCAATGCGCTCCAAGTATCTCTATGCAGATTCCACGAGAACAGTATTAGCAAACAGCTTCATGTACCGAAAGGTGGAAATCTGTGAGATGATTTCACAGAACAGAAAAAAATTCTCAGAAAACTACTTTCTAGTATTTATCTGAGGATATTCACTTTTTCTGTATAGTATTCAAAGTGTTCCAAAATATCACTTCTCAGATTCCCCCAAAACAGGACTAGCAAACAGCTCCACGAAATACAGTTGTAACTCAGTCAGTTGAATTCACACATCACAAAGCGGTTTCTCAGAAAGCTTCTTTCTTCTTTTTATATGAGGATATTCCCTTTGTCATCATTAGCTTCATTGCGCTGAGAAATATGACATTGCAGATTTCAAAAAAACAGATTTAGCAAACTGATCAATGAAAAGAAAAGTGTAACTCTCTGATTTGCATTCACACGTCATGAAGCAGTTTTTCAGAATGCTTCTTTCCAGTTTTCCTCTGAGGATATTTCCTTTCTCACCATACCCCTCAATGTGCTCCCAAATATCACTTTGCAATTTTCACTAGAACAGTGTTAGCAAATGGCTCCAAGAACAGAAAGGTGGAACTCTGTGAGATGAATTCACAGATCAAAAAGAAGTTTCTCAGGCAGTTTCTTTCTCGTTTTTATCTTATTATATTTCGTTTTCCTCCATAGCCCTCAATGCACTCCCAAATATCACTTTGCAGTTTCCACTAGGACAGTGGTAGCAAAGAGCTACAGGAACCGAAAGGTGGAACTCTGTGAGATGATTTCAGAGAACACAAAGAAACTTCTCAGAAAACTTCTTTCTCATTTTTATCTGGGGATATTTCCTTTTTCTGTATCATCTTCAAAGCCATCCCAAATATCAGTTCTCAGATTCCACAAAAACAGGCTAGCAAACAGCTCCAGGAAATACACGTGTAACTCAGTGAGTTGAAATCACACATCACAAAGCAGTTTCTCAGAAAGCTTCTTTCTACTTTTTATCTGAGGATATTTCCTTTGTCACTGTAAGCTTCACTGCCCTAAGAAATATGCCACTGCGGATTTCAAGAAAACAGAGTTAGCAAACTGATCAATGAAAGAAAAGTGCAACTCTTTGAGTTGCATTCAAAGGTCATGAAGCAGTTTCTCAGAACGCTTCTTTCCAGTTTTTCTCTGAGGATATTTCCTTTTACACCATAGGCCTCAATGTGCTCCCAAATATCACTTTGCAGTTTTCACGAGAACTTTGTTAGCAAACGGCTTCAAGAAGAGAAAGGTGGAATTCTGTGAGATGAATTCACAGATAACAAAGAAGCTTGTCAGACCGCTTCTTTTTCGCTTTTTTCTTATTATATTACGTTTTCCTCCATAGCCCTCAATGTGCTCCCAAATATCACTTTGCAGATTCCACTAGAACAGTCTTAGCAAAGAGCTTCATGAACCGAACGGTGGTACTCTCTGAGGTGAATTCACAGAACACAAAGAAATTTCTCAGAAAACTTCTTTCTCGTTTTTATCTGAGGATATTTCATTTTTTTGTATCGTCCTCTAAGCGATCCGAAACATCAGTTCTCAGAATCCACAATAACAGGCTAGCAAACGGCTCCATGAAACGAAGATGTAATTCAGTGAGTTGAAATCACACATCACAAAGCAGTGTCTCAGAAAGCTTCTTTCTTTTTTTTTTTTTTTTTTTTTTTTTTGAGACGGAGTCTCGCTCTGCCGCCCAGGCTGGAGTGCAATGGCCGGATCTCAGCTCACTGCAAGCTCCGCCTCCCGGGTTCACGCCATTCTCCTGCCTCAGCCTCCCGAGTAGCTGGGACTACAGGCGCCCGCCACCTCACCCGGCTAATTTTTTTGTATTTTTAGTAGAGACGGGGTTTCACCGTGTTAGCCAGGATGGTCTCGATCTCCTGACCTCGTGATCCGCCCGTCTCGGCCTCCCAAAGTGCTGGGATTACAGGCTTGAGCCACCGCGCCCGGCCAGAAAGCTTCTTTCTACTTTTTATCTGAGAATATTTCCTTTGTCACTGTAAGCTTCATTGCGCTAAGAAATATTCCATTGCAGATTTCAAGAAAACAGAGTTAGCAAACTGATCAATGAAAAGAAAACTGTAACTCTGTGAGTTGCATTCATATGTAACGAAGCAGTTTCTCAGAACGCTTCTTTCCAGTTTTTATCTGAGGATATTTCCTTTTTCACCATATCCCTCAGTGCGCTCTCAAGTATCACTTTCCAGATTCCACGAGAACTTTGTTAAGAAACGGCTTCATGAACAGAAAGGTGGAACTCTGTGAGACAAATTCACAGATCACAAAGAAGTTTCTCAGAAAGATTCTTTCTCGTTTTTATCTGATTGTATTTCCTGTTCCACCGTAGCCCTCGATGCGCTCCAAGTATCTCTATGCAGATTCCACGAGAACAGTGTTAGCAAACAGCTTCATGAATCAAAAGGTGAAACTCTGTGAGATGAATTCACAGAACACAAAGAAATTTCTCAGAAAACTTCTTTCTAATATTTACCTGTGCATATTTACTTTTTCCGTATAGTATTCAAAGCGATCCAAAACATCAGTTCTCAGATTCCACAAAAACAGGACTAGCAAACGACTCCATGAAATACAGTTGTAACTCAGTGAGTTGAAGTCACACATCACAAATCACTTTCTCAGAAAGCTTCTTTCTTCTTTTTATCTGAGGATATTTTCTTTGTCACCATTATCTTCACTGCGCTAAGAAATATGAAATTGCAGATTTCAAGAAAAGAGATTTAGCAAACTGATCAATGAAAAGAAAAGTGTAACTCTCTGATTTGCATTCACACGTCATGAAGCAGTTTCTCAGAAGCTTCTTTCCAGTTTTTCTCTGAGGATATTTCCTTTTTCACCATACCCCTCAAAGTGCTCCCAAATATCACTTTGCGGTTTCCACTAGAACAGTGTTAGCAAATGGCTCCAAGAACAGAAAGGTGGAACTCTGTGAGATGAATTCACAGATCAAAAGAAGTTTCTCAGGCAGCTTCTTTCTCGTTTTTGTCTTTTTACATTTCGTTTTCCTCCGTAGCCCTCAATGTGCTCCCAAATATCACTTTGCAGTTTCCACTAGGACAGTGGTAGCAAAGAGCTTCATAAACAGAAAGGTGGAAATTTGTGAGATGAATTCAGAGAACACAAAGAAACTTCTCAGAAAACTTCTTCTCGTTTTTATCTGAGGATATTTCCTTTTTCCGTATCGTCTTCAAAGCGATCTGAAATATCAGATCTCAGATTGCACAAAAACAGGTTTGCAAAAGGCTCCAGGAAATACACTTGTAACTCAGTGATGTGAAACTACACATCACAAAACAATTTCTGAGAAACCTTCTTTCTACTTTTTATCTGAGGATATTTCCTTTGTCACTGTAAGCTTCATTGCCCTCAGAAATATGCCACTGCGGATTTCAAGAAAACAGAGTTAATAAACTGATCAATGAAAGAAAAGTGTTACTCTCTGAGTTGCATTCACAAGTCACAAAGCAGTGTCTCAGAATGCTTCTTTCCAGTTTTTATATGAGGATATTTCCGTTTTCACCATAGCTCTCAATGTGCTCCCAAATATCACTGTGTAGTTTTCACGAGAAGACTGTCAAAAAACGGCTTCAAGAAGAGAAAGGTGGAACTCTGTGAGATGAATTCACAGATCACAAAGAAGTTTCTCAGAAAGCTAATTTCCCGTTTTTGTGTGAGGATATTTATTTTCCTCCATAGACCTCAATGTGCTCCCAAATATCACTTTTCAGATTTCATAGAACAGTGTTAGCAAAGAGCTTCATGAACCGTAAGGTGGTACTCTCTGAGATGAATTCACAGAACACAAAGAAATTTCTCAGAAAACTTCTTTCTCGTTTTTATCTGAGGATATTTCCTTTTTCCGTATCGTCTTCAAAACCATCCCAAATATCAGTGCTCAGATTCCACAGAAACAGATCTGGCAAATGGCTCCACGAAATAAAGGTGTAACTCAGTGAGTTGAATTCACACATCACAAAGCAGTTTCTCCGAAAGCTTTTTTCTACTTTTTATCTAAAGATATTTCCTTTGTCAAGGTAAGCTTCATTGGGCAAAGAAACATCCCACTGCAGATTTCAAGAAAACTGTGTTAGCAAACTGATCAATTAACAGAAAAGTGTAACTCTGTGAGTTGTATTCACACGTCACAATGCAGTTTCTCAGAACATTTCTTTTCAGTTACTATCTGAAGATCTTTCCCTTTTCACTGTAGCCCTCAATGTGCTCCCAAATATCACCTAGCAGATTTCACGAGAAGAGTGTTAACAAACAGCTACATGAACAGAAAGGTGGAACCCTGTGAGATGAACTCAGAGATCAGAAAGACATTTCTCAGAAATCTTCTTTCTCATTTTTATCTGGGGATATTTCCTTTGGCTATATACTCCTCCAAATGATCCGAAATATCGCTTCTCAGATTCAGCAAAAACTGCACTAGCAAACAGCACCATGACATTTGGAAGTAACTCAATGAGTTGAATTCACACATCACAAAGCAGTTTTTCAGAAAGCTTCTTTCTGCTTTTTATCTGAAGATACTGTCTTTGTCACGATAGATATTTTCTTTATCACCATATCATTGGGCAAAAAAATATCCCACTGCTGATTCCAAGAAAACTGTGTTAGCAAACTGATCAATGAACAGAAAAGTGAAACTCTGTGAGTTGCAGTCACACGTCACAATGCATTATCTGAGAACGCTTCTTTTCAGTTTTTATCTGAAGATATTTCCTTTTTGACAGTAGCCGTCAATGTGCTCCCAAATATCACTTAGCACATTCCACGAGAAGAGTGTTAGCAAACAGCTACATGAACAGAAACGTGGCACTCTGTGAGATGAATGCACAGGTCACATAGAGGTTTCTCAGAACGCTTCCTTTCAGTTTTTATCTGAAGATAATTTCTTTTTCACTGTATTCCTCAATGCGCTTCCAAATATCACTTTGCAGATTCCATGAGAAGAGTGTTAGCAAACAGCTACATGAACAGAAATGTGGAACTCTGTGACTTGAACTCAGAGATCATAAAGACACTTCTCAGAAATCTTCTTTCTCATTTTTATCTGGGGATATTTCCTTTGGCTGTATACTCCTCCAAGCGATCTGAAATATCGGTTCTCAGATTCAACAAAACCTGGACTAGCAAACAGCTTCATGAAATGCAGCTGTAACTCTGTGAGTTGAATTCACACATCACAAAGCAGTTTCTCTGAAAGCTTCTTTCTACTTTTTATCTGAAGATATTTCCTTTGTCAAGGTAAGGTTCATTGGGTAAACAAATATCGCACTGCAGATTTGAAGAAAACTGTGTTAGCAAACTGATCAATGAACAGAAAAGTGTAACTCTGTGAGTTGTATTCACACGTCACAATGCAGTTTCTCAGAATGCTTCTTTTCAATTTTTATCTGAAGATATTTCCTTGTTCACTGTAGCCGTCAATGCGCTCCCAAATAGCACTTAGCAGATTCCACGAGAAGATTGTTATCAAACAGCTACATGAACAGAAAGGTGGAACTCTGTGAGATGCACTCAGAGATCAGAAAGTCATTTCTCAGAAATCTTCTTTCTCGTTTTTATCTGGGGATATTTCCTTTAGCTGTATAATCCTCCAAGCGATCCGAAATATCATTTCTCATGTTCAACAAAAAGTGATCTAGCGAAGAGCTCCATGAAATACTGCTGTAACTCAGTGAGTTGAATTCACACATCACAAAGCAGTTTCTCAGAAAGCTTCTTTCTACTTTTATTTGAAGATATTTCCTTTCTCACCATAAGTATCATTGGGCAAAGAAATATGCCACTGCAGATTTGAAAAAAACTGTGTTAGCAAACTGATCAACGAACAGAAAAGTGTACTCCGTGGGTTGCATTCACACGACAAAATGCAGTTTCTCAGAACGCTTGTCTTCACTTTTTATCTGCAGATATTTCCTTTTCACTGTATCCCTCAATGCGCTCCCAAATATCACTTTGCAGATTCCACGAGAAGAGTGTTAGCAAGCAACTACATGAACAAAAAGGTGGAACTCTATGAGATGAAGGCACTGGTTACATAGAAGTTTCTCAGAACGCTTCCTTTCAGTTTCTCTCTGAAGATATTTTCTTTTTCACTGTATTCTTCAATGCGCTCCCAAATATCACTTTGCAGACTCCACGAGAAGAGTGTTAGCAAACAGTTACATTAACAGAAAGGTGGAACTCTGTGAGATGAACTCAGAGATCAGAAAGACATTTCTCAGAAATCTTCTTTCTCGTTTTTATCTGGGAATATTTCCTTTGGCTGTATACTTCTCCAACAATCTGAAATATCAGTTCTCAGATTCAACAAAAACTGGACTAGCAAACAGCTCCATGAAATACAGCTGTAACTCAGTGAGTTGAATTCACACATCAGAAACCGGTTTCACAGAAAGCATCTTTCTACTTTTTATCTGAAGATATTTCCTTTATCACCATAAGTTTTATTTTGCAAGGAAATATCCCACTGCAGATTTCAAGAAAACTGTTTTATCAAACTGATCAAAGAACAGAAAAGTGTAACTCAGTGAGTTGGATTCACATGTCACAAGGCAGTTTCTCAGAATGCTTCTTTTCAGTTTTTATCTGAAGATATTTCCTTTTTCACTGTAGCCGTCAAAGCACTCCAAATATCACTTTGCAGATTCCGCGAGAAGAATCTTAGCAAAAAGCTACATGAACAGAAGGGTGGAACTCTGTGAGATAAACTCAGCAATCCGAAAGACATTTCTCAGAAATCTTCTTTCTCGTTTTAATCTGAAGATATATTCTTTGGTTCTATCTATACTCCTCCAAGTGATCCGAAATATCGATTCTCAGATTCAACAAAAACTGGACTAGCAAACAGCTCCATGAAATACAACTGTAATTCAGTGAGTTGAATTCACACATCAGAAAGCAGTTTCTCAGAAAGCTTCTTTCTACTTTTTATCTGAAGATATTTCCTTTGTCACCTTAAGCTTCATTTAGCAAAGAAATATCCCAATGCAGAATTCAAGAAAACTGTGTTACCAAACTGATCACTGAACACAAAAGTGTAACTCTGTGAGTTGCATTCACACGTCACAATGCAGTTTCTCAGAACGCTTCTTTTCAGTTTTTATCTGAAGATATTTCCTTTTTCACTGTATCCCTCTATGCGCACCCAAATATCACTTAGCAGATTCTACGAGAACAGTGTTAGCAAACAGTTACATGAACAGAAATGTGGAACTTTGTGAGATGAATGCACAGGTCACATAGAATTTTCTCAGAACGCTTCCTTTCACTTTCTTTCTGCAGATATTTCCTTTTTCACCATAGTCGTCAAGGTGCTCCCAAATATCACTTAGCAGAATCCACAAGAAGAGTGTTGGCACACCACTACTTGAACAAAAAGGTGGAACTCTTTGAGATGAATGCACAGGTCACGTAGAAGTTTCTCAGAACCCTTCCTTTCAGTTTATATCTGAAGATACATCCTTTTTCACTGTTATCCCTCCATGCGCTCCCAAATATCACTTTGCAGATTCCACGAGAAGAGTGTTAGCAAACAGCTACCTGAAAAGAAAGGTGGAACTCTGTGAGATGGACTCAGAGATTGGAAAGATATTTCTCAGAATTCTTCTTTTTCGTTTTTATCAGGGGATATTTCCTTTAGCTGTATACTCCTCCAAGCGATCCAAAATATTGATTCTCATATTCAACAAAAACTGGACTAGCCAATAGCTCCATGAAATACAGCTGTAACTCAGTGAGTTGAATTCACACATCACAAAGCAGTTTCTCAGAAAGCTTCTTTCTACTATTTATCGGAATATATTTCCCTTGTCACCGTAAGCTTCACTGGACAAAGAAATATCCCACTGCAGATTTCAAGAAAACTATGTTAGCCAACTGACCAATGAACAGAAAAGTGTGACTCTTGAGTTGCATTACATGTCACAATGCAGTTTCTGAGAACGCTTCTTTTCAGTTTTTATCTAAAGATATTTCCTTTTTCACTGTGACCGTCAATACTCTCCCAAATATCACTTAGCAGATTCCACGAGAAGGGTGTTAGCAAACAGCTACATGAACGGAAAGGTGGAACTCTGTGAGATGAATGCACAGGTCACATAGAAGTTTCTCAGAACACTTCCTTTCAGTTTTTATCTGAAGATATTTCCTTTTTCACTGTTTCCCTCCATGCGCTCCCAAATATCACTTTACAGATTCCACGAGAACAGTGTTAGCAAAGATACATGGACAGAAAGGTGGAGCTCTTTGGGTGAACTCAGAGATCAGAAAGACAATTCTCAGAAATCTTTCTCGTTCTTATCTGGTGATATTTCCTTTGGCTGTACACTCCTCCAAGCAATCGGAATTATCGATTCTCAGATTCAACAAAAACTGGACTAGCAAACAGCTCCATGAAACACAGCTCTAACTCAGTGAGTTGAATTCACATGTCACAAAGCAGTTTCTCAGTAAGCTTCTTTCTACTTTTTATCTCAGGACATTTCCTTTGTCACCATCAGCTTCACTGGGCAAAGAAATGTCCCACTGCAGATTTGAAGAAAACTGTGTTAGCAAGCTGATCGATGAACAGAAAAGTGTAACTCTGTGAGTTGCATTCACACGTCACAATGCAATTTCTCAGAACGCTTCTTTTCAGTTTTTATCTGAAGATATTTCCTTTTTCACTGTAGTCAACATTGCACTCCCAAATATCACTTAGCAGGTTCCACGAGAAAAGTGTTAGGAAACAGCTCATTGAACAGAAATGTGGAACTCTGTGAGATGAACTCAGAGATCAGAAAGACATTTCTCAGAAATCTTCTTTCTCGTTTTTATCTGGGGATATTTCCTTTGGCTGTATACTCCTCCAAGCAATCCAAAATATCGGTTCTCAGATTCAACAAAAACTGGACTAGAAAAAACAGCTCCATTAAATACTACTGTAACTCAGTGAGTTGAATTCACACATCACAAAGCAGTTTCTCAGAAAGCTTCTTTCTACTTTTTATCTGAAGATATTTCCTTTGTCACCATAAGCTTAATTGGGCAAAAAATATCCCACTGCAGATTTCAAGAAAACTGTGTTAGCAAACTGATCAATGAACAGAAAAGTGTAATTCTGTGTGTTGCATTCTCACGTCACAATGAAGTTTCTCAGAACGCTTCTTTTCAGTTTTTATCTGAGGATATTTCCTTTTTTACTGAAGCCCTCAATGCACTCCCAAATATCACTTAGCAGATTCCACGAGAAGAGTGTTAGCAAACAGCTACATGAACAGAAAGGTGGAACTTTCTGAGGTGAACTCAGAGATCAGAAAGACATTTCTCAGAAATCTTTTTTCTCATCTTTATCTGGGGATATTTCCATTGGCTATATACTTCTCCAAGCGATCTGAAGTATCGGTTCTCAGATTCAACAGAAACTGGACCAGCAAACAGCTCCATGAAATACAGCTGTAACTCAGTGAGTTGAATTCACACATCACAAAACAGTTTCTCTGAAAGCTTCTTTTTACTTTTTATCTGAAGATATTTTCTTTGTCACCGTAAGTTTCATTGGGCAAAGAAATATCCCACTGCTGATTTCAAGAAAACTGTGTTAGCAAACTGATCAATGAACAGAAAAGTGTAACTCTGTGAGTTGCATTCACACTTCACAATGCAATTTCTCAGAACGCTTCTTTTCAGTTTTTATCTGAAGATATTTCCTTTTTCACTGTAACCGTCTATGCACTCCCAAATATCACTTAGCAGATCCATGAGAAGAGTGTTAGCAAACAGTTACTTGAACAGAGAGGTGGAACTCTGTGAGATGAATGCAAAGGTCACATAGAAGTTTCTCAGAACGCTTTCTTTCAGTTTTTATCTGAAGATATTTCCTTTTATGGGGGGCCAAGCAAGATGGCCAAATAGGAATAGGTCCAGTCTCCAACTCCCAGCGTGAGCAACACAGAAGACAGGTGATTTCTGCATTTTCAACTGAGGTACTGGGTTTATCTCACTAGGGAGTGCCCGACAATCAGTGCTGGTCAGCTGCTGCAGCCGGGCCAGGGAGGGCTGAAGCAGGGCGAGGCATCCCCTCCCTTGGGAAGCACAAGGGGGAAGGGAATCTCTTTTCTTAGCCAGGGGAACTGAGACACACAACACCTGGAAAATCAGGTAACTCCCACCCCAATACTGCACTCTACCAAGGATCTTAGCAAACAGGCCTACCAGGAGACTATATCCCACACCTGGCCGAGAGTGTCCCACACCCACAGAGCCTCCCTCATTGCTAGCACAGCAGTCTGCCATCTCGTGGCAAGGCAGCAGCGAGGCTTGGGGAGGTGTGCCCGCCATTGCTGAGGCTTAAGTAAATAAACAAAGAAGCTGGGAAGCTCGAACTGGGTGGAGTTCACAGCAGCTCAAGGAGTCCTGCCTGTCTCTGTAGACTCCACCTCTGGGGACAGGGCACAGTTAAACAACAACAGCAACAACAACAAAAAGAAGCTGAAACATATGCGGATGAAAAGGACTCTGTCTGACAGCTTTGAAGAGAGCAGTGGATCTCCCAACACAGAGGTTGAGATCTGAGAAGGGACAGACTGCCTGCTCAAGTGGATCCCCGTCCCCTGAGTAGCCTAACTGGGAGACATCCCCCACTAGGGGCAGACCAACACCCCACATCTCACACGGTGGAGTACACCCCTGAGAGGAAGCTTCCAAAGCAAGAATCAGACAGGTACCCTCGCTGTTCAGCAGTATTCTATATTCTGCAGCCTCTGCTGCTGACACCCAGGCAAACAGAGTCTGGAGTGGACCTCAAGCAATCTCCAACAGACCTACAGCTGATGGTCCTGAATGTTAGAAGGAAAACTAACAAACAGGAAGGACACCCACAACAAAACCCATCAGTACGTCACCATCATCAAAGACAAAAGGCAGATAAAACCACAAAGATGGGGAAAAAGCACGGCAGAAAAGATGGAAATTCAAAAAATAAGAGCACATCGCCCCCTGCAAAGGAACACAGCTCATCACTAACAACGGATCAAAGCTGGATGGAGAATGACTTTGGTGAGATGAGAAAAGAAGGCTCCAGTCCATCAAACTTCTCAGAGCTAAAGGAGGAATTACGTACCCAGCACAAAGGAACTAAAAATCTTGAAAAAAGAGTGGAAGAATTGATAATTAGAATGATTAATGCAGAGAAGGTCATAAACGAATGGACAGAGATGAAAACCATGACACAAGAAATACGTGACAAATGCACAAGCTTCAGTAACCGACTCGATCAACTGGAAGAAAGAGTATCAGTGATTGAGGATCAAATGAATGAAATGAGGCGAGAAGAGAAACCTAAAGAAAAAAGAAGAAAAAGAAATGAACAAAGCCTGCAAGAAGTATGAGATTATGTAAAAAGACCAAATCTACGTCTGATTGGGGTGTCTGAAAGTGAGGGGGAAAATGGAACCAAGGTGGAAAACACTCTGCAGGATATCATCCAGGAGAAATTCCCCAACCTAGTAGGGCAGGCCAACATTCAAATTCAGGAAATACAGTGAACGCCACAAAGATACTCCTTGAGAAGAGCAACTCCAAGACACATAATTGCCAGATTGACCAAAGTTGACATGAACGAAAAAATCTTAAGGGCAGCCAGAGAGAAAGGTCGGGTTACCCACAAAGGGAAGCCCATCAGACTAACAGCAGATCTCTCAGCAGAAACTCTACAAGCCAGAAGAGAGTGGGTGCCAATATTCAACATTCTTAAAGGAAAGAATTTTAAACCCAGAATTTCATATCCAACCAAACTAAGTTTCATAAGTGAAGGAGAAATAAAATCCTTTACAGATAAGCAAATGCTTAGAGATTTTGTCACCACCAGGCCTGCCTTACAAGAGACACTGAAGAAAGCACTAAACATGAAAAGGAACAACTGGCACCAGCCATTGCAAAAACATGCCAAAATGTAAAGACCATTTAGGCTAGGAAGAAACTGCATCAACGAATGAGCAAAATAACCAGTTAATATCATAATGGCAGGATCAAGTTCACACATAACATTATTAACCTTAAATGTAAATGGACTAAATGCTCCAATTAAAAGACACAGACTGGCAAACTGGATAAAGAGTCAAGACCCATCAGTCTGCTGTATTCAGGAGACCCATCTCACATGCAGAGACATACATAGGCTCAAAATAAAGGGATGGAGGAAGATTTACCAAGCAAATGGAGAACAAAAAAAAGCAGGGGTTGCAATCCTAGTCTCTGATAAAACAGACATTAAACCATCAAAGATCAAAAGAGACAAAGAAGGCCATTACATAATGGTAAAGGGATCAATTCAACAGGAAGGCCTAACTATCCTAAATATATATGCACCCAATACAGGAGCACTCAGATTCATAAAGTCCTTAAAGACTTAAAGAGAGACTTAGACTCCCATACAATAATAATGGGAGACTTCAACACCTCACTGTCAATATTAGACAGATCAAGTGGGCTTCATCCCTGGGATGCAAGGCTGGTTCAACATACACAAATCAATAAATGTAATCCAGCATATAAACAGAACCAAAGACAAAAACCACATGATTATCTCAATAGATGTAGAAAAGGCCTTTGACAAAATTCAACAGCCCTTCATGCTAAAAACTCTCAATAAATTCGATATTGATGGAACATATCTCAAAATAATAAGAGGTATTTATGACAGACCCACAGCCAATATCATACTGAATGGGCAAAAACTGGAAAAATTCCTTTTGAAAACTGGCATAAGACAGGGATGCCCTCTCTCACCACTCCTATTCAACATAGTGTTGGAAGTTCTGGCTAGGGCAATCAGGCAAGAGAAAGAAATCAAGGGTATTCAGTTAGGAAAAGAAGAAGTCAAATTGTCCCTGTTTGCAGATGACATGATTATATATTTAGAAAACCCCATTGTCTCAGCCCAATATCTCCTTAAGCTGATAAGAAATTTCAGCGAAGTCTCAGGATACAAAATTAATGTGCAAAAATCACAAGCATTCTTATACACCAGTAACAGACAAACAGACAGCCAAATCAGGAATGAACTTCCATTCACAATTGCTTCAAAGAGAATAAAATAACTAGGAATCCAACTTACTAGGGATATAAAGGACCTCTTCAAGGAGAACTACAAACCACTGCTCAGTGAAATAAAAGAGGACACAAACAAATGGAAGAACATACCATGTTCATGGAGACGAAGAATCAATATTGTGAAAATGGCCATACTGCCCAAGGTAATTTATAGATAAAATGCCATCCCCATCAAGCTACCAATGACTTTCTTCACAGAATTGGAAAAAACTGCTTTAAAGTTCATATGGAACCAAAAAAGAGCCAGCATTGCCAAGACAATCCTAAGTCAAAAGAACAAAGCTGGAGGAAACACGCTACCTGACTTCAAAATATACTACAAGGCTACAGTAACCAAAACAGCTTGGTACTGGTACCAAAACAGAGATATAGACCAATGGAACAGAACAGAGTCCTCAGAAATAATACCACACATCTTCAGCCATCTGATCTTTGACAGACCTCAGAAAAACAAGAAATGGGGAAAGGATTCCCTATTTAATAAATGGTGCTGGGAAAATTGGCTAGCCAAAAGTAGAAAGCTGAAACGGGATCCTTTCCTTACTCCTTATACAAAAATTAATTCAAGATGGATTAGAAACTTAAATGTTAGACCTAATACCATAAAAACCCTAGAAGAAAACCTAGGTAATACCATTCTGGACATAGGCATGGGCAAAGACTTCATGTCTCAAACACCACAAGCAATGACAACAAAAGCCAAAATTGACAAATGGGATCTCATTAAACTAAAGAGCTTCTGCACAGCAAAAGAAACTACCATAAGAGTGAACAGGCAACCTACAGAATGGGAGAAAAATTTTGCAATCTACTCATCTGACAAAGGGCTAATATCCAGAAACTACAAAGAACTCAAACAAATTTATAATAAAAAAACAAACAACCCCATCAAAAAGTGGGCAAAGGATATGAACAGACAGTTCTCAAAAGAAGACATTCATACAGCCAACAGACACATGAAAAAATGCTCATCATCACTAGCCATCAGAGAAATGCAAATCAAAACCACAATGAGATACCATCACACACCAGTTAGAATGGCAATCATTAAAATGTCAGGAAACAACAGGTGCTGGAGAGGATGTGGAGAAATAGGAACACTTTTACACTGTTGATGGCATTGTAAACTAGTTCAACCATTATGGAAAACAGTATGGTGATTCCTCAAGGATCTAGAACTAGAAGTACCATATGAACCAGCCATCCCATTACTGGGTATATACCCAAAGGATTATAAATCATGCTGCTATAAAAACACATGCACATGTATGTATATTGCGGCACTATTCACAATAGCAAAGACTTGGAATCAACCCAAATGTCCATCAGTGACAGACTGGATTAAGAAAATGTGGCACATATACACCATGGAATGCTATGCAGCCATAAAAAAGGATGAGTTTGAGTCCTTTGTAGGGACATGGATGCAGCTGGAAACCATCATTCTCAGCAAACTATCGCAAGAAGAGAAAACCAATCACCACCTGTTCTCACTCATAGGTGGGAAATGAACAATGAGAGCAGTTGGACGCGGGAAGGGGAACATCATACACTGGGGCCTACCATGGGGAGAGGGTAGGGGGAAGGGATTGCATTGGGAGTTATACCTGATGTAAATGACGAGTTGATGGGTGCAGCAGGCCAATATGGCACAAGTATACATATGTAACAAACCTACACGTTATCCACATGTACCCTAGAACTAAAGTATAATAATAATAATAAAAAAAGATATTTCCTTTTTCACGGTATCCCTCAATGTACTCCCAAATATCCATTTGCAGATTCCACGAGAGGAGTGTCAGCAAACAGCTACATGAAGACAAAGGTGGAACTCTGTGAGATGAGCTCAGAGATCAGAAAGACATTTCTCAGAAATCTTCTTTCTCGTTTTTATCTGGGGATATTTCCTTTGGTTGTATACTGCTCCAAGCAATCCGAAATATTGGTTCTCAGATTCAACAAAAAGTGGACTAGCAAACAGCTCCATGAAATACTGCTGTACTCAGTGAGTTGAATTCACACATCACAAAGCATTTTCTCAGAAAGATACTTTCTACTTTTTATCTGAAGATATTTCCTTTCACAGTAAGCTTCATTGGGCAAAGAAATATCGCACTGCAGATTTGGAGAAAACTGTGTTAGCAAACTGATCAATGAACAGAAAAGTGTAACTCTGTGAGTTGCATTCACACTTCACAATGCAGTTTGTCAGAGCGCATCTTTTCAGTTTTTATCTGAGGATTTTTCCTTTTTCACTGTAACCATCAATGCTCTCCCAAATATCACTTAGTAGATTCCATGAGAAGAGTGTTAGCAAGCAGCTACATGAACAGAAAGGTGGAACTATGTGAGATGAATTCAAAAGTCACATAGCAGTTTCTCAGAACGCTTCCTTTCAGTTTTTATCTGAAGATATTTCCTTTTCCACTATATCCCTCAATGTGCTCCCAAATATCACTTTGCAGATTCCATGAGAAGAGTGTTAGCAAACAGCTACATGAACCGAAAGGTGGAACTCTGTGAGATGAACTGAGAGATCAGAAAGACATTTCTCAGAAATCTTCTTTCTCGTTTTTATCTGAGGATATTTCCTTTGGCTGTATACTCCTGCAAGGGATCCGAAATATCTGCTCTCAGATTCAACAAAAACTGGACTAGCAAACAGCTCCATGAAATACAGCTGTAACGCAGTGAGTTGAATTCACACATCACAAAGCAGTTTCTCAGAAACTTCTTTCTAGTTTTTTTCTGAGGATAATTCCTTTGTCACCATAGGCTTCAATGTGATCCAAACTATCCCTTCTCAGATTCCCCAAAAACAGTGTGATCAAACTGCTCGATGAGAAGAATTGTGAAACTCTTTGAGATTAATTCAAAATTCACAAAGCAGTTCCTCAGAAAGCTTCTTTCTAGTTTTTATCTGTGGGTATTTCCTTTGTCACCATAGGCTTCAATGCGTTCCAAAATATCCCTTCTTAGATACCCCAAAGACAGTGCTACCAAACTCCTCCATGAAATGAATCATATAACTCAGTGAAATGAATTACCACCTCACAAAGGAGTTTCTCAGAAAGCTTCTTTCTAGTTTTTATCTGAGGGTATTTCCTTTGTCACCATAGGCTTCAATGCGATACAAAATATCCCTTCTCAGATTCCCCAAAAACAGTGCCACCAAACTCCTCCATGAATTGAATCATATAACTCAGTGAAATGAATTACTGCATCACACAGCAGTTTCTCAGAAAACTTCTCTCTAGTTTTTATATGAGATTTCCTTTTCACCATATTCCTCAATGCGCTCCCAGATATCCCTTTGCAGATTACACGAAAACAGTGCTAGCACACTGCTCCATGCAAACAAATGTGTAACTCTGTGACATGAATTTACACATCACAAAAGCCTTTCTCAGAAAGCTTCTTTCTATTTATTATCTGAGGATAATTTCTTTCTCACCCTAGGCTTCAATGCTATCCAAAATATTCCTAGTCAGGTACCGCAAAAACCGTGCTACCAAACTTATCCATGAAAAGAATCATGTAACTCCATGAGAGGAATTAAGCATCATAAAGCGATTTCTCAGAAATGTTCTTTCTAGCTTTTATATGAGGATATTTCCTTTGTCACCATAAGCTTCAATGCAAACCGAAATATCCCTTTACAGATTCCTAGAAAAGAGTGTTAGCAAACTGCACAATGAAATAAACAGTGTAACTGTGAGATGAATTCACACATCATAAATCAGTTCCTCAGAAAGCTTCATTCTAGTTTTATCTGAGGATATTTACGTATTCACTATAGGCCTCAATGTGATGGAAAATTTCCCATTGCAGATTCAAGAAAAGAGTATTAGTAAACTGCTCAATGAAAAGAACAATGTGACTCTCCAGATGAATGAACACATCAAAAAGCAGTTTCTCAGAAAGCTTCTTTCTAGTTTTTATCTGAGCATATTTCCTTTTTCACAATAGGCCTCAATGAGCTCCCAAATACCCCTTTTCAGATTCCACAAAAACAGTGTTAGCAAACCACTTCATGAAAAGAAAGGTGTAATTCTGTGAGATGATTCACACGTCACAAAGAACTCTTCCAGAAAGCATCTTTCTAGTTTTAATCTGAGGATAATTGCTTCCCCACCATAAGCTTCAATGCACTCCAAAATATCCCATTGCAGATTCCAAGAAAATATTGTTAGCATACTGCTCCATGAAAAGAAAGGTGTAAATCTGTGAGATGAATTCACACATCACCAAGCAGTTTCTCAGACAGGTTCTTTTTGGTTTTTATCTGAGAATAGGTCCTTTGTCACCAAAAGCTTCAATGCCCTCCAAAATATCCTACTGCAGATTGCAAAAAAAACAGTGTTAGCAAACTGCTCAGTGCAAAGGACAGTGTAACCCTGTGAGATGAATTCACACGTCACAACGCAATTTCTCAGAAAGCTTCCTTATGGTTTTTATCTGAGCATATTTCTTTTGTCATCATAGGCTTCACTGCTCTCCCAAATATCCTATTGCAGAATCCATGAAAACTGGTTATCAAACTGCTCAACGAAAAGAATGGTGTATCTCTTTGAGATGAATTCACACATCACAAAGCAGTTTCTCAGAAAGTTTCTTTCTAGTTTTTATCTGAGGATATTTCTTTTTTCACCATAGGCCTTAATGTGCTCCTAAATATCCCTTTGCAGATTCCACACAAACAGTGTTACCAAACTGCTCCATGAAATGAAAGGTGTAACTCTGTGACATGAATTCAAACATCAAAAAGAACTTTCTCAGAAAGCTTCATTATAGTTTTTATCTGAGGATATTTCCTTTCTCACCAAAGGTTTCAATGTGATCCGAAATATCCCTTATCAGATTCCCTAAAAACAGTGCTACTAATCTGGTCCATGAAAAGAATTGTATAACTCTGTGAGATGAATTCACAAATCACGAAACAGTTTCTCAGAAAGTATCTTTCTAGTTTTTGTCTGAGGATATTTCCCTTTTCACAATAAGTTTTAATGCTCTCCGATATATATCATTACAGATTCCAAGAAAACAGTGTTAACAAAGTACTCCATGAAAAGAACAGGGTAAGTATGTGAGTTGAATTCACACACCACAAAGCAGTTTCCCAGAAAGCCTCTTGTTGATATTTCTCTGAGCATATTTTCTCTGTCATCATAGTCTTCAAAGAGCTCCCAAATATCCTGTTGCAGATACCATGAAAACAGTGTTATCAAACTGCTCAATGAAAAGTATGGTGTAACTCTGTGAGATGAATTCACACAACACAAATCAGTTTATCAGAAAGCTTCTTTTTGGTTTTTCTATGAGGATGTTTCCTTTTTCACTCTAGGCCTCAATGCGCTCCCAAATATCCCTTTGTAGATTCCACGAAAACTGTGTTAGCAAACTACTGCTTGAAAACCTAGTTGTAACTCTGTGAGATGAATTCACACAATATAAAAAACTTTCTCAGAATGCTTCTTGTTACTTTTTATCTAAGGATGTTTCCTAAGCAACCATAGGCTTCAATGTCATCCAAAATATCCCTTCTCAGATTCCCCCAAAACAGTGCTAGCAAACTGATCCATGAAAGGGATCGTTTAACTCTGTGAGATGACTTAACACATCCAAAAGTGGTTTCTCAGAAAGCTTCTTTCTAGTTTTCATATGAGGATATTTCCTTTGTCACCACAAGCTACAATGCGCTCCAAAATATCCCATTGCAGACTCCAAGAAAACAGTGTTAACAAACTGCTCAATGAAAAGAACATTGTAACTCTGTGAGATGAATTCACACATCACAAAGCAGTTTCTCAGAAAACTTATTTTTAGTTTTCATCTTAGGATATTTCCTTTATCAACATAGACCTCAATGCACTCTGAAATATCCCTTTGCAGATTCCATGAAAACAGTGTTAGCAGAATCCCCCATGAAAAGTAGGGTGTAACCCTGTGAGATGAATTCACACGTCACAAATAACTTTGTCTAAAAGCTTCCTTCTTGTTTTTATCTGGGGATATTTCCATTTTCACCAGAGGACTTAGTGCACTCCCAAATATCCCTTTGCAGATTCCACAAAAACAGTGTTAGCAAACTGCTCCATGAAAAGAAAGGTATAACACTGTGAGATAAATTCATACGTCACAAAGCAGTTTCTCAGAAAGTTTCCTTCTACTTTTAATCTCAGGATATTTCCTTTGCCAAAATGGGCTGCATTGCGATCTTAAATATCCTTTCTCAGATTTCCTAAAAACAGTGCTACCAAACTGTTCCATGAAAAGTACAGTGTATATCTGTGAAATGAATTCACACAACATAAAGAAGTTTCTCAGAAAGCTTTCTTATGGTTTTTATCTGCAGATATTTCCTTTATCACCATAGGCTTCAAAGCACTCCCAAATACCCTACTGCAGATTCCACGAAAACAGTGTTATCAAACTGCTCAATGAAAATCATGTTGTATATCTGTCAGATGAAATCACACATCACAGTTTCTCAGAATGCTTCTTTCTAGTTTTTATCTCAGGATATTTCCATTTTACTATATGCCTCAATGTGCTCCCAAATATCCCTGTGCAGATTCCACAAAAACAGTGTTAGCAATCTACTCTGTGAAAACACAGGTGCAACTCAGTGAGATAAATTAACACAATACAAAGCAGTTTCTCTCAAAGCTTCTATCCAGTTTTTATATGATTATATTTCCTTTGTCAACATAGGGTTCAATGTAATCTAAAATATTCTTCTCAGATTCCCCAAAAACATTGCTAACAGACTGATCCATGAAAAGAATCATGTAGCTATGTGAGATGAATTAAGACATAACAAAACCATTTCTCAGAAAGCTTCTTTCTTGTTTTTATATGAAGATATTTCCTTTTTCACAATAAGCTTCAATGCGCTCCGAAATGTACCATTGTAGATTCCAAGAAAATACTGTTAGCAAACTTGTCAATGAAAATAACAGTGTAACTCTGTGAGATGAATTCACACATCAGAAAGAAGTTTTTCAGAAAGCTTCTTTTTGGTTTTTATCTCTGGATATTTCCTTTGTCACCATTGGCTTCAATGTGTTGCCAAATATCCTATTGGAGATTCTGCAAAAACAGTGTTAGCAAACTGCTCAGTGAAAAGAATGACGTAGATCTGTGAGATGAATTCACACATCACAAATCAGTTTCTCAGAAAGCTTCCTTTTAGTTTTTATCTGAGGATATATTTTTTTCACTGTAGTCCTCAATGTGCTCCCAAATATCCCTTTGCAGATTCCACAAAAACAGTGTTAGCAAACCACTCCATGAAAAAAAATGGTGTAACTCTGTGAGATGAATTCCCACCTCAGAAAGAACTTTCCAGAAACCTCTTTCTCGTTCTTATCTAAGGATACATCGTTTGTCATATTAGGCTTCAATGCAATCCAAATATTCATTCTCCGATTTCCCAAAAATTGTGCTACCAAACTAATCCATGTAAAGAATCGTGTAGCTCTGTGAGATGAATTAACACATCACAAACTGGTTCCTCAAAAAGCTTCTTTCTAGTTTTTGTCTGAGGATAGTTCCTTTTTCACAATAGGCCTCAATGGGCTCATGAATATCCCTTTGCAGATTCCACAAAAACAGTGTTAACAAACTGCTCCATGAAAAGAAAGGTGTAACTCTGAAGAGAATTCACGTTTCAGAAAACAGTTTCTCAGAAGGCTTCTTTCTGGTTGTTGTCTGGGGATATTTCCTTTGTCACCATATTCTTCAAAGCACTCCCAAATATCCTATTGTAGATTCCATGAAAACAGTGTTATCAATCTCATTAATGAAAACAACATGTTTTTCTGTGAGTTGAATTCAAACACCCAAAAGTAGTTTCTCAGAAATCTTCTTTCTAGTTTTTATCTGAGGATATTTCTTTTTTCACCATAGGCCTCAATGTGCTCTCATATATCACTTTGCAGATTCCACAAAAGCAGGATTTGCAAACTGCTCCATGAAAAGAAAAGTGTAACCCTGTGAGATGAATTCACATATCATAAAGCAGTTTCTCAGAAAGCTACTTTCTAATTTTCACATGAGTATATATTTTTTCCACTATAGGCCTCAATGTACTCCCAAATATCCCTCTGCAGATTCCAAGAAAAGAGTGTTAGCAAACTGTTCCATGAAAAGAAAGTGGTAGCTCTGTGGGATTAATTCATACAACACAAAGGACTTTGTCAGAAAGTTTCCTTCTAGTTCTTATCTGAGAATATTTCATTTGTCGCCATATTCATCAAAGCAATCAAAATTATCCCTTCTCAGCCAGGCACGGTGGCTCAAGCCTGTAATCGCAGCTCCTGGGAGGCTGAGTCAGGTGGATCACAAGGTCAGGAGATCGAGATGATCCTGACTAACACGGTGAAACCCTGTTTCTACTAAAAAATACAAAAAACTAGCCAGGCAAGGTGGCAGGCACCTGTAGTCCCAGTTACTCGGGAGGCTGAGGCAGGAGAATGACATAAACCCAGGAGGCAGAGCTTGCAGTTAGCTGAGATCTGGCCACTGCACTCCTCCCTGGGCGACAGAGCGAGGCTCCATGTGGAAAAAAAAAAAAATCACTTCTTCCTTCTCAGATACCCCAAAACAGTGCTACTAAACTGATCCATGAAAAGAATCCTGTAACTCTGTGAGATGAATTAACACATCACAAAACAGTTTCTCAGAAAGCTTCTTTCTAGTTTTTATATGAGGATATTCCCTTTGTCACCCTAAGCGTCAATGAGCTCTAAAATATCAGATTGCAGATCCCAAGAAAACAGTGGTAGCAAACTGCTTAATGAAAATTACAGTGTAAATCTGTGAGATGAATTCACACATCTCAAAGAGGTTTCTCAGTAAGCTTCTCTTTGGTTTTTGTCTGAGGATATTTCCTATTTTACAATCGGCCTCAACTCGCTCCCAAATATCCCTTTGCAGATTTCATGAAAACAGTGGTAGCAAACTGCTCCATGAAAAGAAAGATGTAACACTGCGAGATGAATTCACATATCACAAAGAGCTTTCTCATAAAGCTTCTTTCTAGTTTTTATCTGAGGATATTTCGTTTGTCACCATAGGCTTCAAAGAGATCCAAATTTTCCCCTCTCAGACTGCCCAAAAACAGTGCTACCAAACTGATCCATGAAAAGAATCATGTAACTCTGTGAGATGAGTTAACACTTCAGAAAGAAGTACTCAGAATGTTTTTTCTAGTTTTTATCTAATGATATTTCCTTTGTCACCATAGGCTTCAATATGACTGAAAATATTCCTTCTCAGATTCCCCAAATACAGGGCTACCATACTGCTCCATGAAAAGAATTGTGTAAAACTTTAGATGAATTCACAAATCACAAAGCAGTTTCTCAGAAATCTTCTTTCTAGTTTTTTGGGGGGGATAGTTCCTATTTCACTATAGGCCTCAAAGAGCTCACGAATATCCCTCTGCAGATTCCATGAAGACAGTGTTAGCAAACTGCTCCATGAAAAGAAAAGGTGTATCTCTGTGAGATGAATTCACATATCACTAAACAGTTTCTTACAAAGCTTCTTTCTGGTTTTTCTCTGGGGATATTTCCCTTGTCACTATATTCTTCAATGCACTCCTAAATATGCTTTTGCAGATTCCACAAAAAAAAAATGTTATCAAACTCCTCAATGAAAACAACTGTGTATCTCTGTGAGTTGAATTCACACATCCAAAAGTAGTTTCTCAGAAATCTTCTTTCTAGTTTTTTTCTGAGGATATTTCCTTTTTCACAATAGGCCTCTATGCACTCCCATATATCACTTTGCAGATTCTAAAAAAATAGGATTTGCAATCTGCTAATGAAAATAAATGTGTAACTCTGGGAGATGAATTCACACATCACAAATAGCTTCCTCAGAAAGCTTCTGTCTAGTTTGTATCTGAGGATATTTCCTTTGTCACCACAGGCATCCATGTGATCCAAAATATCCCTTCTCAGATTCCCAAAAACAGTACTACCAATCTTCTCCATGAAAAGTACAGTGTAACTCTGTGAGATGAATTCAAACATCACACAGCTCTTTCTCAGAAATCTTTCTAGTTTTTGTCTGAATATATTTCCTTTTTCATCATTTGCCTCATGCACTTGCAAATATCCCTTTGCAGATTCCATGAAAACAGTGCTTGCAAACTGCTCCATGAAAAGAAAGATGTAAGTCTCTGAGTTGAATTCCCACATGACAAAGAAGTTTATCAGAAAACTTATTTTTGTTTTTTTTCTTAGGACATTTCCTTTGTCACCATAGGCTTCAATACACTCCCAAATATCCTATTGCAGATTCCACAAAAACAGTATTATCATACTGCTCAATGAAAAAAACAGTGTATCTCTGTGAGATGAATTCACACATCCAAAAGTTGTTTCTTAGAAAGCTCCTTTCCAGATTTTATCTGAGGATATTGACTTTTGACCATAGGCTTCAATGAGAAATGTAATGAACCATCACAGATTCCACAAAAAAAGGATAAGCACACTTCTCAATGAAAAGAATGGTGTTACTCTGTGAAGTTAATTCACACATCACAAGGAAGTTTCTCAGAATGTTTCCTTCTAGTTTTTATCTGAGGATATATCCTTTGTCACTGTAGGCTTCAATGCGATCCGAAATATCCCTACTCAAACTCCCCAAAAACAGTGCAATCAAACTGCTCCATGAAAAGTTTTGTGTAAATCAATGAGATGAATTCAGGAATCACAAAGTACTTTCTCAGACAGCTTATTTCTAGTTTTTGTCTGAGGCTATATCCTTTGTCACCATAAACTTTAATGCACTCTGAAATATCCCATTGCAGATTCCAAGAAAACAGTGTTAGCTAACTGCTCAATGAACAGAACAGTGAAACTCTGTCGGATGAATTCACACATCACAAAGAAGTCGCTAAAAGTTTCTTTCTAGTATTTATCTAAGGATATTTACTTTTTCACCATAGGCCTCGATGCACTCCCAAATATCCCTCTGCAGATTCCACAACAACAGTGTTAGCAAAGTGCTCCATGAAAAGGAAAGGTGTCACTCTGTGAGACGAATTCAAACATCACAAAGAACTTTCTCAGAAATCTTCTTTGTGGTTTTTATCTGAAGATATTTACTTTGTCACCATAGGCTTTAATGAGATCCAAAATATCCCCTATCAGATTAACCAAAAACAGTGCCACCAAACTGCTCCATGAAAAGCATGGTGTAATTCTGTGAGATGAATTAACACATCACAAAGCTGTTTCTCGGATAGTATCTTCTGGTTTTTGTATGAGGATATTTCCTTTGTCACCACAAGCTTCAAAGGGCTCCAAAATATCATATTGCATATTGAAAGAAAACAGTGTTAGCAAACTGCTCAATGAAAAGAACAGTTTAACTTTGTGAGGTGAATTTACACATCACAAAGCAGTTTCACAGAAAGCTTATTTCTAGTTTTTATCTGAGAATATTTGCTTTTTCACCATAGGCCTCAATGCGATCCACAACATCCCTTCTCAGATTCCCAAAAAAAGTGCTACCAATCTGCTCCATAAATAGAATGGTGTAAATCTGTGAGATTAATTCACATACCACAAAACTGTTTATCAGAAATCTTCTTTCTAGTTTTTAACTGAGGATATTTCCTTTTTCATCATATTCCTCAATGTGCTCCCAAAAATCCCATTGCAGAGTCCATGAAAAAAAGTGTTAGCGATGCTCTCAATAAAAAGAGAGGGTGTGCCTTTGTGAGATGAATTCACACGTCACAAAGAAGTTTCTCAGAAAGTTGTTTTATGGTTTTTATCTGGGGATATTTCCTTTTTCACCATAGGCCTCAAGGCTCTCCAAAATAACCCTTTGCAGATTCCATGAAAACAGTGTTAGCAAGTTGTTCCATTAAAAGAAAGGTGTATTTCCTTCATCACTATAGGCTTCAATGTGATCCAATACATCCCTTCTCAGATTCCCCAAAAAGCAGTGCAACCAAACTGCTCCATGAAAAGAATCGTGTAACTCTGAGAGATGAATTAACAAATCAAAATGCAGTTTCTCAGAAAGCTTCTTTCTAGTTTTTGTATGAGGATATTACCATTTTCACTATAGGCCTCAATGCACTTGTGAATATCCCCTGGCATATTTCACGAAAATAGTGTTAGCAAACTGCTCCATGAAAAGAAATGTGTAAATCTGTGAGATGAATTCACACATCACAAGGCAGTTTCTCAGAAAACTTTTTTTTGATTTTTATTTGAGGATATTTCCTTTGTCAACATAGGTTTCAGTGCACTCCCAAATATCCTTTGTAGATTCCTCGACAACAGTGTTAGTAAATGGCTCCAAGAAAGAATCGTTTAACTCTGTGAGATGAATTCACAAATTGCAAAGCAATTTCTCAGAAAGCTTCTTTCCAGTTTTTATCTGAGGATATTTCCTTTTTCACCACAGGCTTCAATGCGATCCAAAATATCCTTTTCAGATTCCCCAAAAACAATGCTACCAAACAGATCCATGAAAAGGATTGTATAACTCTGTGAGATGAGTTAACACATCACAAAGTGGTTTCTCAGAAATCTTCTATCTAATTTTTATTTGAGGATATTTCCTTTCTCACCCTAAGCTTCAATGCACTCTGAAATATCAGATTGAAGATTCCAGGAAAACTGTTAGCAAACTGCTCAATGAAAAGAACAGTGTAACTCCATGAGATGAATTGACACAGCACAAAGCAGTTTTTCAGAAGACTTCTTTTTGATTTTCATTTGATTATATTTACTATGTCACCATAAGCTTCAATGTGCTCCAAAATATCCCATTGCAGATTCCAAGAAAAGAGTGTGAACAAACTGCTCAATGAAAACAACAGTATAACTCTGTGAGATGAATTCACACGTCACAAAGCAGTTTCTCAGAAAGATTCTTTGTAGTTTTTAACTGAGAATATGCCCTATTTCAACATAAGCCTCGATGCACTCCCAAATATCCCTTTGCAGATTCCACAAAAAGAGCATTAGCAAACTCCTCCATGAAAAGAAAGTTGTAACTCTGTGAGATGACTTCTCACATTATGAAGAACTTTCTCAGAAAACTTCTTGGTACTTTTAATCTTAGGATATTCCCTTAGTCACCATATTCTTCAATGTGATAAAAAAAAATCCCTTCTCAGTTTACCCAAAAACAGTGCTACCAAGCTGATCCATGAAAACAATGCTGTAACTCTTACATGGATTAACACATCACATAGTGGTTTCTCAGAACGTTTCTTACTAGTTTTTATATGAAGATACTTTTTTTGTCACCATAAATTTCAATGTGCCCTGAAATATCCCATTTCAGCTTCCAAGAAAATGATGTTAGTAGACTGCTAAATGAAAAAGAACAGTGTACTTCTGTGAGATTAATTCACATCCCAAAGCAGTTTCTCAGAACGCTTCTTTCTAGTTTTTATCAGAGGATATTTCCTATTTCACCATAGGCCTCTATGAGCTCCCAAATAACCCTTTTCAGATTCCACAAAAACAGCATTAGCAAACTTCTCCATGAAAAGAGTAGTGTAACTCTGTGATATGAATTCACACATCACAAACAACTTTCTCAGAAACATTCTTTCTAATTTTTATCTGAGGATATTTCCTAAGTCACCACAGTCTTCAATGTCATCCAAAGTATCCCTTCTCAGATTCTCCAAAAACCGTGCTACCAAACTGATCCAGGAAAGCGATCATGTAACTATGTGAGAAGAATTAACACATCACAAAGTGGTTTCTCAGGAAGTTTCTTTCTAGTTTTTACATGAGGATATATGCTTTGTCACCATAAGCTTCAATGTACTCCTAAATATGTCATTACAGATTCCAAGAAAACTGTGTTAACAAACTGCTCAGTGAAAAGAACAGTGTTACTCTATGACTTGATTTCACACACCACAAAGCAGTTTCTCAGAAAGCTTCTTTCTAGTATTTCTATGAGGATATTTTCTTTTTCACGATAGGCCTCAATGCGCTCCCAAATATCCCTTTGCAGATTCCACGAAAACAGTGTTATAAACAGCGCCATGAAGAGAAAGATGTAACTGTGTGTAATGTTTTCACACATCACAAAGAACATTCTCAGAAATCTTCTTTCTAGTTTGTAACTGAGGATATTTACTTTTTCACCTTTACCTTCAATGGCATCCAAAATACCCTTTCTCAGATTTCCCAAAAACAGCAATATCAATCTAATCCGTGAAAAGAATCATAAAACATTGTAAGATGAATTTACAAATAACAAAGCAGTTTCTCAGAAAGTTTCTAGTTTTAGTCTGAGGGTATTTTTTTTTTCACAATAAGCTTCAAGGTGCTCCGAAATATCCCATTGCAGATTCCAGGAAAACAGTGTTAGAAATATGCTCAATGAAAAGAACAGTGTGACACTCTGAGTTGAATTCATGCAACAAAAAGTGGCTTCTCAGAAAGCTTCTTCTTAGGTTTTTTATGAGGATATTTCCTTTTTCACTATAGGCTTCAATGCACTCTCAAATATCCCTTTGCAGATTCCACAAAAATTGTGTTAGCAAAGTGTTCCACGAAAACACAGGTGTAACTCTCTGAGAGGAATTCACACATCACAAAGAACTTTCTCAGACAGCTTCTTTCTAGTATTTATCTGATGATATTTCCTTGGACACCATAGGCTTCAATGCGATCCAAAATGTGCCTTTTCAGATTCCCCAAAACGAGTGCTAAAAACTGATCCATGAAAAGAATTGTGTAACTCTGGAAGATGAATTAACACATCATGAATCGGTTTCTCAGTTTCATGCTTTCTAGTTTTTAATATGTGGATATTTCCTTTGTCAACATCAGCTTCTATGCACTCCAAAATATCTGATTGCAGATTCCAAGAAAACAGTGTTAACAAACTGCTTAATGTAAAGAACAGTGTAACTCTGTCAGACAAATTCGCCTGTCACAAAGCATTTTCTCAGGATGTTTCTTTCTGGTGTTTAACTGAGGATATTTCTTTTTTCACCATAGGCCTCAATGTACTCCCAAATATCCCTTTGCAGATTCCACGAAAGCAGTGTTAGCAAACTGCTCCATGAAAAGGAATGTGTAACTGTGAGATGAATTCACACATTTCAGAAAACTTTTGCAGAAACTGTCTTTCTAGTTTTTCTCTTAGGATATTTCATTTGTCACCATAGGCTTCAAAGCAATCCAAAATATCCTATCTCAGATTCCACAAAAACATGCTAACAGAGTAATCCATGAACAAAATAGTGTAACACTGTGAGATGAATTAACACATCGCTAAGCAGTTTCTCAGAAAGCTTCTTTCTAGTTTATGTCTGAGGATATTTCCTTTGTCACCATGAGCTTCAATGCACTCTGAAATATCCCATTGCAGATTCCGATAAAACAGTGTAAGCAAACATCACAGTGAAAAGAACAGTGTAATTCTGTGTGTTGAATCCAAATATCACAAAGCAGTTTCTCAGAAAGCTTCTTTTTTGTTTTTTTTTTGTGGGGATATTTCCTTTGTCACCCTAGGCCTCAATGCACTCCCAAATATCCCTTTGAAGATTAGACAAAAACAGTGTTATCAATCTGCTCCATGAAAAGAAAGCTGTAACTCTGTGAGATAAATTCACACATCACAAAGAACTACCTCAGAAAATTTTTTCTAGTTTTTTTTTTTTTTTTTTTTTTTTTTTTTTTTTTTTTTTGAGACGGAGTCTCACGCTGTTGCCCAGGCTGGAGTGCAGTGGCACGATCTCGGCTCACTGCAAGCTCCGCCTCCCGGGTTCCCGCCATTCTCCTGCCTCAGCCTCCTGAGTAGCTGGGACTACAGGCGCCCGCCACCGCGCCCGGCTAATTTTTTGTATTTTTAGTAGAGATGGGGTTTCACTGTGGTCTCGATCTCCTGACCTTGTGATCCGCCCGCCTCGGCCTCCCAAAGTGCTGGGATTACAGGCTTGAGCCACCGCGCCCGGCCTAATTTTTTCTAGTTTTTATATGAGGATATTTCCTTAGTCACCATAGACATCAATCTGATCCAAAATATTCCTTCTCAGATTCCCCAAAAATAGTGCTCTCAAACTGATCCATGAAAATAATTGTGTAACACTGTGAGATGAATTAATACACCTCAAAGTGGTTTCTCAGAAAGCATCTTTCTAGTTTTTATATGAAGATATTTCCTTTGGCACCATCAGCTTCAATACGATCCAAAATATCCCTTCTCAGATTTCCCCAAAACTGTGCTACCAAACTGCTCCATGAAAAGAATCGGGTAGCTCTTTGAGAAGAATTCACAAATCTCAAAGTGGTTTCACGGAAAGAATCTTTCTAGTTTTTATATGAAGATATTTCCTTTGTCACCATCAGATTCAATGCGCTCTGAAATATCCCATTGCAGATTACAAGAAAACAGTGTTAGCAAACTTCTCAATGAAAAGAACAGTGTAACACTGTGAGATGAATTCACACATCACAAATCAGTTTCTCAGAAAGCTTCTTTCTAGTTTTTACCTGAGGATATTTCCTTTTTCACCATAGGTCTCAATGTGCTCCCAAATATCCCTTTGCATATTCCACGAAAACATGGTTACCAAACTGCTCCATGAAAAGAATGGTGTGAGTCAGTTAGGTGAATTCACACATCACAAAGAGCTTTCTCAGAAAGCTTCTTTCTAGTTTTTATCGGAGGATATTTCCTTGGTCACCATACTTTTCAATGCAATCCAAAATATCCCTTCTCAGATCCTCCAAAAACCGTGCTACCAAACTGTTCCATGAAAAGAATCATGTAACTCTGTGAGAATAATTAATACATCACAAAGCAGTTTCTCAGAAAGTTTGCTTCTAGTTTTTATATGAGGATATTTCCTTTGTCATCATAAGCTTCAATATGCTCCAAAATATCACATTGCAGGTTCCAAGAAAGCAGTGTTAGCAAGCTGCTCAATGAAAAGAGCCAGTGTATCTCTCTGACATGATATTACACTTCACAAAGATGACTCATAAAGCTTCTTTCAAGATTTGTTTGGGGATATTTCCTTTTTTACAATAAGCATCAATGTTCTCCGAAATATGCCATTTCAGATTCCAATAAAACAGTGTTAGCAAACTGCTCAATGAAATGAACAGTGTAACTCTGTGACTTGAATTCACACAACACAAAGCCGTTTCTCAGAAAGCTTCTTTTTGGTTTTTCTATGAGGATATTTCCTTTGTCACCATAGGCTTCAATGCACCCCAAACATCCTGTTGCAGATTCCATGAAAACAGTGTTATCAACCTGCACAATGAAAAGAATGGTGCAACTCTGTGAGATGAATTCACACACCAAAAAGCAGTTTCTCAGAAATTGTCTTTATAGCTTTTATCTGAGGATATTTCCTTTTTCACAAGAGGCCTCAAAGTGCTCCCAAACATCCCTTTGCAGATTCCATGAAAAATCTGTTGGCAATCTGCCCCATGAAAAGAAAGGTTTAACTCTGTGAGATAATTTCACACATCACAAAGAACTGTCTCAGAAAGATTCTTTCTAGTTTTTATCTGAGAATATTGCCTTAGTCACTGTAGGCTTCAATGTGATCAGAAGTATCCCCTCTCAGATTGTCCAAAAACAGTGCTACCAAACTGATCCATGAAAAGAATCATGTAACTCCCTGAAAAGAATTTACACATCACAAAGTGGTTTCTCAGAAAGCTTGTTTTTAGTATTTGTCTGAGGATATTTCCTTTGTCACCATAAGCTTCAATGCGCTCCGAATTATCCCATTGCAGATTCCAAAAAAACAGTGTTAGCAAACTGCTCAGTAACAAGAATAGTGTAAGTCTCTGGTATGAATTCACACATCACAAAGCAGTTTCTCAGAAATCTTCTTTCTAGTTTCTGTCTGAGAATATTTCCTTTTTCACAATAAGCTTCAATGTGCTCCAAAATATGCCATTGTAGATTCCAAAAAGACTGTGTTAGCAAACTGCTCATGAAAAAGACAGTGTAACTCAGTGAGCTGAATTCACATATCTCAAAGTAGTTTCTCAAAAAACTTCTTTTTGGTTTTTATCTGAGGATATTTCCTTTATCACCATAGGCTTCAATGCACTCCCCAATATCCTTTTGCCGATTCTACGATAACAGTGTTATCAAACTGGTTAATGAAAAGAATGGTGTAACTCTGTGAGATGAATTCACAAATCATGAAACAGTTTCTCAGAAAGCTTTCTTCTTGTTTTTATCTGAGAATATTTCTTTTTTCACTGTAGGCCTCAATGTGCTCCCAAATATCCCTTTGCAGATTCCATGAAAACTCTGTTAGCAAACTGTTCTATGAAAGGAAAATTGTAACTCTGTGAGATGAATTCACACAGCACAGAGAACTTCCTCAGAAAACTTCTTTCTAGTTTTTATCTGAGGATATTTTCCTTTTCATCATGAACGTCAATGTGATCCAAAATATCCTTTCTCAGATTCCATGAAAACAGTGCTAACACACTGATCTGTGAAAAGTTTCGTGTTTTGCTGTGAGATGAATGAACATATTTCAAAATGGTTTCTCAGAAAGTTTCTGTTTGTTTTGATATGAGGATATTTCATTTGTTGTGAGATGAATTCACACATCATAAAGAACTTTCTCAGAAAGCTTCTTTCTAGTTTTTATCTGAGGATATTTCCTTTGTCACCATAGGCTTCAATGCATTCCAAGATATTCCCTCTCAGATTCCCCAAAAAGAGTGCTACCAAGCTGCTAAATGAAAATAAAGGTGTAACTGTGAGATGAATTCACAAATCACAAAGCAGTTTCTCAGAAAATTTCTTTCTAGTTTTTGTCTGAGTATATTTCCTTTGTCATCATAAACTTCAATGCACTGCAAAATATCCCTTTACGGATTCCAAGGAAACAGTGTTAGCAGACTGCTCAATTAAAATAACATTGTAACTCTGTTAGGTGTATTCAAACAACACAAAGGAGTTTCACAGAAAGCGTCTATTTGATTTTTATCTGAGGATATTTCCTGTGTCTCCATAGACTTCAATGCGCTCCCAAATATCCTACTGCACATTCCATGAAAAAAGTTTTATAAAACTGCTCAATAAAAAGGATGGTGTAGGTCTCTGAGATGAATTCACAAATCACAATTCAGTTTCTCAGAAAGCTTCTCTCTAGTTTTTATTCACACATCACAAAAAACTTTATCAGAAAGCTTCTTTCTAGTTTTCTTCTGACAATATTTCCTTTGTCACTATAACTTTCATTGTGATCCAAAATATCCCTTCTCAAATGCCCTAAAAACAGTGCTACCAAACTGATCCATGAAAAGGATCATGTAGCACTGTGAGATGAATTAACACATCACAAAGCAGTTCCTCATAAAGCTTCTTTCTGGTTTTTATATGAAAAAGGGATATTTCCTTTTTCACCATAAGCTTCAATGCACTTTGAAATATCCCATTGCAGAATCCAAGAAAACAATGTTAGCAAACTGCTCAATGAAAAGAAAGATGTACCTCTGTATGATGAATGCACGCATCACAAAGCAGTTTCTCAGAATTCTTTTTTCTACTTTTTATCTGAGGATATTTAATTTTTCACCCTTGGCTTCAAAGCACTCCCAAACATCACTTTGTAGATTCCACAAGGATGTTAACCGGTGAGATGATTTCACACATCGCAAAGCAGTTTCTTAGATAGTTTCTTTTTGGTTTTTGTCTGAGGATATTGCCATTGTCACTATAGGCTCCAGTGAGCTCCCAAATATCCTACTGCAGATTCCATGAAAACTGTGTTATCTAACTGCACAATGGTAACGACGGTGTAACTCTGTGAGACGAATTCACACATCATAAAGTAGTTTCTCAGCGAGCTTGTATCTAGTTTTATCTGATGATATTTCCTTTCTCAGCCTAGGTTTCAATGCGACCCACAATATTCCTTCTCAGATTCCCCAAAAATGCTGCTATCAAACTGTTCTATGAAAAGAATGGTGTAATTCTGTGAGATGAATACACATATCACAAAGATATTTCACAGAAAGCTTCTTTAATGTTAATATCTGAGGGTATTTCCTTTTAAACCATAGGTCTCAATGTGTTCCAAAATATCCCTTCTCAGACACCACAAACATAGTGATGCTAAAGTGCTCCCTCCACAGAAACGTTTAGCTCTATGAGATGAATTCACACATCACGAAGAAGTTTCTCAGAAACCTTCTCTCCAGTTTTTACCTGAAGATATTTCCTGTTTCACCATTAGACTCTATGCGCTCCCAAATACCCCTTTGCAGATTCCAGAAAAACGGTGTTACTAAACTGATCAATGAAAATAAAGTTGTAACTCTGTGAGATGAATTCACCCATCACATGGCAGTTTCTCAAAAAGCTTCTCTCTAATTTAAATATGAGGATATTTCCTTTTTCACCATAGGCTTCAATGTGCACAAAAATAACTCTTCTCAGATGCCACAAAAACAATGATACCGAACTGCTCAATCAACAAAAAGATTGAAATCTTTGAGATGAATACACACATCCCAAAACTGTTTCTCGAAAAGTGTATCTCTAGTTTTTATCTGAAGTTATTTCCTTTTCCACCGTACACCTCTAGGAGTGGATACCCTTTGCAGATTGCATAAAAACAGTGTTACCAAACTGCTCAAAGAAAATAAAGTTGTAACACTGTGTGATGAATTCAGCCATCACAAAGAAATTACTCAGTAACCTTTCTAGTTTTTATCTCGGGATATTTTCTTTTCCACCATTGTCTTGCATGTGCTCCCAAATATCCCTTCTCAGACACCCCAAAACAGCGATGCCAAACTACTCTCTCAACAGAAAGCTTTACTTCTATGAGATGAATGCACACATCAAAAAGGAGTTATCAGAGACTTTCTTTTCAGGTTTTACCTGAAGATATTTCCTTTTTCAACATTGACCTCTATCCACTCCCAAATATCCCTTTGCATATTCCACAAGAACAGTATTAACAAACTGCTCAATGAAAAGAAAGACTTAACTCTATGAGATGAATTCATCCATCACAAAACAGTCTCTCAGAAAGCTTCCTTCTAGTTTTTATCTGTGCATATTTACTAATCCACCATCAGCCTCAATGTGCTCCCAAATATCCTTTCTCAGACACCACAAAAAGAGTGATGTCAAACTGCTCAATCAACAAAATGGTTAACTCCTATGAGATGAATGCACACATCACAAAAGAGTTTCTCAAAAACCTTCTCTCCAGTTTTTATCTGAAGATATTTCCTTTTTCACCAGAGGCCTCTAGGAGCTCCTGAAAATCTCTTTGCAGATTCCTCAAAAATGTTGTTACCAAATTCACAATGAAAATAAAGACATAACTCTGTGAGATGAATTCATCCATTGAAAAGCAGTTTCTCAGAAAGCTTCTTTATAGTTTTTATCTGAGAATATTTCCTTTTTCACCATAGGCCTCAAGGCGCTCCCAAATATCCATTTGCAGATACCAGGAAAGCAGTGTTAGCAAACTGATCCATGAAAAGAAATGTATAAATCTGTGAGATGAATTCACACATCACAAAGAACATTCTCAGAAAGCTTCTGTCTACTTTTCATTTGAGGATATTTCCTTTGTCACCATAGGTTTCAATGAGATCCAAAATATTCCTTCTCAGATTCACCAAAAACAGTGCTATCAAACTAGTCCATGAAAAGAATCATGTAACTCTGTGAGTAAATTACCACATCACAAAGCAGTTTCTCAGAAAGATTCTTTCTAGTTTTTATATGAGGATATTTCCTTTGTCAACATATGCTTCAAAGCACTCCGAAATAGCCCATTGCAGATCCGAAGAAAACAGTGTTAGCTAATGGCTCAATGAAAAGAAAGGTGTAACTCTCTGTGATGAATTCACACATCATAAAGCAGTTTCTCAGAAAGCTTCTTTATAGTTTTTATCTGAGGATATTTAGTTTTTCACCATAGGCCTAAAAGCGCTTGAAATGTCCCTTTGCAGATTCCATGAAAACAGTGTTTGCAAACTGCTCCATGAAAAGAAAGGTGTAACTCTGTGAGTTGATTTCACACATCACAAATAACTTTCTCAGAAAGTTTCTTTCTTGTTTCTATCTGGTGACATTTCCTTTTTCACTATATTTTTCCATGTGATTCAAACTATCCCTTCTCAGATTTCCGAAAAACAGTGCTACCAAACTTCTCCATGAAAAATCGTGCAACTGTGTGAGATGAATTAAAACATCACATAGCTGTTTGCCAGAAAGCTTCTTTCTAGTTTTTATCTGAGGATATTTCATTTGAAACCATACGCTTCAATGTCCTTCCAAATATGCTATTGCAGATTCCACAAAAACAGTATTAGCAAACTGCTGAATTAATATAACAATGTAACTCTGTGAGATGAAATCACACATCACCAAGCAGTTTCTCAGAAAGCTTCTTTCTAGTTTTTATCTGAGGATATTTCCTTATTCACCATAGGCTTCAATGCACTCCCAAATATTCCTTTGCAGATTTCACGAAAACAGTGTTAGCAAACTGCTCCATGAAATGTAAGGTGTAACTCCATGAGATGAATTCACACATCACAAACAACTTCCTCAGGAACCTTCTGTCTTGTTTTTATTTGAGGATATTTCCTTTTCGACCATAGACTTCATGCACTCCCAAATATCCCTTCTCAGACACCACAAAAACAGTGATGCCAAAGTGCTCCCTAAACAGAAATGTTTAGCTCTATGACATGAATGCCCACATCACAAAGGAGTCTCTCAGAAAGCTTCTCTCCAGTTTTTGCCTGAAGATGTTTCCTTTTTCACCATTGGACTCTATGTGCTCCCGAATATCCCTTTGCAGATTCCACAAAAAACAGTTACAAACTGCTCAATGAAAAGAAAGGTGTAACACTGTGAGATGAATTCAACTATCACAAAGCAGTTTCTCACAAAGCTTCTTTCTAGTTTTAATCTAAAGATATTTTCTTTTTCATCATAAGCTTCAATGTGCTCAAAAATAACTCCTCTCAGATACCACACAAACAGTGATGCCTAACTCCTCAATCAACAAAAACGTAAAACACTTTGAGATGAATACACACATCACAAAACCGTTTCTCAAAATGCTTCTCTCTGGTTTTTATTCGAAGTTATTTCCATTTTTACCGTAGGCCTCTAGGAGCTCCCATATATCCCTTTGCAGATTCCATAAAAACTGTGCTACCAAACTGCTCAAAGAAAACAAAGGTGTAACTCTATATCATGAATTCACCCATCACAAAAAAAATTCTCAGAAAGCTTCTTTCTGGTGTTTATCTCAGGATATATCCTTTTCCACCATAGTTTTCCATGCGCTCCCAAATATCCCTTCTCACACACCACAAAAAAAGTGATGCCAAACTGCTCTCTCAGCAGAAATCTTTACCTCTATGAGATGAATGCACACATCACAAAGGAGTTATCAGAAACTTTCTCTCCAGGTTTAACCTGAAGATATTTCCTTTTTCAACATTGGCCTCTATGCACTCCCGAATATCCCTTTACATATTCCAGAAAAACAGTGTTATCAAACTGCTCAATGAAAAGGATGATTTATCTCTGTGAGGTGAATAGTAACATAAGAAAGAATTTTCTCAGAAAGCTTCTTCAAAGTTTTTATCTGAGGATATTTACTTATGCACCATAGTCCTCAGTGTGCTCACAAATATCCCTTTGCAGATTCCATGAAAACAGTGTTAGCAAACTGCTCCATGAAAAGAATGTTGTAACTCTGTGAGATAAATTCACATATCACAATGTTCTTTCTCACAAAACTTCTTTCTAATTTTTATCTCAGAATATTTCCTTTTTCACCATATTCCTCAATATGCCCTCGAATATCCCATTCGAGAATAAATGAAAAAAATGTTAGCAAACTTCTCAACGAAAAGAATGGTAGCACCCTGTGAGATGAATTCACACATCACAAAGCAGTTTCACAGAAAGTTTCTTTTTGGTTTTTATTGAGGATAGTTACTTTGTCACCATGGGATTCTACATGCTCCAAAAATATCCTATTGCATATTCCATGAAAACAGTGTTATCAAACTGCTTCATGAAAAAAAGGTGTAACTCTGTGAGATGAACTTGCACATCACAAATAACTTTCTCAGAAAGCTTCTTTCTGGTTTTTATCTGAGGACATTTCCTTTTTCACTGTAGGCTTCAAGGTAATCCAAAATATCCCTTCTCAGATTCCCCAAAAACAGGGCAACCAAACTGTTCCATGAAAAGAATCATGTAACTCTGTGAGATGAATTCACAAATCACAAAGCAGTTTCTCAGAAAGCTTCTTTTTAGTTTTTGTCTCAGGATATTTCCTTTGTCACCCTAAGGTTCAATGCTCTCCGAAAAATCCCATTGCAGATTCCAAGAAAACAATGTTAGCAAACTGCTCAATAAAAAGAATGCTGTAATTCTGTGAGTGCAATTCACACAACACAAAGCAGTTTCTCCGAGAGCTTCTTTTTGGGCTTTCTATGAGGATATTTCCTTTGTCACGATAAGCTTCAATGCACTCCAAAATATCAGATTGCAGATTCCAAAAAAAAAAAAAAAAACAGTGTAAGCAAACTGCTCAATGCAAAGGGCGTGTAACTCTTAGAGATGAATTCACGCATCACAAAGCAGTTTCTCAGAACACTTCTTTCAAATTTTTATCTGAGGATACTTCCTTTTTCAAAATAGGCCTCAAGGGACTCCCAAATATCCCTTTGCATATTCCAGGAAAACAGTGTTAGCAAACTGTTCCATAAAAAGAAAAGTGTAACTCTCTGAGATGAATTCACACCTCACAAAGAACTTTCTCAGATAGCTTCTTTCTAGTTTTTATCTGAATATATTTCCTTTGTCACCATAGGCCTCAATGCAATCCAAAATATCCCTTCTTAGATTCCCCAAAAACAGTGCTACGAAACTGTTCCTTGAAAAGAATCGTGTAACTCTGTGAGATGAATTCACAAGTCAAAAATCAGAATCTGAGAAAACTTCTTTCTAGCTTTTGTCTGAGGATATTTCCTTTTTCTCCATAGGCCTCAATGAGGTCACGAATATATCATTGTAGATTCCACAAAAACAGTGTCATCAAATGGCTCCATGAAAACAATAGTGTAAATCTGCGAGAAGAATTAACACATCACAAAGCAGTTTCTCAGAAAGCTTCTTTCTAGTTTTCATCTGAGGGTATTTCCATTTTCACCATATTCCTCAATGCACTCCTGAATATCCAATTGCAGATCAAACAGAAAATGTTTTAGCAAATTTCTCAATGAAAAGAACTTTGTAACTGTGTGAGATGAATTCACACATCACAAAGCAGTTTCACAGTAAGCTTCTTTTTGGTTTTTACCTGAAGATATTTCCTTTGTCAACAGAGACTTCAATGTACTCCAAAATATCCTATTGCAGATTCCACGAAAACAGTGTTAGCAAACTGCTGAATGAAAAGAACGATGTAACACTGTGAGATGAATTCACACATTAGAAAGCAGTTTCTCAGAAATCTTCTTTCTAGTTTTAATCAGAGGATATTTTCTTATTCACTATAGGCCTTATTGTGCTCCCAAATATTCCTGTGCAAATTCCATGAAAACAGTATTAGCAAACTGCTTAATGAAAAGAAAGGTGTATTTGTGTCCTCTTTTATTTCACTGAATGGTGGTTTGTAGTTCTCCTTGAAGAGGTCCTTTACATCTCTGGTAAGTTGGATTCCTAGGTATTTTATTCCCTTTGAAGCAATTGTGAATGGAAGTTCATTCATGATTTGGCTCTCTGTCCATCTGTTACTGGTGTATAACAATGCTTGTGATTTTTTGCACATGAATTTTGTATCCGGAGACTTTGCTGAAGTTTCTTATCAGCTTAAGGAGATTTTGGGCTGAGACAATGGGGTTTTCTAAATATACAATCATGTCATCTGCAAACAGGGACAATTCGACTTCTTCTTTTCCTAACTGAATACCCTTTATTTCTTTCTCTTGCCTGATTGGCCTAGCCAGAACTTCCAACACTATGTTAAAAAGGAGAGGTGAGAGAGGGCATTCCTGTCTTGTGCCAGTTTTCAAAGGGAGTCCTTACAGTTTTTGTCCATTCAGTAAGATATTGGCTGTGGGTTTGTCATAAATATTATTATTTTGAGATAAGTTCTCAAATAATTATCTCTTATTATTTTGAGATAAGTTCCATTAATACCGAATTTATTGAGTGTTTTTAGCATGAAGGGCTGTTGAATTTTGTCAAAGGCCTTTTCTGCATCTATTGAGATAATCATGTGGTTTTTGTCTTTGGTTCTGTTTATATGCTGGATTACGTTTATTGATTTGCATATGTTGAACCATCCTTGCATCCCAGGGATGAAGCCTACTTGATCATGGTGATAAGTTTATTGATATGCTGCTGGATCCAGTTTGCCAGTATTTTATTGAGGATTTTTGCATCGATGTTCATCGGGGATATTGGTCTAAAATTCTCTTTTTTTGTTGTGTCTCTGACAGGCTTTGGTATCAGGATGATGTTGGCCTCATAAAATGAGTTAGGGAGGATTCCCTCTTTTTCTATTGATTGGAACAGTTTCAGAAGGAATGGTACCAGCTCCTCCTTGTACCTCTGATATAATTCAGCTGTGAATCCATCTGGTCCTGGACTTTTTTTGGTTGGTAGGCTATTAATTATTGCCTCAATTTCAGAGCCTGCCATTGGTCTATTCAGGGAAGCAGCTTCTTCCTGGTTTAGTCTTGGGAGAGTGTAAGTGTCCAGGAAATTATCCGTTTCTTCTAGATTTTCTAGTTTATTTGCATAGAAGTGTTTATAGTATTCTTTGATGGTAGTTTGTATTTCTCTGGGGTCAGTGGTGATATCCTCTTTATCATTTTTTATTGCGTCTATTTGATTCTTCTCTCTTTTCTTCTTTATTAGTCTTGCTAGTGGACTATCAATTTTGTTGATCTTTCCAAAAAACCAACTTCTGGATTCATTGATATTTTGGAGGGTTTTTTGGTCTCTCTATCTCCTTCAGTTCTGCTCTGATCTTAGTTATTTCTTGCCTTCTGCTAGGTTTTGAATGTGTTTGCTCTTGCTTCTCTAGTTCTTTTTTTTTTTTAATTTATTTATTATTATTATACTTTAAGTTCTAGGGTACATGTGCATAACGTGCAGGTTTGTTACATATGTATACTTGTGCCATGTTGGTGTGCTACACCCATCAACTCGTCAGCACCCATCAACTCGTCATTTACATCAGGTATAACTTCCAAGGCAATCGCTCCCCCCTCCCCCCTCCCCATGATAGGCCCTGGTGTGTGATGTCCCCCTTCCCAAGTCCAAGTGATCTCATTGTTCAGTTCCCACCTATGAGTGAGAACATGTGGTGTTTGGCTTTCTGTTCTTGTGATAGTTTGCTAAGAATGATGGTTTCCAGCTGCATCCATGTCCCTACAAAGGACTCAAACTCATCCTTTTTTATGGCTGCATAGTATTCCATGGTGTATATGTGCCACATTTTCTTAATCCAATCTGTCACTGATGGACATTTGGGTTGATTCCAGGTCTTTGCTATTGTGAATAGTGCCACAATAAACATACGTGTGCATGTGTCTTTATAGCAGCATAATTTATACTCCTTTGGGTATATACCCAGTAATGGGATGGCTGGGTCATATGGTACATCTAGTTCTAGATCCTTGAGGAATCGCCATACTGTTTTCCATAATGGTTGAGCTAGTTAACAATCCCACCAACAGTGTACAAGGGTTCCTATTTCTCCACATCCTCTCCAGCACCTGTTGTTTCCTGACTTTTTAATGATCGCCATTCTAACTGGTGTGAGATGGTATCTCATTGTGGTTTTGATTTGCATTTCTCTGATGGCCAGTGATGATGAGCATTTTTTCATGTGTCTGTTGGCTGTATGAATGTCTTCTTTTGAGAAATGTCTGTTCATATCCTTTGCCCACTTTTTGATGGGGTTGTTTGTTTTTTCCTTGTAAATTTGTTTGAGTTCTTTGTAGGTTCTGGATATTAGCCCTTTGTCAGATGAGTAGATTGCAAAAATTTTCTCCCATTCTGTAGGTTGCCTGTTCACTCTTATGGTAGTTTCTTTTGATGTGCAGAAGCTCTTTAGTTTAATGAGATCCCATTTGTCAATTTTGGCTTTTGCTGCCGTTGCTTTTGGTATTTTAGACATGAAGTCTTTGCCCATGCCTGTGTCCTGAATGGTACTACCTAGGTTTTCCTCTAGGGTTTTTATGGTATTAGGTCTAACATTTAAGTCTCTAATCCATCTTGAATTAATTTTCGTATAAGGAGTAAGGAAAGGATCCAGTTTCAGCTTTCTACTTATGGCTAGCCAATTTTCCCAGCACCATTTATTAAATAGGGAATCCTTTCCCCATTTCTTGTTTCTCTCAGGTTTCTCAAAGATCAGATGGCTGTAGATGTGTGGTAATATTTCTGAAGGACTCTGTTCTGTTCCATTGGTCTATATCTCTGTTTTGGTACCAGTACCATGCTGTTTTAGTTACTATAGCCTTGTAGTATAGTTTGAAGTCAGGGAGCGTGATGCCTCCAGCTTTGTTCTTTTGACTTAGGATTGCCTTGGAGATGCGGGCTCTTTTTTGGTTCCATATGAACTTTAAAGCAGTTTTTTCCAATTCTGTGAAGAAACTCGTTGGTAGCTTGATGGGGATGGCATTGAATCTATAAATTACCTTGGGCAGTATGGCCATTTTCACGATATTGATTCTTCCTATCCATGAGCATGGTATGTTCTTCCATTTGTTTGTGTCCTCTTTGATTTCACTGAGCAGTGGTTTGTAGTTCTCCTTGAAGAGGTCCTTTACATCCCTTGTAAGTTGGATTCCTAGGTATTTGATTCTCTTTGAAGCAATTGTGAATGGAAGTTCATTCCTGATTTGGCTCTCTGTTTGTCTGTTACTGGTGTATAAGAATGCTTGTGATTTTTGCACATTAATTTTGTATCCTGAGACTTTGCTGAAGTTGTTTATCAGCTTAAGGAGATTTTGGGCTGAGACAATGGGGTTTTCTAAATATTCAATCATGTCATCTGCAAACAGGGACAATTTGACTTCTTCTTTTCCTAACTGAATACCCTTGATTTCTTTATCTTGCCTAATTGCCCTAGCCAGAACTTCCAACACTATGTTGAATAGGAGTGGTGAGAGAGGGCATCCCTGTCTTGTGCCAGTTTTCAAAGGGAATTTTTCCAGTTTTTGCCCATTCAGTATGATATTGGCTGTGGGTTTGTCATAAATAGCTCTTATTATTTTGAGGTACGTTCCATCAATACCGAATTTATTGGGCGTTTTTAGCATGAAGGGCTGTTGAATTTTGTCAAAAGCCTTTTCTGCATCTATTGAGATAATCATGTGGTTCTTGTCTTTGGTTCTGTTTCTATGCTGGATTATGTTTATTGATTTGTGAATGTTGAACCAGCCTTGCATCCCAGGGATGAAGCCCACTTGATCATGGTGGATAAGCTTTTTGATGTGTTGCTGAATCCGGTTTGCCAGTATTTTATTGAGGATTTTTGCATCGATGTTCATCAGGGATATTGGTCTAAAATTCTCTTTTTTTGTTGTGTCTCTGCCAGGCTTTGGTATCAAGATGATGTTGGCCTCCTAAAATGAGTTAGGGAGGATTCCCTCTTTTTCTATTGATTGGAATAGTTTCAGAAGGAATGGTAACAACTCCTCCTTGTACCTCTGGTAGAATTCAGCTGTGAGTCCATCTGGTCCTGGACTTTTTTTGGTTGGTAGGCTATTAATTATTGCCTCAATTTCAGAACCTGCTATTGGTCTATTCAGGGATTCAACTTCTTCCTGGTGTAGTCTTGGAAGAGTGTAAGTGTCCAGGAAATTATCCATTTCTTCTAGATTTTCCAGTTTATTTGCGTAGAGGTGTTTATAGTATTCTCTGACGGTAGTTTGTATTTCTGTGGAGTCGGTGGTGATATCCCCTTCATCATTTTTAATTGCATCGATTTGATTCTTCTCTCTTTTCTTCTTTATTAGTCTTGCTGGTGGTCTGTCAATTTTGTTGATCTTTTCAAAAAACCAACTCCTGGATTCATTGATTTTTTTGGAGGGTTTTTTGTGTCTCTATCTCCTTCAGTTCTGCTCTAATCTTAGTTATTTCTTGCCTTCTGCTAGGTTTCGAATGTGTTTCCTCTTGCTTCTCTAGTTCTTTTAATTGCGATGTTAGAGTGTCAATTTTAGATCTTTCCTGCTTTCTCTTGTGGGCATTTAGTGCTATAAATTTCCCTCTACACATTGCTTTAAATGTGTCCCAGGGATTCTGGTATGTTGTATCTTTGTTCTCATTGGTTTCAAAGAACATCTTTATTTTTGCCTTCATTTCGTTATGTACCCAGTAGTCATTCAGGAGCAGGTTGTTCAGTTTCCATGTAGTTGAGCAGTTTTGATTGAGTTTTTTAGTCCTGAGTTCTAATTTGATTGCATTGGGGTCTGAGAGGCAGTTTGTTGTAATTTCTGTTCTTGTACATTTGCTGAGGAGTGATTTACTTCCAATTATGTGGTCGATTTTGGAGTAAGTACGATGTGGTGCTGAGAAGAATGTATATTCTGTTGATTTGGGGTGGAGAGTTCTATAGATGTCTATTAGGTCTACTTGCTGCAGAGATGAGTTCAATTCCTGGATATCCTTGTTAACTTTCTGTCTCGTTGATCTGTCTAATATTGACAGTGGAGTGTTGAAGTCTCCCATTATTATTGTATGGGAGTCTAAGTCTCTTTGTAAGTCTCTAAGGACTTGCTTTATGAATCTGGGTGGTCCTGTATTGGGTGCATATATATTTAGGATAGTTAGCTTTTCCTGTTGAATTGATCCCTTTACCATTATGTAATGGCCTTCTTTGTCTCTTTTGATCTTTGACGGTTTAAAGTCTGTTTTATCAGAGACTAGAATTGCAACCCCTGCTTTTTTTTATTCTCCATTTGCTTGGTATATCTTCCTCCATCCCTTTATTTTGAGCCTATGTATGTCTCTGTGTGTAAGATGTGTCTCCTGAATACAGAAGACTGATGGGTCTTGACTCTTTATCCAGTTTGCCAGTCTATGTCTTTTAATTGGAGCATTTAGTCCATTTACATTTAAGGTTAATATTATTATGTGTGAACTTAATCCTGCCATTATGATATTAACTGGTTATTTTACTCGTTAGTTGATGCAGTTTCTTCCTAGCCTTGATGGTCTTTACATTTTGGCATGTTTTTGCAATGGCTGGTACCGGTTGTTCCTTTCCATGTTTAGTGCTTCCTTCAGGGTCTCTTGTAAGGCAGGCCTAGTGGTGACAAATTCTCTAAGCATTTGCTTATCTGTAAAGGATTTTATTTCTCCTTTACTTATGAAACTTAGTTTGGCTGGATATGAAATTCTGGGTTTAAAATTCTTTTCTTTAAGAATGTTGAATATTGGCCCCCACTCTCTTCTGGCTTGGAGAGTTTCTGCCGAGAGATCTGCTGTTAGTCTGATGACCTTCCCTTTGTGGGTAACCCGACCTTTCTCTCTGGCTGCCCTTAAGATTTTTTCCTTCATTTCAACTTTGGTGAATCTGGCAATTATGTGTCTTGGAGTTGCTCTTCTCGAGGAGTATCTTTGTGGCGTTCTCTGTATTTCCTGGATTTGAATGTTGGCCTGCCCTACTAGGTTGGGGAAGTTCTCCTGGATGATATCCTGAAGAGTGTTTTCCAACTTGGTTCTATCTTCCCCCTCACTTTCAGGCACCCCAATCAGACGTAGATTTGGTCTTTTTACATAATCCCATACTTCTTGCAGGCTTTGTTCATTTCTTTTTCTTCTTTTTTCTTTTGGTTTCTCTTCTCGCTTCATTTCATTCATTTGATCCTCAATCGCTGATACTCTTTCTTCCAGTTGATCGAGTCGGTTACTGAAGCTTGTGCATTTGTCACGTATTTCTCGTGTCATGGTTTTCATGTCTTTCATTTCGTTTATGACCTTCTCTGCATTAATTACTCCAGCCATCAATTCTTCCACTTTTTTTTCAAGATTTTTAGTTTCTTTGCGCTGGGTACGTAATTCCTCCTTTAGCTCTGAGAAGTTTGATGGGCTGAAGCCTTCTTCTCTCATCTCGTCAAAGTCATTCTGCGTCAAGCTTTGATCCGTTGCTGGCGATGAGCTGCGCTCCTTTGCTGGGGGAGATGCGCTCTTATTTTTTGAATTTCCAGCTTTTCTGCCCTGCTTTTTCCCCATCTTTGTGGTTTTTTCTGCCTCTGGTCTTTGATGATGGTGATGTACTGATGGGGTTTTGGTGTAGGTGTCCTTCCTGTTTGATAGTTTTCCTTCTAACAGTCAGGACCCTCAGCTGTAGGTCTGTTGGAGATTGCTTGAGGTCCACTCCAGACCCTGTTTGCCTGGGTATCAGAAACAGAGGCTGCAGAAGATAGAATATTTCTGAACAGCGAGTGTACCTGTCTGATTCTTGCTTTGGAAGCTTCCTCTCAGGGGTGTACCCCACCCTGTGAGGTGTGGGGTGTCAGACTGCCCCTAGTGGGGTATGTCTCCCAGTTAGGCTACTCAGGGGTCAGGGACCCACTTGAGCAGGGAGTCTGTCCCTTCTCAGATCTCAACCTCCTTGTTGGGAGATCCACTGCTCTCTTCAAAGCTGTCAGTCAGAGTCGTTTGCGTCTGCAGAGGTTTCGGCTGTTTTTGTTATTTTTACTGTGCCCTGTCCCCAGAGGTGGAGTCTACAGAGACAGGCAGGTTTCCTTAAGCTGCTGTGAGCTCCACCCAGTTCGAGCTTCCCAGCAGCTTTGTTTACCTACTTAAGCCTCAACAATGGCGGTCGCCCCTCCCCCAGCCTCATTGCTGCCTTGCCGGGATATCGCAGACTGCTGTGCTAGCACTGAGGGAGGCTCCGTGGGTGTGGGACCCTCCCGGCCAGGTGTGGGATATGATCTCCTGGTGTGCCTGTTTGCTTAAAGCGCAGTATTGGGGTTGGAGTTACCCAATTTTCCAGGTGTTGTGTGTCTCAGTTCCCCTGGCTGGGAAAAGGGATTCCCTTCCCCCTTGCGCTTCCCAGGTGAGGTGATGCCTTGCCCTGCTTCAGCTCTCGCTGGTCGGGCTGCAGCAGCTGACCAGCACTGATCGTCTGGCACTCCCCAGTGAGATGAACCCAGTACCTCAATTGAAAATGCAGAAATCACTGGTCTTCTGTGTCGCTCGCGCTGGGAGTTGGAGACTGGAGCTGTTCCTATTCGGCCATCTTGCTCCGCCCCTTCTCTAGTTGTTTTAATTGTGATGTTAGAGTGTCAATTTTTGATCTTTCCAGTTTTCTCTTGTGGGCATTTTGTGCTATAAATTTCTCTCTACACAATGCTTTAAAAGAGGACACAAACAAATGGAAGAACATGCCATGCTCATGGATAGAAAGAATCAATATCCTGAAAATGGCCATACTGCCCAAGGTTATTTATAGATACAATGCCATCCCCATCAAGCTACCAAAACAGTATGGCGATTCCTCAAGGATCTAGAACTAGAAGTACCATATGACTTAACCATCTCATTATTGGATATATACCCAAAAGATTATAAATCATGTTGCTATAAAGACACATGCACACGTATGTTTATTGTGGCACTATTCACAATAGCAAAGACTTGGAATCAACCCAAATGTCCATCAGCAACAGACTGGATTAAGAAAATATGGCACATATACACCATGGAATACTATGCAGCCATAAAAACGATGAGTTTGTGTCCTTTGTAGGGACATGGATGCAGCTGGAAACCATCATTCTCAGCAAACTATTGCAAGAACAGAAAACCAAACACCACATGTTCTAACTTGTAGGTGGGTACTGAACAATGAGATCACTTGGATTTGCGGAGGGGAGCATCACACACCGGAGCCTATCATGGGGAGGTGGAGGGGGTGGGATTTCATTGGGAGTTATACCTGATGTAAATGACGAGTTCATGGGCACTGACGAGTTGATGGGTGCAGCACACCAATATGGCACAAGTATACATATATAACACACCTGCACATTATGCACATGTACCCTAGAACTTAAAGAATAAGAATAAGAAGAAGAAGAAGAAGAAGAAGAAAGGTCTAACACTGTGCCATGAATTCACACATCACAAGCAAATTCCTCAGAAAGCTTCTTTCTAACTTATGTCTGAGGATATTTCCTTTTCCACCATAGGCTTCATGCGCTCCCAAATATCCCTTCTCAGACACCACTAAAACAGTGATGCCAAAGTGCTCCCTCAGCAGAAACGTTTAGATCTATGAGATGAATGCACACATCACAAGGGAGATTCTCAGAAAGCTTCTCTCCAGTTTTTACCTGAAGATATTTGCATTTATGCCATTGGACTCTATGCTCTCCCAAATATCCGTTTGTAGATTCCACAAAAACAATGTTAGCAAACTGCTCCATGAAAAGAAAGGGATAACTCGGTGAAATGAATTCACACATCATGAAGAAGTTTCTCAGAGAGCTTATTTCTAGATTTTATCTGATGATATTTCCTTTGTCACCACAGGCTTCAATGCACTCTGAAATATCAGATTTCACATTCCAAGAAAACAGTGTAAGAAAACTGCTCAATGCAAAGAACTGTGTAACTCTGTGAGATGAATTCACCTATCACAAAGCAGTTTATCAGAAAGTTTCTTTCTAATTTTTATCTGAGGATATTTCCATTTTCTATTTAGGCCTCAAGAAGTTCCTAAATATCCCTTGCATATTCCACGAAAACAGTGTTAGAAAACTTGTCCATGAAAAGAAAGGTGTAGCTCTGTGAGATGAATTCACACATCATGGAGAAGTTTCTCAGATAGCTTCTTTCTAGTTTTTAACTGAGTGTATTTCCTTTGTCACCAGAGGCTTCAATGCAATCCAAAATATCCCTTTCCAGACTCCCCAAAAACAGTGCTACCAAACTGCTGCATAAAAAAAAAAGGTGTAACTCTGTGACATCAATTCAGAAATCACAAAGGAGTTTCTCAGAAATCTTCTTTATAGCTTTTATCTGAAGATATTTCCTTTGTCACCTTAGGCTTCATTGTGATCCAAAATATCCCTTCTCAGATTCTCCAAAACAGTGCTAACAAACTGCTCCATGAATAGAATCATGTAACTCTGTGAGATGAATTCACAAATCACACTCAGAAAACTTCCTTCTAATTTTTGTCTGAGACATATCCTTTGTCACCCTAAGCTTCAATATGCTCCAAAATATACCACTGCAGATTCCAAGAAAACAATGTAAGCAAACTGGTCAAGGAAAAGAACAATGTAACCCTCTGAGATGAATTCACTCATCACAAAGCAGTTTCTCAGAAATCTTTTTTCTAGTTTTTATCAGAGAATATTTCCTTTTTAACTATAGGCCTCAAAGTGCTCCAGAATATCCCATTGCAGATTAGATGAAATCAGTGTTAGCAAACTTCTCCATGAAAAGAAAGTTGTAACTCTGTGAGACAAATTCACTCATTATAAAGAACTTTCTCAGAAAGCTTCCTTCTCGTTTTTATCTGAGTATATTTCCTTTGTCACCATAGTCTTCAATGTGACTCAAATTATTCCTTCTCAGAATCCCCAAAAACACTGCTACCATACTGATCCATGAAAAGGATCTTCTAACTCTGTGAGATTAATTCACACATCACAGTTTTTATATGAGGATATTTCCTTTATCACCCTATGCTTCAATCTGCTCTGAAATAACCCATTGCAGATTCCAAGAAAACAGTGTTAGCAAACTGCTTAATGAAAGACAGTTTAACTTTGTAAGATGAATTCACACATCACAAAGCAGTTTGTCAGACTGCTTCTTTCTAATTTTGGTCTGAGGATATTTGCTTTTTCACCACAGGTTTCAATGCAATCCGAAATATCCCTTCTCAGATTCCCCAAAAACACTGCTACCAAATTGATCCATGAAAAGAATGGTGTAATTCTGCGAGATGAATTCACAATTCACAAAGCAGTTTCTCAGAAAGCTTCCTTATAGTTTTTTTCTTAGTATATTTCCTTTGTCACCATAAGTTTTAATGTGTTCTGAAGTATCCCATTGCAGATTCCAAGAAAACAGTGTCAGCAAACTGCTCCATGAAAAGAAAGGTCTAAATCTGTGAGATGAATTCACACATTAAAAAGAAATTTCTCAGAAAGCTTCTTTCTAGTTTTTATCTGAGGATATTTCCTTTGTCACCACAGGCTTCAAGGTTATTCAAAATATACCTTCTCACATACCCCAAAAAGAGTGCTACCAAACTGCTCCCTGAAAAGAACTTTGTAACTCTGTGAGATGAGTTAACAAATCACAGCATTTTCTCAGATTGCTTCTCTCTGGTGTCTATATGAGGTTATTTCCTTTTCCAACATAGGCTTCAATGTGCTCTCAAGTATTCCTTCTCAGACTCCACAAAAACAGTGACGTCAAAGTGCTCTCTCAACAGAAATGTTTAGCTCTATTGGATGAATGCACACATCAAAAAGAGTTTCTCAGAAAGCTTCTCTCCAGTTGTTACCTGAAGAAATTTTTTCTCTTTATGTCTCTATGCACTCTCAAATATCCCTCTGCAGATTCCAAAAAAACATTGCCACCACACTGTGCAATGAATAGAAAGGTTTTACTCAGTGAGATAAATTCACACATCACAAAACAGTTTCTCAGGAAGCTTCTTTCTATCTTTTATCTGAGTATATTTCCTTTTCCACCACAGGCTTCAATGCGCTCCCAAGTATCCCTTCTAGGACACCACAAAAACAGTGATGCCAAAGTGCTCCCTCAACAGAAATGTTTATCTCTATGAGATGAATGCACACATCTCAAAGGAATTTCTCAGAAAGCTTCTCTCCAGTTTTTACCTGAATATATTTCCTTTTTTGCCATTTGACTCTATGGGCTCCTGAATATCCCTTTGTAGATTCCTCAAAAACAGGTTTACCAAACTGCTCAATGAAAAGAAAGGTGTAAATCTGTGAGATGAATTCACCCATCATAAAGCAGTTTCTCAGAAAACGTCTTTCTAGTTTAAAATTGAGGATATTTCCTTTTTCACCACAGGGTTTGATGTGCTCTCACGTATCTCCTCTCAGATACCACAAAAACAGTAATGACGAATTGCTCAATCAACAATAAGTTCAAACTCTATGAGATGAATACAGATCACAAAATCATTTCACAAAGAGTATCTCTCAAGTTTTATCTGAAGTTGTTTCCTTTTTCACTGTAGGCCTCGAATATCCCTTTTCAGATTCCGCAAAAACAGTGCTACCAAACTGCTCAAATAAAATAAAGGTGTAACTCGGTGTGATGAATTCACCCATCAAAAAGAAATTTCCCAGAATACTTCTTTCTAGTTTTTCTCTCAGGATATTTATTTTTCCACCATCAGCGTCCATGCACTACCAAATATCCCTTCTCAGACACCACAAAAACAGTGGTAACGAACTTATCCATGAAGAGAATAGTGTAATTCTGTGAGATGAATTAAAATATCACAAAGTGGTTTCTCAGAAAGCTTCTTTCTAGTTTCTATATGAGGATAATTCCTTTTTCACAAAAGGCCTCAATGTGCTCCAAAATATAACATTGCAGATTCCCTGAAAACAGTGTCAGCAAACTGCTCCATGAAAAGAACGGTGTAACTCTGTAAGACGAATTCACACATAACAAAGCAGTTTGTCAGAAAGCTTCTTTCCAGTTATTATTTGAGAATATTTCCTTTTTCAACACAGGCCTTAATTTCCTCCCAAATATCGCTTTTCAGACTCCACTAAAAGAGTTATAGCAAACTGCTACATGAAAGGAAAGGTCTATGTCTGTGAAATGAATTCACACATCAAAAATAAGTTTATCAGAAAGCCTCTTTCTAGTTTTTATCTGAGGATATTTCCTTTGTCACCATAGTTTTCAATGCAATCCAAAAGATCCCTTCTCAGATTTCCCAAAAACACTGCTACCAAATTGATCCATGAAATGAATGGTGTAACTCTGTGAGATGAATTCATAAATCACAAAGTAGTTTTTCAGAAAACTTCTTTCTAATTTTTTTGCTGAGGATATTTCCTTGTCACCATAAGCTTCAATGCGCTCTGAAATATCCCATTGCAGACTCCAAGAAAACAGTGTTAGCAAACTGCTCCACGAAAAGTAAGGTGTAACTCTATGAGATGAATACACATATCACGAAGCAGTTTCTCAGAAAGCTTCTTTCTAGTTATTTTCTGAATATATTCCCTTTTTCACTCTAAGCCTCCTTGTGATACTACATATTTTTTTGCAGATTCCACGAAAACAGTGTTAGAAAACTGCTCCATGACAAGAAAGGTGTCAATCTGTGAGATGAATTCACAAATTCCAAAGAACTTTCTGAGAAAGCTACTTTCTAGTTTTTATCTGAGGATATTTCATTTGTCACCATGGGCTACAATGCGATCCAAAATTTCCCTTCTCAAGCTTCCCTGGAAACAGTGCTATCATCTGCTACATAAAAAGGATAGGGTAACTCTGTGAAATGAAGTAACACATTAGAAAGCGTTTTCACAGAAAGCTTCTTTCTAGTTTGTATATGAGGATATTTCCTTTGTCACCGTATGCTTCAATCTGCTCTGAAATAACCCATTGTAGATTCCAAGAAAACAATGTTAGCAAACTGCTCAATGAAAAGATGATTTAACTCTGAAAGATGAATTCACGTATCACAAGGCAGCTTCTCAGAAAGCTTCCTTTTATTTTAAATCTGAGGATATTTCCTATGTATCCATAAGTTTCAATTTGATCCAAAACATCAAATTTCAGATTCCAAGAAAACAGTGTTAGCAATGTGCTCAATGAAAAGAACAGTGTAACACTGTGAGGTGAATTCACACATCACAAGGCAGTTTCTCAGAAAACTTCTTTTTGGTTTTTCTCAGAGGATATTTCCTTTTTCACTATAGTCCTCAATGCGCTGAGGAGTATCCCACTGCAGAGTCCACAAAAACACTGTTAACAAACTGCTCCATGAAAAGAAAGGTGTAATTCTGTGAAGTGACTTCACTCACCACAAAGAACTTTCTCAGAAAGCTTCTTTCTAGTTTTTCTCTGAGGATATATCCTTTGTCACCATAGTCTTCAATGCTGCACAAATTATCCTTTCTCAGATTCCCCAAAAACACTGCTACCAAACTGATCCACAAAAAGAATCATGCAACTCTGTGAGATGAATTCACACATTACAAAGCAGTTTCACAGAAAGCTTCTTCTTGGTTTTTATCTGAGGATATTTCCTTTTTTCACCTCAGGCCTTAATGTCCTCCCAAATATCCCTTTTCAGACTCCACAAAAAGAGTTTTAGCAAACTGCTACATGAAAAGAAAGGTGTATCTCTCTGAGGTGAATTCACACATCAAATATAAGTTTATCAGAAAGCCTCTTTATAGCTTTTATCTGAGGATAATTCGTTTGTCACCATAGGCTTCAATGCCATCCAAAATATCCCTTCTCAGATTCCCCAAAAACAGTGCTACCAAACAGCTCCATGAAAAGAATCATGTAAGTCTGAGATGAATTCACTATTCACAAAGCAGTTTCTCAGAAAACATCTTTCTAGTTTTTTTCTGAGGATATTTCCTTGTCACCATAAGCTTCAATGCACTCCGAAATATCCCATTGCAGATTGCACAAAAACAGTTTTAGCAAACTGCTCAATGAATAAAACAGTTTAATTCTGTGAGATGAACTCACACATCACAAAGCAGTTTCTCAAAAAGCTTCTCTATATTTTTTATCTGAGGATATTTCCTTTTTCACCATATGCTTCAATGCGCTCCATGTATCACTTGCAGATTCTCCTAAAAACAGTGTTATCAAACAGCTCAAAGAAAAGAATAGCATAACTCTGTGAGATGAATTCACGCATCACAAATTAGTTTCTCAGAAAGCTTCCTTCTAGTTTTTATCTGAGGATACTTCTTATTTCACCATTGGACACAATGTGCTCCCAAGTATCACTTTGCAGATATCACGAAAATAATGTTAGCAAACTGCTCTATTGAAAGAAAGCTGTAACTCTGTGAGATGGCATCACATGTCACAGACAACTTTCTCAGAGACCTCCTTTCTAGTTTTTGTCTGAGGATATTTCCTTTTTCACCATAGACCTCAATGTGCTCTGAAATATCCCTTTGGAGATTTCATGAAAACAGTGTTATTAAACTGCTCCATGAAAAGAAAGGTGTAACACTGTGAGATGAATTCACACATGACAAAGAAATTTCTCAGAAAGTTACTTTCTAGTTTTTATCTGAGGATATTTCCTTTGTCACCATAGGCTTCAATGCAATCCAAAATATTCCTTCCAAATACCCCTAAAACCGTGCTATCAAACTGACCCACGAATAGAATCTTGTAACTCTATGGGAATTCACAAATCACAAAACAGTTTCTCAGAAAGCTACTTTCTTCTATTTGTCTGAGGATATTTATTTGTCACCATAAGCTTCAATGCACTCCAAAATATCCCATTGTAGATTCCATGAAAACAGTGCTAGCAAACTGCTCAATGAGTAGAACAGTGTAACTCTCTGAGATGAACTCACACATAGCAAGAAAGTTTCTTAGAATCCTTCTTTCTAGTTTTTATATGAGGATATTTCCTTTGTCACCCTAAGCTTCAATCCACTCTGACATAACCCATTGCAGATTCCAAGAAAACAGTGCTAGCAAACTGCTCAATGAAAAGAACGATTTAACTCCGTAAGATGAATTCACACATCACAAAGCAGTTTGTCAGAGAGCTTCTCTCTGGTTATTATCTGAGGATATTTGCTTTTACACCACAGGCCTTAATGTCCTCCCAAATATCCCTTTGCAGACTCCACAAAAATAGGTTTAGCAAACTTCTACATGAAAAGAAAGGTCTAAGTCAGTGAGATCAATTCACACATAAAAAATAAGTTTGTTAGAAAGCCTCTTTCTAGTTTTTATCTGAGGATATTTCCTTTGTCACCATAGGTTTCAATGCAATCCAAAAGATCCCTTCTTAGATTTCCCAAAAGCACTGCTACCAAATTGATCCATAAAAAGAATGGTGTAACTCTGTGAGATGAATTCACAAATCACAAAGCAGTTTCTCAGAAAACTTCTTTCTAGTTTTTTTTTCTGAGTATATTTCCTTTGTCACCATAAGCTTCAATGTGCTCTGAAATATCCCATTGCAGACTCCAAGAAAACGGTGTCAGCAAACTGCTCCATGAAAAGAAAGGTGTAACTCTGTGAGGTGAATTCACACACCACAAAGCAGTTTCTCAGAAAGCTTCTTTCTGGTTATTATCTGAGTATATTCACTTTTTCACTTTAAGCCTCCTTTTGGTACCACATATTCTTTTGCAGATTACATGAAAACAGTGTTAGAAAACTGCTCCTTGACAAGAAAGGTGTAACACTGTGAGATGAATCCACACATTCCAAAGAACTTTCTTAAAAAGTTACTTTCTAGTTTTCATCTGAGGATATTTCCTTTGTAACCATGGACTACAACGCGATCAAAAATTTCCCTTTTCAGATTCCCCAAAAATAGTGCTACCATCTGCTATATAAAAGAGATTGGGTAACTCTGTGAGATGAATTAACACATCAGAAAGCATTTTAGCAGAAAGCTTCTTTCTAGTTTTTATAGGAGGGTATTTCCTTTGTCGCCTTAAGCTTCAATGTGCTCTGAAATAACCCTTTCCAGTTTCCACAAAAACAGTGTTAGCAAATTGCTTAACAAAAAGAACGGTGTAAATCTGTGAGATGAATTCACACATCACAAAGCAGTTTCTCAGAAAGCTTCTTTATAGTTTTTATGTGAGTATATTTGCTTTTCCACCATAGGCCTCAATGCGCTCCCAAATACCCCTTCGAAGATTACACGAAAGGAGTATTAGCAAACTGCTCCATGGAAAGAAGGTGTAACTCTGTGAGATAAACTCACACATCACAAAACACTTTCTCAGAAAGCCTCTTTCTCGTTTTCATCTGTGGATATTTCCTATGTCAACATAAGATTCAATGCGCTATGAAATATTCCATTGCAGAGTCCAAGAAAACAGTTTTTGCAAACTGCTCAATGAAAAGGGTAGTGCAAAACTGTGAGATGAATTCACACATCACAAAGCAGTTTCTCAAAGCTTCTTTCTTGTTTTCATCTCAGGATATTTCATTTTTCACCATAGGCCTCAATGTGCTCCCATATATCCCTTTGAAATTTCCACGAAAACAGTGTTAGCAAACTGATCAACAAAAAGAACGTTGTAACTCTGTGAGTAGAATTCACACATCACAAAGCAGCTACTCAGAAAGGTTCTTTTTGGTTTTTATCTGAGGATATTTCCTTTGTCACCATAGGCTTCAATGTGCTCAAAAATATCTTATTGCAGATTTCACGAAAACAGTGCTATCTAACAGCTAACTGAAGAATGGGGTAAATCTGTGATACATTTCCTTTTTCACTATAGGCCTCAATGCACTCCAAAATATCCCATTGCAGATTCCAAGAAACCGGTGTTAGCAAACTGCTCAATGAAAAGAACACTGTAACCCTGTGAGATGAATTCTCACACCACAAAGAAGTTTCTCAGAAACCTTTTTTCTAGTTTTTATCTGAGGATAATTCCTTTTTCACCCTAGACCCCCCAATGCATTCCCTAATATCCTTTTGCAGATTTCACGAAAATGGTGTTTGCAAAATGCTCCATGAATAGAAAGGTGTAATGCTGTGATATGAATTCACCCACCACAAAGAACTTTCTCAGAAACCTTTCTAGTTTTTAGCTGAGAATGTTTCGTTTGTCACAATAGCCTTCAATGTCATTAAAAATATCCCTTCTCAGATTCCCAAAAAACAGTGCTACCAAGCTGCTCCATGAAAAGAATCGTGTAACTCTGAGATGAAATAACACATCACAAAGCGGTTTCTCAGAAAGCTTCTTTCTAGTTTTTCTGTGAGGATATTTCCTATGTCACCATAAGCTTCAAGGCACTCCCAAATATCCCATTGCAGATGCCAAGAAAACAGTGTTAGCAAACTGCTCAATGAAAAGAACACTGTAACACTGTGAGATGAACTCTCACAACACAAAGAAGTTTCTCAGAAACCTTCTTTCTAGTTTTTATCTGAGAATGTTTCCTTTGTCACAATAGGCTTCAATGCCATTAAAAATATCCCTTCTCAGATTCCCAAAAAGCAGTGCTACCAAGCTGCTCCATGAAAAGAATCATGTAACTCTGAGATGAATTAACACATCACAAAGCGGTTTCTCAGAAAGCTTCTTTCTAGTTTTTCTGTGAGGATATTTCCTATGTCACCATAAGCTTCAAGGCACTCCTAAATATTCCATTGTAGATGCCAAGAAAACAGTGTTAGCAAACTTCTCAATGAAAAGAACACTGTAACACTGTGAGATCAATTCTCACATCACAAAGAAGCTTCTCAGAAACCTTCTTTCTAGTTTTTAACTGAGGATAATTCCTTTTCACCCTAGGCCCCAATGCACTCTGAAATATCCCTTTGCAGATTCCACGAAAACAGTGTTAGCAAACTGCTCCATGAATACATATGTGTAACAATGTGAGATGAATTCAAACGTCACAAAGAACTTTCTCAGAAAGCTTCTTTCTAGTTTTTATCTGAGGGTATTTCTTATGTCACCATAGGCTTCAATGTAATCCAAAATAACCCTCCTCAGATTCCCCAAAAACAGCGCTATCAAACTGCTCCATGAAAAGAATCATGCAACTTTGTGAGATGAATTCACAAATCACAAGACAGTTTCTCAGAAAGCTACTTTCTAGTTTTGTCTCGGGGTATTTCCTTTTTCACCGTAGACCTCAAAGCGCTCACGAATATCTCTTTACAGATTCCACGAAAATAGTGTTAGCAAACTGCTCTATGAAAAGAAAAGTGTAAATCTTGAGATGAATTCAACATCACAAATCAGGTTCTCAGAAGGCTTCTTTTTGGTTTCTGTCTGAGGCTATGTCCTTTGTCACCATAGGCTTCAATGTGATCCCAAGTATCCGATTGTTGATTACACGAAAACTGAGTTAGCAAATTCCTCCAAGAAAAGAATCATGGAATTCTGTGAGATGAATACAAACATCCCAAAGCAGTTTTTCAGAAAGTCTCTCTCTAGTTTTTATCTGAGGATATTTCCTTTTTCACCATAGGCTTCAATGCAATCCAAAATATATCTTATGATATTCCCCAACAAGAGGGCTACCAAACGGCTCCAGGAAAAGTATGCTGAAACTCTGTGAGATGAAAGCACACATCACAAAGCTGTTTCTTAGAAAACTTCTCTCTAGTTTTTATCTAAGGATATTTCCTTGTTCACCATGGTCCTCAAAGTGCTCCTGAATATCAATTTGCAGAATGCACAAAAAAATGTTAACACACTTCTCAATGAAAAGAATGGTGTAAGTCTGTTAGATGAATTGACATGTCACAAAGCAGTTTCACAGAAAGATTCCTGTTCGTTTTTTTCTGAGGATTTTTCCTTTGTCAAAATAGGCTTCAATGCACTCCCAAATATAATGTTGCAGATTCCATGTAAGCAGTGTTTTCAAACTGCTCAAAGAAGAGAACGGTGTGGCTCTGTAAGATGAATTCACACATCAAAAAGCAGTTTCCCAGAAAACTCCTTTCTAGTTTTTTTCTGAATATATTTCCTTTTTCACCATCAGCCTCAGCTCACTCCCAAACATTCCTTTGCAGATTCCACGAAATTAGTGTTAACAAACTGCTTCATGAAAAGAAAAGTGTAAATCCGTAGATGAATTCACACATCACAAAGCAGTTTCTCAGAAGGCTTCTTTTGGTTTTTGTCTGAGGACATTTCCTTTGTCATCATGATCTTCAATGCTCTCCAAAATATCCTATTGCAAATTCCACGAAAAAAGCGTTATCAACCTGTTCATTGAAAAGAACGGTGTAAATCTGTAAAATGAATTCACACATCACAAAGCAATTTCACAGAAATTTTCCTTCTAGTTTTTATCTGAGGATAATTCCTTTTTCATTATAGGCCTCAATACACTCCCTAATATTCCTCTGCAGTTTCCAAGAAATCAGTGTTAGACAACTGTTCCATGAAAAGAAAGGTATAGCTCTGTGAGATAAACTCACACATCACAAAGAACTTTCTCAGAAAGCATCTTTCTGGGTTTATCTGAGGATATTTCTTTTGTCACCATAGGCTACAATGCAATCCAAAATATCCTATCTCAGATTCCCCAAAAACACTGCTACCAAACTGATTCATGAAAAGAATTGTGTAACTCTGTGAGATGAATTGACAAGTCACAAAGCAGTTTCTCAGAAAGCTACTTTCTAGTTTCTGTCTGAGAATATGTCCTTTTTCACCATAGGTTTTAGTGCGATCCATAATATCCCTTCTCAGGTTCCCGAAAAACAAGGCTACCAAACTGCTCCATGAAAAGAATGGTGTAACTCTGTGAGATGAATTCAAACATCACAAAACTGTTTTTCAGGAAGCTTCTTTCTAACTTTTGTCTGAGGATATTTCCTTTTTCACCGTATTTCTCAATGTGCTCCCAAATATCCCATTGCAGATTCCACAAAAAAAATGTTAATAAACTTCTGAAAAAAAGAATGGTGTACCTCTTTGAGATGAATTCACACGTCAAAAATAATTTTCTCAGAAAGATTCTCTCTAGTTTTCATCTGAGAATATTTCCTTTGTCAGTATTGACCTCACTGCAATCCAAAATATGCCTTCTCAGTTTCCCCAAAAACAGTGCTACCAAACTGTTCCATGAAAGGAACTGTGTTACTCTGTGAGATGAACTAACAAATCACAAAGCAGTTTCTCACAAAGCTTCTTTCTAGATTTTTTTCTGAGGATATTTCCTTTTTTACTGTAGGCTTCAATATGCTCCCAAACATACCTTTGCAGATTCCACAAAAACAGTGTTAGCAAACTGCTCCATGAATAGAAAAGTGACACTCTGTGAGATGAATACACACATCACCAAAAAGTTTATCAGAAAACTTCTTTGTAGTTTTCATCTGAGGTTATTTCCTTTGTCACCACAGGCTTCAATTCAATCCAAAATATCCATTCACAGATCCACAAAAAGAGTGCTACCAAATGGCCTAATGAAAAAGAATGGTGTAACTCTGTGAGATGAATTCACACATCACAAAGCTGTTTCTCAACAAGCTTCCTTGTAGTTTTCATCTGAGGATATTTCCTTTTTCAAAATATTCCTCAAGGAACTCCCGAATATCCCATTGCAGATTCAATGAAAAAAGTGTTAGCAAAGTTCCCAATGAAAAGAATGATGTAACTCTGAGATATGAACTCACACATCACAAAGCAGTTACTCAGAAGGCTTCTTTCTAGTTTATATCTGAGGATATTTCCTCTGCCACCATAGGATTCAATGCGATCCAAATGTTCCCTTCTCATACTCCCCAAAAGCTGTATTAACAAACTGATCCATGAAAAAGAAACGTGTAACTCTCTGAAATGAATTCACAAATCACAGATCAGTTCCTCAGAAAGCTTCTTTCTAATTTTTGTCGAAGGATATTGCATTTGTCACCATAAGCTTCAATGTGCTCTGAAGTATCCCTTTGCAGATTCCACGAAAACAGTGTTAGCAAACTGCTCATTGAAAAGAACGGTGTAACTCTGTGAGATGAATTCAATAATCACAAAGCAGTTTCTCAGATAACTTCTTTCTAGTTTTTGTCTGATGATATTTTCTTTGTCAACATAAGGTTCAATGCACTCCCAAATATCCCATTGCGGATTCCAAGAAAACAGTGTTAGCCAACTACTCAATGCAAAGTACAGTGTAACTCTGTGAGATGAATTCACACATCACAAAGCAGTATCTCAGAAAGCTTCTTTCTAGTTTTTATATGAGGGTATATCCTTTGTCACCAGAAGCTTCATTGCGCTCATAAATATCCCTTTGCAGTTTCCAAGAAAACAGCGTTAGCAAGCTGCTCTATGAAAACAAAGGTGTAACTCTGTGAGATGAATTCACACATCACAAAGCAGTTTCTCAGAAACTTTCTTTCTGGTTTTTTACCTGTGGATATTTATTTTGTCACCATAGGTTTCACTGAGAACCAAAATGTCCCTCCTCAGATTCCCAGAAAACAGTGCCACCATAATGATCCATGAAAATGTTTGTGTATCTCTGTGAAATGAATTCACCCATTTCAAAGACGTTTCTCAGAAAGTTTCTTTCTCATTTTAATCTGAGGATATTTCGTTTTTCACCATAGGCCTCAAAGCACTCCCAGATATACTTTACAGATTCCATGAAAACAGTGTTAGCAATGTCTCCATGAAAAGAAAGGTGTAACTCTGTGAGATGAATGTACACATCACAAAGCAGTTTCTCATAAAGCTTCTTTCTAGCTTTTTCTGAGGATATTTCCTTTGTCACCATATTCTTTAATGCGATCCAAATTATCCTGTCTCAGATTCCCCAAAAAGAGTGCTGCCAAACTGAACCATGAAAAGTATCGTGTAACTTTGTGAAATGAATAAACACATCACAAAGTGGTTTCTCAGAAAGCTTCTTTCTACTTTTTCTATGAGGACATTTCCTATGTCACCATAAGTTTCAATGCACTCTGAAATATCCCATTTATGATTCCAAGAAAACAGTGTTAGCAAACTGCTCAATGAAAAGAACAGTGTAACTCTGTGAGATGAACTCACACATCACAAAACAGTTTCTCAGAAAGCCTGTGTTTGGTTTATCTATGAGTATATTTCCTTTGACACCATAAACTTCAATGCTCTAAGAAATATCACAGTGCAAATTCCAAGAAAACCATGTAAGCAAACTGCACAACGCAAAGTAGAGTGAAACTCTGTGAGTTGAATTGACACATCAGAACGCAGTTTCTCAGAAAGCTTCTTTCCAGTTTTTATTTGAGGATATTTCCTTTGTCTCCAAACGCCTTAATGCCCTCTGAAATATTTAATAGCTGATTCTAAGAAAATAGTGTTAGCACACTGAACAATCAAAAGAACAGAATAATTCTGTGAGATGAATTCACACATCAAAAGGAGTTTCTCAGAAACCTTGCTTCTAGTTTTTAACTATTTCCTTTTTCACCATAGGATTCAGTGCACTCCCAAATATCCTATTGCAGATTAAACGAAAACAGTGTCATCAAACTGCTCAATGAAAAGAACCATGTAATTCTATGAGATGAATTCACACATCCCAAAGCAGTTTTTCAGAAAGATTATTTCTAGTTTTTATCTGAGGTTATATCCTTTTACACTATAGGCCTCAATGCACTCTCAAATATCCAAATGCAGATTCAATGAAAACAATTTTAGCAAACTGCTCCATGAAAAGAAAGGTGTAACGCTGTGAGATGAATTCAGACATCACAATATCCTTTCTCTGAAAGCTTCTTTCTACTTCTTTTCTGAAGATATTTCCTTTGTCACCATAATTTTCAATGTGATCCAGAATATCTCTTCTCAGTTTCCCCAAAAACAGTGCTACCAAACTGCCCCATGAAAAGCATTATGTATCTCCGTCAGGGGAATTAACATGTCACAAAGCAGTTTCTCAGAAAGCTTCCTTCTAGTTTTCATCTGAGGATATATCCTTTTTCAGCATTGGCCTCTCTGTGCTCCATAACATCTCATCGCAGATTCCACGAAAAAAGTCTTAGCAAACTTCTCAATGAAAAGAATGGTATAACTCTGTGAGATGAATTCCCACATCACAAGTAAGTTTTTCAGAAAGTTGCTTTCTAGATTTTATCTGATTATATTTCCTTTGTCACCGTAGGCTTCAATACGATTAAAATTTCCCTTTCTCAGAGTCCACAAAAACAGAGCAACCAAACTGATCCATGAAAAGAATCATGTAACTATGTGAGATGAATTCACACATCACAAATCAGTTTGTCAGAACACATCTTTCTAGTTTTTGTCTAAGGATATTTCGTTTTTCACCATTTGCCTCAATACACTTGTGAATATTCCTTTGCAGATTCCATGAAAATAGTGTTAGCAAACTGCTCCATGGAAAGCAAGCTGTAAATCTATGAGGTGAATTCAAACATTGGAAAGCTGTTTCTTAGAAAACTTCTCATTGGTTGTTGTCTGAGGATATTTCATTTGCCACCATAGGCTTCATTGCACTCTCAGATATCCCTTCTCAGATACCACAAATACTGTGAGGCCAAAGTGTTCACTCAACAGAAACCTTCAGCTCTATGAGATGAATGCACACAACACAAAGGAGTTTCTGTGAAAGCCTCTTTCTAGTTTTTACTGAGGTTATTTCCTTTTTCACCGTACTCCTCAATGTGCTCCCTAATATCCCATTGCAGACTAAACGAAAAAAGTGTTAGCAAACTTCTCAATGAAAAGAAAAGTGTTACTCAGTGAGGTGAACTCACACATCACAAAGCAGTTTCACAGAAAGATTTCTTTTGGTTTTTATCTGAAGATATTTCCCTTTCACCAAAGGCTTCAAGGCACTCCCAAACATCCTATTGTAGATTCCATGAAAACAGTGTTATCAAACTGCTCCATGAAAAGAAAGGTGTAACTGTTTGAGATAATTTCACACATCACAAAACAGTTTCTCAAAAAGCTTCTTTCGAGTTTTTACCTGAGGATAGTTCCTTTGTCATCTTAGGCTTCAATGTGGTCCAAAATATCCCTTCTCAGATTGCCCAAAAACAGTGCTACCAAACTGCTCTATGGAAACAATGGTGTAACTCTGGGAGATGAATTCATAAACCACAAAGTAGTTTCTCAGAAAGCTTCTTTCTAGTTTTTATCTGAGGATATTACCTTGTTCACCATATTCCTCAATGCACTCCAGAATATCGCATCCAAGATTCCATGAAAAAAGTGTTAGCACTCTTCTCAATGAAAAGAATTGTATAACTCTGTGAGATAAATTCACACAACACAAATAAGTTTCTCAGAAACTTTATTTCTAGATTTTTTCTCAGGATATTTCCTTTGTCACCACAGGCTTCAATGCGATCCAAAATATCCCTCCTCTGATTCCCCAAGAACAGGTGTACCAAACTGCTCCATGAAAGGAATCATGTAACTCTGTGAGATGAATTCACATAACACAAAGAACTTTCTCAGAAAGCATCTTTCTAGTTTTTATCTGAAGATATTTCCTTTGTCACTATAGGCATCAATGAGATCCAAAATATCCCTTCTCAGATTGCCAAAAAAACAGTGAAACCAAACTGATCCATGAAAAGAATCATGTAACTCTGTGAGATGAATTATCACATCACAAAGTGGTTTCTCAGAAAGCGTCTTTCTAGTTTTTATATGAGGATAATTCCTATGTCAATATAAGCTTCAATGTACTCCAAAATATCAGATTGCAGATTCTAAGAAAACAGTGTCAGCAAACTGTTCAATGAACAGAACTGTGTAACTCTGTGAGACGAATTCTCGCCTCAAAAAGGATTTTCTCAGAAAGCTTGTTTCTAGTTTTTAACTCAGGATATATCTTTTTCACCATAGGCCTCAATGCGCTCCCAAATATACCTTTGCAGATTTCACGAAAACAGTGCTAGAAAAATGCTTCATGAATGGTAAGGTCTACCTCTCTGAGATGAATTCACACATAACAAAGAATTTTCTCAGAAAACTTCTTTCTAGTTTTTTTCTGAAGACATTTCCTTTGTCACCATAAGCTTCAATGCACTCCCAAATATCCTATTGTAGGTTAATCGAAAACAGTGTTATGAAACTGCTCAATGAAAAGCACCGTGTAATTCTCTGAGATGAATTCACACATCACAAAGCAGTTTCTCAGAAAACTTCCTTCTAGTTTTTATCTGAGGGTATTTCCTTTTTCACTATAGGCCTCAATTCGCTCCCAAATATTCCATTGCAGATTCCATGAAAACAGTTTTCTCAAACTGCTCCATGAAAAGAAAGGTGTAACGCTGTGAGATGGATTCACACATCACAAAATCCTTTCCCCAAAAGCTTCTTTCTAGTTTTTATCTGAGGATATTTCCTTTTTCACCCTAGGCTTCAATGTGATCCAAAATATCCCTTCTCAGATTCCCCAAAAACAGTGCTACAAAACTGCTCCATGAAAAGGACTGCGTAACTCCATGAGATGAATTCACAAATCAAAAAGCTGTTTCTCAGAAAGCTTCTTTCTATTTTTTGTCTGAGAATATTTCCTTTGTCAACATAATCTTCAATGTGCTCAGAAATATCCCATTGGAGATTCCAAGAAATCAGTGTTAGCAAACTGCTCCATGAAAAGAACAGGGTGACTCTGTGAGATGAATTCACACATCACAAAGCAGTTTCTCAGAAGGCTTCCTTCTAGTTTTGGCTGAGGATATTTCCTTTCTCACTGTAAGCCTCAATGCACTCTCAAATATCCCTTTCTGCAAAGGGATTCTACTAAAACAGTGTACGCAAACTGTTCCATGAAAATTGAGGTGTAACTCTTTGAGATGATTTCATACAAAACAAAGTCCCTTCTCAGAAAGCTTCTTTCTACCTTTTGTCTGAGTATATTTCCTTTGCCACCATAGGTTTCAATGTGACTTAAAATATCCCCTCTCAGATTACCCAAAAACAGTGGTACCAAACTGCTCCATGAAAATAATCATGTAACTCTGTGAGACGAATTAACACATCACAAAGTGGTTTCTCAGACAGCTTCCTTCTAGTTTTTATCTGAGAATATTTCATTTTTCACCATAGGCCTCAATATGGTCCCAAACATCCCTTTGCAGATACCTCGAAAACAGTGTTAGCAAACTCCTCAATGAAAAGAACAGTGTAACTCTGTGAGATGAACTCATAAATCACAAAGGCATTTCTCAGAAAGCTTCATTCTACTTTTTATCTGAGGATATTTTCTATTTCACCATGGACCTCAAGGTCCTCCCAAATATCCCTATGCAGATTCCATGAAATCAGTGTTAGTAAAGTGCTCCAAGAAAATAAAGGTGCAACTCCATGAGATGAATTCACAAATTACAAAGCAGTTTCTCAGAAAGCTTGTTTCTAGTTTTGTCTGAGGATATTTCCTTATTACCATAAACTTCAATGGACTCTGAAATATCTCATAGCAGATTTCAAGAAAACACTGTTAGTAAACTGCTCCATGAAAAGAACAATGTAACTCTGTGAGATGAATTCACACATCACAAAGCAGATTCTCAGAAAGCTTCTTTTTTTTTTTTTTTAATCTGAGGACATGTCCCTTTTCACTATTACCTTCAATGCACTTCGAAATATCCTATTTCAGATTCCATGACAACAGTGTTATCAAACTGCTCCATGAAAAGAGAGATGTAACTCTGTGAGATGAATTCACACATCACAATAACTTTCTCAGAAAGTTTCTTTCTAGTTTTTATCTGTGGATATTTCCCTTGTCACCATAGGTTTCAATGTGATCCAAAATATCCCTTTTCAAATTCCCCAGGGACAGTGCTACCAAACTGCTCCTGGAAATGAAAGGTGTAACTCCGTGAGATGAGTTCACAAATCACCAAGAAGTTTCTCAGAAAGCTTTTTTATAGTTTTTGTGTGAGGATATTTCAGCTGTCACCAAAAGCTTCAATGTACTCTGAAATATCCCATTGCATATTCTAAGAAAACAGTGTTTGCAAACTGTTCCATGAAAAGAACAGTGTTACCCTGTGAGATGAATTCACACATCACAAGGAAGTTTCTCAGAAAGCTTCTTTACAGTTTTTATCTCAGGATATATCCTTTGTCACCATAGGCTTCAATGTGAACCAAAATATCCTTTCTCAGATTCCCCAAAAAGAGTGCTACAAAACTGATCCGTGAAAAGAATCATGTAACTCAGTATGATGAATTAACACATGACAAAATGGTTTATCAGAAAGCTTCTTTCTACTTTTTATATGAGGGTATTTCCTTTGCCAATGTAAGCTTAAAATGCCCTCCAAGATATCCCATTGCAGATTCCAGGAAAACAGTGTTAGCAAACCATTCAATGAAAAGAACAGAGTAACTCTGTATGGTGAACTCACAGACGACAAAGCAGTTTCTCACAAAGCTGCTTTTCAGTTTTTATCTGAGGTAACTTCCTTTTTCACCATAGGCCTCAATGTGTTCCCAAGTATCCCTTTGGAGATTCCTCAAAAACAGTGTTAGCAAACTACTCCATGAAAAAAAAGGTGTAACTCTGTATGGTGGATTCACATGTCACAAAGCAGTTTCTCAGAAAGCTTCTTTTTGGTTTCATCTGAAGATATTTCCTTTGTCACCATAGGCTTCAATACACTCCCAAATACACTCTTGAAGATTCCACCAAAAGATTGTTATCAAACTGCTCAATGAAATGAATGGTATAACTCTGTGGGATGAATTTACACATCACAAAGAAGTTTCTCCGAAAGCTTCTTTCTGGTGTTCATCTGAGGATATTTCCTTTTTCACTAGAGTCCTCAATGCTCTCCCAAATATCCCTTTGCAGATTCCACAAAAACATTGTTAGCAAACTGCTACATGAAAAGAAAGGTGTAACTCTGTCAAATGAATTCACACATCAAAAAAGACTTTCTCAGAATTCTTCTTTCTACTTTTTAAATGAGGTTATTTCCTTTGTCACCATGGGCTTCAGTGATTCGTAATATCCCTTCTCATATTTCCCAAAAACAATGCTACCAAACTCCTTCATGAAAAGAATCATGTAACTCTGTGAGATGAATTCACAAATCACAAAGCAGTTTCTCAGAAAGCTTCTTTCTAGTTTTTATCTAAGTATATTTCCTTTTTCACTGTAGGCCTCAATGCGCTCGCAAATATCCCTTTGCAGATTGAACAAAAACAGTGTTAGCAAACTGCTCCATGAAAATAAAGGTATAACACTGTGAGATGAATTCACACATCACAAAGAACTTTCTCAGAAAGCTTCCTTCTACTTTTTGTATGAGATTATTTCCTTTGTCAGCAAGGGCTACAATGCAATCCATAATATCCCTTCTCAGATTCCCCAAAAACAATGCTACCAAACTGGTACATGGAAAGAATCGTGTGACTCTGTGAGATGAATTCACAAATCACAAAGCAGTTTCTCAGAAAGCTTCTTTCTTATTTTATCTGAGTATATACCCTTTTCAGCTGTAGACCTCAATACGCTCCCAAATATCCCTTTGCAAATTCCATGAAAACAGTGTTAGCAAGCTGCTCCATGAAAAGAAAGTTGTACCTCTGTGAGATGAATTCACATCAGAAAGAAGTTTCTGAGAAAGCTTCTTTCTAGTTTTTATCTCATTATATAACCTTTGTCACCATAGACTTCAATGCAATATAAAATATTCCTTCATATGTTCCCCAGAAACAGTGTTACCAAACTACTCCATAAAAAGAAAAGTGGAACTCTCTGAGATGAATTCAAAAATCTCAAAGCAGTTTCTGAGAAAGCTTCTTTCTGGTTTTTGTCAGAGTATATTTTCTTTGTCACCATAAGTTTAAATGTACTCTGAAATATCCCATTGCTGATTCCAAAAAAACAGTGTTAGCAAACAGCTCAACATAAAGAACGGTGTAAATCTGTGAGATGAATTCACACATCACAAAGCAGTTTCTCAGAAAGTTCTTTTTGGTTTTTATGTGAGGGTATATCTTTGTCAGCATAGCCTTCAATGTGCTCCCAAATATCCTTTTGCAGATTCCATGAAAACAGTGTTATCAAACAGCTCAATGAAAAGAACGGTGTAATTCTGGCAGGTGAATTCACACATCACAAAGACATTTCTCAGACAACTTCTTTCTAGATTTCATCTGAGGATATTTCCTTTGTCACCACAGGCTTCAATGTGATCCAAAATATCCCTCCTCAGATTCCCTAAAAACAGGTCTACCAAACTACTCCATGAAAGGAGTCGTGTGACTCTGTGAAATGAATTCATGAATCACAAATAAACTTCTCAAAAAGCTTCTTTCTAGTTTTTCTCTGAGGTTACTTCCTTTTTCACCATTTGCCACAATGCACTCTTGAACAGCCCTTGGCTGATTCCATGAAAATATTGTTAGCAAACTGCTCCATTAAAAGAAATGTGTAAATCTGTGAGATGAATTCACACATCACAAAGAAGTTTTGCAGAAATCTTCTTTTTGTTTTTAGTCTGAGGATATTTAATTTGTCAACATAGGCTTCAAAGCACTCCCAAATATCCTATTGCAGTTTCGAGGAATAATTTAATCACACTGCTCATTGAAAACAACAGTGTAACTCTGTTGGATGAATTCACAGAAAGATTATTTCTCAGAATGCTTCTTTCTTGTTTTTATCTGAGGATATTTCCTAGGCCTCAATGTGCTCCCAAATATCCCTTTACAGATTCCATGAAAACAATATTAGCAAACTCCTCCATGAAAAGAAAACTGTAACTGTGTGAGACAAATTCATACAACACAAAAAACTTTCTCAGAAAGCTTTCTAGTTTTTATTGGAGGATATTTCTTTTTTCACCGTAAACTTCAAGGCGATCAAAACTATCCCTTCTCAGATTCCTCAAAAAAAGTGCTACCAAACTGATCCATGAAAAGAATCGTGCAACACTGTGAGATGAATTCAAAAATCACAAAGCAGTTTCTCAGAAAGTTTCTTTCTAGTTTTTATCTGACAATATTTCCTTTGTTACTATAGGCTTCAATGCGATCCATAATATCCCTTCTCAGAATCCCCAAAAACAATGCTACCAAACTGCTCCATGAAAAGAATCATGTAACTCTGTGAGATCAATTAACACAACACAAAGCATTCTCTCAGAAACCTTTCTAGTATTGCATGAGGGTATTTCCTTTGTCACCTTAAGTTTCAATGCACTCCAAAATATCCCTTTGTAGATTCCAAGAAAACAGAGTTAGCAAACTGCTCATTGAAAAGAAGCATGTAACTCTGTGAGATTAATTCACACATCACAAAGCATTTTCTCAGAAACCATTTTTCTAGTTTTTACATGAGAGTATTTCCTTTGTCAATTTAAATTTCAATGCACTTCAAAATATCCCTTTGCAGATTCGATGAAAACAGTGTTAAGAAACTGCTCATTGAAAAAAAACCGTGTAACACTGAGGTGAATTCACACATCCCAAAGTAGTTTCTCAGAAAACTTCTTTCTAGTTTTTATCTGAGGGTACTTCCTTTTTCACCATAGGTCTCAATGCACTCCCATATATCCCTTTGCAGATTGCATGAAAACAGTGCAAGCAAACTGCTCCATGAAAAGAAAGGTGTAAGTCTGTGAGTTGAAATCACACATAAGAAAGAAGTTTCTCAAAAAGCTTCTTTTTGGTTTTTGTCTGAGGATATTTACTTTGTCACCATAGGCTTCAATATGGTCCCAAATATCCTGTTGCAGATTCCACGAAAAGAGTGTTATCAAACTGCTCATTGAAAAGAATGGTGAAACTCTGTGAGATGAATTCACACATCACAAAGCAGTTTCACAGAAAGCCCTTTATAGTTTTTTCTTTGATGATATTTTCTTTTTCACTATAGGTCTCAAATTGCTCCCAAATATCCCTTTGCATAATACATGAAAACAGTGTTAGCTAACTGCTTCTTGAAAAGAAAGATGTAACTTTCTGAGATAAAATCTCACATCACAACTTTCTCAGAATGTTTCTTTCTAGTTTTTATATGAGGATATTACCTTTGTTACCATAGGCTTCAATGCCATTTAAAATATCCCTTCTCAGATTCCTCAGAAACAGAGCTACCAAATGATCCATGAAAATCTTCGTGTAACTCTGAGACGAATTCACACATCAAAAATTGGTTCCTCAGAATGCTTCCTTCTCATTTTTTCTAAGGATATTTCCTTTTTCACTATAGTCCTCAACGTGCCCCCAAATATCCCTTTGCAGATCCCACGGAAAGAGTGTTAGGAAACTGCTACATGAAAAGAAATGTGTAACTTTGTGAGATGAATTCACACATCACAATGAACTTTCTCAGAAAACCTCTTTTTGGTTTTTATCTGAGGTTATTTTCTTTGTCACCATAGGCTTCAATGGCATTCAAAATATCACTTCTCAGATTCCCCAAAAGCAGTACTACCAAACTGCTCCATTAAAATAGTCATGTAACTCTGTGAGATGAATTCACACATAAGAAAGTTGTTTCTCAGAAAGCTTCCTTCTAGTTTTTAACTGAGGATATTTCCTTTTTCACTGTATTCCTCAATGTACTCCCAAATATTCCATTGCAGATTAAACGAAAAATGTGTTAGCAAATTGATCAATGAAAAGAATGGTGTAACTCTGTGAGATGAATTCCCACACTACAAGGATCTTTCTCAGAAAACTTCTATTTGGTTTTTATCTGAGGATATTTCCTTTGTCAACATAGGCTTCAATGTGCTCCCAAGTATAATATGTCAGATTCAACGAAAACAGTGTGATCCAACTGCTCAATGAAAAGAACAATGTAACTCTATGAGATGAATTCACACATCACAACGCAGTTTCTCAGACAACTTCTTTCTCATTTTTATATGAGGATATTTCCCTTTTCACTGTACCCCTCAAAGCGCTCCCAAATATCCCTTTCCAGATTGTGTGAAAACAGTGTTAGAAAACTGCTCCATTAAAAGAAAGGTGTAACACTGTGAGTCGAATTCACACATCACAAAGAACGTTCTCAGATAGTTTTTTCTAGTTTTTATCTAAGGATATTTCCTTTGTCACCATAGGCTACAACGGGATTTAAAATATCCCTTCTCAGATTCCCGAGAAACAGTGCTACCAAACTGATCCATGAAAAGAATCATGTAATTCTGTGAGATGAAGTAACATACACAAAGCAGTTTCTTATAAAGCATCTTCCTAGTAGTTATCTGAGGATATTTTCCGTGCCATGATAAGATTCAATGCGCTCTGAAATATTCCTTTTCAGATTCCAAGAAAACAGTGTTAAAAAACTGATCCATGAAGAGAACAGTGTAACCCTGTGAGATGAATTCACACACCACAAAGCAGTTTCTCAGAAAGCTTCTTTCTAGTTTTTATCTGAGGATATGTCCTTTTTCACCATAGGACTCAATGCCCTCCCAAATATCCCTTTGCAGACTTCACGAAAAGACTGTTTGGAAACTGCTCCCTGAAAAGAAACGTTTAACTCTGTGAGATTAATTCACAAATCACAAAGAAGTTTCTCAGAAATAATCTTTCTAGTTTTTATCTGAGGATACTTCCTTTGTCATCATAGACTTGAATGGGATCCAAAATATCCCATCTCAGATTCCCCAAAAACAGTGCTAACAAACTTTTCTATTAAAAGGATCATGTAACTCTGTGAGATGAATTGACAAATCACAAAGCAGTTTCTCAGAGGTTTCTTTTTAGTTTCTGTCTGAGGAAATTTCCTTTGTCCCCATAAGCTTCAATGTGCTCTGAAATGTCCCATTGCAAATTCCAAGAAAACAGGGTTAGCAAACTGCTCAATGAAAAGAACAGTGTAACTCTGTGAGTTGAATTCACACATCACAAAGCAGTTACTCAGAAATCATATTTTTATTTTTAACTGAGAATATTTCCTTGGTCACCATAAGTTTCAATTCGATGCAAAAGGTCTTATTGCAGATTCCTCAAAAACAGTGTTATCAAACTGCTCAATGAAAAGAACAGTGTAACTCTGTGAGAAGAATTCACCCATAACAAAGCGATTTCTCAGAAAGCTTCTGTCTAGTTTTTATATGAGGATATCTCCTTTATCACTACAGCCCTCATTGTGCTCCCAAATATCCCTTAGCAGATTCCACGAAAACAGTGTTAACACACTGCTCCATGACAAAAAAGGTGCATTTCTGTGAGATGAATTCACACATCACAAAGAAGGTTCTCAGAAGAGTTCTTTACGGTTTTTATCTGAAGATATTTCCTTTGTCACCATAGGCTTCAAAGTGATCCAAAATATCCCTTCTCAGATTCCACCGAAAACAGTGATAACAAACTGATCCATGAAAAGAATCGTGTAGCTCCGTTAGGTGAATTAACACACCACAAAGTGACTTCTCAGAAAGCATCTTTCTAGTTTATAGATGAGGATATTTTCTATGTCACCATAAGCTTCAAAGCGCTCTGAGATATCCCACTGCAGATTCCAAGAAAACAGTGTTATCAAACTGTTCAAAGAAAAGAAAAGTGTAACTCTGTGAGATGAATTCACACATCACTAAGCAGTTTCTCAGAAAATATCTTTCTAGTTATTATTTGAGTATAGAACCTTTTTCACTAGAGGCTTCAATGCGCTCCCAAATATCCTAGTGCAGATTCCAGAAAAACAGTGTTAGCAAACTACTCATTGAAAAGAATGGTGTAATTCTGTGACATGAATTCTCACATCACAAAGCAGTTTCTCAGAAATCTTCTTTTCGGTTTTCATCTGAGGATATATCCTTTGTTACCATAGGCTTCAATGCACTGCCAAGTATCCTATTACAGATTCCACGAAACAGTGATACCAAATTGCTCCATGAAAATAAACATGTAACTCTGTGAAATGAATTCACACATGACAAAGGAGTCTCTCAGAGAGGTTGTTTCCAGTTTTTATCTGAGAATGTTTCCTTTGTCACCCTAGGCTTCAAAGCCATCCAATATATCCCTTTTCAGATTCCCCAAAAACAGTGCTACCAAACTGATCCATGAAAAAAATCGTGTAACTCTGTTAGGTGAATTAATGCATCACAAAGTGATTTCTTACAAAGCTTCTTTCTAGTTTTTATATGAGTATATTTCCTATGTCACCACAAGCTTCAATGTGCTCCGAGATATCCCATTACAGATTCCAAGAACACAGCTGTTATCGAAGTGTTCAATGAAAAAGAAACTGTATCTCTGTGAGATGAATTGACACATCACTAAGCAGTTTCTCAGAAAGCTTCTTTCTAGTTATTATTTGAGTATAGTTTCTTTAACACTAGAGGCTTCAAAGTGCTCCCAAATATCCTAGGTCAGATTCCACGAAAACAGTGTTAGCAAACTGTTCATTGAAAAGAACGGTGTAACTCTGTGAGATGAATTCAAACATCACAAAGCAGTTTCTCAGAAAGCTTCTTTTTGGTTTTTATCTGAGGTTATTTCCTTTGTTACCATAGACTTCAATGCACTTCCAAGTAACCTATTACAGATTCCACAAAAACAGTTATAACAAACTGCTCCCTGAAAAGAAATGTGAAACTCCGTGAGATGAATTCACACATCACAAAGAAGTCTCTCAGAGAGCTTGTTTCTAGCTTTTACCTGAGAATATTTCCTTTGTCACAAGAGTCTTCAATGCGATCCAAAATAAACCTTCTCAGATTCCCCGAACACAGTGCTACCAAACTTCTCCATGACAAGAGTAGTATAACTCTGTGAGATGAATTCAAAAATCACAATGTAGTTTTTCAGAAAGCTTCTTTCTAGTTTTTGTCTGCGGATATTTTCTTTTTCACTATAGGCCTCAATGCACTCCCAAATATCCCTGGGCAGATTACATCAAAACAGTGTTAGCAAACAGCTCCATGAAAAGAAAAGTGTAACCCTTTGAGACGAATTCACACATGACAAATAATTTCTCAGAAGACTTCTTTGGAGTTTTTACCTGAGGATATTTCCTTTGTCACCATAAGCTTCAATGCGCTGCCCAATATCCCTTCCCTGATTCCCCAGCAACAGTGCTACCATACAGCTCCGTGAAAAGAATGGTATACCTCTGTGAAATGAATTCACACACCACAAAGCTGTTTCTCAGTAAGCTTCTTACTGGTTCTTATCTGAGGATATTTCTTTTTTTACCATATCCCTCTATGCGCTCCCAAATATCACATTGCAGATTCCACAATAAAAGTGTTAGTTAACTTTTCAATTGAAAGAATGGTGTAACTTTGAGAGATGAATTCACACATCACAAAGAAGTTGCACAGAAGTCTTCCTTTTGGTTTTTATCTGAGGATATTTTATTTGTCACCTGAGACTTCAATGCGCTCCAAAATATCCTATTGCAGATTCCACAAAATCAGTGTTATCAATCTGCTCAATGAAAAGAACAGTGTAACACTGTAAGATGAATTCACACAGCACAACAAAGATTCTCAGAAAGCTTCTTTCTAGTTTTTATCTGAGGATATTTCCTATTTCACCATACGCCTCAATGTGCTCCCAAATATCACTTTGCAGATTCCACGAAAACACTGTTATCAAACTGTTCCATTAAAAGAAAGGTGTACTTCTGTGAGGTGAATTCACACATTACAAAGAACTTTCTCAGAAAGTTTCTTTCTAGTTTTTATCTGAGGATATTCCTTTGTCACCATAAACTTCAATGCACTACGAAATATTCCATTGCAGATTCCAAGAAAACAGTGTTACCAAAGTGCTCAATGAAAAGAACACTGATACTCTGTGAGAGGAATTGACCAATCACAAAGCAGTTTCTCAGAAAGCTTCTTTTTGGCTTTTATCTGAGGATATTTCCTGTGTCACCATGAACATCAATGCCCTACTGCATATCCTGTTGTAGATTCTACAAAAACAGTGTTAGCAAACTGCTCCATGAAAAGAAAGGTGTTACTCGGTGAGATGAATGCACACATCACAAAGAGGATTCAGAGAAAGCTTCTTTCTAGTTTTTATCTGAGAATATTTCTTTTGTCACCATGGGTTTCAATGTGATTCAAAATATCCCTTCTCAGTTTCCCCAAAAACAGTGCTACCAAACTATGCCATGATAAGTTAAGTGTAACTCTGTGAGATGAACTCACACTTCACAAAAGAGTTTCACAGAAAGCTTCTTGTTGGTTTTTGTCTGAGGATATTTCGTTTGTCACCATAGGCTTCAATGCACTCCAAAATATACTACTGCAGATTCCACTAAAACAGTGTTAGCAAATTGCTCCATGAAAAGAGTGGTGTAACTGTGTGAGATGAATACAAACATCACAGAGAAGTTTCTCTGTAACCTTCTTTCTGGTTTCTATCTGAGAATATTTCCTTTTTCACCATAGGTCTCAACTCACTCCCAAAGATCACATTGTAGATTCCATAAATACAAAATAACAAACTTCTCCATGAAAAGAAAGGTGTTAGTCTGTGAGATGAATACACACTTCACATATAATTTTTTTCAGAAAGCTTCTTTCTAGTTTTTATCTGATTATATTTCCTTTGTCACCATAGGCTTCAATGCAATCCAAAATATCGCTTTTCAGTTTCCCCAAAAACATGCTACCAAACTGCTCCATGAAAAGAATCATGTAACACTGTAAAATGAATTCACAAATCACAAAACAGTTTTTCAGAAAGCTTCTTTCTAGTTTTTGCATTAGGATATTTCCATTTTCACTGTAGGCCTCAATGTGCAAGCCAATATCCCTTTTGAGATTACACAAAAAGATTGTTATCAAACTGCTCCATGAAAGGAAACGTATAAATCTGTGAGATTAATTCACACATCACAAAGCAGTTTCTCAGAAAGCTGTCTTTTGTTTTTGTCTGAGGATATTTCCTTTGTCACCATAGGCTTCAATGCACTCCCAAATACCTCATTGCAGATTCTACGAAAGCAGTGGTAGCAAACTGCTCCAAGAAAAGCATCATGTAACTCTGTGAGATGAATACACACATCACAAAGCAGTTTCTCAGAAAGTTTCTTTCTAGTTTTTATCTGAGGATATTTCCTATGTCATTGTAGGCTTCAATCCAATCCAAAGTATCCCTTCTCAGATTCCCCAAAAACAGTGGTACCATAGTGCTCCATGAAAAGAGTGGTGTATCAATGTGGGATGAATTCAATCCTCACAAAGCTGTTTCTCAGAAAGCTTCTCTCTAGTTTTTATTTGAGGATATTACCTTTGTCACCGTATTCCTCAATGTGCTCCAGAATATCCCATTGCAGATTCCATGAAAAAGTGTTAGCAAACTTTTCAATGAAAAGAATGGTGTAACTCTGTGAAATGAATTCACACATCACAAAGCAGTTTCTCAGAGTATTTCTTTTGTTTTTTGTCTGAGGATATTTCCTTTGTCACCGTAAGCTTCAATGTGATCCAAAATATCCCTTCTCAGATTCCCCAAAAACAGTGCTACCAAACTGATCCATGAAAAGTATCATGTAACTCTGTGAGATGAATTAACAAATTTCAAAGCAGTTTCACAGAAAGCATCTTTCTAGTTTTTGTATGAGGATATTTCTTTTTTCACTATAAGCTTCAATGCACTAGCAAATATCTATTTGCATGTTCTTTGAACATCGTGTTAGGAAACTGCTCCATGAAAAGAAACATGTAGTTCTGTGTGTTGAATTCACAGATCAAAAAACAGTTTCTCAGAAAGTTTCTTTTTGGCTTTTTTCTGAGGATATTTATTTCCTTTGTCACCACAGGCTTGAATGCACTCCCAAATATCCTATTGCAGTTTCCACCAAAACAGCGTTGTCACACTGCTCATTGAAAAGAATGGTGTAACACTGTAAGATGAATTCACGCATCACCAAGCAGTTTCTCAGAAAGCTTATTTGTATTTTTTATCTGAGGATGTTTCTTTTTTCACTGTAGGCCTCAATGCACTCCCAAATATCCCTTTGCAGATTCCACGATAACAGTATTACAAGTCTGCTCCGTGAAAAGACAGCTGTAACTCTGTGAGATGAATTCACACATCACAAAGAACTTTCTCAGAAAGCTTCTTTCTAGTTTCTGTCTGAAGATATTTCCTTTGTCACAATAGACTTCAATGCAATACAAAATATATTGCTGATTCCATGAATACATTGTTAGCAAACTGCTCCCAGAAAATAGTCATGGAACTCTGTGAGATTAATACTCACCTCACAAACCTGTTTCTCAGAAAGTTTCCTGCTAGTTTTTATCTGATTATATTTCCATTTTCACACTAGGCTTCAATGTGATCCAAAATATCCCCTCTTAGATTCCCTGAAAACAGTGCTACCAAACTGTTTCATTAAAAGAATGGTGTAACTCTGTGAGATGAATTCACACATCACAAAGCTGTTTCTCAGACCACTTCTTTAGAGATTTTATCTGCAGATATTGCCTTTTTCTCCGTATTCCTCAATGCTCTCCAGAATATCCCATTGCAGATTTCATGAAAAAAGTGTTAGAAAACATCTCAATGAAAAGAACGGCGTAACTATGTGAGATGAATTCACAAATCACAAAGCAGTTTCACAGAAAGATTCTTTTTGATTTTTATATGAGTATATTTCCCCTTTCACCATAGGTCTCAATGCATTCCCAAATGTTTCTTGGCAGATTCCACAAAACAGTGTGAGAAAACGGCTCCATGAAAAGAAAGTTGTAACTCTATGAGGTGAATTCACACATTACAAGGAACTTTGTCAGAAAACTTCTTTCCAGAGTTTTTCTAGTTTTTTCTGAGGATATTTCCTTTGTCACCCTAAGCTTCAAGGTGCTCAAGAATATCCCATTGCAGATTCCAAGAACACAATGTTAACAAACTCCTCAATGAAAAGAACAGTGTAACAAACTCCTCAATGAAAAGAACAGTGTGAGATGAATTCACTCATCACAAAGCACTTTCTTAGAAAACTTCTTTTCGATTTTTATCTAAGGATATTTCCTTTTCCACCATAGGTTTCAGTGCACTCCCAAATATCCCGACTCAGACAGCACAAAAACAATGATACCAAAGTGCTCCCTCTACAGAAACGTTTATTTCTATGAGATGAATGCACACATCACAAAGGAGATTCTCAGAAAGCTTCTCTCCAGTTTAAAACCCGAAAATATTTCGTTTCTCACCTCTGGACTCTGTGCCCTCCTGAAAATCCCTTTGAAGATTCCACAAAAAGAGTGTTACCAAACTATTCTTTGAAAAGAAAGGTGTAACTCTGTGAGATGAATTCACGCATCACAAAGCAGTCTCTCACAAAGCTTCTTTCTAGTTTAAATCTGAGGATATTTCCTTTTTCACCATAAGCTTCTACGTGTTCCCAAATATCTCCTCTCAGATACCAAAAAGCAGTTATGCCAAACTGCTCAATCAACATAAAGTTTAACCTCTATGAGATGAATAGACACATTGCAAAACTGTTTCTCAAAAAGTTTCACTCCAGTTTTTATCTGAAGTTATTTCCTTTTACACTGAAGTTCTCTAGGAGCAAGCGAATATCTCTTTGCAGATTTCATAAAATAAGTGCTACCAATCTGCTCCATGAAATGAATCATGTAACTCTGTGATGTGAATTCACAAATCACAAAGCAGTTTCTCAGAGAGCTTCTTACTAGTTTTTATCTGAGGATATTTGCTTTTTCACTATAGGCTTCAATTTAATCCCAAATATCCCTTTGCAGATTCGACAAAAATGGTGTTAGCAAACTGCTCCATGAAAAGAAATGTGTAACTCTGTGAGATGAATTCACAGGTCACAAAGAACTTTCTCAGAAAGCTTCTTTCTAATTTTTATCTGAGAATATTTCCTTTGTAATCACAGGCTTCAATGTGATTCAAAGTATCCCTTCTCGGATTCCCCAAAAACAGTGCTACCAAACGGTTACATGAAAAGTGTAATGTAACTTGGTGAGATGAATTAAAAAATCACTAAGCAGTTTCTCAGAAAGCTTCTTCATAGTTTTTATGAGGATATTTACTTTTCCACCATAGGCTTCAATGTGCTCCCAAATATCCCTTCTAAGACACCACAAATCAGTGATGCCAAAGTGCTCCCTCAAAAGAAATGTTTAGCTCTATGAGATGAATACATATATGACAAAGGCGTTTATCTGAAAGCTTCTCTCCAGTTTTTACCTGAAGAAATTTCTTTTATCAAGGTAAGCCTCTATGCACTCCCAAATATCCCTCTTCAGGTTCCACAACAACAGTGCTAACAAACTACTCCATGAACAGAATCATGTAACTCTGTGACATAAATTGACTCATCACAAAGCAGTTTCCCAGGAAGCTTCTTTCTAGTTTTTATCTGAGGATATTTACTTTGTCACCATAAGTTTCAATGCGCTCCAAAATATCCCACTGCTGATTCCAAGAAAATAGTGTTAGTAAACTGTTCAACAAAAAGAACAGTGTATCTCTGTGAGATCAATTCACACATCCAAAAGCAATCTCTCAGAAAGCTTCTTTTCTCTATATTATCTGAGGATATTTCCTTTGTCACCATAGGATACAATGCACTCCCAATATCCTGTTGCAGATTCCATGAAAACAGGGTTATTAAACTGTTCAATGTAGTAAACGGTGTAAGTCTGTTAGGTGAATTCATACATCACAAAGAACTTTCTCAGAAAGCTTCCTTCCAGTTTTTATCTGAGGATATTTACTTTATCACCATACGCTTCAATGGGATCCCAAATATCCCTTCTCAGACTCCTGAAAAGCAGTGCAACCAAACGGCTACATGAAAATAATGTGAAATTCTGTGGGATGAATTAATACTTCACAAAGCGGATTCTCAGAAAGCTTCTTTCTACTTTTGATCTGAAGATATTTCCTTTGTCACCCTAAGCTTCTGTGCACTCCAAAATATCCCATTGCAGATTTCAAGAAAACAGTGTTACCAAATTACTAAATGAAAAGAACAATGTAAATCTGTGAGATGAATTCAAGCATCACAAAGATGAATGCAAACATCACAAAGAAATTTTGTAGAAAGTTTCTTTTTGGTTTTTACGTGAGGATGTTTCCTTTTTCACTATTGGCTCCAATATTATGCAATAACAATAACACTATTAACAATAACAATATTAACAATTAACACTAACAAATAACACTATTAATTAACAAATAACACTATTAACAAATAACACTATTACAACACGTTAACAAGTAAAACTATTAACAATAACTATATTAACACTATTACAACATGTTAACAAAGTGTTAACAAATAACACTATTAACAAATAACACTATTACAACACGTTAACAAATAACACTATTAACAATAACAATATTAACAATTAACAATAACACTATTGGCTCCAATGCCTTCCCAAATATCCTATTAGTGATTCCACCAAAACAGTATTACCAAACAGGTCAATGAAAAAGAATGGTGTAACTCTGTGAGATGAATTCACACATCAAAAAGCAGTTTATCCAAAAACTTCTTTCTAGTTTTTATCTGAGGGTATTGCCTTTACACTACAGGCCTCAATGTGCTCCGAAATATCCCTTTGCAGACTCCATGAAAACAGTGATAGCAAACTGCTCAATGAAAAGAACAATGTAAATCTGTGACATGAATTCACATATCACAAAGAACTTTTTCAGAAAGCTTCTATCTAATTTTAATCAGAGGATATTTTGTTTTTCACCACAGGCCTCAAGGCGCTCCCAAATATCCCTTTGCAGATAACATGAAAATAGTGTTAGCAAGTGGCTCCATGAAAAGAAAGGTGCAACTCTGTGAGATGGAATCACACATCACAAAGAACTTTTTCAGAAAGTTTCCTTCTAGTTTTTATCTGAGGATATTTCCTATGTCATTGTAGGCTTCAATGCGATCCAAAATATCCCCTCTCAGATTCCCCAAAAACAGTGCTACCAAACTGATCCATGAAAAAAATCAGATAACTCTGTTGGATGACTTTACACATCACAAAGCGGTTTCTCAGAAAGCATCTTTCTACTTTTTCTATGAGGATATTTAATATGTCACCATAAGCATTAATGTGCTCCAAAATATTCCATTGCAAATTCCAAGAAGACAGTGTTAGCAAACTACTCAAGGAAAATAACAGTGTAACACTGTGAGATGAATTCACACATCACAAAACAGTTTCTCAGATAGCTTCTTTCTACTTTTTATCTGAGGATATTTCCTTTTTAACCATAGGCCTCAAGGTGCTCCCATATATGCCTTTACAGATTCCACAAACAGTGTTAACAGACTACTACATGAATAGAAATGTATAACTGCGTGGGTTGAATTCAAACATCACAAAGAAGTTTCTCAGAAAATTTCTTTCTAGTTTTTATCTGAAGGTATTTCCTTTGTCACCACGGGCTTTAATGCGATCCAAATTTTCCCTTCTCAGATTAACCAAAAACAGTACCACCAAACTGCTCAATGAAAAGTAAGGTATAACTCTGAGAGGTGAATTCACAAATCATGAAACAGTTTCTCAGGAAGCTTACTTCTAGTTTTTTTCTGAGGATATTTACTTTGTCAACATAGACTTCAATGTGATGTAAAATATCACTTCTGAGTTTCTAGAAAAACAGTGCTACCAAACTGCACCATGAAAGGAATCATGTAATTCTGTGAGATGAATTCACAAATCACAAAGCAGTTTCTCAGAAAGCTTCTTTCTAGTTTTTGTCTGAGGATATTTCCTGTGTCACCCTAAGCTTCAAAGAGCTCCAAAATATCCCTTTGCAGATTCCAAGAAAACAGTGCCAACAAACTCTTCAATGAAAAGAACAGTGTAACTCTTTCAAAAGAATTCACACATCACAAAGCAGTTTCACAGAAAGCTTATTTTTGATTTTTTATCTGAGGATATTTCCTTTGCCACCATAGGCCTCAAAGTGCTCTGAAATGTCCATGAAAAGAAAGGTGTACCACTGAGAGATGAATTCACAGATCACAAAAATGTTTCTCAGAAAACTTCTTTCTAGTTTTTACATGAGGATATTTCCTTTGTCACCATAGGCTTCAATGAGTTCCAAAATATCCCTTGTCAGTTTCCCCAAAAACACTGCTAGCAGACTGATCCATGAAAAGATTCGTATAACTCTGTAGGATGAATTAAAACGTCACAGAGTGGTATCACAGAAAGCTTCTTTCTAGTTTTCATATGATATTATTTAATTTGTCAAGGTAAGCATCAATGCACTCCCAAATATCCCTTTGCAGATTCCACGAAAACAGTGTTAACAAACTGCTCCATTTAAAAAAAAAAAAAAAAGTGTAATTCTGTGAATTGAATTCACACATCACAGAGAACTTTCTCAGAATGTTTCTTCCTAATTTTTATCTGAGGATATTTCCATAGTCACCATAGGCTTCAATGCGATCCATATTATGCCTTCTCAGATTCCTCAAAAACAGTGATACCAAACTGCTTCATGAAAAGAATTGTGTAAGTCTGGGAGATGAATTAACACACCACAAAGCAGTTTCTCAGAAACTTATTTTTGGTTTTATCTGAGGATATATCCTTTGTCACCATAGGCTTCAATGCGATCCAAAATATCCCTTCTCAGATTCCCCAAAAACAGTGCTACCAAACTGCTCCAAGAACACAATCGTGTACTTCTGTGGGATGATTTAACCCATCACAGAATGGTTTCTCAGAAAGCTTTTTTCTAAATTTTATATGAGAATATTTCCTTTCTCACCCTAAACTTCAATGAGCTCTGAAATATCACATTGCAGATTCCAAGAAAACAGTGTTATCAAACTTCTCAAAGAAAAGAATGGTGTAACTTTGTGAGATGAATTCACGCAATACAAAGCTGTTTCTTAGAAAGCTTCCTTCTAGTTTTTATCTGAGGATATTTCCTTTATCACCATTGGCCCCAAAGCACTCCAAAATATCCCTTTTCAGAATCCACGAAAACATGGTTAGCACACTGCTCCATGGAAAGAAAGGTGTACCTCTGAGAGATGAATTCACAAATCACAAGGAACTTTCTCAGGAAGTTTTTTCTATTTTTTTTCTGAGGATATTTACTTTGTCATCATAGGCTTCAATGCGATTGAAAATATTCCTTCTCAGATTCCTGAAAAACAGTCCTACAAAACTGCTCCATGAAAAGAATTGTGTAACACTGTGAGCTGAGTTAATACATTGCAAAGCAGTTTCTCAGAAAGTTTCTTTCTAGTTTTTATCTGAGGATATTTACTTTTTCACTACAGGCCTCAAAGCACTCCCAAATGTCCCTTTACAGAATCCACAAAAACAGTGATAGCAAAGCGCTCCAAGAAAAGAAAGTTGTAACTCTGTGATGTGAGTTAACACATCACCAAACAGTTTTTTAGAAAGCTTCTTTCCAGTTTTTAATATGAGAATATTTCCTTTGTCACCATAGGCTTCGATGTGATCCAAAATATCCTTTCTCAGTTTCCCCAAAAACACTGCTAGCAAATTGATCCATGAAAAGAATTGTGTAACTCTGTGGATGAATTCAAACATCACAGAGCGGTATCTCAGAAAGCTTCTTTCTAGTTTTTATATGATATTATTTAATTTCTCAAGGTAAGCATTAATACGCTCTGAAATATGCCATTGCAGATGCCAAGAAAACAGTGTTATCAAACTGCTCAATGAAAAGAACCGTGTGACTTTGTGAGACGAATTCACATATCACAAAGCAATTTGTCAGAAAGCTTCTTTCCAGTTTCTGTATGTGGATATTTCCTTTTAAAACATAGGCTTCAATGTGCTCCCAAATATCATTTCTCAGACACCACAAAAACAGTGATGCCAAAGTGCTCCCTCAAAAGAAATGTTTAGCTCTATGAGATGAATGCACGAATCACAAAGGAATGTCTCTGAAAGCTTCTCTCCAGTTTTTACCTGGAGAATGTTTTTTTTTCACCTTAGGCCTCTATGTGCCCTCAAATATCCCATTATAGATTCCACAAAAACAGTGTTACCAAACTGCTCAATGAAAAGAAAGATTTAACTCTGTGAGATGAATTAACTCATCACAAAACAGTCTCTCAGAAAGGTTCTTTCTAGATTAATCTGAGGGTATTTTCTTTTTCATCATAGGCTTCTCTATGCTTGGAATATCCCTCTGTAGATTCCACAAAAACAGGGTTAACAAACTGGTAAATGAAAAGAGTGGTTTACATCTGGGAGATGAATTCACCCACCACAAAGAAACTTCTCAGAAAGCTCCTTGCTAGATATCACCTCTGCAGCATATTTACTTTTCTACCATCAACCTCATTGCATTCCCAAATATTCCTTCTCAGACACCACAAAAACAGTGATTCCCAACTTCTCAATCAATAAAATGGTCTATCTCTCTGAGATGAATACACACATCACAAAAGAATTTCTCAAAAACCTTCTCTCCAGTTTTTATCTGAAGATATTTCCTTTTTCACCATCAGCCTCTATGAGCTCCCGTATATCCCTTTAGAGATTCCCCAAAAACAGTGCTACCAAACTGACCAATGAAAAGAAAGGTGTAACTCTGTGAGATGAATTCACCCATCACAATGTAGTTTCTCATAAAGCTTCTTTCTAATTTTTATCTGAGGGTGTTTCTTTTTTCACCATAGGCCTCAAGGCACTCGCAAATATTCCTTTGCAAATTCCAGGAAAGCAGTGTTAGCAAACTTCTCCATGAAAAGAAAGGTGAAACCTTGTGAGATGAATTCACAAATCACAAAGTAGATTATCAGAAAACTTCTTTTTGGTTTTTATCTTAGGATATTCCCTTTGTTACTATAAGCTTCAATGAGATCCAAAATATCCCTTCTCAGATTCCCCAAAAACATTGCTACCACACTGCTACATGAAATGAGTGATGTAACTCTGTGAGACGAATTAACACTTGACAAAGCTGTTTCTCAGAATTCTTCTTTCTATTTTATATATGAGCATATTTCCTTTGTCACCATAAGCTAGAAAGTGCTCTGAAATATTCCATTGCAGATTCCAAGAAAGCAGTGTTAGCAAACTGCTGAATGAAAAGAACACTGTAATTCTGTGAGATGAAGTCACACATCACAAAGTGTTTCAAAGAAAGCTTCTTTTCAGTTTTTATCTGAGGATATTTCCTCTGTCAACATAGGCTTCAATGTGCTCCCAAATATCCTGTTGCAGATTACATGAAAACAGTGTTATTGAACTGTTCAGTGAAAAGAATGGTGTAATTCTGTGAGATGAATTCACACATCACAAAGAACTTTCTCAGATAGATTCCTTCTACTTTTTATCTGAGGATATTTACTTTGTCACCATTGGCTTCAATGTGATCAAAAATATTCCTTCTCAGATATCCCAAAAGCAGTGCTACAAAACTGCTCCATAAAAAGAAACTTGTAACTCGGTGAGATGAATTAACACATCAGAAATCATTTCCTCAGAAAGATTCTTTCTAGTTTTTGTATGAGGGGATTTCCTTTGTCACCGTAAGTATCAATGTGCTCTGAAATATTACTTTGCAGATTCCACGAAAACATTGTTAGCAAACTGCTCAATGAAAAGAACGGTGTAACGCTGTTAGATGAATTCACAAATCACCAGGAAGTTTCTCAGAAAGCTTTTTTCTAGTTTTTGTCTAATGATGTTTCCATTGCCACCCTAAGTTTCAATGTGCTCTTAAATATCCCATTGCAGGTTCCTCGAAAACAGTGTTGGCAAACTGCTCCAAGAGAAGAATTGTGGAACTCTGTGAGATGAATTCACACATCACAAAGTGGTTTCTTAGAAAGCTTCTTTCTAGTTTTTATCTGATTGTATTTCCTTTGTCACCATAGAATTCAATGCATTTCAAAATATCCTTCTCTGATTCCCCAAAAAGAGTGCTACCAAAAGTGCTCCATGAAAAGAATCATGTAACTCTGTGAGATGAACTCACAAATCACAAAGAAGTTTCTCAGAAATCTTGTTTCTGGTTGTTTTCTGACGATATTTCCTTTGTCACCATAAGCTTCAAAGCGCTCTGAAATATCACATTGCACATTCCAAGAAAATAGTGTTATCAAACTGCTCAGAGAAATGAGCAGAGTACCTCTGTGAGATGATTTCACACATCACAAAGCAGTTTCCCAGAAAGCTTCTTTTTGGTTTTTATCTGAAGGTATTTCCTTTTTCACTCTAGGCCTCAATGCGCTCCCAAATATCCCTTTGCAGATTCCACAAAAACAGTGTTAGCAAACTGCTCAATAAAAAGAATGGTATATCTTTGTGAGATGATTTCACACATCACAAAGCAGTTTCTCAGAAACCTTCTTTGTTGTTTTCATCTGAGGATATTTCTTTTTACATCAGAAGCCTCAATGCACTCCAAAATATCCCTTTGCAGATACCTAGAAAACAGTGTTAGCAAACTGCTCCATGATAAGCAAGGTGTAACTCTGTGAGATGAATTAGCACATCACAAAGCAGTTTCTCAGAAAGCCTCTTCCTTGTCTTTATCTGAGGATATTTCCTTTGTCACCATAGACTTCAATGCAATCCAAAATATCCCTTCTCAGATTCCCCAAAAACAGTGATACCAAACAGATCCATGAAAAGAATGGTATAACTCTGTGAGATGATCTTTAAAATCACAAAGCGATTTCTCAGAAAGCTTCTTTTAGTTTTTATATGAAGATGTTTCCATTGTCACCATAAGCTTCAATATGCTCTGAAATATCCCATTGAGGATACCAAGAAAACAGTATTAGCAAACTGATCAATGAAAAGAAGAGTGTAAATCCGTGAGATAAACTCACACATCACAAAGCAGTTTGTTAGAAAGCTTCTTTCTAGTTTTTTTCTGAAGCTATTGCCTTTTTCACCACATTCCTCAATGGGCTCCCAAATATCTCTTTACAGATCCATTGAAAACAGCTTTAGCACGCTGCTCAACGAAAAGAAAGGTGTAACTCTGTGAGATGAATTCAAACATCCAAAGAAATTTCTCAGAAAACTTCTTTTTAGTTTTTATCTGAAGATATTTCCTTTTCCCTCCTAGGAATCATTGTGCTCTAAAATGTCCCTTTCCAGTTTCCACGAAAACAGGGTTAGTAGTTTGCTCCATGCAAAGAAAGGTGTAACTCTGTGATATAAATTCACACATCACAAAGAACTTTCTCAGAAAGCTTCTTTATAGCTTTTATCTAAGGATGTTTCTTTTGTCACCATTGGCGCTAATGCGATCCAAAATATCCTTCCTCAGATTCCCTAAAAACAGTGTTACCAAACTGTTCCAGGAACAGTATCATGTAACTGTGTGAGATGAATTAACACATTACAAAGCTATTTCTCAGTAAGCTTCTTACTAGTTTTTATCTGAGGATATTTCCTTTTTCATCATGTTCTTCTAGGCACTACTGAATATTCCTTTGTAGATACCACGAAAAAAGTGTGAGGAAACTTCTCAATGAAAAGAACGGTGTAACTTTGTGAGATGAATTCACACTTTGCAAAGCAATTTCACATAAAACTTCTTTCTGGTTTTTATCTGAGGATATTTCCTTTGTCACCAGAGGCTTCAATGCACTCCAAAATAACCTATTGCAGATTCCACGAAAACAGTGTTATCAAACTGCTCAATGAAAAGAATGGTGTAACTCTGTAAGATGAATTCACACATCACAAAGCAGTTCATCAGGAAGCTTTTTTCTAGTTTTTATCTGAGGATATTTCCTATTTCACCATAGGCCTCAATGCACTCCCGTTTATCCCTTTGCAGATTCCACAAAAACAGTTTTATCAAACTGCTCCATGAAAAGAAAGGTGTACCTCTGTGAGATGAATTCTCACATCACAAACAACTTTCTCAGAAACCTTCTTTCTAGTTTTTTTTCTGAGGACATTTCCTTTATCAACATAGGCTTCAATGTGATCCAAACTATCTGTTATCAGATTCCCCCAAAACGGTGCTACCAAATGATCCATGAAAAGACTTGTGTAACTCTGTGAGATGAATTATGACATCACAAAGTGTTTTCTCAGAATGCTTCTTTCTCTTTTTCATCGGAGGATATTTCCTTTTTCACTATAGGCCTCAATGCACTCCAAAGTATCCCTTTGCACATTTCAAGAAACAGTGTTAGAAAACTGCTCCATGAAAAGAAAGGTTTAACTCTGTGAGATGAATTCACATATCACAAAGAGCTTTCTTAGAAAATTTCTTTCTAGTTTTGTCTGAGGATATTTCCTTTATCACCATACTCTTCAATGCAATTGAAAATATCCCTTCTCAGATTATCCAAAAACAGTGCTACCAAATAGCTCCAGGAAAACAGTGGTGTATCTCTGTGAGAGGAATTCACACATAACAAAGCTGTTTCTCAGAAAGCTTCTCTCTAGTTTTTATCAGAGGATATTTCCTTTGACATGCTAGGCTTCAATGTGCTCCCAAGTACCCTATTACAGATTTTATGAAACCAGGGTTATGAGACTGCTGAATAAAAAGAACAGTGTAACTCTGTGAGATGAATTCACACATCAAAAAGTAGTTTCTCAGAAGGCTTCTTTCCAGTTTTTATCTGAGGATATGAAATTTTTCACCATAGGCCTCAAAGCACTCCCAATCATCCTTTTGCAGATTCCACGAAAGCAGTGTTATAAAACTGCTCAATGAAAACAATGGTGTAACTCTGAGAAATGAATTCACATATCACAAAGAACTTTCTCAGAAAGCTTCTTTCTAGTTTTTATCTGACAATATTTCTTTTTTCTCCATAGGCTTCAATGCAATCCAAAATATCCCTTCTCAGATAGCCCAAAAACAGTGCTAACAAACTGTTCCACGAAAAGAATCGTGTAACTCTGAGAGATGAATTAACACATCACAAAGAAGTTTATCAGAAAACTTCATTCTCATTTTTATCTGAGGATATTTCCTTTTTCACCATATTCCTCTATGCACTCCCAAATATCCCATTGATGATTAAACGAAAAAAGTGTTAGTAAACTTCTCAATGAAAAGGATGGTGTAACTCTGAGATGAATTCACACATCACAAACCAGTTTCTCAGAAAGCTTCTTTTGGTTTTTGTCTGAGGATATTTCCTTTGTTCATCATAGGCTTCAATGTGATCCAAAGTATCCCTTCACAGATTCCCCCAAAACAGGGCTACCAAACTGCTGCATGAAAAGAATCTTGTAATGCTGTGAGATGAATTCAAAAATCACAAAGCAGTTTCTCTGAAATCTTCTCTCTAGTTTTTGTCTGTGGATATTTCCTTTGTCACCATAAGCTTCAATGCACTAAGAAATATCCCATCGCAGATTCCAAGAAAACAGTGTTAGTAAACTGCTCAATGAAAAGAACAGTGTAAGTCTGTGAGATGAATTCACATATCAAAAAGCAGTTTACCAGAAAGCTTCTTTTGGTTTTTATCTGAGGATATTTCCGTTGTCACCACAGGCTTCAATGCTCGCCCAAATATCCTATTGCAGATATTACTAAAACAGTGTTAGCAAACAGTTTCAAGAAAAGAATCGTGTAACTATTTGAGATAAATTCACACATCACAAAGATGTTTCTCAGAAAGTTTCTTTCAATCTTTTATCTGGAGATACTTCCTTTGCCACCACATGCTTCAATGTGATCCAAAATACCCCTTCTCAGATTCCCCAAAAACAGGGCTACCAAATGCTCCATGAACAGAGTGGTGTAACTCTGTGGGATGAATTCACACATCACGAAGCTGTTTCTCAGAGGAATTCTTTCTAGTTTTTTTCTAAGGATATTTCCTTTTTCACCTTTGGCCTCAATGTGCTCATAAATATCCCTTTATACATAATAGTGTTAGCAAACTGCTCCATCAAAAGAAAGGTGTAAACCTGTGAGATGAATTCACACATTGCAAACCAGTTTCACAGTAAGCTTCTTTTTGGTTTTCATATGAGGATATTTCCTTTGTCACTATAGGCTTCAGTGTACTCCAAAATATCCTGTTGCAGCTTCCTCAAAATAGTGTTATCAAACTGTTCAATGAAAAGAGCAGTGTATCACGGTAAGATAAATTCACACATCACCAAGCTGTTTCTCAGAAAGCTTCTTTCTAGTTTTTTTTCTGAGGATATTTCCTTTTTCAATATAGGCCTCAAGGTGCTCTGGAATATCCCTTTGCAGATTCCATGAAAACAGCTTTAGCAAACTGCTCCAAGAAAAGAAAGTTGTAAATCTGTGAGATGAATCCACATATCACAAAACAGCTTCTCAGAAATCTTCTTTCTAGTTTTTAAACTGAGTTTTTCCTTGTCACCGTAGGCTTCAATGTGATCAAAAATATCCCTTCTCAGATTCACCAAAACCATGCTACCAAACTGCTCCATGAAAAGAAAGGTGTAACTCTGTGAGATGAATTTACAATTCACGAAGCAGTGTCTCAGAAAGCTTCTTTCTAGTTTTTGTCTGAGGATATTTCCTTTGTCACCCTAAGCTTCAATGCTCTCCAAAATATCACACTGTAGATTCCAAGAAAACAGTGTTAGCAATCTGATCAATGAAAAGAACACTGTAACTCTGTGAGATGAATTCACATATCCCAAAGCAGTGTCTCAGAAATTGTGGTTTTGGTTTTTATTTGAGAATAATTCCTTAGTCACCATAGGCTTCAAAGCACTAATAAATATCCTACCGAAGATTCCGTGAAAACATTGCGAGAATAATGCTCAATGAAAAGAATGGTGTAAATCTGTGAGATGAATTCACACATCAAAAAGCAGTTTCTCAGAAAGCTTCTTTCTAGTTTTTTTTCTGAGGACATTTCCTTTTTCTCTATATCCTTCAATGTGCTCCCAGTTATCTCTTTGCAGATTCTACGAAAACAGTGTTAGCAAACTTCTCCTTGAAAAGAAAGATGTAACTGTGTGATGAATTCACACATCACAAAGCACTTTCTCAGAAAGCTTCTTTCTAGTTTTTACATGAGTATACTTCCTTTTTCACTGTAGGATTCAACGCGATCAAGAATATCCCTTCTCAGATTCCCCAAAAACAGTGTTACCAAACTGCTCCATGAAGAGAATCGTGTAACTCCATGAGAAGAATTCACACCTCACAAAGCAGCCTCTGAGATAGCTTCTTTCTATTTTTTATCTGAGGATATTTCCTTTTCCACCATAGGCTTCAATGCACTCCCAAATATCCCTTCTCGGACACCACAAAAACAGTGATGCCTAAGTGCTCTCTCAACAGAAACATTTAGCTCTATGAGATGAATGCATACATCACAAAGGAGTTTATCAAAAAGCCTCTCTCCAGTTGTTACCTGAAGAATTTTCTTTTTTCACCTTAGGCCTCTAGGTGCTCCCAAATATCCCTCGGCAGATTCCACAAAAACAGTGCTCCCAATCTGTGTAATGAAAAGAAAGGTTAAACTCTGTGACATAAATTCACCCATCACAAAGCGTTTCTTAGGAATCTTATTTCTAGTTTTTATCTGAGGATATTTTCTTTTCCACCATAGGCTTCAATGCGCTCCGAAATATCCCTTCTCAGACAACACAAAAACAATGATGCCAAAGTGCTCCCTCAACAGAAATGTTTAGCTCTATGAGATGAATCCAACATCACAAAGACTTTCTCAGAAAGCTTCTCTCCAGTTTTTACCTGAAGAACTTTCTTATTTCAACATAGACCTCAATGCACTCCCAAATATCCCCTTACAGATTCCACAAAAACAGTTTTAGCAAACTGCTACATGAAAAGAAATGTGTACCTCTGTGAGGTGAATTCACACAACACAAAGAAGTTTCTTAGAAAGCTTCTTTCCAGTTTTTATCTGAAGATATTTCCTTTGTCACCATAGACTTCAAGGTGATTCAAAATATCCCTTCTCAGATTCCCCAAAAAACCTGCTACCAAACCACTCCATGAAAACAGTGGTGTACCTCTGGGAGATGAATTCACACATCACAAAGGTGTTTCTCAGAAACTTCCTTTCTAGTTTTTATCTGAGGATATTTCCTTTGTCAAAATAAGCTTCAATGCACTCTGAAATATTCCAATGCAGATTCCAAGAAAACAGTGGTAGCAAACTGCTCAATGAAAAGAACAGTGTAACTTTGAAAGATGAATTCACACACCACAAAGCAGTTTCTCATAAACCTTCTTTCTAGTTTTTTTCTGAGGATATATAGTTTTTCACCACAAACCTCAATGTGCTCACGAATATCCTATTGCAGATTCCACGAAAACAGTATTAGTAAGCTGTTCCAATAAAATAATTGTGTACCTCTGTTAGATGAGTTCACATATCACAAAGGAGTTTCTCAAAAAGCTTCTTTCTACTTTTTATCTGACGATATTTACTATATCAACGTAGCCTCAATGCGATCCAAAATATCACTTCTCATTTTCCCCAAAAACAGTGCTACCAGACTGACCCATCAAAAGAATCGTTTACCACATGAATTAACATATGAGATGAATTAACATATCACAAAGTGGTTTCTCAGAAATCTTCTTTCTAGTTTGTATATGAGGATATTTCCTTTGTCATCATAAGCTTCCACTCCGAAATATGCCAATGAAGATTCGAAGAAAACACTGTTATCAAATTGCTCAATGAAAATAGTGGTGTAACTGTGAGGTGAATTCCCTCTTAACCATAGACTTCAATGTGCTCCAAATTATCACTTTGCAGATACCAGGAAGGCAATGTTAGCAAATTTCTCCAGGAAAAATAAGGTTTATCTCTGTGAGATGAATTCACTCATCACAAAGAATTTCCTCAGAAAGCTTCTTTCTTGTTTTCATCTGAGGATATTTCCTTTGTCACCATAGGCTTCAATGTCTCCCAAATATCCTATTCCAGATTCCACGAAATCAGATTTAGCAAACTGCTCCATGAATAGAACCGGGTAACACTGTTATATGAAGGCACACATTGCAAAGGAGTTTCTCAGAAAGCTTCTTTTTGTGTTTATCTGAGTATATCTCCTGTGTTACCGTAGGATTCAATGCACTCCCAAATATCCCCTTGAAGATTCCACGAAACCAGTGTTATCAAACAGCACAAAGAAAAGAAAGGTTTAACTGTGTGAGATGAATTCACACATCACAAAGGAGTTTCTCAGCAATCGTCTTTCTAGTTTTTATCTGAGGACATTTCATTTTCCACTGTAGGCCTCAATGCGCTTCCAAATATCCCTTTGCAGCTTCCACCAAATCAGTGTTATTAAACTGCTCCATGAAAAGAACAGTGTAATTCTGTGAGATGAATTCACACATCAAAAAGCACTTATTCAGAAGGTTTCTTTCTAGTTATTGTTTGCAGACATTTCCGTTGTAACAATAGGCTTCAATGCAATCCATAATATCCCTTCTCAGATTCCCCAAAAAAAGTGTTACCAAAGTGCTCCATGAAAAGTATCATGTAACACTGAGATCTGAATTAACCAATCACAAAGCAATTTCTCAATAAGCTCCTTTCTAGTTTTGTCTTAGGATACTTCCTTTGTCAAATAGGTTTCAATGCACTCCAAAATATTCTATTGCACATTCCAGGAAAACAGTGTTAGCAAACTGCTCAATGAAAACAACAGTGTAACTCTGGGAGATGAATAGACACATCATAAAGAAGTGTCTCAGAAAGCTTCTTTCTAGTTTTAATCTGAGGATATTTTCTTTTTCACCTTAGGACTCAGTGTGCTCCTAAATGTCCCTTTGCAGATCCATGAAAAAAGTGGTAGCAAACTTTCCATGAAAAGAAAGTTGTAACTCTGTGAGTTGAATTCACGCATCAGAAAGAAATTTCTCTGAAAGCTTCTTTCTAGTTTTTATCTGAGGATATTTCCTTTAACCCCATAGGCTTCAATGTGATCCAAAATATCCCTTCTCAGACTCCCCAAAAACAGGGCTACCAAACTGCTCCATGAAAAGAAAGGTGTAACTCTGTGAGATGATTTCAGAAATCACAAAGCAGTTCCTCAGAAAGCTTCCTTCTATTTTTGTCTCAGGATATTTCCTTTGTCACCATAAACTTCAATGCACTCGGAAATATCCCATTGCAGATTCCAAGAAAACAGTGGTAGTAAACTGATCAATGAATAGAACAGTGTAATTCCATGAGATGAATTCACACATCAAAAATCAGTTTCTCAGAATGCTTTTTTCTTATTTTTTTCTGAGGATATTTCTTTTGGCACCATAGTCTTCAATACACTCCCAAATATCCTATCGCAGACTCCACGAAAACAGTGTCATCAAAAGTCTCCAAAAAAAGCACGATGTAGCTCTGTGAGATGAATTCACCCATCACAAAGCAGTTTCTCAGAAGGCCTCTTTCTAGTTTTTATCTGAGGATATTCCCCTTTTCACCTAAGGCCTCAATTTGCTCCCAAATATCCTTTTGCATATTTCAAGAAAACAGTGTTGGTGAACTACTCCTTGAAAAGAAAGGTTTAACTCTGTGAGATGAATTCACATATCACAAAGAGTTTTCTCAGAAAGCTCCTTTCTAGTTTTTATCTGAGGATATTTCCTGAGTCACCATAGGTTTCAATAGGATCCAAAATATCCATTCTCAGGTTCCCCAAAAACAGTGCTACCAAACTGATCCATGAAAAGAATCGTGTAACTCTGTGAGATAAATTATTGCATCACAAAGCAGTTTCTCAGAAAGATTCTTTTTGGTTTTTCTATGAGGATATTTCCTTTGTCACCATCTTCTTCATTGCACTCCCAAATATACTATTGAAGACTCCACAAAAATAGTGTTATCAAAAGGCTCAAAGGCAAGCACGGCTTAGCCCTGTGAGATGAATTCACCAATCACAAAGCAGTTTCTCAGAAAGCTTCTTTCTAGTTTTTATCTGAAGATATTTTCTTTTTCACCATATAACACAATGCACTCCCAAATATCCCCTTGCAGATTCCACAAAAACAGTGTTTGCAAACTGCTCCAAAGAAAACAAAGTTGTATCTCTGTGAGATGAATTCACACATCCCAAAGAACTTTCACAGATAGTTTCTTTCTAGTTTTTGTCTGAGGATATTTCCTTAGTCACCATAGACTTCACGGTGATCCAAAATATCCCTTCTCAGATTCCCCAAAAACAGTGCTACCAAACTGATCCATTGAAAGAATCATGTAACTCTGTGAGATGAATTAACACATCATAAAGCAGTTTCTCAGAGGGTTTCTTTGTAGTTTATATATGAGGATATTTCTTTTGTCACCATAAGCTTCAGTATGCTCCAAAATATTCCATTGTAGATTCCAAGAAAACAGTGTTAGCAAACTGCTCCATGAGAATAACAGTTAAATTCTGTGCCTTGAAATCAAACATCAAGGAGCAGATTCTTAGAAATCTTCTTTCTAGTTTTTCTATGAGGATATTTCTTTTATCACTATAGGGCTCAATACACTCCCAAATATCCCTTTGCAGATTCCTCACAAACAGTGTTAGCAAAATGATCCATGAAAAGTAAGGTGTAACTCTTTGAGATGAATTCACACATCACAAGGAACATTCTCAGAAAGCTTCTTTCTAGTTTTAATCTGAGGATATTCCCTTTGTTAACATAGGCTTCAATGTGTTCCATAGTATCCTATTACACATTCTGAGAAAACAGTGTTATCAAACTGCTCAATGAAAAGAATGGTGTAGCTATGTGAGATGAATTCACACATCAGAAAGCAGTTTCTCTGAAAGCTTCTTTCTAGTACTTATCTGAGGATATTTCCTCTGTCACCATAGGCTTCAATGTGATCCAAAGCATCCCTTCTCAGATTCCTCGTGAACAGTGTAACACTGTGAGATGAATTCATAAACCACAAAACAGTTTCTCAGAAAGCTTCTTACTAGTTTTTATCTGAGGATATTTCCTTTTTCTCTATAGGTCTCAATGTGCTCCCAACTATCCCTTTGCAGATTCCATGAAAACAGTATTAGTAAACTGTTCCATGAAAAGAAAGGTGTAACTCTGTGAGATGAATTCACACATTACAAAGACTTTATCAGAAAGTTTATTTCTAGTTTTTATCTGAGGATATTTCCTTGGTCACCATAGGCTTCAATGTGACCCAAAATATCCCTTCTAAGAATCCCCAAAAACAGCGCTACGAAACTGATCCATGAAAAGAATCGTGTAAATCTGGGAGATGAATTAACACATCACAAAGCAGTTTCTCAGAAAGCGTCTTTCTAGTTTTAATATGATGATATGTCATTTGTCACCCTAAGCTTCAATGCACTCTGAAATATCCCATTCCAAGTAAACAGTGTTAGGAAACTGCTCACTAAAAAGAACAGTGTAACCCTGTGAGATGAATCCATACATCTCAAAGCAGTTTCTCACAGAGCTTCTTTCTAGTTTTTATCTGAGGATAATTCCTTTTTCACCATAGGACTCAAAGTACTCATAAATATCCCTTTGCAGACTCCAGGAAAACAGTGTTAGCAAACTGCTCCATGAAACGAAAGGTGCATCTCTGTAAGATGAATTCACACATCACCAAGAAGTTTCTCAGAAAGCTTCTTTCTAGTTTTTATCTGAGGATATTTTCTTTGTCACCATAGGCTTTAAGGCAATTCAAAATATCCCTTCTCACATTCCCCAAAAACAGTGCAACCAAACTGCTGCATGCAAAGTATCGTGTAACTCTGTGAGATGGATTCACACATCACAAAGCAGTTTCTCAAAAAGCTTCTTTCAAGCTTCTTTGTGAGGATATTTCCTTTGTCATCATAAGCTTCAAAGTGCTCTGAAACATCCAGTTGCAAATTCCAAGAAAACAGTGTGAGCAAACTGTTCAATGAGAAGATCAGTGTAAGTCTGTCAGATGAGTTCACACATTACAAAGCAGCTTATCAGAAAGCTTCCTTTTTGTTTTTAACTGATTATGCATTCTTTGTCACTATTGGCTTCAATGCACTCCCAAATATCTTATTGCAGATTCCGCGAAAACAGTGTTAGCAAACTGCTCAATGAAAAGAACGGTGTAACTCTGTGAAATGAATTCACTCATCACAAAAAACTATCTCAGAAAGCCTCTTTCTAGTTTCTATCTGAGTATATTTCCTTTCTCATCATAGGCTCCAATGTGATCCAAAATATACCTTCTCAGTTTCCCCTAGCACAGTGCTACCAAACTGATACATTAAAAGTATCATGTAATTCTGTGAGATGAATTAACACACCACAAAGCGGTTTCTCAGAAAGCTTGTTTCTAGTTTTTATGTGAAGATATTTCCTTAGTCACCGTAAGCTTCAATGCACTGTGAAATATTCCATTGCAGATTCCAAGAAAACAGTGTTAGCAAACTGCTAAATGAAAACAACATTGTAACTCTGTGAGATGAATTCACATATTACAAAGCAGTTTCTTAGGAAGGTTCTTCCCAGTATATATCTAAGTATACTTTCTTATTCACCCTAGACCTCCACTCATTCCCAAATATCCCTTTGCAGAGTCCACAAAAACAGTGTTAGTAAACTGCTCCATGGAAACAAAGGTGCAACACTATGAGATGAATTCCAACATTTCAAAGTAGCTTCTCAGAAAACTTATTTACAATTTTTATCAGAGTATACTTCCCTTGTAACTACAGGCTTCAATGAGATCCAAAATATCCCTTCTCAGGTTCTCCAAAAACAGTGCTACCAAACTGTGCTTTGAAAAGGATCATGTAACTTTGTGAGATGAATTCCCAAATAACAAAACAGTTTCTCAGAAAGCTTCTTTCCAGTTTTCGCTGAGGTATTTCCTTTGTCAAAATAAGATTCAATGTGCTCTGAAATATTCCTTTGCACATTCCATGAAAACAGTGTTAGAAAACTGCTCCATGAAAAGAAAGGTGTAACACTGTGAGATTAATTCACACATCACAAAGATCTTTCTCGTTTTTATCAGGATATTTCCTTTGACATAATAGGCTTCAAAGCTATAAAAAATATCCTTTCACAAATTCCCAACAAACAGTGCTAACAGACTGATTCACATACAAAAAAAATTGTGCAATGCTCTGAGATGAATTAACACATCTCAAAGTGGTTTGTCAGAAACCTTCTTTCTAGTTTGTATCTGAGGATAGTTCCTTTGTCAGTATATGCTTCAATGTGATCCATAATATCACATTGCAGATGCCAAGGAAACAATGTTAGTGAACTGCTCAATGAAAAGACCAGTGCAATTCTGGGAGATGAATTCATACATCACAAAGCAGTTTCTCAGAAAGCTTCTTTCTAGTTTTTGTCTGAGGATATTTCCTTTGTCACCATAAGCTTCAATGCACTCTGAAATATCCCATGGCAGATTCCAAGAAAACAGTGTTAGCAAACTGCTGAATGAAAAGAACAGTGTAACCCTCTGTGATGAATTCACACATCACAAAGCAGTTTCTCAGAATGTTTCTTTATAATTTTTATCTGAAGATATTTCCTTTTACACAATTGGCCTCAATGCGCTCCAAATATCCCTTTGCAGGTTCCATGAAAACACTGTTAGGAAACTGCTCCATGAAAAGAAAGGTGTAAATCTGTGATATGAATTAACACATCCCAAAGAACTTTCTCAGAAAGCTTCTTTCTAGTTTTTATCTGAGGATATTTCCTTTGTCACCATAGGCTTCAAGGCAATCCAAATTATCCCTTCTCAGATTACTCAAAAGCAGTGCTATCAAACTGAACCATGAATAGTGTTGTATCTCTTTGAGATGAATTCACAAATCACAAGGTGGTTTCTCAGAAAGTTTTTTTCTACTTTGTGTCTGAGGATATTTCCTTTTACACAGTAAGGTTCAATGCACTCCAAAATATTCCATTGTAGATTCCAAGAAAACAGGGTTAGCAAACTGCTCAGTGAAAAGAACAATGCATCTCTTTGAGTTGAATTCATACATCACAAATCAGTTTCTCAGAAAACTATTTTTTTTGGTTTTTCTATGAGGATATTTCCTTTGTCACCATAGGCTTCAATGCACTCCCACATACCCTATTGCAGATTCCACAAAAGCAGTGTTATCAAACGGCTCAATGAAAAAAATGGTGTAGCTCTGTGAGATGAATTCACACATCACAAAGCAGTTTCTCAGAAAACTTCTTTCTAATTTTTATCTGAGGATATTTACTTTTTCACTATAAGCCTCATTGTGCTCCCAAATATCCCTTTGGGGATTCTATGAAAATATTGTTATCAAACTGCACCATGAAAAGACATGTGTAACTCTGTAAGATGAATTCACACATCATGAGGAACCTTCTCAAAGAGTTTCTTCCTAGTTTTTATCTGAGCATATTTCCTTAGTCACCATATTCTTCAATGTGATCCAAAGTATCCCTTCTCAGTGTACCCAAAAACAGTGCAACCAAACAGATCCATGAAAGGAGTCATGTAACTCAGTGAGATGAATTAATACATCACAAAACGGTTTCTCGAGAAGCTTCTTACTAATTTTTATATGAAGATATTTCCTTTGCCAGCATAAGTTTCAAGGCACTCTGAAATATCGCAGTGCATATTCCAAAAAAACAGTGTTAGCAGACTACTAAATGAAAGAAACAGTGTAACTCTGTGAGATGAATTGACACATCACAAAATAGTTTCTCAGAATGTTTCTTTACAGTTATTATCTGAGGATATTTCCTTTTTCACCATAAGCCTCAAAGCACTCCCAAATATACCTTTGCAGATTCCATGAAAACAGTGTTAGCAAACTGCTCCATGAAAAGGAAGGTGTAACTCTCTGAGATGAATTCACACATCAGAAAGAATTGTCTCAGAAAGCTTCTTTCTAGTTCTTGTCTGAGGATATTTCCTTAGTCACCACATTTTTCAATGCTATCCAAAATATCCCTTCTCAGCTTCCCCAGAAACAGAGCTATCAAACTGATCCATGAAAAGAATTGTGTAACTCTGTGAGATGAATTCATGATCACAAAGCAGTTTCTCAGAAAGTTTCTTTCTTTTTTTGTCTGAGGATATTTCATTGTCTCCATAAGCTTCTATGTGCCCTGAAACATCCCATTGAAGATTACAAGAAAACAGTGTTAGCAAACTTTTCAACGAAAAGAACAGTGAAACTCTGTGAAATGAAATCACACATCACAAAGCAGTTTCTCAAAAAGCTTCTTTCTAATTTTTATCTGAGGATATTTCCTTTTTCACTGTAGGCCTCATAGCACTCCCAAATATCCCTTTGGAGTTTCCACGAAAACAGTGTTAGTAAACTGCTCCATGAAAAGAAAGGTGTAACTCTGTGAGACGAATTCACACATCACAAAGAACTTTCTCAGAAAGATTCTTTCTAGTTTTAATCTGAGGATACTTCCTTAGTATCCATATTCTTCAAAGCAATCCAAAATATGACTTCTCAGTTTACCTAAAAACATTGCTACGAAACAGATCAATGAAAGGAGTCGTGTTAATCAGTGAGATGAATTAACGCATCACAAAGCAGTTTCTTATAAAGCTTCTTACTAGTTTTCATATGAAGATATTTCCTTTGTCACCATAAGTTTCAATGTGCTCTGAAATATCCCATTGCAGATTCCAAGAAAATAGTGTTAGCAGGCTGCTAAATGAAAAGAACAGTGTAACTCTGTGAGATGAATTCACACATCAAAAAGCAGTTTCTCAGAAAACTTCTTTCTAATTATTATCTGAGGATATTTCCTTTTTTACCAAAGGCCTCAATGTGCTACAGAATATCCCATCACAGATTCCAAAAAAAAAAGTATTAGCAAACTTCTCAAAGAAAATAACAGTATAACTATGTGAGACAAATCCATACATCACAAAGAACTTTGTCAGAAATTTTCTTTCTAGATTTTATATGAAGATATATCCTTTCTCACCATAGACTTCAGTGCGATCCAAAATGTCACTTCTCACATTCCCCAAAAACAGTGCTACCAAGCTGCTTCATGAAAAGTATCATGTACCTCTGTGAGATGAATTCACAAATCACAAAGCAGTTTCTCAGAAAACTTCATTCTAGGTTTTATCTGAGGATATTTCTTTTTTTATTATGAACTACCATGCACTCCGAAATATGCCTTTGCAGATTCCATTAAAACAGTTTTAGCAAACTGCTCCATGAAAAGAATTATGTAACTCTGTGTGATGAATTGCACATCACAAAGAACTTTCTCAGAAACTTTCTTTCTAGTTTTTATCTGAAGATATTTCCTATGTCACCATAGGCTTCAACGCGATTCAAAATATCCTTTCTCAGATTCCCCAAAAGCAGTGCTAACAGACTGATCCTTGAAAAGAGTCGTGTAACTCTGTGTCATGAACTCACCCATCACAAAGAAATTTTTCAGATAGTTTCCTTCTAGTTTTTATCTCTGGATATTTCCTTTTCCACCATCGTCTTCCATGCACTACAAAAGAGCCCCTTCTCAGACATCACAAAAACAGTTATGCCAAACTGCTCTCTAAACAGAAAGCTTAACTTCTATGGGGTGAATGCACGTATCACAAAGGAGTTATCAGAAACTTTCACTCCACTTTTTACCTGAAGATTTTTCCACTTTCAACCTTGGCTTCTATCCACTCCCGAATATCCCTTTGCATATTTCTCAAAAATAGTGTTAACAAACTGCTCAATGAAAAAAAAAAAGATTTAACTCTGTGAGATGAATTCTACCATCACAAAACAGTCTCTCAGAAAGTTTCTTTCTAAATTTTATCTGTGGGTATTTCTCTTTTCACCATAGGCTTCTCTGCACTCTGAATATCCCTTTGCATATTCCACAACAACAGGGTTACCACACTGCTCAATGAAAAGAGTGGTTTACTTCTGGGAGATGAATTCACCCAACAGAAAGAAATTTCTCAGAAAGCTCCTTCCTATTTTTTATATGCGCATGTTTACTTTTCCACCATTAGATTCAATGCACTTCCAAATATCCCTTCTCAGACACCACAAAAACTGTGATGTCAAACTGCTCAATCAACAAAAATGTTTGTCTCTATGAGGTCAATATATACATCACGAAAAAGCTTCTCAAAATCCTTCTCTCCAGTTTTTAACTGAAGATATTTCCTTTTCACCTTAGGCCTCTATGAGCTCCCAAAAATCCCTTTTCAGATTCCCCAAAAACAGTGAAACCAAACTGCTCCATGAAAAGAAAGGTGTCATTCTATGAGATGAATTCACACACCACAAAGAACTTTCTCAGAAAGCTTCTTTCTAGTTATAATTCGAGGATATTTCCTTTGTCACCATAAGTTTCAACACGATCCAAAATATCCCTTCACAGATTCCCCAAAAACAGTGCTACAAAACTGTTCCATGAAAAGAATTGTGTAACTCTGTGAGATGAATTCATAAATGACAAAGCAGTTTCTCAGAAAGCTTCTTTCTAGTTTTCGTCTGAGGATATTTCCTTGGCACCATAAGCATCAATGCACTATGAAATATCCCATTGCAGACTCCAAGAAAACAGTGTTAGCAAACTGCTCAATGAAAAGAAATGTGTAATTCTGTGAGATGAATTCACACATCACAAAGCAGTTTCTCAGAAAGCTTCTTTCTAGTTTTTATCTGAAGATATTTCCTTTGTCAGAATAGGCTTCAATGCAATCCAAAATACCCCTTCTCAGATTCTCCAAAAACAGTGCTACAAAACTGCCCCATGAAAAGAATCGTGTAACTCTGTAGTGGAAATCACAAATCATAAAGCAGTTTCTCAGAAATCTTTGTAGTTTTTGTCTGAGGATATTTCCTTTTTCACCTTAGGCCTCAATGCACTCACGAATATCCCCTTGCAGATTCCACAAAAACAGTGTTAGCAGACTGCTCCATGAAAAGAAATGTGTAAATGTGTGAGATGAATTCACACATCACAAAGGAGTTTCTCAGAAAAATTCCTTTTGGTTTTTCTCTGAGGAGATTTCCTTTTTCACCATAGGCTTCAATTCACTCCCAAATATCCTATTGCAGATTCCATGAAAACAGTGTTATCGAACTGCTCAATGAAAACAACCTGTGTATCTCTGTGAGATGAATTCATCCATACAAAGGTAGTTTCTCAGAAGGCTTCTTCCTAGCTTTTAACTGAGGATATATCCTTTTCCACCATAGGCTTCAATGTACTCTCAAATATCACTTCTCAGACACCACAATAACAGTGATGTGAAAGTGCTCCCTAAACAGAAATGGTTAGCCCTATGAGATGCATGCACACATCACAAAGAAGTTTCTCATAAAGCTTCTTTCTAGTTTAAATCTGAGGATATTTCCTTTTTCACCATTGGCTTCATTGTGTCCCCAAATAACTCTTCTCAGATACCACAAAAACAGTGATGCCTAACTGTTCAATCAACAAAAAGGTTAAATTCTATGAGATGAATACACACATCACAAAACAATTTCTCAAAAGCTTCTCTCCAGTTTTTAACTGATGTTATTTCCTTTTTCACCGTGGGCCTCAAGGAGCTCCCAAATATCCCTTTGCAGATTCCATAAAAATAGTGCTGCCACACTGCTCAAAGAAAACAAAGGTGGAACTCTGTGTGATGAATTCACCCATCACAAAGAAATTTATCAGAAAGCATCTTTCTGGTTTTTATCTCAGGATATTTCCTTTTCCACTATCAGCTTTCATGCGCTCCCAAATATTCCTTCTCAGACATCACAGAAACAGTGATGTCAAATTGCTCTCCCAACAGAAAGCTTTACCTCTATGAGATGAATTTCACGCATCACAAAGGAGTTATCAGAAACTTTCTCTCCAGTTTCAGCCAGAAGATACTTCCTTTTTCAACACTGGCCTTTATCCACTCTCGAATATCCCTTTCCGTATTCCAAAAAAAGTGTTACCAAACTGCTTAGTGAAACGAAAGATGTAACACTGTGAGATGAATTCACCCATCACAAAACAGTCTCTCAGAAAGCTTCTTTCTAGTTTTTATCTGAGGGTATTTCCTTTTTCACCATAGGCTTCTCTGTGCTCTGAATATCACTTTGTAGATTCCACAAAAACAGGGTTATCAAACTGCTCATTGAAAACAGTGGTTTACCTCTGGGAGATGAATTCACCCATCACAAAGAAATTTCTCAGAAAGCTCCTTTCCAGTTTTTATCTGTGCATATTTACTTTTCTACCATCAGCCTCATTGTGCTCCCAAATATCCCTTCTCAGACTCCACAAAAACAGTGAGGTCATATTGCTCAATCAACATAATGGTTTATCTCTATGAGGTGAATACACACATCACAAAACACTTTCTCAAAATCCTTCTCTCCAGTTTTTATCTGCAGGTATTTCCTTTTTCATCATAGGCCTCTGTGAGCTCCCAAAAATCCCTTTGCAGATTCCCCAGAAACAGTGCTACCAAATGGCTCAATGAAAAGAAAGGTGTAACTCTTTGAGACGAATTCACCCATTACAAAGTACTTTCTCAGAAAGATTCTTTCGAGTGTTTATATGAGGATATTCCCTTTGTTGTCCTAAGCTTCAATGCACTCTGAAATAACCCATTGCAGATTCCAAGAAAACAGTTGTAGGAAACTGACCAATGAAAAGAACAGTGCAACTCTGTGAGGTGAATTCACACAACCCAAGGCAGTTTCTCAGAAAGCTTCTTTTTGGCTTTTATCTGAGGGTATTTCCTATGTGACCATAGGCTTCAATGCACTCCAAAATATCCTATTGAAGATTGCATGAAATCATTGTTACCAAACTGCTTAATGGAAAGAATGGTGTAACTCTGTGAGATGAATTCACACATCACCAAGCAGTTTCTCAGAAAGCTTCTTTGTAGCTTTTATCTGAAGATATTTCCTTTTTCACTATAGGCCTCAATGCACTCCCAAATATCCCTTTGCAGATTCCATGAAAACAGTGTGAGCAAACTGCTCATGAAATAAAGGTGTAACTCTATTAGATGAATTCACACATCACAAAGAGCTTTCTCAAAAAGCTTTCTTCCAATTTTTACCAAGGATAATTCCTTTGTCACCATAGGCTTGAATGCAATCCAAAATATCCCTTCTCAGATTCAACAAAAACAGTGCTACCAAACTGCTAATTGTATACTCTGTTAGATGAATTAACACAATACAAATGGTTTCTCAGAAAGCTTCTTTCTAGTTTTTATATGAGGATATTTCCTTTTCCACTATAGGCTTCAATGTGCTCCCAAACATCCCTTCTCAGACACCACAAAAACAGTGATACTAAAGTGCTCTCTCAACAGAAACGTTTACCTCTATGAGAGGAATGTTCATCTCACAAAGCAGTTTCTCAGAAAGCTTCTTTCTAGTTTTTATTTGAGGATATTTCTTTTTTCACCATAGGTCTCAAAGCACTCCCAAATATCTCTTTGCAGATTCCACGAAAACAGTTTCAGCAAACTGTTCCATGAAAGAAAAGGTGTAACTCTGTGAGATGCATTCACACATCACAAAGCAGTTTCTCAGAAAGATTCGTTCTAGTTTTCATCTGAGGATATTTACTTTGTCAGAATCGGCTTCAGTATGATCCAAAATATCCCTTCTCAAATTCTCCAAAAACAGTGCTACACAACTGCTCCATGAAAAGAATCGTGTAACTGTGTGAGTTGAGTTCACCAATCACAAAGCAGTTTCTCAGAAATCTTCTTTCTAATTTTTGTCTGAGGATATTACCTTTGTCACCATAGGCCTCAATGTGCTCCTGAATATCCCTTTGCAGATTCCACAAAAATAGTGACAGCAGACTGTTCCATGAAAAAAAAAGGTGTAAATGTGTGAGATGAATTGACACATCACAAAACAGTTTCTCGGAAAGCTTCCTTTTGGTTTTTGTCTGAGGACATTTCCATTTTTACCATAAGCTTCACTGCACTTCCAAATATCCTATTGCAGATTCCCCAACAACAGTGATACCATACTGCTGCATGAAAAAAAGATTTAAATCTGTGAGATGAATTCACACATCACAAAGCAGTTTCTCAGACATATTCTTTCTAGCTTTTATCTGAAGATATTTCCTTTGTCACCATAGGTTTCAAAGAGATCCAAAATATCCCTTCTCAGATGCACCAAAAATGATGCTACCAAACTGTTCCATGAAAATAATTGTGTAAATTTGTGACATGAATTAACAGAACAGAAAGTGGCTTCTCAGAAAACTTCCTTCTTGTTTTCATATGAGGCTATTTACTTTATCGCCATAAGCTTCAAATCACTCAGAAATATCCGATTGTAGATTCCAAGAAAACAGTGTAAGCAAACTGTGCAATGCAAAGAACAGTGTAACTCTGTGAGGTGAATTCACACATCACAAAGCAGTTTCTCAGAAACCTTCTTTCTAGTTTTTTTCTGATGATATTTCCTTTTTCACCATATTCCTCAATGTCCTCCTGAACATCCCATTGCAGATTAAAGGAAAAAAGTGTTAGCAAACTTCTCAATGAAAAGAAGGTGTTACTCGGTGAGGTGAATTCACACATCACAAAACAGTTTCACTGAAAGCTTCTTTTTGGTTTTTATCTGAGGATATTTCGTTTGTCATTAGGGGCTTCAATGTGTTCCTAAATACCCTATTGCAGATTCCACGAAAACAGTGTTATCAAACATCTCAATGAAAAGAAATGTGTAACTCTGTAAGATGAATTCACACATCACAAAGCTGTTTCCCAGAAAGCTTCCTTCTAGTTTTTATATGAGTATATTTACTTTTTCACTGTAGGCCTCAATGTGCTCCAGAATATCCCATTGCAGATTCCATGAAAACAGTGTTAGCAAACTGCTCCATGAAAAGAAAGGTGTAACTTTCTGAGAAAAATTCACGCCATCACAAAGAACTTGCTCAGAAAGTTTCTTTTTAGTTTTTACTGAGGATATTTCCTATCTCACCCTCGGCTTCAATGCTATCCAAAATATCCTTTCTCAGATTCCCCAAAAACAGTGCTTACAGACACATCTATGAAAAGAATCGTGTAAAGCTGTGAAATGAATTAACGCCTCTCAAAGCAGTTTCTCAGAAAGCTCTTTCTAGTTTTAATACAAGGATAATTCGTTTGTCATCTTAGGCTTCAATGTGATCCAAAATATCCCTTCTCAGATTCCCCTAAAACAGTGTTAACAAACTGCTCTATGAAAAAAATTATGTAACTTTGTGAGATGAATTCACAAATCACAAAGCAGTTTCTCAGAAAGATTTTTACTAGCTTTTGTCTGAGGATATTTCCTTTGTCACCAAAAACTTCAATGCACTCTGAAATATTACATTGCACATTCCAAGAAAACAGTTTTAGCTAACTGCTGAATGGAAAGAACAGTGTAAAAGCATGAGATGAATTGACAAAACACAAAGCAGTTTCTCAGAAAGCTTCCTTTTTGTTTTTTATCTAAGGATATTTACTTTGTCACTATAGGCTTCAATGCACTCCAAAATGTCCTATTGTAGATTCCACCAAAAAAGTGTCATGAAACTGCTCAATGAAAAGAATGGTGTAGCTCAGTGAGAATAATTCACACATCACAAACAAGTTTCTCAGAAAGCTTCTTTCTAGTTTTTCTATGAAGATATTTCCTTTCTCACTGTAGGCCACAATGCGCTCTCAAATATCCCTTTGCAGATTCCATAAAAACAGTGTTAGGAAACTTCTGCATGAAAAGATAAGTGTAACTCTGTGAGATGAATTCGCACATCACAAAGAACTTTCTTAGAATGCTTCTTTCTAGTTTTTATCTGAGTGTATTTCTCTAGTCACTGTAGGCTTCAATGCAAACCAAATATCTCTTCTCAGTTTCCCCAAAAACAGTGCTACCACAGTGATAAATGGAAAGAGTAATGTAACTCTATGAGATGAATTAACACATCTCAAAGAGGGTTCTCAGAAAGCTTCTTTCTATTTTTTTTTATGAGGATATATCCTCTGTCACCATAAGCTTCAATGTGATCCAAAATATCCCTTCTGAGATTCCCCAAAAACTGTGCTATCAAACAGATCCATGAAAAGAATCATGTAACTCTTTGAGATGAATTCATGAATCACAAAGCACTTTCTCAGAAAGTTTCTTTCTAGGTTTTGTCTGAGGATATTTCCTAATCCACAATAAGCTTCAATGCCCTCTGAAATATCCCATAGCAGATTTTCACTCAGTGAAAAGAACAGTGTAACTTTGTAAGCTGAATTCATGCATCACAAAGCGGTTTCTCAGAAAGTTTCTTTCTAGTTTTCCTATGAGAATATTTCTTTTATCACTATTGGCCTCAATGTACTCCCAAATATCCATTTGCAGATTCCACAAAAACAGTGTTAGCAAACGGCACCATGAAAAGAAAGGTGTAACTGTGTGAGATGAAATCACACATCACAGAGAACTTTCTCAGAAAAATTCTTTCTAGTATTTATCTGAGGATATTTCCTTTGTCAACATAGGCTTCAATGTGATCCAAAATATCCCTTCTCAGATTCCCCAGAAACACGGCTACCAAACTGCTAAATGAAAGGAATCATGGAAGTCTGTCAGGTAAATTCACAAAGCCCAAAGCAGTTTCTCACAAAGCTTCTTTATGGTTTTATTCTCAGGATATTTCCTTTCTCACAGTAACCTTCAATGTTCTCCAAAATACCCCATTGCAGATTCCAAGAGAACAGTGTTAGCAAACTGCTGAATGAAAAGAACAGTGTAACTCTGTGAGATGAATTCACACATCACAAAGCTGTTTCTCAGAAAGCTTCTTTTTTGTTTTTTTAATGAGGATATTTCCTTTGTCACTGTAGGCTGCAATGCGCTCCCAAATATCCTATTGCAGATTCCATGAAAACAGTGTTACCAAATTGCTATATGAAAAGAGAGGTTTAACTCAGTGAGATAAATTCACATATGACAAAGGACTTTCTCAGAAAGCTTCTTTCTAGTTTTTATCTGAGGATATTTTCCTTGTTACCATTGGCTTCAAAGTGATCCAAAATATCCTCTCTCACATTCCACAAAAGCAGTGCTAACACCCGATCCATGAAAAGCATCATGAAACGCTATGAGATGAATTAACACATCACAAAGTGGTATATCAGAAAGCTTTTTTCTAGTTTTTATATGAGGATACTTCCATTGTCACCATAGGATTCAATATGGTCCGAAATATTCCGTAGCAGATTCCAAGAAAACAATGTTAGCAAACTGCTCAATGAAAAGAACTGCTTAACTCTGTGATATGAATTCACAAATCACTAAGGAGTTTAATTAGAAGGCTTCTTATTAATTTTAATCTGAGGATATTTCCTTTTCACCAAAATATGGCTTCTCAGATCCCCAAAGCTACAAAACAACTCCATAAAAACAATGGGGAAACTCTGATTGATGAATTCACACATCTCACAGCTGTTTCTCAGGAAGCTTCTTTCTAGTTTTTATCAGAGTTTATATCCTTTTTCACCATAGTCCTCAATGTGCTATGGAATACCCCATTCCAGATTCCATGAAAAATGTGTTGGCAAGCTTCTCAATGAAAAGAAAAGTGTAACTCTGTGATGTGAATTCACACATCCCAAAGCAGGTTCACAGAAAACTTCTTTTTGGTTTTTACCTGAGGATTATGCCTTTGTCATTATAGGCTTCAATGTACTCCAAAATATCCTATTGCAGATTCCATGAAAACAGTGTTATCAAGCTGCTCAATGAAAAGAACTGTTTGTCTCTGTAAGAAGAATTCACACATCGTGAAGCAGTTTCTCAGAAACCTTCTGTCTAGTTTTTATCTGAGAATATTTCCTTCTTTACAATAGGCCTCATGGCATTCCCAAGTATCCCTTTGCAGATTCCATGAAAATGGTGTTTGCAAATGGCTCCATGAAATGAAAGATGTAAATCTGCGAGATGAATTCAAACATCTCAAAGAACTTTCTCAGAAAACTTCTTTCTAGTTTTTATCTGAGGTTATTTCCTTTGACACCATAGGCTTCAATGCAATCCAAAATATCCCTTCTCAGATTCCCCAAAAAGAGTGCTACCAAACTGAACCATGAAAAGAATCGTGTAACTCTGTGAATTGAATTAACACATCAGAAAGCAGTTTCTCAGAAAGCTTCTTTCTAGTTTTTGTCTGAGGATATATCCTTTGTCACCATAGGCTTCAATGCGATCCCAAATATCCTATTGCTAATTCCATGAAAATAGTGTTAGCAAACTACTCCAAGAAAAGAGTAATGTAACACTGTGAGATGAATACGTACATCACAAACTTGTTTCTCAGAAAGCTTCTTTCTATTTTTCATCTGAGGATATTTCCTTTCTCACCATAGGTTTCAAAGCAATAAAATTCTGCCCATCTCAGATTCTCCAAAAAGAGTGCTGCCAAATTGCTCCATGAAAAGAATGGTGTAACTCTGTGAGATGAATTCACACACCATAAAGCTGTTTCACAGAAAGCTTCTTTCTAGTTTTTATCTGAGGATATTTCCTTTTTTACCATATTCCTCAATGTGCTTTCAAATATCCCGTTACAGATTCCAGGAAAAAGGTGTTAGAAAACTTCTCAATGAAAAGAACGGTGTAACACTGTGTGATAATTTCACTCATCACAAAGCACTTTCACAGAAAGCTTCTTTTTTTTTTAAATCTGAGGATATATCCTTTGCAACCATAGGCTTCAATGCACTCCCAAATATCCTATTGCAGATTCCACAAAAAAAAAGTGCTATCAAACTGCTCAATGATAACATCTGTAAGATGAATTTGTACATCACAAAACAGTTTCTAAGAATGCTTCTTTCTAGTTTTTATCTGAGGATATTTCCTTTTTCAGTATAGGCCTCAGTGAACTCCCAAATATCCTTTTGCAGATTCCATGAAAATCATGTTAGCAAACTACTACATGAAAAAAAGGTGTAAATCTCAGATATAAATTCACACATCACAAAGAAATATCTCAGAAAACTTTTCCTAGTTTTTATCTGAGGATATTACCTTGGTCACCATAGGTTCCATTGCTATCAAAATAACAATTCTCAGATTCCTCAAAAACAGTGATACAAAACTGATCCATGAAAACAATCATGTAAATCTCTGAGATGAAATAACACATCACAAAGCAGTTTCTCAGAAAGCTTCTTTCTAGTTTCTATATGAGGTTATTTCCTTTGTCACCCTAAGCTTCACTGTGCTCTGACATTTCAGACTGCAGATTCCAAGAAAATAGTGTTAGCAAACAGCTCAATGAAAATAACTGTGTAACCCTGTGAGATGAATTCACACATCAATATGCAGTTTCACAGAAAGCTTCTTTTTGTTTTTGTCTGAGGATTTTTCCTTTGTCACCAAAGGCTTCAATGTACTCCAAAATATCCTATTGCAGATGCCACAAAAATATTGTTAGCAAACTGCTGCATAAAAAGGGTGGTGTAACTCTGTGAGGTGAATTCACACATCACAAAACAGTTTCACAGAAAGTTTCCTTCCGGTTTTTATCTGAGGATATTTTCCTTTTCACCATATGTCTCAACTTTCTCCCAAATATCACTTTGTAGACTCCACTAAAAGAGTGTTAGCAAACTGTTCCATGAAAAGAAACAAGTTACTCTGAGTGATGAATACACACATCATAAAGAAGTCTCTCAGAAAGCTTTTTGCTAGTTTCTATCAGATTATATTTCCATATGTCAGCATAGGCTTCAATGTGATCCAAAATATGCTTTCTGATATCTCCAAAAACAGTGCTACCACACTACTACGTGAAAAGAATGGTGTAACTCTGTGAGATGAATTCACACATCACAAAATTGTTTCTCAGACTACTTATTTCTAGATTTTATCTGAGGATATTTCAATTTTCTCCATATTCCTCAATGCTCTCCAGGATATCTCATTGCAGATTCCATGAAAAAAGTGTTAGCAAACTTCTAGATGAAAAGAATGGTGTAACTCGGTGAGATGATTTCACACCTCACAAAGCAGTTTCACAGAAAGCTTATTTTGTTTTTTATCTGAGGATATTTCCTTTTTCACCATAAGCTTCAATGCGCTCCAAAATATCCCATTGCAGATTCCAGAAAAACAGTGTTAGCTAACTGCTCAATGAAAGGAACAGTGTAACTCTGTGAGATTAATTGACACAACACAAAGCAGTTTCTTGGAAAGCTTCTTTTTGGTTTTTATCTGAGGATATTTCCTTTGTCACCATAGGATTCAATGCACTCCCAAATATCTTATTGTGTATTCCATGAAAAACGTCTCACCAAACTCCTCAATGAAAAGAATGGTGTAGCTCTGTGAGATGAATTCACACATCACAAAGAAGTTTCTCAGAAAGCTTCTTTCTAGTTTTTATCTGTGGATATTTCCTTTGTCAACATAGCCTTCAATATTTTCCAAAATATCCCTTCTCAGACTCCACATAAACAATGTTACCAAACTGCTCAGTGAAAAGTATTATGCAACACTGTGAGATGAATTTATAAACCACAGAGCAGTTTCTCAGAAAGCTTCTTTCTAGTGTTTATCTGAGGATATTTCCTTTTTCACTATAGGCCTCAATGCGCTCCCGAATATCCCTTTGCAGATTCCATGAAAACAGTGCTACCAAACTGCTCCATGTAAACAATGGTGTAACTCCATGAGGTGAATTCACACATCACAAAGAACTTTATCTGAAAGTTTCTTTCTAGTTTTTATCTGAGGATATTTCCTTTGTCACCATAGCCTTCAGTGTGATCCAAAATATCCCTTCTCAGATTTCCCCAAAACTGTACTACCAAACTGTTCAATGAAAAGAAAGTTGTAACTCTGTGAGATGAATTCACACATCACAAAGCAATTTCTCAGAAAGCTTCTTTCTTATTTTTATATGATGATATTTCGTTTATCACTCTGAGCTTTAATGTACTCAAAATATCCCAATGCAGATTCCAAGGAAACATTGTGAGCAAACTGCTCACTGAAAAGAACAGTGTAACCCTGTGAGATGAATTCACACATCACAAAGTAGTTTCTCACAAAGCTTCTTTCTAGTGTTTATCTGAGGATAAATCCTTTTTCACCATAGAACTCAATGCACTAGAAAATATACCTTTACAGATTCCATAAAAAGTGTTAGCTCCATAAAAGAAAAGGAGTAACACTGTGAGATGGATTCCCACATCATGAAGACGTTTCTCAGAAAGCTTCTTTATAATTTTCATCTGAGGATATTTCCATTGTCACCATAGGCTTCAAGACTATCTTAAATATCCCTTCTCAGATTCCCACCCAAAATTGCTACCAAACTGCTCCATGAAAGGAATTGTGTAACTCTGTGAGAAGAATTCAGTAATCAAAAAGAAGTTTCTCAAAAAGCCTTTTTCTAGTTTTCATCTGAGGATATTTTCTTTGTCACCATAAGCTTCAATGCAGTAAGAAATATCCCATTGCAGATTCCAAGAAAACAGTGTTAGCAAACTGGTCAATGAAAAGAACAGTGTTACTCTCTTGAGATGAATTCAATCATCACAATGCAGTTTCTCAGAGATCTTTTCTCTAGTTTTCATCTGAGGATATTTTCTTTTTCACCATAGATCTCAAAGGACTCGAAATATCCCTTGGCAGATTCTACAAAAACAGTGTTAGCAAACTGCTCAGTGAAAAGTATATTGTAACACTGTGAGACGAATTCACACTTCACAATGAACTTCCTCATAAAGATTCTTTCCAGTTTGTGTCTGTGGATATTTCCTTTGTCACCATAGGCTTCAATGTGATTCAAAATATACCTCCTCAGATTGCACAAAAACAGTGCCACCAAACTGTTCCATGAAAACAATCGTGTAACTCTGTGAGATGAATTCACACATCACAAAACAGTTTCTCAGAAAGTTCCTTTTTGTTTTTCTGTGAGGATATTTCTTTTGTCACCATAGACTTCAGTGCACTCCTTAATATCTTATTGCAGATTTCACGAAAACAGTGTCAGCAAATTCGGCAATGAAAAGAATGGTGTACCATTGTTAGATGAATTCACACATCACAAAACCGGTTCTCAGAAATTCTTTCTAGATTTTATCTGAGGCTATTCCCTTTTTCACTTTAGACAATATTGCACTCTCAAATATCCCTGTGTAGATTCCAGGAAAACAGTGTTACTATACTGCTCCAGGAAAAGAAAGTTTTAACTCTGTGAGATGAATTAACCCATCATGAAGCAGTTTCTCAGAAAGCTGGTTTGCAGTTTTTATCTGAAAATATTTCCTAGGTCACCATAGGCTTCAATGGGATCCAAAATATCCATTGTCAGATTTCTCAAAACACTGCTACCAAACTGATCCATGAAAAGAATCGTGCAACTCTGTGAGATGAATTAACACATCACAAAGCAGTTTCTCAGAAGGCTTCTTTCTTGTTTTTATATGAGGCTATTTCCTTTGTCACTATAAGCTTCAATGTGCTCTGAAATATAACATTGCAGATTCCAAGAAAACAGTCTTAGCAAACTGCTCAATGAAAAGTACAGTGTAACTCTGTGAGATGAATTCACAAGTCACAAAGCAGTTTCTCAGAAAGCTTCTTTCTAGTTTTTTTCTGAGGATATTAACTTTATAACCATTGGCCTCAAAGCACTCCCAAAATTCCTTTTGTAGATTCCACAAAAACACTATTAGCACAATTCTCCATAAAAAGAAACGTGTAACTCTGTGAGATGAATTCACACATCATGAGGGACTTTCTCAGAAAGCTTCTTTCTAGTTTTTATCTGAGGATATTTCCCTTGTCACCATAGGCTTCAATGCGATCCAAAATATCCCTTCTTAGATTCCACAAAAAGAGTGCTACAAAACTGCTCCATGAAAAGAATCATGTAACTCTGTGAGATGAATTTACAAATCACAAAGTAGTTTCTTAGAAAACTTCTTTCTCGTTATTATCTGAGGATATTTCCTTTTTCACCATAGGCCTCATTGCGCTCGTGAATATCCCATTGCCTATTCCACGATAATAGTGTTAGCAAACTCTTCCAAGAAAAGAAAGGTGTAAATCAGTGACATAAATTCACACATCACAAAACTGTTTCTCAGAAAGTTTCTTTTTAGTTTTTCTCTGAGGATATTTCCTTTGTCACAATATCCTTCAATGCACTTCAAAACTCCAAAATGTCCAATTGCAGATCCAAAGGAAACAATATTATCAAACTACTCAATGAAAAGAATGGTTTAACACTGTAAGATGAATTCACTCATCACAAAGCTGTTTCTCAAAAAGCTTCCTTCAGGTTTTTATCTGAGGATATTTTCTTTTTCACTATAGGCCTTAATGTGCTCCCAAATATCCTTGTGCAGATTCCACAATAATAGTGTTATGAAACTCACTCCAAAATATCCCTTCATATATTTTATGAAAACAGTGTTTGCAAACTGCTCCAAGAAAAGAAAGGTGTTACTCTGTGAGATGAAAACACACCTCACAAAAAAGTTTCTCAGAAAGCTCTTTCTCATTTTATCTGAGGGTATTTCCTTTGTCACCAGAGGCTTCAATGCAATCCCAAATATCCCTTCTGAGATTCCCCAAAAACAGTGCTACCAAACTGTGCTGTGGAAACAAGGGTGCAATACTGTGCGATAAATTCCCACATCACAAAGCAGTTTCACATAAAGCTGCTTTTTGGTTTTTGTCTGAGGATATTTCATTTATCACCATACACTTCAATGTGCTCTGAAATATCCCATTGTGAATTCCTACAAAACAGTGTTAGCAAACTGCTCAGTGAAAAGAACAATGTAACTCTGTGAGATGAATCACACATCACAAAGCAGTTTCTCAGAAGACTCCTTTTTGGTTTTTATCTGGGGATATATCCTTTGTCCCCATAGGCTTCAATGTGCTTCCAAACATCCTATTGCAGACTAAATGAAAACAGCATTATCAAACTGCTCTATGAAAAGAATGGTGTAAAAATTCGTTTTATCTGAGCATATTTCCTTTGTCACCATAGGCTTCAATGCAATCCAAAATATCCTATCTCAGATTCCCCAAAAACACTGCTACTAAACTGATCCATGAAAAGAATCGTGTAACTGTGTGAGATTAATTCGGAAATCACAAAGCAGTTTCTCAGAAAGATTCTTTGCAGTGTTTGTCTGAAGGTATTTCCTTGTTTACCATAGGCCTCTATGCACTCATGAATATCTCTTTGCAGATTCCACGAATATAACGTTAGCAAACTGTTCCTTCAAAAGAAAGGTGTAAATCTGTGAGATGAATTCAACATCACAAATCAGTTTCTCAGAAAGCTTCTTTTTGGTTTCTGTCTGAAGATATTTCCTTTGTCACCATAGGCTTCAATGCGATCTCAAGTATTCTATTGCGGATTCCATAAAAACAGAGTTAGCAAACTGCTCCAAGAAAAGAATCATGGAACTCTGTGAGATGAATGCACACATCCCAAAGCAGTTTCTCAGAAACTCTCTCTCTAGTTTTTATCTGAGGATATTTCCTTTTTCACCATAGGCTTCAAAGCAATCCAAAATATGCCTTATCAGATTCCCCAACAACAGGGATACCAAAGTGCCCCATGAAAAGTATGCTGTAACTCTGTGAGATGAATTCACACATCACAAAGCTGTTTCCTTGAAAGCTTCTCACTAGTTTTTATCTGAGGATATTTCCTTTTTCACCAGGTTCCTCAAAGCATTCCTGGATATCAGTTTTCAGATTCCACAAAAAAAGTGTTAGCAAACTTCCCAATGAAAAGAACAGTGTAAGTCTGTTAGATGAATTCACACATCACAAAGCAATTTCACAGAAAGCTTCTTTTTTGTTTTTATCTGAGGATATTTCCTTTGTAACCATAGACATCAATGCACTACCTAATATATTATTGTATAGTGCATGAAAACAGTGTCATAAACTGCTCAATGAAGAGAACAGTGTGGCTCTGTAAGATGAATTCACACGTCACAAAGCAGTTTCTCAGAAAGCTTCCTTCTCGTTTTCATCAGAGGATAACTCATTTTTCACTATAGGTCTCAATGCACTTTCAAATATCCCTTTGCAGATTCAACGAAAACAGTGTTAGCAAACTACTCCTTGAAAAGAAAAGTGTAAATCTGTGAGATGAATTCACACATCCCAAAGAACTTTCTCAGAAAGCTTCCTTCTAGTTTTTATCTGAGGATATTTTCTTTGTCACCATAGATTTCAATGTGATCCAAAATATCCCTTTTCAGATTCCCCAAAACAGGGCTACCAACTGTTCCATGAAAAGAATCATGTAACTCTGTGAGATAAATTAACACATCACAAAGTGGTTTCTCAGAAAGTTTTTTTCCAGTTTTTAACTGAGGATATTTCCATTTTCACCGTAAGCCTCAATGCGCTCACAAACATACCTGTGTAGTTTCCAAAAAAAGAATGTTAGCATACTGCTCCATTAACAGAAAGGTGTTACTCTGTTAGATGAATACACAAATCACAAAGAAGTTTCTCAAGAAGCTTCTTTCTAGTTTTTATCTGAGGTTATTTCCTTTGTCACCATAGGCTTCAAAGCGATCCAAAATATCCCTTTGCAGATCCCCAAAAACAGTACTACCAAACTGCCTCATGAACAGAATGGTGCAACTCTGTGAAATGAATTCACTCATCACAAAGCTTTTTCTCAAAAATGTTCTTTCTAGTTTTCATCTGAGTATATTTCCTTTTTGAAAATATTCCTCAATGAACTACCGAATATCCCATTGCAGATTCCACAAAAAAAAAGTGATAGCCAACTTATCAATGAAAAGAAAGGTGTAACTCTGAGAGATGAATTTACACACATCACAAAGAGGTTTCTCAGAAGGATTCTTTCTAGTTTTGATAGTAATATATTTCCTCTGTCACCACAGGATTCAGTGCGATTCAAGTGATCCCTTCTCAGATTCCCCAAAAACAGTGCTACCAAACTGATCCATGAAAAGAATCCTGTAACTCTCTGAGATGAATTCACAAATCTCAAAGAAGTGTCTCAGAAAGCTTCTTTCTAGTTATTCCCTGAGGATATATCCTTTGTCACCATAAGCTTCAATGCACTCCAAAATATCCCATTGGAGATTTCAAGAAAGCAGTGTCAACACACTGCTTAATGAAAAGAACAGTGTTACTCTGTGAGATGAATTCACACACCACAAAGTACTTTCTCAGAAAGCTTCTCTTTGGTTTTTATCTGAGGATATTTCCTTTGTCACCATAGGCTTCATTGAGCTACCAAATATCCCTTTGCAGATTCCATGAAAACAGTGTTAGCAAACTGCTCCATGAAAAGAAAGGTGTTAATCTGTGAGACAAATTCACACATCAAAAAGAACTTTCTCAGAAGGCTTCTTTCTAGTTTTTATCTCAGGATATATATTTTTTCACCATAGGCCTCAACGCTCTCCTAAATGTCCCTTTGTAGATTCCACGAAAACTTTGTTAGGATATTTCCTTTGTGAAAATATTCTTCAATGCGATCCAAAATAACCCTTCTCAGATTCCCCAACAACAGTGCTGCCAAAATGTTCCATGAAAACAATCATGTAACTCTGTGAGTTTAAATCACAAATCACAAAGCAGTTTCTCAGAAAGTTTCTTTCTAGTTTTTGTCTAAGGATATTTCCATTTTCACTGTAGGCCTCAATGCACTCACGAATAGCCCTTTGCAGATTACACAAAAATAGTGTTAGCAAACTGCTCCATGAAAACGAAGGTGTATATTTTTGAGATGAATTCATACATCACAAACCAGTTTCTCAGAAACCTTCTTTTTTTTTTTTCTGAGGATATTTCCTTTGTCACCATTGGCTTCCATGTACTCCAAAATATCCTATTGCAGATTCCCCAAAAACAGTGCTACCATACTGATCCATGAAAAGAATGGTGTAACTCTGTGAAATGATTTCAAACATCACATTGTTGTTTCTCAGAAATCTACTTACTATATTTTATCTGAGGATACGTCCTTTTCAACATATTCCTCTATGTGCTCCCAAATATCACATTGTAGATTCCACAAAAAAGTGTTAGCAGACTTCCCAATGAAAATAACGTTGTAACTTCGTGAGGTGAATTCACACATCACAAAGTAGTTTCACAGAATGATTCATTTTGGTCTGTATCTGAGGATATTTCCTTTGTCAGCAGAGACTTCAATGCATTCCCAAATAGCCTATTGCAGATTTCACAAAAAAAGTGTTATCAAGCTGCTCAAAGAAAACTGCAGTGAAATTCTGTAAGATGAATTCCCACATCACAAAGTGGTTGCTCAGAAAAGTTCTTTCTAGTTTTTATCTCAGTATATTTCCTTTTACACCATAGGCCTCAATACGCTCATGAATATCTCTCTGCATTTTCCATGAAAACAGTGTTTGCAAACTGCTCAGTGAAAAATACAGTGTAACACTGTGAGATGAATTCACACATCACAAAGAACTTTTTCAGAAAGATTCTTTCCAGTTTTCTTTCCAGTTGTCATCATAGGCTTCATGTGATCCAAAATATACCTTCTCATATTGTCCAAAAACAGTGCACCAAACTGCTCCATGAAAAGAATCATGTAACGCTGTGAGATGAATTCACACATCACAAAGCAGTTTCTCAGAAAGCTTCTTTTTGATTTTTCTGTGAAGATATTTCTTTTGTCACCATAGACTTCAATGCACTCCCTAATATCCTATTGTAGTTTCCAGGAAAACAGCGTCAGCAAACTGAGCAATGAAAAGAACGGTGTACCACTGTGAGTTGAATTCACGCATCACAGGTTCTCAGAAAGCTTCTTTCTAGTTTTTATCTGAGGATATTTCCTTTTTCACTATAGGCAACTCGGCGCTCCCAAATATCCCTGTGCAAATTCCACAAAAACAGTGTTAGCAAACTGCTCCATGAAAAGAAAGTTTTAATTCAGTGAGATGAATTAAAACATCATGAAGCAGTTTCTCAGAAAGCTTGTTTGCAGTTTTCATCTGAGGATATTTCCTTAATCACCTTAGGCTTTAATGCAATCAAAAATATCCATTTTCAGATTTCCCAAAACACTGCTACAAAAATGATCCATAAAAAGAACAGGGTCATTCCGTGTAGTGAATTAAAACATCACGAAGTGGTTTCTCAGAAAGCTTCCTTCTTGTTTTTATATGAGGATATTTCCTTTGTCACCATAAACTTCAATGGGCTCTGAAATATACTATTGCAGATTCCAAGAAAACCATGTTAGCAAACTGCTTAATGAAAAGAAAGGTGTAACTCTGTCAGATGAATTCACCCATCACAAAGCAGTTTCTCATAAGGCTTCTTTCTAGTTTTTATCTGAGGATGTTTCTTTTTTCACCATAGGTCTCAAGGTGCTTCCAAATATCCCTTTGCAAATTCCAGAAAAGCAGTTTTAGCAAACTGTTCCATGAAAAGAAAGGTGTAACTCAGTGTGATGAACTTACCCATCACAAAAATCTTTCTCAGAAAGCTTCTCTCTAGTTTTTATCCGAGTGTGTTTCCTTAGTCACCAAAGGCTTCAATGCGATCCAAAATATCCCTTCTCAGATTGCCCAAAAACAGTGCTACCAAACTGGTCGATTAAAAGGATTGTGTAACTCTGTGAGATGAATTAACACATCAAAAGCCGTTTCTCAGAGAGTTTCTTTCTAGTTTTTATAGGAGGATATTTCCTTTATCACCGTAAGCTTCAATGCACTCCTAAATATCCCATCACACATTTCAAGAAAACAGTGTGAGTAAACTACTCAATGAAAAGAAGAGTGTAACTCTGTGAGACAAATTTACACATCAGAAAGCAGTTTCTGAGAAAGCTTCTTTCTAGTTTTTATGTGAGGATACTTCCTTTTTCACCATTGGCCTCAAAGTGCTCACAAATATCTCTTTGCAGGTTCCAGAAAAACAGTGTTAGCACACTACTACATGAAAATAAAGGTAAAACTCTCTGAGATGAATTCATAAATCACAAAGCAGTTTCTCAGAAAGCTTCTCTTTGGTTTTTGTCAGAGGATATTTTCCTTGTCACCATAGGCTTCAATGTGCTCCCAAATATCCTATTGCAGATTCCTCGAAAACAGTGTTATCAAACAGCTCACTGAAAACAACAGTGTAACTCTGTGAGATGAATTCACATGTGATGAAGCAGTTTCTCAGAAATCTTATTTATAGTGCTTAATTGAGGATATTTCCTTTGTCACCATAGGTTTCAATGTGACCCAAAATATCCCTACTCAAATTCCTCAAAAACAGTGCTGCAAAACTGGTCCATGAAAAGAATGATGTTACTCTGTGAGACGAATTCACATATCACAAAGATGTTTCTCAGAAAACTTCTTTCTAGTTTTTATCAGAGGATATTTCCTTTTTCACAATTTTAATCAATGTGATCTCCAATATCCCATAGTAGACTAAATGAAAAAAGTATTAGGAAACTTTTCATGAAAACAATGGTGTAACTCTGTGAGATAAATTCACACATCACAAAGCAGCTTCACAGAAAGCTTCTTTTTGGACTTTTATCTGTGGATATTTTCTTTGTCACCATAGGCTTCAATGCACTCCAAAATATCCTATTGCAGATTACATGAAAACAGTGCTATCAAACTCCTTAATGAAAAGAATGGTGAAACTCTGTAAGATGAATTCACACAACACAAAGCAGTTTCTCAGAAAGTTTCTATCTAGTTTTTATCTGAGAATATTCCTTTTGTCATCATAGGCTTCAATGTAATCCAAAGTATCCCTTCTCAAATTCCCCAAAAACAGTGCTACAAAGCTTCTCCATGAAATGAATCATGTAAATCTATGAGATGAACTCACAAGTCAGAAAGCAGTTTCATAGAAAGCTTCTTTTAGTTTATCTCTGAGGATATTTCCTTTGCCACCATAGGCTTCAATGCGCTCCCAAATATCCTATTGCAGATTCCACTTAAACAGTTTTACTAACTGCTCCAAGAAAGTAATCATACTACTCTGTGAGATGAATACACACATCACAAAAAAGTTTCTCATAAAGTTTCTTTCTAGTTTTTATCTGAGGGTATTTCCTTTTTCACCATAGGCTTCAAGGTGATCCAAAAGATCCCTTCTCACATTCCCCAAAAACAGTGCTGTTAAACATTTCCATGAAAAGAATGGTGTAAGTCTGTGAGATGAATTCACATATCACAAAGCAGTTTCTCAGAAAGCTTCTTTTTAGTTTTTATATGAGGATATTTCCTTTGTCAAAAACCTTCAGTGTGCTCTGAAATATATGATTGCAGATTCCAAGAAAACAATGTTAGCAAGCTGCTCTATGAAAATAACTTTGTAACTCTCTGAGGTGAATTCACACATCACAAAGTAGTTTCTTAGAAAGCTTCTTTCTAATTTTTATGTGAGGATACATAGCTTTTCACCATAGGCCCCAATATGCTCCCAAATATCAATTTACAGATTCCACGAAAGCAGTGTTAGCAAAGAGCTCCATGAAAGGAAACGTGTAACTCTGTGAGATGAATTCACACATCATGATGAAGTTTCTCACAAAGCTTCTTTCTAGTTTTGATCTGAGGATATTTCCTTTGTTACCATAGGCTTCAAATTGATCGAAAATATCTCTCTTCAGATTCCCTAAAAACAGTACTACCAAACTGGTCCATGAAAAGAATCATGTTATTCTGTGGAATAAATAAACCCATCACATATCAGTTTCTCAGAAATATTTTTTCTAGTTTTTATATGAGGATATTTTCTTTGTCACCATAGGCTCCAATGCACTCCCATTGTAGATTCCAAGAAAACAGAGTTAGCAAGCTCCTCAATGAAAAGAATGGTGTAACTCTGTGAGATGAATTCACACATCACAAAGCAGTTTCTCAAAAATGTTCTTTCTAGTTTTTTCTGAGGATATTTCCTTTTTCACTGTAGTCCACAATTCACTCTGAAATATCCTTTTGCAGATTAGATGATAACAGCATTAGCACACTGCTCCATGAAAAGAAAGTTGTAACTCTACATGATGAATTCACACATCACCAAGAAATTTCTCAGAAAGCTTCTCTCTACTTTTTATCTGAGGGCTTTTCCTTTGTCACCGTAGGCTTCAATGCAATCCAAACTATCCCTTCTCTGGTTTTCCAGAAAGAGTGTTACCAAACTACTGCATGAAAGGAAAGGTGTAACTGTGTGAGATGAATTAACACATCACAAAGTGGTTTCTCAGAAATCTTCTTTCTAATTTTATATGAGGTTATTTCCTTAGTAACGATCAGCTTCAGTGCTCTCTGAAAAATCCCTTTGTGGATTCCAAGAAAAAGTGTTAGCAAACTGCTCAATAAAAAGAACAGTGTAAATGAGAGACATGAATTAATACATCACAAAGTAGTTTCACAGAAAGCTTCTTTCTAGTTTTTGTCTGAGGATATTTCGTTTGTCACCATAAGCTTCAGTGTGCTCCAATATATCTCATTGAAGATTCCAAAAAACAGTGTCACCAAACTGCTCAATGGAAAGAACAGTGTAACTCTGAGAGATGAATTCACACATCACAAAGCAGTTTCTCATAAAGCAGCTTTTTGGTTTTTATCTGAGGATGTTTAGATTTTCACCATATTCCTCAAGTCACAAGGGAATATTCCTATGCTGATTCCACAAAAATAGTGTTACCAAACTCCTCCATGAAAATAAAGGTGTAAATCTGTGAGATGAATTCACACATCACAAAGCAGTCTCTCAGAAAGCTTCTTTTTGGTTTTTGTCTCAGGATATTTCCTTTGTCACCATAGGCTTCAATGTGCTCCCAAATATCCTATTGCAGATTCCACGAAAACAGTGTTAGCAAACAGCTCAATTCAAAGAACAGTGTTCCTCTGTGAGATGAATTCACTCCCCACAAAGCAGATTCTCAGAAGCTTCTTTCTACTTTTCATATGAGGGTATTTCCTTTGTCCCCATAAGCTTCTATGCAGTCCCATATATCACTTTGCAGATTTCAGTAAAAAAGTGTTAGCAAACTGCTCCATGAAATGAAAAGTGTAACTCTGGGAGATGAATTCACACATTACAAAGAACTTTCTCAGAAAGTTGCTTTCTTGTTTTTATCAGAGAGTGCTACCTTTGTCACTGTAGGCTTCAATCCGATCCAAAATATCCTTTCTCAGATTCCCCAAAAACAGTGCTACCAAACTGATACAGGAAAGAATCGTGTAACACTGTGAGATGAATTATCACATCACAAAGCAGTTTCTCAGAAAGCTTCTTTCTTGTTTTTATCAGAATATATTTAATTTTTCACTATAGGCCTCCATGCACTCCCAAATATCCCTTTGTCAATTCCACGAAAGCAGTGTTAGGAAACTGTTCCATGGAAAATAAGGTGTAACTCTGTGAGGTGAATTCACATATCACAAAGAACTTTCTCGGAAATCTTCTTTCTAGTTTTTATCTGAGGATATTTCCTTTTTGACCATAGGCTTCAAAGTGATCCAAAATATCACTTTTCAGATTCCCCAAAACAGAGCTACCAAACTGATCCATGAAAAGAATCATTTAACCCTGTGGGATGAATTTCCATATCATGAAGTGGTTTCTCAGAAAGCTTCTTTTTAGTTTTCATATGAGGATATTTCCTTTGTCACCTTAAGCTTCAATGCCCTCCAAAGTATCCCTTTGCAGATTCCACGAAAACAGTGTTAGCAAACTGCTCAATGAAAAGAAGAGTGTAACACTGTGATATGAATTCACACATCACAAAGCAGTTTCTCAGACTGACGCTTTCTAGTTTTTATTTGAGGATATCCATTTTCACCATAGGCCTCTATGCGCTCCCAAATATCCCTTTGCAGTTTGCATGAAAACAGTGTTAGCAAACTGCTCAATGAAAATAACAGTGTATTCTGTGAGATTAATTCACGCACCACAAAGCAGTTTCTCATAAAACTTCTTTCTAGTTTTTATCTGAGTATATTTCCTTTGTCACCATAGGCTTCAATGTGATTCAAAATATCCCTTCTCAGATTCCCCAAAAAGAGAGCTAGCAAACTGCTCCATGAAAAAAAACATGAAACTCTGTGATTTGAATTCACAAATCACAATGCAATTTCTCACAAAGCTTCTTTATGGTTTTTGTCTGTGGATATTTCTTTGTCACCATAACCTTCAATGTACTCCAAAATATCCCATTGCAGATTCCAAGAATACAGTTCTAGCAAACTGCTCAATGTAAAGAACAGTGTAACCTTGTGAGATGAATTCACACATCACAAAGTGGTTTCTCAGAAAGCTTCTTTCTAGTCCTTACATCAGGGTATTTCCTTTGTCACCATAACATTCAATGTGCTCCAAAATATCCCATTGCAGATTCCAAGAATACAGTGTTAGCAAACTGCTGAATGAAAAGAACAGTGTAACTCTGTGAGATGAATTCACACATCACAAAACAGTTTCTCAGAAAGTGTCTTTCTAGTTTTTTTCTGACTATATTTCCTTTGTCACCATAGGCTTCAATGTGAGCCAAAGTATCCCTCCTTGGGTTCCCCAAAAACAGTGCTACCAAACTTATCCATGAAAAGAATCATGTAATTCTGTGAGATGAATTCACACATCACAAAGCAGTTTCTGAGAAAACTTCTTTCTCATTTCTATCTGAGGATATTTAGTTATTCACCATAGGCATCAATGCCCTCCCAAATATCCATTTGCAGATTCCACAAAAAAAGTGTAGCAAACTGCTCCATGAAAGGATTGGTGTAACTCTGTACAATGAATTCACACACCACAAAGAACATTCTCAGAAAGCTTCTTTATAGTTTTCATCTGAGGATATTTCCTTGTCACCATAGGTTTCAATGCAATCCAAAATATCCTTTATTTGATTCCCCAAAAACAGTGATCCCAAACTGATTCATGACAAGAATCATGTAACTCTCGAGAGGAATTAACCCATCAGAAAGTGGTTTCTCAGAAAGCTTCCTTCTACTTTTTCTAGGAAGATATTTCCTATGTCACCATAAGCTTCAATGCACTTCAAAATATTCCATTTAGGATTGCAAGAAAACAATGTTAGCAAGTTGCTCAGTGAAAAGAACAGTGTAACACTATGAGATGAATTCACACATCACAAAGCAGTTTCTCAGACAGTGTCTTTTTGGTTTATCTATGAGATTATTTCCTTTGTCACCAGAGGCTTCAATGCGCTCCCAAATATCCTATTGCAGATTCCATGAAAACAGTGTTATCAACCTACTCAATGAAAAGAACAGTGTAACTCTGCGAGATGAATTCACACATCACAAAGCAGTTTTCAAAAATCATCTTTTTGGTTTATCATGAGGATATTTCCTTTGTCACCATAAGCTTCAATGTGATAAGACATATCAGAGTGCACATGCCAAGAAAACAATGTAAGCAAATTGCTCGAAGCAAAGAACAGTGAAACTCTGTGAGATTAATTCAGACATCACAAAGCAGTTTCTCAGAAAGCTTCTTTCTTGTTTTTATCAGAATATGTTTAATTTTTCACTATAGGCCTCCATGCGCTCCCAAATATCCCTTTGCCAATTCCACGAAAACAGTGTTAGGAAACTGTTCCATGGAAAATAAGGTGTAACTCTGTGAGATGAATTCACATATCACAAAGAACTTTCTCAGAATGCCTCTTTCTAGTTATTATCTGAGTATATTTCCTTTGTCACCATAGGTTTTGATGAGATCCAAAATATCCCTTCTCAGATTGCCTAAAAATGGTGCTACCAAACTGATCCATGAAAAATAATTATGTAACTTTGTGAGATGAATTATCACATTGCAAAGTGGTTTTTCAGAAAGCTTCTTTCTAGTTTTTATATGAGGATATTTTCTTTGTCACCATAAACTTCAATGCACTCCAAAATATCAGATTGCAGATTCTAAGAAAATAGTGTTTGCAAACGGCTCAATGAAAATAATAGTATAAACTTGTGAGATGAATTCACGCATCAAAAATGAGTTTCTCAGAAAGCTTCTTTCTAGTTTTTAACCCAGGACATTTCTTCTTCACCATAGACATCAATGTGCACCCAAATATACCTTTGCAGATTTCACAAAAACAGTGTTAGAAAACTGCTTCATGAATGGAAAGGTCTAACTCTGTGAGATGAATTCACACATCACAAAGAAGTTTCTCAGATAATTTCTTTCTAGTTTTAATCTGAGGATATTTCCTTTGTCACCATAAGCTTCATTGCACTCCCAAATATCCTATTGCAGATTAAATGAAAACAGTGGTATCTAACTGCTCAATGAAAAGATCCGTGTAATTTTCTGAGGTGAATTCACACATCACAAAGAAGTTTCTCAGAAAGCTTCTTTCTAGTTTTTATCTGAGGATATATCCTTTGTCATTATAGGCCTCAATGCGCTCCAAATATCCCATTGCAGATTCCAAGAAAACAGATTTTGCAAACTGTTTTATGAAATGAAAGGTGTAACACTGTGAGATGAATTCACACATCACAAAGTCCTTTCTCATAAAACTTCCTTCTAGTATGTATCTGATGATATTACCTTTCTCACCATAGACTTCAATGTGATCCAAAATATCCCTTCTCAGATTCCTCAAAAACAGTACTACCAAACTGCTCCATGAAAATGATCGTGTAACTCTGTGAGATAAATTCACAAATCAAAAAGCACTTTCTCAGAAAGCTTCTTTCTATTTTTGAACTGAGAATATTTCCTTTGTCAACATAATCTTCAATGTGCTCAGAAATATCCCACTACAGATTCCAAGAAAACTGTGTTAGCAAACAGCTTCAGTGTAACTCTGTGAGATGAATTCACACATCACAAAACAGTTTCTCAGAACTCTTCCTTCTAGTTTTTGTCTGACTATATTTCCTTTCTCACCATAGTCCTCAATGCACTCCCAAATATCCCTTTGCAGATTCCACTAAAACAATGTTAGCAAACTGCTCCATGAAAACTGAGCTGTAACTCTGTGAGATGAATTCACACAAAACAAAGTTCATTCTCAGAAATCTTCTTTCTACCTCTTTTCTGAGGATATTTCTTTGTCACCATAGGCTTCAATGCGATCCAAAATATCCCTTCTCAGATTCCCAAAAGCAGTGCTTCCAAACTGCTCCATGAAAACAATCATTTAACTCTGTGAGATGAATTATCACATCTCAGGGGGGTTTCTCAGACAAATTCATTGTAGTTTTCATCTGACTATATTACCTTTTTCAGTATAGGCCTCAATGCGCTCCCATATATCCCTTTGCAGGTACCCTGAAAGCAGTGTTAGCAAACTGCCCAATGAAAAGCACAGTGTAACTCTGTGAGTTGAATTCACACATCACAAAGCAGTTTCTCAGAAAGTTTCTTTCTAGTTTTTATCTTAGGATATTTCCTATTTCACCATAGGCCTCCAGGTGTCTGCAAATATCCCTATGCAGATTCCACGAAATTAGTGTTAGTAAAGTGCTCCAAGAAAACAAAGGTGTAACTCCGTGAGATGAATTCACAAATCACAAAACAGTTTCTCAGAAAGCTTCTTTCTAATTTCTGTCTGAGGATCTTTCCTTTGTCACCAAAAGCTTCAATGCACTCTGAAATATCCCATTGCAGATTTCAAGAAAACAGTGTTAGCAAACTGCTCAATGAACATAACAGTGCAACTCTGTGAGATTAATTCACACATCACAAAGCAATTTCTCAGAAAGCTTCTTTTTGTTTTTAACTGAGGATATTGCTTTTTTCACTAGAGGCTCAATGCACTCCAAAATATCTTATTGCAGATTCCACAAAAACAGTGTTATCAAACTGTTCCATGAAAAGAAAGATGTAATTCTGTGAGATGAATTCACACATCACAAGGAACTTTCTCAGAAACTTTCTTTCTAGATTTTATATGAGGATATTTCCTTGTCAATACAGGCTTCAATGCGATCCAAAATTTCCCTCCTCAGATTCCCCCAAAAACAGTGCTAACAAACTGCTCCATGAAATAAACCATGTAACTCTGTGAGATGAACTCACAATCCACCAGCCAGTTTCTCAAAAAATTTCTTTCTAGTTTTTGTATCAGGATATTTCCTTTTTCACTATAGGCCTCAATAGACTCAAGAATATCTCTTTGCAGATTCCACGAAAATAGTGTTAGCAAACTGCTCCATGTAAAGAAACATGTATATACATGAAATGAATTCACACATCACAAAGCAGTTTCTTCTTTCTAGTTTAAATCTGAGTATATTTCCTTTTTCACCATAGACTTCAATGTGTTCCTAAATATCTCCTCTCAGGTAGCACAAAAACAGTAATGCCGAACTGCTCAATCAACAAAGAGGTTAAACTCCATGAGATGAATACACACAACAAAACCATTTCTTGAAAATTTTCTCTCTAGTTTTTATCTGAAGTTATTTCCTTTTTCACCATTGGCCTCTGGGAGCTCCCGAATATACCTTTGCAGATTCCTTAAAAACAGGGCTACCAAATTGCTCCATAAAAAGAATTGTGTAACTCTGTGAGATGAAATCAAAAATCACAAAGCAGTTTCTCAGAAACCTTCTTTCTAGTTTTTGTCTGAGGATATTTCCTTTGTCCCTGTAAGTGTCAATGCTTTCCAAAATAACCCATTGCAGATTCCAAGAAAACAGTGGTGGCAAACTGATCAGTGAAAAGAACAGTGTAACTCTATGAGATGAATTCACACATCCCAAAGCAGTTTCTCAGAAAGCTTCTTTTTGGTTTTTATCTGGGGATATTTCCTATGTCACCGTAGGCTTCAATGTACTCCACAGTATCCTACTGAAGATTCCATGAAAACTTTGTTACCAAATGGCTCAAGGAAAAGAATGTTGTAACTCTGTGAGATGAATTCACACATCACAAAGCAGTTTCTCAGAAAGCTTCTTTCTAGTTTTTGTCTGAGGATATTTCCTTTTTCATTATGGGTCTCAATGCACTCCCAAATGTCCCTTTGCAGATTCCACAAAAAGAGTGTCAGCAAACTGCTCCATGAAATAAAGGTGTAACTCTGTGAGATGAATTCACACATCACAAAGAACATTCTCAGAAAGCTTCCTTCTAGTTTGAATTAGAGGCTATTTCCTTTCGAATCATAGGCCTCAATGCAATCCAAAATATCCCCCTCTCAGATTCAACAAAAACAGTGCTACCAAACTGTTAATCGTGTAACTCTGTGAGATGAATTAACACATTACAAAGCAGTTTCTCAGAAAGCTTCTTTCTATTTTTTATATCAGGATATTTCCTTTTCCACTATATGCTTCAATGTGCTCCCAAATATCCCTTCTCAAGCACCACAAAAACAGTGATACCACAGTGCTCCCTCAACAGAAACGTTTATCTCTATGAGATGAATGCACACTTCACAAAGGAGTTTCTCTGAAAGTTCTCTCCAGTTTTTACCTGAAGAATGTTTTTTTCACCTTAGACCTCTATGCGCTCCCAAATATCCCTCTGCTGATTCCACAAAAATAGTGCTACCAAAGTGTGCATTGAAAAGAAAGGTTTAATGTGAGATATATTCACCCATCACAAAGTTGTTTCTCAGGATGCTTGTTTCTAGTTTTTATTTGAGGATATTTCTGTTGTCAGCATAGACTTGAGCATGATCCAAAATACCCTTTCTCAGATTCCCCAAAATCAGTGTTAACAAACTGTTTGATGAAAGGAAATTGTAACTCTGTGAGATTAATTCACAAATTGGAAAGCAGTTTCTCAGAAAGCTTCTTTCTAGTTTTTATCTGAGGATATTTTCCTTTCTACCATAGACTTCAATGGACTCCCAAATATCCCTTCTCAGACACCATAAAAACAGTGAAGTACGTTATGCACATATACCCTACAACTTAAAGTATAATAATAATAAATAAATTTTAAAAAAAAGAAATCAGGGAAAAAAAATAAAGTAATCAGGTAAATGGAATAAATGCTTGTAAACAACAACAACAAAGAAAACAAACAAACAAAAAAAGAAATTATATTCCCCTGTGGAACAAGGTATAGTTTAAAATAAGGGGTATTAATTGAAGCATGAGTTACTGTGGAAATAATGTTAGCAGAATTTTGTATATAGCTATGATCAAACAGAAAATATTTTGAAAGAACAAGAAAAAATATTCTCAAAAATAATTTTTAAAAGTAAAGCTCAGATATACTGTACCAAGTTTTTTATTTAATAGACTCACTCTACCTCTTCATGTTTATCACTTAGTAGCATCCTCTGGAAGGGTGTATGAACATTTAATGCATATATGCATGAAATCTGTTGACTGTTTGATGAACTATATTCCAGATGCTTACTCAAATAAAATATTTCTAAATTTGGCATGATTGAACTGTAAAAAAATGGAGGCATCTTTGCTGAGTTAAAGTGTTTTTGTTTGAACTTACAAGGAACTTCCACCAGCTGGTATTGCTTACCATAGTGGTGGAAATATTTCATATTTTAGAATTAAATTATACTCTGTCCAGTCAAACAGAGACATTAAAAGGATATCACATCAAAATAGGCATAATGTATAATTAAAGAAAAAAGCTGGTGCTTCTTCAGAATGTTAAATGGGAGTAAGTTGACAAAAGAAATAAAATGTGTTTTTCCTTCAAAAAAAAAAAAAAAAAACAGTGAAGTCAAAGTGCTCCCTCAATAGAAAGATTTAGCTCTATGAGATGAATACACACATAATAAAGTAGTTTCTCAGAAAGCTTCTCTCTAGTTTTTACCTGAAGAATTTTTTTCACCTTAGGCCTCTATGTGCTCCCAGATATCCCTCTGCAGATTCCACAAAAACAGTACTACCAAAGTGCTCAATGAAAAGAATGGAGTAACTCCGTGAGATGAATTCACCCATCACAAAGCAGTTTCTCGGAAAACTTTCTAGTTTAAATCTGAGGATATTTCCTTTTACACCATAGGCTTCAATGTGCTCCCAAATATATCCTCTCAGATACCACAAAAACAGTGATGCTGAACTGCTCAATCAACAAAAAGATTAAATTCCATGAGATGGATAAACACATCAAAAGTCATTTCTCAAAAATCTTCTCTGCAGTTTTTATCTGAAATTATTTCCTTTCTCACCACAGGCCTCTAAGAGTTCCCTAATATCCCTTTGAAGATTCCATAAAAACAGTGCTACCAAACTGCTCAATGTAAAGAATCATGTAACTCTGTGAAACTCACAAAGCAGTTTTTCAGAACGCTTCTTTCTAGTTTTTGTCTGAGGATATTTTCTTTGTCACCCTAAACTTGAATATGCTCCAAAATATCCCACTGCAGATTCCAAAAACACAGGGTTAGCAAACTGCTCAATAAAAAGAACAGTGTAACTCTCTGAGATGAATTCACTCATCACAAAGCAGTTTCTCACAAAGCTTCTTTTCGGTTTTTATCTGAGGATAATTCCTTTGTCACCATAGGCTTCAATGTGCTCCAAAATATACTACTGAATAATTCACGAAAACATTGTTAGCAAAATGCTCATTGCAAAGAACAATGTAACTCTGTGAGATGAATTCACACATCACAAAGCAGTTTCTCAGAAAGCTTCTTTCTAGTTTTAATCTGAGGATATTTCCCTTTTCACCAAATGTCTCAAATCGCTCATAAATATCCCAGATTCCATGAAAACAGTGTTAGGAAACTGCTCCATGAAAGGGAAGGTGTAACTCTGTGAGATGAATTCACACATCACAAAGCAGTTTCCCTGAAAGCTTCTTTCTAGTTTTTATCTGAGGATATTTCCTTGTCATCATAGGCTTCAATGTGATCTTAAATATCCCTTCTCAGATTACCCCAAAACAGTGCTACCAAATTGTTCCATGAAAAAAATCATGTAGCTGTGTGAGATTAATTCATAAATCACAAAGCAGTTTCTCAGAATGATTGTTTCTAGTTTTTGTCTAAGGATATTTTCTTTGTCTCCCTAAGCTTCAAGGCGATCCTAAATATCCCATTGCAGATTCCACAAAAAGAGTGTTAGCAAACTGCTCCATGAAAACAGCAGTGTAACTCTGTGAGATGAATTCACACATCACAAAGCAGTTCTAAGAAATCTTCCTGTTGGTTTTGATCTGAGGATATTTCCTTTGCCACCCTAGGCTTCAATGTGCTCCCAAATATCCTATTGCAGAGTCCATGAAAACAGTGTTATCAACCAGCTGAATGAAAAAAACGGTGTACCTCTGTGAGATAAATTCACACATCACAAAGCAGTTTCTCAGAAGGCTTCTTTCTAGTTTTTGTCCGAGGATATTTTCTTTTTCACCATAACCCTCAATGCACTCCCGAATATCCAATTTCAGATTAAATGAAAAAAGTGTTAGCAAACTTCTCAATGAAAAGAACAGTGTTACTCGGTGAGATGAATTCACACCTCACAAAGCAGTTTCTCAGGAAGCTTCCTTTTGTTTTCATCTGAGTATATTTCCTTTGTCACCATAGGCTTCAATGCCCTCTAAAATATTCTATTGCAGATAGCACGAAATCAGTGTTATCAAACTACTCGATGAAAAGAACGTTGTAACTCTGTGAGTTGAATTCACACATCACAAAGCAGTTTCTCAGAAAGCTTCTTTCTAGTTTTTATCTGAGGATATTTCCTTAGTCACCATAGGCTTCTATGTGATTCAAACTAACCCTTCTCAGATTCCCCAAAAACTCTGCAACCAAACTGATCCATGAAAAGGACTGTGTAGCTCTTTGAGATGAATTAACACAGCATAAAGTGGTTTCTCAGAAAGAATCTTTCTAGTTTTTATATGAGGATATTTCCTATGTCACCATAGGCTTCAGTGCACTTCAAACTATCCCATTGCACATTCCAAGAAAACAGTGTTAGTAAACGGCTCAAGGAAAACTACAGTGTAATACTGTGAGATGAATTCACCAATCACAAAACAGTTTCTCAGAAAGATTCTTTCTACTTTTTATCTGAGATTGTTTTCTTTTTCACCTTAGGTCTCAATGTACTCCAATGTATACCTTTGCAGATTCCACGAAAACAGTGTTAGCAAACTGATCAATTAAAAGAATGGTGTAACTGTGTAAGATGAATTCACACATTACAAAGCAGTTTCTCAGAAAGATTCTTTCTAGTTTTTATCTGATGATATTTCCTTTGTCACTGTAGGCTTCAATGTGATCCAAGATATCCTGTCTCAGATTCCCCAAAAGCAGTGCTACCAAACTGATCCATGAAAAGAATCGTGTAACTCTGGGAGATGAAATCAGAAATCACAAAGATGTTTCTCAGAAAACATCTTTATAGTTTTTATCTTAGGATATTTCCTTTTTCACCATATTCCTCCATGCCCTCCTGAATATCCCATTGCAGATTAAACTTAAAAATTGTTAGCAAGCTTCTCAATGAAAAGAATGGTAAAACTCTGTGAGATTAATTCATACATCACAAAGCAGTTTCACAGAAAGCTTCGTCTTTGTTGTTTTCTGAGGATATTTCCATTGTCACCAAAGGCTTCAATGCACTCCCAAATAACTCCTCTCAGGTACCAGAAAAAGAGTTAAGCTGAATTGCTTCATCAAGAAGAAGGATAAACTCTATGAGATGAATACACACATCACAAAACCATTTCTGGAAAAGCTTCTCTCCAGTTTTTACCTGAAGGTATTTACTTTTTAATCTTAAGCCTCTAGGAGCTCCTGAATATAACTTTGCAGATCCCATAAAAACAGTGCTACCAAGGCACTCATAGAAAACAATGGGATAACTCTGTGTACTGAATTCACCCATCACCTAGAAATTTCTCAGAAAGCTTCTTTCTAGTTTTATCTCAGGATATTTCATTTTCCATCATTGGCTTCCATGTGCTCCCAAATATTCCTTTGCAGATTCCACGAAAACAGTGTTAGCAAACTGCTCCATGAAAGGAAAGGTGTAACTCTGTGAGATGAACTCACACATCACAGAGAACTTTCTCAGAAAGCTTCTATCTAGTTTATAATCTGAAGATATTTCTTTTGTCACCATAGGCTTCAATGTGATCCAAAATATCCCTTCTCAGATTCTCCAAATACAGTGCTACCAAACTGTTCTCTGAAAAGAATCGTGTAAGTCAGTGGGATGAATTCACAAGTCACAAAGCAGTTTCTCAGAAAGCTTCTTTCTATTTAATATATGAGGATACTATATTGTTCACTATAGGACACAATGCGCTCCAAAATATCGCTTGGCAGATCCCACGAAAGCAGTGTTAACAAACCCCTGCATGAAAAGATAGGTGTAACACTGTGAGATGAATTCACACATCACAGAGAAGTTTCCCAGAAAGCTTCTTTCTAGTTTTTATCTGAGGATATTTCCTTTTTCACAATAGGCTTCAATGCACTCCCAAATATCTTATTGCAGATTGCCCGAAAAGAGTGCTGCGAAACTGATTAATGAAAAGTATCATGTAACTCTGTGAGTGGAAATAACACATCACAAAGTGGTTTCTGAGAAAGCTTCTTTCTAGTTTTTATTTGAGGATATTTCTTTTGACACCATTGGCCTCAAAGCACTCTCGAATATCCCTTTGTAGATTCCACAAAAGCAGTGTTAGCAGACTACTCCATGAAAAGAAAGGTGTAAATCTGTGAGATGAATTCACACTTCCCAAAGCAGTTTATCAGAAAGCTTCTTTTTGGTTTTTGTCTGAGGATATTTCCATTGTCACCATAGGCTTCAAGGCATGCCCAAATATCCTATTGCAGATTTCACAAAAATAGTGTTAGCAAACTGTTCCAAGAAAAGAATCATGTAGCTACTTGAGATGAATTCACACATCACAAAGAAGTTTCTCAGAAAGCTTCTTTCTAGCTTTTATTTGGGCATAGTTCCTATGTTACCATAGGCTTCAATGCGATCCAAAATATCCCTTCTCAGATTCCCCAAAAACCTTGCTCCAGGAACAGAATGGTGTAACTCTGTGAGATGAATTCATGCATCACAAATCAATGTCTCAGAAAGCTTCTTTCTAGTTTTTATCTGAGGATATTTCTTTTTTCGTCATATTCTTCAATGCCTTCTGGAATATCCCATAACGCATTCCATGAAAAAAAGTGTTAGCAAACTTCTCAATGAAAAGAATGGTGTAACTCTGTGAGATGAATTCACACATTCCAAATAAATTTCTCGAAATGATTCTTTCAAGATTTTATCTGAGGATATTTTCTTTGTCACCATAGGCTTCAATGTGATCCAAATTATCCCTTCTCAGATTCCCCAAAAATGGTGCTACCAAACTTCTGCATTAAAAGAATCATGTAACTCTGAGAGATGAATTCACAAATCACAAAGCAGTTTCTCAGTAAGCTTCTTTCTAGTTTTATCTGAGGATATTTCCTTTTTCACCTTTTACCTCATTGTGCTCACGAATATCCCTTTGTAGATTTCAGGAAAATAGCGTTAGCAAACTGCTTCATGAAATGAAAGGTGTAAACCTGTGAGACGAATTCAAACATCACAAAGCAGTTTCACAGAAAGCTTCTCTTTGGTTTTCATCTGAGGATATTTCCTTTTTCACTATCAGCTTCAATGTGCTCCCAAATATCCTATTGCAGATTCCTTGAAAACAGTGTTATCAAACTGCTGAATGAAAACAATGGTATATCAGAGTAAGATGAATTCACACATCATATAGCTGTTTCTCAGAAAGCTTCTTTCTAGTTTTTATCTGAGGATATTTCCTTTTTCACCATAGGCCTCAAGGCACTCTGAAATATCACTTTGCAGATTCCACGAAAACAGTGTTAGCAAACTGCTTCATGAAGAGAAAGGTGTAACTCTGTGAGATGAATTCACACATCACAAATAAGTTTCTCATAAAGCTTCTTTCTAGTTTTTACCTGAGTTTTTCTTTTGTCACCATAGGCTTTATTGCAATCCAAGATATCCCTTCTCAGATTCCCCCAAAACAGTGCTACCAAACTGCTACATGAAAAGAAACGTGTAACTGTGAGACGAATTCACAAATCACAAAGCAGTTTCTCAGAAAGCTTCTAACTAGTTTTTGTCTGAGGATATGTCCTTTGTTATCATAAGCTTCAATGTGCTCTGAAATATCCCATTGCAGATTAAAACAAAACAGTGTTAGCACACTGTCCAATGAGAAGAACAGTGTAACTCTGCGAGATGAATTCACACATCACAAAGCAGTTTCTCAGAGATCTTCTTTTCGTTTTTTATTCGAGAATATTTCTTTCTTCACTACAGGCCTGAATGCGCTCCCAAATATCCCTTTGCAGATTCCAGGGAAACAGGGTTAGCAAACTGCACCATGAAAAATAATGGTGTAACTCTGTGAGATGAATTCACACATCACAAAAAACTTTCTCAGAAAGCTTCTATAAAATTTTAATCTTAGAATATTTTCTTTGTCACCATAGACTGCAATGCAATCCATATTATCCCTTCTCAGATTCCCCAAAAACAGTGCTACCAAACTTCTGCATGAAAAGAATCATGTAACTCTGAGAGATGAACTTACAAATCACAAAGTGGTTTCTCAGTAAGCTTCTTTCTAGTTTTGTCTGAGGATATTTCCTTTTTCACCTTTCGCCTCAATGTGCTCACAAATATCCCCTTGTAGAATCCAGGAAAATAGTGTTAGCAAACTGCTCCATTAAAAGAAAGGTGTAAATCTCTGAGATGAATTCACACATCACAAAGCAGTTCCTCAAAAGGTTTCTTTTTGGTTTGTGTCTGAGGATATTTCCTTTGTTACTATAGGCTTCAATGTGCTCCCAAATATCCTACTGCAGATTAATCAAAAACAGGGTTATCAAACTGCTGAATGAAAAGGATGGTGTAGCACTGTAAGATGAATTCACACATCACAAATCTGTTTCTCAGAAAGCTTCTTTCTAGTATTTATCTGAGGATATTTTCTTTTTCACTACAGGCCTCAAGGTGCTCCAGAATATCTCTTTGCAGATTTCATGAAAACCAGGTTAGCAAACTGCTCCATGAAAGGAAATGTGTAAATCTGTGAGGTATAACCATACATCACAAAGCAGTTTCTCTGAAAACTTCTTTCTAGTTTTTATCTGAGTTTTTCCTTTGTCACCATAGGCTTCAATGCAATCCAAAATATCTCATCTCAGATTTCTCAAAAACAGTGGTACCAAACTGCTACATGAAAAGAAACGTGTAGCCCTGTGAGACAAATTACAAGTCACAAAGCAGTTTCTCAGAAAGCTTCTTACTAGTTTTTGTCTAAGGATATTTCCTTTGTCACCATAAGCCTCAATGTGCTCCAAAATATCCCATTGGAAATTCCAACAAAACAGTGCTAGCAAACTGCCCAATGAGAAGAACAGTGTAACTCTATGAGATGGATTTACACATCACAAAGAAGTTTCTCAGAGAGCTTCTTTTCAGTTTTTATTTGAGGATATTTTCTTTTTCATTACAGGCCTGAATGCACTCCCAAATATCCCTTTGCAGACTCCAGGGAAAAAGTTTTAGTAAACTGCACCATGAAAAGAATGGTGTAACTCTGTGAGATGAATTCGAACATCACAAAGAACTTTTCCAGAAAGCTTCTGTCTAATTATTATCTGAGGATATTTCCTATGTCACCCTAGGTTTCAATGCTATCCAAAATATCCCTTCTCAAATTAATCAAAAACCATGCTGCCAATCTGATCCATGAAAAGGGCCGTGTATCTCTGTGAGATGAATTAACACAGCATGAAGCAGTTTCTCAGAAAGCTTCACTGTAGTTTTTACATGAAGTTATTTCCTTTGTCACCATAAGGTTCAATGTATTCTGAAATACCTCATTGCAGAATCCAAGAAAACTGTACTAGAAAACTGCTCAATGAAAAGAACAGTGTAACACTGTGAGATGAATTCACACATGGCAAAGTACTTTCTCAGAAAGCTTCTTTCTTGTTTTAATAGAGGATATTTCCTTTCTCACCATAGGCCTCAATGCACTCCAAAATATTCCTTTGCAAATTCTACGAAAACAGTGTTAGCAAACTGCTCCATGAAAAGAAAGATGTAACTCTGTGAGATGAATTTACAAATCACCAAGCAGTTTCTCAGAAAGCTTGTTTCTAGTTTTTGTCTGATGATATTTCCTTTGTCACCATCAGCCTCAATGTGCTCCGAGATATCCCATTCCAGATTCCAAGAAAATAGTGTTGGCAAATTACACAGTGAAAAGAACAGTGTAACTCTGTGAGGTGAATTCACATATCACAAAACAGTTTCTCAGAAAGCTTCTTTCTATTTTTATCTGAGGATATTTCCTTTTTCATAATAGGTCTCAATATGCTCGTGAGTAGCTTTGCAGATTCCATGAAAATAGTGTTAGCAAACTGCTCCATGAAAAGAAAGGTGTAAATCTCTGAGATGAATTCACACATCACATAGAAGTTTCTCAGAAAGTTTCTTTTTGTTTTTTGCTGATGATATTTTATTTGTCACCATAAGCTTCAATGCACTCCAAAATATCCCATTGTGGATTACAAGAAAACAGTGCTACCAAACTGCTCCATGAAAAGTGTCGTGTAACACTGTGAGATGAATTCACATATCACAAAGCCGTTTCTCAGAAAGCTTCTTTCTAGTTTTTGTCTGAGGATATTTCCTTTTTCATAATAGGCCTCAAAGCACTCATGAGTACCTTTGCATACTCCACGAAAATAGTGTTAGCAAACTGCTCCATGAAAAGAAAGGTGTAAATCTCTGAGATGAATTCACACATCACAAAGCAGTTCCTCAAAAGGTTCCTTTTTGGTTTGTGTCTGAGGATATTTAGTTTGTCACCATAGGCTTCAATGCACTCCCAAATATCCTATTGCAGATTCTCCAAAAACAGTGCTACCAAATGGATCCATGAAAAGAATCATGTAATTCTGAGAGATGAATTAACACATCACTAAGCGGTATCTCAGAAAGCTTCTTTCTAGTTTTTATATGACGATATTTCCTTTGTCACCATAACCTTCAATGAGGTCTGAAATATCTGATCTGATTGCAGATGTCAAGAAAACAGTGTTCACAAACTACTCAATGAAAGCAACATTGTAACTCTCTGAGGTGATTTCACACATCACAAAGCAGTTTCTCAGAAAGCTTCTTTCAAGTTTTATTCTGAGGATATTTCCTTTGTCACCGCCAGCTTCAATGCAATTCCAAATATCCCTTCTCCAATTCCCCAAAAACAGTGCTAATAAACTTCATCATGAAAAGTGTGATGTAACTCCATGAGGTGAATTCTCACATCACAAAACTGTTTCTCAGAAAGCTTCTTTGTACTTTTTATCTGAGGATAATTCCTTGTTCACCATATTCCTCAATGCGCTCCAGAATATCTCTTTGCAAATTCCATGAAAACAGTTTTAGAAAACTGCTTCAAGAAAAGAATCATGCTACTCTATGAGATGAATGCACATATCAAAAAGCAGTATCTTGGAAAGCTTCTATTTAGTTTTTATCTGAGAATATTCCATTTGTCACAATAGGCTTCAATGTTGTCCAAAATATCCCTTCTCAGATTCCCCAAAAACAGTGCTACTATGCTTGGACATGGAAAGAATCATGTATGTCTATGAGATGAACTCACAAGTCAGAAAGCATTTGCGTAAGAAGCTTCTTTCTAGTTTTTGCCTGAGGATATTTCCTTTGCCACCATAGGCTTCAATGCACTCCCAAATATCCTATACCAGATTCCACGAAAACAGTTTTACCAAACTTCTGCAAGAAAAGAATTGTGCTACTCTGTGAGATGAATCCACACATCACAAAGAAGTTTATCAGAAAGCTTCCTTCTGATCTTTAACTGAGGGTATTTCCTTTTTCACCATAGGCTTCAAGACAATCAAAACTATCCCCTCTCACATTCCCTAAAAACAGTGCTATTAAACTTCTCCATTGAAAGAATGGTGTAACTCTGTGAGATGAATTCAAAAATCACAAAGCAGTTTCTCAGAAAGCTTACTTCTAGTTTTTTTTATAAGGATACTTCCTTTGTCACCATAACCTTCAATGTGCTCTGAAATATCCGATTGCAGATTCCAAGAAAATAGTGTTAGCAAACTGCTTAATGGAAACAACATTGTAACTCTCTGAGATGAATTCACACATCACAAAGCAGTTTCTCAGAAAACTTCTTTCTAGTTTTTATGTGAAGATATATCCTTTTTTACCATAGACCCCAATATGCTCCCCAATATCAATTTACAGTTTCCATGAAAGCAGTGTTAGCAAAATGCTCCTTGAAAGGAAACATGTAACTCTATGAGGTGAATTCACACATCATGATGAACCTTCTCAGAAAGCTTCTTTCTAGTTTTGATCTGAGGATATTTCTTTTGTCACCATAGGCTTCAAAGCAATTAAAAATATCCCTCCTCAGATTCCCCCAAAACAGTGCTACCAAATTGATCCATGAAAAGAATCTTGTAATTCTGTGAGATCAATAAACCCAAACCCATCACAAATCAGTTTCTCAGAAATATTTTTTCTAGTTTTTATATGAGGATATTTCCTTTGTTACCATAAACTAAAATGCGCTCCCAAATATACAATTGCAGATTCCAAGAAAACAGTGTTAACAAACTCCTCAATGAAAACAACAGTGTAACTGTGTGAGATGAATTCACACATCAAAAAGCAGTTTCTAAGAAAACTTCTTTTTTCTTTTTAGCTGAGGATATTTCCTTTGTCACCATAGGCTTCAATGTGATCCAAATTATCCCTTCTCAGATTCCCAAACAATGGTACTAACAACTGCTCCATGAAATGAATCATGTAACCCTGTGAGATGAGTTAACACATCACCAAACAGTTCCTCAGGAAGTTTTTTTCTAATTTTTTTCTGAGGATATTTCCTTGTCCACCCTAGCCTTCAATGCACTCCCAAATACCCTTCTCAGACAGCACAAAAACAGCGATACCAAAGTGCTCCCCTAACAGAGACACTTAGCTCTATGAGATTAATGCACACATCACAAAGGAGATTCTCAGAAAGCTTCTCTCCACTTTTTAACCTGAAAATATTTCCTTTCTCACCACTGGATTCTGTGCACTCCCGAATATCCCTTTGCAGATTCCACATAAACAGTGTTACCAAAGTGCTCAATGAAAAGAAAGGTGTAACTCTGTGAGATGAATTCACCCATCACAAAGCAGTTTCTCAGAAAGCTTCTTTCTAGTTTAAATCAGAAGATATTTCCTTTTTCACCATAGGCTTCAATATGCCCCCAAATATCTCCTCTCAGATACCACAAAACAGTGATGCTGAACTGCTCAATCAACAAAAAGGTTAAGCTCTATGAGATGAACACACACATCACAAAACTGTTTCTCGAAAATCTTCTCTCCAGTTTTTATCTGAAGTTATTGCCTTTTTCACCATAGACCTCCAGGAGTTCCTGAATATCTCTTTGTAGATTCCTTAAAAACAGTGCTAGTAAACTGCTCAAAGAAAAGAATGGTGTAACATGGTGTGATGAATTCACCCATCAAAAAGAAATTTCTCAGAAAGCTTCTTTGTAGTTTTTATCTCAGGATATTTCCTTTTCCACCATCAGCTTACATGCACTCCTAAAATAACTCTTCTCAGACACCACAAAAAACAGTGCTAACAAACTGATCCATGAAATAAACCATGTAACTCTGTGAGATGAACTCACAATCCACCAGCCAGTTTCTCAAAAAATTTCTTTCTAGTTTTTGTATCAGGATATTTCCTTTTTCACTATAGGCCTCAATAGACTCAAGAATATCTCTTTGCAGATTCCACGAAAATAGTGTTAGCAAACTGCTCCATGTAAAGAAACATGTATATACATGAAATGAATTCACACATCACAAAGCAGTTTCTTCTTTCTAGTTTATATCTGAGTATATTTCCTTTTTCACCATAGACTTCAATGTGTTCCTAAATATCTCCTCTCAGGTAGCACAAAAACAGTAATGCCGAACTGCTCAATCAACAAAGAGGTTAAACTCCATGAGATGAATACACACAACAAAACCATTTCTTGAAAATTTTCTCTCTAGTTTTTATCTGAAGTTATTTCCTTTTTCACCATTGGCCTCTGGGAGCTCCCGAATATACCTTTGCAGATTCCTTAAAAACAGGGCTACCAAATTGCTCCATAAAAAGAATTGTGTAACTCTGTGAGATGAAATCAAAAATCACAAAGCAGTTTCTCAGAAACCTTCTTTCTAGTTTTTGTCTGAGGATATTTCCTTTGTCCCTGTAAGTGTCAATGCTTTCCAAAATAACCCATTGCAGATTCCAAGAAAACAGTGGTGGCAAACTGATCAGTGAAAAGAACAGTGTAACTCTATGAGATGAATTCACACATCCCAAAGCAGTTTCTCAGAAAGCTTCTTTTTGGTTTTTATCTGGGGATATTTCCTATGTCACCGTAGGCTTCAATGTACTCCACAGTATCCTACTGAAGATTCCATGAAAACTTTGTTACCAAATGGCTCAAGGAAAAGAATGTTGTAACTCTGTGAGATGAATTCACACATCACAAAGCAGTTTCTCAGAAAGCTTCTTTCTAGTTTTTGTCTGAGGATATTTCCTTTTTCATTATGGGTCTCAATGCACTCCCAAATGTCCCTTTGCAGATTCCACAAAAAGAGTGTCAGCAAACTGCTCCATGAAATAAAGGTGTAACTCTGTGAGATGAATTCACACATCACAAAGAACATTCTCAGAAAGCTTCCTTCTAGTTTGAATTAGAGGCTATTTCCTTTCGAATCATAGGCCTCAATGCAATCCAAAATATCCCCCTCTCAGATTCAACAAAAACAGTGCTACCAAACTGTTAATCGTGTAACTCTGTGAGATGAATTAACACATTACAAAGCAGTTTCTCAGAAAGCTTCTTTCTATTTTTTATATCAGGATATTTCCTTTTCCACTATATGCTTCAATGTGCTCCCAAATATCCCTTCTCAAGCACCACAAAAACAGTGATACCACAGTGCTCCCTCAACAGAAACGTTTATCTCTATGAGATGAATGCACACTTCACAAAGGAGTTTCTCTGAAAGTTCTCTCCAGTTTTTACCTGAAGAATGTTTTTTTCACCTTAGACCTCTATGCGCTCCCAAATATCCCTCTGCTGATTCCACAAAAATAGTGCTACCAAAGTGTGCATTGAAAAGAAAGGTTTAATGTGAGATATATTCACCCATCACAAAGTTGTTTCTCAGGATGCTTGTTTCTAGTTTTTATTTGAGGATATTTCTGTTGTCAGCATAGACTTGAGCATGATCCAAAATACCCTTTCTCAGATTCCCCAAAATCAGTGTTAACAAACTGTTTGATGAAAGGAAATTGTAACTCTGTGAGATTAATTCACAAATTGGAAAGCAGTTTCTCAGAAAGCTTCTTTCTAGTTTTTATCTGAGGATATTTTCCTTTCTACCATAGACTTCAATGGACTCCCAAATATCCCTTCTCAGACACCATAAAAACAGTGAAGTACGTTATGCACATATACCCTACAACTTAAAGTATAATAATAATAAATAAATTTTAAAAAAAAGAAATCAGGGAAAAAAAATAAAGTAATCAGGTAAATGGAATAAATGCTTGTAAACAACAACAACAAAGAAAACAAACAAACAAAAAAAGAAATTATATTCCCCTGTGGAACAAGGTATAGTTTAAAATAAGGGGTATTAATTGAAGCATGAGTTACTGTGGAAATAATGTTAGCAGAATTTTGTATATAGCTATGATCAAACAGAAAATATTTTGAAAGAACAAGAAAAAATATTCTCAAAAATAATTTTTAAAAGTAAAGCTCAGATATACTGTACCAAGTTTTTTATTTAATAGACTCACTCTACCTCTTCATGTTTATCACTTAGTAGCATCCTCTGGAAGGGTGTATGAACATTTAATGCATATATGCATGAAATCTGTTGACTGTTTGATGAACTATATTCCAGATGCTTACTCAAATAAAATATTTCTAAATTTGGCATGATTGAACTGTAAAAAAATGGAGGCATCTTTGCTGAGTTAAAGTGTTTTTGTTTGAACTTACAAGGAACTTCCACCAGCTGGTATTGCTTACCATAGTGGTGGAAATATTTCATATTTTAGAATTAAATTATACTCTGTCCAGTCAAACAGAGACATTAAAAGGATATCACATCAAAATAGGCATAATGTATAATTAAAGAAAAAAGCTGGTGCTTCTTCAGAATGTTAAATGGGAGTAAGTTGACAAAAGAAATAAAATGTGTTTTTCCTTCAAAAAAAAAAAAAAAAAACAGTGAAGTCAAAGTGCTCCCTCAATAGAAAGATTTAGCTCTATGAGATGAATACACACATAATAAAGTAGTTTCTCAGAAAGCTTCTCTCTAGTTTTTACCTGAAGAATTTTTTTCACCTTAGGCCTCTATGTGCTCCCAGATATCCCTCTGCAGATTCCACAAAAACAGTACTACCAAAGTGCTCAATGAAAAGAATGGAGTAACTCCGTGAGATGAATTCACCCATCACAAAGCAGTTTCTCGGAAAACTTTCTAGTTTAAATCTGAGGATATTTCCTTTTACACCATAGGCTTCAATGTGCTCCCAAATATATCCTCTCAGATACCACAAAAACAGTGATGCTGAACTGCTCAATCAACAAAAAGATTAAATTCCATGAGATGGATAAACACATCAAAAGTCATTTCTCAAAAATCTTCTCTGCAGTTTTTATCTGAAATTATTTCCTTTCTCACCACAGGCCTCTAAGAGTTCCCTAATATCCCTTTGAAGATTCCATAAAAACAGTGCTACCAAACTGCTCAATGTAAAGAATCATGTAACTCTGTGAAACTCACAAAGCAGTTTTTCAGAACGCTTCTTTCTAGTTTTTGTCTGAGGATATTTTCTTTGTCACCCTAAACTTGAATATGCTCCAAAATATCCCACTGCAGATTCCAAAAACACAGGGTTAGCAAACTGCTCAATAAAAAGAACAGTGTAACTCTCTGAGATGAATTCACTCATCACAAAGCAGTTTCTCACAAAGCTTCTTTTCGGTTTTTATCTGAGGATAATTCCTTTGTCACCATAGGCTTCAATGTGCTCCAAAATATACTACTGAATAATTCACGAAAACATTGTTAGCAAAATGCTCATTGCAAAGAACAATGTAACTCTGTGAGATGAATTCACACATCACAAAGCAGTTTCTCAGAAAGCTTCTTTCTAGTTTTAATCTGAGGATATTTCCCTTTTCACCAAATGTCTCAAATCGCTCATAAATATCCCAGATTCCATGAAAACAGTGTTAGGAAACTGCTCCATGAAAGGGAAGGTGTAACTCTGTGAGATGAATTCACACATCACAAAGCAGTTTCCCTGAAAGCTTCTTTCTAGTTTTTATCTGAGGATATTTCCTTGTCATCATAGGCTTCAATGTGATCTTAAATATCCCTTCTCAGATTACCCCAAAACAGTGCTACCAAATTGTTCCATGAAAAAAATCATGTAGCTGTGTGAGATTAATTCATAAATCACAAAGCAGTTTCTCAGAATGATTGTTTCTAGTTTTTGTCTAAGGATATTTTCTTTGTCTCCCTAAGCTTCAAGGCGATCCTAAATATCCCATTGCAGATTCCACAAAAAGAGTGTTAGCAAACTGCTCCATGAAAACAGCAGTGTAACTCTGTGAGATGAATTCACACATCACAAAGCAGTTCTAAGAAATCTTCCTGTTGGTTTTGATCTGAGGATATTTCCTTTGCCACCCTAGGCTTCAATGTGCTCCCAAATATCCTATTGCAGAGTCCATGAAAACAGTGTTATCAACCAGCTGAATGAAAAAAACGGTGTACCTCTGTGAGATAAATTCACACATCACAAAGCAGTTTCTCAGAAGGCTTCTTTCTAGTTTTTGTCCGAGGATATTTTCTTTTTCACCATAACCCTCAATGCACTCCCGAATATCCAATTTCAGATTAAATGAAAAAAGTGTTAGCAAACTTCTCAATGAAAAGAACAGTGTTACTCGGTGAGATGAATTCACACCTCACAAAGCAGTTTCTCAGGAAGCTTCCTTTTGTTTTCATCTGAGTATATTTCCTTTGTCACCATAGGCTTCAATGCCCTCTAAAATATTCTATTGCAGATAGCACGAAATCAGTGTTATCAAACTACTCGATGAAAAGAACGTTGTAACTCTGTGAGTTGAATTCACACATCACAAAGCAGTTTCTCAGAAAGCTTCTTTCTAGTTTTTATCTGAGGATATTTCCTTAGTCACCATAGGCTTCTATGTGATTCAAACTAACCCTTCTCAGATTCCCCAAAAACTCTGCAACCAAACTGATCCATGAAAAGGACTGTGTAGCTCTTTGAGATGAATTAACACAGCATAAAGTGGTTTCTCAGAAAGAATCTTTCTAGTTTTTATATGAGGATATTTCCTATGTCACCATAGGCTTCAGTGCACTTCAAACTATCCCATTGCACATTCCAAGAAAACAGTGTTAGTAAACGGCTCAAGGAAAACTACAGTGTAATACTGTGAGATGAATTCACCAATCACAAAACAGTTTCTCAGAAAGATTCTTTCTACTTTTTATCTGAGATTGTTTTCTTTTTCACCTTAGGTCTCAATGTACTCCAATGTATACCTTTGCAGATTCCACGAAAACAGTGTTAGCAAACTGATCAATTAAAAGAATGGTGTAACTGTGTAAGATGAATTCACACATTACAAAGCAGTTTCTCAGAAAGATTCTTTCTAGTTTTTATCTGATGATATTTCCTTTGTCACTGTAGGCTTCAATGTGATCCAAGATATCCTGTCTCAGATTCCCCAAAAGCAGTGCTACCAAACTGATCCATGAAAAGAATCGTGTAACTCTGGGAGATGAAATCAGAAATCACAAAGATGTTTCTCAGAAAACATCTTTATAGTTTTTATCTTAGGATATTTCCTTTTTCACCATATTCCTCCATGCCCTCCTGAATATCCCATTGCAGATTAAACTTAAAAATTGTTAGCAAGCTTCTCAATGAAAAGAATGGTAAAACTCTGTGAGATTAATTCATACATCACAAAGCAGTTTCACAGAAAGCTTCGTCTTTGTTGTTTTCTGAGGATATTTCCATTGTCACCAAAGGCTTCAATGCACTCCCAAATAACTCCTCTCAGGTACCAGAAAAAGAGTTAAGCTGAATTGCTTCATCAAGAAGAAGGATAAACTCTATGAGATGAATACACACATCACAAAACCATTTCTGGAAAAGCTTCTCTCCAGTTTTTACCTGAAGGTATTTACTTTTTAATCTTAAGCCTCTAGGAGCTCCTGAATATAACTTTGCAGATCCCATAAAAACAGTGCTACCAAGGCACTCATAGAAAACAATGGGATAACTCTGTGTACTGAATTCACCCATCACCTAGAAATTTCTCAGAAAGCTTCTTTCTAGTTTTATCTCAGGATATTTCATTTTCCATCATTGGCTTCCATGTGCTCCCAAATATTCCTTTGCAGATTCCACGAAAACAGTGTTAGCAAACTGCTCCATGAAAGGAAAGGTGTAACTCTGTGAGATGAACTCACACATCACAGAGAACTTTCTCAGAAAGCTTCTATCTAGTTTATAATCTGAAGATATTTCTTTTGTCACCATAGGCTTCAATGTGATCCAAAATATCCCTTCTCAGATTCTCCAAATACAGTGCTACCAAACTGTTCTCTGAAAAGAATCGTGTAAGTCAGTGGGATGAATTCACAAGTCACAAAGCAGTTTCTCAGAAAGCTTCTTTCTATTTAATATATGAGGATACTATATTGTTCACTATAGGACACAATGCGCTCCAAAATATCGCTTGGCAGATCCCACGAAAGCAGTGTTAACAAACCCCTGCATGAAAAGATAGGTGTAACACTGTGAGATGAATTCACACATCACAGAGAAGTTTCCCAGAAAGCTTCTTTCTAGTTTTTATCTGAGGATATTTCCTTTTTCACAATAGGCTTCAATGCACTCCCAAATATCTTATTGCAGATTGCCCGAAAAGAGTGCTGCGAAACTGATTAATGAAAAGTATCATGTAACTCTGTGAGTGGAAATAACACATCACAAAGTGGTTTCTGAGAAAGCTTCTTTCTAGTTTTTATTTGAGGATATTTCTTTTGACACCATTGGCCTCAAAGCACTCTCGAATATCCCTTTGTAGATTCCACAAAAGCAGTGTTAGCAGACTACTCCATGAAAAGAAAGGTGTAAATCTGTGAGATGAATTCACACTTCCCAAAGCAGTTTATCAGAAAGCTTCTTTTTGGTTTTTGTCTGAGGATATTTCCATTGTCACCATAGGCTTCAAGGCATGCCCAAATATCCTATTGCAGATTTCACAAAAATAGTGTTAGCAAACTGTTCCAAGAAAAGAATCATGTAGCTACTTGAGATGAATTCACACATCACAAAGAAGTTTCTCAGAAAGCTTCTTTCTAGCTTTTATTTGGGCATAGTTCCTATGTTACCATAGGCTTCAATGCGATCCAAAATATCCCTTCTCAGATTCCCCAAAAACCTTGCTCCAGGAACAGAATGGTGTAACTCTGTGAGATGAATTCATGCATCACAAATCAATGTCTCAGAAAGCTTCTTTCTAGTTTTTATCTGAGGATATTTCTTTTTTCGTCATATTCTTCAATGCCTTCTGGAATATCCCATAACGCATTCCATGAAAAAAAGTGTTAGCAAACTTCTCAATGAAAAGAATGGTGTAACTCTGTGAGATGAATTCACACATTCCAAATAAATTTCTCGAAATGATTCTTTCAAGATTTTATCTGAGGATATTTTCTTTGTCACCATAGGCTTCAATGTGATCCAAATTATCCCTTCTCAGATTCCCCAAAAATGGTGCTACCAAACTTCTGCATTAAAAGAATCATGTAACTCTGAGAGATGAATTCACAAATCACAAAGCAGTTTCTCAGTAAGCTTCTTTCTAGTTTTATCTGAGGATATTTCCTTTTTCACCTTTTACCTCATTGTGCTCACGAATATCCCTTTGTAGATTTCAGGAAAATAGCGTTAGCAAACTGCTTCATGAAATGAAAGGTGTAAACCTGTGAGACGAATTCAAACATCACAAAGCAGTTTCACAGAAAGCTTCTCTTTGGTTTTCATCTGAGGATATTTCCTTTTTCACTATCAGCTTCAATGTGCTCCCAAATATCCTATTGCAGATTCCTTGAAAACAGTGTTATCAAACTGCTGAATGAAAACAATGGTATATCAGAGTAAGATGAATTCACACATCATATAGCTGTTTCTCAGAAAGCTTCTTTCTAGTTTTTATCTGAGGATATTTCCTTTTTCACCATAGGCCTCAAGGCACTCTGAAATATCACTTTGCAGATTCCACGAAAACAGTGTTAGCAAACTGCTTCATGAAGAGAAAGGTGTAACTCTGTGAGATGAATTCACACATCACAAATAAGTTTCTCATAAAGCTTCTTTCTAGTTTTTACCTGAGTTTTTCTTTTGTCACCATAGGCTTTATTGCAATCCAAGATATCCCTTCTCAGATTCCCCCAAAACAGTGCTACCAAACTGCTACATGAAAAGAAACGTGTAACTGTGAGACGAATTCACAAATCACAAAGCAGTTTCTCAGAAAGCTTCTAACTAGTTTTTGTCTGAGGATATGTCCTTTGTTATCATAAGCTTCAATGTGCTCTGAAATATCCCATTGCAGATTAAAACAAAACAGTGTTAGCACACTGTCCAATGAGAAGAACAGTGTAACTCTGCGAGATGAATTCACACATCACAAAGCAGTTTCTCAGAGATCTTCTTTTCGTTTTTTATTCGAGAATATTTCTTTCTTCACTACAGGCCTGAATGCGCTCCCAAATATCCCTTTGCAGATTCCAGGGAAACAGGGTTAGCAAACTGCACCATGAAAAATAATGGTGTAACTCTGTGAGATGAATTCACACATCACAAAAAACTTTCTCAGAAAGCTTCTATAAAATTTTAATCTTAGAATATTTTCTTTGTCACCATAGACTGCAATGCAATCCATATTATCCCTTCTCAGATTCCCCAAAAACAGTGCTACCAAACTTCTGCATGAAAAGAATCATGTAACTCTGAGAGATGAACTTACAAATCACAAAGTGGTTTCTCAGTAAGCTTCTTTCTAGTTTTGTCTGAGGATATTTCCTTTTTCACCTTTCGCCTCAATGTGCTCACAAATATCCCCTTGTAGAATCCAGGAAAATAGTGTTAGCAAACTGCTCCATTAAAAGAAAGGTGTAAATCTCTGAGATGAATTCACACATCACAAAGCAGTTCCTCAAAAGGTTTCTTTTTGGTTTGTGTCTGAGGATATTTCCTTTGTTACTATAGGCTTCAATGTGCTCCCAAATATCCTACTGCAGATTAATCAAAAACAGGGTTATCAAACTGCTGAATGAAAAGGATGGTGTAGCACTGTAAGATGAATTCACACATCACAAATCTGTTTCTCAGAAAGCTTCTTTCTAGTATTTATCTGAGGATATTTTCTTTTTCACTACAGGCCTCAAGGTGCTCCAGAATATCTCTTTGCAGATTTCATGAAAACCAGGTTAGCAAACTGCTCCATGAAAGGAAATGTGTAAATCTGTGAGGTATAACCATACATCACAAAGCAGTTTCTCTGAAAACTTCTTTCTAGTTTTTATCTGAGTTTTTCCTTTGTCACCATAGGCTTCAATGCAATCCAAAATATCTCATCTCAGATTTCTCAAAAACAGTGGTACCAAACTGCTACATGAAAAGAAACGTGTAGCCCTGTGAGACAAATTACAAGTCACAAAGCAGTTTCTCAGAAAGCTTCTTACTAGTTTTTGTCTAAGGATATTTCCTTTGTCACCATAAGCCTCAATGTGCTCCAAAATATCCCATTGGAAATTCCAACAAAACAGTGCTAGCAAACTGCCCAATGAGAAGAACAGTGTAACTCTATGAGATGGATTTACACATCACAAAGAAGTTTCTCAGAGAGCTTCTTTTCAGTTTTTATTTGAGGATATTTTCTTTTTCATTACAGGCCTGAATGCACTCCCAAATATCCCTTTGCAGACTCCAGGGAAAAAGTTTTAGTAAACTGCACCATGAAAAGAATGGTGTAACTCTGTGAGATGAATTCGAACATCACAAAGAACTTTTCCAGAAAGCTTCTGTCTAATTATTATCTGAGGATATTTCCTATGTCACCCTAGGTTTCAATGCTATCCAAAATATCCCTTCTCAAATTAATCAAAAACCATGCTGCCAATCTGATCCATGAAAAGGGCCGTGTATCTCTGTGAGATGAATTAACACAGCATGAAGCAGTTTCTCAGAAAGCTTCACTGTAGTTTTTACATGAAGTTATTTCCTTTGTCACCATAAGGTTCAATGTATTCTGAAATACCTCATTGCAGAATCCAAGAAAACTGTACTAGAAAACTGCTCAATGAAAAGAACAGTGTAACACTGTGAGATGAATTCACACATGGCAAAGTACTTTCTCAGAAAGCTTCTTTCTTGTTTTAATAGAGGATATTTCCTTTCTCACCATAGGCCTCAATGCACTCCAAAATATTCCTTTGCAAATTCTACGAAAACAGTGTTAGCAAACTGCTCCATGAAAAGAAAGATGTAACTCTGTGAGATGAATTTACAAATCACCAAGCAGTTTCTCAGAAAGCTTGTTTCTAGTTTTTGTCTGATGATATTTCCTTTGTCACCATCAGCCTCAATGTGCTCCGAGATATCCCATTCCAGATTCCAAGAAAATAGTGTTGGCAAATTACACAGTGAAAAGAACAGTGTAACTCTGTGAGGTGAATTCACATATCACAAAACAGTTTCTCAGAAAGCTTCTTTCTATTTTTATCTGAGGATATTTCCTTTTTCATAATAGGTCTCAATATGCTCGTGAGTAGCTTTGCAGATTCCATGAAAATAGTGTTAGCAAACTGCTCCATGAAAAGAAAGGTGTAAATCTCTGAGATGAATTCACACATCACATAGAAGTTTCTCAGAAAGTTTCTTTTTGTTTTTTGCTGATGATATTTTATTTGTCACCATAAGCTTCAATGCACTCCAAAATATCCCATTGTGGATTACAAGAAAACAGTGCTACCAAACTGCTCCATGAAAAGTGTCGTGTAACACTGTGAGATGAATTCACATATCACAAAGCCGTTTCTCAGAAAGCTTCTTTCTAGTTTTTGTCTGAGGATATTTCCTTTTTCATAATAGGCCTCAAAGCACTCATGAGTACCTTTGCATACTCCACGAAAATAGTGTTAGCAAACTGCTCCATGAAAAGAAAGGTGTAAATCTCTGAGATGAATTCACACATCACAAAGCAGTTCCTCAAAAGGTTCCTTTTTGGTTTGTGTCTGAGGATATTTAGTTTGTCACCATAGGCTTCAATGCACTCCCAAATATCCTATTGCAGATTCTCCAAAAACAGTGCTACCAAATGGATCCATGAAAAGAATCATGTAATTCTGAGAGATGAATTAACACATCACTAAGCGGTATCTCAGAAAGCTTCTTTCTAGTTTTTATATGACGATATTTCCTTTGTCACCATAACCTTCAATGAGGTCTGAAATATCTGATCTGATTGCAGATGTCAAGAAAACAGTGTTCACAAACTACTCAATGAAAGCAACATTGTAACTCTCTGAGGTGATTTCACACATCACAAAGCAGTTTCTCAGAAAGCTTCTTTCAAGTTTTATTCTGAGGATATTTCCTTTGTCACCGCCAGCTTCAATGCAATTCCAAATATCCCTTCTCCAATTCCCCAAAAACAGTGCTAATAAACTTCATCATGAAAAGTGTGATGTAACTCCATGAGGTGAATTCTCACATCACAAAACTGTTTCTCAGAAAGCTTCTTTGTACTTTTTATCTGAGGATAATTCCTTGTTCACCATATTCCTCAATGCGCTCCAGAATATCTCTTTGCAAATTCCATGAAAACAGTTTTAGAAAACTGCTTCAAGAAAAGAATCATGCTACTCTATGAGATGAATGCACATATCAAAAAGCAGTATCTTGGAAAGCTTCTATTTAGTTTTTATCTGAGAATATTCCATTTGTCACAATAGGCTTCAATGTTGTCCAAAATATCCCTTCTCAGATTCCCCAAAAACAGTGCTACTATGCTTGGACATGGAAAGAATCATGTATGTCTATGAGATGAACTCACAAGTCAGAAAGCATTTGCGTAAGAAGCTTCTTTCTAGTTTTTGCCTGAGGATATTTCCTTTGCCACCATAGGCTTCAATGCACTCCCAAATATCCTATACCAGATTCCACGAAAACAGTTTTACCAAACTTCTGCAAGAAAAGAATTGTGCTACTCTGTGAGATGAATCCACACATCACAAAGAAGTTTATCAGAAAGCTTCCTTCTGATCTTTAACTGAGGGTATTTCCTTTTTCACCATAGGCTTCAAGACAATCAAAACTATCCCCTCTCACATTCCCTAAAAACAGTGCTATTAAACTTCTCCATTGAAAGAATGGTGTAACTCTGTGAGATGAATTCAAAAATCACAAAGCAGTTTCTCAGAAAGCTTACTTCTAGTTTTTTTTATAAGGATACTTCCTTTGTCACCATAACCTTCAATGTGCTCTGAAATATCCGATTGCAGATTCCAAGAAAATAGTGTTAGCAAACTGCTTAATGGAAACAACATTGTAACTCTCTGAGATGAATTCACACATCACAAAGCAGTTTCTCAGAAAACTTCTTTCTAGTTTTTATGTGAAGATATATCCTTTTTTACCATAGACCCCAATATGCTCCCCAATATCAATTTACAGTTTCCATGAAAGCAGTGTTAGCAAAATGCTCCTTGAAAGGAAACATGTAACTCTATGAGGTGAATTCACACATCATGATGAACCTTCTCAGAAAGCTTCTTTCTAGTTTTGATCTGAGGATATTTCTTTTGTCACCATAGGCTTCAAAGCAATTAAAAATATCCCTCCTCAGATTCCCCCAAAACAGTGCTACCAAATTGATCCATGAAAAGAATCTTGTAATTCTGTGAGATCAATAAACCCAAACCCATCACAAATCAGTTTCTCAGAAATATTTTTTCTAGTTTTTATATGAGGATATTTCCTTTGTTACCATAAACTAAAATGCGCTCCCAAATATACAATTGCAGATTCCAAGAAAACAGTGTTAACAAACTCCTCAATGAAAACAACAGTGTAACTGTGTGAGATGAATTCACACATCAAAAAGCAGTTTCTAAGAAAACTTCTTTTTTCTTTTTAGCTGAGGATATTTCCTTTGTCACCATAGGCTTCAATGTGATCCAAATTATCCCTTCTCAGATTCCCAAACAATGGTACTAACAACTGCTCCATGAAATGAATCATGTAACCCTGTGAGATGAGTTAACACATCACCAAACAGTTCCTCAGGAAGTTTTTTTCTAATTTTTTTCTGAGGATATTTCCTTGTCCACCCTAGCCTTCAATGCACTCCCAAATACCCTTCTCAGACAGCACAAAAACAGCGATACCAAAGTGCTCCCCTAACAGAGACACTTAGCTCTATGAGATTAATGCACACATCACAAAGGAGATTCTCAGAAAGCTTCTCTCCACTTTTTAACCTGAAAATATTTCCTTTCTCACCACTGGATTCTGTGCACTCCCGAATATCCCTTTGCAGATTCCACATAAACAGTGTTACCAAAGTGCTCAATGAAAAGAAAGGTGTAACTCTGTGAGATGAATTCACCCATCACAAAGCAGTTTCTCAGAAAGCTTCTTTCTAGTTTAAATCAGAAGATATTTCCTTTTTCACCATAGGCTTCAATATGCCCCCAAATATCTCCTCTCAGATACCACAAAACAGTGATGCTGAACTGCTCAATCAACAAAAAGGTTAAGCTCTATGAGATGAACACACACATCACAAAACTGTTTCTCGAAAATCTTCTCTCCAGTTTTTATCTGAAGTTATTGCCTTTTTCACCATAGACCTCCAGGAGTTCCTGAATATCTCTTTGTAGATTCCTTAAAAACAGTGCTAGTAAACTGCTCAAAGAAAAGAATGGTGTAACATGGTGTGATGAATTCACCCATCAAAAAGAAATTTCTCAGAAAGCTTCTTTGTAGTTTTTATCTCAGGATATTTCCTTTTCCACCATCAGCTTACATGCACTCCTAAAATAACTCTTCTCAGACACCACAAAAAACAGTGCTAACAAACTGATCCATGAAAAGAATCCTGTAAAATTGTGAGATGAATTAACACATCACAAATCGGGTTCTCATAAAGCTTCTTTCCAGTTTTTATATGAGTATATTTCCTTTGTCACCATTAGCTTCAAAGTGCTCCATAATATCCCATTGCACATTCCAAGAAAACAGTGTTAGCAAACTATACAAAGAAAAGAACAGTGTAACTCTGTGAGATGAATTCACACATCACAAAGCAGTTTCTCAGAATTCTTCTTTTTGGTTTTAATCTGAGGATATTTCCTTTTCCACCATAGGCTTCAATGTGTTCCCAAATATCCCTTCTTGGACACCACAAAAACAGTGATGCCAAAGTGCTCCCTTAACAGAAAAGTAGAGCTCTATGAGATGAATGCACACACCACAAAGGAGTTTGTCCAAAAGCTTCTCTCCAGTTGTTACCTGAAGAAATTTCTTTTTTCACCTTGCACCCCTATGTGCTCCAAAATATCCCTTTGCAGATTCCACAAAAACAGTGCTAACAAATTGCTCCATGAAAAGAATGATGCAACTCTGTGAGATATATTGACCCATCAAAAAGCAGTTTCTCAGAAAGCTTCTGTGTCGTTTTTATCTGAGGATATTTCCTTTTCTCCATAGGCCTAAATGCGCTCCCATATATCCCTTTGCAAATTCCATGAAAACACTGTTAGCAGCCTGCTACATGAATAGAAATGTGTAACTCTGTGAAGTGAATTCACTAATCACAAAGCAGTTTATCAGGAAGCTTCCTTCTAGTTTTCTTTTGAGGACATTTTCTTGGTCACCATTGGCATCAATGTGATGTGACATATCACTTCTGAGATTCCTTAAAAACAGTGCTACCAAACTGCTCCATGAAAAGAATCGTGCAACTCTGTGAGATGAATTCAGAAATCACAAAGCAGTTTCTCAGAAGCTTCTTTCTAGTGTTTGTCTGAGAATATTTCCTTTCTCACCTTAAGCTTCAATGTATTCCAAAATATCCCATTGCAGATTACAAGAAAACAGTGTTAACCTACTACTCAATGAAAAGAACAGTGTAACTTTGTGATATGAATTGACATATCACTAAGCAGTTTCTCACAAAGCTGTTTTCTAGATATTATTTGAGGATATTTCCTTTTTCACAATAAGCTTCAATGTACTCCCAAATATCCTATTGCAGATTACACGAAAACAGTGTTAGCATACTGCTCAATGAAAAGAGTGGTGTAACTCTGTGAGATGAATTCACACATCACAAAGTAGTTTCTCAGAAAGCTTCTTTTTGGTTTTTATCTGATTATACTTCCTCTCTCACAATAGCACCATAGGCTTCAATGCACTCCCAAGTATATTTTACAGATTCTATGAAATCAATGTTATCAGACTACCCAATGAAAACTACAGTGTATCTCTGTGAGATGAATTCACATATCACAAAGCAGTTTCTCAGACAATTTCTTTCTAGTTTTTATCTGGGGATATTTCCTTTTTCACTATAGTCCTCAATGAGCTCGCAAATATTCCTTTGCAGATTCCACAAAAGCAGTGTTAACAAAATGCTCAATGAAAAGAAAGGTACAACCCTGTGAGATGAATTCACCCATCACAAAGAACTTTCTCAGAAAGCTTCTTTCTATTTTTTATCTGAGGATATTTCCTTTTTCACCATATGCTTCATTGCAATCTAAAATATCCCTTATCAGATTCCCCAAAAACAGTGCTACCAAACTGCTCCATGAAAAGAATCGTGTAAATCTGTGAGATGAACTCACACATCAAAAAGCAGTTTCTCAAAAAGATTCTTTCTAGTTTTTATATATGGATATTTCCTTTTAAACCATAGGATTCAATGCGCTCCTAAATATCCCTTCTCAGACACCATAAAAACAGTGATGCCAAAGTGCTCCCTCAACAGAAACGATTATCTCTATGAAATGAATGCACAAATCACAAAGGATTTTCTCTGAAAGCTTCTCTCCAGTTTTTACCTGGAGAATTTTCTTTTTTCACCTTAGGCCTCTATGTGCTCCTAAATATCCCATTACAGATTCAACAAAACAGTGTTACCAAACTGCTCAATGAAAAGAAAGATTTGACTCTGAGATGAACCCACCCAACTCAAAACAGTCTCTCAGAAAGTTTCTTTCTAGTTTTTATCTGAAGGTATTTCCTTTTTCACCTTAGACTTCTCTGTGCTCTGAATATCCTTTTGTAGATTCCTCAAAATCAGGGTTAACAAACTGCTCCATGAAAAGAGTAGTTACTCTGGGAGATGAATTCACCCACCACAAAGAAATTTCTCAGAAAACTCCTTTCTAGCTCTAGTCTGTGCAGCATATTTACTTTTCCACCATCAGCCTCAATGCATTCCCAAATAACCCTTCTCAGACACCACAAAAACAGTGATGCCAAACTGTTCAATCAACATAATGGTTTATTTCTCTGAGGTGAATACACACATCACAAAATAGTTTCTCAAAAATCTTCTCTCCAGTTTTTATCTGCAGATATTTCCTTTTTCACCATCAGCCTCTACAAGCTCCAGAAAATCCTTTGCAGATTCCCCAAATACAGTGCTACCATACTGCTAAATGAAAAGAAAGGTGTAACTCTGTGAGATGAATTCATGAATCACAAAGCAGTTTCTCATAAAACTTCTTTCTAGTTTTTGTCTGAGGATGTTTCTTTTGTCACTGTAGGCTTCCGGTCACTCCCAAATATCCCTTTGCAAATACCAGGAAAGCAGTTTTAACAAACAGCTCTATGAAAAGAAAAGTGTAACTCAGTGAGATGAACTCACACATCCCAAAGATCTTTCTCAGAAAGCTTCTTTACAGTTTTTATCTGAGTATATTTCCTTAGTCACCAAAGGCTTCGATGCGATCCAAAATATCCCATCTCAGATTAAACAAAAACAATGCTACCAAACTGCTCCTTGAAAAGGATCATATAACTCTGTGAGACGAATTAAAACATTACAAAACGGTTTCTCAGAGAGCTTCTTTCTAGTTTTTATATGAGGATATTTCCTTTATCACCATAAGCTTCAATGCGCTCCTAAATATCCCATTGCAGATTACAAGTAAACGGTGTTAGCAAACTGCTCAATCAAAATAACAGTGTAACTCTGTGAGATGACTTTACACGTCAGAAAGCAGTTTCTGAGAAAGCTTCTTCTTGTTTTTATGTGAGGATATTTCCTTTTTCAGCATAGGCCTCAAAGCACTCACAAATATCTCTTGGTGAATTCCAAAAAAAAAAAAAAAAAAAAAAAAAACAGTGTTAGCAAACTGATACATGAAAAGAAGGGTGCAACTCTGTGAGATGAATTCACAAATCACAAAGCAGTTTCTCAGAAAGCTTCTTTTTGATTTTTGTCTGAGGATATTTCCTTTGTCACCATAGGCTTCAATGCACTCCCAAATATCCTATTGCAGATTTCTCAAAAAGAGTGTTATCAAATTGCTCAATGGAAACAACATTGTAACTCTGAGATGAAATCACACGTGATGAAGCAGTTTCTCATAAATCTTCTTTCCAGTTTTTAATTGAGGATATTTCCTTTGTCTCCATAGGCTTCAATGTGACCCAAAATATCCCTTCTCAGATTCCCCAAAAATGGTGCTAAAAATCTATTCCATGAAAAGAATGGTGTAACTTTGTGAGATGACTTTACATATGAAAAAGATATTTCTCAGCAAACTTCCTTCTAGTTTTAATCTGAGGATATTTCCCTTTTCACCATTTTAATCAATGTGCTCCCCAGTATCCCATAGCAGATTAAACGAAAAAGGTGTTAGCAAACTTTTCAATGAAAAGAATGGTATAACTCTGTGAGATGAATTCTCACATCACAAAGCAGTTTAACAGAAAGCTACTTTTTGGACTTTTATCTGTGGATATTTCCTTTGTCACCATAGGCTTCAATGCACTCTGAAATATCCTATTGCACATTGCACAAAAACAGTGTTATCAAACTGCTCACTGAAAAGAATGGTGGAACTCTGTAAGATGAAATCACACATCACAAAGCTGTTTTTCAGTTGGCTTCTTTCTAGTTTTTATCTGAGGAAGTTCATTTTTCACTATAGGCATCAAAGGGCTCCGGAGTAATCCATTGCAGATTCCATGAAAACAGTGTTGGCAAACTGCTCCACAGAAAGAGAGGTGTAACACTGTGAGATGAATTCACACATCATAAAGACCTTTCTCAGAAAGCTTCTTTCTAGTTTTGATCTGAGGATATTTCCTTTGTCACCATAAGCTTCAGTGCGATCCAAAATATTCCTTCTCAGATTCCCCAAAAACAGTGCTACCAAACTGCTCCATGAAAAGAATGGTGTAACTCTGTGAGATGAGTTCATACATCACAAAACTGCTTCTCACAAAGCTTCTTTCTAGTTTTTATATGCGGATATTTCCTTTTAAGCCACAGGCTTCAATGTGCTCCCAAATATCCCTTCTCAGACACCACAAAAACAGTGATGCCAAAGTGCTCCCTCAACAGAAACGTTTAACTCAGTGAGATGAATGCACACATCACAAAGGAGTTTCTCAGAGAGCTTCTCTCCAGTTTTTACCTGAAGATATTTCCTTTTTCACCATTGGACTCTTTGCACTCCCGAATATCCCTTTGCAGATTCCACAAAAACAGTGTTACCAAACTGCTCAATGAAAATAAATGTGTAACTCTGTGAGATGAATTCACCCATCACAAAGCAGTTTCTCAGAAAACTTCTTTCTAGCTTAAATCTGAGGATATTTCTTTTTCACCATAGGCTTCAATGTGATAAAAAATCACTCCTCTCAGATACCACCAAAACAGTGATGCAGAACTGCTCAATCAACATAAAGTTTAAACTCTTTGAGATGAATACACAATTCACAAAACCATTTCTCGAAAACTTTGTATCTAGTATTTATCTGAATTTATTTCTTTTTCCACCGTAGGCCTTCAGGAGTTTCTGAATATCCCTTTGCAGATTCCATAAAAGCAGTGCTACCAAACTGCTCAATGAAAACAAAGTTATAACTTTGTGTGATGAATTCAGCCGTCACAGAGAAATTTCTCAGAAATCTTCTTTCTAGTTTTTATCTCAGGATATTTCTTTTCCACCATCGGCTGTCATGTGCTCCCAAATATCCTTTCTCAGACACCACAAAAACAGTGATGCCAAAGTACTCTCTCAACAGAAAGCTTTACCTCTATGAGATGAATGCACACATCACAAAAGGGTTACCAGAAACTTTCTCTCCAGTTTTTACCTGAAGATAATTCCTTTTTCAACATTGGCCTCTATCTGCTCCCAAATATCTCTTTGCATAGTCCACAAAAACATTGTTAACAAACTGCTCAATGAAAAGAAAGATTTAACTCTGTTACATGAATTCACCCATCACAAAACGGTCTATCAGAAATCTTCTTTATAGCTTTTATCTTTGCAAATTTACTAATCCACCATCAGCCTCAATGCACTCCCAACTATCCCTTCTCCAACAACACAAAAACAGTGATGCCAAACTGCTCAATCAACAAAATGATTTATCTCTAGGAGGTGAATGCACTCATCGCAAAACAGTTTCTCAAAAATCTTCTCTCCAGTTTTTATCTGAAGATATTTCCTTTTTCACCATATTCCTCTATGAGCTCCTGAAAATCCCTTTGCAGATTGCCCAAAAACAGTGTTACCAAACTACACAATGAGAAGAAAGATGGAACTCTCTGAGATGAATTCACCCATCAAAAAGCAGTTTCTCAGAAAGCTTCTTTATAGTTTTTCTCTAATGATATTTCCTTTTTCACCATAGGCCTCAAGGTGCTCCCAAGTATCCCTTTGCAGATACCAGGAAAGCAGTGTTAGCATGCTGCTCCATAAACAGAAAGGTATAACTATGTGATATGAATTCACACTTCATGAAGAACTTTCTCAGAAAGCTTCTTTCTGTCTTTTATCTGAGGATATTTACTTTGTCATCTTATGTTTCAATGTGATCCAAAATATCCCTTCTTAGATTCCCCAAAAACAGTGCTACCAAACTGAACCATGAAAAGAATCATGTAACTGTGTGAGCTGAATTAACAAATCACAAAGCAGTTTCTCAGAAAACTTCTTTCTAGTTTTAATATGAGGATACTTCCTTTTTTGTCATAAGCTTCAAACCACCCTGAAATAGCCCATTGTGGATTCCAAGAATACAGTGTTAACAAGCTGATCAATGAAAAGAAAGATTTAACTCTGTGTGATGAATTCACACATCACAAAGCAGTTTGTCAGAAAGATTCTTCCTAGTTTTTATCTGAGGATATTTAGTTTTTCACCATTGGCCTAAAAGCGTTCAAAATGTCCCTTTGAAGATTCCACGAAAACAGTGTTTGTCAACTGCTCCATGAAAAGAAATGTGTAACTCTGTGAGCTGACTTCACACATCACAAAGAACTTTCTCAGAAATCTTCTTTCTATTTTTTATCTGAGGATATTTCCTTTGTCACCTTAGGCTTCAATGTGATCCAAAATATCCCTTCTCAGATTCCCCAAAAACAGTGCTACCAAACTGCTCCATGAAAGGAATGGTGTAACTCTGTGAGATTAATTCACATCACAAAACTGCTTGTCAGAAAACTTCTTTCTAGTTTTTTTCTGAGGATATTTCCTTTGCCATCATACACTTCAATGTGCTCCAAAATATGCTATTGTAGATTCTACAAAAACAGCATTAACAAAATCCTGAATGAAAAGAACAATGTCACTCTGTGACATGAAGTCACACAACACCAACCAGTTTCTCAGAAAGATTCTTTCTCGGTTTTATCTGAGGATATTTCTTTATTCACTATAGGCCTCAATGCACTCCCATATATTCATTTGCAGATTCCTCGAAAACAGTGGTAGCAAACTGCTTGATGACAAGTAAGGTGTACCTCTTGAGGTAAATTCACACATCACAAACAACTTCCTCAGAAAGCTTCATTCTAGTTTTTGTTTGAGGATATTTCCTTTTCCACCATAGGCTTCATGTGCTCCCAAATATCCCTTCTCAGACACCACAAAAAGAGTGACGCCAAAGTGCTCCCTCAACAGAAACATTTAACTCTATTAGATTAATGCACACATCACAAAGGAGTTTCTCAGAAAGATTCTCTCTTGTTTTTGCCTGAAGATATTTCTTTTTTCATCATTGGACTCTAGGCGCTCCCGAATATCCCTTTGCAGATTCCACAAAAGCAGTGTTACCAAACTGCTTAATGAAAAGAAAGGTGTAACTCAGTGAGTTGAATTCACAAATCACAAAACAGTTTCTCAGAAAGTTTCTTTCTTTTTTGTCTGGATATTTTCTTTTTTGCCATTGGCCTCAATGCGCTCAAAAATATCCCTTTACAGATTCCACAAAAATAGTGTTAGCAAACTGCTCCATGAAAAAAGAAATGTGTAAATCTGTGACGTGAATTCACACTTTACAAAGCAGTTTCTCAGAAAGCTTCTGTTTGGTTTTTGTCTGAGGATATTTCCTTTGTCACCATAGGCTTCAATGCGCTCCCAAATATCCTATTGCTGATTCCATGAAAAGAGTGTTATCAAACTGCTCAATGAAAACAATGGTATAATTCTGTAAGATGAAATCACACATCACAAATCAGTTTCTCAGAACGCTTTTTTCTAGTTTTTATCTGAGTATATTTCCTTTTTCAGTATAGGCCTCAGTCGGCACCAAAATATCCCTTTGCAGATTCCACGAAAACCATGTTAGTAAATTGCGCCATGAAAGAAAGGTGTAACTCTGTGAGATGAATTCACACATCAAAAGAAATATCTCAGAAAGCTCCTTTCTGTTTTTTTGTTTGAGGATATTTCCTTTGTCACCATAAGCATTAATGCAGTCTGAAATATCACATTGCAGTTTCCAAGAAAACTGTATTAGCAAACTGTTCAATGAAATGAACAGTGTAACTCTGTGAGATGAATTCACACATCACAAAGTAGTTTCTCAGAAAGCTTCTTTGCAGTTTTTTTCTAAGGATATTTCCTTTTTCACCATAGGCCTAAATTTGTCCCCAAATAACCCTTTGCAGATTCCACAAAAACAGTGTTAGCAAACGGCTCCATAAAAAGAAAGGTGTAACTCTATGAGATGAATTCACACTTCACAAAGAACTTTCTCAGAATGCCTCTGTCTAGTTTTTATCTGAGGATATTCCCTTTGTCACCATAGGCTTCTATGAAACCCAAAATATTCCTTTTCAGATTCCCCAAAAACAGTGCTAACAAATTGCCCCATGAGAAGAATCGTGTAACTCTGTGGGATGAACTCACAAATCACAAAGCAGTTTCTCAGAAAGCTTCTTTCTACTTTTTGTCTCATGATATTTCCTTTGTCACCATAAGCTTCAATGTGCTCTGAAATATTCCATTGCACATTCCAAGAAAACAATGTTAGCAAACTGCTCATTAAAAAGAACAGTGTAACTCTGTGAAATGAATTGACACATCACAAAGTAGTTTCTCCAAAAGATTCTTTCTAATTTTTATCTGAGGATATTTCTCTTTTTACAGCAGGCCTCAATGAGCTCCCAAATATACCTATGCAGTTTCCACGAAAACAGTGTTAGCAAACTGCTCCATGAAACGAAAAGTGTAACCCTGTGAGATGAAAAAACAGATCACAAAGAACTTTCTCAGAAAGCTTATTTCTAGTTTTTATCTAAGGCTGTTTCCTTTGTCACCATTGGCTTCAATGCAATACAAAATATCCTTCCTCAGATTCCCCAAAAACAGGGTTACCAAACTGATTCAGGAAAGGAATTGTGTAACTCTGTTAGATGATTTCACACATCACAAAAATTATCACATAAAGCTTTCTAGTATTTTCTGGGAATATTTCTTTGACACTCTTGACTTCAATGTGATCCAAAATATCCCCTCTCAGATTCCTCAGAAAGAGGCTACCAAACTTCTCCATGAAAAGAACAGTGTAACTCTGTGAGATGAATTCAAACATCACAAAGAAATTTCTCAGAATGTAACTTTATAGATTTTATCTAAGGATATTTCATTTGTCACTGTAGGCTTCAATGCAATTCAAAATATCCCTTCTCTGAATCCCCCAAAAAACTGCAACCAAACTGATCCTAGAAAACGTTTGTGAAACTCTGTGAGATGAATTAACACATCACAAAGGAGTTTCTCGGAAAACTTCTTTTTGGTTTTTATTTGAGTATATTTCCTTTGCAAATGTAGGCTTCAATGCACTCCCAAATATCCCTTTGTAGATTCCACCAAAAAACAGTGTGAGCAAATTGCTCAATGAAAACAACGGTTTAACTCTGTTAGCTGAATTCACACAACACAAAGCAGTTTCTCAGAAAGATTCTTTCTAGTTTTTATCTGAGGATATTTCCTTTTTTACCATTGGCCTCAATGCACTCCCAAATATTCCTTTGCAGATTCCACGAAAACAGTGTTAACAAACTGCTCCATGAAAAGAAAGGTGGTCATCTTTGAGATGAATTCACACATCACAAAGGACTTTCTCACAAAGCTTCTTTCTGGTTTTTATCTGAGGATACTCCCTTTGTCACCATAGGCTTCAATCTGATCCAAAATATCCCTTCTCAGATTCCCCAAAAACGTTGCTAATAAACTGTTCCATGAGAAGATTCATGTAACTCTGTGAGATGAATTCACGAATCACAAAGCAATTTCTCAGAAAGATTCTTTCTAGTTTTTGTCTGAGGATGGTTCCTTTGTCCCATAAGCTTCAATGTGCTCAAAAATATCCCTTTGCAGACCCCAAGAAAACAGTGTTAGCAAACTTCTCAATGAAAGGAACATTTTAACTCTGTGAGATGAATTCACACATCACAAAGCAGTTTCTCAGTAAGCTTCTTTCTAGTTATTATCTGAGGATATTTGCTTTTTCATAGTAGGCCTCAATGCGCTACTAAATATCCCTTTGGAGATTCCATGATAATGTTGTTAGCAAACTTCTCAAAGAAAGGAACATTTTAACTCTGTGGTGTGAGTTCACACACCACAAAGCAGTTTCTCAGAATCCTACTTTCTACTTAATACCTGAGGTTATTTCCTTTTTCAACATAGGCCTCAATACACCCACAGATATCCCTTTTCAGATTCCACAAAAATGGTATTATCAAACTGCTGCATGAAAAAGAAAGGTAAAACTCTGTGAGATAAATTCACTAATCAAAGGAACGTTCTCAGAAAGCTTCTTTCTAGTTTTTATCTGAGGATATTTCCTTTGTAATTATAGGCTTCAATGTGCTCCAAAACATCCTATTGCAGATTTCAAGGAAACAGTATTAGCAAACTGTTCAATGAAAAGAACGGTGTAACTCTGTGAGATGAATTCACACATCACAAAGTAGTTTATGTGAAAGCCTCTTTTTGATTTCTACCTGAGAATATTTCTTTTGTCACCATAGGCTTCAATGCACTCTAAAATATCCTATTGCAGATTCCACAAAAACATTGTTAGAAAACTGTTCAATGAAAAGTATGGTGTAACTCTGTGAGATGAATTCACACATCACAAAGCAGTTTCTCAGAAAGTTTCTTTCTAGGTTTTATCTGAGGATATTTCCTTTTCCACTATAGATCTCAATGCAGTCCCAAATATCCCTTTGCAGAATCCACGAAAACACTGTTACCAAACAGCTCCATGAAAAGAATTGTGTAACTCTGTGACACGAAGTAACGCATCACAAAATGGTTTCAAAGAAAGGTTCTTTCTGGTTTTTATATGAGGATATTTCCTTTTCCAATGTTGGCTTTAGTACGCTCCCAAATATCCCATCTCAGGCACCACAAAAACCTTGATGTCAAAGTGCTTCCTCCACAGAAATGCTACCTCTATGAGATTAATGCGAACATCACAAAGGAGTTTCTCTAAAATCTTCTCTCCTGTTGTTACCTAGAGAAATTTCTTTTTTCATCTTAGGCCTCTATGTGCTCTCAAATATCCCTCTGCAGATTCCACAAAAACAGTGCTAACATACTGCACTATGAAAGGATTGATGTAACCCTGTGAGATAAATTGATCAATCAAAAAGAAGTTGGGAAACTCATCAATGTAAAGGACAGTGTATCTCTGTAAGATGAACTCACACATCACAAAGCAGTTTCTCAGAAAGCTTCTTTCTGTTTTTTATCTGAGGGTATTTCCTTTTTCACTCTAGGCCTCAATGTGCTCCCAAATATCCCTTTACAGATTCCACGAAAACAGTGTTAGCAAACTGCTCCATGAAAGGAAAGGTGTAACTCTGTGAGATGAATTCACACATGACAAAGAACTTTCTCAGAAAGCTTCTTTCTAGTTTTTATCTTAGGATATTTCCTTTGCCACCTTAGGCTTCAATGCAATTAAAAATATCCCTTCTCACATTCCCTAAAAATAGTAATACCAAACTGCTCCATGAAAAGATTCGTGTAACTCTGGGAGATGAATTAACTCATGATAAAGCGTTTTCTCAGATAGCTTCGTTCTAGTTTTTATCTGAGGATATTTCCTTTTCTACCATAGATTGCAATGCACTCCCAAATATCCCTTGTCAGACACCACAAAAACAGTGATGCCAAAGTGCCCCCTAACAGAAACGTTTAACTCTATGAGATGAATTCACACATCATGAGGGAGTTTCTCCAAAAGCTTCTCTCCAATTGTTACCTGAAGAAATTTCTTTTTTCACCTTAGGCCTCTATGCACTTCCAATTATCCCTCTGCAGATTCCATAAAAACAGTGCTTAAAAACTGCTCCATGAAAAGAATGATGCAACTCTGTGAGATAAATTGACCCATAACAAAGAAGTTTCTCAGGAATCTTCTTTCTAGTTTTTGTGTGAGGATATTTCCTTTTCTACCATAGACTTCAATGCGTTCTCAGATATCCCTTCTCAGACACCACAAAAACAGTGATGCCAAAGTGCTCCCTCAACAGAAACGTTTACCTCTATGAGATGAATACACACATCACAAAGGAGTTCTGTGAAAGCTTCTTTCTCATTTTTATCTGAGGGTAATTCCCTTTTCACCGTATTCCTCAGTGCACTCCAGAATATCCCATCGCAGATTAAACGAAAAAAGTGTTAGCAAGCTGCTCAATGAAAAGAACTGTGTAACACTGTAAGATGAATTCACACATCACAAAGCAGTTTCTCAGAATGCTTCTTTTTGGTTTTTTATCTGAGGATATTAGTTTTCCATCAAAGGCCTCAATGCGGTCTGAAATATCCCCTTGAAGATTACATGAAAACAGTTTTAGCGAACTGCTCCATGGAAAGAAAGATGTAACTCTGTGAGATGAATTCACACATCACAAAGAACTTTCTCAGAAAGTTTCTTTCTAGATTTATCTGGGGACATTTCCTTTTCAACATAGGCTTCAATACGATCCAAAATATCCCTTCTCAGATTCCCCAAAAAGAGTGCTACCAAACTGCTCAATGAAAAGAATGGTGTAACCCTGTGTGATGAATTAACACGCCACAAAGCGGTTTCTCAGAAAACTTCTTTCCAGTTTTTCTCTAAGGATATTTCTGTTGTCACAATACGCTTCAATGGGCTCTGAAATATGCCTTTGCAGATTCCAAGGAAACAGTGTTAGCCTACCGCTCAATTAAAGGAACAGTGTAACTCTGTGAGATGAATTCACACATCACAAAGCAGTTTCTCAGAAAGCATCTTTTTGGTTTTTATCAGAGGATATTTCCTTTGTCACCATAGGCTTCAACGCACTCAGAAATATCCTATTGCAGATTCCATGAAAACAGTGTTATTAAACTGCTCAGTGAAAAGGACCATGTAAGTCTGTGAGATGAATTCACACATCAAAAAGTAGTTTCTCAGAAAGCTTCTTTCTCGTTTTTTCCTGATGATATTTCCTTTTTCACTCTAGGCCTCAAAGTGCTCCCAAATATCCCTTTGCAGATTCCACGAAAACAGTGTCAGCAAACTGCTCCATGAAAAGAAAGATGTAACTCTGGGAGATGAATTCACATATTACAAAGAAGTTTCAGAGAAAGTTTCTTTTGCGGTTTTGTCTGAGGATATTTTGTGTGTCACCAGAGGCTTCAATGCACTCTGAAATATCTTGTTGCAGAATCCAAGAAAACAGTGTTACAAACTGCTCCACGAAACTAGTGGTGTAATTCTATGAGATGAATTCTCACATCACAAAGCATTTTCTCAGAAAGCTTCTTTCTAGTTTTTATCTGAAGATATTTCCTTTTTCACCATAGGTCTCAACTCGCTCCCAAATATCACTTTGTAGATAGCACACTAACATTGTTAACAAACTGTTCCATGAAAAGAAAGGTGTTACTCTGTGAGATGAATACACACATCACAAAGAAGTTTCTGAGACAGCTTCTTTCTAGTTTTACCTGTTTAATATTTTTTTGTTACCATAGGCTTCAATGCGATCCAAAATATCCCTTCTCAGATTCCCCAAAAACAGGGTAACCCAACTGCTCCATGAAAAGAATCGTGTAACTCTGTGAGATAAATTCACAAATCATAAAGCAGTTTCTCAAAAGTTTCTTTCTAGTTTTAATCTGAGGATGTTTCCTTTGTCACCATAGGCTTCAATGTAATTCAAAATATCCCTTCTCAGATTCCCCAAATCAGTGCTACAAAACAACTCCATGAAAAGAATCAAATAACTCTGTGAGATGAATTCACAAATCACAAAGCAGTTTCTCAGACAGCTTCTTTCTATTTTTTACCTGAAGATATGTCCTTTGTCATCATAGGCTATATTGTGATCAAAAATATCCCTTCTCTGATTCCTCAAAAACAGTACTACAAAACTGCTCTACAGAAAGAATTTTGTAACTCTACAAGATGAATTAAGCCATCAAAAAGCGGTTTCTCAGAGGATTTCTTTCTAGTTTTTCCTTGAGGATACTTCCTTTGTCTCCAAGAGTTTCAATGAACTCCAAAATATCCTGTTGCAGATTCCATGAAAACAGTGTTAGCAGACTGATGCAAGAAAATAGAGATGTAACACTGTGAGGTGAATTCACACATCACAAAGCAGTTTCACAGAAAGTTTCTTCTAGTTTTTACCTGAGGATATTTCCTTTGTCACCATAGGCTTCAATGTCATCCAAATTATCCTTTCTCATATTCCCCAAAAACTGTGCTACCTAACTGCTCCATGAAAATAATCGAATAACTCTGTGAGATGAATTCACAAATCACAAAGCAGTTTCTCAGAAAGTGTCTTTCTATTTTTTATCTGAGGATATTTCCTTTTTTACCACAGGCCTCTATGTGCTCCTGAATATCACTTTGTAGATTCCATGAAAATAGTGTTAGCAAAGTCTCCATGAAATGAAACGTGTAAATCTGTTAGGTGAATTCATATGTCACAAAGCTCTTTCTCAGGAAATTTCTTTTTGGTTTGTGTCTGAGTATATTTCCTTTGTCAATATAGACTTCACTGTGCTCCATAATATCCTATTGTACATTCCACTAAACAGTGTTATCAAACTTCCCCAGGAAAAGAATCATGAAAATGTGTGTGATGAATTCACACATCACAAAACAGTCTCTCAGAAAGGTTCTTTGTAGTTTTTATCTGAGGATATTTCCTTTGTCACCACAGGCTTCAATGCTGTAGAAAATATCTCTTCTCAGAATCCCCAAAAAGTTCTACCAAGCTGCTCTATGAAAAGAGTGGTGTAACTCTGTGACATGAATTCACACATCAAAAAACTGTTTCTCAGATAGGTTCTTTCAAGTTTTATCTGAGGATATTTCCTTTTTCACCATATTCTGCAGTGTGCTCTGGAATATCCCGTTGCACATTCCATGAAAAATGTTGTAGAAAACTTCTCAATGAAAAGAAGGTTGTAACTCTGTAAGAAAAACTCACACATCACAAAGCAGTTTCACAGAAAGCTTCTTTTTGGTCTTTATCTGAGGATATTTCCTTTGTCCCCAAATGCTTCAAAGCACTCCCAAATATCCTATTGCAGATTCCATGAAAACAGTGTCATCAAACTGCTCAATTAAACGAATGGTGCAAAACTGTATGATGAATTCACACACCACAAAGAAGTTTCTCAGTAAGATTCTTTCCGGTTTTTAACGGAAATTTCCCTTTTCACTATTGGCCTCAATGTACTCCCAAATATCCAGTTGCAGATTCTACGAAAACAGTGTTATCAAACTGCTCCATGAAAATAAACATGTAAATCTGTGAGATCAATTCACACATCACAAAGTACTTTCTCAGAAAGATTTTTCCTAGTTTTTTATCTGAGGACATTTCATTTGTCACGGTAGGCTTCAACGCAATTCAAAATATCCCTTCTCAGACTCCCCAAAAACAGTTCTAACAAACTGATTCATGAAAAAAATCGTGTATCTCTGTGAGATGAATTAACACTGCAAAAAGCACTTTCTCAGAAAGCTTCTTTCTAATTTTTATATGAGGATATTTCCTTTTTCACCATAAGCTGCAATGCGCTCTGAACTAGCCCATTGCAGATTCCAAGAAAATAGTGTTAGCAAACTGCACAATGAAAAGAAGAGTGTAACTCTGCGAGACGAATTCACACATAATGAAGAAGTTTCTCAGAAGGCTTCTTTCTAGTTTTTATTTGAGGATATTTCCTTTGTCACCGTATTCTTCAATGTGATCTGAAATATCCCATCTCAGATTCCACAAAAAGAGTTCTACCAAACTGATACATGAAAAGAATCGTGTAAATCTGTGAGATGAAATAGGATATCACAAAGCAGTTTCTCAGAAAGCTTCTTTCTAGTTTTTATGTGAGCATATTTCATTTGTCACCGTAAGATTCAATGCGCTCTGAAATATCCCATTGCAGATTCCAAGAAAACAGTTTTATCAAACTACTCATTGAAAAGAAAGGTGTAACTCTCTGAGATGAATTCACATATCACAAAGCAGTTTCTCAGAAAGCTTCTTTCTGGTTTTTATCTGAGGATATTTCCTTTTCACCATAGGCCTCAAAGCACTCCCAAATATCTCTTTGCAGATTCCATGAAAACAGTGTTAGCAAACTGCTCCATGAAAAGAAAGGTGTAACTCTCTGAGATGAATTCATACATCACAAAGAAGTTTCTCAGAAAGCTTCTTTCTAGTTTTTATCTGTGGATATTTCCTGTGTCACCCTAAGCTTTACTTCAATTCAAAATATCAATTCTCAGATTCCCCAAAAACAGTTCTACCAAACTGCTCCAATGAAAGCATTGTGTAACTCTGTGTGATGAATTCACAAATCACAAAATAGTTTCTCAGAAAGTTTCTTTAGAGTGTTTGTCTGATGATATTTCCTTGTCACCATAAGCTTCAATGATTTCCGATACATCCCATTGCAAATTCCAAGAATACAGTGTGAGAAAACTGCTCAATGAAAAGAAGAGTGTAACACTGTGAGATGAATTCTCACATCACAAAGCAGCTTATCAGAAAGCTTCTTTTTGTTTTTTATCTTAGGATATTTCCTTTGTCACCACGGGCTTCAATGTGCTCGAATATATATCCTTTTGAAGATTCCAGAAAACAGGGTTACCAAACTGCCCCAAGGAAAGAATCGTGTAACTCTGTGGAATGAATTCACACATCTGAAAGCAGTTTCTCAGAAAGCTTCTTTCTATTACTTATCTGAGGATATTTCCTTTGTCACAATGGGCTTGAATATAATTCAAAATATCCCTTCTCAGATTCCCCAGAAGGAGTGCGACCAAACTTCCCCATGAAAAGAAGGGTGTAACACTGCGAGATGAATTCATGCATCACAAATAAGTTCCTCAGAAAGCTTCTGTATAGATTGTATCTGAGGATATTTCCTTTGTCACCATAAGCTTCAATGCTATCCAAAATATCCTTTCTCACATTCCCCAAAAACAGTGCTACCAAACTGCTCCATGAAAGGAAAAGTGTAACTCTGTGAAATGAACTCACAAATCACAAAGCAGTTTCTCAGAAAGCTTCTTTCTAGTTTTTGTCTGAGGATATTTCCTTTTTCACAATTTACCTCAAGGCTCTAGTGAATATCCCTTTGCAGATTCCACAAAAACAGTGTTAGCAAATGGCTCCATGAAAAGCAATGTGTAAATCTGTGAGATGAATTCACAGATCACAAAGAAGTTTCTCAGAAAGCTTCTTTCTTGTATTTCTCTTGGGATATTTCCTTTGTCACAATAACCTTCAATGATCTCTGAAATATCCCATTGCAGATTACAAGAAAACAGTGTTAGCAAACTGCTAAAGGACATGAACAGTGTAACTCTGTGAGATGAATTAACACGTCATAAGGCAGTTTCTCATAGAGCTTCTTTCTAGTTTTTATCTGAGGTATTTAATTTGATACCGTAGTCTTCAATGTGATCCCAAACATCCCTTCTCAGCTTCCCCAAAAGCAGCGCTACCAAACTGCTCCATGAAGAGAAACATGTAACTCTGTGACAGGAATTCACAAATCACAAAGCAGTTTCTCAGAAACCTTCTCACTAGTTTTTATATGAGGATATTTCCTTTGTCATCATAAGCATCAATGCACTCTGAAATATCCCATTGCAGATCCCAAAAAAACAGTTTCAGCAAACTTCTCGAGGGAAACAACAGTGTAACTGTGTGAGATGAGTTCACACATCACAAAGTAGTTTCTCAGAAAGCTTCCTTTTGCTTTTTATCTGAGGATATTTCCCTTTTCACCATAGGTTTCAATGGGCTTCCAAATATCCTATTGCAGATTCCACAAAAACAGTGTTCACAAACTGCTCAATGAAAAGGATGGTGTAACTCTGTGAGATGAATTCACAAATCACAAAGAGGTTTCTTTGAAAGCTTCTTTCTAGATTTTATCTGTGGATACATCCTTTGTTACCATAGGCTTCAATGTGATACAAAATATCCCTTCTCAGATTTCCTTAAAAAAGTGCTACCAAACTGCTCCATGAAAAGAAAGGTGTAACTCTATGAAATGAATTCACAAATCACAAAGCAGTTTCTCAGAAAGCTTCTTTCTAGTTTTTGTGTGAGGATATTTCCTTTTTCACAATTTACCTCAAGGCTCTAGTGAATATCCTTTTGCAGATTCCACAAAAACAGTGTTAGCAAATGGCTCCATGAAAAGAAATATGTAAATCTGTGAGATGAATTCACAGATCACAAAGCAGTTTTTCAGAAATGTTCTTTTTGGTTTATGTCTGAGGATATTTCTTTGTCACCATAAGCTTCAATGCGCTCCAAAATATCCCATTGCAGATTCAAGAAAACAGTGTTATCAAACTGCTCAAGGAAATGAACAGTGTAACTCTGTGAGATGAATTCACACGTCATAAAGCAGTTTCTCATAGAACTTCTATCTAGTTTTTATCTGACGTATTTAATTTGATACCATAGACTTCAATATGATCCCAAATATCCCTTCTCAGCTTCCCCAAAAGCAGTGCTACCAAACTGCTCCATGAAGAGAATCGTGTAACTCTGTGACAGGAATTCACAAATCACAAAGCAGTTTCTCAGAAACCTTCTTACTAGTTTTTATATGAGGATATTTCCTCTCTCACCATAAGCGTCAATACACTCTGAAATATCCCATTGCAGATACCAAAAAAACAGTTTCAGCAAACTTCTCGAGGGAAACAACAGTGTAACTGTGTGAGATGAGTTCACACATCACAAAGTAGTTTCTCAGAAAGCTTCCTTTTGCTTTTTATCTGAGGATATTTCCCTTTTCACCGTAGGTTTCAATGGGCTTCCAAATATCCTATTGCAGATTCCACAAAAACAGTGTTCACAAACTGCTCAATGAAAACAACGGTGGAACTCTGTGAGATGAATTCACACATCACAGTCAGTTTCGCAGAAAGATTTTTTCTACTTTTTTATCTGAGGATATTTCCTTTTTCACTATAGGCTTCAGTGCACTCCCAAATATCTCTTTGCAGATTCCATGAAAAGAGTGTTAGCAAACTGCTCCATGAAAAGAAAGATGAACTGTGAGATGAATTCAAATATCACAATGCTGTTTCTCACAACCTTTCTTTCTAGTTTTATCTGAGGATATTAGCATTTTCAACACTTTCCTCAAGGCGCTCTCGAATATTCCTTTGCAGAATAATCAAAAAAATTGTTAGCGAACTTCTCAATGAAAAGTACAGTGTAACTCTATGGGGTGAATTTACACATCACAAAGTCATTTCACAGAAACCTTCTTTTTGACTTTTATCTGAGGATAGTTCCTTTGTCACTGTAGGGTTCAATGCACTCCCAAATATCCTACTGCAGATTCCATGAAAACCATGTTATCAAACTGCTCATTGAAAAGAATGGTGTAATTCTGTGAGATGATTTCACTCCTCATAAAGCAGTTTCTCAGAAAAGTTCTTTCTAGTTTTTGTCTGAGGATATTTCCTTTATTACCATAGGCCTCAATGGGCTTGTGAATATCCCTTTGCAGACTCCAGGAAAATGGTGTTAGCAATCTCCTCCATGAAAAGAAAGGTGTAAGTCTGTGAGATGAATTCACACATCACAGTCAGATTCGCAGAAAGATTTTTTTCTACTTTTTTATCTGAGGATATTTCCTTTTTCACTATAGGCTTCAGTGCACTCCCAAATATCTCTTTGCAGATTCCATGAAAAGAGTGTTAGCAAACTGCTCCATGAAAAGAAAGATGAACTGTGAGATGAATTCAAATATCACAATGCTGTTTCTCACAACCTTTCTTTCTAGTTTTATCTGAGGATATTAGCATTTTCAACACTTTCCTCAAGGCGCTCTCGAATATTCCTTTGCAGAATAATCAAAAAAATTGTTAGCGAACTTCTCAATGAAAAGTACTGTGTAACTCTATGGGGTGAATTTACACATCACAAAGTCATTTCACAGAAATCTTCTTTTTGACTTTTATCTGAGGATAGTTCCTTTGTCACCGTAGGGTTCAATGCACTCCCAAATATCCTACTGCAAATTCCATGAAAACCATGTTATCAAACTGCTCATTGAAAAGAATGGTGTAATTCTGTGAGATGATTTCACTCCTCATAAAGCAGTTTCTCAGAAAAGTTCTTTCTAGTTTTTGTCTGAGGATATTTCCTTTATTACCATAGGCCTCAATGGGCTTGTGAATATCCCTTTGCAGACTCCAGGAAAATGGTGTTAGCAATCTCCTCCATGAAAAGAAAGGTGTAAGTCTGTGAGATGAATTCACACATCACAAAGCAGTTTCTCAGAAAGCTTCTTTTTGTTTTTTCTCTGAGGATATTTACTTTGTCACCATAGACTTCAATGCGCTCCCAAATATCCTATTTCAGATTCCACGAAAACAGTGTTATCAAATTGCTCAATGAAAACAAGAGTGTATCTCTGTAAGATGAATTCACCCATCCAAAGTTAGTTTCTCAGAAAGCTTCTTTCCAGTTTTTTCTGAGGATATTTTCTTTCACACCATAGGCCTCAATGCACTCCCATACATCACTTTGCAGATACCACGAAACAGTGTTCACAAATTGCTCCATGAAAAGAAAGGTGGAACTCTGAGATGAATTCACACATCACAAAGAAATTCCTCAGAAAGCTTCTTTCTTGTTTTCTTCAGAAGATATTTCCTTTGTCACCACAGGCTTCAAAGTGATCCAAAATATCCATTCTCAAACACCCCTAAATCAGTGCTACCAAACTGCTCCATGAAAAGAATGGTGTAACTCTGTGAGATGAATTCATAAATCAGAAAGCAGTTTCTCAGAAAGCTTCTTTCTAGTTTTTATCTGAGGATATCTCATTTTTCACCATAGGTTTCAGTGTGCTCCATAATTTCCCATCACAGATTCCACAACAAAAGTGTTAGCAAACTTCTCAATGAAAAGAACCTTGTAACTCTGTGAGATGAATTCACAAAGCACAAGGAAGTTTCTCAGAATGTTTCTTTTTAGATTTTATGTGAGAATATTTCCTATGTCACCATAGTCTTCAATGCAATCCAAATTATCCCTTCTCCAATTCTCCAAAAAGAGTGCTACCAAACTGCTCCATGAAAAGAATAATGTAACTCTGTGAGATATATTCACAAATCACAAAGGAGTTTGTCAGAAAGCGTTTTTGTCTGAGGATATTTCCTTTTACACTATTTACCTCAATGCCCTTATGAATATTCCTTTGCAGATTCCACGAAAATAGTGTTAGCAAACTGCTCCATGGAAAGGAAGATGTTAATCTGTGAGATTAATTCAAACAACAGAAAGCAATTTCTCAGAAAGCTTCTTGTTGGTTGTTGACCATGGATATTTCCTTTACCACCATAGGCTTCAATGCACTCTCAGATATCCCTTCTTAGACACCACAAATACAGGGATGCCAAAGTGCTCTCTCAACAGAAACGTTTTGCTCTATGAGATGAATGCACACATCACAAAGGAGCTTCCCTGAAAGCTTCTTTCCAGTTTTTATCTGAGGATATTTCCTTTTTCACCATATTCCTCAATGTGCTCCCGACTACCCAACTGCAGATTAAACGAAAAAAGTGTTAGCAAACTTCTCAATGAAAAGAATAATGTTACTCAGTGAGGTGAATTCACTCATCACAAAGCAATTTCACTTAAAGTTTCTTTTTGGTTTTTATCTCAGCATATTTCCTTTGTAACCGTAGGCTTCAATGCGCTCCCAAATATCCTATTGCAGATTCCACTAAGAGTGTTATCCATCAGCTCCATGAAAACAAAGGTGTAACTCTGTGAGATGATTTAACACATCAAAAAGAACTCCCTCAGAAAGCTTCTTTCCAGTTTTTTTCCGAGAATATTTCCTTTGTCACCTTAGGCTTCAATGGAGTCCAAAATATACCTTCTCAGATTCCCCAAAAGCAGTGCTAACAAACTGCTCCATGAAAAGAATGGTGTAACTTTGTGAGATGAATTCACACATCACAAAGTTGTTTCTCAGAAAGCTTCTTTCTAGTTTTTATCTGAGGATATTTCCTAGGCCTCAATGCACTCCCAAATATCCCTTTGCAGATTCCACAAAAACAGTATTAGAAAACCCCTCCATGAAAAGAAAGGAGTAACTCTCTGAGTTGAATTCACACATCACAAAAGCCTTTCTCAGAAAGCTTCTTTCTAGTTTTTATCTGAGCATATTTCATTTGTCACCACTGGCTTCAAGGTGATCAAAACTATCCCTTCTTAGATTCCCCATAAACAGTGCTACCAAACTGATCCATGAAAAGAGTCATGTTAACTCTGTGAGATGAATTAACACAGCATAAAGTGGTTTCTCAATATGCTTCTTTCTAGTGTTTATATGAAGATATTTCCTTTGTCACCATAAGCTTCAATGGGCTTAGAAATATCCCATTGCAGAATCCAAGAAAAGAGTGTTAGCAAAGTGGTAAATAAAAAGAACAGTGTAACTCCATGGGATGAATTCACACATCACAAAGCAGTTTCTCAGAAAGCTTATTTTTGGTTTTTATCTGAGGATATTTCCTTTTTCAATATAGGCTTCAATGCTCTCCGAAATATCCCTTTGCAGATTCCATGAAAGCAGTGTTAGCAAACTGTTCATTGAAGAGAACCGTGAAACTGTATGAGATGAATTCACACATCACAAAGCAGTTTCTCAGAAAGCTTCTTTCTAGTTTTTATCTGAGGATATTTCCTTTTTCACCATAGGCCTCAAGTCACTCCCATATATCCCTTTGCAGATTCCACCAAAACAGTGTTGGCAAACTATTGTATGAAAATAATTGTGTAACTCTGTTAGATGAATTCACACAACACAAAGCAGTTTCTCAAAACGATTCTTTCTAATTTTTATCTGTGGATGCTTACTTTTCAAGGTAGGCCTCAATGCACTCCCAAATATCCCTTTGCAGTTTCCATGAAAACAGTGTTAGCAAACTCCTCCATGAAAATAAAACTCTAACTCTATGAGATCAATTCACGCATCACAAAGAACTTTCTCAGAAAGCTTCCCTCTAGTTTTTATCTGAGGATATTTCCTTTGTTCCCATAGGCTTCAATGCGATCCAAAATATCCCTTCTCAGATTCCCCAAAAACAGTGATAGTAAACTGCTCCATGAAAAGAATCCTGTAACTCTGTGAGATGAATTCACACATCACAAAACGTTTCCTCAGAAACCTTCTCTCTAGGTTTTACATGAGGGTATTTCTTTTGTCACCGTAAGTTTCATTGCTCTCTGAAATATCTCATTGCATATTCCAAGAAAACACTGTTAATACACTTTTCAATGAAAACAACAGTGTAACTCTGTGAGATCAATTGACACATCACAAAGCAATCTCTCTGAAAGTTTCTTTTTGGTTTTTATCTGAGGATATTTACTTTTTCACCATAGGCTTCAATGCACTCTTAAACATCCCTTTGCAGATTACCTGAAGACAGTGCTAGCAAACTGCTCCAAGAAAAGAAAGCTGAACCTCTGTTAGTTGAATTCACACATCACAAATAAATATCTCAGATAGCTTCTTTCTGGTTTTTATCTGAGAATACTTCCTTTGTGAGCGTAAGCTTCAATGCACTCTGAAATATCCCATTGCAGATTCTAAGAAAAGAGTTTCAGCAAACTGCCCAATGAGAAATACAGAGTCACTCTGGGAAATGAATTCACACGTCACAAAGCAATTTCTTAGATAGCTCCTTCTAGTTTTTATCCATTTCCTTTGTCACCATAGGCTTCAATGCGTTAACAAATTTCCTATTGCATATTCCATGAAAACAGTGTTGTCAAACTGCTCATTGAAAATAACAGTATAACTCTGTGACTTGAATTCACACATCACAAAGCAGTTTCTCAAAAAGCATCTTTTTCATTTTTATCTAAGGATATTTCTTTGTCACTATAGGTTTCAATGTGCTCCCAAATATCCTATTCCAGATTCCAAGAAAGCAGTGTTAGTAAACTGCTCAATGAAAAGAAAAGTGTGACTCTGTGGTATCAATTCACACATCCCAAAGCAATCTCTCAGAAAGCTTCTTTTTAATTTATTATCTGAGGATATTTCCTTTGTCACCAAAGGATTCAATGCGCTCCCAAATATCCTGTTGTAGATTTCATGAAAACAGGGTTATCAAACTGCTCAATATAAAGAACAGTGTAAGTCTATTAGGTGAATTCACAAATCATAAAGAACTTTCTCAGAAAGCTTTTCTCTAGTTTTTATCTGAGGATATTTACTTTGTCACTATAGGCTTCAAGGCGATCCCAAATATTCCTTCTCAGATTCCCCAAAAACAGTGCAAACAAACTTCTAAATGAAAAGAATCATGTAACTCTTTCAGATAAGTTAACTCATCACAAAGCAGTTTCTCAGAAAATTTCCTTCTATTTTTTATATGAGGATATTTCCTTTGTCACCATAAGCTTTTGTGCACGCAAAAATATCCCATTGCAAATTCCAAGAAAACAGTGTTACCAAACTGCTAAATGAGAAGAACAGTGTAAGTCTGTGAGATGAATTCAAACATCACAAAGAAGTTTCTCAGAAAGCTTCCTTTTGCTTTTTACCTGAGGATGTTTCATTTTTCGCTAGAGGCTTCAACGCCCTCCAAAACATCCTATTGCACATTCCACGAAAACAGTATTATCAAACAGCTCAATGAAAATAATGGTGTAACTCTGTGTGGTGAATTCACACATCACAAAACAATTTCTCAGAAAGCTTCTTTCTAGTTTGTATCTGAGGATATTTCCTTTTTCACTACAGGTCTCAATGAGCTCCCAAATATCCCTTTGGAGATTCCATGAAAACAGTGTTAGCAAACTTCTCTATGAAAAGAACAGTGTAACTCTGTGAAATGAATTCACATATCACAAAGCTGTTTCTCAGAAAGCTTCTTTTTGGTTTTTATCTGAGGATATATCCTTAGTCACCATAGGCTTCAATGTGCTCCCAAGTATCCTATTATAGATTCCACAAAACCACTGTTATCAGACTGCCCAGTGAAAAATACGGTGTAACTCTGTGAGATGAATTCCCACATCACAAAGCAGTTTCTCATACTATTTATTTCTAGATTTGTCTGAGGTTATTTCATTTTTCTCTGGAGTCCTCAATGCGCTTCCAAGTATCCCTTTGCAGGTTCCACGAAAACAGTATTAGCAAACTGCTACATGAAGAGAATGGTGTACCGTTGTGATATGGATTCACACATCACAAAGAAGTTTCTTAGAAAGCTTCTTTCTAGTTTTTATCTGAAGATATTTTCTTTGTCACCATACGCTTCAAGATGATTCAAAATATCCCTTCTCTGATTCCCCAAAAACAGTGCTACCAAACTTCTCCATGAAAACTGTGGTGTAACTCTGTGAGATGAACTCACACGTCACAAAGATGTTTCTCAGAAACTTTCTTTCTAGTTTTTGTCTGAAGATATTTCCTTTGTCAAAATAAGCTTCAATGTGCTCTGAAATATCCCATTGCAGAATCCAAGAAAACAGTGTTAGCAAACTGCTCAATGAAAAGAACAGTGTAACTCTGAGAGATGAATTCACACATCACAAAGCAGTTTCTCAGAAAACTTCTTTCTAGTTTATATATAGGGATATTTCCTTTGTCACCATAAGCTTCAATGCACTCTGAAATATCCCATTGCAGATTCCAAGAAAACATTGTTAGCAAACTGCTCATTGAAAAGCACAGAGCAGATCTGTGAGATGAATTCACTCATTACAAAGCAGTTTCTCAGAAAGTTTCTTTCTAGTTTTATCTGAGGATATTTCCTTTTTTCACCATAGACCTCAATGTGCTCCCAAATATCCCTTTGTAGATACCACAAAAAGAGTTTTCCAAGCTGCTCAATGAAAAGAATGGTGTAACTCTGTGAGATGAGTTCACACATCACAAAGAAGTTTCTCAGAAAGATTCTTTCCAGTTTTTATCTGAGGATACTTCCTTTTTCACTGTAGGGTTCTATGCAATCCCAAATATCCCTTCTCAGATTCTCCCAAAACAGTGCTATCAAAGTGATCCATGAAAAAAATTGTGTATCTCCGTGAGATGAATTCACACATCACAAAGCAGTTTCTCAGAAAGCTTCTTCCTAGTTTTTATCTGAGGATTTTTTTTATTCAGTATAGGCCTCAATGTCCTCCTAAATATACCTTTGGAGATTCCACGAAAATAGTGTTAGCAAATGACTCCATGGAAAGATAGGTGTAACTCTGGGATGAATTCACACATCACAAAGCAGTTTCTCTGAAAGCTTCTGTCTAATTTTTATCTGAGGTGTTTCCTTTGTCACCATCAGCTTCAATGCCAACCAAAATATCCCTTCTCACTTTCCTCAAAATCAGTACTAAAAATCTGCTCAATGAAAAGAAATGTGTAACTCTGTGAGATGAATTCACACATCACAGAAAACTTTCTCAGAAACCTTCATTCTAGTTTTTATCTGAGGTTATTTACTTTGTCAACATAGGCTTCAATGCAATCCAAAATATCCTTTCTCAGATTCCCCAGAAACTGTGCTACCAAACTGATCCATGAAAAGAGTCGTGTAACTCTGTGAGATGAATCACATCACAAAGCGATTTCTAAGAATGCTTCTTCCTACCTTTTCTGTGAGCGTATTTTCTATGACAACATGAGCTTCAATGTGCTATGAGAAATACCATTGCAGATTCATAGAAAAGAGTGTTACAAACTGCTCAATAAAAAGAACAGTGAAACCCTCTGAGATGAATTCATGCATCACAAAACACTTTCTCAGAAAGCTTCTTTGTAGTATTTATCTGTGGATATTTCCTTTGTCACCATAGACTTCAATGCACTCCCAAATATCTTGTTGGATATTCCACAAAAACAGTGTTAGTAAAGTGCTCCATGAAAAGAAAGGTGTAACATTTTGAGATGAATCCACACATCACAAAGTAGTTTCTCAGAAACCTTCTCTCTAGTTTTTATCAGACTGTATTTTTTTTGTCACAATATTCTTCAATGTCATCCAAAATATCCCTTCTCAGATACCCCAAAACAGTGCTACCAAACTGATCTATGAAAAGAATCATGTAATTCTTTGAGATGAATTCACACATCCCAAAACAGTTTCTCAGAAAGCTTCTCCTACTTTTTATCTGAGGCCATTTCCTTTGTCACCATAAGCTTCATTGCACTCTGAATTATCCCAATGCAGTTTCCAAGAAAACAGTGTTAGCAAACTGCTCCATGAAAAGAGCAGTGTAAAACTGTGAGATGAATTGACACATCAAAAAGCAGTTTCTCAGAAGCTTTCTTTATACATTTTAGCAGAGGATAATTCCATTTTCGTCATAGGCCTCAATGCGCTCCCAAATACCCTTTGCAGATTCTACAACAACAGTGTTACCAAACTGTTCAATGGAAAGAAACGTGTAACTCTGTGAGATGAATTCTCAAATCACAAAGAAGTTTCTCAGAAAGCTTCTTCCTAGTTTTTATCTGAGGATATTTCCTTTGTCACCATAGGCTTCAATGTTATCCAAAATATCCCTTCTCAAATTACCAAAACAGGGCTACGAAACTGATCAATGAAAAGAATCATGTAACTCTGTGAGAAGAATTCAAAATCACAAAGTGGTTTCTCAGAAAATTTCTTTATATTTTTTACCTGAGGATATTTCCTCTGTCAACATAGGCTTCAATGTGCTCTCAATTATCCTAATGCACATTCCACGAAAACAGTGTTAGCAAACAGCTGTAGGAAAAGAATGGAGTAGCTCTGTGAGATGAATTCACCCATCACAAAGCAGTTTCTCTGAAAGCTTCTATCGAATTTTTATCTTTGGATATTTCCTTTGTCACCATAAACTTCAATGTGATCCAAAATATTCCTTCTCAGATTCCCCAAAAACAGTGATACAAACTTGTCCATGAAAAGAATCGTGTAACTCTGTATGAAAAATTCACAAAGCACAACACGGTTTCTCAGAAAGCTTCTTTCTAGCTTTTGTCTGAGGATATTTCCTTTTTCACCATAGGCCTCAATTTGCTCGTGAATACAGTTTTGAAGATTCCACAAAAATGGTGTGAGGAAACTGCTGCATGAAAAGAAAGGTGAAAATCTGTGAGACGAATTCACCTATCACAAAGCAGTTTCTTATAAAGCTTCTTTTTGGTTTCTGTCTGAGGATATTTCCTTTGTCACCGTAGACTTCAATGAGTTTCCAAGTATACTATTGTAGATTCCTCGAAACCAGTGTTAGCAAACTGCTGCAAGAAAAGAATCATGTAAATCTGTGACTAGAATTCACACATCACAAAGCAGTGTCTCAGAAAGCTTCTTCCTAGTATTTATCTGAGGATATTTTCTTTGTCATCATAGGCCTCAATGTGCTCCCAAGTATCCCTTTGTAGATTTTGTGAAAAGAGTGTCATCAAACAGCTCAATGAAAAGAACGGTGTAACTCTGTGAGATGAATTCACACATCACAAAGCAGTTTCACAGAGATCTTCTTTTTGGTTTTTATCAGAGGTTATTTCCTTTATCACCATAATCCTCCATGCACTCCCAAATATCCCTTTGCAGATTCCACAAAAACAGTGTTAGCAAACTATTCCATGAAAAGAAATGTGTAACACTGTGAGATGAATTCACACATCACAAAGAACTTTCTCAGAAACATCCTTTCTAGTTTTTATCTGAGGATATTTCCTTTGTCAACACAGGCTTCAATGCGATCCCAAATATCCCTTCTTAGATTCACGAACAAGAGTGTTCCCAAACTGATTCATGAAAAGAATCATATAACTCTGTGAAATGAATTAACACATGACAAAGTGATTTCTCAGACAGATTATTTCCAGTTTTTATGTGAGGATATTTCCTTTCTCACCAAAAGCTTCAGTGCACTCTGAAATATCCTATTGCAGATTCCAAGAAAACAGTTTTAGCAAGCTGCTCAATGAAAAGAACAGTGTAACTCTGTAAGATGAATTCACGCATCACAAAGCAGTTTCTCAGAAAGCTTCTGTCACTTTTTATCTGAGGATAATTGCTTTTCCACCATAGGCATCAAATTGCTTCCAAAAATCCCTTTACAGATTCCAAAAAAAACAGTGTTAGCAAACTGCACCATTAAAAGAAGGTATAACTCTGTGAGGTGAATTGACACAACACAAAGCAGTTTCATAGAAAGATTCTTTTTCTTTTTTAACAGAGGATATTTCCTTTCCACCATACGCTTCAATGCACTTTCAAATATCCTATTGTAGATTCTACAAAACAGTACTATCAAACTGCTCAATGAAAAGAAGGGTGTAACTCTGTAAGATGAATTCACACATCACAAAGCAGTTTCTCAGAAATCTTCTTTCTAGTTTTTATCTGAGGATATTTTCTTTTTCACTATAGGCCTCAATGTGCTCTCAAATATCCCTTGGCAGATTCAAAGAAAACAGTGTTAGCAAATGGCTTCATGAATAGAAAGGTGTAAATCTGTGACGTGAATTCAAACATCACAAAGAACTCTCTCAGAAAGATTCTTTCTAGTTTTTATCTGAAGGTATTTCCTTTGTCTCCCTAGGCTTCAGTGTGATCTAAAGTATCCCTTCTCAGATTCCCCAAAAACAGTGCTGCGAAACTGCTCCATGAAAAGAATGGTGTAACTATGTGAGATGAATTTACACATCACAAAGATGTTTCTCGGGCAGCTTCTTTCTGGTATATATCTGAGGATATTTCCTTCTTCTCCATATTCCTCAATGCGCTCTGGAATATCCCATTGCAGATTCCATGAAAAAAGTGATAGCAAACTTCTCAATGAAAAGAATGGTGTAATTCTGTGAGATGAATTGACACATCACAAAGCAGTTTCACGGAAAGCTCTTTCTAATATTTATATGTGTATATTTCCTTTTTCAAGATATTCCTCAATGCATTCACAAATATCCCTTTTCAGATTCCATGAAAATAGTATTAGCAAACTGCTCCATGAAAGAAAAGTGTAAATCTGTGAGATGAATTCACACATCACAAAGCAGTTTCTACAAAAGACTCTGCTTTTTCTCTGAGGATATATCCTTAGTCACCATAGGTTTCAATGCGTTCCCAAATATCCTATAGTAGATTCCATGAAAATAGTGTTAGCAAACTGCTCCATGGAAACAAAGACGTAACTCTCTGACGTGAATTGACACAACACAAACAGTTTCTTAGAAAGCTTCTTTTTGGTTTTTAACTAAGGATATTTCCTTTGTCACCACAGGTTTCAATGCGCTCTCAAATATCCTATTGCAGATTTCACAAAAACAGTGTTATCAATCTGCTCAATGAAAAGAACGGTGTATCTCTGTAAGATGAATTCACACATCACAAAGCAATTTCTCAGAAATTTTCTTTCTAGTTTTTATCTTGGTATATTTCCTTTTCACTATAGGCCTCAATGCCCTCTCAAATATCCCTTCGCAGATTCATGAAAACAGTGTTAGCAAAAGCCTTCATGAATGGAAAGGTGTAAATTTGTGACATGAATTCAAACATCACAAAGATCTTTCTCAGAATGGTTCTTTCTGGTTTTTATCTGAGGATATCTCCTTTGTAACCATAGGCTTCAATGTAAACCAAAATATCCCTTTTCAGATTCCCCAAAACCTAATCTATGAAAAGAATCATGTAACTCTGTGAGATGGATTAACACATCACAAAGTGGTTACTCAGAAAGTTTCTTTCTAGTTTTTAGATGAGGATATTTCCTTAGTCACCATAAGCTTCAATGCGTTCCAAAATATTCCATTGTAGACTCCAGGAAAACAGTGTTAGCAAACGGCTCAATGAAATGAACAGTGTAAATCTGTAAGATGAATTCACACATCACAAAGCAGTTTCTCAGAAAGTTTCTTTCTACTTTTTCTCTGAGGATATTTCCTTTTTCACCATAGGCCTCAATGCACTCCCAAACATCCCTTTGCAGATTCCATGAAAACTGTGTTAGCAATCTACTCCATGAAGAGAAAGGTGATACTCTGTGAGGTGAATATACACATCACAAAGAAGTTTCTGAGAAAGCTTCTTTCTAGTTTTTATTTGAAGATATTTGCTTTGTCACCCTAGGCTTCCATTACATGCAAAATATCCCTTCTCAGATTCCCCAAAAACAGTGCTGCCAAACTGCTCATTGAAAAGAATGGTGTAACTATGTGAGATGAATTCACACATCACAAAGTTGTTTCTCAGACAGCTTCTTTCTAGTATTTATCTGAGGATATTTTCTTTTTCTCCATATTCCTCATTGTGCTCTGGAATATCCCATTGCAGATTCCACAAGAAAAGTGTTAGCAAACTTTTCAATGAAGAGAATGGTTTAACTCTGTGAGATGAATAGACACATCACAAAGCAGTTTCACAGAAACCTTCTTTCTAGTTTTTGTATGAGTATATTTTCTTTTTCAACTTATTCTTCAATGCACTCACAAATATCCCTTTTCAGATTCCATGAAAATAGTATTAGCAAACTGTTCCAGGAAAGAAAAAGTGTAAATCTGTGAGATAAATTCACACATCACAAAGCAGTTTCTCAGAAAGATTCTTTTTGGTTTTTCTCGGAGGATACTTCCCCAGTCACCGCAGTCTTCAATGTGCTCCCAAGTATCCTATTTCAGATTCCACGAAAACAGTGTTAGCAAACTTCTCCATGAAAGGAAAGTTGTAACTCTGTGAGATGAATTCACACATCATGAAGAACTTTCTCAGAAAGCTTCTTTCAATTTTTATCTTAGGATATTTCCTTTGTCACCATAAGCTTAAATGCTTTTTAAAGTATCCCTTATCAGATTCCCCAAAAACAGTGCTACGAAACTGCTCCATGAAAACAGTGGTGTGACTCTGTGAGGTGAATTCACACATCACAAAGCTGTTTCTCAGAAAGCGTCTTTCCAGTTTTTATCTGAGGATATTTCATTAGTCACCATAGACTTCAATGATATCCAAAATATCCCTTCTCAGATTCCCCCAAAACAGTGCTATCAAACTGATCCATGAAAACAATCGTGAAACTCACTGAGATGAATTCACAAATCACAAAGCAGTTTCTCAGAAAATATCTTTCTAGTTTTTTTCTGATTATATTTCCTTTTTCACCACAAATTTGAATGTGCTCCGGAAAATCTCATTGCATATTCCAAGAAAACAGTTTTAACAAACTCCTCATTGAAAGGAAGAGGGTAACTCTGTGAATTGAATTCTTACATCACAAAGCAGCTTCTCAGAAAGCTTCTTTTTGGTTTTTCTATGAGGATATTTCCTTTTTCACTATAGGCCTCAATGCATTCCCAAATATCCCTTTGCAGATTCCACAAGAAGTGTGTTAACAAACTTTCCCATGAAAAGAAAGGTGTAACTCTGTGAGATGAATTCACTCACTACAAAGAACTTTCTCAGATTGCTTCTTTCTAGGTTTTCTCTGTGGATATGTCCTCAGTCACCACAGGCTTCAATGAGATCCAAAATATCCCTTCCTAGATTCCCCAATATCAGTGCTACAAAACTGATCCATGAAAACAATCATGTAACTCTGTCACATGAATTAACACAACACAAAACAATTTCTCATAAAGCTTCCTTCTAGTTTTTATAAGAGGGTATTTCTGATGTCACCATAAGCTTCAATGTACTCTGAAATATCCCATTGCAGATTCCAAGAAAACAGTGTTAGCAAACTGCTAAATGAAAAGAACAATATAATTCTCTGACATGAATTCACACATCACAAAGCAGTTTCTCTGATAGTTTCTTTCTAGTTTTTGTCTGAGCATATTTCTTTTTTCACATTAAGCTTCAATGCACTCCGAAATATGCCATTGTAGATTCCAAGAAAACAGTATTAGAAAACTGCTCCATGAAAACAACAGTGAAACTGTGCGTTGAATTCAAGCATCAGATAGCTGATTCTCTGCAAACTTCTTTCTAGTTTTTCTATAAGAATATTTCCTTATTCACTATAGGCATCAGTGCTCTCCCAAATGTCCATTTGCAGATTCTACAAAAACAGTGTTAGCAAACTTCTTCATGAAAAGAAAACTGTAAAACTGTGAGATGAATTCACCCATCACAAAGAACTTTCTCAGAAAGCTTCTTTATAGTTTTTATCTGAGGATATTTCTCCAGTCATCATAGGCTTCATTGAGATCCAAAACATCCCTTCTCAGATTCCCCAAAAACAGTGCTATCAAACTGATCCATGAGAAGAGTCGTGTAACACTGTGTGATGAATTCACAAATCACAAAGCAGTTTCTCAGAAAGCTTCTCTAGTGTTTGTCTGAGGATATTTACTTGTTCACCATAAGCTTCAATGAGCTCTGAATTATCCCTTTGCAGATTCCAAGAAAACAATTTTTAGCAGACTTATAAATAAAAAGAACAGTGTAACTCTGTGAGATGAATTCACACTCCTCAAAGCATTTTTACAGAAAACTTCTCTCTAGTTTTCATCTGAGGATTTTTTTTTCACTATAGACCTCAATGAGATCCCAAGTATCACTTTGTAGTTTCCATGAAAAGAGTATTAGCAAACTGCTCAATGAAAAGAATGCTGTAACTCTGTGAGATGAATTCACACATCACAAAGCAGTATTGAAGAAAGTTTCTTTGTAGTTTTTATCTGAGGATATTTCCTTATTTATTATATTCCACAATGTGCTGCCAAATATAACTTTGCAGATTCCACAAAAACAGTGTTATCAAACTGCTCAATGAAAAGAGTGGTGTATCTCTATGAGATGAATTCAAACATCACAAAGCAGTTTCTCAGAAAGCTTCTCTCTAGTTTTTATCTGAAGATTTTTCCTTTTTCACTATAGGCCTAAATGCACTCCCAAATATCCCGTTGCAGATTAAATGAAAACTGTGAAAGCCACCTGCTGCATGATTGAAAAGGTGTAAAACTCTGTGAGATAAATTCACACATCAGAAAGAATTTCTCAGAAAGCTTCTTTCTGGTTTTATCTGAGGATATTTCCTTTTTCAATATAGACTTCAAGGCACTCCCAAATATCCCTTTGCAGATTCCACAAAAACACTGTTAGCAAACTGCTAAATGAAGAGAAAGGTGTGACTGACTCTGTGAAATAAATTCACACATCACCAAACTGATCCATGAAAAGAATCATGTAACCTTGTGATACGAATTAACACATCACAGAGCAGTTTCTCAGCGAGATTCCTTCTATTTTTTATGAGGATATTTATTTGTAACCATAAGCTTCAAAGCACTCTGAAATATCCCACTGCAGATTCCAAGAAAACAGGGTGAGCAAACTGCTCAATGAAAAGAACAGTGTAACTCTGTGACATGAATTCACACATCACAAAGCAGTTTCTCAGATATCTTCTTTCTAGTTTGTATCTGAAAATAGTTCCTTTGTCAGCACAGGATTCAAGGTGATCCAAAATGTCCCTTCTCAGGTTCCCCAAAAACAGTGCTACCAAAGTGATCCAAGAAAACCATCATGTAACTCAGTGAGATGAATTAATACATCACAAAGCGATTTCTCAGGAAGTTTCTTTCTCTTTTTATATGAGGATATTTCCTTTGTCACCACGAGCTTCAATGTACTCCAAAATATCCCATTGCAGATTCCAAGAAAACACTATAGCAAACTGATCAATGAAAAAACAGTGTAACACTCTGTGAGATGTATTGACACATCACAAGGCAGATTCTCAGAAAGCTTATTTTTAGTTTTTGTCTGAGGATATTTCCTTTTTTACAATAAGCTTCAATGCACTCCCAAATATGCCATTGCAGATTCCAAGAAAACAGTGTTAGCAACTGCTCAATGAAAACAACAATGTAACTCTGTGACTTGATTTCACACATCACAAAGCAGTTTCTCAGAAATCTTCTTTCAATTTTTTCTATGAGGATATTTCCTTTATCCACATAGGCCTCAATGCATGCCCAAATATCCCTTTGCAGATTCCATGAAAACAGTGTTAGCAAACTGTTCCATGAAAAGAAAGTTGTAACTCTGGGAGATGAATCCACACATTTCAAAGAAGTTTCTCTGAATGCTTCTTTCTAGTTTTTATGTGAGAATATTTCCTTTTTAACACTAGGTCTCAATGAGCTTCCAAATATCCCTTTGCATATTCCATAAAACAGTGATACAAAACTGCTCCATGAAAAGAACGGTGTAAGTCTGTTAGGTGAATTCACACATCATGAAGAACTTTCTCAGAAAGCTTTTTTCCAGTTTTTATCTGAGGATAATTGCTTTGTCAGCATAGGCTTCAATGCAATGCAAAATATCCCTTCTTAGATTCCCCGAAAACAATGCTACCAAACAGCTACATGAAAAAAATCGCATAACTCTGAGATGAATTCACAAATCACAAAGCAGTTTATCAGAAAGATTCTTTCTTGTTTTTGTCAGAGGATATTTCCTTTGTCACCATAAGTTTCAATGCAATCCGAAATATACCATTGCAGATTCCAAGAAAACAGTGTTTGCAAACTGCTCAATGAAAAGAACCGTGTAACTCTGTGAGATAAATTGACACAACACAAAGCAGTTTCTCAACAGACTTCCTTTTGGTTTTCATCTGATTATATTTCCTTTGTCACCATAGGCTTCAATGCGCTCTGAAATATCCCATTGCATATTCCAAGAAAACAGTGTGAACAAATTGCTCAATGAAAACAACTGTGTAACTCTAAGAGATGAATTCACACATCACAAAGCAGTTTCTCAGAAAGCTTCTTTCAAGTTTTTAATGGAGAATATGCCCTTTTTCAAAATAAGCTTCAATGTGCTCCTAAATATCCCTTTGCAGATTCCATGAAAACAGTGCTAGCCAACTGCTCCATGAAAAGAAAGTTGTAACTCGATGATATGATTTCTCACATCATGAAGAACTTTCTCAGAAAGCTTCTTTCTAGTTTTAATCTGAGGATATTTCCTTGGTCACCATATTTTTCAATGCCATCCAAAATATCCCTTCTCAGTTTACCCAAAAACAGTACTACCAAACTGATCCATGAAAACAGTCGTGTAACTCTGTGAGATGAATTAACCAATCAAAAAATGGTTTCTCAAAAAGTTTCTTTCTAGTTTTTATATGAGGATATTTCCTTTGTCACCATAAAGTTCAATGCACTCCAAAATATCCCATTGCAGATTCCAAGAAAGCAGTGTTAGCAAACTGTTCAATGAAAAGAACAGTGTAACTCTCTGACATGATATTACACATCACAAAGAAGACTCAGAAAGCTTCTTTCTAGGTTTGAATGAGGATATATCCTTTTTTACAATAAGAGTCATTGTTCTCTGACATATGCCAATTCAGAATCCAAGAAAATAGTGTAAGCAAACTGCTCAGTGAAAAGAACAGTGTAACTCTATGACTCAAATTCACACAACACAAAGCCATTTCTCAGAAAACTTCTTTTTGGTTTTTCTATGAGGATATTTCCTTTGTCAGCATAGACTATAATGCGATCCCAAATATCCTGTTGCAGACTCCAATAAAACAGTGTTATCAACCTGCACAATGAAAAGAATGGTACAACTCTGTGAGATGAATTCACACATCACAAAACAATTTCTCAGAAAGCGTCTTTATAGCTTTTATCTGAGGATATTTCCTTTTTCACTATAAGCCTCAAAGCACTCCCAAATATCCCTTTGCAGATTCCATGAAAACTGTTAGCAAACTGCCCCATGAAAACAAAGGTTTAACTCTATGAGATAATTTCACACATCACAAATAACGGTCTCAAAAAGATTCTTTCTAGTTTTTATCTGAGGATATTTCCTTAGTCACCATAGGCTTCAATGCAATCAAAAGTATCCCCTCTCAGATTGCCCAAAAACAGTGCAACCAAGCTGATCCATGAACAGAATCATGTAACTCTGTGAGAATAATTAGCACATCACAAAGCAGTTTCTCAAAAAGCTTCTTTCTAGTTTTTATATGAGGATATTTCCTTTCTCACAATAAGCTTCAATGCACTCTGAAATATGCCATTGTGGATTCCAAGAAAACAGTGCTAGCAAACTGCTCAATGAAAAGGACAGTGTAACTCAGTGAGATGAATTCACACATCTCAAAGCAGTTTCTCATAAAGCTTCTTTTTGGTTTTTATCTGAGGATAATTCCTTTGTCACCATAGGCTTCAAGGTGCTCCCAAATATCATTTTGCTTATTCTATGATAACAGTGTTATCAAACTGCTCAATGAAAAGAACGGTGTAACTGTGTGGGATGAATTCACAAATCACAAAGCAGGTTCTCAGAAAGCTTTTTCCTTGTTTTTATCTGAGGATATTTATTTTTTCACTGTAGGCCTCAATGTGCTCCCAAATATCCCTTTGCAGATTCCATGAAAACTCTGTTAGCAAACTGCCCCATGAAAAGAAAGGTGTAACTCTGTGAGATGAATTCACACAGCACACAAAACTTTCTCAGAAGCAATCTTTCTAGTTTTTATCTGAGGAAATTTTCCTTTTCACCATGGAGTTCTATGCAATCCAAAATATCCTTTCTCAAATTCCACGAAAACAGCGCTAACACACTTATCCATGAAAACTCTCATGTAACGCTGTGAGATGTTAACACATCTCAAAGCAGTTTCTCAGAAAGCTTCTTTCTCATTTTTATATGAGGATATTCCATTTGTCATCATAGGCCTCAATGCGATCCAAAATATCCCTTCTCAGATTCCCCAAAAACAGTGCTATCAACTGATACATGAAAAGAATTGTGTACCTCTGTAAGATGAATTCACACATCACAAAACAGTTTCTCAGAAAGCTTCTTTCTAGTTTTTGTCTGAGGATATTTCCTTTGTCACCATAAGCTTCAATGTGCTCCAAAATATCCCATTGCAGATTCCAAGAAAACAGTGTTAGCAATCTTCTCAGTGAAAAGAACAGTGTAACTCTGCGAGATGAATTGACACAACACAAAGCAGTTTCTCAGAAACTTTCTTTTTGGTTTTCATATGAGGATGTTTCCTTTGTCACTATAGGCTCCAGTGCACTCCGAAATATCCTACTGCAGATTCCATGAAAAAAGTGTTATCAAACAGCTAAATGAAAATAACAACATAGCTCTGTGAGATGAATTCACACATCACAAAGCAGTTTCTCAGAAAGCTTCTTTCCCATTTTTATGTGAGGATATTGCCTTTTCCACTATAGTCCACAATGCGCTCCCAAATATCCCTTTGCAGATTCCACGAAAACAGTGTTAGCAAACAGATCCCTGAAAAGAAAAGTGGAATACTGTGAGATGAATTCCCACATCACAAGGAAGTCTCTCAGAAAGCTTCTTTATAGTTATTACTTCAGGATATGTCGTTTTTCACCCAAAGCTTCAATGCAAATAAAAATATCCCTTCGCAGATTCCCCAAAACAGTGCTGCCAAACTGATCCATGAAAATAATCATGTAACCCTGTAGCTTCTTTCTAGTTTTTATCTGAGAATATTTCCTTCTTCACTATAGGACTGAATGGGCTCCCAAATATCCCTTTGCAGATTCCACAAAAACATTGTTAGCAAACTACTCCATGAAAAGAAAGGTGCAACTCTGTGAAATGAATTCACACATCTCAAAGAATTTTCTCAGAAATTTTCTTTCTAGTTTTTATCTGAGGATATTTCCTTGGTCACTTAGGCCTCAATGATATCCAAAGTATACCTTCTCGGATTCCATTAAAACAGTGTTAGCAAACTGCTTCATGAAAAGAAATGTGTAACTCTGTGAGAGGAATTTGCACACCACAAGGAACTTTCTCAGAACACTTCTTTCTACTTTTTATCTGAGGATATTTCCTTTGTCACCATAGGCTTCAATGTGATCCAAAATATCCCTTCTCAGATTACCCAAAAACAGAACTATCAAAATATTCCATGAAAAGAATTGTGTAACTCTGTGTGATGAATTCACAAGTCAAAAAGTAGTTTCTCAGAATGTTTCTTTCCAGTTTTTGTCTGAGGATATTTACTTTTTCACAATAAGTTTCAATGCGTTCCAAAGCATCCCATCATAGATTCCAAGAAAACTGCATTAGCACACTGCTCAATGAAAACAACAGGGTAACTCTGAGTTGAATTCACATATCACAAAGCAGTTTCTGAGAAAGCTTCTTTTTGTTTTTTCTATGGAGATATTTCCTTTATCACCATGGACTTCAATGCTCTCCAAAATATTCTATTGCAGACTCCACGAAAACAGTGTTCTCAAGTAGCTCAAAGAAAAGAATGGTTTAGCACTGAGTAATGAATTCACCCATCACAAAGCAGTTTCTCAGAAAGCTTCCTTCTAGTAGTTATCAGAAGATATTTCCTTTTTCACTGCAGGCCTCAATATAATCTGCGAGAACCCAAATAACCCTTTGCAGATTCCAGGAAACCAGTGTTAGCAAACTGCTAAATGAAAAGAAAGGTGTAACTCTGTGACATGAATTCACATATAACAAAGAAATATCTCAGATAATTCTTTCTCGTTTTTATCTGAGGATATTTCCTTTGTCAACATAGGCTTCAATGTGTTCCACAATATCCCTTTCAGATTCGCCAAAAACAGTGCTATCAAACTGATCCATTGAAAGCATCACGTAACTCTGTGACATGAATTCACAAACCACAAAAGAGTTTCTCAGAAAGTTTCAAGTTTTTGTCTGGGGATATTTAATTTTTAAGAGTAGGCTTCAATGTGCTTCAAAATATGCCATTGCAGATTCTAGAACAGTGTTATCAAACTGCTCAATGAAAACTACAGTGTAACTCTATGAGATGAATTCACACATCACTAAGTAGTTTCTCAGAAAGCTTCTTTCTTGTTTTTCTATGAGGATATTTCCTTTTTCACTATAGGCCTCAATGTGGTTGCAAATATCCCTTTGCAGATTCCACAAAAACTGTGTTAGCAAACTGCTCCATGAAAAGAAAGGTGTTTCTCCATGAGATGAATTCACACATCACAAAGAACTTTCTCAGAAAGCTTCTTTCTAGTTTTTATCTGAGGATATGTCCTTAGTCACCACAGGCTTCAGTGCAATCCAAAATATCCCTTCCCTGATTCCCCAAAAAGAGTGCTACCATACTACTCCATGGAAGGAATTGTGTAACTCTGTGAGATGAATTCACAAATCACAAAGCAGTTTCTCAGAATGCTTCTTTCTAATTTTTGTCTGAGGATATTTCCTTTATCACCGAAAGCTTCACTGCACTCCAAAATATCCCACTGATGATTAAAAGAAAACAGTATTAGCAAACTGCTCACAGAAAAGAACATTGTAACTCTGTGCGATGAATTGACCCAACACACAGCAGTTTCACTGAACCTTATTTTGGGTTATTATCTGAGGATATTTCCTTTGTCACCATAGGCTTCAATGTGCCCCCAAATGTCCTATTGCAGATTCCACGAAAATGTGTTATCAAACTGTTCAATAAAAAGAACGGTGTAGCTCTGTGAGATGAATTAACACATCACAAAGAACACTCCCAGAAACCGTCTTTTTTGTTTTTGTCTGAGGATATTTCCTTTGTCACCATAGGCTTCAATGTGATCCAAAATATCCTTTCTCAGATTCCACAAAAACAGTGCTAAAAGACTGATCCATGAAAAGAATCGTGTAATGCTGTGAGATAAATTAACACATCTCAGTGTTTTGTCGGAAAGCTTCTTTCTAGTTTTTATATGAGGATATTTCCTTTGTCGCCCTAGGCTTCATTGTGATTCAAAATATCCCTCCTCAGATTCCCCAAAAACAGTGTTAACAAAGTATTCCATGAAAAGTATCGTGTAACTCTGATATGAATTCACATATCACAAAGCAGTTTTTCAGAAAACTTCTTTCTAGTTTTTGTCAGAGATTATTTCCTTTTTCATCATAAGCTTCAATGCCTTCTGAAATGTCCCATTGCAGATTACAAGAAGGCAGTGTTAGCAAACTGCTCAATGAAAGGAACAGTGTAACTCTGTGAGTTAAATTCACAGATCACAAAGCAGTTTCTCCGAAAGCTTCTTTTTCGTTTTTCTCTAACAATATTTTCTTTGTCATCCTAGGCTTCAAGGAGCTCCCAAATATCCTATTGCAGATTCTGTGAAAACAGTGTTATCGAATGGCAAAATAATAAGAATGGTGTAACTCTGTAAGATGAATTCACACATCACAAAGCAGTTCTGCAGAAAGCTTCTTTCTATTTTTTGCCTGAGGATATTTTCTTTTTCACTATAGGCCTCAATGGACTCCCAAATATCCCTTTCCAGATGAAACGAAAACTGTGTTACCAATCTGCTCCATTAAAAGAAAGGTGTAGCTCTGTGAGATGAATTCACACATCACAAAGAACTGTCTCAGATAGCTTCTTTCTAATTTTTATCTGAGGATATTTCCTTAGTCACCATAGGCTTCAATGGGATCCAAAATATCCCTTCATGATTCAAAAAAAGAGTGATACCAAACTGCTCGATGAAAAGAATCGTGAACTCTGTGAGATGAATTAACACACCACAATACAGTTCCTCAGAATGCTTCCCTGTAGTTTTTATATGAGGATATTTCCTTCATCACCATGAACTTCAATGTGCCCCAAAATATCCCATTGCAGATTTCAAGAAAACGGTGTTAGCAAACTGCTCAATGAAAATAACAGTGTTACTCTGTGAGATGAATTCTCACAACACAAAACAGTTGCTCAGAAACTTTCTTTCTAGATTTTATCTGAGGATATTTCCCTTTTCATTCTATGCCTCAGTACACTCCCAAATATCCCTTTGCAGATTCCATGAAAACAGTGTTAGCAATCTGCTCCATGAAAAGAAAGGGGTAACTCTGTGAGATGAATTCACACATCACAAAGAACTTTATCAGAAACCGTCTTTCTAGTTTTTATCTGAGGATATTTCCTTCATTACCATATTTGTCAATGTGATCCAAAGTATCCCTTCTCAGATTACCCAAAAACAGTGAGACCAAACTGATTCATGAAAAGAACCATGTAACTCCATGAGATGAATTAACACACCACATAGCAGTTTCTCAGAAAATTTCTTTCTCATTTTTACCTGAGGATATTTCATTTTTCACCATAGAACTCAATGCACTCCCAAATATCCCTTTGCAGATTACGTGAAAAGACTGACAACAAACTGTTCCGTGAATAGAAAGGCGTAACCTTTTGAGTTGAATTCACACATTACAAGAAAGTTTCTCAGAAAGCTTCTTTCAAATTTTTATCTGAGGATAATTCCTTTTTCATGATAGACTTCAATACAATCCAAAGTATCCCTTCTCAGCTCCCCAAAAGCAGTGCTACCAAACTGCTCCATGAAAAGAATGGTGTAATTCTGTTGGATGAATTCAAACATCACAAAGCAGTTTCTCAGAAAGCTTCTTTCTAGTTTTTATCTGAAGATATTTTCTTCTTCACCATAGAGCTCAATGTATCCCACATATCCCTCAGCAGATTCCACGAAAACAGTGATAGCAAAGTGCTCCAAGAAAAGAAAGGTGTAACTCTGTGACATGAATTAACACATCACAAAGCAGTTTCTCAGAAAGCTTCTTTCCAGTTTTTGTATGAGGATATTCCCTTTGTCTCCATAGGCTTCAATGAGATCCAAATTTTCCCTTCTCAGACTCCCCAAAAACTCTGCTAGTAAACTGATCCATGAAAAGAATCGTGTAACACTGTGGGATGAATTAACACATCAAAATACAGATTCTCAGAAAGCTTTCTAGTTTTTATATAATATTATTTAATTTGTCACCATAAGCATGAATGCACTCCGAAATATCCCATTGCAGACTCCAAGAAAACAGTGTTGGCAATCTGTTCAATGAAAAGAACAGTGTAACTCTGTGAGATGAATTCACACCTCACAAAGAAGTCTCTCAGAAAGCTTCTTTCTAGTTTTTATGTAAGGATGTTTCCTTTTTTACTATGGGTCTCAATGCACTCCCAAATATCCCTTTGCAGATTCCACGAAAATGGTGTTAGCAAATTGCTCCATGAAAAGAAAGGTGTAAATCTGTGAGATTAATTCAAACTTCTCAAAGAACTTTCTCAGAAAGCTTCTTTATAGTTTTTAACTGAGGTAATTAACTTTGACAACACAGACTTCAATGTGATCCAAAATATCCCTTCTCAGATTCCCCAAAAACAGTACTACCAAACTGAACCATAAAAAGTATCATGTAACTCTGAGATGAATTAACACATCACAACGTGGTTTTGCAGAAACACATCACATCGTGGTTTTGCAGAAACATCCTAGTTTTTATCTGAGGATAATTCCTTTGCCACCATAAGTTTCAATGTGCTTCAAAATATCCAACTGCAGATTCCAAGAAAACAGTTAGCAAAATGCTCAATGAAAAGAACAGTGTAACTCTGTAAGATGAATTCACACATCACAAAGCAGTTTCTCAGAAAACTTCTTTCTAGTTTTTACCTGAGGCTATTTCCATTTTCACCATACTCTTTGATGCAATCTGAAATATCCCTTTGCAGATCCTCCAAAAACAATGCTACCAAACTGATCCATGAAAAGAATCATGTAACTGTGTGAGATGAATTCACATATCACAAAGCAATTTCTCAGAAAGCTTCTTTTTGCTTTTTCTCTGAGGATATTTCGTTTGTCACCATATGTTTCAAATCACTGCCAAATATTCTAATGCAGATTCCGTGAAAACAGTGTTAGCAAACTGCTCCAAGAAATGAATCTTGTAACTCTGTGAGATGAATTCACACATCACAAAGCAGTTTCTCAGAAAGCTTCTTTCCTGTTTTAATCTGAGGATATTTAATTTTACACTGTAGGCCTCAATGGGCTCCCAAATATCCCTTACAGATTCCATGAAAAGAGTGCTAGCAAACAGCTCCATGAAAAGGAAGGTGTAACTCTATGAGATTAATTCACACGTCACAAAGAAATTTCTGAGAATGATTCTTTCTAGTTTTTATCTGAGGGTATTTCCTTTGCCAATATATGCTTCAATGCGATCTCAAATAACCCTTCTCAGATTCCCAAAAAACAGTTTTACCAAACTTCTCTATGAAAAGAATCATGCAACTCTGTGAGATGAATTCACACATCACAAAGCTGTTTCTCAGGAAGCTTCTTTCTAGTTTTTATCTGAGGATATTTCCTATTTCACCAAAGGGCTCAATGTGCTCCCAAATATCCCTTTGCAGGTCCCATGAAAATAGTGTTATCAAACTGCTCAGTGAAAACAGGAGTGTTACATTGTGGAATGAATTCACACATCACAAAGCAGTTTCTCAGAAAACTTATGAGGATATTTAGTTTTTCACCATAGGCCTCAATGCGTTCCCAAATATCCCTTTGCAGATTCCACACAAGCAGTGTTAGCAAACGGCTCCATGAAAAGGAGGTGTAACTCTGTGAGATGAATTCACTCATCACGAAGAGCTTTCTCAGAATGCTTCTTGCTAGTTTTTATCTGAGGGTATTTCCTGTGTCACCATAGACTTCACTGTGATCCGAAATATCCCTTCTCAGATTATAGAAAATCAGTTTTACCAAACTGCTCCATGAAAAGAATCGTGAAACTCTGTGAGATGAATTAACACATCATAAAGCAGTTTCTCAGAAAGATTCTTTCTGGTTTTTATCTGAGGATATTTCCTTTGTCACCGTAGGCTTCAAAGCGATCCAAAATATCCCTGCTCAGATTGACAAAAACAGTGTTACCAAACTGCTCCATGAAAAGAATCTTGTAACTCTGTGACAAGAATTTGCATATCAGAAAGCATTTCATCTGAAAGCATCTTTCTAGTGTTTATATGAGGGTATTTCCTTTGTCACTTTAAGCTTCAATGCATGCTGAAATATAACATTGCAGATTCCACGAAAACTCTGTTAAGAAACTGCTCAAAGAAAATAACTGTGTAACGCTGTGAGTTGAATTCACACATCACAAAGCAGTTTCTCAGAAAGCTTCTTTCTAGTTTTTATGTGAGGATATAAAAACTAGATGTGAGGATATAAAAACTAGATGTGATGATATTCCCTTTTTCACCAATGTGCTCCCAGATATCCCTTTACAGATTCCATGAAAACAGTGTTAGCAAACTCTCAGTGAAAAGAACAGTGTAACATGGTGAGATGAATTAACACACCACAAAGCAGTTTCTCAGAAATTTTCTTTCTAGTTTTTATCTGAGGATATTTAGTTTTTCAAAATAGGCCTCAATGGGCTCCCCAATATCCCTTTGCAGTTTCCACGAAAACAGTTTAGCAAATGTTTCCATGAAAAGAAAGATTTAACTCTTTGAGAGGAATTGCACCATCACAAAGAACTTTCTCAGAACGCTTCTTTCTAGTTTTTATCTGATTTTATTTCCTTTGTTAAGATAGGTTTCAATGCGATCCGAAATATCCCTTCTCAGATTTCCCAAAAACAGTGTTACCAAACTGCTAAATGAAAAGAATTGTGTAACTCTGTGAGATGAATTAACACATCACAAGTGGTGTCTCAGAAACAGTCTTTCTAGTTCTTATATGAGGGTATTTCCTTTGTCACCTAAATTTTGAATACATTCCAAAATGTCCCCTTGCAGATTCCACGAAGACAGTGTTAGCAAACTGTTCAATGAAAAGAACAGTGTAACTCTGTGAGATGAATTCACACATCACAAAGGAGTTTCTCAGGAAGCTTTTTTCTACTTATTATTTGAGGATATTTCCTTTTTCACCATAGGCGTCAATGCACTCCCATATATCCCTTTCCAGATTCCACGAAAACAATGTTAGCACTGCTAAATGAAAAGAATGGTGCAACTGTGTTTGATGAATTCACACATCATAAAGCAGTTTCTCAGAAAGTTTCTAGTTTTTGACTGAGGACATTTCCTTTTTAACTATAGGCCTCAATGTGCTCCCAAATATCCCTTTGCAGATTCAATGAAAGCAGTGTTAGCAAACTGCTCAATGAAAAGAACAGTGTAACACTGTGAGATGAATTCACACATCACAAAGCAGTTTCTAAAAAAAACTTCTCTTTAGTTTTTACCTGAGGATATTTCCTTTTTCACTATAGGCCTCAATGTGCTCCCATATATCCCTTTGCAGATTACATGAAAACAGTGTTAGAAAACCACTCCATGGAAAGAAAGGTATAACTCTATGTGATGAATTCACACATCACAAAGAACTTTCTCAGCAAGCTATCACAAGAATAGAAAACCAAACACCACATGTTCTAACTCATAGGTGGGAATTGAATAATGAGATCACTTGGACTCTGGAAGGGGAACATCACACTCCAGGGCCTATTATGGGGAGGGTGGAGAGGGGAGGGATGTCATTGATAGTTAAACCTGATGTAAATGACGAGTTGAGTGTGCTGACGAGTTGATGGGTGCAGCACACCAACATGGCACAAGTATACATATGTAACAAACCTGCACGTTGTGCACATGTACCCTAGAACTTAAAGTATAATAAACAATAAAAATAAAAAAGATAATAGTCCTCAAAAAAAAAAAAAAAAAAAGAAAACAGTTCCATGAATGACTAAAATACTACACTTCAGGTGCACAGCTTTCTAATGGTTTCATTGAGTTAGAAAAGTTGAATCTAACTATATAAAAAAGAAAATTAGATCTCATCTTTATTCTGGAAAGGGGTCAGCACATATTACATGTCAATACTCAACTATTAATTTTCAAGATGAATGGAAGGAAAAAGAATGAATGAATCAAAGCAAGAGGGTAGTTTTTAAAAATCATGCTTGATTCTGGAATTCAGTCAGAGGCAGATGAACCATAGATGTTCATCACTCATCCCAGGACCAAGCTCCATTTCAGCAGCCCAAGTGGGACCATAAATGAAATGGGTAAAACAAGGCTACCCTGGTGTTGCCCTATTAACTTTCCATAGTTAACTTTATACATTCTGCTCGATATTTTAAAATCAAAAGAGCTTCTGGTAGAAGTCAGTTTATAGACAGAAACTTTTAAAATGGATGTCTCATTCAGTCTTTAACCATAGCTGTGTTCCCATAGTTTTGCCTTCCTGTTTCCCATCCTCTAACCCTAAAGATTTCTTATTCATTTCCTGGACTCTCATGTTCCACCCTCTGTGAAGATCTGCTCCACAGTTTTAGACAAAGTGAATTCCTCTTAATGAAAATTCTTTGACACTCAAAGTCAAAGTTTATAGCTTAGTAATTATTCTATGAACACCTCTTACCTCCTTAATTGGTCTGGAAGCTCCCTGAGTATGGGTAGTCTATATTCATGTTACTTATTTTGTAGAGGCCGAAACATTCCCAGCCGAGTTCTGGGCTAATGGTAGGTATTAAAGGTGGATGGTACTGGTTATTTGAGTCCAATTCATATACCTTTATTCAAAATGGACAACCTACCTGAACCCTTTAGGATGAATCTTTCTCCATATAAACCATTAATGACATTTTATTTTGTATTTCTCCAGATTAATTAAAAGAGCACTGGGAAAATCATTTTTTATTTGCACATGAAATAAAGTACTGCTTTTCAGAATGAAAAATAAAATAAAAAAAAAATCCACATCACAAATCAGTTTCTCAGAAAGCCTTTTTCTGGATTCTATCTGATGATATTTCCTTTTTAACCATAGGCCTCAATGCGCTCTGAAGTATCCCTTTGCAGATTCCATGAAAACAGTGATAGGAAACTGCTCCATGAACACAAAGTTGATCCTCTGTGAGTTGAATTCACAGATCACAAAGAACTTCCTCAGAAGGCTTCTTTCTAGTTTTTGTCTGAGGATATTTTCTTTGTCACCAAAGGCTTCAAAGCAATCCAAAATATCCCTTCTCAGATTCCCCAAAAACAGTACTACCAAATTCCTCCATGAAAAGTATCATGTGACTCTGTGAGATGAAATCACAAAACACGAAGAAGTTTCTCGGTAAGCTTCTTTCTAGTTTTTGTCTGAGGATATTTCCTTTGTCACCATATCTTCAATGTTCTCTGAAACATCCCATTGCAGACCCCAAGAAAACCATGTTAGCAAACTGCCCCATGAAAAGAAACATGTAACTCTGTGAGATGAATTCACACGTCACAAAGCAGTTTCTCAGAAAGCTTCTTTTTGGTTTTTATCTGAGTATATTTCCTTTGTCAACATTGGCTTCAATGCACTCCCAAATATCCTATTGCAGATTTCAAAGGAACAGTGTGATCAAACTGATCTATGAAAAGAATTCTGTAACTCTGTGAGATGAATTCACATATCACAAAGCAGTTTCTCAGAAAGCTTCTTTCTAGTTTTTATCTGAGGTTATTTCCTTTGTCACCATAGGCTTCAATGCAATTCAAAATATCCCTTATCAAATTACCCCAAAACAGTGCTAATAAACATCTTCATGAAAAGTGTGGTGTAAATCTGTGAGATGAATTCTCACATCATAAAACTGTTTCTCAGAAAGCTTCTTTCTAGTTTTTATCTGAGAATATTTTCTTTTTCACTGTATTCCTCAATGCGCTCCCAAATATCCCTTTGCAGATTCCACAAAAACAGTTTTAGCAACCTGCTCTAAGAAAAGAATCATGTTACTCTGGGAGATGAATACACACATCACAAAACAGTTTCTCAGAAAGCTTCTATCTAGTTTTTATCTGACAATATTCCATTTCTCACCATATGCTTCATTCCAATACAAAATAGCCCTTCTCAGACTCTCCAAAAACAGTGCTACCAAAATACTCCATGAAAAGAATCGTTTAAATCTGTGAGATGAATTCATAAATCAGAAAGCTTTTTCATAGAAAGCTTCTTTCTAATTTTGGTCTGAAGATATTTCCTTTTTCACCATAGGCCTCATTGCACTGGTGAATATCCCTTTGCAGATTCCACAAAAACAGTCTTAGGAAACTGCTCCATGAAAAGAAAGGTGTATATCTGTGAGATGAATTCACATATCACAAAGCAGTTTCTCGGAAAGGTTCTTTTTGTTTGTTTGTCTGAGGATATTTCCTTGGTCACCGTAGTCTTCAATGCACTCCCAAATATCCTATTGCAGATTCCACAAAAACAGTTTTATCAAACTACTCCAAAGAAAAGAATCATGCTACTCAGTGAGATGAATTCACACATCACAAAGAAGTTTCTCAGAAAGCTTCTTTCTAGTTTTTATCTGAGGATGTTTCCTTTTTCACCATAGGCTTTCATACAGTCTAAAGAATCCCTTCTCAATTCCCCCAAAACAGAGCTACTAGACTGATCCATGAAAAGAATGGTGTAACTCTGTGAGATGAGTTCACAAATTAGAAAGCAGTTTGCCAGAAATTTTCTTTCTAGTTTTTGTCGAGGATATTTCCTTTGTCACCAAAAGCTTCAATGTGCTCCAAAATAGTCCATTGCAGATTCCAGGAAAATAGTGTTAGCAAACTGCTCAATGAAAAGAACAGTGTAACTCTGTGAGACAAATTGACACATCACAAAGCAGATTCTCAGAAAGCTTTTCCGTTTTTATCTGAGGATATTACCTTTGTCACCATAGGCTTCATTGTGCTCTCAAATATCCTATTGCAGATTCCATGAAAACAGTGTTAGCAAACTGCTCAAAGAACAGAACAGTGTAACTCTGTAAGATGAATTCACACATCCCAAAGAAATTTTTCAGAATGTGTCTTTCTAGATTTTGTCTGAGGATATTTCATTTGTCACCATGGGTTTCAATGTGACCCAAAATATCCCTTCTCATATTTCCCAAAAACAGTACTAACAAACTGCTCCATGGAAAAAAATGAGTAATTCTGTGAAATGAATTAACATATCACAAAGGACTTTCTCAGAAAGCTTCTTTCTAGTTTTTATGTTAGGATAGTTCCTTTTTCATCATAAGTGTCAATGCACTCCAAAACATCCCATTGCGGATTCCAAGAAAACAGTGCTAGCAAACTGCTCTCTGAAAAGAATCGAGTAACACTGTGAGATGAATTCACAAATCACAAAGGCATTTCTCAGAAAGCTTCTTTCTAGTTTTTGTCTGAGGATATTTTCTTTTTCAAAAAAGGCCTCAATGTGCTTGTGAATATCCCTTTGCAGATTCCACAAAAATAGTGTTAACGAACTGCTCCATGAAAAGAAAGGTGTAAATCTCTGAGATGAATTCACACATCACAAAGCAGTTTCTCAGAAAGCTTCTTTTTGGTTTTTGTCTGAGGATATTTCCTTTGTCACCATGGGCTCCAATGTGCTCCATAATACCCTATTGCAGATTCCCCAAAAACAGTGCTAGCAAACTGATCCATGAAAAGAATCGTGTAACTCTATGAGATGAATTAACACATCACAAAGCGATTTCTCAGAAAGGTACTTTCTAGTTTTTATCTGAGGATATTTCCTTTGTCACCATTGGCTTCAATACAATTCAAAATATCCCTTCTCGAATTCCCCCAAAACAGTGCTACCAAACTGCTTCATGAAAAGTGTGGTGTAACTCTGTGAGATGAATTCTCACATCACAACTGTTTCTCAGAAAGCTTCTTTCTAGTATTTATCTGAGCATATATCCTTTTTCACATATTCCTCAATGCACTCCCAAGTATTCCTTTGCAGATTTCCTGGAAAAAGTTTCAGCAACCTACTCCAAGAAAAGAATTGTGCTACTCTGTGCGATGAATACCCACACCACAAAGCAGTTTCTCAGAAAGCTTCCATCTAGTTTATATCTGAGAATATTCCCTTTGTCAACATAGGCTTCAGGCCATCCAAAATATCCCTTCTCAGTTTCTCCAAAAACAGTGCTACCAAAACGCTCCATGAAAAGAATCCTGTAAATCAGTGAGATGTATTCACAAATCAGAAAGCATTTTCATAGAAACTTTCTTTCTAGTTTTTGCCTGAGGATATTTCATTTTTCACCACAGGCCTCATTGCGCTCGTGAATATCCCTTTGCAGATTTCAAGAAAATACTGTTAGGAAACTGTTCCACAAAAAGAAAGGTGTAAACCTGTGAGATGAATTCACACATCACATAGAAGTTTCTCAGAAAGCTGCTTTTCGTTTTTTTGTCTGAGGATATTTCCTTGGTCACCATATCCTTCAATGTGCTTCCAAATATCCTATTGCATTTTCCACAAAAACAGTTTTACCAAACTGCTCCAAGAAAAGAATCATGCTACTCTGTGAGATGAATACACACATCACAAAGCAGTTTCTCAGAAAGCTTATTTCTATTTTTTATCTGAGGATTTTCCTTTAACACTACAGTCTTCAATGTGATTCAAAATATCCCTTCTCAGGTTCCCCAAAATCAGTGCTAGCAAACTGCTCCATGAAAGGAAATTGTAAGCCTCTGAGAGGAATTCACAAATTGGAAAGTAGTTTGTCAGAAACTTCTTTCTGGTTTTTGTCTGAGGATATTTCCTTTGTCAACATAAGCTTCAATGTGCTCCAGAATATCCCATTGCAGATGCCAGGAAAACAGTGTCATCAAGCTACTCGATGAAAAGAACAGTGTAACTCTGTGGGGCAAATTGACACATCACAAAGCAGTTTCTCAGAAAGCTTCTATTCCATTTTTATTTGAGGATATTTCCTTTGTCGCCATAGGCTTCAATGCACTCCCAAATACTCTATTGCAGATTCCACGAACACAGTTTAAGCAGACTTCTCACTGAAAAGAACAGTGTAACTCTGTGAGATGAATTCACACATCACATAGAAGTTTCTCAGAATGCTTCTTTCTGGTTTTTATCTGAGTATATTTCCTTTGTCACACTGGGCTTCAATGTGATTCAAAGTATCCCTGCTAATATTACACAAAAAGAGTACTAACAATCTGCTCCTTTCTAGTTTGCTTCTTTCTAGTTTTTATCTGAGGATATTTCCTTTGTCACCATGGGCTTCAATGTGATTCAAAGTATCCCTGCTAATATTACACAAAAAGAGTACTAAAAATCTGTTCTATGGAAAAAAATGGGTAACTGTGTGAGATGAATTAACACATCACAAAGAAATTTCTCACAAAGCTTCTTTCTAGTTTTAATATTAGGATATTTCCTTCTTTTATTTATTTATTTATTTTTGCTTTGTTCAGTACTATATACCCTTCACCTAGTCCAGTGCTACAGTAGTATTTTATTTATTATTATTTTTTATTTTTTATTATACTTTAAGTTCTAGGATACATGTGCACAAGGTGGAGGTATATTACGTATGTATACATGTGCCACGTTGGTGTGCTGCACCCATCAACTCATCAGCACCCTTCAACTAGTCATTTACATCAGGTTTAACTCCAAATGTCCTCCATCCCCATCCACCCTCCCCACAATAGGCCCCAGTGGTTGATGTTCACCTTCCCATGTCTAAGTGATCTCAATGTTCAATTCCCACCTATGAGTGAGAATATGCGGTGTTTGGTTTTCTGTTCTTGTGATAGTTTGCTGACAATGATGGTTTCCAGCTGCATCCATGTCCCAACAAATGACATGAACTCATCCTTTTTTTATGGCTGTGTAGTATTCCATGGTGTATATGTGCCACATTTTCTTAATCCAGTCTGTCACTGATGGACATTTGGGTTGATGCCAAGTCTTTGCTATTGTGAATTGTGCCACAATAAACAGACTTGTGCATGTGTCTTTATAGCAGCATGATTTATAATCTTTGGGTATATTCCCAGTAATGGGATGGCTGGGTCACATGATATTTCTAGTTCTAGATCCCTGAGCAATCGCCATACTGTTTTCCATAATGGTTGAACTAGTTTACAATCCCACCAACAGTGTAAAACTGTTCCTATTTTTCTACATCTTCTCCAGCACCTGTTGTTTCCTGACTTTTTAATGATTGGCATTCTAACTGGTGTGAGATGGTATCTCATTGTGGTTTTGATTTGCATTTCTCTTATGGCCAGTGATGATGAGCATTTTTTCATGTGTCTGTTGACTGTATGAATGTCTTCTTTTGAGAAATGTCAGTTCATATCCTTTGCCCACATTTTGATGGGGTTATTTGTTTTTTTCTTGTAAATTTGTTTGAGTTCTCTGTAGGTTCTGGATATTAGTCCTTTGTCAGATGAGTAGATTGCAAAAACTTTCTCCCATTCTGTAGGTTGCCTTTTCACTTTGATGGTAGTTTCTTTTGCTGTGCAGAAGCTCTTTAGTTTAATTAGATCCCATTTGTCAATTTTGGCTTTTGTTGCCATTGCTTTTGCTGTTTTAGACATGAAGTCCTTGTCCACGCCGATGTCCTGAATGGTATTCCCTAGGTTTTCTTCTAGGGTTTTTATGGTATTAGGTCTAACATTTAAGTCTCTAATCCATCTTGAATTAATTTTCAGATAAGGAGTAAGGAAATGATCCAGTTTCAGCTTTCTGCTTATGGCTAGCCAATTTTCCCAGCACCATTTATTAAATAGGGAATCCTTTCCCCATTTCTTGTTTTTGGCAGGTTTGTCAAAGATCAGATGACTGTAAGTATGTGGTATTATTTCTGAGGGCTCTATTCTGTTCCATTGGTCTATATCTCTGTTTTGGTACCAGTACCATGCTGTTTTGGTTACTGTAGCCTTGTAGTATAGTTTGAAGTCAGGTAGCGTGATGCCTCCAGCTTTGCTCTTTTGACTTAGGATTATCTTGGCAATGTGGGCTCTTTTTAGGTTCCATATGAACTTTAAAGCAGTTTTTTCCAATTCTGTGAAGAAAGTCATTGATAGCTTGGTGGGGTTTGCATTGAATCTATAAATGACCTTGGGCAGTATGGCCATTTTCACAATATTGATTCTTCCTATCCATGAGCATGGTATGTTCTTCCATTTGTATGTGTCCTATTTTATTTCACTGAGCTGTCAACGTAAGCTTCAATGCGCTCCAAAATATCTCATTGTGGATTCCAAGAAAACAGTGCTACCAAACTGCTCCATGAAAAGAATCATGTAACACTGTGAGATGAATTCATAAATCACAAAGCAGTTTCTCAGAAAGCTTCTTTCCAGTTTTGGTCTGAGGATATTTCCTTTTTCATAATAGGCCTCAATGCGCTCGCAAATATCCCTTTGCAGCTTCCACAAAAATAGTGTTAGCAAACTGCTCCATGAAAAGAAAGGTGTAAATCTCTGAGATGAATTCACACATCAGTCAGCAGTTACTCAGAAAGTTCCTTTTTGGTTTTTGTCTGAAGATATTTCCTTGGTCATCATAGACTTCAATGTGCTCCCAAATATCCTATTGCAAATTCCCCAAAAACAGTGATACCAAAATGATACATGATAAGAACTCTGTGAGATGAATTAAGACATCACAAAGTGGTTTCTCAGAAAACTTATTTCTTGTTTTTACATGAGGATATTTCCTTTGTCACCATAAGCTTTAATGTGCTCCGAAATATTCGATCCTATTGCAGATTAAAAGAAAACAGTGTTCGCAAACTGCTCAATGAAAACAACATTGTAACTCTCTGGGATGAATTCACACATCACAAAGCAGTTTCTCAGAAAGCTTCTTTCTAGTTTTTATCTGAGGATATTTCCTTTATCACCATAGGCCTTCATGCAATTCCAAATATCCCTTCTCAAATTCCCCAAAAACAGTGCTAATAAACATCTTCACAAAATGTGTGGTGTTACACTATGAGGTGAATTCTCACATCACAAAACCGTTTCTCAGAAAGCTTCTTTCTACTTTTTATCTGAGGATAATTCCTTTTTACCATATTCCTCAATGCGCTCCCAAATATCCCTTTGCAGATCCATGAAAAGTGTTTTAGCAAACTGCTCCAAGAAAAGAATCGTGCTACTCTTTGAGAGGAATACACACATCAAAATTCCGTTTCTCAGAGAGCTTCTATCTAGTTTTTATCTGAAAATATTCTATTTGTCACCATAGGTTTCAATGTGACCCAAAATATCCCTCCTCAGATTCTCCAAAAACAGTGTTACCAAGCTGTTCCATGAAAAGAATCATGTAAATCTGTGAGGTGAATTCCTAAGTCAGAAAGCAATTTCATAGAAAGCTTCTTTCTAGTTTTTGTCTGAGGATATTTGCTATTTCACTACAGACCTCACTGAGCTCGTGAATATCCCTTTTCAGATTCCATGAAAATAGTGTTAGCAAACTATTCTATGAAAAGAATGGTGTAAATCTGTGAGATGAATTCACATATCACAAAGCAGTTTCTAAGAATGTTTCCTCTTGCTTTTTGTCTGAGGATATTTCCTATGCTACCATAGGCTTCAATGAGTTCTCAAATATCCTATTTGAGATTCTGTGAAAACAGTTTTACCAAACTGCTCCAAGAAAAGGATTGTACTACTCTGTGAGATGAATACACACAGCACAAAGAAGTTTCTCAGAAGATTCTTTGCAGTTTTTATCTGAGGATATTTCCTTTGTCACCATAGGCTTCAATGCGCTCCAAAGTATCCCTTCTCAAATTCCTCAAAAGCAGTGCTATTAAACTGCTCTATGAAAAGAGTGTTCCATGAAAAGAAATGTATAACTCTGTGAGATTAATTCACAAATCACAAAGGAGTCTCTCAGAAAACTTCTGTCTAGTTTGATATGAGGTTATTTCCTTTGTCACCATAAGTTTCAATGAGCTCTGAAATATCCAGTTGCAGATTGGAAGAAAAGAGTGTTAGAAAACTGCTCAATGAAAACAGCATTGTAACTCTCTGAGATGAATCACATGTAACAAAGCAGTTTATCAGAAAGCTTCTTTCTATTTATTATCTGAGGATATTTCCTTTTTCACCATATTCCTAACTGCACTCCTGAATATCCCATTACAGGTTCCATAGAAAAAGTTTTAGAAAACTTCTCAATGAAAAGAAAGGTGTAAATATGTGAGATGAATTCATGCATCACCAAGTAGTTTCACAGAAGACTTCTTTTTGTTTTTTATCTGGGGATAATTCCTTTGTCACCATAAGCTTCAAGGCGCTACCAAATATCCTATTGCAGATTCCACAAAAACAGTGTTATCAATCTGCTCAACGCAAACAACAGTGTAACTTTGTGAGATGAACTCAAACATCACAAAGCAGTTTTTCAGAAAGCTACTTTCTTGTTTTTATCTCAGGATATTTCCTTTTTCTCCATAGGCCTCAATGTTCTCCCATATATCCCATTGCAGATTCCGTGAAAACATTGTTAGCAAACTACACAATGAAAAGAACAGTGTCACTGTGTGAGATGAATTCACATCACAAGGCGGCTTCTCAGGGGAGTACTTTCCAGTTTTTAAGTGAGAATATTTTTTTTCACCATAGTACTCAATGTGCTCGCAAATATCCAATTGCAGATTACAAGAAAACAGTGTTAGCAAACTGCTCAATGGAAAGAAAGGTGTAACTCTGTGTGATAAATTCAAACATTACCACGAAGTTTCTCAGAAAGCTTCTTTCTTGTTTTATCTGAGGATATTTCCTTTGTCACCGTAGGATTCAATGTAATCCAAACTATCCTTTCTCTGATTCCATAAAAAGAGTGCTACCAAACCACTGCATGAAAAGAAAGGCGTAACTCTGTGGGGTGAATTAACAAATAACAAAGCAGTTTTGAAGAAACCTTCTTTATAGTTTTTGTCTGAGGAAATTTCCTTTGTCACCATAAACTTCAATGTGCTCCAAAATATCCCATTGAAGATTCCAAGAAAACAGTGTTACCATATTGCTCAATGAAAAGAACAGTGTAACTCTGGAAGATGAATTCACACATCAGAAAGCAGCTTCTCAGAAAGCTTCTTTTTGGTTTTTATCTGAGGATATTTCCTTTGTCAAAGTAGAATTTAAAGCACCCCCAAATATCCTATTGCAGATTACATGAAAATCGTGTTAGCATCTGCTCCATGAAAAAAAAAAAAAAAAAAGTGTAACTCTGTGAGATGAATTCACAGGTCACAAAGAACTTTCTCAGAAAGCTTCTTTCTAGTTTTTATCTGAGGTTATTTCTTTTGTCACCATTGGCTTCAATGCAATCCAAAATATCCCTTCTCAGATTCCCCAGTAACAGTGCTACAGAACTTCTCTATGAAAAGAATCGTGTATTTCGGTGAGATGAATTCACAAATAACAAAGTAGTTTCTTACAAAGCTTTTTTCTAGTTTTTATCTGAGGATATTTCCTTTTTCAACATAGGCCTTTACTCGCTCCCAAATATCCCTTTGTAGATTCCACGAAAAGAGTGTTAGCAAACTACTCCATGAAAAGAAAGGTGTCACTCTGTGAGATGAATACATACCTCACAAAAAAGTTTATCAGAAAGTTTCTTTCTAGTTTTTATCTGAGGATAGTTCCTTTATCACCATAGGCTTAAATACAATCCAAAATATCCCTTCTCAGATTTCCCAAAAACAGTGCTACCAAACTGCACCATGCAAAGCAAGGGGCAACTCTGTGAAATGCATTCACACATCACAAGAAAGTTTCACAGAAAGCTTCTTTTTTGTTTTTGTCTGAAGATATTGCATTTATCACCATATACTTCAATGTGCTCTGAAATATCCCTTCTCAGACTCCCCAAAAATATCTCATTGCAGATTCCAAGAAATCAGTGTTAGCAAACTGCTCAATGAAAAGAAAAGTGTAACTCTGTGAGATGAATTCACACATCACAAAGCAGTTTCTCAGAAAGCTTCTTTCTTGTTTTTATCTGAGGATATTTCCTTTTTCACTATAGGCCTGAATGCACTCCCAAATATCCCTTTGCAGATTCCACGAAAACAGTGTTAGCAAACTGCTCCATGAAAAGAAGGGTGTAACTCTGTTAGGGGAATACACACATTAGAAACTAGTTTCTCAGAAAGCTTCTTTCTAATTTTTATCACAAGATGTTTCCTTTATCTCCATATTCCTCAATGCTCTCTGGAATATCCCATTGCAGATTTACACGAAAAAGTTGTTAGCAAACTTCTCAATAAAAACAATGGTGTAACTCTGTGAGATGAATTCACACATCACAAAGCAGTTTCACAGAAATCTTGTTTCTTGTTTTTTTACAAGGATATTTCCTTTATCACTATATTCCTCATTGCACTCACGAATATCCCTTTGCAGATTTTCTAAGAGCAGTTCTACAAAACTGATTTACAAAAGGAATTGTGTAACTCTGTGAGATGAAGTAACACATTAAAAAGCCATTCCTCAGAAAGTTTCTTTCTAGTTTTTATATGAGGATATTTCCTTTGTAAAAATAAGCTTCAATGCACTCAAAAATATCCCCTTGCAGATTCCAAGGAAAGAGTGTTAGCAAACTGGTCAATGAAAACAACAGTGTAAGTTTATGTGATGAATTCACACATCATAAAGCAGATTCTCAAAAAAGATTCTAGCTACATTTTATATGAGGATATTTCCTTTCCACGACAGGCCTCAGCTTGCTCAAAAATATCCCTTTCTAGATTCCATGAAAACTGTGTTTGCAAACGGTTCCATGAAACAGGTGTTATGCTGTGAGATGAATAGGCACATCACAAAGAAGTATGCCAGAAAGCTTCCTTCTAGTTTTTCTCTGAGGATATTTCCTTTGTCACCATATGCTTCAATGAAATCCAAAATATCCTTTTTCAGATTCCTCAAAATCATTGCTATTAACTGCTCCATGAAAAGAAAGGTGTAACTCATAAAGATGAATTCACACATCACAAAGCAGTTTCACAGAAAGTTTCTTATTGGTTTTATTGGAGGATATTTCCTTTCTCACCGTATGCCTCAAGGCACTCCAAAATATCCCTTTGAAGATTCCCCAAAAACAGTGTTAGCAACTTTTCCATGAAAAGAAAGGTGTAACTTTGTGAGATGAATTCACACGTCACAAAGGAATTTCTCAGAAAGCTTATTTCTACTTTTTATCTGAGGATATTCCCTTTTTCACCATAGTCTTCAATGAGATTCAAAGTATCCCTTCTCAGATTCACCAAAAAACAGTGCTACAAAACTGCTCCATGAAAAGCATGGTGTAACTCAGCGAGATGAATTCCCACATAAAAAAGGAGTTTCTCAGACAGCTTCTTTCAAGTTTTCTTCAAAGGATATTTCCTTCTCCACCATAGGCCTCAAAATGTTACCAAATATCCCTTTGTAGATTCCAAGAAAATAGTGTTAGCAAACTGATTAACGAAAAGAAAGGTGTCATTCTGTGAGATGACTATATACATCTCAAAGCAGTTTCTCAGAAAGCTACTTTCTAGTTTTTGTCAGAGGATATTTCTTTTGTCACCTTAAGCTTCAAAGAGCTCCAAAATATCCCTTTGCAGATTCCAAGAAAATTGTGTTAGAAAACTGCTCAATAAAAACAGCAATGTAACTCTGTTACATGAATTCAAACATCAAAAAGTAGTTTCTCAGAAAGCTTCTTTCTAGTTTTTATCTGAGGATACTTAGTTTTTCACCATAGGCCTCAATGCTCACCAAAATATTCCTTGCAGATTCCATGAAAACAGCTTTATCAAACAGCTCAATGAAAATTACGATGTAACACTGTGAGATGAATTCAAACATCACAAAGTAGTTTCTCAGAAAGCTTCTCTCTAGTTTCTGTCTGAGGATACTTTCTTTTTCACTATAGTCCTCAACGTGGTCCCAAATGTCCCTTTGCAGATTCCACAAAAACAGTGTTAGCAAACTGCTGAAGGAAAAGTACAGTGCAACACTGTGAAATGAATTCACACATCACAAAGCAGTTTCTCAGGAAGCTTCTTTCTAATTTTTATCTGAGGATATTTCGTTTTTCACCATAGACCTCAATGCACTCCCAAATATCCCTTTGCAAATTCCATGAAAGGAGTGTTAGCAAATAGTTCCATGAAAAGAAAGTTGTAACTTTGTGAGATGAATTCACACATCACAAAGTACTTCCTCAGAAAGCTTCTTTCTAGTTTTCATCTGAGGATATTTCCTTTGTCACCGTAGACTTCAATGCGATCCCAAATATACCTTCTCAGATGCCCCAAAAACAGTGCTACCAAACTGCTCCATGAAAAGAATTTTTTAACTGTGTAAGATGAATTCAAAAACCACAAAACAGTTCCTCAGGAAGTATCTTGCTAGTTTTTGTCTGAGGATATTTCATTTGTCATCATAATCTTCAATGCACTACAAAATATCCCACTGCAGATTCCAAGAAAACAGTGTTAGCAAACTGCTCAATGAAAAGAACAGTGAAATTCTGTGAGATGAATTCACACATCAAAAAGCAGTTTCTCAGAAAACTTTTTTCTAGTTTTTATCTGAGGATATTTCTTTTTTCACCATAGGCCTCAGTGTGCTCTCATATATCCCTTTGCAAATTTCACGAAAATAGTATTTTCAAACAGCTCAATGAAGAGAATGGTGTAACACTGTGAGATAAATTCACACATCACAATGCAGTTTCTCATAAAGCTTCTTTCTAGTTTGTATCTGAGGTTATTTACTTTACCACCATAAGTTTCTATGTGCTCCGAAGTATACTATTGCAGATTCCATGAGAACAATGTTAGCAAACTGCTCAATGAAAAGAACAGAGTAGCTCTGTGAGGTGAATTCACAAATCACAAAGCAGTTTCTCAGAAACCTTCTTTCTACTTTTTATGTGAGGATATTCCCTTTGTCACTATATTCCTCAATGCGCTCCCAAATGTTCCTTTGCAGATTTTATGAAAACAATGTTAACACACAGCTCCATGAAAAGGACAGTGTAACTCTGTGAGATGAATTCACACATCAAAAATCAGTTTCTCAGAAAGCTTCTTTCTCATTTTTATCTGAGGAGATTTTCTTTTTCACTACAGGCCTCAATGCACTCCCAAATGTCCCTTTGCAGATTCCACAAAAACAGTGTTTTCAAACAGCTCAATGAAAGAACGGTGTAACTCTGTGAAATAAATTCAAACATTACAAAGCAGTTTGTCACAAAGCTTCTTTTTAGTTTTTATGTGAGGATATTTCCTTTTTCACTTTAGTCCTCAATGTGGCCCCAAATGTCCCTTTGCAGATTCCATGAAAACAGTGTTAGCAAACTGCTCAAGGAAAAGTACAGTGCAGCACTGTGAAATGAATTCACACGTCACAAAACGGTTTCTCAGAAAGCTTCTTTCTAATTTTTATCTGAGCATATTTAGTTTTTCACCATAGGCCTCAATGCACTCCCAACTATACCTTTTCAGATTCCATGAAAATAGTGTTAGCAAACGGCTCCATGAAAAGAAAGATGTAACTCTGTGAGGTAAATTCACAAATCACAAGGCAGCCTCTCAGAAAGATTCTTTCTAGTTTTTGTCTGAGGATATTTCCTTTGTCTCCATAAGCTTCAATGTACTTTGAAATATCGCATTGTAGATTCCAAGAAAACAGTGTTAGCAAACTTCTCAATGCAAAGAACAGTGTAACTCTGTGTGATGAATTCACACATCACAAAACAGGTTCTCAGAAGGCCTCTTATAATTTTTATCTGAGGATATTTCCTTCATCACCATGGGCTTCAAGCTCTCCCAAATGTCCCTTCCCAGATTCCCCCAAAACATTGCTAACAAACTACTCCATGAAAAGAAAAGTGTGACTCTGAGAGATGAATTCATAAATCAGAAAAAATGTTCTCAGAAAGCTTCTTTCTACTTTTAGTCTGAGGATATTTCCTTTGTCACTATAAGCTTCAATGTGCTCCAAAATATCCCATTGCAGATTCCAAGACAACAGCATTAGCAAACTGCTCAAAGAAAAGAACATTGTATCGCTTTGAGATGAATTTACACACCAAAATGCAGTTTCTCAGAAAGCTACTTTTTTTTTAATTGGTGGATATATCCTTGGTCACCATAGGCTTCAAAGTGTCCCCAAATATCCTATAGCCAATTCCTTGAAAACAGTGTTATCGAACTGCTCAATGAAGTGAACACTTTAACTCTGTGAGATGAATTCACACATCATAAAGCAGTTTCTCAGAAAGCTTCTTTCTAGTTTTTATCTGAGGATATTTCCTTTTTCACTATAGTCCTCAACGTGCTCCCAAATATCCCTTTGTAGATTCCACATAAACTGTGTTAGCAGACTGCACAATGAAAAGTAACTCTGTGAGATCAATTCACATAACACAAAGGACTTTCTCAGAAAGCTTCTTTCTTGTTTTTATCTCAGGATATTTCCTTTGTCACCCTAGGGTTCAATGCGATCGAAAATTTCCCTTCTCAAATTCCCCAAAAACTGTGCTACCAAACTGATCCATGAAAAGCATTGTATAACTCTGTGGGATGAATTAACACATCACAAAGCGGTTTCCCAGAAAGCTTTCTACTTTTTGTTTGAGGGTATTTCCTTTGTCACCCTAAGCTTCAATGCACTCCGAAATATCCCTTTGCAGATTCCAAGAAAACAGTGTTTGCTAACTACTCAATGAAAAGAACAGTCTAACTCTGAGATACAATTTCAGAAATCTGAAAGCATTTTCTCAGAAAGCTTCTTTCTAGTTTTTATATGAGGTATTTCCTTTTTCACCATAGGCCTTAATGTGTTTCAAAATATTCCTTTTCAGATTCCATGAAAAGAATGTTAGCAAATTGCTCCATGAAAGGAAATGTGTAACCCTGTGAGATGAACTCACACATCACAAGAAGCTTTCCCAGAATGATTCTTTCCAGTTTTGGTCTAAGGATAGTTCCTTTTTCACCATATTCCTCAATGTACTCTCGAATATCCCATCGCAGAATCCAAGAAAAAATTGTCAGCAAACTTCTCTATGAAAAGAACAGTGTAATGCTGTGAGATGAATTCATACATCACAAAGCAATTTCACAGAAAGCTTCTTTTTGGTTTTTAACTGAGGATATTTCCTTTATCACCATAGGTTTCAATGTGCTCATCAATATACCTTTGCAGATGCTACAAAAACAGTGTTGACAAACTGCTTCATTTAAAGAAAGGTGTAAATCTGTGAGATGAATTCACACATCACAAAGCAGTTTCTCAGAAACCTTGCTTTGTTTTTTGTCTGAGGAGATTTACTTTGTCAACATACACTTCAATGCACTCCCAAATATCCTATTGCAGATTCCATGAAATCAGTGTTAGCAAATTGTTGCAATAAAATAAAGGTGTAACTCTGTGAGATGAATTCACACATCACAAAGCAGTTTCTCAGAAAGCTTCTTACCAGTTTTCATCTGAGGATATTTCTTTTGTCACCATAGGTTTCAATGTGATCCCAAATATCCTTCCTCAGATTTCCCCAAAACAGTGCTACCAAACTGCTCCATGAAAAGAATCGAGTAACCCTGTGAGATGAATTCACATATCACATAGCAGTTTCTCAGAAAGATTCTTTCTAATTTTCGTCTGAGGATATTACCTTTTTCACCATAGACCTCAATGCGCTCCCAAATATCCCTTTGTAGATTCCACAAAAATACTGTTAGAAAAGTGTTCCATGAAAAGGAAAGTGTAAATCTTTGAGGTGAACTCACACATCACAAAGCTGTTTCTCAGAAAGGTTCTTTTTGCTTTTTGTCTGAAGATATTTCCTTTGTCAATACAGGCTTCAATGCGTTTCCAAATATCCTATTGTAGATTCCATGAAAACAGTGTTAGTAAACTGTTCCACGAAAAGAGTCATGTAAATCTGTGAGATGAATTCACACATCACAAAGCAGTTTCTCAGAAAGCTTCTTTCTAGTTTTGATCTGAGGGTATTTTCTTTGTCACCTTAGGCTTCAATGCTATTCAAAGTATCCCTTCTCAGTTTCCCCAAAATGATTGCTACAAAACTGCTTTATGAAAAGAGTGGTGTAACTCTATGAGATTAATTCACACATCCAAGACTGTTTCTCAGATAACTTCTTTCTAGTTTTTAACAGAGGATATTTCTTTTTCACCATAGTCTTCAATGTGCTCCGGAATATCCCATTGCAGATTCCTCGGAATATGTGTTAGCAAACTTCTCAATGAAAAGAATGGTGTAACTCTGTAAGATGATTTCACACATCACAAAGCAGTTTCACAGAAAGCTTTTTGGTTTTCATCTGCGGATATTTCCTTTGTCACCATTGGCTTCAATACTCTCCAAATTACCCTATTGTAAATTCCACAAAAACAGTGTTATCAAACTGCTCCATTAAACGAAGGGTGTACCTCTGTATGATGAATTCACAAATCACCAAGCAGGTTCTCAAAAAGCTTGTTTCTGGTTTTTGTCTGAGGATATTTTCTTTGTCACCATAGGCTTCAAAGTGATCCAAAATATCCCTTCTCATAGTCCACAAAAACAGTGCTAGCAAACGGATCCATGAAAGAGTTGTGCAACACTGTGAGATGAATTCACACATCACAAAGCAGTTTCTCAGAAAGCTTATTTCTGGATTTTATCTGTGGATATTTCCTTTGTCACTGTAGCCTTTAAAGTGATCAAAAATATCCCTTCTCAGATTCCAAAAAAACAGTGCTAGCAAACAGCTCCATGAAAGAGTAGTGTAACACTGTGAGTGAATCCACACGTCACAAAGCAGTTTCTCAGAAAGCTTCTTCCTAGTTTTTATCTGAGGATATTTCCTTAGTCACCATAGGCTGCATAGCGATCCAAAATACCCCTTCTCAGATTCCACAAATTCAGTGCTAGCCAACAGCTACCGAAAAGAGTGGTGTAACTCTGTGAGATGAATTCACACATCACAAAGCTGTGTGAATTTTATCTGAGGATAAAATTCTTGATTTTATCTGAGGATATTTCAGGCCTCAATGCACTCCTGCATATCTCATTGCAGACTCCACAAAAATATTGTTTGGAAACTTCTCAAGTAAAAGAGTGGTGCAGCTCTGTGAGATGAATTCACATATCACAAAGCAGTTTCTCAGAAGGCCTCACTCCAGTATTTATCTATGGATATTAAATTTTTCACTGTAGGAATCCATGCCCTCGGAATATCCCATGGCAGGTTCCATGAAAACAGTGTTGGTAAACTGCTCAATGTAATGAAAGGTATATCTCTGTGAGATGAATAAACTTAATACAAAGCGTTTTATCATAAAGCTTTTTCCAGTTTTATCTTAGGATACTTCCTTTGTTACCATAGGTTTAAAGTGATTCAAAATATCCCTTCTCAGATTGAACAAATAGAGTTCTAGCAAACTGTTCCTTGAAAGAGCAGTGTAACATTGTGTGATGAATTCACACCTCACAAAGTAGTTTCTCAGAAAACTTCTTCTTTTTATTCGAGGATATTTCCTTTTTAAACTCTGGCCTCAATGTGTTCCCGTATATCTTATTGCAGATTCTGTGAAAACAGTGTTAGCAAACCTCTCAACGAAAGCAATAGTGTGACTCTCTTATATGAATTAACACACCACAAAGCAGTTTCTGAGAAGGATTCCCTCCAGTTTTTACCCGAGGATATTTCAATTCTCACCATTGGATTCTATGCTAACCAAGATATCACTTCTGGAATTCCACAAAGACAGTGCATGCAAACATCTCCATGAAAGAGTGGTGTAACTCTGTGAGATGAATTCACACCTCACAAAGCAGTTTCTCAGAAAGCTTCTTTCTAGTTTTTATCTCAGGATATTTCCTTTGTCACCATAGGTTTCAAAGCAATCTAAAATATCAATTATCAGATTCCACTAAAAGAGTGCTAGCCAATGGCTCCACGAGAGAGGGATGTAACTCTGTGAGATGAATGCACAAATCACAAAGTAGTTTCTCAGAAAGCTTCTTTCTGGTTTTTATCTGAGGATATTTCCTTTGTCACCATAGGCTTCAAAGTGATCAAAAATATCCCTTCTCAGATTCCACAAAAACAGTGCTAGCAAACGGCTCCATGAAAGAGTAGTGTAACTCTGTGAGATGAATTCACACATCACAAAGCTCTTTCTCAGAAAGCGTCTTTCTTGTTTTCATCTGAGGACATTTCAGGCCTCAGTGTGCTCCCGTATATCTCATTGCAGATTCTGCAAAAGCAGTGTTAGCAAACTTCTCAATGAAAGCAGTGTTGTAACTGTATGAGATGAATTCATACACTACAAAGCAGTTTCTGAGAAGGCTTCTCTTCATTTTTTATCTGATGATATTTCATTTTTCACCATGGGATTCAATGCTATCCAAGACATCACCTCTGTGATTCTACAAAAATAGTGCTAGCAAACTCTTCCATGAAAGACTGTTGTTAATTAGTGAGATGAATTCACGCATCACAAAGCAGTTTCAAAGAAAGCTTCTTTCTAGTTTTCATTGAGGATACTTCCTTTGTCATCATAGGTTTCAAAGTGATCAAAAATATCCCGACTGAGATTCCACAAAAACAGTGCTAGCAAACGGATGAAAGAAAGAGTTGTGTAACACTGTGAGATGAATTCACACATCACAAAGCAGTTTCACAGAAAGCATGTTTCTGGTCTATATCTGAGGAAATTTCTTTTCTCACCATAGGCTTCGAACTGATCAAAAATATCCCTTCTCAGATTCCACAAAAACAGTGCTAGCAATCAGCTCCATGAAACAGTAGTGTAACTCTATGAGATGAATTCACATATCACAAAGCAATTTCTCAGACAGCTTCTTTCTAATTTTTATCTGAGGATATTTTCTTTGTCAACTTTGGCTTCAAAGTGATCAAAAATATCCCTTCTCAGACTCACAAAAACAGTGTCAACCAACAGCTACATGAAAGAGTGGTGTAACTCTGTGAGATGAATTCACAAATCACAAAGCTGTTTCTCAGAGAGCTTCTTCATGGATTTTATCTGCAGATATTTACTTTGTCACCATGCCTTCAAAGCAATCAAAAATATCACTTCTCAGATTCCACAAAAACAGTGCTAGCAAACGGCTCCATGAAATAGTAGTGTAACACTGTGAGATGAATTCACCCATCAGAAAGCAGTTTCTCAGAATTCTTTTTTAATGTTTTTATCTGAGGATATTTCAGTCCTCAATGTGCTCCAGTATATCTCATTGCAGATTCCATGAAAATTTTTTTAGGAAATTTCTCAATGAAATGTGTGATGTCGCTCTGTTAGATGAATTCACACATCACAAAGCAGTTTCTCAGAAGGCTTCTTTCCAGTTTTTGTCTGAGGATATTTAATTTTTCACTGTAGGACTCAATGCCCTTGGAATATCCCATGGCAGATTCCAAAAAAACAGTGTTAGCAAACTGCTCAATGTAACGAAAAGTGTATCTCTGTGAGATGAATATATTCCTCACAGAGAAGTTTCTCATAAACTTTTTCTAGTTTTATCTGAGGATATTTGCTTTGTTACCATAAGCTTCAAAGTGATCCAAAATATCCCTTCTCAGATTCCACAAATACAGTGCTAGCAAAACTGCTCCTTGTAAGAGTAGTGTAACTCTGTGTGATGAATTCACAGATCAAAAAGCAGTTTCTCAGAAAACTTCTTTCTTTTTTTATCCGAGGATATTACCTTTTTAAACACGGGCCTCAATGAGCTCCCGTATATCTTATTGCAGATTCTGCGAAAACAGTGTTAGCAAACCTCTCAATGAAAGCAATGGTGTAACTCTCTGAGATGAATTCACACACAACAAAGCAGTTTCTGAGAAGGCTTCTCTCCCATTTTTATCTGAGGATATTTCATTTCTCATCAAAGGATTCTATGTTATCCAAAATATCACTTCTGAGTTTCCACAACAACGGTGATACCAAACTCCTCCATGAACAAGTGGTGTAACTCTGTGAGATGAATTCACACCTCACAAAGCAGTTTCTCAGAAAGCATTTTTCTAGTTTTTATCTGAGGATATTTCCTTTGTCACCAAAAGTTTCCAAGTGATCTAAAACATCACTCTCAGATTCCACAAAAATAGCGTATCCAATGGCTCCATGAAAGAGTGATGTAACTCTGTGAGATGAATTCACAAATCACAAAGCAGTTTCTCAGAAAGCCCCTTCCTGGTTTTTATCTGAGGATATTTCCTTTGTCACCATAGGCTTCAAAGTGATCAATAATATCCCTTCACAGATTCTGCAAAAACAGTGCTAGCAAATGGCTCCATGAAAGAATAGTGTAACTCTGTGAGATAAATTCACACATCACAAGGCAGTTTCTCAGAAAGCTTCTTTCTTGTTTTTATGTGAGGATATTTCAGGCCTCAATGCACTCCCATATATCTCATTGCAGATTCTGCAAAAACAGTGTTAGCAAACCTCTCAATGGAAGCAATGGTGTAACTCTCTGTGATGAATTCACACATCACAAGGTAGTTTCTGAGAAGGCTTCTCTCCAGTTATTATCTGAGGATATTTCATTTCTCACCATAGGATTCTATGCTATCCAAGATATCACTTTGGAGATTCCACAAAACAGTGCTAGCAAACTCCTCCATGATAGAGTGGTGTAACTCTGTGAGTCGAATAACATATCACAAAGCAATTTCTCAGAAAAATAATTTCTAGTTTTATCTGAGGATATTTCCTTAGTCACTATAGGCTTCAAAACGATCCAAAACATCACTTCTCAGATTCCACAAAAGCAGTGCTAGCAAACTCCTCCATGAAAGAGTGGTGTAACTCTGTGAGATGAATTCACACATCCAAAAGCCATTTCTCAGAAGGATTCTTTCTAGTTTTTATCTAAAGATATTTCCTTTGTCACCACAGGCTTCAAAGCAATCAAAAATACCTCTTATCAGTTTCCACTTATACAGTGCTATCAAACTGCTCCATGAAGCTGTAGTGTAACTATGTGACATGAATTCACACATCACAAAGCAGTTTCTCAGAAGGCTCCCTTCTTGTTTTTATCTGAGGATATTTCAGTCCTCAATGCACTCCCATCTATCTCATTGCAGATTCTGTGAAAATAGCGTTAGGAAACTTCTCAAGGAAAAGAGTGGTGTATCTCTGTGAGATGAATTCACACACCACAAAGCAGTTTCTGAGAAGGCTTCTCACCAGTTTACATCTGAGGATATTTCATTTTTCACCATGGATTTTAATGCTATCCAAAATATCACATCTGAGATTCCACAAAAACACTGCTAGCAAACTCCTCCATGAAAGAGTGGTGTAACTCTGTGAGATGAATTTACAACACATACAGCAGTTTCCCAGAAAGCTTCTTTCTAGTTTTTATCTGAGGATATTTCCTTTGTTACCATGGGCATCAAAGCAATCCAAAATATCCCTTCTCAGATTCCACAAAAACAGTGCTAACAAAAGGCTCCATGAAAGACTTGTGTAACACTGTGAGATGAATTCACACATCACAAAACAGTTTTTCAGAAAGCCTCTTTGTGGATTTTATCTGAGCATATTTCCTTTGTCACCATAGGCTTCAAAACGATCCAAAATATCCCTTCTCACATTCCACAAAAACAGTGCTAGGAAACGGCTCCCTGAAAGGGTAGTGTAACTCTGTGAGATGAGTTCACACATCACAAAGCAGTTTCTCAGAAGGCTCCCTTCTTGTTTTTATCAGAAGATATTTCAGTCCTCAGTGCACTCCTGTTCATCTCATTGCAGATTCTGTGAAAATGTTGTTAGGAAACTTCTCGAGGAAAAGAGTGGTGTATCTCTGTGAGATGAATTCAGAGATCACAAAGCAGTTTCTCAGACAGCTTCTCTCCAGTTTGTATCTAAGGATATTAAATTTTTCACTGTAGGACTCAGTGCCCTCGGAATATCCCATGGCAGATTCCACAAAAATAGTGTTAGCAAAACTGCTCAATGTAGTGAAAAGTGTATCTCTGTTAGATTAATACACTCATCCCAAAGCAGTTTCTCATAAAGCTTTTTCTAGTTTTTACTGAGGATATTTCCTTTGTTGCCATAGGCTTCAAAGCGATCCAAACTATCCCTTCTCAGATGGAACAAATACAGTTCTAGCAAACTGCTCCTTGAAAGAATAGTGTAACTCTATGTGATAAATTCACAGATCACAAAGCTGTTTCTCAGAAAGCTTCTTTTTATCCGAGGATATTTCCTTTTTAAACATGGACCTCAATGTGCTCCCATATATCTCATTGCAGATTCTGTGAAAATAGCGTTAGGAAACTTCTCAAGGAAAAGAGTGGTGTAGCTCTCTGAGATGAATTCACACATCACAAAGCAGTTTCTCAGAAGGCTTCTCCCCAGTTTTAATCTGAGTATATTTAATTTTTCACCATAGGACTCAATGCCCTCGGAATATCCCATGGCAGATTCCATGAAAACAGTGTTAGCAAAACAGTTCAATGTAACGCAAAGTGTATCTCTGTGAGATGAGTACATTCATCAAAAATCAGCTTCTCATAAAGCTTTTTCTAGTTTTAACTGAGGATATTTCCTTTGTTACCACAGGCTTCAAAGCAATCCAAAATGTCACTTCTCATATTCCAAAAATACATCTGTAGTAAACTGCTAAATGAAAGAGTAATGAAACTCTGTGTGATGAATTCTCACATCACAAAACAGTTTCTCAGAAAGATTCTTTCTTCTTTTTATTCGAAGATATTTCCTTTTTAAACATGGGCCTCAATGTTCTCCTGTATATCTCATTGAACACTCTGTGAAAACAGTGTTAGCAAACATCTCAATGAAAGCAGTGGTGTAACTCTGTGAAATGAATTCTCACACAACAAAGCGGTCTCTGAGAAGGCTTCTGTCCAGTTTTTATCTCAGGATATTTCATTTCTCACCATAGGATTACATGCTAACCAAAATATCACTTCTGTGCTTCCACAAACACACTGCTAGCAAATTCCTTCATGAGCATAACTCAGTGAGATGAATTCACACATCACAAAGCAGTTTCTCAGAAAGCTTCTTTCTAGTTTTTATCTGAGAATATTTCCTTTGTCACCATAGTCTTCAAAGTGATCCAAAATATCCCTTCTCATACTCCACAAAAACAATGCTAGCAAACATCTCCATGAAAGCATAGTGTAACTCTGTGGGATGAATTGACACATCCCAAAGCAGTTTCTCAGAAAGCTTCTTTCTGGTTTTTATCTGAGGATATTTCCTTTGTCACCATAGGCTTCAAAGCAATCAAAAATATACCTTCTCAGATTCCACAAAAACAGTGCCAGCCAACGGCTCCACAAAATTGTGGTGTAATTCTGTGATATGAATTCACAAATCACAAAGCAAAACAGTGCTAGCAAATGGATCCATGAAAGAGTAGTGTAATTCTGTGAGATGAATTCACACATCAAAAACCAGTTTCTCAAAAAGCTTCTTTCTTGTTTTTCTCTGAGGATATTTCAGGCCTCCATTCATTCCTGTGTATCTCATTGCAGATTCTGTGAAAATATTGTTAGGAAACTCCTCTATAAAAAGTGTGATGTAGCTCTGTGAGATGAATTCACAAATGAAAAAGCAATTTCTCAGAAGGATTCTCTCCGGTTTTTATCTAAGGATATTAATTTTTCACCATAGGACTCAATGCCCTCGGAATATACAATGACAGATTCCACAAAAACAGTGTTAGCAAACTGCTTAATGTAACGAAAATTGTATTTCTGTGAGATGAATATACTCATCACAAAGCAGTTTCTCATGAAGTTTTTTCTAGTTTTACTGAGGATATTTCCTTTGTTTCCATTGGGTTCAAAGTGATCCAAAGTATCCCTTCTCAGATTGAACAGCTACAGTTTTAGCAAACTGCTCCTTGAAAGAATAGTGTAACTCTGTGTAATGAATTCACGGATCACAAAGCCATATCTCAGAGAGCTTCTTTCTTCTTTTTATCCGAGGATATTTCCTTTTTAAACTCGAGCCTCAATGCGCTCCCATATATCTCATTGCAGATTCCACAAAAACCGTGATAGCAAACTTCTCAATGAAAGCAATGGTGTAACTCTCAACGACGAATTCATACACAGAAAAGCAGTTTCTGAGAAGGCTTCTCTCCAGTTTCAATCTGAGGATATTTCATTTCTCACCATAGAATTTTATGTTATCTAAGATATCACTCCTGAGATACCACAAAAACACTGTAAACAAACTCTTCCATGAAAGAGTGGTGTAACTCTGTGAGTTGAATTCACACATCAAAAAGATCTTTCTCAGAACACTTCTTTCCAGTTTTTACCTGAGGACATTTCCTTGTCACCATAGGCTTAAATGCAATCCAAAATATCCCTTCTCAGACTCCCCAAAAACAATGCTAAAAAAGTGATCCATGAAAAGAATCATGGAACTCCATGAGATGAATTCACACATCCAAAGAAGTTTCTCAGAACGCTTCTTTTTGGTTTTTATCTGAGGACATTTCCTTTGTCCCCATAGGCTTCAATGTGCTGCCAAATATCCTAATGCAGATTCCACAGAAACAGTGTTAGCAGACTGCTCAATGAAAAGAATGGTGTAATTCTGTGGGGTGAAATAAACCATAACAAAGCAGTCTCTCAGAAAGCTTCTTTCTAGTTTGCCTCTGAGGATATTTTCTTTGTCACCATAAGTTTCAATGCACTCCAAAATATCCTAACACAGATTCCAAGAAAAGTGTGTTAGCAGACTGCTCAATGAAAAGAACGGTGTAACTCTGTAAGTTGAATTAACACTTCACAGTGCAGTTTCTCAGAAAGCTTCTTTCTAGTTTTTATCTGAGGATATTTCCTTTTTCACCATAGGCCTCAATGCGCTCTGAAATAACACTTTGCAGATTCCATAAAAACAGTATTAGGAAACTGCTTCATGAATAGAAAGGTGTAACTCTGTGAAACGAACTCACACATCTGAAAGAAGTTTCTCAGAAAACTTCCTCTAGTTTTATTTGAGGATATTGCCTTTGTCAGCGTAGGCCTCAATGTGATCCAAAATATCCCATCTCAGTTTCCCCAAAAAGAATGCTAACAAAGTGATCCATGAAAAAAATAGTGCAACTCTGTGAGATGAATTCACACATCCAAAACAGTTTCTCAGAAAATTTCTTTCTAGTTTTTATCTGAGGATATCTCTGTGTCAACATAGGCTTCAATGCGCTCCCAAATATCCTAAAGCTGATTCCAAGAAAACAGTTTTAGCAGACTGCTCAATAAAAAGAACGGTATAACACTGTGAGATAAATTAACCAATCACAAATCAGTTTCTCAGAAAGCTTCTTTCTAGTTTTTATCTGAGTATATTTCCGTTTTCACCATAGGCATCAATGCACTACAAAATATCACTTAGCAGATTTCAAGAAAACAGTGTTAGCAAACCACTTCCTGAAGAGAAAGGTGTAACTCTGTGAGATGAATTCACACATCACAAAGAAGATTCTCAGAAAGCTTCTTTCTAGTTTTTATTTTAGCATATTTCCTTTGTCAACGTAGGCTTCAATGTGATCCAAAATATCCCTTATCAGATTCTCCAAAAACAGTGATAACATACTGCTTCATGAAGAGAATGTGTAACTCTGTGAGATGAATTCACACATCAGAAAACAGTTCTTCAGAAACATTCTTTCTAGTTTTTCTCTGAGGATATTTCCTTTGTCACTGTAAGCTTCAATGCACTGAGAAATATGCCTTTACGGATTCCAAGAAAACAGTGTTAGCTGACTGCTCAATGGAAATAACATTGTCACTCTGTGAGATGTATTCACACATCACAAAGAAGTTTCTCAGAAGGCATCTTTTTGGTTTTTATCTGAGGATATTTCCTTTGTCACCATAGTCCTCAAAGTGCTCCCAAATATCCCTGTGCAGATTCCACATAAAGAGAGTTAGCAAACTGCTTTCTGAAAAGTACAGTGTAACTCTGTGTAGTGAATTCACACATCACAAAGCAGTTTCTCAGAAAGCTTATTTCCACTTTTTAACTGATGATATTTCCTTGTCATCTAGACTTCAATGCAATCCAAAATATCCCTTCTCAGATCCCCCAAAAAGAGTGCTAACAAAGTGATCCATGAAAAGAATCGTGAATCTCTGTGAGATGAATTCACACATCCAAAGCAGTCTCTCAGAAAGCTTCTTTCTGGTTTCTATCTGAGGATATTTCCTTTGTCCCCATAGGCTTCAATGCACTCTCAAATATCCTAATGCAGATTCCACAAAAACAGTGTTAGCAGACTGCTCAATGAAAAGAAGAGTGTAACTCTGTGAGATGAATTAACCCATCACAAAGTAATTTCTCAGAATGTTTATTTCCAGTTTTTATCTGAGGATATTTTGTTTGTCACCATAAGCTTCATTGCACTAAGAAATATCCCATTGCACTTTCCAAGAAAATAGTGTTAGCAATATGCTCAATGAAAAGAAAAGTGTAACTCTGAGAGAGATATTCACACATTACAATGCAGTTTCTCAGAAGGCTTCTTTCTAGTTTTTGTCTGATGATATTTCCTTTGTCACCATTGGCTTCAATGTGATCCAAATATCCCTTCTCAGATTCCCCAAAAAGAGTGCTACAAAACTGTGCCATGAAAATAAAGGTGTAAGTTTGTGTGGTGAATTCACACATCACTATGCAGTTTCACAGAAAGCTGCTTTTTTTTTTTTTTTTTTTTTTTTGTCTGATGTAATTTCTTTTGTCACCAAAGGCTTCAATGCACTCCAAAATATCCTATTGCAGATTCCACAGAAACAGGGTTAGCAAACTCCATGAAAAGAGTGGTGTAACTCTGTGAGATGAATTCAAATATCACAAAGAAGTTTCTCGGAAAGTTTCCTTCTAGCATTTATCTGAGAATATTTCCTTTTTCACCATAGGTCTCAACTCGCTCCCAAATATCATTTTGTAGATTCCACAAAAACAGTGTCAGCAAACAACTACATGAAAAGAAAGGTGCTACTTTATGAGATGAATACACACATCACCAAGAAGTTTCTCAGAAAGGTCCTTGCTAGTTTTTATCTGATTATATTTCCATTGTCACCCTAGGCTTCAATGCGATCCAAAATATCCCTTCTAAGATTCCCCAAAAACAGTGCTACCAAACAGTCCTATGAAAAGAATGGTGTAACTCTGTGAGATGAATTCACACATCACAAAGCTGTTTCTCAGATCACTTCCTTCTAGATTTTTACTGCGCATATTTCTATTTTCTCCATATTCCTCAATGTTCTCCAGATTATCCCATTGCAGATTCTATGAAAAAAGCATTAGCAACCTTCTCAATGGAAAGAACTTGGTAACTCTGTGAGATGAATTCACACATCACAAAGCAATTTTACAGAAAGCTTCTTTTTGATTTTTATCTGAGAATATTTCCTTTTTCACCATATGTCTCAATGCTTTTCCAAATAACCCTTGTCAGATTCCACAAAAACAGTTTGAGCAAATGGCTCCATGAAAAGAAAGGTGTAATTCTGTGAAATGAATTCACACATCATGAAAAACTTTCTCAGCAACCGTCTTTCTAGTTTTTATCTGAGGATATTTCCTTTGTAACCACAGGCTTCTATGCGATTCAAAATATCCCTTCTCAGATTCCCCAAAAACAGTGCTACCAAACTGTTCCAGGAAAAGAGTGGTGTAGTTCTGTGAGATGAATTCACGCAACACAAAGCAGTTTCTCAGAAAACTTATTTCTAGTTTTTTTGTGAGGATATTTCCTTTATCACCATAGGCCTCAACTCATTACCAAATATCCCTTTGTAGGTTCCACAAAAACAGTGTTAGCTAACTGCTCAATGAAAAGTAAGGTGTAACTCCATAAGATTAATTCACACATCACAAACACATTCCTCAGAAAGCTTCCTTTTTGTTTTTATTTGAGGATATTTCCTTTTCCAACACAGGCTTCATGTGCTCCCAAATATCCTGTCTCAGACACCACAAAAACTGTGATACCAAACTGCTCCCTCAACAGAAACGTTTAGCTCTATGGGATGAATGCACACACTACAAAGGAGTTTCTCAGAAAGCTTCTCTCCAGTTTTTGACTGAAGATATTTCCTTTTTCGCCATTGGACTCTATGCACTCCCGAATATCCCTTTGCAGATTCCACAAAAGCAGTGTTACCAAACTGCTCAATGAAAAGAAAGGTGTAACTCTGTGAGATGAATACACTCATCACAAAGTAGTTTCTGAAAAAGCTTCTTTCTAATTTAAATCTGAGGATATTTCCTTTTTCATCATAGGCTTCAATGTTCTCAAAAATAACTCCTCTCAGATACCACAAAAACAGTGATGCTGAACTGCGTGATCAACAAAAACATTAAATTCTTTGAGATGAATACACATATCACAAAACCATTTCTTGAAAAGTTTCTCTCTAGTTTTTATCTGAAGTTATTTCCATTTTCAATGTAGGCCTCTAGGAGCTCCTGAATATCCCTTTGCAGATTCATAAAAACCATGCTACCAAACTGCTAAAGGAAAACAAAGCTGTAACTCTGCATGATGAATTCACCCATCACGAAGAAATTTCTCAGAAAGTTTCTTTCTAGTTTTTTTCTCAGGATATATCCTTTTCCATTGGCTTCCATGCACTCCCAAATATCCCTTCTCAGACACCACAAAAACCGTGATGCCAAACTGCTCTCTTAATAGAAAACTTTACCTCTATGAGGTGAATGCACAAATCACAAAGGAGTTATCAGATACTTTCTCTCAACCTTTTACCTGAAGATATTTCCTTCTTCAACATTGGACCCTCTCCACACCTGAATATCCCTTGCATATTCCACAAAAATAGTGTTACCAAACTGCTCAATGAAATGGATGATTTATCTCTATGAGATGAATATTAACATCAGAAAGCAGTTTCTCAGAAAGATTCTTCCAAGTTTTTATTTGAGGATATTTCCTTTTCGACCATAGGCCTCAATGCACTCCCAAATATCCCTTTGCAGATTCCACGAAAACAGTGTTAGCAAACTGCTCCATGAAAATAAAGGTGTAACTCTGTGAGATAAATTCACAGATCACAAAGAACTTTCTCATAAAGCTTCTTTCAAGTTTTTATCTGAGGATCTTTCCTTTGTCAACCTAGTTTTCATTGGGATCCAAAACATCCCTTCTCAGATACCAAAAGCACAGTGCTACCAAACAGCTCCATGAAAAGAATGGTGTAACACTATGAGATGAATTTAAACATCCCAAAGCTGTTTCTCAGAAAGTTTCTTTCTAGTTTTCATCTGAGAATATTTTCATTTTCACCATATTCCTCAATGTGCTCCTGAATATCCAATTGCAGATTAAACGAAAAAAGTGTTAGCAAATTTCTCAGTGAAAAGAACTTTGTAACTCTGTGAGATGATTTCACACATAACAAAGCAGTTTCACAGTAAGTTTCTGTTTGGTTTTTACCTGAGGATATTTCCTTTGTCAACAGAGACTTCAATGTGCTCCCAAATATCCTATTGCAGATTCCACGAAAATAGTGCTAGCAAACTGCTGAATGAAAAAACAATGTAGTTCTGTTAGATGAATTCAGACATTACAAACCACTTTCTTAGAAAGCTTCTTTCTAGTTTTTATCTGAGGATATTTCCTTATTTGCTATAGACTTCAATGTGCTCCCAACTATTCCTTTGCAGATTCCATGAAAACAGTGTTAGCAAACTGCTCCATGAAAATTAAGGTGTAACTCTCTGAGATGAATTCACACATCACAAACAACTTCCTCAGAAAGCTTCTTTCTAGTTTTTATCTGAGGATATTTCCTTTTCCACCAAAGACTTCATGTGCTCCCATGTATCCCTTCTCAGACACCACAAAACTAAGGATGCCAAAGTGCTCCCTCAACAGTAATGTTTAGATCTATGAGATGAATGGACACTTCACAAAGGAGTTTCTCAGAAAGCTTCTCTCCAGTTTTTACCTGAAGATATTTCCTTTTTTGCCACTCGACCCTATGCACCCCCAAATATGCCTTTGTAGATTCCACAAAAACAGTGTTACCAAACGACTTCATGAAAAGAAAGGGGTAACTTTGCAAGATGAATTCACACATCATAAGGAAGTTTCTCAGAAAGCTTCTTTCTAGTTTTTATCTGAGGATATTACCTTCGACACCATAGGCTTCAACTCGCTCTGAAATATCAGATTGCAGATTCCAAGAAAACAGTGTAAGCGAACTGCTCAAGCAAAGAACTGTGTAACTCTGTGAGATGAATTCACCAATCACAAAGCAGTTTATCAGAAAGTTTCTTTCTGGTTTTTATCTGAGGATATTTCCTTTTTCTATTTAGGCCTCAAGATGCTCCTAAATATCCTTTGCAGATTCCAGGAAAACAGTGTTAGAAAACTTCTCCATGAAAAGAAAGGTGTAACTCTGTGAGATGAATTCACACATCATGAAGAAGTTTCTCAGAAAGCTTCTCTCTGGATTTTAACTGAAGATATTTGCTTTGTAACCAGAGGCTTCAGTGCAATGCAAAATATCCCTACTCAGATTCACAAAAACAGTGCTACCAAACTGCTCCATGAAAAGAAAGGTGTAACTCTGGGACATCAGTTGACAAATCACAAAGGAGTTTCTCAGAAATCTTCTTTATATCTTTTATCTGAAGATACTTCCTTTGTCACCATAGGCTTCAATGTGATCCAAAATGTCCCTTCTCAGATTCCCCAAAAACAGTCCTACCAAACTGATCCATGAAAAGATTCATGTAACTCTGTGAGATGAGTTAACACATCACAAAATGATTTCTGAGAAAGATTCTTTCTAGTTTTTATATGAGGGTATTTCCTTTGTCACCATAAGCTTAAAATGTTCTCTGAAATATCCTATTGTGGATTCCAAGAAAACAATATTATCAAGCTGCTCAATGCAAAGAACACTAACTCTGTAAGATGAATTCACACATCACAAAGAATTTTCTTAGAAAGCTTCCATCTATTTTTTATCTGAGGATATTTTCTTTGTCACCGTAGGCTGCAATGCAATCTAAAATATCCCTTCTGAGATTCCCCCAAAACAGTTCTAAAAAACAGCTTCATGAAAAGAAGAGTGTAACTCTGTGAGATGAATTCAGAAATCAGAAAGCAGTTTCTCAGAAAGTTTCTTTATACTTTTAGTATCAGGATATTTCCTTTGTCAGTATAAGCTTCAAAGAGCTCTGAAACACCTCATTGTGGATTCCAAGAAAACAGTGTTAACAAACTGGACAATGAAAAGAAGAGTGTAACTCTGTGTGATGAATTCATGCATCACAAAGCAGTTTCTCACAAAGCTTCTTTTTGGTTTTTATCTGAGGATATATCCTTTGTGGCTTCAATACGCTCCCAAATATCCTATTGCAGATGCCACAAAAACAGTGTTATCAAACTGCTCAGTGAAAAGAATGGTGTAACTCTGTGAGATGAATTTACATATCACAAAGCAGTTTTTCAGAAAGCTTTGTTCTAGGTTTTATCTTAGATAAAGGATAATGAGGATATTTCCTTTTTCACTAAAGGAATCAATGTGCTTCCAAATATCCCTTTGCAAATTCCACAAAAACAGTGTTAGCAAATTGCTCCATGAAAGAAAGGTGTAGTTCTGTAAGATGAATTGACATAACACAAAGAACTTTCTCAGAAATCTTCTTTCTAGTATTTCTCTGGGGATGTTTACTTTTTCACTACAGGCCTGAAGGCACTCGGAAATATCAGTTTGTCATTTGCATGAAAACAGTGTTAGTAAACTGCTCCATGAAAAGAAACGTGTAACTCTGTGAGATAAATTCGCATATCACAAAGAACTTTCTCAGAAAGCTGCTTCAAAGTTTTTATCTTAGGATATATCATTTGTCACCATAGGTTTCATTGCAATAAAAAATATCAATTAAAGATTCCCAAAAAACAGTGCTACCAAACTGCTCCATGAGAAGTGTTGTGTAACTCTGTGAGATGAATTATCACATCACAAAACGGTTTCTCAGAAAGTTCTTTCTAGTGTTTATATGAGGGCATTTACTTTGTCATCATAAGCTTCAATGCACTCTGAAATATCCCATTGCAGATTCCAAGAAAAAAGTGTTAGGAAACTGCTCAATGAAAAGTAAAGTTTAACTCTGTGAGATGAATTCACACATCACAAAGTAGTTTCTCAGAAAGTTTTTTTTGTTTGTTTGTTTGTTTTTATTTGAGGATATTTCTTTTGTGACCACAGGCTTCAATGCAATCCAAAATATCCCTTCTCAGATTCCCCAAAAACAGTGCCACAAAACTGATCCATGAAAAGAATAGTGTAACACTGTGAGATGAATTAACTCCTCACAAAATGGTTTCTCAGAAAGCTTCTTTCTAGTTTTTATATGAGGGTATTTCCTTTGTCACCATAAGCTAAAATTGCACTCTGAAGTATCCCATTGCAGATTGCAAGAAAACAGTGTTAGCAAACTGCTCAAGGGAAAGAACAGTGTAACTCTGTGAGATGAACTCACAAAACACAAAGCTGTTTCTCAGGAAGTTTCTATCTAATTATTGTCTGAAGATATTTCCTTTTTCATACTAGGCCTCAATGTGCTCCCAAATAGCCCATTGCAGATTGCACGAAAACAATGTTATCAAACAGCTCAATGAAAATAATGGTGTAACTCTGAGAGATGAATTCACACATCACAAAGCAGTTTCTCAGTAAGCTTCTTTCCAGTTTTTAACTGAGGATATTTCCTTAGTCACCATAGATTGCAAAGCCATCCAAAATATAACATCTCAGATTCCCGAAAAACAGTGCTACTAAACTGCTCCATGAAAAGAACAGTGTAACACCATGAGATGAATTCACATATCACAAATAGTTTCGCAGAAAGTTTCTTTCTAGTTTTTGTCTGAGGATATATCCTTTTTCACCATAGGCTTCAATTCGATTGCGAATATACTTTTGCAGATTCCACGAAAATAGTGTGAGCAAACAGCTCCATGAAAAGAAAGGTGAAAGTCTGTGAGATGAATTCACACATCACAAAGCAGCTTCTCAGAAAGCTTCTTTTTGGTTTCTGTCTGAGGATATTTCCTTTGTCACCATAGGCTTCAGTGAGCTCCCAAGTATATTATTGCAGATTCCACAAAGTCAGTGTTAGCAAACTGCTCCAGGAAAAGAGAGGTGTAACTCTGTGAGATGAATTCACACATCACAAAGTAGTTTCTCAGAAAGCTTCTTCCTAGTTTTTATCTGAGGACATTTCCTTTGTCACCACAGGCCTCAATGTACTCCAAAATATCCCTTTGTAGATTCCAAGCAAAGAGTGTGATCAAATGGCTCAATGAAAAGAATGATGCAACTCTGTGAGTTGAATTCACAAATCAAAAACAGTTTCTCAGGAAGTTTCTATCTAGTTTTTGTCTGAGGATATTTCCTTTGTCATCATAAGCTTCAATGCTCTCTAAAATATCCCCTTACAGATTCCAAGAAAACAGTCTTAGCAAATGGATCAATGAAAAGAACAATGTAACTTTGTGAGATGAGCTCACATATCACAAAGCAATTTCTCAGAAAGCTTGTTTTTGTTTTTTATCTGAGGATATTTCCTTTGTAACCATAGGCTTCCATGTACTCCTATATATCTTACCGCAGATTCCACAAAAGCAGTGTTATTAAACAGCGCAATGAAAAGAATGGTGTAACTCTGTGAGATGAATTCACACATCACAAAGCAGTTTCTCAGAAAGCTTCTTTCTAGTTTTTATGTGAGGATATTTCCTTTGTTATGATAGACTTCAATGTACTCCCAAATATTCTATTGCAGATTCCATAGTGTTAGTTAACAGTTCCATGGAAAGAAAAATGTAACTCTGTGATTTGAATTCACAAACCACAAAGCAGTTTCTCAGAAAGCTTCTTTCTAGTTTTTCTTTGATGATATTTCCTTTTTTACTCTAGGCCTCAATGCACTCCCAAATGTCCCTTTGCAGATTGCATGAAAACAGTGTTCACAAGCTGCTCAATGAAAAGTATGATGTAATTGTGTGAGATTAATTCACACATCACAATGCAGTTTCTCAGAAAGCTTCTTTCTAATTTTTACCTGAGGATATTTAGTTTTTCACCATAGCCCAAAATGCGCTCCAAATTATCCCTTTGCAGATTCGACAAAAACAGTGTTAGCAAACAGCTCCATGTAAAGAAAGGTGTAACTCTGAGATGAATTCACACCTCACAGAGAACTTTCTCAGAAATCTTCTTTGTAGTTTTTATCTGAGGATATTTTCTTTGTTAAAATAGGCTACAATGCAATCCAAAATATCCCTTTTCAGATTCCCCATAAACTGTGCTACAAAACTGATTTATGAAAAGAATTGTGTAACTTTGTGAGATGAATTAACACATCACAGAGCAATTTCTCAGAAAGCTTCTTTCTTCTTTTTCCATGAACATATTTCCTATGACACCATAAGCTTCAATGCACTCCAAAAAATCCCATTGAATATTCATAGAAAACAGTGTTAGCAAACTACTCAATAAAAAGAACGGTGTCACACTGTGGGATAAATTCACACATCATAAAACAGTTTCTCAGAAAGCTTCTTTGTAGTTTTTATCTGAGGATATTTCCTTTGTCACCATAGGCTTCAATGCAATTCAAAAAATCACTTCTCAGATTCCCCAAAAACAGTGCTACCAAACTGCTCCATGGAAAGAGTGGTGTAACCCTGTGACATAATTTCACACATCACAAAGCAGTTTCTCAGAAAGCTTGTTTCTAGTTTTTTATGTAAGGATATTTCCTTTTTCTCCATGTTCTTCAATGTGCTTCAGAATATCCCATTGCAGATTGCACAACAAATCTGTTAGGAAACTTCTCGATGAATAGAATGGTATAATTCTGTCAGATGAATTCACACGTCACAAAGCAGTTTCTCAGAAAGTTTCCTTCTAGTTTTTATCTGAAGATATTTCCTTTTTCAGCATAGGATTCAGCTCGCTCAAAAATATCCCTTTGGAGAATCCATGAAAACAGTGTTAGAAAGCTGCTCTATGAAATAAATGGTGTTATTCCGTTAGATGTATATACACATCACAAAGAAGTTTCTCAGAAACCTTCTTTCTAGTTTTTATCTTAGGATATTACCTTTGTCACCATAGGCTTAAACACGAACCAGAATATCCCTTCTCGGATTCCCCAAAAAGAGTGCTACCAGACTGCTCCATGGAAAAAAGGGTGTAACTCTGTGAGATGAATTCACACATCACAAAGCAGTTTCACAGAATGCCTCTTTCTAGTTTTTATCTGATTAAATTTTCTTTTTCACCATATTCTTCAATGTACTCCTGAATATCCCATTGCAGTTTCCACAAAAAAATGTTTTAACAAACTTTTCAATGAAAAGAACAATGTAACTCTGTGAGATGAATTCACCCATCACAAAGCAGTTTCACAGAAAGATTCTTTTGGTTTTTATCTGAGGATAATTCCTTTGTCACCATAGGCTTCATTGTGCCCCCAAACATCCTATTATAGATTGCACAAAAACAGTATTATCAAACTTCTCAATGAAAAGCATGGTGTAACTCTGTAAGAAGAATTCACACATCACAAATCAGTTTCTCAGAAAGCTTCTTTCTAGTTTTTGTCAGAGTATATTTCCTTTTCCACCATAGGCCTCAATGCACTCCCAAATATCCCTTTGCAGATTAAACGAAAACAGCATTAGCAAACTGCTCCCTGAAAAGAATGGTGTAACCTTGTGAGATGAATTCAGACACCATAAAGTACTTTCTCAGAAAGACTCTTTCTAGTTTTTATCTGAGGATATTTCCTTTGTCACCATAGGATTCAAAGTGATCAAATATATCCTTTCTCAGATTCCCCAAAAACAGTGCTAACAAACAGCTCCATGAAAAGAATCGTGTAACTCTGTGAGATGAATTCACATATCACAAAGCAGTTTCTCAGAAAGCTGCTTTCTCATTTTTGTCTGAGGATATTTCCTTTGTCACCATAATCCTAAATGTGTTCTGAAGTATCCCACTGCAGATTCCATGAAAACAGTGTTAGCAAACTTCTCAATGCAATTTGCAGTGTAACTCTGTGAGTTGAACTCAAACATCACAAAACAGTTTCTCAGAAAGCTTCTTTCTAGTTTTTATATGAGGATATATCCTTTGTCACCATAAGCTTCAATGAGCTCAAAAATATCCCTTTGCAGATTCCAAGAAAACAGTGTTAGCAAACTGCTTCATGAAAGGAAAGGTGTAACTCTGTGAGATGAATTCCCACATTAGAAAGAACTTTCTCAGAAAGCTTATTTCTATTTTTTATCTGAGGATATTTCCTTTGTCACCATAGGCTTCAATGCAATCCAGAATATACCATCACAGATTCCCCAAAACAGTGCTACAAAACTGTTCTAGAAAAAAATCATTTAACTCAGTGGGAGGAATTAAGACATCACAAAGCCATTTCTCAGAAAGCTTCATGTTAGTTTTTGTATGAGG